>NC_138187.1:147731240-150131240 GCF_964194105.1 Spermophilus citellus
GGTGGTCCTGGGCCGGACCAGAGCTCACTGCAGGTCTCCCAGTTGAGGGGTGGACATGGGCCTACCCTGTGTCTGGCCTCCTGAGCAGGTCGGTGGGGGAAGATCTGGACTGTATATGAGCTCTGGCAGGTGTCTGCAAGTGAGTGGAAGCATTCTTGGGCTGGGCCTGAGAATCTTGCTGTTGGTGGGATGAAACTGGGCTACAGTGAGCCCTGGCTCCAGTGCATCTGCGAAGGGCCTAAGCTTGGGCAGGTGTCTCTGGACCTTTATTTTATTCATTTGTTTGTATTTGGTACTGAGAATCAAAGCCAATGTCTCACACGTGCGAGACAAGAGCTCTATCACTGAGTCACAACCCCAACCCTATTTGCTGCTTCTTGACCTTTAATCATACCATCTTTTGGTTCTATAGCAATTGTTCATGCATGCATTTGAATTTTAACAAGTAGCTATTATGTGATATCACTAGCAATGCTTCCTAAGCTGGCCCCAAATGAGACCTTGATCCTCAGCCAGATTACATTCCACACATCCACATCACCTCTGGCATAGGTGCAGAAGAGACATGACTAAGACATCGTCCATGACTCTCAACTTTAGGGGAAAATTGTTTTGAAGAGGTAAAGGATAAGGGGTCACTTGACAGATCCTGCAGAATGCAGAGCAGGTATGTTTATGAATAAGGATTTATGTATTTATAAAGTTTGTTTATTTCCTTTTTGCCAGCAAAAATTTACCAGTAATTTTGTTTTCTTTTTCTTTTCAGAACGGGGATGGAATGCACAGCTTGGGGAATGGGAGGCAAGGGCTTTGCCACTTTCCCATTGAGCTGCTTCCCAGCCCATTCATTCATTGCCAGTGTGGGAATTCGGGGCTGCTTTTATGAATGAATCTACTATGAATATTTCACAAAAGACTGACCAATGGCATTCGTATGTGTCCTACCCAATTAGCATAACTTTGGGCCAATAGCATTGGTACTTCTTTCAAGTCCTAATTAGCATAACTTTGGACCAATAGCATTGGACCAAGTGCTATATAAACCCTTGGAGGCTGTTTTGGAGAAGAGAAGCTGCCCAGACCTTGAAGATTGGTGCGGTGGATATTTGCTTGAGTTCCGCCCGAGTTCCACGGAAGTTGCAGCCTGGTTTGTTTCCTGGAGATGATTCTTCCACTTCCAAGAGACTGCGCAAGAAGAAGAGATGGTTGAGAATCTGCTGGGGTCTGCTGCAGCACTGGATGGAATGGCCCGCCATGAGGAGCTAGGACTCCTCTCTGCCGCAGAGGCTTCCCCACCCCGTGCGCACAGATCCTACCTACCAGCAGAAGCCATGGATTTTCATCTTCGAACTCCGGTTTCAAAGGTACTGTTATATGTAAGATATATAAATACATATTTAAATATATTATATGTAATAGATATATAAATATATAATATTTACAAATATATCTATTATATATCATGTCCATTATATATTATAATATATATTATATATTTATATATTATATGTAAATATATAAATATTGCAATTTTTAAATTTTAATTTCTATCAGTAAAATTATGAGATTCATAGAGAATAGAAAATTATTTCCCACAGTTCTGGAGGTTAGAAGTCAGAAAAGTCTGTCCCAATAGTTGTGTCATCATTTGGCAGAAAAGTGGGAGAGACTAAACCCACTCTTAAAAGCCCTTTTTCTTTCCATTCATTCCAAGTTGAGTTCAGTGCTGTCAAAATGTTTAAAGGAACCTAGGAAATGTTTCATTTTATTAATTTTATTTATTGGTCATTTTTAGTTATAAAATACGTTTTTTAAAAATTTTTTTTAAGTAGTAAATGAACCCTTATATTGTTTTATTCATATTTGGTACTGAGAATTAAACCCAGTGCCTCACACATGCTAGGCAAGTGCTCTGCCTCTGAGCCACAACCCTGGCCCATAAAATTCATTTTGATATAGTCCATATTTGTATAATTAGACCTTATCTATTTAGAGTTGCATTCTTAGGATGTACATGGTGGTGGGATTCACTATTTTGTTTACACATACATACATGGGAAAGCTTCATCAGAGTCTTTCCACTGTCTTTCCTTTGTTTATGCCCCCTCCTTTCCCTCCATTCCCCATTGTCTAATCTACTGCACTTCTGTTCCCATCATCCCTCCTGTTGTGGGTTAGCTTCCACATATCAGATAAAATATTTGCCCTTTGTTTTTTGTAAAGTGGCTTAGCTTCAGTTATCATGATTGTCTCCAGGTGGATCCATTTATGGGCAGATATTGTAGTCATATTTTTTTCTGCAAATTGATATGTTTTTTAATCTACTTTTAAAAAATTTGTTCTAATTCTACATGACAATAGAATGAACTTTGACATATCATACATAAATGTAGGATGATCCCTCATGCTTCTGGTTGTGCAAGAAATAGCATTACACCAGTCATGTATTTGTATATGTAGTTTGGATGATAATGTCTAATTCATTCTACTATCCATTCTACCCACTATACCCCTTCCTCTCTCTTCACTCCTCAATGCAATCTAAGCAAGTATATTCTTCTCTACCTGCTCCTGCACCCTTCCTGTGACTAGCATAAGCATATCAGGGAAAACTTGTAACCTTTGGTTTTTTGAGATGGGATTATCACTTAGCATCATAAACTCCATCCATTTACCAGCAAATGTCATGATTTCATTCTTCTTAAAGGCTGAGTTGTATTCCATTTTATAAAATTGGTTTTTTGTGTGTATGTGTATATATGTATATATACACATACACACATGTGTGTATATATATATATATATATATATATATATATATGCTCATACACACCACATTTTCTTTATTCATTTATCTGTTGAAAGACACCTAGGTTAGCTCCATAGTTCAGCTGTTATGAGTTGAGCTGCTGTAAACATAAACATGGCATTGTAATATGCTGATTTAAAATTCTTTGGTTATAAAATGAGGAAAGGAATAGCTGTGTCAAATTTAAGTTCCATTTGACGTTTTCTGAGGAACTTCCATACTGCTTTCCATAATGGTTGCACCAATTTGCAGTTCCAGAAGCAATGTGTGCATGCACCCTTCCCCCACATCCTTGCCAACATATTCTTACTTGATGATTGTATTCTGGATAATCATGTTTTTGACTTGGGTGAGATGAAATCTTGGAGTAGTTTTGATTTGCTTTCCTCTAATGACTAAACTTTGAACATTTTTTCATGTATTTTTTGCTTCTTCTGTGAAGTGTCTGTTCACTTCCTTAGCCCATTTATTCATTTGGTTATTTGGTTTTTTTTTTTTTTTTGTTTGTTTGTTTGTTTGTTTGTTTTTTGGTGTTATGTTCTTTGAGTTCTGCATATTGCCTGGAGATTAATGCTCTGAGGTGCATGTGGTGAAGATTTTCTTCCATTCTGTAGGCTCTCTTTTCACATTATTGATTGTTTCCTTTGCTGAGAAGATGCTTTTTAATTTGAATCCATCTTGTTATTGATTCTTGAATTTACTTCTTGGAATGTAGGAGTCCCCTTAAGGAAGTCAGATCTTAGGCTGACAGTGAAGATTTGGCCCTACTTTTTCGTCTATTAAGCACAGGGTCTCTGTTCTAGTTTCTAAGTTTTGACCCATTTTCAGTTGAGATTTCTGCAGAGTGAGAGGGAGGGCTTTACTTTCATTTTATTTTATGTGGCTTTCTGATTTTTGCCCTGTACCATTTGTTGAATAGACTTTTTTTTTTTCTTTCATGAATGTTTTTGGTGCCTTTGTCTAGTATGAGATAACTGTGTTTTTGTGAATTTGTCTCTGTGTCTTTGATTCTGTGCCATTCATTGGTCAATGTATCATTTTGATGACGATACAATGCTGTTTTTGTTACTGTGGCTCTGTAGTACAGTTTAAGCCCTACTATTATGATGTGTCTTACTTCACTCTTCTTGCTAAAGATGGCTTTGGATATTCTGTGTCTCTTATTTTTCTACATGAATATCATGATTGTTTTTTCTAGTTCTGTGAAGAATTGTCTTTGGGATTTTCATATGAATTGCATTAAAACTTATGACCAAGCACAAATTCGTTAAAACTATGAAAAAGAATCCCAGCTCACCATGGACCTGACAGCTGTCTGAACACTGGTGTCTGTTGACCCAGCCACTATCTCCTGCACACTTGGTGGTCAAGCTGAGGTTACTCTTTGCATTTTGGTGTTAAGGGTGTCTCAGAGTTGAGTCTACTCTGAATGTTGGTGCTGAGGTCTGGGTTCGGGCACACTTAGCCACCACACAGTCTGGGATACTTTGCTGGATTTTCTAAACTTTTTTGTGTCTGAAAATTTCTTTGGGTCTTTTAATCACTTTGCTTGATTAACTTCTGTGTGCTAGGCACTATACTCTGTGTGGAGTACAGAGTGAATAGGCCAAGTCCGTGCTTCCATGGAACTTAAGGAAGTTATTAGAATAATTATAGCATCTATATCTACCTCAATGTTACTGTGAAACTTAGAAGACAGTATGTCTGTTAATAACTGCAGTGCTGAGGACTGTAATATTACTGAGGAAATTCACAGAAGATTCATCAGGCATCACCTTGTTTTTGTCTGGGAAGTCTGAGTAATGTAAAGTTGTTGGTTTTTCTATAATAAAAACAGACATTTAACACAGTTCATATCTGAAGTCTGGGAACTTCAGGAATGCCTGTGGGTTGCCTGTCTCTAGGTCAGACACACAGTCCTGTGCTTACTCAATACAGGTTTGGAGGCCTCTTCTATAACCATGAGAGCTAGTGCTTCCTAGTGAGCAGGTCAAGTCCAAGTCTCCAAGTCACATAGATGACACATCCCTATGGTGCTGACTTCCCCCCAATCAGTTCATCTCCTGCTTCACATACTCACTGGCCGCCATTAGCTGGATGGGCCCTGTCCCATTTATGGGAATTTTATAGCCTGTGCGTTCATTGTCCAGAGCTTTCAGACAGGGGCCTGGCCTTTCCTAATCACCAGAACAATCTCTGTGTCCTCTTCACATGGTCCTGTTTTTACTGGCTCTAAGTGTGCTTTGTGCAGTTGGTGGTGTACTGCAAGCTCATACCACATTCATTTTGTGTCCTCTTCCTTATACTTAACAGGGTGCTGGTATTTGGTCTGAAAAATGACCCTAAACTTCTTCATGACCATACAGTTAAGAAAACCTAGGGTTTGGAGGCGATGATAGTATGGAGAGAAACCAATTCCTCCTAGGGAAACACATGCACAATCAAATGTCATTTCAGTAAAATAACATCTTGCACACCAAAATCAAGCAATTCTGGATGGATTTAAGAGTGTTAAAAAATGTGGGGAAAACAGAACTAGAAGATAAAATTCGTTTCTCAATTTCTGCTTGGTAGCCGGTTCTCACTGTCAGATCACACTTTGCTTAAGCTGGGGATCATGAATATCACATGAAGTGAGACATGTAGAAACACATCTTCAGTTACTTGTCTTGTTGTGACACAGAACATTTCCTTAGTCTTTTATGAGGGAAAAATCACACATTTCCTTTAAATATTGCTCCTAATGTATGCTGTGCTAGGGCTGTTCTGCCTCAGCCATTAAAAACCTGGGCTTTGTGCAGAGGGATCCTGATTCTTAGAAGAAGTGTAAGCAGCAGAGAGAGACACTTATAAAATCATTTGTCAGAACAGGACTCCACTGTGACTATAAATGTTGAGTAATCACTTCTGTTTCTGTGTTTTTAGTATCATGCTGCCTCTCCACCTGGTGGTCTTTAACTGATAAGCTGTCTCTTGACATTGGCCTGCTTGAGGACACCACATGAGAGGACTTGGGGGTGGTGGAGGGCCTGGTTGGGGTTGGGTTGGACGATTGTGTGAGACACCATGGAAGATGCATTAGACCAATGTCTGAGTGTAGATCAATGACACCACAAGGCAGATGATTATTTTTCTTGTTTATTGATGAATCATAAGCTAATGTGAAGCAGTGGTTGGAAAATAGTGGGTACAGTATAAATGCTTGTGTGAGTGAATGCAAAACTGCCTAAAAGTCTGAAATGTGGATCTGGTGAATAAAATAAGGAATTCTGCCAGGTGACCAGCAAGTCAGAGTGACTGTGTAAGGAAAGCATCATGAGGCATGGGCTACATATTGACTCTAAGGATGCTTCAGAAATATTATTGGATTACTCCTTGATTCACTCATGCAAAATTAACTTTTTTGACTGTATACAGGGATTTTGTAATTGCAAAGACATGAGATAAAGTAGAAAAAAGAATGGAAGAAATTTGTTCCTTGGAGCTGGGAAAACCAGGACAGCTGCCCCTGAAGGACAGGAGATTTTCTACCTCAGGGGCAAGTCTTCTGGGAAAAAGGTCAAGGCAAGGTGTGGATCCCCATCTGAGCTACTCTTTTCCTTGGCTCTGAGTGTACATTTAATACAGGGAAAATGAAATCCCTTTATCTGTACAAATAAGATAACTGGTTCTCAGGGTTTTTTTTTTTTAATTACTTGCTCATGACAATACAATGATCTTGACATATCATACATTTGAATCAAATGGGGTGTAATTTCTCATTCTTCCAAGTGTACAGGTTGCAGAATCACATTGGTTATACAGCCACGTATATACATACAGCAATACTAGTGTCTATTTTATTCTGCTGCCCTTCCTGTCCCGCCTTCCCCACCCCTCCCCTCTCATCACCTGTCTCTACCTAATCTAATGTGACAAATTTCTTTTTGTTTCTCACATAATCATACATGTATTTTGTATAACAATGAGGGTCTCCTTCCATCTTCCATGCAATTCCCCTTCTCCCTCCCACTCCCTCCCACCTCTCTTCCCTATTTAGTAGTAATCTTCTTCTCATGCTCTTCCTCCCTACCCCATTTTGAGTCACCCCCCTTATATCAGAGAAGACATTTGGCATTTGTTTGTTAGGGATTGGCTAACTTCAGTTAGCATAATCAAATGCCATGGTCTTGTTATTTTTCGTGCTGCGTAATATTCCATTATGTATAAACGCCACATTTTTTAAATCTATTCATCTATTGAAGGGCACCTTGGTTGGTTCCACAGTCTAGCTATCATGAACTGTGCTGCTGTAAACACTGATGTGCCTGTGTCCCTGTACTATGCTCTTTTTATGTCTTTTCGGTATAGTCCGAGAAGGGGAATAGCTGGGTCAAAAGGTGGTTCCATTCCCAGCTTTCCATGGAATATCCATACTGCTTTCCAAATTGGCTGCACCAATTTTCAGTCCCATCAGCAATGTAAGAGTGTACCTTTTTCCCTACATCCTCGCCGGCACTTGTTGTTGCTTGACTTCATAATGGCTGTCATTCTTACTGGAGTGACATAGTATCTTAGAGTAGTTTTAATTTGCATTTCTATTATTTCTCAAGAAGGTGAGCATTTTTTTTGTGTGTATTTGTTGATTGATTGTATATTCTCCTCTGAAAAGTCTCTGTTCAGGTCCTTGGCCATTTGTAGCAGAAAATATTACACTTTCTCTTTTCCCAAAGCAGCAGATTTCTGGGCTCACCAATCAACTAACAATGTGAGTTTGGGGAGGAGGCAGCTGCATTCATCACTGGGATCAGTTCCCTCACTCCAAGGGCAGGTGGCTACAGACTCCCCAGGCCCCACCCTGTAGCAACTGAAGCTGCAGGCAGCCTTCCTGCCAAGAGCACCTTCACAGTGACTGATCTGGTGACACAGGGGACTCGAAGACTTTCCTGGGGCCTAGACTGACAGCGACCCTGGACCAGGTAAATGCTTCCTGTGCCTGCATTACCTGCTGGGCCGTGACCAGGCACCCTCAGCTAGTGGGAGAACAGAAACAAAGTTTCAGGCACCTGCCAGGACAAGAAGGCAAGCCAGAGGAACTGGAATTCTAATGGCTGCAAAGCAGATCTCCCTGACATCTCCCTGCATATTGCTGTTTTGCCCCAGGGGTGACCAATATCAACCTAAGGTGAAAGGGTTTGTTATTGTCTGGTTGTGCAACAAAGGAAGGAGAAGCACAGGCCTGACCTTGCATCTCCTGTTTCTTTCTTTTAAAATAATTCTCTTGTGCTACAGGGGATGGAATCTAGGGCCTCACAAATGCCAGGCAAGTGCTCTGCCCCTGAGCTCCACCCTGGAGCCATCTTATCTTTCTTTACGCTTCATTCATTTGTCAACAGCTGTGCTGGTTCTTACTTCCAGTGCATCCAGAACCTGGCCTCCACTCCATGCCTCCATTGCTCTGGCCTCCCTGGTCAGGCTGTGGTCTCTCCTGGTTGCTGGGACGACCCCAGGTGGGCTCCTGGCTTCTCCCACCTGTAGACTTCTATCTGTAGGAAAAGACCATGGAGGGTATACTTCCAATCCTTTCCTTTTTAAATGAAGCTCTGCCACTACTAAAGTTTGAATCTGGAATGACCCCTACGGGCGCAGGTGGGAAAGCTTTGGTCACAGCCACAGGTGCTATTGGGAGGAGGCGGGACCTTTGGGGGGAAGGTAGTGAAGGGTTTTCTGTTAGGTGCCTGATTTCAGGGGCTGAGGAGCCTTGGCCTCTTATTCCCACTCTGTGCTTCCCAGCCACCATGAAGTGAGTCACTTGCCACCATGCACTGTCAGGGTGCTATGTGGTTCACCCCAGGTCCAAGAACAGCATACAAACAACAATAAGTGTTGGTGAGGATATTACCTGTAAAAGTGTTTCTATGGTTCCATGGTGCATAAGTGTAAGCTAATTTTGAATAGTTATGTATCAAAAGGAAGAACAATTCTTTGTTGCAGGTTTTAGGAATCCTATTTTTTGGAAGACAAACATTCCTATGACTAACTGTGATTTTATACAAAATGATCCTCAATATAAACCAACAGTACAGCTAATTCATCAATAGAAAAATAAATTTTTCTCCAGCACACTAGGCATGTGCCTTACCACTGAGCTGTGTCTCCAGCTCTCAACCTCAGTTTTCTATGTATCATTATTTACACTGTAGGTCTTTCCTAAAATACAGGTCCCAGAGCTATTTATCATTGAGAAATTCCTTGTTCACACCTTTCACAATGCTTTGACTTCACACTTCACAAGGTAGTCATTTTGCTTACTATATTCAAACCGGTGTTGATAATAGTTCAGTTACTGCCCACTTCATTTTGCTCTGAATCAAAAATAGGGGAAATCATATAAAGTATTTACAGTCCTCAAGTATATTTTTCTCTAAAATAACTTGTGAAAACTCAGAGATGCTACTCATCCTTTAATCTTGTATTTGTTGTGTTATTATCCAATTAGGTTTGGTGGGAGGATGTCTCCACACTTGAGTCCTCAGGTTACAAACTCCACCTCGGTTAGTGCTCACACTACTTGAAAGTCTAGAGTGGAGGACACTAAAGTAACACAGCCAAGTCTCAGCCCAGGGCAGCGACTGAGCCATCAACTTCAGAGTCCTGGGTCTCAAGCTCTTTGCAACCCATGAGGCTTCTGTTCACAGGGGTTGTCCTGCCACACAGGGAACCCAAGTTCTTTGAAGCTGTTCCAGTCCTAGGCTGCCAAGTCAGTGGGTCCTTGTTTCTTCTTTGCCTTCCTTTTTTTTTTTTTTTTTTTTGGTGGTGGGGGTTCCAGGGATTAAACTCAGAGACACTCAGCCACTGAGCCACATCCCCAGCTCTATTTTATATTTTATTCATAGACAGGGTCTCTCTGAGTTGCTAAGTGCCTCACTGTTGAGGCTGGCATGAACTTGTGATCCTCAGCCTCCTGCGCTACTCGGATTACATGTGTATGCCACCCGGCCAGTCGTCCATTTTCTTGCTTAAATGAACTCTGCAAAATTTAACTGGTTTAAGGGTTTTCCTTTAACCATCAAGTATGGCACAGAAACTAAAAGTTTATTGTCATGTAGTTATAAGTCGGTGATATTTATGTATAGGACCTATTCACATATAAATTTTAAGATAAGATGGTATTTCATTCTAATACATGTGAAACATATTATGCTTTTTCAGATTTTGCCTATAAAACTCTTAATAAAAATTTGAGCATAAATGAAAGTAAATGTATAATCTAACCAGCAACTAGCACTGGCTTCATTAAAGAAGGTTCGAACTCTGAGCAAAATGCTAGGGAGTTTTAAATTAAAGAGGCAACACTCTAATTACCTTTAAAACCAGCTCCAGGATGGCTTCTCCTAGCTCCAACCTCCAGCCACCTAATGCAGTAGCGAGGTTTACTGAAGAGGCTAGCACATGCGAGAGAACACACCAGGGAGTGGACTTTTATTGGGGAACAAAAAATTCTGAGGAAAATTCTATCCAATGAAGGTTAAGGGGGGCAGTATCCCAAGATCAGGACAAGATTGGGTCTTTGGGGCAGTGTCCAGATACGCCTCTGCAAGTACAAGCCCTAGGACCTGGAGAAGGGTGGGGAATGCTCTGACACAGCTGTGTCTGAGTGCCTCTCACCCAGCCAGGGAGGTAACTCAAATCACGTGCGAGGATGGCCTCCCACAATATAATGTTTGGCATATATACATATATGCAAAATAAGCTTCAGGGAAATAAAAATTGGCATGCAATCTAATTCACATATCTAAGATAGAAATCACACTATGTGTTGTGACAAATTTTGAGGAGAAAAACGACCAGAACATAATTAAATACATTAAAACAATGTTCTCAAAGTTTTTGAGTTTTCAAGTCCCTTTTCCTCATTTTGGCACAGAGAGAACAGCATTTCTGCCAAGGAACTGGTAGAAATGAAGCAGAGTTCAGTGCACAAAGTTGGAGGCATGGTCTCCTCCCAGAGACCAGCAGGTGTAGGGTACAGAGGGAGTCGGCCCTCCTGTAGCTCCAGGGTGTACTCTGAACACCATCCTAGGAATGAGGATCCCCTCTGGATCTTCAGGAGGTTCATATGGGAGGTCAGACTACAGGGGCTCAGTCATTGGCTGTCCCCTCCTCCCTGTCCCAGCCCAGACCCCTTCCCCTGCCATAAAGGAATCACATCAGAAAACCCAATACAGTCCTCTCACCAGAGGAAATGAGGGCCAGGGGTCAGGGATCAGACCCATACATCCAATAACTGTTTGCTCCATGATGGATTAGGATAAGATATGCTGCTATGTCCCCCCACCCATGGCATCGTGGGAAGGGTCCCATGTGACAGCCCCCTGGAGTTATGCACTTGAGGAGGCTAGGCAGTCCATTTTGATTTCAGTGGGCCTGGGGCCTCAGACAGTATAAATGGACATGTGCTTGGTCAGAGTAGCCAATCAGGGTGTCAGAGGGCAGAGGTGCTGATATGTCATGTGGACACAGGGGGTGGACATGAGGACTAATTGAGTTGTGTCCCACCCACCCTCTCCTCTGGAACACAGGCTGCACCTGGAGCTGCAGGGTGGGCACTATACAGTGAGCTGGGAAAGGTGGAGAGAGAGTGATGAGACAGATGTGGGCCAGAAGCACTGGACCAAGGTCTCACCTTTTCCCTGTCTCCTGGAGCTCCCTTGGCTTGCATGACTGGGGACAAAATGGCTCTGCCTTAGGACAGTGGACATAGAATCACTTTTCATGGCTTGAGGGATGTCAAACACCCTCACAAGTCTACCTACTGCTTGTTGACCCCATCAGGTGGCCAGGCTATGTCCTCCTGATTGTCCAGTTCCCACCTTAGGCAGGAATATGTCTTCACCTGCAGCGCCCCAGAATAGTGGGCCAGCTCAGACTCAGCCATCAGAACCTTGTTCCACAGGCCTAGGGTGGGATCCCTGCACCTGGAGGTCCCAGCCCTGGCTCTCCATTTTGTGCCTGGAAAGCAGCCATCTCTAAAACCTTCCTCCTGGGACAGTGGGTTCATGACCCTCTGTAGCAGGGCACTGAGGCAGCTGAGCTACATGCGTGCCACAGGCTTAGTGAGTGCCTGCTCCTGCATCTCAAGCAGTAGGTGAAAGGCCACATTGCATACAGCTGCATGCGCGCCCACACATATGTGCCTGGAACTCTGACCTGTCCTTCTTCCTCTGGGGAATTGGGTCTCACGACTGGAGGATTCAGCATGCAACTCCATGAAGTTGCTCTGACATCCCTGCCCTCACGTTGACCATCCCTGCAAGCCCTGTGGGCCCTAAGCTCCACAAAGAGGACCACACTGGCCCCCCTCTCCTGGCCCTCAAGCCCTGGCCTCACTGCACCGTGAGGGCACCCTGGGGGCGAGGCCTAGGGCAATAGGGTCCACCCCCACACATTGTGGCAAGCCCTTGGCAGCCCCACCCCCTCGCGGTTTAGCTCTCCTGGGCTCAGATGCTCACAAGCTCTACTTGTGGATGATCCACATGCTCCAGTGGGATGGCGGTTGATGTGTATTGTGGCCAAGGGCCCACGGCCAACTGCCCAGCAAACGGCGGCTCTAACCTTGCTGAACAGGGACTTGGAGCTCCTTCCGGCTTGGACACGGTATAATCCTGATCCGAGGTTCCCAGTTCAGAAGCTGGGCCCCATGTTAGGTGTCCATTGTCTGCCCTGCATTCCTATTGACCACCTTGTCTGCGGTGTAGCGGTGCAGCCCTCATCTCCATTCCTTTGGGGACATTTGGGGACTCAGCGCTGGACTACCATGGCCATGCTGCAGGACATGGTAGCTGCAGAGGCTTCAGAATCCCCACACTGAACTTCAGGTAGGTAAGGTGCCCAGGTGGGCAAGGTGGGGTGAGGTTGGCACTGGAGGTCAGGCCTGGGGAACCAGGAAGGGTGCTGTGTGGCTAGCTGGCCCCCTCCCATTGTGGTCAGAGCTGGTGCAGAGGTGAAGGGCATATGGAGAAGTAGGGCCACCTCTCCAGTGCAACCCAGCACAGGGCAGAACCTCTACGGCCCCAGGCATCCCTAGCCAAGTCACCAAGGGAGTGACAGGTGGGCTGAGCCCAGGGCAGCTTGAACAGTACCTATTCATGGAATCTGGTTAAAGTCTCTGGTTACTTGGTCATGTCATCTGTGCAGTGTTTCACACTATACCTGGTCAGAAATATGTGGCTAATGCCTGTTTAATGTAACATTGTTATCTAATTATTGTCTCTGTTTACTGTACCTGGTCACCGCAATTGTCTAAGTGGTTACTCTACCTGGTCACAGTATCTGGGTAATGTCTCTTATTGTAATAGATCCCAGTATGTAGGCATTATCTTTGTTTACTGTACCTGGCCGTGATACCTGCCTAATGTCTCTGGTTACTATATCTGATCATAATATCTGGATGTTGTTCCCTTTACATGATCACAGTATCAAATGTCTCTTGTTAGTGAATCTGATCACAATATGTGGCCAATGCCAATTGGAACAATATCTGGTCATCTCTCTGGGTATTGTCTCTAGTACTCTATTTGGTCATGACATCTGGCTGGTGTCTCAGTTTGCTGTACCTGGTCAGGTATCTGCATAAAAGACTCTGGTTATAGTATCTAGTCACAGTATATGGGTAGTATTTTGTTTATTTTATTTGTCTCTCAGCTTATTGTACCTTGTCCCAGTGTCTAAATATTGTTTCTGTTTACTGTATGTGGCCACAGTGTCTGGCTTTGTAATTGGTCATAGTATTTGACTAAACCTCTCTGGTTACCTAGCATTCCTTGTCGTGGTATCTGTGTATTGTCTCTGTTTACTGTGTCTGGTCAGAGTATCTGGCTGTTTCTGGTTATTGTACCTGGACCCTACATGGCTAAGGTCTATGGTTATTGTACTGGGTCATGGTATGTGACTCATGACTGTGGTTACTGTACCTGGTCAGGTATCAGGGTCTCTGCTTGATGTACCTGTCATGGGATCTGGCCAATGTCTCAGATTTCTGTACCTCTTGACTGTACTTGGGTATTGTCTCAGTTTACTGTACCTGGTCACAATATCTGGTTTAATTCTCTGGTTATTGTATCTTGTCATAGTAGTTGATAAAGTGTCTGATTTCTCTGGTCACAGTATCTGGGTAATGAGTCTTTTTACTGTGTCTGGTCTTGGTATCTGGCCAAAGTCCTGGTTACTGTACTGTGTCATGGTATCTTGGTATTATCTTGTTGTGTGTACTCTACTTAGTCTTGGTATCTGGTTAATGTCTCTGGTTACTGGCCACAGTATCTGGCTAATGTCTGTGGCTCAGGAACCTGGCCAGAGTAAGTGTATAATTTCTCTGGTTTATGTACTTGGTTATCGAATCGGGCTAAATAGTCTCTGGTTATCATACTTCTCACAGGAGTTGCTCATGGCTCTGGTTTCTGTGCTTGTTTCTATATCTGGCTAATGTCTCTGGTTCCTGTACCTGGTCATCTTATGTGTTACTATACCTAGTCATGGTATTTGCCTAATGACTCTGCTTATTGTAACTGGTCACAATATCTGCTTTGTTTTTTCTTTCTCCCTCTATTTATTGAACCTGGTCATGGTTTTCAGCTTATATTTCTTGTTATTGAACCTGGTTATGGTAACTAGCTAATTTTCTGGTTTCCGTACCTCCTCATGGTAAGTGTTTAATTTCTCTTGTTATAGTATCTTGCCACTGTATCTAACTAATGTCTCTGGTTACTATAACTGATCACAATGTTGGAAAATGTCTCTGGATTACTGTACCCAAGTCATAGTATTTGAATATTTTCTCTGGTTACTGTAGATGGTCACATTGTCTGGCTTATATCTCCTGTTCTTGTACCCAGTCATGGATCTGGGTAATGTGTCTAGTTAGTGTATCTTGTCAAAGTATATGATTAATGTCTGGTGACTGTGTCTGATCACAGTAACTGGACATTTTTCTCTATGCTGTACTTATTCAAGATGTCTGACCCATTTCTCCGCATACTATACCTGGTCATGGTATCTGGCCAATATCTCTGGTGACAGTAGCTGTACACTGTATCTGGGTAATGTCTGTGTTTTCTGTGACTGGTCAAAGTTCTAGCTAATGTTTCTGGTTAATGCCTCTGCTTTTGTAACAGGTTGAAGTATGATGTATTGTCTCTACTTACTGTTCCTACTGACAGAATCTGTTTACTGTACCCAGTAACAGTTTCTGTCTCTGGTTACTATGTCTGGTCACCATACCTTGCTAATGTTTCAGATTACTATATCTGGTCATATTATCTGGCTACTATCTCTGTAGGCTGGACCTTTTCATGGTATCTGGCTAATGACACTGGTTACTCTTCTTGGATACAGTGTCTGGGTAATGACTATTTATTTTACTGGTTCTCCATGTCTTCCTACAGTCTCAGCTACTGAATATGGTTGCAGTATCTTGCTAATGTCTCTAGATAATCTATTATCTATTCATGGCATCTTATTAATATTTCTGCTTATTGTAGCTCCACATGTAATCTAGTTAGCATCACTAGGTACTGTACCTGGACATGGTATCTGGACAATGCCTCTTATTATTGTTACAGGTTGAGGTATGAGGTATTGTCTTTTCTTACTATTCCTGGCCACAGAATCTCCGTTTAATTTAGAGCATCAGGTTGTTGTGTCTATTTAGTGTACCTGTATCTGGTATTAGAGTGATGTCTCTGTTTACTGTATCAGGGCAAAATATTAGGCTTATATCTTTGGTTATTGTGCTGGGACATGGTATCTGATATTATCTCTGGTTACTTAACTTGGTCATGGTATCTGGCTGATATGTCTGGTTACAATACCTGGACAAGATATCTGGCTAATGTCTCTGGATGCTGTACCTGGGCATGGTATCTGGATATTGTCTCTGTTTAGTGTACCTAGGCAAGGTGTCTCCATATTTTTTCTGTCATGGTATATGAATCTGTTTAATGTCTCTAGTTGCTATGTTTGGTCATGGTATCTAGGTAATGTCTCTGATTATTGTATCTTGTCACAGTATATGGCTAATGACTCATCATGGTATTGTTCTGTGTACTATACGTGACCAAAATGTCTGGATTCTGTTTCTGTATATTGTACCTGGTCACTATACCTAGCTAATGACTCTGGTTACTGTATCTAGTCATGGTATTTGATTAATGTCTATGGTTATTGTCCCTGGTCACAACCTCTGGTTAATGCCTTTGATTCTTTTTTTTTTAATCTTTTTTTTTATTGATTATTTAAAGCATTACATAGGCCTTTGATTCTTGTAACTCATTGAGGTATGAGGTATTGTCTCTGCTTACTGTTCCTAACTGCAAAATCTGGCTAAGCTCTCTGTTTACTATACTTAGTCATAGAGTTAGGATATTGTCTCTGTTTACCATAACTGGTCATGGTATCTGGCTAATGTCTCTGATTATTGTATCTGGTCCCAGTATTGGATTCCTGCTTACTCTATCCAGTCAAATATTTGGGTATTATTGCCTGTACCTTGTACACTGTCACAGTGTCTGGAAAATGTCTCTGCTTACTGTACTGGGTCACAGTACCTGGCTGATGTCTATAGTTATTGAATGCTGTCAGGGTATCTGGCTAATGCTTGCTGTTGCTATTCCTTATCACAGTATCCGGCTTCTGTGTCTAATTGCCATACTAATGCATGTGGTCATTGTATCTGCTATTGTCTGTCATTCCCAAACCTGATCACTAAATTTGCATATTACCTCTGGTTATAGTGACTGGTTTCCATATCAGGCTAATGTCTCTCTTAACTGTATCTAGGCACAGTATCTGAGCATTACCTACCTGGTCACTAAATCAGGCCTGGTTACTATATCTATTTATAGCATCTAGCTATTGTCTTGTTTACTTTACCTGGTCACATTAGTAGGCTAATATCTCTGTTGATTGTATTCAGGCATAGTATCTGGACATTGCTTCTCCCTGGTCATTGTATCAGGCCTGGATATGGGATCTGTTCACTACATCTGGCTATGTCTCTGGTTACTTGAACTGGTTATAGTAGGAGGCTAATGTGTCCCGAGATTGTATCTGGTTACTATCTCTGGGTTTCATCTCTATATACTGTTCTTGGTAATGGTATGTGACAAATGTCACTGGGTACAGCAACTGGTCAGGTTATCTTACTAATACCTTTGGTTACTGTACTTGGTCATAGAGTCTGGATAATGTCTGATTTTGCTACCTCTCCATGGTTTATAGCTATTATCTGTGGTTCCTGCACCCAGTTACAGTAAAAGGCTTTGGGCTATAGTGGATGTATCTGGATAAATATCAGGCAATTGTCTCTGAATGGTGTACTTATTCGTGGTATGTGACTCATGTCTCTAATTTCTATATCTGGTCACAGTATCTGGATATTGTCACTGGTTACTGAACTTGGTATCTAGCTAAAGTCTTTGGATACTGTACCTACTCATGGTATCTTGTATTTTCTCTATATACTATACCTGATTATGGTACCTGGTTAATGTATCTCATTACTGTAGTTGGTCACAGTATCTGCATAATGATTCTGTTAAGTGTACCTAGTATCTTGCTAATGTCTCCGGTTACCATACCTGGCCACAGTAATTGCCCAATTTCTCTGTTTACTATACATAGACACAGTATCATATTATGCTTCTCCTTTCTGTAGTAGGTCACAGTATCATAGTCTCTGCTTACTGTTCCTGGTCAAGTATCTGGCTAAGGTCTCTATTCACTGTACATTGTCACAGCATTGAGTTATTATATCTGTTTACTATATCTGGTCCCTGTATTAGAGTATCATTTCTGTTTAGTTCATCTGGTCACAGAAGCTGGCTAATGTCTCTTAAGTCTGTGACACTATATGATTAATGTCTGATTATAGTAACTACTCACAATACTTGGATAATGTCCAGTTGCTGGATCAGGTCATACTGCCTAACATCTGTGATTACCATACCTGATAATGGACCCTGGATTTTGTCTCTGATCACTTTAATATCTGATTTTCTTCTCTGGTTACGATTTCTGGTCATGGTACATACTTGTTTGTGGTTGCTATGCGTAGTCATGGTATCTGGCTGACATCTCTGGTTACTCTACCTGCTGTATATCTGGTGTGATGGTTATTCTGAATCTCCAACTTGATGGAATTAAGAGATGCCTAGTACTAAAAGCTTCTGGGTGTCTCAGTGAGGTTGTTTCTAGGAATGATTGGCATATGGGACAGCAAGCTAAGGTGGATACCCATTGTAAGTGTGGGGATTCAATAGGTTGGGGTCTTGGATGGAATAAAAGTTGGAAGAACAAGGAAGCAGCAGCAGAAACAAACTCAATTCTTCTTGAATGGGTTCTTGACTACTGCTGTGATCACCTGAGGACATCAGAATCTACTTCCTTCATTCTTCCAAAGCAGACCCTGACCAGCAACTCTCCAGGGGGTTTCCAGGCCTTTGGTCCAGGACAGGGGTGGCATCATGGTTCCTTTTATTCTGAGACTCCAGTTTCATGGGCTGAGAAGCTACTGATCTCTCCAGCTCTCCAGTCTGCAAATGGCCACTGTAGGACTATCCAGTTTCTCGTTGTATAAGACAATCTAACACATCCCCTTTTTAAAACCATACCTATTTATATCCTGTTGGCTCTGTTCCTCTAGAGAAACCTCACTAATACTCTTTCATGACTGGTCGCAGTATCTCTGTAATGTCTCTGTTTAGTGTACCTGGTCATGGTATCTGGATAATGTCTTTCGATAGTGTATCAGGTCACAGTATCTGGGTATTGTCTGTGTTTTCTGTACCTGATCACAATTTCTCTGTTTGTTTCTGATAATTATACAAAGTCACAGTAGAGGACAACATCTCTGGTTCCTGTACCATGTCATAGTATCCAAGTATTATTTCTGTTTATTGTCTATAATTATTTGACCCTATTGGTTTGGGCCTCTGGCAAGATAGAACATGATGACAGAAAGCATGTAGTGGAGCAATGTTGATTACCTCATCGTGGCCAGGAAGCAAAGATTAGGAGGGAAGGAGAAGAGGAGCCTGGGATAAGTGACAAAATGTACCCTCAAGGGCATTCCCCCAATGATCTATATCCTCCACCCTTGAGCACATTCTCAAGTTCTTACCTCCAAATAACCCCTTGAGTGATGGATCCACTAGCATTCTTATAATCTGTTTGTGAGGTCAGAGGCCTTTATGATCCTGTCTTCTGCTCAAGGCCTAATCTCTGAGCTCTCCTGCATTGGGGACCAAGTCTTTAACACATGGGCTTAATGAGGTCATGTAAGATCCAAAACATAATATTCTGCCCACAGTTCCCAGAACTGTTGTCTGTGAGACAATGTGAATTGCATTTCGTTAATCGCCAAGAGTTCCTGTAGTCAATAGTTCCAGTATGGCTCAAACATCTAAGTTCAGAGTCTTCTCTCAAGATATTTGATGTGAGCCACTGTAAAAAATCAAACCAACAGTTGCAGGTTCCCAAGACACACACACAGGATAAATGTCCCCATTACCAAAGGAAGGAGTAGGAAAATGACAAAGAGGAATAGTTCAAAGCAAGACCAGATCCTCCCAGGGTAAACATCAATTCCTGTAGGTCCATATTCAACATCTATGTCACAGGGTGGTATGATGTGAGCACCAAAAGGCTTGTGCAAAAACTCAACTGAAAGTGGACCAAGGACCTAAGCAATGGACCAGAGACCCTGCCATAACTAGAAGAAAAAGTTGGCCCAACTCTGTATCATCTTGGCTTTAGGAGTCAAGAAGACTCCTGGAGTGTAAGAAGTAAAACCAAGAATCAATACATGGGATGATAGCAGACTAAAAAGCTTCTTCACAACATAGGAAACAAGAGTGTAAAGAGATAGCCTACAGAAGGGGACATCTTTACCACCAGCACCTCAGATAGAGCATTACTCTCCAGTATATATAAAGAACTCAAAACAACTTTAACACCAACAGAACAA
This sequence comes from Spermophilus citellus, assembly GCF_964194105.1. Taxonomy (NCBI): domain Eukaryota; kingdom Metazoa; phylum Chordata; class Mammalia; order Rodentia; family Sciuridae; genus Spermophilus; species Spermophilus citellus. The sequence continues at coordinate 147,751,052 of NC_138187.1, forward strand.
AACAAAAACAATCCAGAAAACAACCCACCCAAATAACTCAATCATTAAATGGGAAAAGGAACTGAAAAGGTACTTCACAGAAGAAGAAATACTATTGTTCAAAAACTGGTAAAAAAAAAAAAAAGTGTTCAACATCCCTAGCAATTAGAGCAATGTAAATTAAAACTAACTCAGATTTTATCTCACTCTAGTTAGGCAATTATGAAAAATACAAATAACAACAAATATTGGCAAGGATGTAGGGAAAAGCTTCACTAAATACATTGCTGGTGGGACTGCAAATTGATGCAACAAGTCTGTATGGAGATTCCTTAGAAAACTTGCAATGGAACCACCATTTGACAAAGCGATCCCACACCTTGGTTTATACACAAAGGACTTAAAATCAGCCTACTACATTGATACAGCCACATCAATGTTTAGAGCAGCTCAGTTCACAAAAACTAAGCTATGGAACAAACCTAGGTGCCCTTCAACAGATGTATGGATAAAGAAACTGTGGCATATATACACAATGGACTATTATTCAGCCTTAAGGAAGAAATTATGGCATTTTCTGGTACACTCGGGGAGCAGGCACACTCTAGATAGCTCCCTAATATCACGTGTGCCCAATATCACTTGTGCCCATGCATTCACACACACACACACACACACACACACACACACACAGAGAGAGAGAGAGAGAGAGAGAGAGAGAGAGAGAGACACGCAGACACAATTATGAAGCCTGGTAAGGTGGTGCTCACTTGAAATGCCTTCAAATGTTGAGACTGAGGACTTGGGAGCACCATTTTGAAGTTCATCTGGGGACAGTGTAGAGCTAAGGGGTCAAGTTCTTGTGTGGTATATTAGTCTCCGGTGTCCACAACTAGAGGGATAAAAAAAAAAATGTAAGGAAGATAGAAAAAAAGGAAGGTGGTAGTAGGAAAGCTGGGGGAAGGAGGAGGTAGAGTTGAGTTTACTCCTTCTTCCTCTCCTCCTCTTGAGGACAGAGCTAGGAAGCTAAGTGAGGGAGAAGGAAGCTAGTTCTGTGCACACACCAAATCTCCTGGCCACCTGACCTTGGATTCATCAGACCCGGGGAAACCCAGAAGTTGAACCCATGGATTTATTGTGATGAGCTAGCCTAAGATGGCGAGGGGCAGGAGTGTGACAGGGCAAGGCCTCTGGGCACACCTGTGTTTCTCTGTCCAAGGCAGGACCCATTTGTGGAGCCTATGATTGGTGGCCTACATGTGTGTCCTGGATCACTTTTAGTTGAGACCACTGCCTTGGGGGTTCCAGGGTTCCTAGAGAGGGAAGTGTCTCAGAAATTCTGGGGGAAATGTGGACCAAGGCTCGTTTGTTCTCAGCCCCATTGGAGTGAAGAAGCTAGACCTGGGTGTCTTAGGGGACAGGGCATTGTGTGAGGGTGCGGTGATTTGAGTGAAGGGCCACCACATTAGGACACCAACCTCCCTGAGGCGGCAGACAAAGGAGGGTGGAGGTGCTATGGGCCGAAGGCCAAAGGAGCTGTGGGTGTTGGGGCCAGACACGCCAGGGCCTTGGAGCCCACTACAGGTTTTGGTAGGTGCGCAAGACACTGTGGGTGGGCAGGACGCACCTATCTGTGAGCTTGTGGACTTTGATCTTCACATCATGACCAGTGCCAAGGTCCTGGGGGCCAGAACCCCCAGGGAGAGGAGCACCATGGGCCAGGCAGGGCACACAGGGCCATTTGTGGCCGTGACCTCACAAGGGGCGATTGTCAGGGCATTCCGCGGGGCTCTATAAAAGGCAGCGGCGACAGCTGGGCTTCGTCCATTGTGCAGGAAGCTCTTGGTGGTGACCTGTCGGACTCCCAGCTAGTTAGTGCGTTTGGTGGTTGGTGGTTGGCGGTTCTGGTTTGTGTCTTGGTTCTTTGATTTGGGGTGTTGTTGTGTTGTTTTGTTGTTTTAGTCTTGCTTTGTTTGTTGGTTTTGTTTGTTGTGTTGTTTTAAGGTAGCGTCCTCGGGTGGCGTGGCCGCTCCTGATGCCTAGAGAGAGTAGAGAGAGTCAGAGTAGGGCGCCCAGGAGCCCCCAGCGGGGCCTGGAGGCCAGCTCGTCCTCGGAGGATGCCTTGACGGGCCAGTATGAGGTGCTGAGGTGCATTGGGCAGGGCAGCTTTGGCACGGTGAGGCTGGCCCGCCACATCCTGACGGGGGCGGAGGTGGCAGTGAAAACCCTGCGCAAGGGCAAGCTGGACCCGGCCTCCCTTCAGGCCGAGGTGGCCATCATGAAGGCCGTGGAGCACCCCAGCGTGGTGCAGCTGTTCCAGGTGATGGAGACGTCCGACCGCGTGTACCTGGTGATGGAGTACGCTGGTTGGGGCGACCTGCTGCAGTACATCCCAGAGGGGGTGGGCCTGCCGGAGCGGGAGGCGCAGGGACTGTTCGATCAGGTGGCCAGCGCCCTGCGCGCGTGCCACGCCCAGGGCATCGTGCACAGGGACGTGAAGGCGGAGAACATCCTGCTGGACGCGCGAGGCCGCATCAAGCTGTGCGACTTCGGCCTGAGCGGCCAGTTCAGGCGGGGAGAGCTGCTGCACACGGTGTGCGGCACCATCACCTACTGGGCCCCGGAGATGTTCCTCCCGCAGGCGTACCACGGGCCCCCGGTGGACGTGTGGAGCCTGGGTGTCCTCCTTTACTTGATGCTGACGGGGCACCTGCCCTTTGAAGGGGACACCCTCCAGGAGCTGAGGGACCAGGTGCTGCACCGCTCCTGGGTCTTACCGGCCCACGTGTCCTTCAACGCTCAGGACCTGGTGGCGGAGATGCTGACCGTGGACCCCATGGATAGGCCCAGCATGGCCGAAGTCGTGACGCACCAGTGGCTGAAATGGGGTCAGTGGCCTTTTGAGATTGCTGCCAGGAAGTCCCGCCGCCGCTTCTGCCCAGATCCCTCCACAGTGAAGGTCATGCTTGACCTGGGTTTCCACCTCACTGACACCTGGACGTCCCTGAAGGGCCGAAAGTTTGACGAAGCCATGGCTACCTATCTCCTGCTCAGGCACCAGCACACGCAGGGGGTGGGCTTCACGGTCCAGAGGAGGTCTGTGCACTCGGGGCTCCAGCCCAGGTCCTCTGCGGGTTCTCTCCCAGCCACCCTGCCCCGCCAGAGGAGTGCCAGCAAGCCCACCTCTCACTCCAGGCGGGTCTTGCCAGCTGTACAGCAGCCGCGTGGGGAGCACCTGTGGCCCGGGCAGAGGGGCAGCAAGGGAGGCAGCCTGCCTGCCCTGGCCCTCCCCAGCCTGCAGGCCCAGAGCCCAGCTGCCCCCGGCAGGGCCCCACAGCAGGACCTTGCCGCCCTACCTCCTGGCCCTGGGTCTGGAGGCCACAGGTCACAGGTGGAGGGCAGCAGGAGCCCCCAGGGAGTGTCAAGAGGAGAGCAGGCCCTCCCCAGGCAGCAAGCCCAAGGAGGGACAGCGGGCTCCTCCCAGGAAAGCACCAAGGCCTGGCGGAGGGTGGCCAGGAGGATCCTCGCCTGCCTCACACGAATGTGCTGTTGCTGCGTGGCGGCCCCCAGGACAGGGTCCAGGCAGGAAAACGGGGTGGCTCGGACCCCAGAAGGGCGGGCACGTAGAAGGCAAAACAAAGTGGTTCCTGAGATGGTGGCCAGTTGAGATGGAGGCGCAGCCAAGCAGGTGGGTGGGTGCAGCCTGATGCGGCCCTTGTGCCATCCCTGATGGCCTTCCCCAGGGCATAACCCACTGTCCCTGGGTGGGTACCGAGAAGAGGGCATGATGCGCTCAGGCTCAGGCCAGTCCGTGTCTTTCCCCTCAGCCAGTTGGCAAGGATCTGATCAGCATGGCGCAGGTGCTGCATAGAGGCGTGCCACCTGCAGGCACCTCCTTCCTATGAGTTCCAGTCCAGAGGGCCTGCTGGGGACAGGATGCCTGGAGACAAGTGCTCTACCACCAACCCCCTCCCTGGTCTGCAAGAAAGACTTGGGAATCCTTTTCCTGGGATGCCCCTCCCCCCGCTGTGCTCTCCTCTGTCCCCTGTTTCTGCCATGGCAGACATGGCTGGTTCTTAATAAATTTCTCTTCCTCACAGATCTCCTTGCTTGGATGCTTTCAGGGGGACCAGGGAGATTTGTCTGGGTTGCATCCTGCTCTGAGTTGGGGCTGGGCCACCATCCATTAGAGCGAAGGGGTGGTTCTGTAGTATTGGGAATAGAGCAAGGCAAGGAGGGACTCCTGGGTCCTCTGGAGGTCCCCTGGGCAAACAAGGACTCTCAAGTGCTTGGGAAGGTGGGAGGCTCTTGAGCTGCCTGGGGGCCAGCAGTGCAGACCCTGTGGGGCACCTTCTGACCCTGCTGGTCCCTGATGAAGAGAGTGGAGAAGGGGAGGTGCCCTGGACAAAACATGCGCCCAGAGATCATGTCCTCAGTGTCCTATCTCCTCCTGCTGGGCCCATGTCCTACTAATATCTCTACCATTTACCCCTAGCCCACCAAGACACACAATCACCAATGTCTCCATCCATTCGTGAACTCAAAGCGCCTTTTACAGCGCCTTTGATCATTCACCTACCCCAGGACCCCAACAGAGAGTACTGCTCCCCTGAGGTTCAAGCCTTCAAGTTAGGAGCTCTCTGGGGACTGGGAAGATTCAGAGCAGAACAAGAGGGGTGTAGAATTTTAACAACCCTGTAAGACACTGTTTAAAAATAAAAGCTGAGCGAGGTGACCCACTCCTGTAATCCCAGCATCTCAGGAGGTTGAGGCAGGAGGATCAAGAGTTCCAAGCCATCCTCAGCAAAATCGAGGCACTAAGCAACTCTGTCAGACCCTTTCTATATATACAAAATAGGGCTGGGATTTGGCTCAGTGGCTGAGTGCCCCTGAGTTCAATCCCTAGTAACAAAAAAAAAAAAAAAAAAAAAAAAAAAGAAAGAAAAAAAGAAAAAATGCTGAGGATTTAGCTTAGTGTAAAACACCCATGGGTTCAATCCCCATTACTAAACAAAGAAACAAAAACAAAGCAAAAACAAAAAATTTAAAAACCAACAGATGGGCTTCAAAGGAAAGCTTAAAGGCAGGAAATCAAAAATAGCCTGGAGTCATGCTCCTATTTAAGGCTGGAAGGAGAAGGGACTCAAAATGTGGCACTGTCCAATATCATAGCCATTGTTCAAATGTAACCATTTATAGTTACGTTTTTTCCATTTGTTTTATATGACAACAGAATGCATTATAAGTCATATTACATATATAGAGACCAACTTTTCATATCTCTGGTTGGAAACAAAGTATATACACACCATTCCTGTCTTCATACATGTGCTTTGGGTAATCATGTCCATCATATTCCACCATTATTTCTAACCCCATGTCCCCTCCCTTCCCCTCCCACTCTATCTAGAGTTTGTCTATTTCTCCCCCTTCCTACCTATGAAACAGCTTGAGCTGGTTTTTTCAATGAATCATAATAATAGTCATTATTTATCAGGTCGTTAGTGTGTGCCCAAAACTGTTAAAACACTTCATAAACTAGATTTCTTTTTAAAGTCATGTTTGTTGAGATATAATTTATATATGATACAATTTACCCCATTTACTTTATAGTTATATGTATTTTGATAACAAAAATGTAAAAAGTGACAACATGTATATATGGATACATGGTACTACCAGCAAGGTACAGAATGTTACCTTGTTCTCCTTTCCTTCTTTTTTTTTAAACAAATAGAGAAATTAATTTTAATATATTTCATTTAACCCAATGGATAACCAGTATCATTTGCAAAGAAAATAATTGTTATCAAGATATTTCATGTTCATTTTCTTAGTCCTAGTAATTCTTTGGAATCTAATGTCTATTTAGCACATAGCACACCTCAATTTAGACTATACACATTTCAAATACTCAGTGGCCTCATGTAATCAATGGCTGCCCTGTTGGCTCCTTTATCCATCTTTCACCTTTGGATGAGACACATGCTGTAGGCTGCATGATAAATCTCCTTGTTATGTGGTTTCTTGTTGCATTCTATCAGAAAGGGACACCAAAGAGATGAACTTAAAATATACAAGAGTAGAGCAAGGTGTTTTATTCCTTCCTATAAGACTCTATTATAGACTGTGAGTTGGTTTCTACATGCTTTGAGTGGGAATAACTTCAGTTAGGTCACCTTCCCCTACAAGTTTTTCATAATGGCTCTCTCTTACTTCACCTCCTACCTCTCCAAGTTTACAGAAGGAAAGGTGCTTCACAAAATTTATTCGTTACCTTCAACCTTGCCCTTATCTTTAGAAATACCTTAGTAAACAATTTGTACTCTGATCTTTTCCATCTTTGAACTTAAATAATGGCTTTTTAATTATAAGAGAGTAAAGTATACCTCATCTCATATCACAGGCAATGTATATACACATACTAGATTAATTACATATTAAAATATAACATATAAAATGCTGACACTTTTAAAAAACATATTTATATAACTTTGTGAGGAGAAATGGGAAACAAAAAATCTGAAATAAACAAATACCTGAAAAATTAGATGATATTGTAAGGTGTTAAGCAACTCAGTGAGACCCTGTCTCTAAATAAAATAGAAAAGGGGATGGAGATGTGGCTCAGTGATCAAGTGCCCTTGAGTTCAATTCTTGGTACCCAATTCCAAAAGAATTTTATCATTTATTTATTTATTATTTATTTTTGTGATAAGTGAGATTGGGCCCATTACCTTTAGTCTGCTAGGCAAGGATTCTATCATTCAATGAGCTACAACCCCAACAATTATTTTAATAAATATAATCATTTTATGTAAACAATGTTTTTTTCTCAAAAACAGAGTATTAAATTTGTAATAATCAAGTGTGCAAAATTCTTTTGATAGTACTTTGTATGATATTCTCTCAAGATAAAAATAAATAGGACCAGAGGCTTAAATACACTATTAAGTAGTTAGTCCCTGGTGATAAAACATTTCAGGAGCAGAGCTAGGACTGTCATAGGCTTTCCAATTTCAATAATCTGCAATTCTCAAATACATAAATTGCTCTTCTAAAACCTAGAATTTGGCTCTAAAGAGTAAATTATGTTAACATCAGATGAGGTAAATCTCTATTGGCAATGGAATTAAAGGGATTCAGAAAGTGGAGATTTTCATGAGCAATGGGTTTAATTTGGAACAACAGTGCTGAAAAAGAAATCCTAACTCTCAGCTTCTTCGTGGAAGGATGTCATACAGAGAGGCAGAGTGCTTTTCCCCACAAGAAGTATATCTGAATATTCTGTTCTTTTTTTCCTACCTCCTTTTAAAGGGATGTCTTCCCACGATCGTGACCTAGAAGAGAGAATACGGATGATTGAAGAGTTTAAGAAATCATAACCATAAAAAGAATAGCAAGAAGACATAGCTATATTGTAGTAATTCCTGTCCTCAGATATTTGCAGGCATTTCTGAAAAGAAGTGAGGTAGCTTTTTGATGAGAACTGTTGCAGTGAGGGAAACAAAGACCATTGATAGACAGTGATTTTCACAGACTTTACCATACTGGAAAGTAAGGAGAGTGAACTCCTAGGAACCCTCAGAACTTTACATCTGTGGTATGTAATTACATGCTTAAATCTTTTTTTAGTTATATTTTATAAAATTACAGTTAATTTTGAATTGATTTTATAATTAAACATTTTATTTTGCTTCAGTTTACAAACAGTTCCATGGAAAACGTATCTTTCTTCACAATAGAGTGGTCTCTATTTTTAGGCATCATTAACAACATATTTTAGAAAATAATTAATGAATATAAGACAATGATAATCCATGTTAAATCCACATTAAAAGGGATTTGGAGAGCCGCCCCCTCCCCCTGCGCCTGCAAGGTAGGCGGAACTGTGACCACCGGCAGAACAGGCCCAGTGGCCTGCTGAGGGGCAGAGCCGCCCAGAAACCCGCGGAGTGGCAGAGCTGCCCCACGCGCCTGCAAGGTAGGCGGACCTGTGACCCACCAGCAGAACAGGCCCAGCAGCCTTCAGAGGGGCAGAGCCGCTGCCCGTGCCTGCAAAGTAGGTGGAACTGCGACCACCGACAGAACAGGCCCAGCGGCCTGCAGAGGGGCAAAGCCGCCGCCCGCGCCTGCAAGGTAGGCGGACCTGCTACCGACCAGCAGAACAGGCCCAGCGACCTGCCGATGTGGTAGGCACATTGCCCCAATTGGAGGAGGAGCAGAGCCGCCACCCACGCCTGCACGGGAGACTTTGCAACTATACAAGAGCAATACAAATATATAGGGGGAAAATTCAATAACACAACAGTTTCACCAAGCAGAAAGAAACACAAACAGTATGAGGAGAAAAGGAAAGAAAGGACCACAAGCAATGCAGGTCAACTCAACGTTAGAAAAGGTAATATCTGCAGCAGATGGAATGTCAGATAAAGCATTCAGGATATACATGCTTCAGATGATCTGGAGTCTCAAGGAAGACATTAGACAGCAAAATCAGACAATGAAAGATCACTTCAACAATGAATTACATAAACAAATCCAGGAAGCAAAAGATCAACTATACAGGGAGATAGAGGTTATAAAAAAACAAACAAACAGAAATCCTAGAAATGCAGGAAGCAATAAACCAACTTAAAAACTCAATTGAGAATACTACCAGCAGAGTAGAACACTTAGAAGATAGAACATCAGACAATGAAGACAAAGTATTTCAACTTGAAAAGAACATAGACAGCTCAGCAAGACTGTTAAGATACCATGAGTAGAACATCCAAGAAATGTGGGATAACATAAAGAGACCAAACTTAAGAGTCATTGGGATACAGGAAGGTATAGAGGTCCAAACCAAAGGAATGAGCAATCTATTCAATGAAATAATACGAGAAAACTTCCCAGACTTGAAGAATGAGACAGAATCCCAAATCCTAGAAGCCTACAGGATGCCGAATGTGCAAAATCATAAGAGATCCACACCTAGACACATTATAATGAAGATGCCCAACATACAGAATAAGGAGAGAATTTTAAAAGCTACAAGAGAAAGGAAGCAGATTGCATTTAGGGGTAAACCAATCAGGATAACAGCTGATCTCTCAACACAGACTCTGAAAGCTAGAAGATCCTGGAATAACATATTTCAAACACTGTAAGAAAATGGATTCCAACCAAGAATTGTGTATCCAGCAAAATTAAGCTTCAGGATGGAAGATGAAATTAAAACCTTCCACAATAAACAAAAGTTAAAAGAATTTGCAGCTAGAAAATCATCTCTCCAAAAAAATCCTCAGCAAAACATTACAGGAAGAGGAAATGGAAAATAACAATGAAAACCAACAGTGGGAGGTAGGAGAGTAAAGGGGGGAAAATAATCAAAGAGGAAAACAACCATGGAAAAAATTAATACTATTTAGATATTCAAAGGACTAGGTTTTCTCTAAACAATCTCTTGAAAATGAGTAAATTTCAAGAAAATAAAAATTAACCTGACAATAAAATAACAGCATTTAAATTTGTGTTAAATTATTTAAAACATAAGAATAAGTCAATAAGATATAATCATATTATACCTCATTGAAAAACATTTTAGCACATTAAAAACATCTCATTTCCCAACTGAAACTAGAATAAAACTATTGTTTATTATAACCTTATCTATTTTGATATTAACAAATTTTTCTAGTTGATTTCTCTGGTGACTGAAAATATATCATTTGACTTCACTAACAAAGACCTCACAGAGCATAATCATCTGATTTCTGTGACTTATCTTTTCTTGAAAACCTTGTAATTATGTTAATAATAAGACATAATTCATTACCTAAATGGTTTATTTCTGATATGTTGCTCAATAAAATAAAATATTATTCATCTTATTTTTTTATCACAAGTGAAACCTTGTGATTTTCCAGAGATAAAATATGGACGTCTATACTATGAAGAAAGATATAGACCATACTTTCCAGTACCTATAGGACAATGATATACCTATGAATGTGATAACAATTTTGTGTCTCCTTCAAAATCATACTGGGGTTACATTTATTGCACAAAAGAAGGGTGGCTGCCAGAAGTACCATGCATCAGTAAGTAAATGTCTTTACAATGATACATGTATCTTTCAATGAGGGAAGAAAGAAGCAAATTAGGGCCAAGGGAAGAATTGTGTGTGCAAAAAGACCCAATTAGTTTTTGTCTTTTATGAGAAGCTCTTCATAAAAATCACATGAAAACTAAAGTTACAAGAAAACCTGTATCATTTACACGTTTTAGCTACAAAATTAAAGATGAATTCAATGTTATTGATTTTTATTTTTTAACGAACATTTGGTATAGTAGTTTTGGGTTTTTCTTAATTGCACATTTTTCGGATGCTACACATTTTCTAAATATTATAAAGGTAATTTTTAATCCAATATTTTGTTCAAATTAATGTTTTCACTTTTTATCACTTTATGCTCCTTAGGACAATGCATTTTCAATTATGTGGAATATGGATATTACTCACATGAAACAAGACATTCACTGCATGAGTCTGTTAAAGTTGACTGTTATCCTGGCTATAGTCTTTCAAATGGTCAAAAACACAGTTACATGTACAGAGAATGGCTGGTCCCCTCCTCTCAAATGCATTTGGATTAGTAAGTAAAATGCTCTGATATCTATACTCGTGATTTTTTAAAGGCCCATCTACATTAAACTGGGGCAAAATATTTATAAAAATTTGTTTCCATGTTTCATGTAAAAGTGGAAATCAAAATTTATTGATAAGTATGTGGCAAAATAAGTGCACCTTAGTAAACAGTATTCAAGAATATAGTAAAGTATTTGAATACAGGGGCTGGGGCTGTAGCTCAGTAGTGGAGCACCTGCCTTGCATGTGTGAAGCACTGGGTTTGATCCTAAGCACCTTATAAAGATAAATAAATAAAGGTATTGTGTCCATATACAACTAGAAAATATATTTTAAAAAGAATTTGAATACAATATTTTTGGTTAAATTAAGTCATATGCATATATGTTGAAATTAATCATTTGACTCAAAATTATTGTAAAATTGTTATAAATAAAAAATGAATACAATGAGAGTAAAAGATGTCAGTCAAGAAGTGATGGGGTATTTTTGCAGTATTGCCCTTTGTCTCTGAGTATTTCTGGGACATGTTACAGAAATGGGTCTTCTGGGAAATTGTACATATTTTGTTTTGGATTTTCTATAGAGCTTGTACTGATATACATTCTGGTCAATGCTGAATTCTTGCTCTACGTTCTTGATAATGATTAAGTGATGTTGTATTTTAATATTTACTAGATAAATGGCAATAAAGTGGTAAAACACTGAAGTGTTGATATGTTATGAGCTAATGGGAAGTTCATTTATTCTGTAAGATGAGGCTTGATTTTTTTTTTAGATTATCTTTTTGGAAGCTTTGATGTTGGATTCTTAGTAATTCTAAATATCATTTTTTTTTTCAATTGTATGTATTACATATGTGTTCTTAATTTATGTGGCTTTTATTTTTTCTTTTATGTTTACTATGAATAATATTGTTCCTTTCACTATAAAATTAACTGTATTTTATTGCTTATGTTTTTGGGTTTTTAATAGTAATACTTCAGAATGTAGACATACTTTTTATTCTAAAAGTTATATCTTGTCTTCATATTATTAATTCATTTGCAGGTTATTTTTATGCATGATAATGACATTATTTCCTTTTAAAAACAATATGGGAAAATTCAACATTTCCCCAGTAATCCAATATTGTACCTTTTCATATATCATAAAAATGGATACTGACTATTTATACTGTGTATTTTATTTTGCAACATTAGCAAATAATATTTTAGTAATCTCTACCTTAATCACTATAGATTCATAATAAGTATCGCTATCTAATCAGGACTTTTCACCCCAATCTTCTTTGTATCAGTTTCTTTGGGAGGTGACACTTTGATCTTCTGTAAACTTTTAAATTTAGCTTACCACATACTTTTAATTACCCTGTTTAGATTTTGTTTGCAGTTCTCTTGGGCCTGCAGAATAACTTACAAATAATTCACAGTTTAATGATATTGACCTTTCCCTTTTAGAAATGAAGTATATTTCTATGTATATATTTCTACATATATATTCTGTATTTCATATCTAGGTCTTTTGAAACACATTTTTGCTAATGAGAGGCTTTGAGCTTTTCGGACTTTATTCTTTGTAGGTAACAGGATTATCCATTACTTGTTTAAGCTCTAAGAATGTTCTTTTATCTTTGGAAATTTTAAATTTTACAAGGTTTATATTATTATTTTCCTTAAAATTTGTATTGAGCTTTTATTTGATGGTTTTTAACTTTCTCTTCAGAACTATATTTTGCTTAATTCTTATTTTTCTATATTTTTTTCTATCTGAAGTGTTTGTTACTTGGGTTAATCTTCTTTGAACATGTAACTTTTATTTCTATATCTTTTCACTTTTTATGTTCTATGTAGATAGATTGCTTTGACTTTTTTTCTTTCAGTAACTAAATTATATTTAAAATGTTTTAAAAACTGCATATTTAATTTCTAAGGGCTGATTTTAAAAATTATATTAGTATGTATTTATAAATAGACTAATGGGCTTTGTTGTGACATATTCATACCTGCACATGATAGTTTAATCAGTTTCATTCCCCACTACCTCCTCTGGTCCTTCTTCCTCCCTTGCTGGTCACCTTCTCATTTTTCAATTTCTAAGGGTTCACTTTTTAAAAAGACAAACTTTATTTAGTTATGAAGTATATACAAAGAAATTCACATGCATTTAGTGTGAAGGTGAAAGACTTTGATAAATTATATAAGTATAAACATAATGAAGTTTGAGATAGTTTTAATATTATGAGAAAGTTCTCTGGTTCTTTATCCACTGAGTCTACCCTCAATTCCATCAACATAGGTAATCAATGTTATTTCTGTCACTACAGATTAGTTTGCCTTTTGACAACTTTGTTATCAATAGATTTACACAGCATATTCGTTTATATTTGGCTTTATATTTTTCAGCAAAATGTAATTTTTTTCTGTTGTTTCTTGCATTAACAACTAATTTTTTATTACGAAGTCATATATCATTATACAAGTCGATGAGTATTTGGTTTTCTATTCCACTACTAATGAACATTTGGGGTATTTTCATGTTTTGGTAATTTTGGTTGCACTCTTTATGAACATTTGGAGAAAATTTTTGTGTAGACATATTTTTACTCTTTATCTAGGATACATTTCTAAAATTGAAATTACTGAGTCATATGATATGTACATGACTAAATCTGTAAGAATTTGCTACATTGATTTTCAGGATTATTGGAATATTTTATACATTCCTATTGGCCACGTATAAGAGTTCCAATTGACTTGCATCTTCACTGACAAATAGGATGGCCAGTTTTAAAATTTTAGCCACATTAGCATATATGTAATGGTATGTCATTGTGCCCTCATTTTATTTTCCTGGTTGACTCTTTATGGTGAGCACTATTATATTTGCTTAGACATTATATCTGCAGGGACATTGTTATACTTTTTATTGTAAATTTCAATGTTTTTCCCACTTAAATTGTGTAGGTTACCTTATCATTCCATTGTGATAGTTCTTCATATAGTTAGGATGCAATTCCATTATCAGATATGTCTATACATATTTTCTCATATTTTGTGGTTTATCTTCTGAGGTTCTAAGAGATTGTTTCCAGTAACATATATTCTAACTTTTGATGAAATCCAAATTAATCATTTTTGTGAGTTATATTTGATCTTATATAGATCATTTTTCCAATGCTAAATTTACCCCCAAATTTCCATATTTTCCAGTAATATTTCTATATCTCATATTCATATGTTGATTGACATACTGTTATGTTTTTTTATGAAATGGAATTTATTTTTATATGGATGTCATTCTTAAAAAAATAAAAATTTTAGAACTTGTGTTTTTTTTAATTGAATATGCATTTATTCACTGGTACCAAAGATACCAATATGTCCCCAAATATCCATTTTCCCCTTCTTATAACAGAATCTGCATACTTTGTCTGGGCACACGAACATCTAGAATAAAGGCTCCTTCCAATTTAGGTATATCTACACAAATAAGTTTTGAACAATACAACATAAGGGAGAGTGGTATTTGTGTTTTTTGAGCAATGAGAAACTTACATAATTGTCAAGAAATTGTTAAATGTAGGTTTTGTGATTTTTTAAAATATTTGTTATTTTTAGCTGTATTTGGACATAATACCTTTATTTTATTTATTTATCTGTGGTGCTGAAGATTAAACCCAGGGTCTCAATTGTGCTAAGCGAGCACTCTACTGCTGAGCCACAACCCCATCACAGTTTTTGTGTTTTATATAGGCTTTTTATTCCTTTATTTTTTAAATTGATGTATGTATTTATTCTTATATCAATATACTCTGTCTTGTTTACTGATGTATGAGTCCTCCACCTTTGTTCTTAAGTGTAGTAGACAAACTAATGGCCTCCTTAAAGATGTCTATGTTATCATTCTTGGAATCTGAAATGCATTACTTTAAATGGTAAAATGGACTTTAGAGATATTACTTTGATCTTGAAATATGGAGAGTATTCTGGATCATCTGGGTGAAATCACGATAATGTGTGGAAAGAAAGAGAGAAGGAGGGAGAGAAAGCAAAAGAGTTATGTTACTGTGGAAAAGGGTCAGATAGAAGTTCAATGTTTTTGACTTTGAAAATGGAGGAAGGGGACATAAGCCAAACAAAGGGGAAAGTCTCTGGAAACTGGAAATGACAAGAAAATTGATTCTTCCCTCAACCTTCCAGAAACGGATGCACCTCTTACAACATATCAAGTTTAACTCAGTATATACATGGCATATTTTTGATATTTGGAATTTTAAGATAAAAACTTAGTGTTGTTTGAAGTTATAAGATAATAGAATTCTTTTGCAGAAGCAATAAAATACAAATACATTATTTTTAAAAATAATTCTGCCTTATCTAGCTGTTTTCCATTTTATTTTACTTTTGATATCACCTTGTTGATTTCTATAAAAATTCTGCTGAGATTTGATTGAGACTGAGGGGAATATGTATATAATTGGGAGAATCATATTATAAAAATATTAATTCTTCCATTTAATGAACATGGTATGTCTCTTTGTTTATTTAGGTCTTCTTTATTCTGTTCATTAATGCTTTTTAACTTTTAAAATGTGAGTTATGTACATATATTGTTAAATCTTTTCTTAGGCAGCAGGAGAATTTAAAAATAATATTACATATTATATTTATTTTTTCATTTTTCATTAAATCAGAGGATTCTAATGTGTTTCTTGTATATTAGGATCTTATTAAATTTACCATTGGTTTTGCAGTATATATCCCTCTGATTACATTCTTAAAACTTGTCTGTGTAACTAATTATACTATAAATCTATGTATTTAGATAAGCTTCTAAAGGATGTCTCCAGGGGAGTTTTGAACTTTAAATAGAAAACTATTAATCACTACATATTGCATCGCATGCTTATCTTGGTCAACGTTTAACACTGGAATTCCTAACATCTTTGGAGATAACCACAGAACGTATTATTCCTCTAACAAAAGAATTCTGTTCTGACAGTTTATCTTCCTGTTTATTAGTCAACTTTTCTTAGTTAAAATATCTCATTGTCATTCTTTTTCATGCATTTTTAATAATGTATAGAATTGAAAAAGCAAAAAGAGAAGAACTACTGGTATGTAGGCATTGCTTTCCAGAAACATTAGAGTTTTAATAAATATTTCAGCATAAATTTATCTATAAAATGTGTTACTACCCCTGATTGTCTGCTCCAGGAATACAATATGAATATGTACTTCACATTGTGTTTTTCACTTGGAATGCCTCCCAAAGGCTCGTGTGATAAATGCTTGATCCTCAGCTGATAGCACTATTAGGAGATGGTAGAAATTTCAGGAGGTGGGGCCTGGTTAGAAGAAGAAGTTTACCGGCAGACATGTCTTTGAAGAGTTCATTTTGTCTCTAGCCTCTGTCTCTGTCTCTGTCTCCCCTCCCACTTTCTCTGTTTTATCACAGGCCCATAGCAATGGAAGCAGCCACCATGGACTAAATTCTTGAAACTTTGAGCTAAAATAAATCTTTCCCATTTATGTTTTTTTTTTTTTTTTGACGGGGAGGGGGGAGTATTTTGTCATCATGATGGAAAGCTGACTAACATATTTTGTAACTGAATTATAGGCTTTTCCATATAGCTTTATAAAGGTGGTATTTACCTGACATATACATTAGTTTGCATATTCCAAAGGCAGGTACCCTTGGCAAGCACTAAGCTTGTTAATAGTTGGTATGGAAGGCATAGTGAACTCTTATTCTGAATTGGATCCAGTTTATGAAGCATTCTTTAATTTGAATATTGACAGTCATCCACAAAACAAAGAATTCTCCATCCACAAAGATATCATCTACAGCATAGACAAGACAATAAAGGACAGACAATAAATATTTTGGGTTTTGCTGCCACACATTTTTTTAAAAGAGAGAGAGAGAGAGAGAGAGAGAGAGAGAGAGAGAGAGAGAATTTTTAAATATTTATTTCTAGTTTTCTCGGTGGACACAACATCTTCATTTGTATGTGGTGCTGAGGATCCAACCCAGGCTGCACGCATGCCAGGCGAGTGCACTACCTCTTGAGCCACATCCCCAGCCCCAGCCAAACATTTTTGTTGCTGTTATTCAACTGGCATTTTAGCATGAATGTTGTCTTAATGTAAAAATCATCAATATAGCTGTATTCTAATAACCTTTATTCACAAAAAGAGACAGGGGCAAAAATTTAGTCCACTGGCAATTATTTTTCCCCAAGTCAGGGTCCAGATGTAATACATGATAATATGACTAGTTAGACATTCCACAGATATTTGTTTTTGTCTAGGTTGTTATATGGTTTTCTCAAGACTTGTTTTTGAACAATGACTACATGTGTTTCAGGGAGTTAATATTTCCCACAATTCACTTCTCAAAAGAAGTCCTGTCATACAAATAGCCAGTCAAAATGAAAGCAAAAAACCTGACAATATTACGTCTCTTCCAGGTGTTTACCTTCAAGGTGCTATTAGCCTCATTGTAAAGCATTATGTGCATCCATTCATTTGTTTCAATCCCCCAGTACCTATTCTAGACCTTCACCTGCAAAAAACAAACAAACAAACAAACCAAACAAACAAAAAACAAAACAAAACCCAACCAGGGAGGATTTCTATAGGCAAACAGCTATGATTTTGAGTATTTGTAAATACTGTCATAAAATTACTGTACATTCTTTTGTTCTCAACTTTTCACATGGTATCAAGGCAATAGTAACTTTTCCTTTCTGCACTGGTGTTTTTTTTTTTGTTGTTGTTGTTGTTTTGTTTTGTTTTGTTTTGGTCAACAATATTCTCCCTTTTTTTCATTTAGCATTAATTTTTTTCTTTAGTTTCCATATGTCAATGCAACCAATGTAGGATCACTAGGTTCAGCAGAGAATTGAGTCATAAGATGGTAGCAATATCCACCTGGCTAATATTTCTCCTTGTGTTCCCCATTACATGGAGCAGGGATGCATATATATAAGGTTACAAATCTCTCATCCACTGTGTAGAAAAGAAGTAGAAATCATTAATTCTAGTTTAAACAGTGGAAGAAGGAATAATCCATGCAATAACTTTTGGAATTTGATCTGCAACAACTAGAAATATTGCCATGATATCATATTTAGCAATTGATCTTTCTCTAAACCTGCAAAAACAGCCTAAGTCCCAGGTATATATGATCAGACAAAATAAAATTAAAAAGGTTAGAAACAGTGAAGATGTTTGAAATTTCTGGTATCATGCCTTACTTTTCATCCCTATCTTTCCCAGGGTATTTCAAATATCTCTACAATGGTGGTTCTGTTTTACATCCATCAATGTTGAGTAACACACATTTACTGATGCAAACTATCCATTTATTTTCCAAAACACTCCCCTCTATATACACACACACCCAAATTATTAAGTAGAAATGTTCTCAATTGATTTTTTGTTCAATCAACTACATTTTAGGTCATGAGGACTTTAGTTCATTATATATTATGTTTCTCAGTCATCTGTTATATTGCACCTACAGTAAAATAAATGTATTCCTTGACCAGATAATATATAACCTGTGGGTCTAATTTAAGTGCAGTCCTTAAATTGCAATTCTTACCTATTTACTCTGTGCTATTGTAGAGAAATTTATTTCAGTTACCAGGTATGGAAGTCTGTATCTAAAATTACACTATGGCTAAAGCCATCTGAAACTGGGGGAAAACAAATTTACCAGATTTCTTCCAAGGTAAGGAATAGATATATTTGGTATGCAGTGATCCTATTACTTTTTTGTCTGGTAAATGAAAAAAATAACAGAGCCTAATAATATTTCTTGATTTCACATGAAATATTTTTATTCTTTTTAATTACATGTAACATTAGGATACATTTTGACATAATCACAAAAGCATGGACTATAATTTGTTCTAATTCAGTCCCCAACACTTCTTTCCTCCCCTATTTCTGCCCTCGCCTGCTCCCCTCTCTCTCTACTCCACTGATCTTTCTGTACTTTACTTATACTTTAAAAAAAAAAAATAGTGTGTTATGGATATACTTGGTGTTGTTATTCACTCTGCTATATTCATACTATGTTTTAATCAAATTCATTCCACTCTACTTCCCTTTTCCCATCCTTCCATCCTCCGCCTCCATCCCTTCCATCTACTCAACTGATCTTTCCTTTATTTTGCTGAAATTCCCTCTCTCTTCCCCCACCCCCTTCCTTTTTTATTTCCCCCCTTCACATATTTGACGTTTGACTTTTTGGGATTGGCTTATTTTACTTAGCATGATAGTCTCCTATTTCATCCATTTACTGGCAAATGCCATAATTTTATTCTTCTTTATGGCTGAGAAATACTGCACTGTGTATATATACCACATTTTCTTTATTCGTTCACCTGTTGAAGGGCATCTAGGTTGGTTCCATAGCTTGTCTATTTGTGAATTATGTTACTGTAAACATTGATGTGGCTCTATCTCTGTAGAATGCTGATTTTAAATCTTTGGATATATACCAAAGAGTAGGATAGCTGGGTCATATGGTGCTTCCATTCCCAGTGTTTTGAGGAATCTTCTTGCTGTTTTCCAGAATAGCTGCACTATTTTGTGGCCCACCAAAGATGTATGAGGATACCTTTTCCCCAACATCCGTGCTAACATTTTTTTTTCTTTTTTTGTATTGGACATTGAACTCAGAAGTGCTTAACCACTGAGTCACATCCCCAGACCTTTTTATATTTTATTTTGAGACAGGGTCTTGCTAAGTTGCTTAGGGTCTCACTAAGTTGCTGAGACTTTGAACTCCTGATTCTCCTGCCTCAGCCTCATAAGCTGCTGAGATTAGAGGCATGAGTCAATGCACCTGGCAGCACTTATTTTTCTTTGTATATTGATGATTGCCATTCTGACTAGAAATGAAATCTCAATGCAGCTTTGATTTGCAATTCCCTAATTGCTAGAGGTGGTGAAGTATTTCTTTTTTTTTTTTTTTGGGGGGGGGGGAATGTCTATTTAGTTCTTTTGGCCATTTCTCTCTCTCTCTCTCTCTCTCTCTCTCTCTCTCTCTCTCTCTCTCTCTTTGGTGTTAAGTTTTGGGTTTTTTTTTAATTC
This sequence comes from Spermophilus citellus, assembly GCF_964194105.1. Lineage (NCBI taxonomy): Eukaryota > Metazoa > Chordata > Mammalia > Rodentia > Sciuridae > Spermophilus > Spermophilus citellus. Next base: position 147,770,777 of record NC_138187.1, read on the forward strand.
TTTGTATGTTCTGGATATTAATGCCCATCTGAAGAGCAGGTGGCAAAGACCCCCCATTCTGTAGAATCTCTCTTCACACTCTTTGTTTCCATTGCTGTGCATAAGCTTTTTAATTTGATGTCATCTGACTTATTTTTTTATTTTACTTTTTACAGTTTAAGAGTCTTTTTAAGGAAGTTGGTTGCTGTACTGACATGTTGGACTGTTGAGACTACATTTCCTTTTATTAGCTGCAGGATTTCTGGTCTAATTCCTAGGCTTTCAGTCCACTTTAAGTTGACTTTTGTGCAGCATGAGAGATAGAGGTTAAATTTCACTCTTCTACATATGGATTTTGAGTTTTCCCGGAACCTTTGGTAAAAAGGTTATCTTGCGGGCTGGGGATGTGGCTCAAGCGGTAGCGCGCTCGCCTGGCATGCGTGCGGCCCGGGTTCGATCCTCAGCACCACATACCAACAAAGATGTTGTGTCTGCCGAGAACTAAAAAATAAATATTAAAACTCTCTCTCTCTCTCTCTCTCTCTCTCTCTCCTCTAAAAAAAAAAAAAAAAAAAAAGGTTATCTTGCTTTTTTATAACATATGTTTTTGGCATATTTGTCTATTGTCAGATAACTGTATTTATGTGAATTTGTCTCTGTGTCTTCTATTTGGTTCCACTGGTCTTCATGACTGTTTTGGTGCCAGTACCAAAACATGTGCCTTTGTTACTGTAGCTTTGCAGTGGAGTTTGAGTGATGTAACTTTGTTGCCTCCAGCTTCACTCTTCTAGGTCTCCTATATTTACAAATTAATTTCAGACCTTATTTTTCTCCTTCCATAAAAAATATCATTAGAATTTTGATGGGGAGGGTTGGGGTTGTGTCTTGGAGGCAGAGCGCTTGCCTAGCATGTGTGAAGCACTGGGTTCAATCCTCAGTGCCACATAAAATAATAAATAAAGATATGTGGCCACCTGTATCTAAAAAATAAATATTAAAAAAAGAATTTTGACGGAGATCTTATTGAATCTGAATAGAACCTTTGATAGTAGAGTTACTTTGACATCTATCTAAGAACATGGGATGTCCTTCCATCTCCAAAGTTTTCCTTCAATTTTTTTCTTTAGTATTCTATAGTTTTCATTGTAAAGTTCCTTCACCTCTTTTAGATTGATTCTTAAGTGTTTTTTGTTTGTTTATTTGTTTGTTTGTTTGTTGTGGCTATTGGAATGGGATAGTTTTCATAATTTCCTTTTCAGCAGATTAATTATTGGAATATAGGAACTTAATTGATTTCTGAGTGTTGATTTTATATCCTGCTACTTTGCTGAATTGATTTATGAGCTATAGAAGTCTTGTGGTAGTTTTTTTGGGGGAGGGGTCCCTTAAATATAGGATCATCAGCAACAGAGATAATTTGAGCTCTTCTTTTCCTAGAGTTTCAAGTACTGTGATGTACAGGAGAGGAAAAAGTGCCTTGTTCCCCTTTTTAGAAGAAATGCTTGTAGTTTTTCTCTATTCAGTATATTGTTGGCCTTGGGTTTATCATATGTAAGTTTCTTCTTACATTAGTTTTACAAAAACATTAGTTTTTCTAATGTTTTCAACCTAAATAGGTGCTATACTTTATCAAATGCTTTTTCTTCGTTTATTGAGATAATTTCGCAATTCTTAACCTTGACTCTTTTTTTGTGGTAAGTCACAGTTATTGATTTTCACCTGTTGAACCAACCTTGTGTCCCTGGGATGAAGCCCATTTGATCACAGTGCACTATCTTTTTAATGTGTATTTGTTTGCAGTTTGTCAACATTTTATTAAGAAATTTTTCATCTATGTTGTTCAAGGACATTAGCATGAAGTTTTCTTTCCTTAATATGTCTTTGTCTGGTTATGATATCAGGGCGATTCTGGCTTCATAGAATGAGTTTGGCAGTATTCTCTTCATTTCTATTTCATGGAAATGATTTCAGGAGGACTGGTATAATTTTTTTTTCAAGGTCTAGTAAAACTCAGCTAAGAATCTCTCTGGTCCTGGGCTTTCGTCGTTGTTGTTGTTGTTGGAAGGCTTTTGATGGCAGCTTTAATTTCTTCACTTGACACTGAAATGTTTAAGTTTTCTATATCCTCATGGTTTAATTTAGGTAGGTCCTGTGTCTCAAGGTTTTCTAACTTGTTGGATGATAAATTTTCAAAATAGTTTCTGGTGATTCTTTGAATTTCAGTAGTGATATTTTCTTTTTCATTTCAAATTTTGTTAATTTGATTGTTTCCTCTCTTTGTTTAGTTTGGCTAAGGGTTTATCAATCTTTTTTATCCATTCAAAAGACCAACTCTGTGTTTCATTGATCTTTTTTTTATTTCCTAATTCTCAATTTCACTAAGTCCTGGTATGATTTTAATTATTTTCTGATTTCTACTGATTTTGGGTGACGGTTTGTTTTTTTTTTCTTGTAGGACCTTGAGATGTAATGCTAGATTTTTATTTGGTATCTTTCTATTTTAAACTGCCATAAACTTTCCTCTTAGAGCTGCCTTTATACTATTCTAGAGATTTTGATATGTTGTATGACTATTCTGATTTCTTCTAAAATTATTTTTTTATTTCTTCATTGATTTCTTCTTTTTCCAATCCATCATCCAAAAATGTATTATTTAATCTCCAGGTGTTATACTGGTTTCTGTTTTTTTATCTTATCATTGATTTCTAATTTTATTCCATAATAATCTGATAGAATGCAAATAATTATCTCTATTATTTTTGCATTTGCTAAGATTTGCTTTCTGATCTAAGTTATGGTCTATTTAAGAAAATTTTCCATGTGCTGCTGAGAATAAAGTGAATTCATCTATTGATGGATGAAATATTCTGTACATACCTGTTAGGCCTATATTATTAATAATATTTTAGTTCTATAAAATGTTTACTTAGTTTATATCTGGATGGTAATATAGTCATAAAAGAGGTGTGTTAAAGGTAGCCAGTAATATTGTATTGTAGTCTATTTGACTTAATGTTGAGAAAGGTTTGCTTATATATATATATATATATATATATATATATATATATATATATACACACACACACACACACACACAAACACCATTTTAGAGGGCATAAATATTTGCAATTTGTTATATCTTGTTCTCTGATTTCCTTAAGCAGTATGAAGCGAACTTTTCCAATACTGAACTTTTCCATTTCTTCTGATTAATTTTGGTTGAAGTTCGCATTTCTGATACAAGAATAGCTTTCTCTGCTTGTTTTCCAGTACCATTTGCATAGTATGTCTTTTCCCATCATTTCACCTTCAGTCTGTAGATGTCTTTCACTATGAGATAAAGATAGAATATTGTTGGGTCTTGTTTTTTTATTAAAATCTGCCAATCTATGTCTTTGATTGAAGATTTTAGAGCATTTATATGCATGTTATTTTAGAGAGATGATTTTTATATTCTGAATTTTTTATTTATTTCTAATATTTAAATCAGATTTGATTATCTGTTAATTATCTTTTCTTCTAGTGTAATTCCTCCTTATGCTGGTTTTCATTTCTTCTTCGTGAAATATTTCATCAAATAAGTTTTATAGCAGGATTTCTGGATATGGATTCCTTTAGCTTCTGTTTATTGCAGAAGATTTTTATTCATCTTCAATTTTGAAGCTCAATATTGCTGGGTATAATATTCTTGCCTGGCCTCCATTTTCCTTCAGAGCTTGGTATATATTTTTCTAATCCCTCCTGGTTTTTAGGGTTTGGGTTGAGAAATCAGTTGAAATCTAGACTGGTTTACCTCTAAATGTGACAAGCTACTTTTCTCTTGCAGCTTTTAAAAATTCTATTCTTCTTTTATATGTTAGGCATTTTCAATATAATGTGTCTTGGAGTAGATAGGTTGTGATTTTGTGTATTTATAGTCCTATATAACTCTTGTATTTGAATTTCCATCTCATTCTTAATGTTTGGAAAATTTTCTGATATTATTTCATTGAAAAGATTTTATATCTCTTTAGCTTGAACTTCAGAGCCATTATCCTCCCTGGTGCTTCTTAAATTTTGCTTCTTGATGTTATCCAAGATTTTTTAATATGCTGCTTATATTCTTTTAGCATCTTTTATTTTTGGCCAACTTTATTTCAAGTTTATGTATTTTGTATTCAAGGCCTGAAAATCTATCTTCAAAGTGGTTTATTCTATTGGTAATGCTTTTCATTGGATTTTTAATTTGGTTTATTGGGTCTTTCATTTCAACGTCAGATTTTTTCAGAATGTATATCTCTTTTATTAAGTGATCTTTGACTTCCTGTATTTTCTTCTTTAATTTTATTTCTTACATCTTCTTTTAGCTCATGGAACATTTAGCTATGAATTTCCTAAATTCTTTCTCTGACAATTTCCCCGCTGTAGCATTAATGCAGTCAGTTGTTTAAACATTATGGGTTGTTTGGGATGAATCATTCCCCTTCTTTTTCACATTGTTTTTATGTCTACCCATCTATTGGGATAGTTTTCATTTCTTCTTTTAAGCAAGGGACTACTTTATGAGCTCTTTTCCTCTTCAGAGACCTGTGTTGGTTGAATATCCAGATATTGATACTTTAAGTCAGTTTGTGACATATGCTGATCCCAATATCATACCACTTTGAGAGATGTCACTGGATACTTATTATTATTATTTACTATAATTACTTCATAGTAAGCTATGTATTATTTAACCTGATGAGAAATGAAAACTTGTTGATATTGTTCTTCACAGTCCCTCAAATCCAGGTTTAAAACTTGTAGTAAAGTTTTGGAATAGGTCAAAAGTAGTTATTATGTTTAGTAAAGTTGCCATAATTTAAAATGAAGGCTAAAAGAAAGAAATAAAAAAGATTGGTCAACAAAGAAAGGAAAAAAGGAAAGCAAGAAAGAAAGAGAGCAAGAGAAAACAAAAAAAAAACATATAGTAGATATCCATTAGTTTTTGGGTATGGATTGCTTCAGAGTTACTGAGGCACAGGAGCCAACCCCCTACTTGCTATGGAATGTCCACCAGCCTGTTGTGGTTTGTAAGGTCAGGGACCTGTAGCTTATTGCTTGGAGAGTACAGTCTTGTGGCTTGGTTGTTTTTATTGTGTGTAGGAGTTCAAGATGCAGGCTCTATTGTGTCCATGTAGCTGCTCCCCTTGGCAGGGTCCTTTTCATGGTTGTGAATTTTCTGTGGGTGTTCTGTGGTGCAGAAGCATTGCCCTTGCCCATGCTTCTCTCTAGGTTCTGTAGTAACCTGACTCAGGTGGTTCACCTAGGTTCTAGTTTCCACTGCCCCTGCTTTTAACAGCAGGCATCAATTCCTTCAGTTGACTATGACCGCTGGCAAGGCCAGACAGTCCTTTTACTCATCATTTGTGCTGTAGGTCAGGCTGGGAGCAGTCAATTCTTGCTGTTTGGGATCAGGAAATTTTCTGCCTTTGTGTGACCTCCCTCTGGCTATATTTTTAGGTGCCTTTCAATTAAGTTTACTTAGGTATTCAGTGAACTTCTTTCAGGAGCTTCTTCCAGTGGCTGCCACTATCCAGAAACTGGATTTCTATGTCACTGGATATTCTAGCAGCTTTCCTCCAGCCCCATGATTAAAGGTACAGTCCCTAGGCTTCCTATGGTGCCTCCTCTCAATGTTGGTGGTCAGGGCTGATGCAGTCTGATGGCTCTGCTTTCCTCTACTCAGGGCCAAAGCTGCTTTGCTGATCAGTCACTGTCTGGATCCCATGGAAGCTGCACAGAGCATTTCCCCTCTGCCTAGATGACAGGAAGGCTGAGCAGAGCACTGAGTTAGGGGCACTTCCCCACACAGGTCTGTACCTGAACATCCTTGTTCATAGTGAGAAGGAGTGGAAGGGGTTTTAGCAATTTTGGGCTAGTAGCGGTTCCTCTAGAACTTCTTTCTAGATGGATTTTTTAAGAGGTCTCGATGCAGAGGACTTTTCTCTGATTGAATTTGCAGCTATCTGGGCATAGGAAGATGCTGTGTTGACTTAGGGGAGTGATTGGTCAGCTGAGGGCTCAATGAGATAGCTTCAGACTCCCTGGGTCAGCTTTCCTTTCACAATTTGGTTTTATAGTGTTTGATCTGCTTTAAGAACATTGCTATTTTCCTCATCCTTCAAATTTTATCTGCCTTTCCAAATATTTTTAAATGGGTGAGCTTAAGAGCTTTCCCATTCTCTTTCTTTCTGTGTTGCCCACACCCTACCCCCACTCCCACAGCCTCTTACCCAACTCTGGTTCAGGTTGGAGTTTAGGGAACTCTGTACTTATTTTCTGCTCTGGCAACCAATCTTCAAGTCTCTCCAGGTTTTAGACTTTATACAGTATTTAGTCTTAGCGCATTTATTTTTTCACCCACCCACCATTCTAGTGTTCATTCACTGCCTCCTTTCCGTGCTGTGAAGAGACTAGGAATTTGTGCCTAGATCCCACCCACCAGCTCTTGACGTAAAATTTTGTCTAATATTAAAAAATTCAAATTTTTTGTCTCTTGCTTTTGTTTTAGAGCTAGCATTCAATAAATTTCCTTTCTTCTATACTTTACCTCTCTCTACCTTACATTTCTTTCTTTCTTTCTTTCTTTCTTTCTTTCTCTTTCTTTTTTTCTTTCTTTCTTTCTTTTTCTTTTATATCCCTGGTTTATCTGGCTCAAATTATTCATAAGAATTTCCTTGTAAATTCCAGGATCCTGTGCTTTGCTCTGGTTTTTTAGTGACTCAATGGTGGTCATGTAATTGACCAATCTCACGTTGATATTCATATTGAGATGTCACTATTGCCAATATATATTTAGTCATCATTGAATCACAGTCATTTTTATTTGAATTAAATCTAAACCTCACATAATCATATTGTGACAATAAGCAGATTAATTAAAATATAGTTGAGTGCAGTAGACAAATTAGTATGTTCTACATAAGTATTATTTGTCCATAGTTTCCTTTAAAATCGTCACTGAATATAATAAAAATTAGCCAAATGGATCACAGAATACCATTTTTTGATGACTTAATATGAATTATTAGTGCTATTTTGTCTGATGCTTTTGAAGATATTACTTTTTCACCCTTTGAAATAGTGATTTGTTTCCCATTAAATTGTCCATTTTAACTCATATGTGGTGGTATCTCTCTTTTTTTTTCAGTTTCAAAGTCAAAGTCATTTAATTATTATTTTTAATTGAATTTTTAAAAAATTGACAGCAGAATGCATTACAATTCTTATTACACATATTTAGCACAATTTTTCATATCTCTGGTTGTATATAAAGTATGTTGACACCAATTTGTGTCCTCATATATGTACTTTGGATAATGATGTCTATCACATCCCACCATCCTTGCTAACTCCCTGCCCTGTCCCTTCCCCTCCTACCCCTCTGCCCTATCTAGAGTTCGTCTATTCTTCCCATGCTCCCCCTCTCTACCCCACTATGAATCAGCCTCCTTATATTAGAGAAAACATTCGGCATTTGTTTTAATGCTGCTGTTTCTATTACCATGTTTAATTGCTATCTACACATCTTTGGTGAAGACTCTGAAAAGCTTTTGCCTACTTTTCTTTGTTTTTTTTTTTTTATTACTAAAGGTTGAAACTGCTTAATATATTCTGGATACCCTTTTATTGGGTAGACATGCTGCAAATATTTTAGTCCCATCTGTAGCTTTGTTGTTCACTTTGTTAACTGTGTAGTTTCATAGAGCAAAGTGTTTAATATTTAATTTCATTCAAAGTATCAAAATTTTCATTTGTGGAACATGTCTTTTTGTGAGTACAATTTACAATCTCTTTGCTGAAACCAAGGTCATATACTTTTGTCAAAGTTCACATTTTACCTTTAGTAGATGATTCAATTTTTGAGTTAATTTTTGTATGAGGCTTATTTGATTTTGCTTTCAATCCTTTGGTAAATAGCAATTGACCATGATATAAATCCAGTTCTGGACTATACCTTCTCTTTCATTACTCTATAATTTCACAACATCACTGACTGTTTTAATTACTATTGCATTATATAAGACAAAATATTCTTTGTAAGTCCTCTACCTTCTTTTTTCCTTTTTAAAATTTTTAGACATAAAAGCATAGAAATTGTGCATATTAGTGGGGTAATGTGAGACTTCCATATGTATTTAAATTAGATTAAACACATCTATTTCCTCAAACATTTTTAAGAATTGTATTGATATTGTAGTCTCTTTGCCTTTTCATGTAACTTTTAGAATCAGCTTTTTCAGAAATATTGACAGGCACAGTGGTTCATGCCTATAATCCCAGTGGCTTAGGAGGCTGAGGCAGGAGGATTCCAAGTTCAAAGCCAGCCTCAGCAACAGCAAGGTGCTAAGTAATTCAGTGAGATCCAGTCTCTAAATAAAATATAAAAAAGGGCTGAGGGATGTGGTTCAGTGGTTGAATACTCTTGAGTTCAATCACCGGTACCCACCCCCTAAAAAAAGAAACATGAAATACTGCTTGGTTCTTTATTGAGATTGAGATATACATACATACAATGTATATATATATATATATATATATATATATATATGTATATGTATATATAATACATATATGCATATATATATAGGTTATCAATATAATATTATTGGGTTTCAATTCATAAATATATATCTGTATTTAGTTATACCTTCTTTGAAACCTTACACCTTGGTTTTGTGGTTTCAGCATAAAGATCCTATCTGTATTTTGTTAGATATATAACTTACATTTTTAACGTCATTATTTTTTCTTGAGTGAGCTGTGGTAGTCTGTGGCTTTCAATGACTTAATTAATTCACCTAAGTTGTTATATTCATTGACCTAAATCAAAATATTCCTTTTGTGTTCTTTTAATATACATAAAAATTAGTGAGGCCATTACTAGCATTGCTATTATCGGCAACTTGCATATTCTCTGTTTTATTTCTTTTGTTATTTCCTGACAAATCTGTTTAAAAGTTTAATCAATTTTAGGGACCTTCTAAAATAACAGCTTCTAATTTTTATGTGTGTGTATGTGTATATGTATGTGTATATTCCATATATCATGTAAATTACATATAATAAATATATATTATGTGTATATGTTATATGTTAAATATATCATGTATTAATATATAGTGTGTGTATATAACATAATATGTAATGTGTATATATTGTATATTATATGTAATATTTCTTTTTTCTGCTTTATCATTTTAGTTCAAATCTTTGTTTTTTCCTTTTGTCTGCACACTTCATATTCAATTTTTTCTTCTTTTGCTAATGTATTAAGATAGAGGCTAAAGTAATTTTTTAAAAAATTTTTTTAGTTATTGATGGACCTTTATTTTATTTATTTGTATGTGGTGCTGAGAATTGAACCCAATCATCATGCTTGTGAGGCAAGCACGTTACCACTGAGCCACAACTCCAGCCCCCCACCCGCCCCAGGCTAAAGTAATTGATGTGGAACCATAATCCTTTCTGTACAGATATTTAGTGTCATCAATTCATTCCATAGTGCTTCAGTGGCACTCCAGAATTTTGATACGGTTGTACATTGATGTTTGGATGGAGAAGAGTGAACATTACCCAAATAGTTTTGTGTGTATGTGGGATGGGAGGTAGATATTGACAAAACTGTTTTTTCTTTCACTTTCCTTCTATCTTCTGACTGAAGAAACAGGCTTTTCTTTGTCATTACTTCTTGGTGTTTGGGGTTGGAGACGTGGACAGTTGCCTGGTTTTTGTTTTTATTCTTTGCAGTACTGGGGATTGAACCCAGGGCCTCACAAATGTTAGGCAAATGCTACATCCCCATCCTGGATCACCTGTTTTGAATTTTGCTTTGAAAAACTAAGTTTGTTTGAACATTTTTATCTGTTTTAGTGTTATTAACACTGGTTCAGGGAGCTTTTACTCTGGGACTAGTTTATTCAGAATATTAATAAGGCGACTTTACTAAATGATCTAGTCCAAGGCTCTTTCTACTCTTACCATTCAAAATTGAATTTCTCCCAATGTGTGAGTGCTCTGGAATCTTTGACCTTATTCTCCAGTGGTTTTCTTCCCTCTGGTAGTTATTCTTTGTTGCCCAGTGTCATGGAATTTTGTCCTACAACATGTCAGCATTCAGCTAAAGGATTTAGGGGATTGCTGTGCAGATTTGTAGTTCTTTCACTCTATGATTTCTTCCTCTTTGGTTTTCTATCCTAAAAATTCTTGTGACCTCAATCTCCTTTAAAACACTGATTATTGTTTCCTTTGTTTATCAAAACTGCTATCTTTTGCTTGGATTCTTCCTGTCTGCTGTTTTCAGGAGAACTCCTCCTGTTTTATCTCTGAGATTGTCCTCAGGTGGTGCTGCTTGTATTCCAGTCTGCAACAAAAACGATTTCGACTATTAGTTCAGTTTCTTCATTATTTGTGGCTGGAACTCTGTTTCCATTTATTATTCTTGCTTGGTCTTCATCAGTTTTATTTCTGTACAAAAATCACTCTTGCTTATTTACTTTGTCTCATTTGTTTTCCAATTGATTTCTGCTATTTTATTTCCCCAGAATTGACAATCATGTTGGCTTTTGTTTGCTTCTTTCTAATTTCTTAAAGTGAACAAATTATTGATTTTTATTCTTTAATAATGGAATTATAGCTATTTAATGCTAAATTTCCCTTTCAGCACTACTTAAGTGTCAGTTTATGTTTTATTTAATGTTTTTATTATCATTCAGTCAAACATTTAATTTTTTAATTTTTGTTTCCTTTTTAATCTATATACACATTAAGCTTTATTATGGGAAGAAACCTAATAACTGACAGATGTCAACTTTTAGTTTCAAGTTAAGTTATATGTAATTTGAGGAATCATCATTTTAGCCTGAGAACATCAAGAAATATGTTGCTCTTTGTCATCTTCTTTGAACTCTATGCATCCATTATGTTTTAAGCACACAATTATGATGACATTTTAAATTCTTGGAGCCAGTAGTAACTATGCTGACAGATTCTTTAAGATCATTACCTGATTTCAGGAACCCCAATTGGCTAGATGAGGCTTGGATATTTTCAGATTATTTTCAGATTTAAAGCAAGTCCTAAGGGAAAATAAACACATTGCCTATGGAGTTATGGCATGCTGTCAGATCCTGGATTCATTCATCCCCTAAATCCTTTAGCTAAATTTGTTTGTTTGTTGTTTTCAATATAAAAAATAAATCTTCATATGTTTAATTTTTAAAAATTTGAATTACTAGAGATATTTTTAAAGAACAACATGAAATCATGATGTTCCTTTTGATTTAACAAACTGGGAGGAAAGAGTATTTTCAACATTAAAGATAATGATCTATTTTTAAAGCAGAGAGATAAATTAATGCCTCTTGTAGGCCGTATACAAAGGATTGTTTTGGTTAGTAGGCTAAATAGTCCATGTAACTTTTTTTGCCATATTTCTATCATGTAATGCATCCAAAGAAATCTAATTACATTATTGTAATTAATTTTATTGAAACTTCTTATAATTTCTCAGAAAGGATTATAAATGTTTAATTCTAACCTTCTTACCAAAGGAAAACATTTCATAAAGGACCTTTATTTAATATCTTTGGAAACTCATTGCTTAATTTCTGTAGCACAATAACCTGCATGATTAATAATTATTCCAGATATTTAGACACAAATGGCTCATTATTTTTTGCACTGTCATATTATTAGAGTCTTTATATAATTATATTACATGTGCCTGTCTTTTCCTTATCCTGTTCCCTTCTAGAAATATGTTCAAAAAATGATATAGAAATTAAGAATGGGTTTCTTTCTGAATCTGACTTTATATATAATCTAAATAAAGTAACACAATATAAGTGCAAACCAGGCTATGTAACTGAAGATGGTAACACATCGGGATCAATTACCTGCCTCCAAGATGGATGGTCAGCTCAACCCTCCTGTGTTAGTAAGTGGTTTATTATATTAGTATCATTATCCTGATGATATACAAAAGTTTAACTTTATTCTTTCTTGATGTGACTATGTTTCATTTTAATAAGCAAACAAAAACATTTGATGAAAAGTATATGTCATCATTTTTTTTTCTCAGAATTGCTAGTATGGTAGAACATATGTACATCTTTCCTCCCCTGACAGACATTTTAAAGAATACTATGATTTAGAAGTGACTCAGAGAGCTTCATGTGTATTCTGGTGCTGACTCATTTATTTTAGCTGAGATCTTTGTCACTGTTAGGTATAACTGTGTTTTAGGTGGTCAACCTCTTATATCAAAGACTTCGATCCCAGACATAAAAGTAATGTTCTTAGTGAAAATATGGAGCCTTGGTATATAACCTCAGAATATTTTAACCTTTATAACTTATATGTTTGACATTGTAAGATAGGTCTACTTCTGAAAAACCTCCCCCCTTAAACATCTGCATAAACATCTAGGCATTTGAAAGGAGGGAGTGTTTCAAGATGACACCAGTTTTTGCTATGTTGAAAGATTTTCCTGCTATAATACCCAAGGTTAATGAAGATTTTCTAGGAATGATTATTTCTGTTTATCTTATTAAACTCAAAGTTATTCAGTAATATTTTGCAAGCAATACTTAATATACTTTAAATGACATGACTAAGATATTCATTCTTACTTCTTAATTTCTATTCCTTATTTTACAATTTCTATGCTTACAGCATCTAGCTAAAAAATGATACAAATTGCTGCCTTATAAAACTCCTCATATGCTAAATTCTGATAAATAACCCATTATGAAACTTTCTTATTAAGAAATAGAAAATCTTATTTAAAATACATTAATATGTGCTCGCTTCGGCAGCACATATACTAAAATTGAAACGATACAGAGAAGATTAGCATGGCCCCTGCGCAAGGATGACACGCAAATTTGTGAAGCGTTCCATATTTTTGCAAAAGAACTAAACAGATATTTGTTAAAAGAAGAAATAAAATAGATTGGGCTGAGGTTGTGGCTCCGTGGTAGAGCACTTGCCTAGCAAGTGTGAGGCACTGAGTTTGATTCTCAGTACCACATATAAATAAATGAATAAAATAAAGGCCAATCAACAACTAAAAATATATTTATATAAAATAATTTTTTAAAAAAGAATGCAACAGATCAACAAATATATGAAAAAAATGTACATCTGTAGCAGATAGAGAAATGCAAATCAAAACCAAGTTTTAATCTCACTCCAGTCAGAATGACAATTATCAAGAAGACAAAAAAATAAATAAATGTTGGCAAGGATGTAGGGGAAAATGGACATTCATGCATTGCTGGTGGGACAGCAATTTGGTGCCATCACCCTGGAAAGCAGTATGGAGATTCCTCAGAAAACTTGGAATGGAACCACCATTTGACCCAGCTATCCCACTCCTCAGTTTATACCCAACGGACTTAAAATCAGCATGTTATAGTGACATAGCCACATCAATATTTATAGCCGCTCAACTCACAATTGCTAAACTATGGAACCAACCTAGAGGCCCTTCAACAGATGAATGAGTAAAAAAATGTGACATATAACTGGAATATCTCTCAGCCTTAAAAAAAGAATAAAATTATGGTATTTGCTGGTAAATGGATGGAGCTGGAGAATATAATGCTAAGTGAAATAAGCCAATCCCCAAAAACCAAAGTCCAAATGTTTTTTCTGATATGCAGATGCTAATTCACAATAAGGGTGGTGAGGGGGGTGACTAGGAAAGAAAAGAGTTATTTGGATTGGGCAGAGGGGAGTGAAGTGAGGGAAGGGGATATGGGAGTAGGGAGGATAGTAGAATGAATTAGACACTATTACTCTGTGTACGTATATGATCACATGACTAGTGGGAATCTACATCATATACAACCAGAAAAATGAGAAATTATACTCCATATATATTGATATGTAATAGTGCAGTATACTGTCATGTACAACTAATTAAACAAATAAGAAAAGAAAAATAAAAGGAACTATTATCTTTCACTTTAAATGCCCAGGTATTGGCTGGGGTTGTGGCTCAGTGGTACAGCGCTTGCCTAGCACACGTGAGGCACTGGGTTTGATTCTCAGCACCATATATAAATAAGTATATATAAAGGTCCATCAAGTCTAAGCTGGTCAAATTGCTTTGTTCCTATCTATTGTGAAAAGTCAACTGAGTTTCCTCAGGTATCACTCTTGGGAACTTGTGACAGCCTCTCTTCTGGCAGGATGGGTTAGGGTCTTGTTGACCATGTGGCTTCCCTTAGAAGCATCAGGAACATCTCCCTCTCCAATGACCCTCCATTTTGAAGCAGGTGCACTGGTCAGCTTTCTATTTTTTTAGGATCTCATTGATCCTAAAAAATGTGGGAGATCATGTGGCCCAAAGTTGCAAAGCCCTTAAAGAAGTCACCTTGTTCCCTGGGTTTGAGCTGACCAAATATTGGCTATTTTCTTCTTGGCCCTTTTACTTCCTTAACTTTAGTCTCTAAGTTTTGGTTTTAAACATCTAGCAAGCCAGTTTCACCAGTCTTAAAGTAGGAGTACTGGGTTTTAACTTTAGCATCTATAACTTTACAGTCATTATCCCTTCCATTTAATTAGGGTCAGTATTAGTACTGAAAGTTAGCCTTATATCCTGTCTGTCCTGTGGGTGATGGCCTGTTGTCTCAAATTAATTCAGGCTGTTATACTAGAAGTTGTACTTTTGTAAGGCACTAACAGACCATAGTTATAAAGTTTACAAGGAAAATACAAAATGAAATTAACAAGAGTAGTAACATTTAGTTCATGTAATAACTATGAATCAAGAAATGTATTTTTTTTTGTACCAAAGATTGAACTATTACCACTGAGCCATATCCCCAGCCCTTTTTTAGTATTTATTTATTTATTTATTTGGTTTTTGAGCCAGAAATTGAAGACAGGGGCACTCAACCACTGAGCCACACCTCTGGCCCTATTTTGTGTTTTATTTGGAGACAGAGTCTCACTGAGTTGCTTAGTGCCTTGCTGTAGATCAAAGGTTCAGGTGGCCACCTATCCTTAATGGCTATCAGATTTATTTCCAATATCACCATGTCTATGTCCTTCTTAGGATTTTGTGAAAGGAGATTTTTTTCCAATGTATTTGAGAGCTAGCCTTTGAAAAATTGGCCTCTGAACAAAAACCTCTATATTTAGATAAAATAAGACTGATTAGAAAAACATATTATTTTACATGCACAGAATCAAATGTGAATTCAACCTAAAATCATAAGCTCAAAAATATAGAAATTTAGCCTGGTGTGTATGCCTGTAATCCCAGCGGCTCCAGAGGCTGAGACATCAGGATCACAAGTTCAAAACCAGCCTTAGCAATGGCAAGGCACTAAGCAAATCAGTGAGATCCTGTTTCTGAATGGAATGCAAGAGTTCTAAAAAATGGTGCAGCCATAAATCATGCAGAACATCTCCATCCGATCAGAGTGCACTTTGGGGTCAGATTAGGCTCAGTCCAGATAGTTAAAGAAATTGAGAGTCCTGAAATCTTCAGGTAAAGATTCTCAAGGTAAAGAAGACTTAAGTATATGAAATCATTCTATTTTTCCTCTCTTGTGCTGTAGTGTTTACTACGGAGAAACTTGTTTAAAAAGCAGGTGGTAGAATGAAAACAGCAGATAAGCCATTTAGGTCCCATAGCAGCTTGAATTTAAAAGAGACACCTTTTCCTTCCCTTTGATCTCAAACTGATTTTGGATAATTGCCTCTGTAGCTTACATTTCAGATGCAAGTTTCGAAGAGAGAGAGAGAGATCTGACAGAAGGCTAACAAGGAAAGCTGCTGTTTTTGAGCATGAGAGGCAAAACCTCATGCATAGGGAATTTTAACCATTGTTTTATTTTGTAAAAATCAGTCTCTTAAGCTGTGGTGTTATAGTTTGTTTCCTCTGGAAACCATTTTCTATTCCCCCAGTCAGTAATGAGGCATAAAATTCTCAGACATCTCTTTTTTCCAATCATGATTATGTCATTTCCCAGACCTGGCACAGAAGAAAATTAGGTGCTTTTTTGAGCATGTGGGGGTCAAACTTATCCCAATTTTTCAGTATTCAGGCTAGTGGTGGATCTGGCATAACTGTTGAAAATGAAGCTTCCATTCTTTTTGTTAGGGACATCTCCCTAGATGAACTTCTGACGACCAGCAAACCCTTCTCTGACTACTTGGTTCTGCCAGATTTATTGCTGTTTCACCAGGGACAATGAACAAGGTTCCTGATTGTCGAATGACAAAGATCCTCTAGGATTCAGGAGTGTTCTCCAGCACTGCTTTGATCAACCAGTCACATAAGATACTCTATTAGGGCTGATGGGAGAGGTGGTGGCAGGGGAAAAACATTTGAGATTCACTGAGGAGTCACCCAGGACAGAATGTTACAGTTGTTTTGATACTTTGTTCATCTTTCCGTGAATCTCAAGGCAAACTGGGATTAGGAACACAATATACTGATGCCAGATATGCTCTGAGCCTGGATAGAACAGTGAAAATGGCTTTGGCAAAACCCAGCATGCCTGACCTGCAGGACGTGTAATTAGAAGCTGCCAAGACTGACAATCCCCTCAACCAAGTCTTATAGAATGGCAGCTTGTACTAACTGCTTTTAATTAGCTGGCAGGTACCCATTATTGTCCTGCAGAATGAAATACACAGGAAGGTACACCTCAGAAAGATATGAAGTGTGGAGGAGCTTACCTCCGTAATGATCCTGGTTGAGCCCCAAGCTGATGATCTGTCTTGAAAATCAGGATCAGGTCTTCATTCCCCTGGTGTTTAAGATTAAACACACAAGAAATGCAAACCAAGAACAAAAAGTAGATTTTATTGCAGCTGTTGGAGACTCATTGGAGACTCCACAGTACTGTATGGCTTTATCTTTATAATTCCATTAGCAGGGAAAAAAATACATTAATATTTTGTTAATCAATCCACATTTCTTCTATTATGTCACAACTACTAATAAGTCTGACATCTTAATTCTCAAAATGCCATTCTAGTCTTCCAAAACAAGTAATACATATTTTTTTATTACTAGCATTTATTACTATTTTATTACTAGCATAAGGTAAATGCTTAAATAAAATAGAATTTTAAAAAGTTTTTAAAGTAAACTTTTCAGAGAGTTTAAGCAATCAGAAAAAGGTTATGAAGGAACATTTTTAATTTATTGTAACTTTCAGAAAAATGACTTATCATTGTTCTTAGGCTATTTTTGAACAGTACTTAATTCTAATCACATATTTACTTATAAAGTCTGTGTTCTTGGGGTGAGATTTACTAGTATTGTCATTTAAATTACAATAGAAATAAAATCCTCAATTTTTTTATGCATTAGAATCTTGTGATATGCCAGCATTTGAGAATGCTAAAACCAAAAGTAATGCCACGTGGTTTAAACTCAATGACAAGTTGGACTATGAATGTAATGTTGGATTTGAAAACAGATTCAAGCGTGCCAAAGGATCCATAGTATGTCAGGACAATGGATGGTCACATATACCCACATGTTATGGTAAGTACTGTCTCAGAAATTTTTGTTTTTTGTTTTCAATATAAAAAAATAAATCGGCATGTGTTTAATTTTTAGAAATTTGAATTACCTATTTGAATTACCTATATTTTTAAAGAACAACATGAAATCATGATGTTTCTCCTGATTTAACAAACTGGGAGGAAGGAGTATTTTCAACATTAAAGATAATAATCTATTTTTAAAGCAGTGAGTTAAATTAATGCCTCTTGTAGGCCGTATACAAAGGATTGTTTTGGTTAGTAGGCTAAATAGTCCATGTAACTTTTTTGCCATATTTCTGTCATGCAATGCAGCCAAGAAAATCTAATTACATTATTGTAGTTTCTTTGATATGTCCAATTAGAAGACTATAAAAATGTGGTGGATTTGGCAATATGGGGCTCCTGTTGGAAATACTGGTAAGGGTTGCCAATAAGACCATCCAATTTTGTAACAGGAGGAAGTAAAGAACATGGATGTGTAAATCTAATGCTGAAAAGAATCAGAAACTGATGATTCTATTGTATTTTGAAGTATGAGACAAGGGCATTGAGATTGAATAGTGCATGAGGGAAAGAGGATGAGGAACACCATGTAATGTTCAAAGGCTTAAATTTAAATGGTAGTAGAAGATACCACACCTTGAGACTTGATTGGCAGGATTGAGCATCCACTAAAGTTTAATCCATTCAGGATATCAAGCAATTTCTTTTATAAGTTAGGGGAAAATGATAAAAAAAAAAAAAACACAAACTCAGTTCTGTTTTCTGGATTTTTCATTGCAGTATCAGAGAATCAATCCAAAATCCAATGAATTAAGGCACATAATAAACCAATTAATAAAAATAGTTTTAGTATGTTTTATATATGTGATTATAAGCATATACATGCTGTGTGCAGCCAGAAGCTTTTACAATACTAAGTGTCCATCTTCAAAAAAGGCTGGTGCATTAGCTTAGTGCTAGAGTGCTTACCCAGCCCAAAGCCCTGGATTCAATCTTGAGCACTGAATGAGAGTTATGAATATATGATTCTCATTGCTTTTCCACTGTCACTAGACATGGAAAATGTGAAGATGTGCAAAAGAGAAGAGAAAGTAAGAGTGACAGAGATATAGCAATAGAAACGAATTCAGTCAAAGTAGCTTTTTATTGCGAATTGTATGAAGACTAATAATCACATTTCCAGGAGATGTAAGTCTCCATACATTGAGTGAATAAATGACAGCTTAGTATTTTTGCCTCAGCCATGTAGCATAAAACTGCACACAAATTGACAGATATACAACTTTATTTCAAATGTCCTGGGAGTTCTTGTCTATGGGGAGATGTTTACATCATTATCCTAAACTGCTTAAGCAAAACAGACTTACAGAAATCTTAAAGTAGTAAACACCTTAGAGTAAAAATATCTATACTAACATTTCTGTTCATCAGCACTAAAATATATGATTTGAACTATTAGACAAAGACAAGTATTTCTCATCCAGGGTTTGTCCATTCACACTTCTCTTTAAATCACACGTTTAGTTACTATCTCTGTATAGATATAGCAGTTTGATAGTACTCAACAGTCAAAATAATTTTTTTCTTGTTAAGGGCAATGCTTTCTATAATATGATGAAATATAGAATTTACATAAAACAGCATAAAATAAATATACACACACAAAAGAACTTTTAAGTTTGGGAAATTTTCTAATATTGCATTGAAGAGATTGTGCATTCCTTTGGTTTGTATCTCTGAGCTTTTATCTATCCCAATAAATTTTAAATTTTCAAGTTATCTCATATTTCTTGGAAGTTATGTTCAGGGTATCTTAACATCTTTCTCCACAGTCAACTTTATTTTTAAGATTATATATTTTGTCTTCATTGCCTGAAACTCTGTCTTCCAAGTGATCTAAAATGCTCATGATGCTTTCCATTGAATTTTTAATTTGGTTTATTGATTCCTTCATTTGGAGGTTTTCTGCTTGATTTTTTTTTCAGAATCTCTCTTTTTTGAAATGATCTTTTACTTCCTGTATTTTCTTTCTGATTTTACTTCTTATATTATCTTTGCTTTGCAGATCAGTTTAACTATATATTTTCTAAATTCCTTCTCTGACATTTCTTCTACTGTGGTATTGATGGATTCTCTTATTGAAGTACATTGGTTTGTTTGGGGCTATTTGTTCCCCTTGATTTTTCATGTTGTTTATGTATCTACCCATGGGACAATATGGCTCTGAGGCAGCAGAGTTTCTGCCTTGTGAACTTGTAGTGTCCCTGAAGGTTTCCAGTACCTCACTGTTTAAATGGGAGCAAATAATCACAATAACCAATGCAAACAATATATAGCTTTAAACCAGACAGTTCCTATTATGACATCTACAATGCTAAATGTCACAATAAACAGAAATTATATGATCAATTATTGCCCACAGTAAAAACAGTATGTTTGCAAACGGTTTACAATTTCAAATAGTAGACCGGAGAGAACAAAAGTGATGTGGGATATGATGATTATGAGGGAGGAGAAGATAGAAGTAAAAATTTAAAGGAAGAGTGGAAGGGAGGACAATGGAGATTGGCTGTTAGCAGAAGAAAAGAGAGAAAGAAAATAAAAAGAAACAGATAAGTGAGAAAAAATACATATATAAGGTAAAAATTTTTAAAATTAAAAACAAAATTAAAAGAATACAAAACAAAACTAAAATATAGTAATCAAACATCCTAATCCTCAAAATACTGACCCATGAAAAGTAACTGGTTTCAAAAATGTTATAAATGAGGAAAAAAACAACAAATATGAATATGTATAAATGTCCATGAATAACTCAAGGTCACAATTTAACAAAGAAAAAAAGGGAAAAAAAGATCTTGATGAATTAAAAATGGGAGTTCATAATCTGCTTAAATCAAATGTATGAAATATGATATGTCAAGAGCTTTGTAATGTTTTGAACAACTAATAATAAAAAAAAGAAAAAAAAGAAAAAAAATAATGTTGTTAGTATGTAATAAAGATGTATTATTTTAACTATTGAAAAAAAAAGAAAAATTAACAATTGTGTTTGCTGGAGTTCAAAAGATTCTTAGCTTCCCTTCTCAGCAGTGTTAGGTGGGATTGCTGGGGAGAGAGAGGTAATCCCATAGGTGGAACTCCTGAAGGCGGGCTTTAGATTTAGGTGGGTCTTTAGGTTCTTCACTGAATGCCAATTGGTCTGGAGACTTTAAATCATGTACCTCCAGGGATCAGCAATCGTCAATCCATGTTGGAAGACTGCACCCCAGGGATCTCCCCTGGGTTCCACTCATGTAGGTGAGAAGCCAATATTAAGTCCACTACATCACCTGTTGATTCCATGCTTCCTGGTCTTGGGTTCAGTCTCCGAAGCCACTCTCTCCCACCTCACCCTTTTGAATTCCTAGCTAGGCATGTTTCTTCTAGTTGGTTCTGAAAGCATCATGTTTAGAGGGAGAGGGGGAAAGCCAATTGGGTTTCCACAACCAGTTCTCCTCTGTGTAAACCTCTCTCCACATTTGATTTTCTCCTGGTCACTTAGACACACTTCATGTCATGAGTGTGGGTTTTCTAGGCCTGTATTTTGGGACAAACTCGGGTTTTTCAGGAATCAGCTCTCCTGGCTACTGGCCACCACACCATGGCTGCAAAATGGTTCTTTCCTCTGTCCTCTGCATAAAGTCTGGAGAGATGGTGGCTTCTTACCTACAGAAGCATACTGTGAAACACCCCTTTCAGTTTAGTGGGCAGTGTCTTTGATCTCTAAACTTTCTATATCTAGATAAGCCTCAAGTCTACCCCAAATGTGGGCTCCTTTAATTCCTTTATCACTCCACTTTGGTAATGGAGGGACCACTGTGGCTGGTTCTTCCAGCTGTGGTAGTGTATTTTATACAAACTTCCTTATTTTATACAGTCCCTGATCTGCCTTGAACGTCCAGCATTAAATTCCAATAAAGCCTCCCCCCACCTTTTTTGTTTTATTTTTTTGTACACCCACCTTGCTAAGAAGCTACCTGTCTGCTTTCTTGGTTTCATGCCTTAGGCAGCCACAAGAGTGGCTTCTCTAGTCTGCCATCTTGAAACCCCCTCCAAAGACAAAATGACTTTAATGTAGACGATTGTAATATAATTCAAGGAGTGGAATCCCAGTGACTCTCATTCAAGTGTAGTTTTTTTCTCAAGTAATCTGCAATACTCAAAAGAATTACAAAATTAATTGGGGTTCTGGGAATTGATTCCAGGTCCTCACACCTGCTAAGCATGAGCTGCATCCCCAGCCCCACAGAAAAAACTTTTAGTTTTTTGAAGCATTATTCTTAAAAAATAGTTTTTATTGTACATTTAAACTTATAAATGTTTTGGTACTTGAATTTCGATAGTATGCATTTTCTTTCTACCATGGTTCTAATTTTATAATTGCAGCCTTTAATTTTATGAATTTGTAAGGAAGAGGTATTCCAAATAAGAAAATGATTTTTCAATGTTATTTGCTAGTGTTACCTACTTTTAAAAAATTAAAAAATGTGAGAGAATTTTATACAGTATTCCACATTTGAATTAAAATAATTAATAATCATTAATAAAAATTATAATAAAATAATTGAATATTAATGTAAGGATTCAAGACACCTATCAGTTTGACTTTGAACTATTTCTTAATTTGTTTTCTTTATTTGTAATATATTAATTATATAATTTTTTAATGTTACTCTAACTTCAAATACATTAGAGATGCTTTTTAATATAATCTATTTTCTCAATTATATTAAACAGAAAAGCCAGTTTTTTAAAAAATGTACAATTTAAAATTTATACAAAGCAGGTTGATTTAATATGAGAATAATTCCGTGTTTTAAGGGTACAAAAATATGACATTAAATTTTACAAATATCAATAATAAGCCAGATTCAGTGAAAACTAGTTGAATTTGCAAGTTAAATTTCAGAACAGATATATTGCCATTCAATATCACCATATTTCTCAGAGTCCTAGATGAGTAAATTTAGGCAGTGAATAAAACTAATCTGTAACATTTTTTCCAGGAAGAGGATTTGTCTGATACTGTCCTGTATATGCATCACTGAACACCTACCTCATTTTAAAATGACAATGTAAAATGTAATTTGTCAACGATTAATTATATATTCTTATTAAATCATTTTATTTTTTATTTTAGAAAGGGAATTCAGGATTCCCAAAATGAGAAAATTCTTAATGGCTGATCCCAAGAAAGATAAATATAAAGTTGGAGATTTGTTGAAATTTTCCTGCCGATCAGGACTTACAAGAGTTGGACCAGATTCAGTACAATGCTATCATTTTGGATGGTCCCCGGATATCCCAATATGTAAAGGTGAATATTTATCTTTCTGTTGTAAATATGATGATTAGAATATTGAATATAAACCTTTTTTCTTTCTTCTAATAATTTTTTATTGGCTTCCACTGTATCTGTAATCTAATTAATGAAGTTGTTGATATGTGCTATGTGGCAGAAGGCACAACTAGTTTATTTAAGAATTTAATCACCAATTATTTCTTGAAATATGTATTGGGAGTATTCATACATACAAATATGGTGGCTGAGACTAGAGAGACTTTGTTACTTTCCATTTTTCCTTAACTGCTACCATTAATACTGGACATATTATATAGTACAGGACTTCTCTCAAGTTTCATAGAGTATATCTAAACAATATTTAAACAGTTTATAGTTAATTCAATGGAGTACATTAGAAAATCAGTTAAAGATGTTGATCAAATGCTTGTCTCATTGATGATACTTTCTCAAAAAATTATGATAAAATGTTACTATAGAATTAAAAATTAATATAATTTACACAACCACATTTGCTAACAGTTTGTATGTATCTTCAAAATATCTACATCATTGAAAATATTCAAAGCTTTAAAATATTTCCAACGTTACTATAATAGAATTAATCCAACTTGGAAATATGAATATAATGTAAAAATTTATTTTTAATTAAGAATTTTACAATTAATCATATGAAAAAATAATCAATTAAAAAAGAATTCTCTCCACTTTTCTGGATTTTTTTACGTGCAAGATAGACTATTTAACCATTAACCATTGTTTCTACTATAGATCAAGTACAGTCATGTGGTCCACCTCCTCCACTATTCAATGGGGAAGTTAAAGAAACAAAGAAAGAAGAATATGGACACAATGTAGTAGTAGAATATAATTGCAATCCTAGATTTTTGATGAAGGGACCTAATAAAATTCAATGTGTTGATGGAACGTGGACAACCAAGATGATGATAGCTCACTAACCATGTGCTAAGAGGATCGTGGTGAGGATTAAAACACATGAGACCTATGAAACATCGAGAACAGCGACTGGTATGATTTTAGGCACCAATGGCTCATCAGATATTAATAATCTACTGTTACTACTAGAATTACTCTGGGCTCACTTTACTCTGTGGAATGCTTTTTATAGGGATAAAAGCCAATCTGAGCACAACGTGGGGACCCAATAAGAATGATGGACACACAAAGTTCTCTGACCTATGTAACAATTTTTTTTTTTAGGAGAGAGGAGAGAGAGAGAGAGAGAGAGAGAGAGAGAGAGAGAGAATTTTTAATATATTTTTTTTAGTTTTTGGCGGACACAACAACATCTTTGTTTGTACGTGGTGCTGAGGATCGAACCTGGGCCGCACGCATGACGCATGCCAAGTAAGCAGGTAGAATTCAAGGAAGGGGGGATAAGATAATTGAAAAGAAATGAAAAGACAAAAGAAGAAAAAAATAGGAAATAAAAAAAGGAAAAAAATTTAAAAAAAAAATAATTAAAAAAATTAAAATTAAAATTAGAAGAAAAAAAATTTTAAAAAATTGTAAAAAAAATTTAAAAAAACAACAGGAAAGAAAAATGAAAATGAAAGAAAAACCCAAATCAAAAAAAAGAGAGAAAAGAAAAAAGAAAAAAAAAACTAATAAATGCAGTCTTAGAGTTTGATTAACTTCTCTTCCAGTAGGTGGCGCTGTGCCCACCAGGCCAAGTTTCTCCTGTCAATACGCGGGAACCAATCACTGTGCAGCAGCTCCTCCCAGACTGGGCGAGTCTCCAATCCTGAGTGCCTAGGGCCTCCTCTTGTGTCTAGTCACTTCCCACTTTTCCTCTAGCCAGGCCCCTCTCACGGGTGCCGCTCACCACAATACTGGCTACACGCCAGGTCTGCTGCTCCCGGGAGCCCTGTTTTCATGAACGACTGGGCACACTCTCCCAGTTTGCCATTCCCTCAGACCCTAAGTTTGTAGAGCTTGGGGCTGAGAATCCTCAGCGGATTTTACTTGCCCTCCAGTAACCACACCCCCGGTAGCTGGTGCAAGAGGCCTCAGCAGTCAGCCCTGGTGGGAGCGGTAGTTCCGCGCCGCAGGTCCCACGCCACCTCTGATTCCCTCGGTCTGGCTCTCGTGCTCACAGGACAGCTGGGAGGGGCCCTTACGGGAGAGCTGGGAGGGGCCCTTAAGGTTTCCCCGATGTGTGGAGAGGGAAGGCTAGGGAATTACACACCTGTGGCCGCAGGTTTCAATGAAGTTATCTCCTCCGCCGCAGTCTGATGACGTCAGTTCTCTGCCATGGTGGTGTCTCTTGCAAATGGCAACAGTTCGTTTCCCTTTGCCGGGCGACCAATGCAACGGGTGGGTCCTTACTGTCTCTCCCAAGCCCCGTTTCAAACCTGTGGCCACTACCTATGAAGGCTCGGTACGCATTTACCTCTGTAGGATCAGAAGGGCTGACCAGTTGTTTCAGCCGGATGGATTAGTGCTGAGTCACAGCTGTTTGTCTGTGGGAAGCAGGCGAACGGGAGCTTGAATTCAGCCGATCTGGGCTCAGAGTGTGTTCTGAGAGGCCCAGACTGTTCACCCCAGATCCACGTCAGCTCAGCATTGCCTAGTGATCCTGAGCAAACAGATTTAGGTTGTTTACGACTCCCTATGCCCGCACAGCTGAAGAGGTCAGAGACTTGATCTCTCTGCGCCCGCCGCCATGTTGGAATCCCTCTTTCCCAAATTTTCTTTGAGTTATTTGATGGTAGTTTTTGGGTCATGTAATTTTTTAAAAAAGAAAAAAAAATCCAAGACCAACAGCAGTGTGTTAAAAATTCTACATCACGTGCAACACTACCAATGTGTTGTCACAATTATATGGAAAGTTAATGCCAGCCCCCAGTTTCTAGAGTTCCAGGCAACGAGACAGGCTGGAATAATCCATTAATTATTGATGTTTGCTCACATTTTCTTTGCAGTATCTTTATTTTTAAAAATAATTGCTTAATTCTACCACGCGGCCTGCGCAGTGGTTTCATTAATGAGGTTCTGGCATTAAGTTAGTTAGAAGAGATCAAAATAAAACACACAGACAGTACCTTATTTTACATTGCTAGGTCCGAGACGGCTCGCCTCCCTGTTTCCCTGCCTCCAGCTGCCCAGCAGGGCAGCGAGGATTACTCTGGGCTAGAAGGAGAGAGAGAGAGAGCGAACACGCCGGGGAGTAGCCTTTTATTTGGGGGGACAAGAGATTCAGGGGAGAATTCCATCCAATGAAGGTTGAGGGGGGGCTGCACTCCAAGGTCAGGGTCAGTGATTGGGTCTCCAGGGTCAGTGGTTACGCACACCCCCACACGGATGGGCTCTCTCATCAGGAAAGGGTCGGGATAACTCCGACACAGCCAGAGTGCCTCAGGCCCTTAACGGGAGTCACCCAATCACGTGTCAGAATGGCTCCCCACACTTAATATTAGTGGACAGAAACAAGGATGGTCAATCAATCAATCAGGGAGCTGTTGATCATCTGCTACATTTCAGCACCAAGTGGATACTTAATTACTCTCCCCAATTGATTGATTGATAATGCTTGTTTCTGTCTGTTTACATCATTAATTGACTTTTCTTCCACTTCCTCTTATTTTTCTGATAAGGCTAAATGACATTTCCATTTACAGCATCTCTGGAATGTAGTGCAAATATAACACAAGATGAAGTTTCACATATTTGAGAATTATGGTGAAAGTGGTATGAGTAAATTACCATCAAGTAGTCCACCTTTTGGATGTGTGAAACAGCTAAACAACCTCTAGAAAATAGTCTGATAGCCTTCATCTTTTTGTTTTGTGTATGATGTATGCAGTAATAGGATCAAAGTCCAACCCGATATGAATATTTATACTTCAAAAATTCAGTTCATGGGCTGGGGTTGTGGCTCCATGGTAGAGCACTCATCTAGCTCGCATGGGGCACTGGGTTCGATCCTCAGCACCAAATAAAAGTGAAATAAAGACATTGTGTCCACCTAAAACTAAAAAAACAAATACTTTAAGATAAAAAATTCAGTTCATGAATTCAGTTCAACAGTTAGAACAAGAACTCTTGAAGGTAAAGTCATTGACTTTTAAGTTTGGGTGATAGTAGCAGAAACGTTTTGCTCATGATTAGGGCAAACCATTGCACTGATCATTTTAAAGTAGTTTAACTTTCACTATAACATATTCACATGTTAATAGTGAACCAGGGCTCACAGCATCTCCCTTTGATGGAAGATGAGGCATTTGTAAGAGGCTATGATGTCACAAAAACAACTGGACTAGTGTGTTAACAACCTAATCACAAACCGGAGAATAAATAAGACAAGGAAGAGGGGCATGTTAATAAGCTGCACTGAGGTGATTCTGAACGGGCTGTGGGGACTTAGCTCCAAGTGTAGCACCTCCCATGTCCACAGGGCACAGGCAACTGGGTATCTGCTGGTAAATGCACCAACCACATTTTTATAGACATAGTATTTAAGTATCCATTGAATAGTTTTCAAAATACTCCCCCCCCCTTAATTACTACCCTAAACAAGCTAATAATTTTGACCTGGCATCAAATTGTGGCCCTGGAAACTCTTAATGGGAAGAGCTTTGTCATTAACACAAAAGTTTTAAGCAGGCAGAAAAGAAATAGTTATGCAATTAAGTGTAATAATCTCATAGCACATTCAATACTTTGCCACTTTTCCTAAAATAATAGTTTCAATATAAAATTGTTTGAGGTATGACCATAGACTTAATATTATAGCCTGATTTTAAAGATTCAAAAATAGTTTTACAAGTTTGCCCACGTACTCAAGTATCATCTAGGTGTGTGTGATTTATTTGTAAAATGTATTTCAAACTTCTTGTTTAAAGGGATGTAAATTGTAACTCAAAGGTGTTAAGCTGCTAAAATTGTTTTATTTTGAAAAGATGTTAAATACATTACAAGCTGCCCCTCATCCTTTTTAAGAAAAGAAACTCAAAGATTAACTATTAAACAGCCCCAAATAAATGATTCACTTGGTCTTTATTAGTTACTGCCATCCTGTGGACATTTTATGCCAAGGCAGCTTCTTGCTTAATATTTTGATGGACCAAGTGCTTGCTACTGTCTATTATAGCCACCACTTTACCAGATACATACTAAATGGCAACTTAGCAACTAAATTGCAAGGTGAAGACAAAATTGTAGGGAAAAATTTAAAAAAAACTTAAAAATGGAACACAAAATAATTCTGTGATAAATGTTTATGTATTTTAAAATCTGGCAACAAGTTTAGCGTTAATAATTCTATTCTAAGCAAAATGTCTGGTTAAATAAAATTTATGTCCCTGTGTGTCCATTTTCTTCTTTGTAAAATAGAGATATTATCAATGTGTCTACCTCACAGGGTTATTATGAGGAATACATGAGTCCTTGGAACTAAAGCTGTCTGAAGACTAGTTGGCTGAGAATGGCTCAGATGTGACTAGTCCTATCATTAAGACAATGATTTTCAATCCCGTAAGACAAGTGCCCCCTAAGGCTCTGTCAGAGTGACATAGGGAACTTCCAGATTGAAGCCATTTGCCCTTGAAGGGTCTCCCACAAGCTTCAATGGGCCTTGCTCCCAGCTCCCATCCTTCCTTTTCCTACACTCACATACCGAATTAATTTCCTCAAATATCTTTCTTCATAAAAATGGGTTGAATACCTCATGAGTTTGTTGCCAAAAAAAAAAAAGTCTTCAGAACCCTGATGTAGATGCTGAAAAGCCAACTGTTGTAACTTCTCCTCCAACTAAAATAAAAAGGACACATTGTAAACACTGCAAAGAGAATGCACTCCTTACTTATTTCTCTTTAACATATGACCTTGTGGTGGCTTAAAATATCACCAGCTTATTATTTTACCCGTGTTGAGGTCAGTTGTATCAAATGAGAATGACAGGGCTTAAAATCAATGTTTCAGAGGGCTGACTGCCTTCTTAGAGGCCCCAAGAAAAGAATCCATTTCCTTGTCTTTCCCAGCTTTTGGACCTAGCCCGCACTCCTTCCTCCATCTCTAAAGCCACCAGTCACACCACTCACTCTGGTCTCCACTTCTGTCCTCACATTTTCTCTGCCTCCCTGCTTCCCTCAAATTCACATTGATAAAGTCTCTTTTCCCACATAAGGTAGCATGTTCACAGGTTCTAGTGATTAGGACAAGGATATTTGGGGGTGGGGGCTAATATTTCAACTTCTATGGAGGGCAAAACATTTGAATAGGCAACAAGAAGAGTGTTGTACACCTGGACTCCAGGTAAGTAGGAATCAACACCAGGTTTGTGAAGCTCCTCATGTTATATGAGCCTTTGAATGCTAAAATCACACTCAAAAGTACCTAAAGAGAAATTCATTGACAATTTGTAGCTCCAAATATCACAATAAAGACCTTTTCTCAAAACTTCCTACAATCCAGTTTGGTAAAGGAGAATCAGTTCAACCAGAGTAATGAAAACCTCGGTGAGCCTTAGTTTTTCACATCAAAAAAGATGAGGGAGAAAAAAGGGTAATAACAATATTTGCAGAAATGACATATAAAATATCTATCCTATTGCCTGGCACATCACCGTAATAACTCTTTAGTAAAAATTGAATTCAAAATGATCTAAAGTTGATTTTTCAAGGTTATTAATAAAAATTGTTGGGCTGGGGATGTGGCTCAAGCGGTAGCCTGCTTACTTGGCATGCGTCATGCGTGCGGCCCAGGTTCGATCCTCAGCACCACGTACAAACAAAGATGTTGTTGTGTCCGCCAAAAACTAAAAAAAATATATTAAAAATTCTCTCTCTCTCTCTCTCTCTCTCTCTCTCTCTCTCTCTCTCTCTCTCTCTCTCTCTCCTCTCTCCTAAAAAAAAAATTGTTACATAGGTCAGAGAACTTTGTGTGTCCATCATTCTTATTGGGTCCCCACGTTGTGCTCAGATTGGCTTTTATCCCTATAAAAAGCATTCCACAGAGTAAAGTGAGCCCAGAGTAATTCTAGTAGTAACAGTAGATTATTAATATCTGATGAGCCATTGGTGCCTAAAATCATACCAGTCGCTGTTCTCGATGTTTCATAGGTCTCATGTGTTTTAATCCTCACCACGATCCTCTTAGCACATGGTTAGTGAGCTATCATCATCTTTGCAAGACTCTTCTCATGCTAAGACTACTGACTCATGGGTATATTGCACAGAATGGATCTGCTAGTCAGAGGAAAAAATTAGAGTGAAATGGAATGTAACACAGCTTCAGGAAATGTCGGAAATCACTTTGTCCAAGATGTATAGCCGGGAGATGGAGAGTTACGTAAGTCTGTTGGCCTGCGTGATCCACTTTCCACCATAATTTATTTATATAAACTGTTTAAAAATGTTTGCCGGCAGAACCCCCAAAGGCAGGAAGGCAATCTAATTTCAACCTTTAAACAGAGCATGTGGGTTCAGGGCAGCTCTTTGTAATCTTTCTCTTTTACTCTGCCCTATACTTTCAGTGAGAGCTTACTTCTGTTTAATAGATAAAACCTTCTCATGGCATCCAGTGAGTCATCTAACTGCTGCTTTTAGTGGGTTGAGTAAAATACAGATCAGGATCAGATACTCTGATGTCTGACCAGCAGGAGAGAGTTGAGGGTGGGGAAAATCCACCATAAACACTACCCGTGGGGATGAACCTCCTGAGTGTCTAATGCATCTTCCAACATTGACCGGAAACCCAGACTCTCACTGCATATCAATGAACAGATCAAAGAAAGGGAAAAAACTGAAAATATTTCTAGACTGTGAATACTGAAACCAAAACAAGCTAAAGCAGTTTCAATACACCTGGTTTTCTGAAAGCCAATAGTTACTGTGATCATTTTTGACACAGGAACTATAAATCACACAACCAAGAACACAGAAAATAGCCAAAGGATTATAAACTTCTTTTTTGTTATTGTTGTTATTCTGATAAAAAAGTACTTAAAGCATGGGCGGTAATTCAAATCTGCTATTTAGTAGAAGCTAAAATAAGCCCACATAAATTCTA
Organism: Spermophilus citellus; assembly: GCF_964194105.1. Lineage (NCBI taxonomy): Eukaryota > Metazoa > Chordata > Mammalia > Rodentia > Sciuridae > Spermophilus > Spermophilus citellus. The sequence goes on from NC_138187.1 coordinate 147,801,675, forward strand.
AAGAATAAAAATGTCAAAACTTGAGGGCCTCTTAGCAGTTAAAAGAAAAAGATCAAGAAAGAAGACCAAATAGAAAACATCTTCTCCCCAAATCTTTTCTACTTCATATTAATTGCAAAAGAAACTTAAGTAGGCCAGGCACAGTGGCACACACCTGTAACCCCCAAAGGTATTCAGGAGGCTGAGGCAGGAGGATCAGGAGTTAAAAGCCAGCCTCAGCAACTCAGCAAGGCCCTAAGCATCTCAGTGAGCCCCTGTCTTTAAATAAGATATTTTTTAAAAAGGCTGGAGGGGCTAGGGATATAGCTCAGTTGGTAGAGTGCCTGCCTTGCATACACAAGACCCTGGGTTCAATCCCCAGCACCACAAGAAAAAAAGGGCATGGGGTGGGGCTAGCAATGTGGCTCAGTGGTTAAGTATCTCTGGGTTCAATTCCCAGTAACAAAAAAAGAAAGAAACCTAGTTAGAAAAGCTGTCTATACGTGCAAACAGAATAAGGAATAGACTAGGATGTGGTTTGAGTGTTTTTGAATGATCAAATCAATCTTGAATTCTGAGAATGGAACTGAAGATCTGAAGCCATGGCCATGAGCTTGGCTCCTTAAAACCCTGAAACGTGTGCATATTTACTGGACTTACACTGGCATTTTTATGTTCCCGTATTCACCGATTTTAACTCTCTCTTGTCACTTGGCAGAGAGTGATCCCTAAGAATGAGAAAACAGAACAAGCGTGATTTGATTTGGAAAAGAGCCGAGCTCTGAGGCGAAGGGCCGTGTGGGAGGTGTATCCCGGGGCGGAGAAGCTGAGCACTGGCTCTCAGGAGGGAAGGTTCTTGGTTGAAATGTTTTATTCAGTCATTTTAATTCAAAACATCAGTTAAGATTCAGTAAATTTTTATGAAAAAATAGTATGATGATTAACATTTGCATACCTACTATGTGTCAGGCATTGTTTGGAAGATTTCCCATTTGTAAAGCTCTTTCAATGTTTCAAACTACCCTGTGAAATCAGTATTGAGGAATAGAAATGTTAGCGAAAGAGAATTTGCAAGAAAGAGGATGCAAAGAGAGGGAGGGAGAGAGGAAGAAAAAATGTATGAGGATTAAAGGGAAAAAAAGTGAGAGTGGAAGATTTTCCTATTCTGTTTGCCTGTGATTTTTCCCAAAGTCTACCATCTGGGACAATTATTCTTCACTCAGAAAAAAAAATTTTTAGGCAGATGACATTCATAAGATGAAGACAGAAAATAAATAGAAAATACCTAGGCAGATACCCCGCAAGACAGAGTTGAAAACTTCAACAGCTGATTGGCACTTAGCTGTCTCTCTGCTGTCTGGCTCCACACCTGCTCTCTCTCTGGGGTCATAGGAGCCGAGGCAAGGACACCTGAGGTGCCCACAGAGTGGCCCAGGGGAAGGAAGGTCATGCCAACCACCATTCTATTTAACTAAAAGCACCTGTCCAGCCGGCAAACTGTGCAGCCCTGTTTTCTCACAAGAAACCCTTTATATCTCATGTCACAATGGACAGTGGAGCCATTAGAATTTTTCTCCATTTTTCTCTTCCAATTTTTTTTCAAAGCATTTGGCACGTCTTGCAACCTACAATCATCCTGGGGAATGATTTCCAACTAATTGCCACCATCCTTTGCCAATTCATAATTTTGCATATTTAATATGATTAGCTTGACTCTCCTTTCCTACAAAGTCAAACGCTGGGAAACCATTTAAGTGGATCGGTTAGAGGACTCGCTTCTACAGAGAGATTTCAGTCTGACCCTCCAAATATTTCTCCATCCACTTGTTTAAATCGGAAATTCCTTTAGCCAGAACAAAGGCTTTATCTCTGTGAGACACAGTAAAAATCATGGAAAGAGGCAAACCATGCACTTAACATGATACTAACTTGGGTACAACTAAGAGTACTTTCTTTGAGGGTTCACACATTCTGAAGGTGATAGAACAGAGAAAAATAGCTCAGGGGGTGCAGGGGGGATATCTGCAGGAGGCAACTGAAGAGACAGGAAAAGAGCAACACCTGAGAAGGCACTGTAGAAGGTGTGTCACAAACCTCCCATTTTTTCCTTGAACTAGATTCACTCTGAAATAAATAATACTGTCTCTCATGCATTCAAAGATGTGCAAGATACCACAAGTGGTTAAGAACATGAATTATGATCCAGAGTACCTTGATTTAAAACCTACATTCACAAGGCGTGTGAGCTGGGCCCGTTTCCTCTCCCTGAGCTCCCATCTCCTCTGTAACACAGCTTAGTAACAGCAGCATTTCCTAGGGTTGCTGAGAGGAATCAAATAAGCAAACTTGTAATGCACCCCAAAAAGTGGCAACGTGTGGTTGCACCATGAATGTGAGCTGTTTTGAATGTTGGTGGTGGTGGTATATTTGTTTTGTGAGCATGACTGATCAAAAATGGAAAGTCTCCTCATAGTGTTCTTTTCGATATTTCTTTTGTCCACGTTAAATCAAACAGTATCAGCATTAATCAACACAAAATAGAACACTCCTATGATTGTTTTTCTTTAAATATTTGTTCCACTGCTTGGCCAAGGTTATGTCAACTACACTTAGAGGCTGTTTACTGATCAGAAAAATGCTAATCTAATCACAGATTGCTCTGAAGCTAGAAAATAAATAATTACTCTGTGCCACTAGTCATTTTTAAAGTTACTTAATAGGATTTACAAATATTGACACATGGGTCATTAAAGAATAAAACTTTTGTCTCTTTTTTTAGATAAGGTTATTTATAATGTCCTGCCATAATTTAGCTAATGTAAATTATGATTCTACAATTTAATTTTGTCTTCCTTGCATCATTCATTCTGACATTATTGAGTGTTAAAAAATATGAAAACGAATTACTCTTAGAATGCATCCAGAATCATTGAATTTTAGAGCTGAAAGGGACCTTGGAAATTGTGTAGTTCAATCCAGAGAATCCATGTGTCTTAGGCATAGTGTCACATCTCAGGAAGAGGAAATCATATTGCTTACCCATAATAATTTTTTATAAACCCAACCCTACATATCTGGTAAATTTCTTATGGTGTGGGTGCCTCAGTGCCCAGGAGGCAAATGGCCCGCTTCTGGGCTCTCCTGAGAGTAAACACAAAGTCCCAACCCAATTTGTAGAATCATGTGCTGCTGCTAATCCCATGTCACATATTTAAAAAGCTCCTTTCCCAACCCCACTAGACACAGACACCACCATAGCAGCATCATGTGATCTTCCACCACTCCTGTATCCTCCTTGACTTTTTCTCAAGACATGTTTTTAGTATAAAATTATCATTGTTGGAGATGAGTTGCCTGGTGGGTTGGTTTACTTCCCATCTTTCACAGAACAGTGCAAATCTCAGAAGGTTGGGGGCCTCACTTGGCATCACCAGGGCCTAGGACAGTACTGTGCACACAGCAGATGCTCACAGACACTAGCCACGCAGCGGTCCCCACTCACACACCACCTGTGTCCTAAGTGATGCAGTGTTCAACCTTGAAGGTTGATATGTGGAATCTAGGACACAAAAAAAATCCTCTTGTCCACAAATTATAAGAATAAGGTAGACTGGGGACTGTCATTAGTGGCCAGCTCTTTGCCAACTAGAGAAAGAAAGAATGTTCAAAAGATTCAAAGAAAAGAAAAACTCACCAGGAGTTTATCGGGGGAGAAAGGTACTAATGACATGTTTCATATTTCTGATCCAACAAAACCTAGACTCCTTACACAAACTCTTAAAATATCTTTCTCCTTTTTTCTCCCTTTATCTGAATTCTGTTACTGTTGTTTGCAACTGAAAGGGGGCTCAACAGCAGAGATTATAATGAGAGCAATTTGGGGGCCTCAGGCCTGGTTTATGTTCTTACTGTGGTATTTTGGCAGATGTGATTTTGAGATTTCTCTTGATTGTCTTCAGGTTTTTTAATTAAAAGGGAACAAAATCAAAAGGAGTACTTATTAATCACCAGGAGGATTTATTTATTACGGAGGCAATGTCTGGATAAAATCAATCTATTGCAAATGTTTCCTGCAGGTTTGCAGATTTCAGGCAATTAACAAAAGCTGCTATAATTCACACAAAGAGAACATCCATTGTGTCGCCAATAACTCATTTTGATAAATTAGACCCTGATTGTGTTGAATTTGAGGAGTTTAAAACTGCAGATCAGCACAGGCATTATTTGTAATGGCCTAATTGACATGGAAACTGACCATGTGAGCTGAACACATTGCATCTGGAGACCAGCAAAGCCCCTGGTGTGTGTGTGTGTGTGTGTGTGTGTGTGTGTGTGTGTGTGTGTGTGTTCATTAGGGGTTAGGTTTTAGATAATAATGTGGGTCGTGGACAAAAGAAACAGCACATCTTGCAGGAAATGAAAAAGTTAAATTTCAAACACAGACTCTATTAGGTTTGATCATTTACTCCTTCTACAAACTTGGATAATACCATGGCAACTGATGAGGCTAGAATCCTCTTCCTCTGCCCAAAGCTGCCACTCTGCTAATTCACAACACTTTTTTTTTCCCAAACTCTTCTTTCATTTAATTAACTCAAAAAGAATTATCACTGAATACCAGGTCCTGTTCAGGAACGAACTCCATGCAGAAGCAAGATATCAGAAGAATATGTCTAGGACTCCTGAAGAGGAGATGTTTTCACAGATTCACGGAGGTGTGTTTTTAGGCCAATGGGATGAAGGTGAGAAAGTCACTGCTGATAGGTGGACTAGCAAAAGCAAGGGAGAAAGGCTAGGAGAAAGGATAGTGTGGAGTGGTGAAAGGGAGTGTAAGTTGCAGGAGAAAGTGACTGGGGAGGGGAGGGAGACTGAGGACAAACAGGCGGAATCTAGACAGTAACAAATTGCACCTATCTCTTCAGAGGTGTTTTTTGTTGTTGTTGTTGTTGTTGTTGTTGTTTCATTTTGTTTTGGTTTTGGTTTTGGTACCAGGGGTTGAACTCAGGGGCACTTGACCACTGAGCCATGTACCCAGCCCTATTTTGTATTTTATTTAGAGACAGGGTCTCACTGAGTTGCTTAGTGCCTTGCTTTTGCTGAGGCTGGCTTTGAACTTGCGATCCTCCTGCTTCAGCTTCCGGAGCTGTGCCACCATGCCTGGCTCCTTAGAGTTTTGACTGTTTCCTGGAGTGAATGAAAAACCACTAAAAACTTCTGAAGAGATGATCGACAATGAAATTTGTGGTGTGTGTTGGGGGGGTACTGGGGATGAACCCACCACCTCATGCATACTAGACAAGCTCTGTACCACTGATCTACATCCCCCATACCCTTGCATATTATTAGCATATTATTATTATTTGGTACTGAGGATTGAACCAGTCTAAGTATGTGCTCTACCACTGAGCTACACCCACAGCCCTGACATTTGCTTTTTTGAAAGGAAGCTTTGATACACTTTTTGACAGCTGGATTGGGGATTTATGGAACCTGCTCCAATGAGACATGAAAGAACAATATTCTGCCTTCCTGGGACCAGCCCACCTATTAGTGACTTTTTATTTCTTTCCAGAAGGTTCTTTTTTATGTTATAATCATAAGTTGATCTGTTAACTTGATTCTATCATGGTTTCCTGGAGCCAGTGAATGTGGTCACTATTTCCTTTATGCTTTTGTAATAGTTAGAATATAGCGCATTGCCTCTAGTAGGGATCTAACAACAATGCTAACACGTAAACTGGGAACTAACTGAAGAAAAGCTGAGCTAATAAGTATCAAAACCAAACCTGAAATGGGTTTGCTCTTTCCTCTGCGGAAATATAGAACATCAAAGTTCTATAGAGGCACAGTGGTGGGAATGTAGAGGACCATTTTCAGCACTGCAGGGTGTGGGTTTTGAAGCTTCACTGAAGAAACCACATTTCTACCAGAGTGAAATATGGTAGAAAGTTGGTGAGGTAAAAGATGTGAAAGACCCATAAGACGTCAGACATTTAGCCTCTGTTTTCAGTAGTATTTTTACTATGAAGATATTATATTTATCATCCTCTTCATCTCTCTATTTAGCTCAGACTAAAACATGGAGGGAAAGTGATTTTTATTAAAAACTGCTTAATTTGGAGAAGATAATAAATGCAGGAGGTGAAAATGTGATTTTCATAATGGTTTTCGGCATGTGGTAATGGTTAAAATTCTGCCTAAAACATCTACCTTTTCAAACAGTTACCTGATCAGAAATACCATCATAGATTTATCTCCATTGATTACCAAGCATCTTCATTTAAAATCCAAACAGAACTACAGAATTGTATACTCTAAGTTGAAAAGCACCATGAAGCCATCTAAGCTGGCTCCCCCACTGCCCACCTGGTACATGAATCTCTGGAATTCATTTCCTATAAATATTTATAAAACCAATGTTTTATGTGCTGCAAAAGGCTAAATCTAATGAGATGGAATTTCTGTGAGTTTTGTGAATAAGCATAGTGACAAGGAATTCATCATGGATTATATTTCACTTTTTTAAAAAATAATTTAGATGTTGATTTTATTTTATTCGTCTTATTTATATGTGGTGCTCAGAATAGAACTCAGTGCCTCACACATGCTAGGCAAGTGCTCTACCGCTGAGCCACAACCCCAGCCCCTATATTTCACTTTTGAATGAACCAAATTCGTAAAAACTTTTTCCTTATTTGCAGTCACATGTTGTCTAATGCCTCTCCCCCAAGAAACCCAGTAGTGGTTTCAATTCCTATGCCCATTTCAATCAATTGGTACGGCTGACCTGGAGCACTGAAATAAGCAGGAGTCTGAAAGTGCGTCCAGATTCATCAGTGAAGAGGGCATGATTCAATTGCAGGTCTGCCAAGAACTCTGGAAGGGAGAGGGACAACCCATACGACATTTCCCTGTCCAGATTGAAACCATTTAAAGACTACTATAGTAGCTCTACCATCTCTGTGTTAAACAATTCCCATGTGAACACCTCCCTATGGGTCTCCTTCCCTACTTCACTCTTGGCTTATTGGATTTCACCTCATTAGGTTTAGCTTTTTGCAGCATAGAAAACATTTGCTTTTCAAAATACTTTGAGATTTTAGGGTATGGTTTAGATGTGTAGCATCCAAAAAAAAAAAAAAAACTTATGTGGGAGACAATGCAAAAAGGTTTAGAAGAGAAATAATTGAGTTATAAGAGCCTTAACCCAACCAGTGAATTAATCCCCTGATAGGAATTAACTGAATGGCAACTGAAGGCAGGTAGGGTGTGGCTAGAGCAGGTGGGTCATGGAGGGCATGCCTTCAAGGTATATATTTTGTATCTATTGAGGGGAGCCTCTCTCTCAGCTTCCTGATATGCCCTGAGACCCTTTCTCCTACCACATTTTCCACCATGATGATTTGTTTGACCTTGAGCCCCAAGGAATGGAGCCACCTGTCTATGGATTGAAACTTCTGAAACGTAAGCCCCCAAATAAGCTTTTTCTTCTATAGAATTATTCGGGTCAGATCTTTTATTCACAGCACAGGAAAAAACTGACTAAAACACAGGATTTCTTAAACTTCCATGTCAGTGCACCAATGCCCCCAGAGTCCTAAAAATAATGTTAAAATTCATTATTCACTATGGAGGAGTAATTTTACGTTGTTTCCTGAACCCTGTTTGAATTTTTACTTATTTTTTTAAGACTCAACCTTAAAACTAATTCTCCATGAAAATTTCCCTTATGACTCCAGTTTTAATGAATCCCCCAACAGCAAATTGTATATACATAATTTTGTCATTTGTCACTTCATGAGTTCTATTTTCTTTCTCTAGAAAAAAAAATACATTTTTCCTAATTTGTAAATTCTTTGAAAAAGAATCAGGTCTCCTACATTGTTGTGTCTGGCTTACATCAGGTTTTCTTGAAAAAGAAGCAAAGTTGGAGGTTCTTGTGTAAGTAATGTGTGAAAGGGCTACACTTTGGTGAACCTCAAGAGAAGAAAGAAGGACAACCCAGGGCAAGAAGCTGAATGAAGAAACGAGGTGAGCTGAAGTCTTACCTCAACCTAATCCCAGGGAGAGTTCAGAGCATGAAAAAAAACATCAGAGATGTTTTCAGGATGTCCCATCCTGAGATAAGGCAGCCTTTCATCCCCAATCTCAGTCATTGGTGCGGGCTTCTCAGGAGTCTAAAGCCACATGGGTATATCTCGTCAGCTGAGAGCAGTTCTAAGAAGAATCCAGTTGCTCTGATCCCCTTTAAAATTAAGTGTTTTATAGAGGAAGTATTTTGAGATGATGCAACTGTCTGATTCCTTATTAATTCATCAGCTGGTTTATCTACCCAGTCATATTCCTCAATGGGTTGTAATCTGTTACCATCTTTATTTTAATGCTTGATTTGTCCCAAATGGAGCCAGCAGGCATCCTTCAGCATGGCTTATCTTTTTGACACACTCCTATCATTCTTCAAGCAATCAATTCTCTTTGCTCTCTGGAAAAATAAAATGAACTGGAACATACTTTTCCTAACCCAATCCTGGAATTCATCACTTCTCTAGAAAGCTCAGGGTTCTTCTAGTAAATAAGAGAATGCAAAAGCCAAGATCTGGGTGCAGGGGTGCTCATTGCTATGGGGGAGCCGCTGCCTTGGGCCCATTCACCTTTATCTCTGCAGAAGATATGCACCCACACACACATCCACACTCCCCCAGTCATCTCCAGTCATGTCCATGTATCCCCACATGAATTTAAAACCATGAGTCCATGCCAATACCCTCAGAAATACCACAGAAATACCACCTGGCTCTCTTCTTCCCATATTTGTGACTCCATTCTCAGTGAGAAACCTGACACTGTATTTCATACACTATTTATGTAACCCATCCGCCTCCTTCCCCTGTGCAGATGCCCTCCCAATCCTGCTCAGGTTTTGATGTCCTACTACAATTCATTATCAATGCTGCCTGTCTCCATCCTACCTAATGGCTTTAGGAAGTAATGAGAAGGGGAGGAGAAAAGGAAAGGAAGAGGAACTGGTCTTGAGAATTTTATGTTTTCAATGTTAGAATAAGAGTGTTTGCGAAAAATCTAAAATCTCATCTTCCAGAAGGAATGAAACTATATGAATTATACACACAGGGCTTTTGTTTCATTACTTACCAATAAGTAAATAAAAGTTGGACAGCTTGTGCATGGACATGGTAAAGGAGCAGCCCTGTAGTGGGCATGAACAACAAGCAAATTGGAAAGGCTGTGTTTATGGCAAAAGGCAAGGAGCCAGGCTGCAATTACTGCATGGCGTGGTGATGATTTGGGGGAAGACCAAGAGGACGTCTGCCTTACCCATTATTCTCTGGGACAGAGAAATAATGACAACGTAAGTGTGTACGTTTAATTTGCCGTCAAAATGTGTGCTTCTATACAATTAACACTTTGACAAATTCATAAATGAACAAACTGTCAAAGCCTCTTTAGACAAGGAGCATCTATTATTGTGGTCAAGAAACTAAAAGCACGTGAACAAAGGGAAAGCAAGGGGCCTGGGCAGTTCCAGCTTGACCATCAGGACCCTTTCAGGGATCCCTCTAGTTCATTACTAGCGGCACCATAGACTGTGATATAAAGGCCACTTGGTCAGGGACACAGGACCCTGGGTCTAGAAGCTCTAGAAATTTTGGGGCAACTGTATTATCACTCTGGTCTTGTTACTTCACAGGGATGTTTGCAAGGATAAATTAAATATAAAGAGTATTGACACAATGTTTATAACAGCACAACTCACAACAGCTAAATTGTGGAGCCAACCCAGATGCCCTGCAGTAGATGAATGGATAGGGAAACTTTGGTGTATATATACACAATGGGACATTACTCAGCATTAAAAGACAATAAAATCATGGCATTTGCAGGTAAATGGATGGAGGTGGAGAATATAATGCTAAGTGAAGTAAGCCAATCCCCAAAACCAAAGGCCAAATGTTTTATTTGATATGAGGAGGCTGACTCATAATGGTGATGGGGGTGGGGGGCACGGGAGGAATGGAGGAACTTTAGATAGGGCAAAGGGGAGGGAGGGGAGAGGAGGGGGCAAGGGGGTAGGAATGGTGGGGGAAAGAGTTAGGCATCGTTACCCTAAGTACATGTTTGAAGACACAAATGGTGTGAAAATACTTTATGTACAATCAGTGACTTGAAAAATTGTGTTTTATATGTGCAATACGAAATGAAATGCATTCTTCCATCGTGTAGAACAAATTAGAATAAATCATTTAATTTTAAAAAAGAATTATAGGAGATAATTTTTTTAAGAGTCTTGACAAATTTTGAACAAATAAAATTCACTTCTTATACCTCCTACTTTGCTCTGGGCACACTGGTCCCTTCCAGTTCCCTGAACAAGCCTGGTGGTCCACTTGGGTCCATTCACAGTGGCTCCTCCCTCTTCCCTTGAATACCCATAGGCTGTGCTCCCTCAGCTCTTCACATCTCTACTCTGATGTCACCTTCAGATTACGACTCCCCCTGAACCTGATTTAAAATCATACACCTCCAACCCTTCCCTCTCATCTCTTCCCATCCATGATTTCCCCCGCGACACCTGTCATTCTCTGACACAGCGGATGTGTATTTGTAGTGTTGACTGGATGTGTATTTGTAGTGTTGACCGTCTGTCATCTCCACCAGAGTGCCAAGTCCTCAAGGCAGGCACTTGCCTCAGTGCTGCCCCCTGCTGTGTCCCAGGTTCGGCAACAGGACTGCGGGGGTGGGGGGGGTGGGGGGGGTGGGGGGGTGGGGGGGGTGGGGGGGGTGGGGGGGGTGGGGGGGGTGGGGGGGGTGGGGGGGTGTCGGGGACCGTAGGAGCTCACGGGCCATTTGCCTGAGTCAGTGGGGAGAAAATGAACTTTCCAAACTTTCCTTGTTTTTGTTTTTCCTCATAGGTAGAAATGTGAAAGGCAAGAGGAAAATGAATAGATAGCTTAAATAAAGAAAATGAGAGAAAAGAAAAATGACAGAGAGCAAAGAAAGACAAGGAAGACCTCAGATTTGGAACGTCATTCCTCAGCCACAATAGTTCAACTGTGATGGAAACCTCAGCCACAATAGTTCAACTGTGATGGAAACCTCAGCCATGCACTCTGGACTGTCTCTGAGGCAAATCCTGCAGATGCTGAAGGCAGGCCACTTCTTGGAGCCTGGCACAGCATGTGCCACTCTTCCTCATTATTCTTAAGGTCAATGTCTCTGGCAGGTGGGTGAGTAGTCTAGGATAACATCAGCAAAGTAAAATATTATGTTCAAAGTGGTTATATATTTTTTCTACTTACTGAATAAATGAATACCCTTGCTGAACAGATTATATACGCTTTCTTTTTAAAGAAAAGCAATCCTTTAAAAAGTTTTACGTTTGAATGTAGGATTAGCACCTTTTGTGTTTGAAAGCAGTGAATCTGAAAGTCTTTCATGGCAGAAGTGTAATATCTCATTAAAAAGAATAACAACATCCCCAAACTATGGAACCAGTCCAGAAATCCATCAATGGATATATGGATTTTTGTTTAAAAAATGTTGTATATATATGAAGTTTTATAAGCCAAACTAAGAGGGTCAAGGCCATTATGTTTTCTCTCACATGTGGAAGCTAGAGAAGCAAAAGGAAAAGAAGGGTGGAGGCAGGAGAGTATCATGAAAATCAGAGGGAGATCTGTAGAGTAGGGCAAAGGGAACAGGAAGAGGGAGGAAGCAGGGGAAGGGGAACTATTGGGGAATGATATTGACTAACTCATAGTGTATATTGAGTGCATGTACAAAGATATAACAATAGATACCACTGTTATGCACAACTATCGAGCACCAATAAAAAATATGGACAAAAAATAACAAAACTCAGTTATCTTGCTAATTTTGTATACTAATGCATTTATTTGATATATGTATACATACATATATAAATAAAAAATAGTGTTGTCTCATGGCATGAAAAAAAAATTTCTAGTCAGTGAATAACATTCACAAACAATGGACAGTCTTTCTTACTAAACTTTTAAATATCTTAAAAAAGAAAACCACATTTGTAAAAAGAGCACACATACAAAGGTTGGTGAGGAATGTTTTAAAATCCGGTACATGTCCCTACATTGACATCAGAAAATTCAAACTAACAGAAACTGACACTAAGCATATTTGTATATAAACAACATCATTTGTCCACCTACCAAATTCATAGAAATAGCATTCTCAAGCAGCTCAATAACTGCAACTGTGAGTATCAGCCAGTCTCTATCTGTATGGTGTTTTTAAATCCAGTTACCATGGAATTTCAAATGGTAGCATCAGAAACCACGGCCCTTTCCATCTATACTTGAGGTTTACTTAAAAACTCCTTGTTGAAAAATTTTCTTGCCTCAACATTACTGAGAGAAACAGAGCAGCGAGATGGATTCTGTCTTCTGTATTCAATGCTCTCAACAATGGCATCTTTTATCACCTGCAAATGGAGACAAATGGTACAGAATGAACTCCCCTGACCATCAGTGGGATTGAAATGAGAATCTAATTGATCATTTTTTTGGAGTATTCATTAATAAATATGAGAGAAATACATGTCATGCATACATATTTGAATTCAACTGCCATCCATTTCACTCTTACTAGACTTATACCCAGCTACTCCCTCACCCCACTACCAGGTCCCCAAGACCAAAAAATACTCTAGAGAGCATTTCAGATTTTTTAAAGAAATTGAGAACAAAGTGTTTGTAACATTATGAATTTGTAATTGTTCTGTCCTTCACAAGGAAGGTGATGATGTGAGGGATGTAAACAATCACTAAATCCATATTTGTAGTTTTTGACAAGAGCATGTGTGATCACAAGGAAGTAAGACGCCTCCTAGTGGGGAGAACAGGCATTGCTGAAAATTGCCCTGCTTCTCAACTAGAGAGCTTGGGTGTCCTCTAGCTAGGAAGCACCCTACTTTGTCATTTCATTGATGAAAAATGCCTTTGCTATTTTTGATTCAGAATAATCTTTATGTATGCTCATCTTAGTGGGGTGACTAGAATAAAACAGGCGATACAGCCTCTTGGAATTTATAGCAGTAATCATGATACTATTGCTGGTATGAAGTTTGTCTACTTTGGAATTTCATGGGAGTACTTATTTCAGAGCAATGGAAAGGGGTTTTGGAAAACAGGGCCCTACTGCTGTTGTAGGATCCTGTGAAAATCAGGAAACTTTGTTCCTGGATAGCCCTGCAGGAACTCATCTTAACAATCAACAAAATAGTCTTTTCAGGGCACCAAACACAGAGGCAAGACAAAGGGTTATATCCACAAGTCCCTTTATTCTCTACCCCAAGGACTGTTCAGCAATACTAAGGCACTCCCCATGTGCTTCAGCCCTGTACCACAGGTAGGAATACTTGGCAAGTGTGAGCGGCTTGGGACCTAGGGCCTCTTCCCTTTCAGAGCTGGTGTGACCCATCTTGAAGACATGTACTACGGAGTTTTCAATCCCCACAAGCTTACTGGGCAAGCATGGTCCAATGCCTGGGGTAGAGGGACCTGAGACCTCAGTGGTGCTAACATGTAATTGACATTCTGTGACTTTAAATCTGGCCCAGCAATCAAGACTCTCTGTGTTCCAACTTCAAACAGCCAGCAATCATATTCCAGAAAGAGGGATGTATCATAGAAATGCGATTCTTATAGATTCATTTAAAAAAAATGAAACATAAAATCATTTGAAGAACATGGGCTCAAATCTTACTGAGTCTTTTAAGTAAAGCAGGTGTTTGCTGACCCTACTTTCCCATGAGTGAGAGAGACATAACCAATTCTGTGATTTCAGGATGTACTTCAGACCCATGAAGGAGACTTGGCCAAAGGCATCCAGGCTCAATCACTTCTTGGCTGTGTAAGGTCCGGGGGGATTTATTTATGTATGTGTTTATTTATTGTTACTGGGGATTCCTGTTGTTAATTATAGTCCGATGATGTACTGACAATTAGGAGCTCTAAATTAGAAGTGAGGCTATAAGAAATACACTCAATGAGCATATCAGGTAGAGGACAGAGAGTGGGCTTATTAGATGGAGTGAGCTTATTAGTCAGCAAATCAATTCTGCCCTTCAAACTTAATCTGTTTTTTCTAGAGATCCATGTCAGCAAGTTTACCAATTGGCCAATTTTCAGAGTGGTCAGAGAAACATCAGCCCTCACTGCACAGAATCATAAAGCAAAATAAAAATCAACTCTTTACTTTTCAAACACTCAGAAAGCTTTGAAATAGAAAAGACTTCGGTCAACAGTAATTGACTTCTGTCAATTCCTTTATAATGAATTTGTGAGAGCAACCAAAAAATCAGCAATGTCAATATCACAAACTAGTGAATTTACCATAATAGGACCTCAGCTGGTGTTCCTAGTAAATGGGTCATTCTTATAAAGGAAGACACACATTTATAACACTGAAAAATCCAAAACATGCAGACGCAAGTGCAAACTCTACCACTAGGTGGCACGTCAATACTATGAAACCATTAAACAGGCTTTTAAGATTACAGCAGAACATAATCCAATTCCTGAGACTAGTAATTCTGTGATGTAAAACTAAATTAAACTAGATAAATTGCTAAATTTAAACTTTTGGGAATGCTTCCTGGTATAACTAGATGAACCCAAACAAGGAACTATGTCAAATTTGAGTCTTTCAATTTTTTTAAAATTTGGACTATAGGCATCTTATATTATTTATATATAGTTTCCTCTTTCGTTCTCCCATGAAATGCATCAAGATTCCAGATCATCCCCTAGTGATAAATAGCCCTCACATCTCACTTTATCCATCCCCTCTGCCTGTCCCTAGACATGACCCATGTCATCTTTTACTTGTGCCATTCCATAGCTTTCTTATCATCAAACCAGTTCCCTTGAATCTTCAGCAATAAAGATAGAAGATTAGAAAGATAATCAAAAGTTTAAAAAAAATGAAAACTGATTTTCTGCCACCAAAGTGTACAAATTAGAAGAGTTGAGATTATAAATGATCCATAAACAAATACTGAGTTTTTACTATAGAACAAAATATGAGGGGTGGGTGTGTAGCTCTATGGGGGAGCATTGCCTGACGTACACTATGGTCTGCCTGTTCTCCCCAGCGTATCTCTCTCTCTCTCTCTCTCTCTCTCTCTCTCTCTCTCTCTCTCTCACACACACACACACACACACACACACGTAGCCTAAGAGAAAAAGTTGTGGTATATTTTGATAGAGAAGTAAAAAAATTACTAATATAATCTTGCTGGGATCACTGCCTCCACCAGGGAATCCATGCAGAGCCCCAAGTGGCAGCAAACACCCCAGAAGCGTCATTCACGCAGACCACTTTTGAACTCGTGAATATAGCAGATTTCTGATGGAAGCAAATATGGTTCTGTTGGTTTAACTAATTTAAAGACCAAATAAAACCTTTACAGAGTCAAAAGATTACTAATATAGGAAAATACGAGTAGATATTTTGATCTAAATGACTGAATTGGCGAGCTAATGGCTGCCTTCCCTAAAGGAATTGAAATGCCATGAAAGCAAGGATGTTCACCTTGTCATTTTTGATCCTAATACTTAGCTCATGCAAGGTATGCAGCACATTTGCAAAATTGATAAATACACAGAAAGCGAACCCTGAAGGTGAATCACACAGAATAAGGTATAATTCAAGAGGGCAATGACATTGGGGCTGAAGGACAGGCAGGGTTTTATAAAAGTAGGGAGCACAGACTGAGCTTTCCCAGTGAACGATCACAGAGCAAGGCCACAGATGGAAGGCTGTGGCCGTGGAGGAGACACTCAGAACTGCTTGGCCTGCCTGGAAAGGAGGCTATGTACAAGGAACACTGGGAAAGAAGGCCACTTGTGAGACAGATTGCTCAGAAGTGAGAAAAGACCTTTGAGGTGTCTCAGTTCCCCACAATCGTGATTTCTAGCAATCTGCTTAAATACTCCATGACTCAATTTCTTCACCCATAAATTAAATACACACAGACACACACACACACACGCGCGCGCGCGCGCGCACATACACACAACACAACCACTCTCTTCATAGGCGATTCTGACTGATAAGCCTTTTGGGGGGAATAATTGCCTAATACTAATCATTCAAAATTTTTCTTGTTCTTTTAGTGCTGTGTATTGCTCTTTCCCTACTACCTAAAACATCACTCAGCAAATGCTCAATAAACACTTGTTGGACTAATGACAGAATGAGATCAAAAGAGGTCACATATAGTGTTAGTTGGACCTGTTGGAACTTAATAACAATAACCCAGCCGGGTGCCATAGCACAGGTCTATAATCCTAGGGCTTGGGAGGCTGAGGCAGGAAGATCACAAGTTCAAAGTTAGCCTCAGCAAAAGTGAGGCACTAACAACTTATTGAGACCCTATGTCTAAATAAAACATAAACTAGGGCTGGGGATGTGGCTCAGAGGTTGCATGCCCCTGAGTTTGATCCCAAGTACTCTCCCCCACACACATACACACACACACACACACAAAAAAAAAAAAAAAACAAAAAACAAGACCCCAGGTTGAAGGCCTCAGAAGCAAGCTATTCTCCTCCTCTTCCAGTTTCCTGCTCCTGTCTCCACTGCCTACTGTACCCAGGCAAGTCATAGAGACTGGATTCCTCCCAAGTGGGTTATAGGAACTAGAACTCCTTTCCCCCAAAGCAAGCCATGAAAGCCTAATCACCCCCTGCCTTTCTGTCTAGAGCTGGCCATACAAAAAGTCTCTACCTACCTGGGTCTGAGAGTAGATCACAGGACCCACTTCAGATGGGGCCTACCTCTACTAGGAGAAAATAATGCTGGGAGAGGCCAAGACTTTGCTGGGTTTCCCTGCTCAGTCTGTCAGCATTAGTCCACACCCTTTTTATAGAAACAGATTTCTACACAGATGTCCACGCTTCATGAAACCTAGGAATCAAAATGGGGAGTTCACCTGGGGTCTTCCAGTCTTTATTCTGAAGGCTCCCACACACGTAAAACTAGGATCAAACAAATTGTTAACTTCTCTTTGGTGTAGGGGTGTCGGCTATCACCCACTGTTATGGTCAGGAAAGGAATCACAGACTTCTGCCCCTACAGGCCTAATACATTAGGGCCTCATTTGTAATGAGAAACTTTCAAATTATTTTTGAAAAGACAAGAACCTTGACTGGTACCCAGCTACTTTCATTAAGATGATGAAATATCATTAAATATTAGGTGCCAGTACTTCTGGATATGTACTTTCCCTCATTTTAAATAACATCTACTACTTAACACATAATCAGTATATGCCGAATTAACTGAGACATGGGTTCTTAGAATTGCTGCGACTGAGTTAAACATGTTGATCCAGTGAGACTGGAAAGCATGTGATTGCTAAATCAATGGGTCCTAAAAAAAAAAAAAAAAGTCTCAGCTGTCATATTCCCTCCAGACCAAGGTGGTGGTATATACGTGGAGAGTGCAGCTGCAGCCACACTATGTGACCAGGGTACAACATGTAGATTTCCCATGGTGAGGAACTTGACCTCCAGCCATAGCACCTTGTATATGGACCCTTGCTGCCCCCAGTAAGTCAACCATGAAAAATGTATTGCATATTTATCTTAGGTGCCAGGTGTCGTGATCAGTATCTCTGTAGGATACAAAGTAAAGAAGGAGCCTCACTGTTTTAAAAGGGCTTCAAATTTAAAATTAAAAGCAGAAGAGAATATGGACACTAACAATAATGATTGCCACAATTATATTAACTGCTTCAATTTCCCAAGTGCTTATCACATGACAGGTCCTTAAGTTTTATTATTTCACTTAAACCCCGTCCTTTTTTTAAATGTTTTTTAGTTGTAGATGGACACACAATATCTTTATTTATTTTTATGTGGTGTTGAGGATCAAACCCTGTGCCTCACACAGCGAGGCAAGTGATTTACCACTGAGTTACAGTCCCAGCCCATAAGCCCCACCTTGATCCTTAAGGTATGTATCATCATTTCCCCTTACAAATGAAGAAAGGGAAAGGTTAAATAGCACATCCAAGATCACCCACCTAAAAGGCAGCGGGGAAAGGATCTAAACACCCAATTTGGTCTGACTCCAAAGCCTCTGCATCTCCCACATACCACATGTCTACCAGTATAAGTCACTATACGTTAAGTTTTTAACAAGGTAACCAAAAAACCATGAGACACTGTAATTGTAAAAGCATTGAGGCGAAGTTCATTGGATAGGAATTCATGACGATTGAGTAAGTGCAGGAATCTAATGCTAAAAAGAAACCCAGAACACTGTCACCAAGTGAGCAAAAGCAGAGCCACAGTCCTCCAAGGATAAACTGGAACTGAGCGTCGGCAACACCCGCCAGCTAGGATGGCCCAGGAAAATGAAGCAACAGGAGCATGGAGGGACAGGGCAGCGATTTCCGAGCTGACTCAGGTCAGAGAGTAAACCCAAGAGGAAACGTTAAGCCACAGTGGATACAGGCACAAGCCAAAAACTGTCTTCTTGGGATTGGCCAATAAGTGATTTTTGCCGAGAGTCTGAGAGTCTGCTATTTGCAAACACCCCTGACAGATCATGTGCTGTGTTGCTGAAATATAAATCAGTACTCCGGTCTGTTCATATGATGTGGGCATGAGAGATCTGGCTGGCGTCTGAACCTGATACGCTGCCCAGCACCCAAACCTCAGCAAAAGTTTGATGCTTTTTATATACTGTCACTTACCAATATTTTATTATTTTTTTTTCCAGTTAAAGTGTATGGAGGGAGAGAGAAAATGTCAATAAAAATGGAAAATTTTACCTGAATACCACACACATACACACATACATACAGCAAGGGGAGGGATCACTTGAACATATGTCTCAATGGTCATGGAATTTAGGACAAAGCCTCCATTCATTTATTTGAAAAAAAAAAAATATTTCTTCCTGCCTCAGCTATCATTACCTGTACAAACTTGTCTACTTTGTGAATTCTAAACATTTGCAAAGGTCTTAGGGTATATTTACATCAGACCTTCAAGGATACAGAATATGGATGTGTGTAGCTAAGATTTCCATTTGTTGAACAGACACTGTTTGTAGGACATCGTTCACACATCGCCTGATTAAAAATTCACTACTGCTACTGGGGAGGGTCCTATTTCGCCTGCTTTAGAGATGGGGAAACTGAGGCTCAAAGAGTTTGCCTAGCTTATTCAAAGCTACACAAGTAGCTCATCTAGGATTTACAGATGATAAAAATCCCATGACCTTCCCCTGTACATGCCATTCCAAAAACGTTAGTAAAGCAATTTAAAATGTTTAGTTGCTGGGCAAGGTGGTGCACAAATGTAATCCCAGCAGCTCAGGAGGCAGAGGCAGGAGGATACCAAATTCAAAGCCAGCTTCAGCAACTCAATAAGGCCCTAAGCAACTTAGCAAGACCCTGCCTCAAAATGAAAAAAAGGGCTGGAGATTTGGATCCGTGTTTAAGTGCCCCCGGATTCAATCCCTGGTACCAAAAAATAAAAATAAATGTTTAGTTAATAGTTTGTGAAAAATCAACATTCGATAAGCTGTAAGTTGAGAGTTATTTTGGAATTCAGTCTATTTTTGTTCAAGCTTTCAATTCTTCATCTGCGTGTCAAAAATTACTTAGAAGAATTCTTGTAAAATGGATAACTAGAACTGTATCATTCCTTGGAGCAAACAGTTTAGCAGGTTTTATATTAACCAGAATTGAAAACAACAGTCATTTAAGGTATGTGCGTATGTGTGTGTTTTCCAAGTTCAATAGGATATTTATATATTCCTATAGTCTAGTTCTTTCCATTTCTAGGATGACTTATCAAATTTAATACATTTATCCCTAAGAATATATTTTATTGGATATTGATGTTATTGGATTCACACTGGTAAAATAGGATTACTGTGATATAACTCCTTGGCTTTCTTCTCTTTTAGTATGGGGCTTTTATAAAATACATCTGTTTGATGTCATTGATTAAAATACTGATTTCTTCCTTAATTGTCTTTAATTCTCACTGCTGCTACAGAAATAATGCAGCACAAGGCTTTCAGATGTCCACTGTAAGATTTCTTAAAAGGAGGAAGAGATATGTTAATGTTAAGAAAACGGTTAATGCTATAAATTTTGATAAAAATGTTTTACATTAATCATAAATTTGCATACACAGGCTGAAAAGAACGAATTTTAAGGTTGTAGAAACTGATGCTTATTGGGAAACATTTCACTCATTTATAAAAATTAAAGAATGATTCATAAACATTCTGATACAGTTGCCACAATGGCACACACTTTATCACTAGTAGTCTCAGGGCAAACTCAATAGTCAAGCTAACTAGATGCGCCAGAGTTCCATTAGCTCACAAAAATCTAGTTAAATTCATATAAACAGAACACTTACGCACACACTATGAGTTCCTCTGGGCCATTCACACTGACTCAACACAGGATGCCTTTCTCTCTCCATTTAATTTCTTTCCTTTTACTCTTATTCCTCTTTTTTAAATTAATGTATGAAACCTAAGAGGCCAACAGACTTGAGATTTCACAACTGATAATTGTTAATCAGACACTATGATTTAGGATGAGGAGCCAGTGATCTCCATTACACAATAGCACTCCTAAATGGTGAGTTCTACGCTGAAGAATCTTACCAGACACAAAATCTTAGCAGCAGATGTGCTGGTGATAGGAATGATTTATACTGAAAAGAACAGCTTGTTTCTAGAGTTTCTAAAGCAAAGCACATTTGCTATCTCAAGGCCTGAAAAATGGGGCAGGCTATTACATTTGCTTACATTCCTGAGATCCACAAAAATCAACCATTTAAAAGCATGAATACATTCATTAAAATTCATGATATCTTTACAGATCCATTATACTCCTGATTGCAGGCACTTTCCTACTCTTCTAGTTCCTTTACATCATTTTTATTCCTTATAATTTATCTTATCATGTGTTGAATACCCTGGATACTTTGGGAAAGAAGATGAGTATTAACTGTCATTCAATCAAATAAGAGTATAAAACGTAGACTCTGGTAATTTGGAGGTATCAATCTCCTTACTGGTAAAATTTGTAGGGTTCTTCTGGAGATTAGTAAAATAATTCATGAGGAGTAAGTGGTAAAATTTGAGTAGTCATTCATGAACCTTATTTTTCTTTTTGATTAACTATAATGAGGTATTGCTGTATTCACGTGACATGAAAAGCAGGTTGACATTACCAACAGTCACAAGGAGATACTTACATCGATGTTGTTCAGGGTATTGAAATGCATCAGATCATGCAGCCTTTTGAACGCTTGATTTGGATATTGAAAGTTGAAGGTTGAAAAGGGTGATTCAGGGTCATCAAAAATATCAAAGTCTGCTATTTCTTTCTCTTCCTTGGTTTCTCTTGGAACACCTAAATGTCAGAGAACAGTTACAGATGGCATTATTTTGAAAAGTATGAAACATCTCTAAAACCCAGGGAATAATACATACTAATAGCCGTGAAGATAGCAATGGGGAGGCTCCACAGAGGCCACGTAATCTGTAATATCCCTAAATTAATCATTTCTGTGTGTTATGAACAGATGCCTTTCAACTGCCAGTCTCTGTGTTTTTGTGCCTCGGGTTTTTCCTCCTCTCTGAAAGTGTGGAAGGCTGCTTTGCCCATTACCATCAGACTGGAGCTCCTAACAAATAACACTCTGCCCTGGGCAGCAGTGAACCAAAGACTCTAGGGAGTTGATATATAAACACCGATGCTCCCATGCCTGGAGGAAGCATGATTCTGGGGCATAGGTTCTATTTAATTTCCTAGACCTCCCCAGGAAGGTCAAGTTCCCCTGTGTGGTATCTAGTTTACTAGCACATGGTCTGTCGTCTGCCTTTCTTCCCTCTATCACTTCCCCACTTCCTTCTGACTAACTTATAATTGAACTCTTTTCTCAGAATCGTCTCATGGGAGAGCCCAAACCAAAACGTTATCCACTGTCTTAAGCCACAGAGATCCGACTACAGGTTGGCCTCACACACGCCATCTGCTCACTTGAGGATTAACAGAGACGATTCTTTAGGCTTCAAGTGCTCCACTACTTTAAAACCAAAATACCAGCCAGTTGCTCTTCCACGACAAGGTATATCTCACAACAAACTCCACCCCTAATGATCCTTTTTCTCCCTGAGAAATCTAGAAAAGACCAGCTTCTCCAGGTTTCTCTTATCCCTCCTCCCTGTGTGTTGTCTTTCCATTCACAAAATGAAAAACTACCTTTTGTGGTCGTAAAATATCATGATTATTTTTAAGACCTTAAGCATCTGGCTTATCAATCTGTAGATCTGCTTTTGTTAATTAGTGTTTTCTAGGATACAGAGAAGGTCAAAGACTACTCTGGATGTGGTCAAACAAAACAGCTATTCCTTGAACTTGATTCTCATTTTCCATGAAATAAAACATGGCGACCTGAATTTGCTAGCCATTTTTTGTTGTTAGATGACATTGATTTTGTGGTCAGTTAGAATTTCCTGAGTTTTCTGCATCATTTTTTTCTGAAATAAGATCTCTCTCATGAAGGTGATATGGAAAGTATTTACTATCACTATGACAAGGACATGAACTGACCAGAAGCCACATCTTCCAAAGTCTTGGAATAAAGTCTCAAAGATTTTTGCTGAGCTTCAGTTTCTACATCTTTGAGTGACCTTCGGGGGAAAAAGGTACTTGCAGTCTCGAGATGCACTCATTGTTGAAACAGCTGGTAGAACAGGGCCATTGTGAAACAGCTTAATATCAGCTTAATAGCAGTCTTGTTCTTCTGCCAGATTTCTGTTTTCTGTTTTAGGAAATATATTATTATTGCAAGGATACCTGGAGCCTTGTACTTTCTGAAGTTGATGTTGGCCAGAACAAAGTGGATGATAGTCGGGCAATCTTTCTCCACATCAGGATTCTTGGGTTTAAAGACGTAGCACTCCTTCAGTCCTTCCCGATCAAACACATAAGGATCAATCTTTGGAAAAGGGAGTTTGTTCATTTTAGCCCACTTTTCTGCAAGTAGAAGTTCCTATGAGGAAAAGAGAAAAATGCATTGGGAATTCTCATTCTCAGTCTTCATCATTCCATATTCCTTAGGGGTCTACTATCTGCTAGCAGAGTGCTCTTCACCAGGATATATACATCCTGCCTTCAAGAAGCCCATGAATCTCAAAAATCTATAAAGTTATTCTACAAGCAAACTCAATATTGACAATTATATTTATATATGTATACACATACATATATACATATATATGTGTATATATAATGGATTTAGAGTATCTATAACCATTTAAATGATTTTTTAACCCTTCGGAGTTAAGAAAAAGTCTAATGATATAGAATGCAGATCCCTCTGTTACTGGATTTTAAACCTATGTCCATCTCTATCTCAGTATTAAAAAATTAAAAATTAATTCATTTTATGTCTATAAAAATATTTGACTCTGTCTAAATAAGCTTTTTTCCTCTTTGGTTTATGAAAAAGAATTTGAGCTTCTGGCCTGATCATGTTGCTATCACATGTGTCGTGGCCAAGAATAGACCTGACAGAGCTTCCTGAGCTTCATCAAAGGTGTGGCAGGTTGTATGATACCACACAACTCAGCACCTTCCTAATCAGAGGATGGTCCTTCCCCACCAGGAAGAGAAGGCACATGGGCAGAGCCACCATAGCTGATCTGCAGTTGTTCACATGTAGCCTGAACAAGAAATGCATGTTTGCAAGAAATGTAGATTTGAGGTAGATTTAAAGATTCAAAGACTACCTCTGCCTTGCACCTAGAACATGAAAGATGCTAAATAGTAATTGTTGAGTGAATTAACAAATATTCTGAGGAAAAAGTCTGGGTATACTGTATAATCTTATGACCACTTATAAGTTTTTCATAGCATTTATAGCAATTTAAGCTCTGTCAGGTCTATTCTTGGCCACGACACATGTGATAGCAACATGATAAAGTCTTAGCTGACTTAGTGCCTAAGTAAGGAAAAATAAATTATATTTAAACTTGGAGAACATAAACCAATATGGAGAGATGTGGTTAATGGAACTCATTTCCATTTATGTGCAGCTTCAGGGGTAGAGAGAGAAGTAAGAAGCAGAATATTATAGTGTAAACTACAGGCTCTAGGTTCAGAGGCCTTAGTCCAAATGCAAGCTCTGTGGCTTTGGACATGTTTCTTAATGTCTCTGTCTCCAATATCCTCAAATATAAACTATGAATAATGATAATACCAAACATATTTCATGTGATTGCAATTAGAATTAAATAGATTAGCCAGTATTTAGAAGAGAGCTTACATATATTAAGTGCTAAACAAATATTTAATAAATAAATTGTGTTAGAAGAAAAGATATGGAAGAAAAAAGCCAGGAAAACAAAGAAGAAAAAGAAAAGGACAAGAGACAAATAAGTATTAGGGAAACTCTTAGAGGAGATTTTGGGGAAAACCATGATTAGAATCTTAAATTTTAAAGAATATTCTTGTCATCAAATTGATCCGATCAATAATAATCATTAGTAGCTAAATACCATGCTAAGAGCTGGGTCCTAACAGTGAGTAAAACATTCTTGGCTCTTCTTACTATGGGATATATAGCCTGTGCATGAGAGATAATCGTTATATAACCACGCAAATCTAAAATTGCTATAAATGCTATGGAAATTTTCAAGTGGTCATAAGATTATGCAGTATACACAGACTATTTCCTCAGAGTGTTTGTTAATTCACTCAACAATCACTATTCAGCACCTTTCATGCTCTAGGCGCAAGGCAGAGGTGGTCCTTGAAGCTTTAGAGTTTACAAACCAGTGGGAGATAAATAGGTATAGTATAGTAGGAGGGAGGTGGGACTCATGATGGACAGCCATGTGCCTGGCTGTGCACTCTGAAAGCACACCTTAAGGAGATGCCTCAACTTGCTGGCTGGATGACCCAAGGCAGCTCAGCAGGGAACAAGTTATTTGGGGGGATTTGCAATATACAACAACACACCCCTAATCATACTGTAAGGATTGTAACAACCCACAGGGATTGAGCTCTTCACTATGGCTCCCAATCCCCGCCTCATCCAGAGGTCATCCGTTCCTTATTTTCCACCTCTGTAAAATAAAGATAATACTAGAATCTTCTTCACAGGACCATTATGACAATTAAGTCAGATAGAAAACACAAAAATCCCAGTAATTTAGAGTCAGGGAAAACAAGTGCCTTTAACTAGTACCTTAAACTCAGAAAAAAAATACACATTTCATTCAATTCTGTTGATCTTAATGCTTCTGGAATGCCAGAAATTTTAAGCTGATCAACTCTCTCAATCCCATTACAAAGAAACAGAAATCCAGGAGAACAAAAGATTAAATGGATATGAAAACACTTGCTTCATAAACTGACATGCTAAATACAGTAAAGTTTTGTCCCTAATCCCATATATATAATGAGTAATTTCTTGTTTGAAACTTGAGAAAACTTATCATTGACCCTCTTTTCCGCCCCCTGTTCAACTGAATTAATCAGCATGTTATTTCTTGTCTAGCACTGTTCACAATTATTCACCCATGATTATTCAACATCAAAATAAAACCAAAAGTTCACACTATGAAGCAACTGCGAGAACGGGGAAGAAAAAGAAAGAGCTTTCTAGTGTTTACAACCATGACTCAAAGGCGACCCAAGATGCGTGGATGTGTAGAGGAAGAGGAAAAGGGAATTACGTGAGGGAAAAGTCCGGCTATTTTTAGATAGATAATTCTACACTGGGATCCAGGAGGGATGGAGACTTTCCCTTTTTCTCTGTGATTCTGATGTGGAAAAGATTAAACACTGATGACTACGAACTGTGATTACGGCATGGAAAAACCGTCTCCTTTCTGATGTCTCTGGAGGGACTGAGAAACAATGACCCAGACTATGAGTAAAGCCGTTAGTTTGCAAAAAAAAAAAAGCCTTAGAAGAAGGCAGGGAATAAAAAAAAGATTGCTGTACCATAAATGCCAGCAGTATGCCAAAACTGTGCTGTTATCACTGTGCATTCCTATTGCTTGAGACCTGGATACTTCTCATTTCCACAGACTCATTTATGGAAAACTTACCTAACACCAACTAAAAACGGTTCTCTAGAGAGAAAAAAAAAAATTGGAAGGTATCCTTCCAAGTGATGCTTGGTAAAATGTTTGTGCTCATTTTTAAGTACCAAACATGATTAAAACATCTTGAAGTGAAAAACCAAAAACAAAACCAGAAATATACCCGAACTATAGTAGGAATGGCATGCTAGTATACATATGTCATTTATATATATATAAACATATAGCAATCTATATAAATACATGTGTAAGCATACAAATGTATTTTTTAAATGTACAAAACCTCTATCTATATAAATGCATATACACAAAAAGTAATTTAACTCTTCACTAAAGGAGATGAGATTTTTATCTATGTGCAAACACAGGATATGTTCTTACTATTCTCAGATGCTTTCATTATATAAAACTGATTTTCAAGATTGGGAGAGGGATGTTATAATAATGTAATCTTTAAAACAAAGATATCACCATAAATTATCAAAGCAACTATTATAATAGACAACAGATGGAAACTACAACGTAGAATTCATTATTTTATGGTTCTGGTCCCTCTTACTTCCATTAAAAGACATGTTGATATTGGGCTTCAAGAACTTCATAATGCAAAAGGCATGAAAAGAATTTTCTCAACTCAATGGTGTATAGACTAGACATAGCACTTCGATGTTCTCGCTGCTTCTTCTTCAATAACAAGGTTACTATAAACTGACAAAAATCAGTGTTGGAGAAATCAAGGTTGGGTATATCTACCAGCACAAGACATTTGATCCTTAATGACCTATGCGGGTTGAAGGATGTCTCCCTAAAACATAAATCCATGTCCTAAACACACAAGCCCTTTAAGTGTGACCTAACTTAAGAAAAAGGTTCTTTGCAAATGCAATTAAGTTAAGGATATTAAGTTGAAATCATCCTGGATTATATGAGTGGGCCCTAAATTCAATGATAATTGTTCTTATAGAAGAGATTAGAGTATTGCAACGCCAAGCCATAGAACACATAGAGCCATCAGAAGCCAGAAGGGACAGGGAATAATTCTACCACAAAGCAGCTCTGGTAACACCTTTTTTGAGACTTTGGGCCTCCTGAAGTGTGAAAAACATGTTTTTGCTGTTTTATGCCACCTCGTTTGAGGTGATTTGTTACAGCAACTCCAGCAAATTAATATAAGATGCCCATCTGCAAGTATGACATTTAGAACTGTACACTTCCCTTATTGACCATGGAGAAACAGTGCCCACAAAGCTAATGCTTAGACCGGTTTGGCCATGATGTGACCCAACCTAAGAATTATAAGTAAAGCATATATAAGGATTCTAGAACAGGTCATGCCCTCATGTCAGTAAAAACATAAGATTAATGTGGAAAACAGATTATTTTCCTTTATTTATGGATTTTAATGGAATTTTGACCCTGAATGAAATATAGGGAGATAAATTTAGTTTGTGAAGTCTGGCTCATTTCATTGTCCTTCCTTATTTCTTCCTTCTCTCCTTTCTCTTTGCATTCTCTTCTCCTTCTCCCTTTCCTTTTTTCCTTTAATTTTAGGGAATAAAAACCATTGTTCTAGCTTGTGATCACTAATCAAGCATTAAGAGAGCACTGCAAAAGATAGCCAGATATATGCCTAGTATATGGCAACATAATATGACATAATTTGTAGAATAATAACTTAAAAATATTCTCTCTGGCTGGGCACAGTGACACACACCTGCAATCTCAGTGGCTCAGGAGGCTGAGGCAAGAGGATCCCAAGTTCAAGACTAGCCTCAGCAACTTAGTGAAGCCCTAAGCAATTTAGCAATCCCCTGTCTCAAAATAAAATTTAAAAAATGGATTGGGGATGTGGTTCAGTGGTCAAGTGCCCCTATGTTCAATCCCTGGTGCCAAAAAAAAAAAAAAAAAGAAAGAACTTTTAGTAAGATCAAAGGGAAAAACTCTTCAATATTAAACTCTGAACTCTTCTGTATTCCTAGCTTACTTGCTCTTCAATAAAACCCAAAAACCTGTTCCCACTAAGTTCACATTCTGTTTATTTTTCAGACTTGAGTTTGAATATTCTGCCTTATTTTCTCAACCAAATTATAAGACAAAGCCCATCAGGATTGTCACTGGATGGACCCTGATGGTAAACTAATTAACATGGTATATATCTAAATTACTAAAAGATTAACAAAAAAATTGATAAATGAAACGCAGAGCTGCTTTTCTTAGATAAGTTAATACAGAGATTCTATATCAGACAAATATTAAGGTACTCTCTGACCTAAAAAAAATCACTAACTTTAAGGTCAGTTATAACACAGATGTAACATAAATTATGGTTGCCTTTATTCGAAACCATGATTTTCATCTTTCTATATCTTCCTGATAAAAATTGAGATTTAACTATACTTACAAAATGCTACAGTTATGAAATGCTAGATAAATAAATAAAGTCAATGATTGTAACTTTTCATCAAACAAATGCTCTATGCATTGATGAAAAAATTTTGTCCATATCTGGGTCTCAAAAACAAGAAAATGATTCACTGTTTAATTACCCTACTACAATCATATTGCTAATATCCAGTTCTTACAGTGGTGCTTTCTCCTCCTATCAAAAGAACTTCACATAGATTCCTCATCAATTTTCAAACCTACTATCCTATATCTAAAGCAAGTACCCTATTTTAGCATTAGATATCTTATTTGGCATTAGGTTTTTCACATGTCAGATTTTCACATAGACTAATGGATGCACCAGAGATAAACACAAAATAGATCCTTGTTCCCCTTAATAGTGATGCAGTATATGATAAAGGAAGCATCACAAAATCATGTTGGAAAAAAAAAAGCCTAGAGGGGATTATGTTATTACATGTCCAATATATTTAGAAATATCAACAAATTAAAATATTTTAAAGACTAACATAAAAAGAATAATATCACTCCATATGTAACTGACCTTAGTAAGAAGTATGAATTTCAAGAATAAAACCAATGGAGAAATCATTACCTAAGCACTTCAATCAACAAATCACCAGCAATAAAAACAATCTTATTTCAAATGACACAGTGGGCTGGGGTTGTGGCTCACTGGTAGAGTGCTAGCCTAGCACCTGTGAGGCACCAAGTTTGATTCTCAGCACCACATAATCCCAGCAGCTCAGGAAGCTGAAACAGGAAGATTGCAAGTTCAAAGCCAGCCTCAGCAACAGTGAGGAGCTAAGCAACTCAGTGAGACCCTGTCTATAATAAAATACAAAATATTTTATGTCTGGGGATGTGGCTCAGTGGTTGAATACCACTGAGTTCTATCCCCACTACCAAAAATATATAGAAATAAGTAAGATAAAGGTATTGTGTAATCTTTAGCTAATAATATTTAGAAAATGACAAACTTTAGTATATTTAAGACATAAAATAAATATTTAATAATCAATAGTACAGCAGTAACAACCCAATTGAAAGTTGTTTAAAAATATAAGTATATAATAAGTATGACAAACTATTTAGTCTCTTAAGAAATAAAGAAAACTGAAGCAAAACCATGGGTTTTTTTTTTTTTTACTTTAAAAAAAACTTTTTTAACCTTTATTTTTATTTTTTGTGTGGTGCTGAGGATAGAACCCAGTGTCTCACATGTACATGGTAAGTGCTCTACCACTGAGCCACCACCCCAACCCCAAATGTGGGGTTATTGGCCCTAACATATCACAGAACTTTTTGAACTTTGTCTTAATATTTTTCTCTCTCTCCCTCTTTTTTTGTTTTTTAGAGTTCTGTAGTTACAATAGTAGTTGGGTTTTTTTATGTCAGCAAAGATAATGTGAAACAAGAACTCACATATACAGATACAGTAGTGTAAATTGGTGCATCTTATCCAAAGAGCAATCTAGAATTATTAAACGCCATAAATGGATATGTACCTAGCAGCCAAGCTTGGAAATAATAAAAGCTTGATTAAAGATTCACGTGCAAGGATGTTATTATAGAAAAAATGGCAAAATTATAATCTAAAAGTTGAAAAGGAACAATGTTAAATAAAATCCTGCGTATACATATGCAGAGATCCCATGTATATATCCCATGTACATATATATATCTTACCATTTGCCATTTTAATCGTGTTTGGTAAGTGGTTGTTGTTTGCTTGTTTTGTTTTTGCAGAGCTGGAGATGGAACCTAGAGCCTCATGCATGTTAAGCAAGTGCTCTATCACTGGACTACAACCAGAGCCCCACAATTAAGTTTGTTTAAAAATATTTAATAGCATGGGAAATGATCACAATAGGGTTATAAGCAGAAAGAAGCAGAATGCAAGACATTATCAGGCACACATACACACAAAGAAAAAAACAAAATTCCAGTAGTTGTTGTCTAGAAGTACTTGGAGGATATTCTAAATTTTTATGTATTTTGCAAGTATATTTTCTTCCTATCTCCTTCTTTTGCTCCTTCTCTCCTTCTCTCCTTCCTTCCTTGCTTCCTTCCTTCCTTCCTTCCAACAGAGGATTTTTTAATTTCAAGATGGTGTCTCGCTAAATTGCTCAGGCTCGGCTCAAACTTGCAATCTTCATGCCTCAGCCTCCTGAGTTGCTGGGATTATAGGCCTGTGCCACCATGTCCAGCTATTCTTCTCAATCATTGATAATGAATCAACATTTTAAAGCAACTCCAAAATAGGCATCTTTTTAGTAGTACACTGTGGTATTCTAAAACCCCCCTTCAGTATCAACTCATTGCAGTAGCGGAGCTCTGATTCATGTATAAAATGATAGCTTTGACATTTACACCCCCGTTGGTGAAATGAATAATACAGTGTCTCCTACCACTAGACCAGCTTCTAAGCTAGCATCTTGGAGTCATCGTTGTAACCCAGCTCCCCACTGTTCCTCTTGGGTCATCAAATTCTGCTCTTGGTGTTCACAGTCGCCCGACTTGGTGTAACACTTCATAATCCTATGTTTGGGTTATGGTAAATATCTCTTAATTTTAATCCTTTGCCCTCTATGTTCCAACTCATCCTACTTTCCACCCTCAGGTTAATCATCATAAAATTCCAATTTCATGAAATCATTTGTCTGCTGGAAACCCTCCACTGATTCTCTTGTCTTATCATCCAATCTTAAATTCTCCCCTAAAGCCCCCCTAAGGGTTAATATCTGTCCCTTCCAATCAGATAGCTCCAATCACTCAAATGTGCTCATTTGCATTCTATTTCATTTATTTCTCTGTTTGTTGATTCCAGGATACACCAATATGTTCATAACCCGATCTTCTATAATATACACAATTTGTTGATGAGATCTTATGTCACCAATCCTTATTTCCTTGTCTGAATAATATCAACAGCCTCAAAAAAAAATCAAATATGAATGCATTCTGAAAATGTGAGTTTTCCATATATTTAAAGAGTATTATTGTAATCATTATTAGTCTTGAGAGCAGCTTATTCACAGTATGTTAGAAAGAAAACCAGATGTGTTATCAGAATCCTTACTCCTCCTGGCTGGAGATGGTGGCTTATTTTACTTCATCTTCTGTTTCTTAATCTATGCAGTACAGATAAAAACTCCATCCCACTTACAGCAGTTCATTCGTTTCACTTACTAAAAATGTCCTAAATACACACAATTTGGCCAATGCTTACAAGGCAATTATGATGATTTAAATGAAACAAATGCACATATACGGCTGTGTTCTAGACCTGAATAAGCTCATTATGGAAGCAATATAAATGGAAACAAATCCATTGAATACACCAGAACCAGTACTGTATTAGAAGAATGTACTACATCCTAAAAGCTTTAACTATATGAGTGGAAGTCAAGGAGTATTTTTTTTTTTTTTTTTTTTTTTTTTTAGGCACAGGGGATCTACCCCAGGGTCTCATGCATGCTAGGCAAGCACCACTGAGCTACATCCCCAGCCCCAAGAATAATGATGGCATTTGAGAGATCTCTGTTGAATAAAGTTAAGGGTCAAGAGAACTAAGAGATCTATAAGGCTTGTAAGAGAACACGGTAGAGAGTGGAATGCTATATAAAGCCTCCTTACCTTAAACGGAGGGCTAGTATCGCTTGGCCTTGCAGAAAAGTCAAAGGAGATGATGAGATCAACGCCCCTCTGAGGTCTCAAGATCAAGGGGTACGGCAGGTTAAATGTGAGCCCACTGTCCACTACATGAATCTTTTTACTTTTTACATCCAATGGCTCATATATTCGCTCAAATTCATCTGGGTCTTAAGAAAAAAAAATAAGAATAAATTAAGCGATCATTTGACATTATTTAAGATCCAAAAACATTTGAAACAGAATTCCCTGTGTTTTTCCTTTGGGGTTGGGAGACAATAGAGCTGGGTATGATTCTAACTTTGACAACTGTATAATTTAATTATCATCTTTAAATCTTAAATCCCTTCATCCGCAACATCAGAATAAGAGTAATTACCAAATAAGGTTGCTGAGAAGATTCAGTGGGACAATGCATGATACGAACTCAGCCCAGTCGCTGCCTTGACCCTAAGCTATGACCTCTTTCACTGCTTTATGTCCCATCACAGAGGCTTTTACTGGTTTCAAAACATTTCCCCATATATGATCTTGTTTAATTGTTTTAACAGACAGGTGATGGAGGGAACATCTATAAATTGAGGGCAAAGTGTTTAAAAGTCACCTCTAGGGTGACAAAACTGGGGAGTGGCAGTTCAAGCAATTCCCACTGTGTCACAGGTGGAGCGTACATCCCACTACAACATCAGAGTCCAAGAAAGAGTCCAAGAAAGTAGCCCAGCCAACCCACTCCACAAGTATGTATTCTCTACCACTATTCAGGCACAATTCTGGGCACTGAATGGATTAGTCACAACTCTGCTCTGCTGGAGCTTATTTTCTAAGTACACTTCCAATAAATCAGTAAATAAATACGTTGGCAAGATAATTCAGATGGACACAAATATAGCAATGAAAATAATAGACAGCAATATTCTAATAAGTAGTCAGTTAGACATTCAGGAGAGCGCTCTCTGAGAAGTAAACCTTGAGCAGAAGTGAGAATAATGATACAGAATTGGTCAACTAAAGATTAGGGGGCAGCATGGGGAGGGAAGCTTCCACGAGGAGGGAAGACCTAGTGGCTAGAATAGAAGGAGAATGGATGGAGATGATCAGGGGTCTCAGAAGCATCAAGATTTAGGGATTGTTAACTTTGTGGGGAAAAAAATTAATACTGATACTACGCTATCCTTCACATATAAATGTGGTAGTCCTAATTCAATTCCTGGAGAAAAAATGATTTGAACCAAATGATTTGATTTGAACCAAATGAAATGCCAGGCATCTGCTTTGCTGTCTCCTTGTTCACACATTGTTCCCACATGTCTGTAAAGGAGGCCAGCCAACCTCTAGACAGTCTACTACAGGAGAACAGAGACACTCACGTCAGACACTAGTCTGCTTTTAAAGTACTATATTTGAAGCACCTTTAAGAAGCATTTAAACTCAACAGAGCATCCCATCTCACGGTGAAGAGGGAGACAGAGTTGTCAATTTTTCCAAATGTATTTGAACTTGGACCCAATTTATTGCATAACAGCTACTCAAAAATCAGAGAGTTGAATAAATGCCACCATGAAAGAACATTCTCTTATAATTTAAAACATACAAATTTCCAAAGGTGTGAATGAGTTAATCAGATTTTCTGATAGATATGAAAACATAACTGTGTTTTATAATTATGTGACATTTCCAAAAAGTCATTCAACTGTGGGTATTTGTGATTGTCATTTTATAAATATATCGCACAGATTCAATTTATAATGTCTAAATATTTGGATGCCTGTGTTTTGAACACTAGCCTAAATTAACTCATGCCTTGATTTATTCCAGCTGGTGTGTGTCACTGTAAATAATATAAACACAAAAAGTAAACAGGAAAGAAGTCATGTAACTAACAAATGGCTACTCTGAAATCAGATTCTACAGATCTTAAATTATTTTGCAGTAAACTAATGAGGGGAATTTTATCATCTTATAATCTATCTTATTTTTCTGCAAGGTGAAGTAATAGGCACAAAATAGCACACTTTTATCCACTTAGGTTGAGAGACTGTTTTAAGGCATTCAAATTTTAAATTTGTAGAAGTAATCACCAGAGGGTAAACTAAAATATAATATTTGCCCATCATAATGTCTAGATTAATTTTTCAAAGTCTCTATTTTTTTGAATGGGGCTATGTAAAAGTAAAATATTTTAATTTGGCATTTTAGCTGTATAATAAATAGGAATTTTAATGAAAACTTTTTGAACTGAAATGATGTTTGTAATAAATCTTTTAATTTTAATTCCAAACATATGATCATTCTAAAGTCTGAAAATGACAGAAGGAGATAAACAGGATTTATCTTAGGAAAGAACTTTCTGAAAAAGCACTAATCATTCAGCTAACTCGGTCTAAAATGCTATTATTTTGAGCAATTTTGATATGTAAACAATAAAGCTGAGTGGATATATTACTGAACTGATTTTCTTTTTTTTACCAAAATTAGTACCCCATGTACATATGGCGTGTATATATATATATATATATATATATATATATACACACACACACACATATATATACACATATACATATATATTCCGTTGAATAAATATGAAATGAGTAAAATGTAATTTTAATGAGGTACACATTAAGAAATGCAAATTGCTTTCCAAATACCATTGGTTTAAAATAATTTTAGTTAGAACATTTCAAAATATATAAAAAATAAATTTTTAGTCTATATAATACTGTCATTTGAGATGACTGAAATTTTATGTTTTCTTCTATTATTTTATGAAAATTGCTCATAACTATTCTTTCAAAGGGCATCAAATGAAAAAAGTGTCCCATAAGATGATGGACAACTATTATTCTCCAAACCCCATATATAAAGAAAAATACCTATATTCTACCCATATTCTTGGTTTGCAGCTTTATCCTCAATTAAGGTTGCTGTGTCCTTGCTGGCTTACACCTCCATCGGGATCAGCACTGCTGGTTTTAGTTTTACTTAACTTTTCTATCATTGTTAAACAAAGCATATATGTCCATCCATGAATCAAAATTTCAAGGAAGGTTGGACAAATGATTATAATCTTCATAAGAGCAAGGATTACATCTGTCTTGTTGACTATTGTATCCTAAGGGCCAAACACAATGTACTTTCTTGTAAATACTGTGTGAGTACAAGAATGAAGGAAGGAAAGAAAGAAGATGAAAATGTAGAACAAGGGCTGTGGCGAGGGGAGGGGCAGGGGTAGCTCAGTGGTACAAAGCGCTTGCCTCAAACATGTGAGGCACTGGGTTTGATCCTCAGCACCACATAAAAATAAATTAATAAACAAAGATATTGTGTCCATCCACAAGTAAAAAAAAAAAAAATTTAATGTAGAACAATTTGAATGAAAGTGAGAAAACTAACAAGGCAACTAAGGTTTCCATATTTGGCTAATGAAGATACAAGATGCCCAGTTTAATCTGCATTTCAGATAAGCAATGAATAATTGCCTAATCTAAGTATGTCCCAAGTGTTGTAAGTACTACACATGTATTACTTGTATATATACAGTATACATATTGTTTTAAATTAAAATTTTACTGGGAATTCTGCTTTTTTAGCTGGCAATCCTAATGGTACCAAATCCACATAAAATATTGCACAACTACCAGGAAGTTGTTAAAATGTAGAGTGCAGAACTCGTGCTGTGCAACCATAGAGGAGTGATGTTGGCAAAGTGATCACGTAAGGCAGATGCAATAAACTCTACAGAAAGAAAACTTCCATCCTTACATCAGCAAGACAATGACTAATAAAACCAAAGGGGATGATGTGTAACAGAAGGGAAAGGCTTAGGAACAAGGCCAAGAGACCTGTGTCCCAATCCCAGATCTGCCAAGCCATTTTAGACAAAAAGGATGGAATTATTTCCTTGGGTCTTCCTTTTTTATAGAGGAAAATAACTGGACTCTTTATAGATTTCAATGCTCTGAGAGAATAATTTGGTTTTAAAACCCAACATCACTTATCTATAAAGCATAATTTTCTAGGGAAAAAACAAACACTTTTAATTGGTATTGCAATGTTACAATCATGTGCCACAGAACAAGAAAAGTAATGTTACTGGTTCCATGTATTTTTTTTTAATAGAGAGAGAGAGAGAATTTTTTAATATTTATTAAAAATTTTTTAATATTTATTTTTCAGTTTTCGGTGGACACAACATCTTTATTTTATGTGGTGCTGAGGATCGAACCCAGTGCCCCGTGCATGCCAGGCAAGCACATTACCACTTGAGCCACATCCCCAGCCCCTATGTATTTTTAATTTGGATGAATTTTTAGAATATACATTCACTTTTTTTATAATTAGTACGAAAATTCGTATTACAGGTCTATAGTTGGACATGCCTCACATTCTAGAGTTTAACACTATAAACATAATACAAAATATGGTGAGTTTGTACTCATCTGGTTCAAACAACAGGGATCCCTTTTGTAATTCCCCTTAAAGCCCAGACAACAAATAGAAATTGCACTGCCAAATCTAAAAAAAAAAAAAAAAAAAAAAAAAAAAAAAAAAAAAAATCCTAATATCATCTCTTAATTCTCGCAAATATTTTATAGATATGACACAAACAAAGGGCAGTAAAAAGGATTTTGAAACATTCCATTTCATTCCATTTAGGTTTTTACAGAATCCTATCCAATGTCCCTAAGGCAGAAATGATTGAGGAATGACATTTGGACAATTCAGGGAAAGATGACAATATTACAAAGTAGAAAAATTTAAGATGGCCATCAGGAGAAAGACTGATATATTGATTAGTCAGCTAAGAAAATTTACTTTTTAGTCTATAACAGAAGTGAAGGATGTGGAGAACTATTCTTGGGGATTTGGCTAAGTGACAAACCTGAAAGTGCATTCTTCCTGGGTGGCTTTAAATGTTTCCTAATCTTCCTGAGAGCAGGAGAGACAGACTTGCTGTCCTGCAGACACTGGCTAACTCAGCTCCTTCCCCATCCTGTGCTGCAGGTGCTCCTGCTCACAGGAGGGCACCGGGATCAGAGCAGAGGTTACCGCATTCCCACAGGCTCCAGCTCCTGAGACCCAGCCAAGGAGGAACACCCACATGTTTGGAAGGAGGAAATGAGGCACAGGCCATGTTTCTGCTCTTCCTGTTGCCAGGCACAGTGGGGGAGGCATGGTTCCAAAGTGTTTGGAGTCACTCCAGGAAGCTGAGCCCAAAGCTTGTTCCTTGAGTCCCTGGAAAATTTTTATAAGTACCTAATTCCCACTTTAAGCCCCTTGTAGTTATCAAGATAGAGGGTTTCCAATTTTCTGCCAGTGAACCCTGACCAGTACAAACATATCCAAGGTCTTGCTCCATATTTCAATGACTAGGCTACTTCCTGTCTGATGTAATTTTCTTCTTCAAAACAAACAAATACTGCAGTTTAAAGCCCTTCACACATTAAATTCATGTTCTTGTAACTGAGTATAAATAAGTGTTGATGATTCTCTCTACAGAAAAAAAAAAAAGTTCCCCTGAGTTAGTTTGCACTGATTATGTTTTGCAAACTTACCTGCTACAGCTGCATCCAGTTCATCATCATCATCGAAGGATTCCTGCATGGTAAAGTCTCTTAGAGGAGACAGTGGGTAAGATGTATTGAGATTCAAGCCCAACATGAAGTTGTGCACCTTCCCAGCACGGCCTTCTCTGGTATTGAATAAAGCTGAATCACTCACCAAGGCCATTATCATACGATGCACCCAACTTGCTTGATTATCATTGTGATACTCCCTTTCAGCATCTTCATTTTCAGTACCTAAGGGAAAAAGAAAAGATCATCACACACACTCCACAATGCCCTTTTAAAAAAGAGATCTTCCCAGCGGCTCAGGAAACTGAGCCGGGAGAATCACAAGTTCAAAGGTAGTCTCAGCAAAAACTTAGCAAGGCCCTAGGCAACTTAGTGACACTCTTTCTCAAAACTAAAATTTAAAAAGGGCTGGGGATATGGCTCTGTGGTTAAGCACCCTGGGTTCAATCCTCTGTACCAAAAATAAAAAGAGATCCTTTCTGGCTGATCAGATGTTAACATGAAAAATAAAGCTCTATGGCTTTTGATTTAACATACTTTTTTGTATAAATCAATGTAGTAAATAATCACTTTTGTTCTTAAAATGTTCTTAGTTACCTTTTACCTGCAAGCAGGGTAAAAGTTGTATTCTTGACAGTAACACTTGGTCTATTCTTAAATTTCCAGGTGAACTTCTTCAATTTTCCCCCTTATCCTCTCTCACAGTATTTTCTTCCATTACC
This sequence comes from Spermophilus citellus, assembly GCF_964194105.1. Lineage (NCBI taxonomy): Eukaryota > Metazoa > Chordata > Mammalia > Rodentia > Sciuridae > Spermophilus > Spermophilus citellus. The sequence continues at coordinate 147,840,172 of NC_138187.1, forward strand.
CTGGCTTCACACAGATACATACACACATACATGCATGCACGCGCACACACACACACACACACACACACCACAATTCATATGCACAGTACCTATCCTATCCTCTGTAGTTCTTAATTTTTCTTAAGAATCTTTATTCTGTTTAATAAACATTAAGGATTATGGAAATTGAAGAGAATGGACTACAGGATTTAACATACACTTGTTCTTCAATAAACGTTCTTATGAATCAGCCAATGACCTGTCATTTCATCCGTGCTTACAAAGTTTGAGGACTTAAGACTCTGTAATTTAAACAAATGCCTTAAGTTGGTTTAAAATTCAGCAATGATCCAAAGAAACAATTTTAAGGGACTCTTTCCTGAAAACCTATGCACACATCACAACTGCGGGGAAGCTATATTGGGTTCTTACTTGAAGCACCAGAACTAGAATCGGATTGCCTGGTCCCAATTCTCTCTCCACTACTGACTACTCACCTGCACTTCCCTTTTTCCATTTCCTTATCAGTAAGCCATGTAAGGTTGTCATGAGGATAATGCACCATGTAAAGTTCCTAGAGTGCATGGCCATATTAAATTCCTGATAAACACTACTAGCTAATAGTAGAACAATTACAGCAGCAGCTGCAGCTCGATCACCATTGTCAGTAGTATTGATTCATAATAAAAATCAAAGAACACTTTATGGTAGAGTATAACTGCACCTTCCTAAACCCTTTCCGTCATGATTTCCAGGAACTCTGTGTTTAAGTACATAACCTTATATAAAACTCTGGGTGTATGTTTTAAATGAAAGGAGAATCTACATTCAAATGTTAGAATTTTTGATAAATGTATATTAAACACAATAAAGCCACAGTAAATACTGAATTTTTTTTATCTTTGTGAAGATTAAGCTGAGATGAGTAAATGAAGGGATCTTCCTTTGGGTAGCCAATCCAGGTGACTATGTATTCATTAAAAGCACATATATTATTTTCTACTCCCACACTTTTCTAATGCCAAATATGACAAAGAAAATATTTCACCAAAACAAATTAGGTTTTACATGATTTATATCTCAAGTTACACAGGATATGAATAAGATACTCAGTTATTTCCAAAGATTTAGGGCTTCTTATTATTCATATTATTCTCCTTTAGTACAGCCTGACTTCTGTACCAGCAGAGAATCTACATTCTTTATAATACATTTGCAAATGGCAAAACTTGTGAGACAAACCCAACAGTCAACAGATATGTATGTACTGCTTGTAAGCTATTATATTAAATACAAGCTTCTATTTACTTAGTTCTTTACAACTTAAAAGCATTTTTGTAGCCATTTGTTACTTTGATGATGATGTAATTAGTTTTATAAGAGCAAGTAGATGATTCCACTATATACTTGAAGGAACTCAGGTTAGGAATGCCCCTTGTTCAAAATCATATGAGTAAAAATTAAGGATCCTCAAGAGAATAAAAAAGAGAAGACTAGGAGAAATTATTTGAAAAAGATATATATCTGGTAAAGGATGATTATTCAAAATATACAAAAAAAAACTCTGAAACTCAACACTAAAAAAACCCTGATTTTTTAAAAATGGGCCAACAAACAAACTGAACAGACATCTCCTCAAAGGAGATACGCAGATGGTGAGTAAGTACATGAAAAGCTGCTCCACATTACGTGACATCAGGGAAATACAAATTAATACAGTGAGACATCACTGCTCATCTATCAGAAGGGCTCAAATCCAAAACACTGATAGCACCAAATGCTGGCCAGGATGCCGAGCCACAAGAACTCTCATGCATCAATGGTAAAAACATAAAATGGTACAGACACATTCGAAGACGGTTGAACAGTGTTTCTAAATACACTCTTACCCTGTGATTCCAAAATTGTGCTCCTTGGATTTACCCAGGTGACTTGAAAATTTATGTTCAGATGAAAACCTGAACATAGATGGGTATAGTGGTTTTATTCATAATATCTCAAACTTGGAAGTAATCAAGAAATCCTTCAGTAGGTAAAGGGATAAATAAGCTGATACATCCAGACAAAGAATATTATTCAACACTAAAAAGAAAGGAGCTATCGAGCCCATGAAAAGACAGAGAGGGATCTGAACATGATAAGACAATGTGAAAGAAGCCAATCTGAAAAAGCTACCCCTGTATGATCCCAACTACTTTCAAGCCTGGAAATGGCAAAACCATGACATTTGTAGTATGATTAGTGCTCACGAGTGCTTAGAAGAAAAGAAGAGATGAAAAGGCATGTTAACATCCACAGTCATTTAAAGGAATATCAAAGGCTAATAAGAGAACCTCAAAAAACATCCTAAATATCATCCTCTAATCCCTACTACTACTAACCCCAAAGCAGTGTGTTCAAAGAGTTCTCGAACTTCTCAACCTTAAAAACCAGCAAGAACTGCAGAGATGATCAAATGTACTGACGGCCAACTATAGTAATTTACTTAATAATTGACCAACCAATGTCATGTCTACTAGGTTGTCCCTAGATCAATACATAATTAATTGTCAAAATACCAGGCATATAATGTCTATTCCCTTAGCACTACCTATCTTCCTTCATTAAAAGGAAATTCAAGGGACTGGGGTTGTGGCTCAGCGATAGAGCGTTTGCCTTGCGTGTGTGAGGCACTGGGTTCCATCCTCAGCACATATAAATTAAAAAGGTATTGTGTCCATCTACAACTAAAACACAATTGTTTTAAAAAAAAAAAAAGAAAGGAAATTCAAAATAAAAGCCTTCAACAACTAAGGATACATAAAATTAAAAATTTTAAATGAAGGAGCTAGGAAAAGGCTCATTCTTTTGAGGCCTGGGTTCTTGCCTAAGGAGAGGCTGCTGTATTTGGGCAAATCACTAGCTGCTTGAAGTAGCAGGCAATGGGAAAGTCAGGACTGAAATCTAGTTGCACTCTCCTATCCACGCCCGGTGCCTGATCACAACTTTGCAGGGAAGGACTTCCCCTTTTCCTTGTTCACAAGCCACCCCACACTAGCCGCACCATGGCCCCAGCATCTCACTTTTTTGGAAAAGGCACCTTTTCTCTAATTGGCACAAACTCATCTTCTGAGGAAGTAATAGCCTCATTATGAAAAGAAAATTTCAATTTTACTGATAATTAGGCAAGGATAAAACCGGTTATTCCTATATATACACCTTTCTTGGGAGAATTCTTTAAGTCTTGAAGATACCAAATGCTTTGAACAAGAAAGCATTTGATATCTTCTAAAATCTACATGGTCATATGCAAAATGTAATGGGACAGCATCATCCACTTGCTATAAAGTCTTCTCTTTTGTTTTTGTTTTTTTTTTTTTTGGTTGGGTTTACCTTTGATTATTTATTTTTATTATTGAGGACATTTTTATAAATAGTTATTTAAAAATTATGTTAAAATGTAAAGTCTCTCCATTTTACCACAGAACAACAAAAGATTACCTTGCAACATGTATGTTCACCTTATCCTTGCTCCAGATCCTTCACTGACCATTATGATCCACATCAAACTGAAAACTACCTTGGCAAAATGTTAAAGAGCTCAGATCCTCCCAAGCCCTGTGTGCAACATGTGCAACAAATTCTTGATAATCTTGTCCCACTTCATCACAGATTGATTCCTAAGAGGCAAGGGGTTGGCCATGGTGTAAGGCCTGAGAATGTTACTTACTAAATTTTTAAAATTTTTCAATGTTACTTACTAAAATTTTAAAAGATAAAATTTTAATTTCAAAGTCATCTAAAATTTTTCCTAAATTGTAGTATCCATGCTGATCGGACTACCACCTCGGATTTGCTCAAATGAAATAGTTTTGAGGGATTAAAAAGAAAGAAGGGGATCTCTCTCTGCTGCCTATTCTAGGAAGGATGCAATATTCAATCTTCTCAAGAGGAAGTGACAACCCTGCACTCCACTGCTTCCACCACCAGCAGCTTAAGAGGGAGACAATCGGACAAAGCCTCCAAGTCCTCCTCTTAGGATCTCTGTAAGGACACTTCCAACTCCCTTACCTTTGGGTTCCTGTGATTCGTCATCACTATCTGAGCTATCATTGCTCACAATATGCTTTGCTGTGATATTTTCTGTGGAAAGAAAACAAAACAATTGAAGCATCATCTCAGGGATCAAAATTCACAATTAAGTTTATTATAAAAAAAAGTAAACTAAACAAAAGCACAGAACAAGATCTAAAAGATCTATGCATAAATTTAGACTGATTGTTAATCTAGATTTATTAGGTTGGCTAGCATTGTCAAATTCTCACTGGAAGACAAAAATCTCCCAGGACATGAAAATTAAATTAGGCTAAATGGATTCATTCGTAACTTTAAAGGGAGAATTTTTATTTGTTAATCTTGATATTAATAATAACTCCTTGACTGTATCACTAAATGGTGTTCATGAAAAGGGATAATACCAAAATATACTAGGGGACTAGAAAAACAGTCTCCACAGAACGAATAAAAGCTTCCAATATATATTATCATCGGATTTTTACTAATACTGAAAAATCATCTGTTAAAATGAAATGCACCTTTTGATATCAAGAATTGGTGCTTCCTTATATAGAAAAAAAAAATAGTCTGAAGTAGTAGAATGGAAGAACCATTGGAGGGCAAAGAGATTGGTTAAATTTTGATAAATCAGGTAAGTGTTTCTAAACTTGACCTGTTTGTGATTCCCTAAGGTTGGTGAGCTCATCTGCTCACTTGCAATAAGACCTTACGAGTCATTTTCATTGACTTTATTCCTCAACTCTGGGCAGAGATCTCTTTAGCCAACCCTAAGTTCCATGAGGATGAAAATTATGTCCTCCTTGCTCATTTCTGCCTAGAACTTGCTTTGTGCTCCATACATTTTCATTAACTAAATAAATGAACTTGATCAAAATGCAAAAATATAGTGATAATTATTGGTTCTTCCTTCAGAACTTACTAAAAGACCAGCTATAAAAACTAAAACTAGCAACTTTAAATCATTAACGCAAATTTAGTAAAATCTAGCATAACTACTTATTTTTTCAACAGAGCCCAATGATCATTTTCATGATCACCATTTTTTAAAAAATCAAACTTCCTTTAAACATTTATATAAAACCAGTCTTGGTAGTAACTCCCCACCCTTCTGTTACTAATAAGTTAGTAAATAAATGCTTTTTAACTATAAGAAATTAGCTCCCTATTTATAAATTCTATTGACAGAACTATCGTTGAGACTTCCAACTCCAAGACATATAGGCAAGGCATCGGCTTTTCCCATATGACTCTACATGTTAGAATCACAGAAATGGTTTGTGCCCAAATGACTGAGTGTGCAATGAAAAGATCTAGATCTAGATTTTTCTTTTACTAGAATGATTTATAGAATTCAACAAAATAAAATGTTCACAAGCTAATATTATAATTTATTTACTTTATGACTGTGACAGAAAGTAATCTTGTTGTATAAAGGAGAGGGCAAATTAACGACAATCTACTCCAAATGTCACATGCGTTGGGGGTGTGTCTGACGCTACATGTATTTTCTTTCCTTGAACATTTCCTTTAGTCTTTGTTGTACTTTTGTTTGCTGACTTTGGTTATACTTGATGCTCTGATTTAAGAAAACTGTTCACCAAAACATTGCCTTCATTCTAAAGAAGTGTTCATGGCATGAAAAGCTAAATATTCTGAACTTTCCATTTTGTATGTCCACTCTAATACATAGCTCTCTTTTCAAAAGCATAAAATAATTCGCAAAACTCCTTTGATAAAATAAACAATTTCATTTAAAGTTACTAGATTGTGGTCCAATTTGCCACAAGGTCTTTCTTCAGAAGGGAGAAAACAAACAGGAAGACAGACCACGGCCCAGCACCCCTCTAACAGGCAGACCTCAGTCAGCCAAGGAGGAACCAGTCACCAGGAGTCCTTGGTGGCCCGCAGTGGCCTCTCTGGTTTCATGGCTGGAAACCTTTATGCAGTCTGAGGTACGGGTAACTAACCGGCATCCTGTGGACCAGTGAATGCCAAGCACACCATATTCTACCTCAGTCTACACAGAAGAAGTAACTAAGCTGCCAAACTCCTGGCCTCAAAGGGGCCTTCTCAACAGGGAATCTTCTTGGACCATTTAGGATAAACTTCTTCCTCTTCCCTGGCCTTCTGCCATGGTCTGCCCATTTCTTGTGTGTTATTTCAGTCCTATTCTCTTCCTGCCTTAGGAGAAGAATAATAATAAACCTGATTTATCTGAATTATTCAATAGAGAAGAAGTTCAGGAAGCAAGCTTCCAAACTTGTAATTCTTCTGTTCACCTTCCTTCCCTCCATCCTCCCTCCCTTCCTTCCTTGTTCAAAATCCTCACATAATTTAGGGAACACTGAGGACTTCCACAAAATTATGCTTAAGAACAAGGAATTCATCCGGGATAAAATGTTTATTAAAATACATCAGGCAAGGTCACTTCATCTCTATACACTTTGCTTTATTGTATATCATGAGAGGGACACCACCTGGATTACAGGTCACAGCAGGCTCAGGAGAGCCACTCCCTTCCTACTTGTTACCTGATGAATGCCCAGGGGACAGGAGCAGCACCTGCACAAGGTGCCTTATCTGTTTGTTGGTTTGTTTGTCCTCATTTTTTATGGGAAGATATGTGCCACTAATGAAATTATAAGATCATTTTTCCATTTCTTACTAAGACCCAAAAGTACAAATGATACTCTTAAAGAAAATACTAAGGAATGTAGAAATTGAAATTCACTAAATATGAATATCAAGTAAAATATCAACTCAATTCTTGCAGGAATGATAACATTTCTTATGATCACATTTGAGTGTTCTAATTAATGTCACAATTATGTTTTTCATATAAAGCTGGGCGCAGTGGCGCACACCTGTAATCCCGGCAGTTTGGGAGATTGAGGGAGGAGGATTACAAGTTCAAAGCAAGATACAGCAATGGCAAAGCACTAAGCAACTCAGTGAGACTCTCTCTAAATAAAATACAAAATAGGGCTGGGGATGTGGTTCATTTGTTAAGTGCCCCTGGGTTCAATCCCTGGTAGCAAAAAAAAAAAAAAAAAAGAAGAAAATATATGTTTCTATGGTATTATTCTTATAATAAATGAATACCATTGGTCCTCAATTAATTTTATCTATTTTTCCAAGTTTTCTACATATTATTTTAAATGTATTATGAAGTAATGAGTTAGACTTAAATAAAATCATTAATTTTAGTTTGCTAAGATGACTTAAAATTTTTCTTCCATTTTACTGTAAATTAACATCTCATAAGATGCTAACAGAATTCTAGTGAGTTAGTATTTAAGGGGTAGACAAACTGTCACAAGAATGAATTTTTTTCTTTACATATCATACTACATTCAACTGTTGATAAATATAATCTTTAAAAAGCTACCTTACTTTAAAATAAAAAGATCATTCACTAATAAAAATAGCATTTTTAGAAGTATCATAAGGAAAAGGAATGGATAAGCGCTGGTATAAACCATTCTTAGTACCTAACAGTCTTTATGAATTCCACAACTTCAATGTCAGAATAATACTTAAGATATAACTTATATTTGATTATTCAGAAACACTTAGGTAGATTCAACCAAATTATTGATAAATTTAGAATAATTAAAATCCTTATGAAGATTTAATGTTCTGTGTATGTGTGAAAATTATCCATGTAGCATGATTTTGATCAAGGTAAGCATATTTGCACAATACCTAATTCTTCCTCCATGGTAGATCCCTTGTTTTGTGAGCCAGAAACTCCCAAAACTCTGTTGAACAATATAGAAAAGGCACTGCCCCAAACACCTAAAATAAAGCAGAAACAGAATGATTTAAAATATAACTGGATTTAGAAATAGCCAACATAATGAAAGATTTTTATCACTTACCCATTAAGAAATGCAAGGGGTTTTCTTCATATTTCTTCACAACTGTTCCCATAAAAAATTTGCTTCCAAATAAGTCAGGAGCCATAAAAGTACCATATTTAGCCATGCCAATCTCATAGGGACTGAATTCAACCCAATCTGAAAGTATTTTAAAAAGCAAGATATGTCATTAATTGGAAAACACTACAAAAGAATTCACATTTCAACAATACTCTGATTATTCTCATTTATTTAATCAAATTAGTAAAATAAAATGTTAACCAAAGGCCCATTTTGTATATGACACTGCGTACAGGTTGAAGAACAAAAGCCTCTGGATGAACAAAATGCACAGTTCAGAGATCCTTTCTTATTTGCACCAAATGAATACCCACTTTCATTTAAAAATTCAGATATCTTTTATAAAGTCTATCTTAATTCTAAAGAATGTGAGAGTGAAAACATGTTGAGGGTCACAGACAAGTCAAGATGGCGCCTGGCACTTTGTCAGAGGGAGTGGTTTGTGAAGTAACGCCAGGGAGCCATTAGGATGATGAAGATTCCTTAATGACTGACTGCTGTATCCAATGATGTTAATTAAGTTAAGCTGTGTATAATTATTAAGATGATGAGGATTCCTTAATGACTGATTGCTGTAACTGGATGATGCTAAATTGAGTCAAGCTGTGTATTCAGTAATGTATATATACCTCTACTGTCCTACAATAAAGCGGCTCCCACTGTATCAACCTTCACAAGTTCCTTGTCGCTCACCCCCTGGTTATTTTGCCCAGCCAGCCTGCGGCAAAAACAACCAACAGGTATAAAAGCTACAAAGGAGACAGGAGAAACTGAAGTCTTTCTGACAGTATAAGCAGTCTATGAAAATGTTTTCTAACATTTTCTTTTTTCTTCATCTTCACTTAATTTTGCTTATTAACCATTTATTCTAACTCCCAGAATCACAATGCAAAGTTTCATGCTCATGTCTCAGAAACACATGGTGACAGGGACAATAAGGGAAGAGGACAGTATGACAGAAGTCTCTGGATACTTTTCCTAAAAACAGAATGAACCCCACCAGCCAGTCAGAAATTCCACCTCACTGACAGAGGCTCCCAGAAGTATGACGTGTCTACTTTTAGAGCACCCAGGAAGTGAAGCTACAGAAAAAGCAAATGTTTTTCTCTGAGATGTACTTTAAAATGGGGGATTTTGTCCATTGGCCAACACAAGTATAAACTAGTACTTTTTAGGTTCTTAATAATAAAAAATGAGAATAGCATTTTACATGACAAATATATATTACCCAATTAATGAAAGTATAACCAATGAGTAAAAGAACATTGCATTTCCTAAAAGCACTAGGTTCATTGTCTTGTCAACTATCACTGAGAAGTGGATAGCAAACAAGTTATTGAGTATAGTCATGATTTCTTTTTTATCTTATTACTTAAATGAAAAGATACTAAAAACTACTTTCATGCAATTTGTATTTTCAAATGTTCTTATGTTAGAGAAAATTATGAAGCTGAAATTAAAACTTATGATCTTCTTCTAAAGAAAAGCATCGAAACCACAGTGCACAGGACCCAGTAAAGGCCCTAAGAAAGGACATACCTACCTGCAAACATCAACTCCGACACATCAGGTTTCACATGGAGACACGTGAAAAGTGGCAAAGGACATCGTGCGGCACTGACTTTTTCCTTCAGACTACTCAAAGTAGTGTTCATTCTCTGTCCAAAGAAGAATGGATGAAGTGGCTTTAAATATGTGGACAGATAAACATACATAAAATCTATTTAAAGTAGTACTTTCAATCAATGTGCTCGGGGTTTTCTAAAAATAAACCTTATTACTTCTAGAAACCTGTGGGTCCTGAATAAAAATAACAAAATTAAAGCTCTCTGAAAACAATTATCTGCATTCCCCTCTCAAAAATAAAAATCCTAGCTCTAGGGACATGTCTCTACTTGAACTGGAAAGTAATTTGGCAACTTTGGAGCCTGAAAAATAATTTGGCAACTTTAGAAACTGGAAAATATTTATCCCCTGGAGTCCCTGACGCAGACTTTTTTCTCTGTCTCCTCTACTTTATCTTCAGAAGAAATGTCACCCTGTGGCTACATGTCAAGTGCGTTTCTTCCTGTGGTCCACTTCCTCTTCCGACTCTTTCCAGGCAATCTTCATTCTTCTTCTACTTTAAAAATGCCACTTGTTTCTTCTATTTTAAAAAGCTTATCTAAAGAGATTACCATTCCTGGGAGGCAGGGAATGGACGATAAAAATGTGAATTTTCCAAAGCAAAGGATTATGAAAGCACTTCTCCACACATCTAAACTAATATTTTTAATGAATGAAGAAGCGCCATTTAGAAATGCAGGAGAGTTGTCATATCTGTCAGGGAGAACGTACTCCGTAGACGTCGTTGAGAAAATAAGTTGAGCTGAGTGACATCAACCAAATGTCCCGTATTTCACTTTATTCAAAATACTGTGATATAGAGTCTACTTGTATTAAAATGATCGTAGATGGAACTGTGTCTTACATTGTGAATTAGTGTTTCTCCTATTAACATTCCAAAGACGTCCGTGAAAGTCACAGGCTGGCCAGAGCTTTTCTTCTTCCACAAAGACTCAACATATCTCTTAACTTTCTGTGGTGTGAGCAGCAAAAGGGGGTTGTGGCTAACATTTTTCATTAGCTCTTCATTAATCTCCTCTGGCCCTTTCTCTGGGAAATCTGGGTGAGAATACAAGGTTGACATGTACCTATAAAGAAATCAAAACACAATCTGTAAAGATCAAGAGCATTACCTGATAGTCTCCTAAGAAAACAGGCACTCCCGATCATAAGGTACATAAACGATGGTGGGTATATTTGGTTAACTGATTAATCTGATTGAGGATATTAACCTATTTTAGAAAAAGAATACATCAGTCAGAAAGGAGCTGGTCTACAATGAAAGCAAAGGAAAAGAGTCTCAGAGGAACACTGGATTTCCATGCACAGTCCAGGACAGGGGATGCCCTGCCAGACCTCCTGATCACTTTCTAGTTGCCAAGAATGAGCATCTTTATCAGACTTTTAGAAACAAATAACACCAAAACATTTGAGTCATGTAAGTAAACCAACTCCTCTGGATGCCATAGTAGCAGAGCTATCCGATGACCTGACTTTCTGTTAGGATTATCTACCAGCAGAAAAATGTGCTGTCCACTATTATGAATGGTAAATCTCCTGACTAATGTTTTGGGTTTTTTTTTTAATTGTTCACTGGCCAAGTAGACAAAACCCAAAACCTTGCCAAAGGTAGACCTCAGAAATCTTGAGAATATGAATTTGAAAGCAAAATTCCAGAGAAGAATAAAGTATGGTAAGGGATTTCTTGTGAAGCCTCTTGGACACTACACATTTGGCCTCTTGTGAATCATCACAAGATACTGGAAATCACCATGAGCCTGTATTTGATATCTAGACAATATGTATTCAATTACTGACTTTCCTCATGTGAACCAAAATCTCTAGCATTGCAGATCTCATAGAGAATAGCAATTGTTCCTTATCTGAATCCATCAATAAATTGTGATTTCCTTCAGGAGAAGAACTTTGCTTATTCATTCATTTTTTTTTTTTTAACATCAGTGACCAGCTAATACCCAGCATATGGTAAGTACAGCCTATTGAACTAACAGAATAAAACACAATGAAAGATATAAACACTCCACCACCTCATCCAATCAAACACAAAACAGCATGGGGGGAGTGGGAATTAATCTCCTGTTTCCTTGGGACTCAAGACAAAATGATTACCCTAAGACTTATTGTCTCTTCAGGAAGAGAAAAAACCTAACTTGTTGAGACTCTGCTATGCTCTGAGCACCGTGCTAGCTAATTATTCAGAAACCGCTGTCTCAAAGACCCATAATGGTATCCAGATCTTCCATTTTAAAGACAAGGACAGAAAGGATTGGTGTATTTTAATAACAGGTTCATATTCCCCAATTAATAACAGCAGACTAGAATTCAAAATTTGTCCTCTTCCTGATAGTTTTTATTTTCAAATGTATTACACAAGATTTTCATTTTAGTGACCAAACTGTTCTCACCTTCACAATACATTAGAATTTCTGATTGGATTCAGTGTTTCTTGCAGAAAAATTGAGAATAATGATAAATTTTAAAATGGAGAGTGACAAACCCCAAAAACATGCTGAACAAGAGCAACAAAAAAATTCTTGAAAGATCTTTCTAACACAAATTTCATTTATAACTGTACCCATGTGGTAAAGATAAATTGAATAGGTTTACTCTGAACTCAAGCCTGGTATAATCATCAAATATCTATAGAAGTACAGCTTAGTATACTTGAAAGATACATTATCCATCCATTCCTGTAGTTTTTCCAAAGTCTACATGATCATCCATATCAACGGAGATCTAATATTCTGGATACTCATCATTTTCAGTAAATGCACACATTGTTATGATGGCATTTGCTTATATTCAAGGACTTGAATGTTTTATATAATGAGGAAACGTACATATGAGTAAAATAAGCAAAGACTTAATGTCAGTAGAAATCCATTTAGTCACTGAAACAATGTTTTTAAAACCAAAGTTTCAAGGAAATGATATGAGCATCCTACTCCTGGAAGTCACCATTCCCTACTGTTCACAGAATGATCTGTACAAATTATTCAAATCTTATTTCCATTATACTAAGATTTCCCTTCTCCATTTATATTTAGCTGGACTTTAAAATGAATTAACCTGTAATTTTACAAGTACATCTGCCTGGTAGATTGCCTTTAGAAGGTCTCTTCCCTTCTTCCCAACATTAACCACCTCCTTATGGGTTAGGTGTTGCCTAGAATCGGAGACTCTGCACTATAGTTTAAGAGGTAGGTCTTTCCATGGGGCCACAAAGCATGCAGATGTCAGCCCGATTCTTTTATTGCTCCTTGCAGAATGACTACAGTCCACTTCTGCTGTTTGGAGGATGAAGTGAACACACTCATTGTATCCTAACCCTTCTCTTTCTTCCCTTCTCATGCAGCAGCTGACTTAGGGATGCAACAGAAGAGCCTAGACTACTTCAGCCACTGGCATTGGACTAGTGGTCTTTGTGGTTCAACCTTTATGAATACATATGCCTCAGAACCGGCCAGGGTGAGTTGGACATCCGACGTTATAGTCACATCCAACACTTGGGTTTTGGCTTTCATGATAGCTAAAAAAGGAAAAATAGGCAACAACTAGTTTTGCTGTGCAACTATTTAATCTTAAATAGCTTTTTCTGCTTCTTTATTTCCTTAGTTCCGTGAGTGCAAGGTTCAGATATAACTGGCTTCTGTGTATATAATGCCATCTAAAGTACAAAAATATGATCCCAATTTTTAACTATGTAGTTTGATCTCTTAACTAACAACTAATTTCCAATTATACCAATCAAGTTTCGAAAAGGTGGGTATCTTAGATCTAACAGCTTCTGTAACTGATTAGTAAATGAAAGGGTCTTATACTTATTTTAATTATGATTCTGTAAACATCTCCTCTCATTTTTAACATATTTTTCTGATGCAACACCTATCTAAATGCCTCATAAGTGTGCGATTTTAAAAACTAAATGATGGCAGAGAAGAAGAAATCTTCAGTTAAATCTCTGTCTCCAACTCATACAACTCATGTTTGAAGATATCAGTACCTAATCCCCAAGACTTGCTCAATCCGAATATTCAGAGGTATACACTTGGAATTTTTGTGTTTAAAAAACATCAAAGTGATTCTCATACATCAGCTAATCAAAGTGATTCTCATACATCAGCTAGAATTTGGAATGACTTGAGAAGATCTTCTACATTTGTGAAGCAAATATCCTGAAACCTTAGAGAAATTTCTACAAGAATTTTCCCCATAAAACGCAGTCACTTATACAGGTCCTCATTTAGCCATTCAAAAACCATCCAAGGCAACTGAGGCACTGTGCTAAGTTGGAAGGATTCATTAGGGACCAAGACAAGCTTAGTACCCACTTCAAACAAAATGTTCTTTCTACTTATGTCTTGCTTTTTGAGCCTATCCCTATTAATGTGACAACTTCTGTTAAAATTGTTCCTTTTACCATGTTCCAGGAATCCTTCATACTTTTAAATTTGAAAGTTCTTATTCTCAAATTTTATTTTAGTCAATTAGATGGCCTGGGCCCTGCTGTCCATAGATACAGAGATACTCACCTTTTGCTCTAGATATAACACCGACTAGGTTACTATTAACAATTATTATTATTAATAATAATGTTATTATTATTAATAATAATATTATTATAAACAACTAATATCCAGTAGCCGACTTTAATGCTGCAAGAGAACATCCCCTGAGGAAGAGAACTGTGCTAAAACCCTCAGAGAACACAGACTGCCATCGTCATTCCCCTAGGTTACTCAAGCTATGGCTCACACCTAGATTTAATGAAATACAGGTAACATCCAAAAATAATTACCATAAAGGCAGTATCCAGAAGGGACGTTTGTATTATCTAAAATTCTATTCTGTGTTCACAGAAAACTTTCTGGGAGGTCCAGGGCTTCTCCTGATATTTCCGTGTTACCTCATTTCTGCTAAATAATGGTCACGTATCAGCAGAATACAAAAACTTACACCACCCAGAATTGTAATTTGTTTTTCCAAGTCTTTCCGAATTCCTTCCTTTGAACTTTTTATTTTCTCACTATCCTTTTCAAGACAGAATTGTTACCATGAATCATCGGACCACATTTTCTTCTGTTTCATGGACATGTCTCCTCTTTTTATGGCTCACATCTGTGCGTTTTATCTTGCCTCCTGTTTCTGTTTAAATCGTTTTTTTTTTCTTTCTTTCTTTTTTGGGGTACTAGAGATTGAATCCCGGGGTACTTAACCACTGAGCCACATCCACAGACCTTTTTTTAATTTTATTTAGAGACAGGGTCTCACTAAGTTGCTTAGGCTGGCCTCGAACTTGAGATCCTCCTGCCTCAGCCTTCTGGGCTACTGGGATTACAGGGGTGCACCATCATGCCTGGCCATCTGAATCGTTTTTTTCTATCTGTGATCCTTTTATTCCTTATCCTTCATCATCCCTCCACACTAATTCCTTCACTTCAGACTTCTACAAAAATACTCAAGTACCTTCAGTGCTGAAAACAAAACAAATCAAAACCCTTCCTCGAGCTCTACACTGTGTTCAAATATTGACTGTACTTTTCTTCCTTTTCTGACCAAAGTGCTTGAAACGATAGTTCTTTCATGTCCCACATTCCCATTCCCACTTTCTGCACTTTCACCCTGGAACGATTCATTTCTTATCCTTTGCGTTTTTCACAATCAAAAAGTACACTTATTTACTTTATCAAATTGTTCTTGACAAAACCACTGAAGCTCTCCAAACCCAGTTCTAAACTCTCTTTTAAAAAACCACTATTTGGGTGGGCATGATGGCACATGCCTAAAATCCCAGTGACTCAGGAGGCTGAGGCAGGAGGCTTGCAAGTTCAAGGCCAGCCTCAAAAACTTTGGAAGGCTATAAGTAATTTAGTGAGATCCTGTCTCAAAATTAAAAAATATAAAAGGGCTGGGATGTGTTTCAGTGGTAAAGTGCCCCTGGGATAAATCTCCAGTACCAAAACAAAATAAACAAACAACAAAAAAACACAATCTCAAAGCACTTTCCACCCTTGCCTCCTGGGACTTAAGTATACTTGACTTTCCTCTATGAAGTCTCTTTGCAGTGTCATTGTCTATTAAGTTTTTAGACACTTGGGGTTCCACAAATTAAACTGTTGTTGGTGGTAGCTAAAGTAGTAGGAACTGATGAAATCACCAAGGAAGGATGTCTAGGTAAAGTAAAGCTCAAGGGAGATGCTGGAGGAAAGCCTGCATCAGGGGGAAGGTGCTGTGAGCAGCAAAGAGAATATAGTATAGAGAGCGACCCGAGAGGACGGAAGGGAGCCAAAAAGTCATGACAGGAGCAACTGGGAAGAGGGACAAGTCAATGTGTAACATGCCTCAGCTCCTGTCCCCTGCCCCCCAAAGAAGTCAGGGAAAAGAAGAACTTCAAAGGCACCGTCATATTTGGAAATTAAGTGGTCCTTGAGTGTCAATCTATTGTAAGGATTTAAGGAGTGCCTGTCCCTTAAAGAAATGGAATACAGAAAGAGAGAGAGGGGAGAGAGAGAGAGAGAGAGAGAGAGAGAGAGAGAGAGAGAGAATCTTTAAGACTTTGAAAGATTGAGCAAAAGTTACTCATACATAAAAGCTGTGTGTACGGATTTAAAATTCTTTTAATTACATTTCATTGAACTTGTTTTCAGACCCCTCAACAGGAGAATATAAGAAGAAACTGCCCCAAATCTGTAACCAAAGCAATGCCTGCAGCTCTAATTCAGTCCATGCATACACAATCATACCCCAAATCAGCACTCAATGCCTGGACTTTCTTTATTAGAGAAGTTCAACAAAGCAAACTTCTTGCAGTATGCTAGGATGGGCAACAGAAATCTAAAATTTTTTGAGTAACAGAAAAACACTCAAAGAATAATAGCAAAATGATTAAGTAGGAAATTTAATGTAAGGGTCCAAGTTTTTCCATCCCAGTACTCGTTAAACAGGCAGGTGCCTGCTCTTTCCTTCAAGGGAAATAATAATGATGGGCTACACCCTTCTTTCAGAGGAGGTAAATCATTTTGAGGTACAAATAAAGAAGGTGGCAACCATATCTCTGGGTTACTATTTTTTAACCACAGAATATGGTGCCAAATATTTTAGAAACTAAGGATTATTACATGTGGAACTCTATCTGGTCCCTGTAGCTGTCCATAAGAAGACTGTGGTTTCGTTGAAAGAACACTGGAATGTACAGGAAGATGAAGAGCCTGAGCTTATGTGCTAGCAATCTTGGACGAATCACTTGGCTTGTGAGTCAAATTTTCTTTAGCTCAAAAATGAAGAAACTCATACTAACCTCACAGGAAGAAATGACACAGATGCTTTAACATTCTAGACATATAAAATAGAATATTATGATACACAAGCATTGCCATGGCTGGGTGACTAAAAAGGTCTTGTAAGCTGGAGTCAGACTTTTTGTAAGAAGGTGGTACTGATTTGAGTATCACATCTGAGCAAGAACTTCTATTTGATTTTCAATTGGCTTTTGGGGGCTAGGCAAACCAGAAAGAATGTAGCATCATCTCTGAAATGTTTTACATTTGTTAAAAGGCAAAGCAATAGACATAAATGTTATGCATATAGACGCTGTAATTCTCCACCTAAATGTAGCTGAACTTAAAAACATCAAAGGAAATAATGTCACACTCAGAAACAAATCAGTGAAACATATCATATCTTTGCTTTAAATCATTGTTTTTCTTCTTCTGTATTCTATAGTATCTTGCATTTCCTTCTATTTGCCCTAAAGAAGAAAATGAATACCTAGTGAATCATATAGACTTAGACATGTTTGCAGAAAGACCACAAATCAGCAAATCATAGGAAGATTAAATTAATTATGGGTGGAGTATGTTATTCCACTTCTGTGATATTTATCTAGAATTCTCTTCAGTTGGTCTCTTTTTATGTTTTAACTACACTGTATGTTAAAGACAGGCTTAAAAGAAGCAGATGTATGGCAAAGTCCTTACTAGGCATAGATTTGTCTTTTTCATAAACATGTTAAGTGGACTGTGGTATCAGAATGGAACATTTCAATAATTTGAAGTTAATGCTCAATTTTCTAAATCCGTTTTCTCTTCTAATGCTTAATTTGGATGAATTCTACACCTTTAGAATGACAAAACTAAAATCAAACATGCATACTAACCACGTGGAGCCAGAAAGACCAGCAACGTAGGTAGCACAATCCAAAATTCCTGATTCATACAGCGCCTTCATTACACCGGAGAATCCCACCATGGCCCGGAAACCCCCACCGGAACCCAAGATGGCCACCACGGGCACCTGGAAAAGAGACCATGCACAGAGTAAAAATCACAAAGCACATCTCCCTGTAGTCTTGATTTTTATGTCATACATTCCACCCTTTGTCTTGAAGAAGTACAAGTTCACTTATGCTTTGGTAATACCAGTTTTAAAATAGAAGAAAATAATTTTTTTTTTTAAAGAGAGAGTGTGAGGGGAGAGAGAGAGAGAGAGAGAGAGAGAGAGAGAGAGAGAGAGAGAGGATTTTTAATATTTATTTTTTAGTTCTCGGCGGACACAACATCTTTGTTGGTATGTGGTGCTGAGGATCGAACCCGGGCCGCACGCATGCCAGGCAAGCGCGCTACCGCTTGAGCCACATCCCCAGCCCCAGAAGAAAATAATATTTTATGCAAGTAAACCAAGAACCAAAGTCAACTGGAAACCAGGTTTTAGTAAGATGATTTACTCTACTTAACAACAACAACATACAAAAAACGCTGTATTTGTTCTGCCTTTGTAATTTTTTGCCTGGTTTTTAGGTGCAGTGTTTTATTTGATTCTCTTAAAAATCCCACAAGGTGAGCACAAAACAGTTTTTTGCCCATTTTGTAGATAAAAGTCCTAAAAGGATGGTGCTTCTTGCGTAAGATCTGATAGCTGGTAATCTGCAGTTGAGTAAGCACCGTTCTTTCAAGTTATGTTTACAGAACATTTAACACTTGGTGACAGATCTGATGCTGGGAGGAAAAGAGAGGAAGGAATGTGGTCAGATGGTCAGGGTGTCCAGCTCTGCTCACTAGCAGATGATGATGTCCTTACCCAGAGCAAGGGTCCCAGGGTACAAAGCCAGGCTGAGAGGACAAGTGCACTCAGTCTTGGCCCAGCTGAACACAAGACATGATGAATGCACTGTGTTTCTGGTACTCAGAAACTAACCCCCGAGTGCCCACTTCCTACTATGACATATCCATGAATGATTGTTTTACAAGGTTGGAAGGCATTATGCAACTCTGAAATATGGATGGAAAAGTCTACAGAGGTTGTGTTTTATGAGAGTTAGGTAGACCAGTGAATACTAGGGTATCTAGGACCAAATTCCTAACCCCGAATCTTCTCTAACACCAATTGGCCTCAAATCAAAAGACCCTAAGCGTCCAACCCAATCAAACTCGAGACTCAGAACAAAAACACACCTGGCCCATGCAGGGCATCAGGGTAATTTAAATGGCTGTGAGATCAATGCAATGCTCAAACATTGATTTCAAAATCATGAATAAAGTAAAACACAAGTTCTTGATAGCTCATCTGAAGGAGGAAATAAAGCTAAGAAAGAAAGCTGGGGTGGGTTGTAAAGTGGGAGAATGGTAGCCACATAGGTTGGACCAAAGAGCAGGAATCCGAATTAGACCTTGAAAAAGGTTGAGTCTATGGCAGTGTGATGATAATAAGCACAAGAGTAAATTTATTATTCCAAGCACTTGGCTCAAGGTCAGGCCAAAATAGGCATAAGTAGGAAAGGGGATGTGATTTAGGGACCAGAAGGCCTGTCTTCTTATTGCAGCAGGAGGATTCAAAGGAATTGGAGAAGATGGGAATCCGAAAGGCTTAAGGCAAGGCACCTGTTAAGGCTGCTATTGCAGAAGGAAGGTCGTCTTTTTAAAGATAAAGCAATTGAGACACAAAGACAGCTTTCCCAGGGTTGCAAAACTGGAAAGTGGTGTCTGGGTTCAAAGCTGGATCAGTCAGATAAGAAAGCTGTTATTTCACTTTGACTCAGAAAACAAATGTCCCCTGCTCTTCCCAAAATAAACGTTGTGCCCTGAGGCAAAGAAAATGCTCTCAGGGCTTAGTTGACTTACCTAGAAAAATATTGGGTAAAACTAATGATCCTGGAACTTTTTACAGCTAGTGAAATTCTCTGTTTCATAACTCATACGGAAATATGAATTTAAAACTATAAAATTATAATTGTGAGCTATTTTTTAAAAAGGAAAGGAAATCTGATGCATCAAAGACATACTTGTGTGCCGGCTCCATTGTGGACATTTTGACATAATCTAATTCATCAAATCTTCCCAGCTCTCAGACAGAGTCTTTTAATTCCATTTTTCAAAAGAGTAAAGCATACTTAAGACTATGTTCACAGGCCAGTAGCTTATAAGTAGTAATAACCAGGACTTGGACTGTGGTGTGACCTGCACCAAAATTCATGTTCTTTTTTCTTTGTCATTGATTAGAAAGAGTGATCTCTATTGAGAGACACCGCTGTGTGTTTAGTCAAACTATATTTTACACTCATGTATGACTTTAAATAATATTAAAACAATTTTATCCAATAAATGAAGGCTAAATTTGGATGATTTAATACTCTGGTCATTCTGAAATAATGTTCAAAGACATAGCTGGAGAGTTATAAGGTATAGGTATTAGCCTTGGATGTCAAATAAATCAGAGTAGTTTATTTTAGTAGTTTTTAGGTTGAGTAGTTTTAGGCTATATTTAGGCTATATTTAGACTTAATATCATTATCATTCCTCTATAAATGATGTCAGTAAATATTTCTCATACTTTTCTCATATGATTATAGGAAATGAATTTTCATTTACCAAAAGCCTTGTGTTTTGATTTAATGTCTTGATGCACAGGTTTATCCATATCATTAATTTCCTTCCTTGCAGAATAAAATTATAAAGTTTAAAGGGCATTTTACATAACTCATAAGTTTTTTTAAGACTGAACAATTGTTTTAAAAAAACAAAATAATGTCCTTACCCGCTGTATTAGGGTTTCCCAAAAAAACAGAACCAATAGGATGTGTATATTCAGAATGAGATTTATGACAATGAATTCGCTCGCACAACTGCAGAGACTAGTAAGTGCAAATCTGGTATGCAGGTCAGCAACTTCAGGAGAGCTGAGGGTACATGTGAATTCCGCAGGAAGGGCTGGAGAAGCCTCTTCTGCTCAGGGAGCCCAGCCTTTTTGTTCTATTCAGGACTTCAAATGCTAGGATGAGGCACCCCCACCCCCATGTCGGAGGTCAATCTGTTACAGATCAGCAACAATACTTGCAGCAAAACTAGCACCTACCCCACATGCTGCCTCCTTCATTGCCACCCACAGGCATGAACTTGCTTAACTGTCCTTGATCCGCAGAGCTCCATATCCTCATCCTCAACAGCCAAGGGCCTTTGTGCCCCTTGAAGAGTTTTCCCCTCAGTGACTGCAACTGGAGTCTCTGGGACTTCTGCTCTCCTGACCACTTTGCAGCGCCATTTTATTCCTAGGCTGTTTATGTCCCACTAAGACCTCAGATGAGAATGACTCAGCTCCATTTCTCATCCGGAAATCCGACCAGTGCAAGCCCACACCTGCTCTGTTCATCTTCCTGAACTCCTCCATGGGGAGTCCTCCGCCACCGTCTGCCCTTCAAGTTTACAACACATAGGGGGAATGAGAATCAACAGCATGAAGTGCCATTGTCAGAAGAAGGGTAGAAATCAGAAGTATGCTAGAGGAAGGAAATGCATAAACAAAGGAATAAAAATTCCTACTTACAATTCAAGGTCTAATTCTATTACCTTGTTCAGAAACTGTTTTAAACTGACTAGTCCCCTTCTCCCGTTTTTCTAGTCTTTATCTTGACTTATGTGACAAACCTCAGCACAGAGGGAATGTATTGCTGAAGGCCCTCTTTACACCTGGATTCTCACCCACGCTCTCTGTTTAAACTGGAGTGCCGCCCTCACAGCTGTCCCGAAGGAGAGGGGTTTGCTCTGTTGTTCTCTGATGAACACTGCGTTTTCTCCTCCTCATTTCCCCAACACTCTCATTCCAGATTTTAGTCCCCAACCAACTCTGCTGTTATACTCAGATTTTAGGAATCACAGACTCTGTCTAGTAACATTTCTCTTCACATAAGGGATCATAACCAGAGACTTCGTCTGACCAAAAGCTATTTTAGAACAAGAAAATTTCAGAGTGGCCTCTGAACAATCACAGTACATCAAAGATTCCTGCACGCCAAACCTTCTGTTATCTTGCTCATCAGAATGCTCTCAGCCTTTCATTCAGGGAGAAATTACACAAATTAGAGACGGTGTTCTAACAACAACCTTGTTTATCAGATTTGAATTCCACGGAGACCAAGTCCAAAGAGAAAGGACAGTTTGAAGAAATGGCTTCAAGTGGACACAGAGAAGTGTGATGATGGAATCTCATCACAGAGGAAGCCAACGTGGGAATGCCCACACCAGTCCAATCTGAGCAAGGAACTGCATAATTTAGAAGGGTTTCCACCCAAAATGATAAAAATCAATAGATTTTTAAAAATGTCCTGGACTAGCAAAAATTGTAACTGTTTGACTAGTTCATTATGCAGGCAGGAAAACTAAAGTTACTAACTTTGACAAGTTATTATCCCAGGATCCTATGCTATAGAACAGCAACATCCAAAAATATGTACAATAACTAGTTTTATTGAGTAATTACTATGTGCTCTAAGGCAATTGGCAAGTATTGATACTCATTTTCATCCCACTCTAAGAGACATTATCTCCATTTGGTAAGTGAAGCAATGGTAAAACAACGTGCCCAAGTTCATTCAACATTTTAATTCAACATTAAGGGATGACACTGATGCTGTCTAATTTTTGAAAACAGAACAAGATAGCCACAGTCTCTGCCTGCGTTGAAACTTGGTTAGTACTGTTCCCTTAAGAAGGACAATCCACTCTTATACACCTTGAGGCTAGTTGCTCAGTACTGAGCTAAAGTGAAGATTTGGGCAAGAAGCATGGAAGTGGGAACTTAGGAGACCCAAAGAGCAACATAAAAATAGGAAAACACTATTTTTGTTGTGGGAATGCATGGTGTCCATTATGTCTCTGTTGGTTATTTTCTGCCAAGAGAAAAAAAAATGCAGACCAAAACCAACACAGCAACAAGAGGTTTTAATTCTAGGAATGACTTCCAAACACATGAATTTAATAATTTGAAGGATAGTCAGAGAAAAAGGATGATTACCTCATTTCCTATCTGTTGCAGAAAAGTCTGTTTACTGCCATTTGCACGAATCTGAAGCCAAAGATTCTATTCCAAGGAATACTTCCTGTTCCCTTCTACAGAAGGAGTGCCAGGGCCTGCCACCTAGTTTCTCTTTTGAAGCACCCAAGAATAAATACCAACTGAACACCTGCACCAGTGCCTCTCAGGTACATTTCTAATCTGACAGCCTAAACTGGGATCTTTTCATCCAAACTCTCTGCCTAACAATGGTTTCCTCCCTCTCAAGACCCGGATCTCACTCTCTCTCCTTCTAGCAAATTTGTCCCATGATGTAATGCCAAACTGTTGTCGAAACCTGTGCCCCACTCATACAACAAAACACTCACTGAGGGTTTACATTCTAGAGACTCAGCTGCATGCTAGGAATATAGAGATGAACAATGTGGATCTTGTCCTGGTTCTCGTAAAATTGACGTTCTAATGAAAAAGACAAATACTAAATCAAATTTTTGTGCAATTAATTTTAAAGTATAATTGTGGTAAACACTGAGTAGTAGATAAGGTGCATAAAAGTGCCATAAAGGATATAAAAGAGAGTCCTAACCTAAATTTGGGGAGAGGCAGGAGGGATTGCTGAAGGAGAGAGTCTGAGGAGAAGTGATCTCTGTGTGGATTAATAATGGGAGTGTGTTAGCCAGCAAAGTGTGGAACATGAGCAACGTATTGAAGAGAAAAGAACCAAAAGAACTTTAGTTAGAAAAGGATTAAACAGAGATATGAAACTAAGAGGCATTTATTGGGAGAAGATGTATGCATGTGGAATAAACTAGCAAAAATGGAATAGGAGCTAGGTGTGGTAGTGTACTCCTGTAATTCCAGTGGCTCAGGAGGCTGAGGCAAGAGGGTCATGAGTTCAAAGCCAGCCTCAGCAAAAGTGACACACTAAGCAACTCAGTGAGACCCTATCTCTAAATACAAAATAGGGCTGGGGATGTGGCTCAGTAGTTGAGTGCTCCTGAGTTCAATCTCCAGTACCCACCCACCCACCCCTCAAAAAACAAAAATGGAGTTGGAGATATTTAGTGTGACTGAGATCCCAAGAGCAATGGAAGAATTTTAATCTTGAGATTGGTATAACCAAATTTGTGACCTTCAAAAAGGTCACTCTGAATTCAGAGTAAACAGAATGTGGAAAGAAGGAGAATAGGAACAAATAAGAACCCAGAGAAGAAAGATTTTTTTCTTGGGACGTAGACAGGCTGAGTTGGAGCGTTGGGAGGTATGCAACTGAGGACATGAAGGAGCTCTGCAGATAACCAGGGCCAAAGCCTGAGGAGGCACTGAGTTGTGGATGCCGGTGTGAACATCCCTAGTGCAAGGAGCTGGGAGACATTCTGGGAGGGCAAAAGATTTCTCCAATGAAGGATACAGAATGAGGAGAAGAGGGCCTAGAACAGAATCTTGAGGTCAACTTCCATATTTAAAGTGCTCCATAAGAAAACTTG
The DNA here is from genome assembly GCF_964194105.1 of Spermophilus citellus. Taxonomy (NCBI): domain Eukaryota; kingdom Metazoa; phylum Chordata; class Mammalia; order Rodentia; family Sciuridae; genus Spermophilus; species Spermophilus citellus. Next base: position 147,864,542 of record NC_138187.1, read on the forward strand.
GCAAAATATCAAAGAGGCATGATGAAAACCAGAAATTAGTAAGTGAAGGAAAGAGAATGTTTCAAAAAGTAGGAAGACATTTGCCCCTGGCAGCTTTAAGGGTAGTTAAGAGAGGGCGAGACACATGCCTCAGCATTAGGGAAACAGCTGCAATAAAACATTGAGGACAGGAACCAGAAGGACACGGGAAGTAAAATGGACTCGTGTGGAGACAAAATTGGAGAAGTTTGCGTCTGAAAGCAAGGAGAGAGAGAGAGAGAAAGGAGAGAACGTAGAATCCAGGGAGATATTTCTGTCCCCCTTTCTTCTTAAATTGAAGTTTAGAGCATGTTATATTTATGTAGGAAGTATCCATACCCACGGAGATGCTGACAATACAGGGGTGGAGTGGCCGGGGAAGGACTGAATAATGGAGATTCTGGTATTCCTAACAGGAATGGTCTGTGATCCATTCCTGATGTGGACCTGCGTTTGAAAGCAAAGGAAACTCTGCACGGAACTCAGAGGCAAGTTGCAAAAGGCAGGTATGGGCTCTGCAGCACGCAGATACTACAGCAGCAGATGGGGGGTTACTCACCCCATCACTCTGGATTCTCTCTGAGAAGGAGGCAAGGGGATAGGTCAGCAATTGGGAGGAAAAGAAAGAAGGAAGGAAGGAAGGAAGGAAGGAAGGAAGGAAGGAAGGAAGGAAGGAAGGAAGGAAGGAAGGACGGACGCAAGAACTGGAAAGCACCCAGGGAGGGAAGCTGAGATCACAAATGACACTGATGACCATAAATTAACAGGGGATCAGTCTCCTTACTTTTCATTCTAACAAGCTTATTGATTCCTCAAGGATTGGCACACAGGCTTTCCATTGTCCCTACCTCCACTCACATCTCTATTAACTCAACACATCTCTATTTATTTATTATTTATTTATTTATTTTTGCTTAGATATCCTTCTCCCAAACTAGGCTTTATTCTGACTAGGGAAAGTGACTGCTCAATGTTAAGCACCTCGGTTTCACTCTTCTCCACCGCCTAGCACAGCATCACAATGAATGACAAGGAATGAAAACGAAAAGAGCCTGAAAAATCATGTGGAGATAAAAAGAAGAATTGTTACAGAAAGGGTTATTATCTATGTTTAAAAATACACACACACAATCTTCCCAAGAAGCTATGAATTTCTTAGTAATGTGTAGAGAAGAACGTTTCTTCAAGTAATAATTAACCTCACACTGTAACCAACCATGAGTTTTACCAGGGATCTGCTAAGGTAGGAAATAAGATGGAGAATTAGAATTCATTCCTCTCTCTCTCTCTCTCTCTCTCTCTCTCTCTCTCTTAAATAGAGGTTTCACTTTTCCTCTTTTCCAAAAGAAAGTCCCCAGAAGCAGCATTTTATACCAGCAAAAGCCACTTTAGCATTAGCAGATTGGTGTTCCACTCCTATGGCCACCTAAACCACACCTGGAAATCTGCAGTCACCTGTGGAACATGAGTGCTCACCTGGATCCCTTAGTCCGAATGTATGTCTCATTTCCAGTTGTATTTTGCTTTTAATTTGTAATAATCCCTGCTGAAAACCCTGTTTGGTGTGTGTACATATGGGAGTGTGCACATAAATGTTTACTTGTGTATTTAATAAAATATTATTTTATGAAAATAAATTATGTTCAGTTCAAATACTGTTAACAGAAAATCTCAAGGAAATAAGTAAAAAAAATTACCTAATATGCCACCAACAAGAAACTTCACCACTATCATTTGATGAGTCTCATTACAGTGATTTATCTGTGTAAATTTCAGGTAGAAAGACCAATAGAGAAAAAGAGAGAAAAGTACATAGGATTTTAGATAGATCTAGATAGGTAAAGATAAAAATGGAGAGTCAAAAACTAGATTATAGGGCTGGGGATGTGGCTCAAGCGGTAGCGCGCTCGCCTGGCATGCGTGCGGCCCGGGTTCGATCCTCAGCACCACATACCAACAAAGATGTTGTGTCTGCCGAGAACTAAAAAAAAATAATAAATATTAAAAAATTCTCTCTCTCTCTCTCTCTCTCTCTCTCCTCTTTCACTCTCTCTTAAAAAAAAAAACTAGATTATAAATATACTATTGAACACATTATACTTTATTGGAATTAAAAGGAAGAAAAACATCAAAGTACCATGGAAGGTTTCTACTTTGAATATTGATTCACAAAATATTTTATTCTAGCATCTCTCTATAATTGGACTTATGAAAAATATTAAAATGTGGAAGTTATTACTTTTAACTACTTGATCAATTTCGGATGGTATCGTTCAACTCCCTGCTTTGAAGTATGGAAAATCTGGAACATTTCCTTTCTTCCTCCCCTATCACATTTAAATACATTGTTAATTGTAATATCATTTAAAAAACTCATAATATTTTTCTTCTTATTGGGTAATGATGAGTCCACAGCTTAGTTTTAGTCTTTATTAAAACTAATTCAATAATCCTTTTATATCTGAACTAAATTTTTCATATTCATGAAATAAATATCTCTGCATAAATTATGCCTCTTTTAAAAATATGTTAATATATTAACTGTGAAATGTATTTCATGCTAAAAATACAATGAAATGTTATTTTGTGCTAAAAAAAAAAAAAAAAAGAGCTATCAAGCCATGAAAAGACATGCAGGAACCTAAAATTAATGCTATTAAGCTAAAGAAACTACTCTGAAAAGGCTACATACTACGTAACTGCAACTATGTGATATTTCAGAAAAGGCAAAACTATAATAGATAAAAAGATTAATGGTTGCCAGGGATTAGATGAGAAGCAGGGATGTACTGGTAGAACAGAGAAGAATTTTAGGATATTGAAAGTCTGATAACTGTAATGGTAAATACATGCCATTATATGTTTGTCAAAACTCATAGAATGTACAACAGCAATCGCAAACCATAAAGTAAACAACCGACTCTGGGTGATAATGTGTCAGTGTAGGTTCATTGATTGTAACAAATGTACCACTCTGGTGGAGGGCGTTAATATCCAAGAGTATGATGGTTAACCTATGTGTCAACTTGAGTGGGGTAAGGGATAAACTAGATAGTAAAACATTATTTCTAGGTGTATCTCTGAGGATGTTTTTTGAAAATATTAGTATTTGAGTAAGTTAACTGAATAAGAAGATCTGCCCTTACCAGTGTGGGTGGGCATCATCCAAACCTGAGAACAAAACAGTGGAAGAAAAGCAAATTATCTCTCTCTCTCTGTCTCTCCTGGAACTGGGATATCTGTCTTCTCCTGTCCTTGGACATCTTTACTCCTACTTTTCAGGCCTTGGGACCTAAAACATACACCCGCATTCCTCTCCTCGGTCATTTCCAGTACTTACGCCTATAATCATAGCCTGGCAGCTATATCATTAGATCCTTGGGTTCTGAGCCTTTGGCCTCAGACCCAATTGCACTTGTCTTTCCTGGCTTTACAACTTGCTAAGAGCAGATCATTCAACTTCTTACCTTCCATAACCACATGAGCCAATTCCTCTCATAAATCATAGATGTAGATGTAGATGTAGATATAGATATAGATATGTCTCTACTTCTCAAGAACCCTGACTAAAACTGAGAGATTGTGTATGTGTGGGGACAGGAAGTATATAAGAACTCTCCTGTACTTTTTGCTCAGTTTTTCTGTAAAACTAATACTGCTTTTAAAATTAAGGTAAAAATCAATATAACCAAATATGAACAATGTTCCAGATGACCTTCCTCCAATAGTTTTTATTTTTGAATCACTTGCCTTACCTGAAGAAGTTGAAAGCAAAATGTTCAATCGTAATATTGCCATATTTGGATGAAATTTTAGAAGAAAGCGTCCAATATTTTATTACGAAGTCATAATAACATTTGAAAAATTTTCCAACTCACATCCCGGGTAGAATTCAATCCTTCACTCCTCTGGGGGCCCAAGAGTTTCTTCATCTTCTCCTTGATGTTCTCTTTTCTCAGCTGCCTGAAAGTTTTCTCCTGATCACACAGAGCCATGCTGAACCGCAGGTCTGGGCTTGAGCTGTGATATAAAACAGGAGTCAAAGCCAGTGTCCCACAGCCTCACCCCATCTGCATCCAGCCCCTCAAGACCTGGGCAGCAACACGGATGTGGCCCCCTGCTTCCCTCAGGGACTTAAGTCAAGAGTACAAAATGATGGATACCTGAAAGCAGCATGTTCCAAAGCATGCTTTAGGAAAAAAAGAGGGGGAAAGAGGAGAACATGAGATGTTTAGAAGAAACCAACAAGCAAACAGGCCCCCATTAGGACAATAAAAGTGCTTCAGTAGAAAACACTTTCCTAGTTAAAATATAGAATGAAAGAAGAAACCTCAGAACCCCTGGGCTGTGTTCTCTATACTAATATACAATCACTACACAAAGTACATATATATATATATATATATATATATATATATATATTCCTAAATATAGAGGATCTTTTGAAGACTTTTAATTTTATCATAAATTTTATCAATGGAAATGATTTTTTCCATTGAACATTTTGTCTTTGAGAATCATCTGTATTTAAGTAAACAGAAGTAATTTAAACATTTTTACTATTGTGGAATATTTTCATTATATGAATACACTATGATTTATCTATCAACATTATAGTTATTTCCAATTTTTTTTAATTTTTATAAACAGCACCACTATAAACATATTGTATACATGTTTGAAAGTTTCCTATAGCATGTGGTTTTCAGAAAGAGCAATTTATTTAATCATGACACTCAAAATGGTTGTAAAGTATTCTTTTCTTATTTTATCACTGAGCAAAAAAGTGATTAGAAAACTTTCAACTATTAACATAATCAGTAAGTAAGTAGATTTAAATACAGGACTTCAAATTCTGGAACCCATATTCTCTATAACATATTAAGCATGATAAAAGAATCAAGATTTTCAAAAATTTATGAACAGTGTAATGAGCATAGGTGTTCCAGAGCTATCAGTAAAAAATATCTGGAGGAGAATTTTTTAAATGCTGAGTAGTAATCTTACAAATATGTAATAGAATTGTGGTTCATTTATTTCTTCTTTTATGTATCATGTTTGACTTTCCAATCAATTGTCTTTCTTGGTTTTATGGAAGGCATTATGTGGAAAATTTTTTCTCAGAATTAAATCTTTCTTTGATAAAAAGCATTTCTATCCTAGAGTCAAGATATAAATTAACATATAAAAAGGGTATGGTTAAATTTCCTTATAAAGAGATACCAAGTTAGTTCTAGATGAATGTACGTTATTTAGTTGGGTTTTTCTACATCTACTTAGCAACTGTGTTCTTGTTAAAGACCATTTCTTTTACACAAGGTGGTCCTAATCACCTCACTGGAACAAGTAGCACTGCTTCATAGTCAAATCACAAAAATATTTCTGATCTCCTGCCAGATATATACCACTTTTAGGCTAGAATCAACTTAATACAAAATAATGATACATAATAACTTGTACTATCTTTTGATTTTTGTTCACATATGTTGAGAGGCTATGGAAATGTATCATTTACTAAATCAAATCCACATGTTCCAGGGATCAACATAAGGGACTGAGATGCCTCAACCCAATAAATCCATCATCATTCATTGGGCAAATTACAAGACAAAAGAATGTTGTGCTAATTTGTGCATTGTCATTGTAAAACATGTAACCCAACTGAAATCAGCTTCCTCGGGGAACGTTCAGATGTGCAGAGAACTTGGGGGAGGTTGGTCCCACTGAGCTCAGCCTTAGATCAGAGATCAGCTGGGTCAGTGCAGACATGGCTCCCCTCAGCGTCACCTTTTGTAAATAAAGAAATTTATTTTCCAAGGTTCATATTTGGAGGCCACTTTGAAAGAGCAATGCAATGGAAATTCACCATTCATGGTCCTGCTGAGCACTAGGAATAAAGTCAATTTCTATTTTCACTTTTTCTACTTTAAAAAAATTTATAGATTCCTATTTATGTTCATTTTCATGTTTCTGAATAACTATCCGAATCAATAATGGAAATTAGACGTAAAAAACTACAACCATTTCTAAGGAAACAGATATATTACTAGAGAGGGCCCTTACAAAAAGCACTTATTTCGACAGTTATTATCTAACCACCAACTTACTGGGAAATTAAGCAAGGTATGTTAGAATTATGTTTTTAATATTTTTAGCTAATAAGAGATAGCTAAGGAACAGTAAATTAATACACTTGTATGTATTTAAAACTGTCACAATTATTTCATAGATAAAAAGTATACTTTTTAACAACACAAAAGTTCAGTGGATCACTCACAATATTTTCCATCTAATTAAATTAATTAACTTACCAAACTTCAAGAGACATTTCCAGAATCATTTCAGTGACCTACAAGACATAGTAATCAGATTCAGTCATAAAATGGCTAACTATTGAGTGTCAAATTATCTTTTACCTAAGGGGAAAGAAATTAAGAAAAAAAATAACAATTCCACGAAGACCTTAAACTATAGATACATTTCAATAAATAATGTTTGCTGTTTTTTCTATCTACTTAATAAGTCATTTTGACAGCATAAGAATTGCTTCTGCCTGGTTGTTCTCTTCTCTCACTGAAATATAACTGCGTTCTGCAATTGTTATTCATAAAACATAAAAAACACTTGAGACATAACAATAAGATAAACTAAGATATTGTATCTGTGACTTAGGAGCTGCCTCAGGCCACCGAGTCAAAGGCCATAATGGCTGATAAAGTGAATTAAACCTGGATGGGAGTTCACACATGAGATCTTGTGACTCCTGGGGCTGAAGTCAGCTGGAACTGGAACACTGGCCCCCCCATGGGCAGCAGGGCCAGGGTCAGCCAAGAACTTTCTTGATAAAATTGGGGGGAACTCAAGTTTTTTTTTTTTTCAATACCATCTGAACTCACCAAACACATCAGAACTGCATCCTGCCAATGAGGCAATTCTTGCTTAATGGAGAGTGAAAATAGTAGGAGATCCACAGAGCAAAGGAGGTGTGAAATAGCTCCTTTCCAGAGACTGTAAATCTATTGTATAGGAGAACCTCAAGGCCACCCCTGTCATCCTACCAAATAATGTGACTATAAATTGCTAGGGGAACCAGTTGACAAAATGCTTTGAAAGATGCTGTACATTTTTTTAATCATGAATTACTCCTATGATGTCAGCCACTGTAAGAACACAGACCAACTTGTTCCATAACTTCAGAGAGAACAGAATATGCCTCTGGAAATGTGGAGGGGATGTTTCTAGAACCATAATAAAATGTTACAAATTATTAGATTTGTTATCTTGTAGGTTTCAAGAGGTGGGGAAAAAAAGAAAAGAAAATAATCTTTTCAAAAGGTTAAAATAAGTTCACAGATGGTCCTCAGTACTGAGTTTTAAAAATAAGCAAAAGGTATTGAAATCATCTGTATAAAATTTGTCTCTCCCACTAAACTGTAAGGTGCATCTTAAATAATTTTCTATTACTAGCTTATTGCACAGTATTTGGCAATCAATAGAAAATAAATATTTGTTGAGTTACTATGCAGGTGTATTTGAGGAGAATTTTAGGCAATTTTATCTTGTCAAAAAAAATATATAATAAATATATATATAAAATATATATATATATATATAAAATATATATATAAATATATATATAAAATACATATACATCTTTGGATAGTCTGACCCCAATAGCAATTTCTCTGTATGAAATTTAATGAATCTTTATTCACCAAAGAAGATATAGATATGACTATTAAAGTTAATAAAATAATTAATAATCCCAGGACAAATGGAATTACACATGCCTGGGTGAATTGTAGTTCCCTGTAAGTCAAAAGAGTGATTGTCTCTAAAATAATTGCCCTTGGTAACAATTCAGTAATGGAATCCCAACTCAGACTACTTCCCAGCATGTTATGTCTAATTCCTCATTTCAAAATTTCAACCAGAGTCTTTCCCAAAGAGGGCTTGGAAAACATTAAATACTGAATGAGGCTACTGCAGATATTCAGTAAGAAAAACATGACATGAATATAACACATTCCAGGATTTAAAAACAAATACATGAAAGCTGGCCTTAAAATGAGAGGAGACTTGACTGTTTTTATCTCCAGAGGGCAAAACCACTCTGGGTGAATGGAAATGAAAGGAACAATATTACAACTCAACACTGAGGGTTTTTTTTTAACAAATGGAAAGTTTCAAAGCAGGAATTCCTATTCCAATATGCCACCTCTGGACACAAAAGCATTCAAGAAAAGGTTTATTCACAGGCAGCTCCCAGAAAGGTTCCTAAACAATTCATATATTTAAATATTCAATGTTTGAATGTATCCAGTGTCCACTGGTCCTGAGAATTGCATAAATAAAAGTAAAATTGACCATGCCATTATGATTTGGATCTGGAACATTCCTCAAAGGCTCATGTGTAGAAGGCTCGATCCCCAGCTGGTGGTGTTATAGGGAGGCAGTGAAAACAGAAGAAGGTGGAGCCTGGTTGGAGGGTAGGTCCCTGAGGGCATGTTGTTGAAGGGCACATCTTGTCCCAGGCCTCTACCTCTCTGTCTCTGTTTTTTTGCTTCCTGGCCAACTACGAAGTGAACAGTTTTGCTTCATCACACTTTCCTCCATAATGTATCGCCTCATCAGGTACAGAAGAAATGGAGCCAGTCAACCATGGAGTGAAACCTCTGAAATTTTGAGTCAAAATCAATCCTTTGCTCCTTTAAGTTGATTTGCTCAGGTAGTATGTCACAGCAACAAAAAGCTGACTAACACACATGCTGTTTATATGGTTGTATTCATTCGGTCCTTGTAAAAATGTCCCTTCTATGTTCATCAACAACATTTCTTGGCTAAGACATTCATGACCCTAGATAGGTTGACAAGATCCTTTAAAGACAGGCTAAGAGAAGAGAAGACATGATTTTTGTGTCATTATGAACACTACAAGAATATGTTGCCTTGGGGCTGGGGATGTGGCTCAAGTGGTAGCACGCTCGCCTGGCATGCGTGCTGCCCGGGTTCGATCCTCAGCACCACATACAAACAAAGATGTTGTGTCCGCCGAGAACTAAAAAATAAATATTAAAAATTCTCTCTCTCTCTCTCCTCTCTCACTCTCTCTTTAAAAAAAAAAAAAAAAAAAAAAAGAATATGTTGCCTTGGTTCTTATCCCTTGGACTGGGATCCTCACTCACTTCCTCATGTTGACCAAGCAGACTGCCAATAATCAGGAGGAAATTTCTAACACTTCCACTTGATGGACTACGTTCAGACATGCTCAGAATCCCAACATTCACGATCTCTCTACACCTTTTACGTACAACCTGTCATTCAAATAAAACAGACACAAAAATATGTACTTCCTGTGAGGTATTAAACAAGACAGCCAACCTCTTTCCAACCTCTGCACAAAGCAGCTGTGCATTACAGACTTTCACACTGATGTCAGGAGGGTGACCAGGTCTCCCAGGCTCCCCCCAACCCCATGATACTTTACAATGAAATGGAAAATTGGAACTCTACCTCTTCTAGGAATCGTAAATGTAAGAAGTAGGCTGTACCCAATACATGTTCTTATTTTTAAAAAAAATCTTCTCTGTTCATTCCATAGTGGAAAACAATTTTGATGCTTACAATGGGAGATGTTCAGTTGGGAGAGTTTGGGGAGACTGTAGGAAAGACACTATGAAAGAAAAAGCAATTTTAGACTATAAATAATTTTACATTATCTACTCCACTAATTCTCTTGCAAAATTCCAGGATTGTTTTGAAATAATGAAGCTAAACTTAAAAAACATAGTCCCTGGGCTGGGGATATAACTCAGTTGGTAGAGTGCTTGCCTCACATGCACAAGGCCCTGGGTTCAATCCCCAGTACCACCAAAAAAAAGAAAAAAAGATATTCAGTTACAAAAAACATAGTGCCTGGCACTAAGGAGGTAATTCAAAAATTATTACTAAAAAGAAGACACAAATAATTTTTAATTTAACAAGTTATCCTACTAGTAAAGAGTTCTTCAAATATATCATTTTTTCTCTTATGAGCTCCAATATTTAAATGTTCCTTTTCAACAATAAATAAATAAATAAATATTACCTCTGACTCATTATTTTTTTTTTTTTAGGTAGAAACTGACAGCAACTAACAACTTGTTGATTCAGTCATCACATCTTTCAAGAGTTACAGAATATTTTCTGCTGTGTCTGTATTTATCTGACCTCTTTAAGATAATAAAATGATATTTAAAAAGTAAGAGTCATTTTTACTAAGAACTGTGTCTCCATATGCTGTAAATCCATCCTATGAAGAAGGAACAAAATGTGAATCTGACAAGAAGGCAATTCAAGTGTGGAGTGGAAATGATCACCCTGCCACTAGAAGTTAGATCACATCTATATCAATTGTCCATGTTTAAAATTAAATGGGACAGTGATGAAATCATTTTAAATATAAATAATGTTTTTGTAAAACAAAATTAGTATTTGGTATCAGGAATCATGTGTCACCCAAGAATTTGGGGGTAATTGTGCCCCAAAACATAACCCAAATGGTCATAAAAAATTTTGAAAGACAAGTACACTATTTCTTCTGTTGCCATGTTCCATTCGATCACAGGTTTTCCTCCTTACATTTGATGATAATCTCAGGTTCCTCAGTTTAATTTCCTTTCATAGACATCAGTGGAAATTATGAAGAGCTGCATAATCATTAGCTTTCATACAACAAACCAGATTTCCTAGAGCACTGATACTAAATCTTTCTACTACTTTTTTTTTCTCTGAAAATGGCAATCCTTCAGGCTCAATAGCATTTCTCTTCATCTACCTTCATTACTTTTATCTAAGCACTTCCCAGATTTGCAGCCCTCCACATAAGGGCATTTATTTATCATTTCATCCAAAAATTGTTCAAGTGACTATGGCTGGGTACATAAGCTTGGTGCATTCTACTCTCTGATAGAACCTACAGTTCAACAAAGAATCCACAAGGACACAAAGGCATTCTAAAATATTCCATACTGAAAGAGCTCCAGATTGCAGAAGTATTTAAAAAAAAAAAAGTAATCACAAATAAAATGCATTGTCTTGCTGGACACAGTGATAATCCCGGTGGCTGGGGAGGCTGAGGCAGGAGGATCGTCAGTTCAAAAGCCAGCTTCAGCAAAAGCAAGTTACTAAGCAACTCAGTGAAACCCTGTCTCTAAATAAAATACAAAATAGGGCAGGGGATGTGGCTCAGTGGTCAAGTGCCCCTGAATTCAATCCCCAGTCCCCCTGCCAAAAAAATGCATTGTCTCATTAAGCCAGAAATCATTTGATCTACACTGAATATCTGATGGCCTTCACATCTTAGCCAAAGACCTCCCAAATTTCTCATAAAGTTATGTCCTTGACTTACGATGGGGTTATATGTTCATAAACTCATAAGCTGAAAAATTAACATAAGTCAAAATGCATGAATACACCTAACCTACCACAACACCACAGCACAGCAAAACAATACGCTGTAGAGTATGCATCATTTTCCTGAGGTAACCAAGCTGCCCGGCAGCATAAGAAAGTATCATCTGCCTATCATTTGCCTAAGAAAAGACCAAAATTTAAACTTCAAAGTATGATTTCCACTGAATGTATATTGCTTCCACACTAGAGAAAGGTCAGAAAATTCTAAATCAGACCATCATAAATTTGGGGATCGCCTAGAGTCCTAATTTTCCTTCCCAACTTCACTTTGCCTCCTCCACTTTCCTAAATTGTAGGCTTTGTCTTCACACACCAACAGTGTGAAGAGTCCCAGTGAAATCATCCGACACTGACTTAGCATTCTGAACACATCATCAAAACCCCCATGTTTTTCAGCCTCTCCACTGTCCTTTCTTGAGAATGAACTCATTCCCTTTCAAGTCATGATCATGACTAAGCAACAAAGAAAGCCATCAGACAAAATTAGAAGAATGCCCCAGAAGCCATGAAACATGGCTATTTTTGAACGATAATACTAACTTCTAAATAAAGATGGCAAAGTAAAACACAGCGTGAATCTAGAGGCTCAAAGTATTGGCCAACACAAACTTAGTTCATCCAGAGAAATTAAGAATCATACTCTGATTTCAAAACCATGGCATTTTCGTGTTTCTTTTGAAGTAGGCTACTTTGTTTATGTAAAACACACTAAATTCTGAAGATTCTCCATCTTTCCACTTGAAAATAGGCTAGTGTGACTCAAAGCCATGTTTGATAAGCTCAGGAATGAGTGATTAGAACATTCTGAACTATCTCTGAACAATGATCACTAAATGTAAAGGCTCTACCTACATTTAAATAACATACTCACTTTGGTCAGCAATTTCAAACAAATGAGTAGATTTAATATTCTGTAAAATCATGTTCACAAAGCACATAAAACATGTTTAGTTAAATCTGATGTGTTGCAATAATAATAAGAATATCTAATATTTATTTGGTGATTTCAGGGCCAAACACATGTCAATACTTTCAATGTATAACCTATTTAACCATAACCCCAACCCTGCATATTTAGTATTATAGGAAACCCTGTTTCACAGATGAGGATTCATGCCAAAGAGTAGAAAAATATCACATCTCATGTCACACAGCTAATAGGTAGCAAATCATGATTACATCCCAGCAGCAGTCCTCTGACTCTGAGTCTGGGGTGGAAGGCAGCAGGCTGCACAGCTGCTCCCAGATGACAATGACCAAGCTCTAAACTCTGACTGCAATGCACATGGCCTAGCCTAGATGTTAGATACCCGCTGGACAACAAAAACCGTGACCCCACACTAAGGTTGACCTTCTCTCTCACAAGAATGCTAAAATGAAGTTGAGTGATAAATCCGTTGAAGGAAGAGCTACATCCACTGTGAGTTCCTCTTTCTAACTTCAGCCGACCCTCACCACTACTAAGCAATCTTTCTATTCAACTCTGACTGACACAGTGAAGTTTGAGCTCTGCTACCTTTCCTCCAGTCACCCTGCCTCCCCTTGCTGGGCACTTCCACAGATGCAGCCACCACTAAGCTGCATTTCCCTTTTTGTTTTCAATATCAACATTCTCTGCATCTTGACCTACTACCTTTTGGCTTGCTAATGTTTCTGAGGAACAAGCCAAACCCTGTTTGCTCTCAGCTCCCCATTACCTTATCAATCCACTTTCCATGACTCACTGTTATCACTACGATAACATCCAAATTCCCAGATTTTGCGTTCCAGTGCTGCTACGGTCTGACCTTACTATTCTTCCTCCATGCACGAACCCTCTACTCCATCACACTTGTCTAGACACCGTTTCCTGACATGGTCTGTCCATTCTAATCCATGACCATCAGGCTGTTCTGATGGGAACTGCTTTCCTCCCCTTCGGTGACTCAGTCCAACCACATCCTTTCTTCAAGAACAAGTTTAAACCTTTGATGTCCACTGTAACTCACAATGACTTGCACCCTCACTCCTACCAGTACCTGTCTCGTCTTATCTCCTGTCAGTCTCACCACTTCTCCTTCTTTATACTCCATCCATACTCCCGGCAACCTAGGCTTCAGGGCTATATTAGTCAGTTTTCCATTGGTGTAACAAAATACCTGAAGCTGGGTACTTTATTTAAAAAAAAATGGATTTGTTTATTTAGCATACAGTTTTGGAGGCTGAAAACCCCAAATCCAGCAGCCACATCCACTAACCCTGTGGTAAGGACCTTATGGTAGATGGCATCACAATGGTGGAAGTGCATGTGAGAGGGAAAAATCACATAAGACAAGAGACCAGAGAGTGGGGAGGGGCCAGTCTTGTCCCTTGCTATGCTCTCCCCAGAATAACCAACTCACTCTGCAAGACCAACATCAATCCCTTCCAAAAGCAGCACCCCCAATGGCCTAATTACCATGAGGCCCCACTTCTTAAAGGCTCTGCCACCTCACCAATACTACCACACCAAACTTCCAACACATGAACCTTTGGAGAATATACTCAAACCTCAGGGAGGGCCTTTCTACTTGGGAGTGTTCTGCCCTAAGACGCCTCAGAGTTGCCTTTGTCAGTCACATTTTTTGGAACTGCTCATGTGAGTCCCCTTCACACACATTTGCAGGCTCCCTCATTTTCTTTCCTAGGTTCATTTAGTAGTTGTCACTATCACAATTTAGCAGAAGTATCTTGTACTTACTGAGCTCGCTTTTCATCTATTTCACTAAAAAGAATATTAGTTCCACGACAACAGGGATTCTTACCTATTCACTCCAATGCCTATGAGTGTCTGCCAAATACTGAATGCTTAATAGTGCTTGTAAAATAAATGAATGAATGTGCTGCCATAATTCTCACTGCACACATTGCCCATACTATTCATTTGGCACTTAAAATTATCACCCATAAGCCCTGAATACTACTTAATGATATGCTAAGTGTTTGGGAGTCCACTATTTCTGCAACTTGCTTTTAAATGCATCCAAAATGCAAGATGCATTGATGAGTGACTAGATGGAAAAACAGATATAAGCAAATAGTGCAAAATGTTAATTGCAGGATGTACGTGGCAGTTACATGGTTGTTCATTATAGAAATACTTCAATTTTTTGTTTGAAAAAATTTATAATAAAACTTGGGGGAAAACCCTTAACACTTTAGAGAGGCCTTCTCTGACTATACAAACTTCAGTTGCTAATGAATTGTTCTCTCTGTTACATCTCTGTATTGTATTTTTTTTCATAGTTTTTGTTGTTGTTGTTGTTGTTGTTGTTGTTGTTTGTTTGTTTTTGGTACCAGGAATTGAAACCAAGGGTGCTTAGCCACCGAACCACATCCCCAGCCCTTTCATTTTTTTTTTTTTTTTTATTTAGAGATAGGGTCTCACTGAGTTGCATAGGGCCTTGCTAAGTTGCTAAGGCTGGCTTTGAACTCATTCACAGTTCTCTTGCCTCAGCCTCATGAGCTGCTGAGATTTTAAATGTGCACCATGATGCGCATCCTTCACAGTATTTTTTACTAGCTGGTGTCCTGTGATGGTTCTTTGGCTCATCGTTGCCTCTCTACACTCCCTAATTAGAATGTGATTTCCCTGGAACTAGGATGCTGCTAGTATGTGCTCTGCTGTTTGCTCTTCACCTAGAATATTGCCTGGAACATAATAAGTGTCTAATAAAAAAACTTCTTAAGTAAATAAATTAATGAACAGATATATTGTAGAACTGCTTATTGCATTATCAGTTGACAGAGGAATATTCACTTTCCAAACAAATTTTCAGTATTTTGAAAATAAAAGGTTTTGCAACTTTCATAATATTTATCAAAGTTTTAGCAGCACAATAAAGGTTCACATTCTTTTCATAATAATAAATAACACAAGCTGCTGACAGGTCAGTATTTTGAAGTTGCATAACACTATGTAAATGAAAGACTCCTATTCTTGTATTATTATTATTTAGCTTTCATGTCTGTAAGATGGGAAAAAAATTAAAAGCTTTTTGGTGAAGAGAGTCAAATGAAAATAAGGTAATTTTTCTGGATCATGGAATTTTATAAATGCCAAAGAAGCTAAGAAATAATTTATCCTAAAACTTCTTTTTAAAAGAATATGAAAATAAGACTCAGGGAAAACAAATGCCAATTCAAACATCTGGAGGGAGATTATGAACAAAGACAAAATAAGAATCCAATCTCCAAATTCCTAGTTTTTACTGTAAGTGCGGACAGCAGGCCCCTGGGAATTGGCCATCTCCATGTGGAGGCTCTCGTGGATTCTCCAGCTGCCTCCTGGCCAGAGAGATCACCCTGTTGACTTAGTATTATTAACTTTCAATATTGTCTTGGCTTGAAGCATTTGTTCTCCCTCCCCTAAAGCCAAGTGTTCTTTTTTCTCTTCCAGATTGCCAGAAGCACCACTGAGTCCTGAGTCTCTTCTCCCATTGGCCCTCACCACCTGTTCTCCTGCCGCTGAGTGTTGTTGAAGTGACAGCCCACTTAGGACAGAGCTGGGGAGGCTGCACAGGGTACCCCCCATGACAGAAGGAAGACCCCAGGTCCCTCCACTCAGCCTCCACACATCTATCATTTTCCAAGGACCACCACAGCTCACCAACTCAAAGAACTGTCATTCAGAGACAAATGTGAAAGGACTATTGGGCACAGAGTAATGAAGGAAAGAAAATCGGCCAACGATTTTCTCAGGCTCACTAAAGAAAATAATTATGTAAGCTACTTTAAATGCAGGAATGTGAAAGCCTATGTAAAGCCTGAGGCTTATATACTTAACCAAAGGAAATGACAGAAGAAGAGGAACTACATTTTTTTTCCACAATATCTTCTCTCAAATCAGTTTTTGTATTGTGGACTGAAGTGCAGAAAAGTAAAAAAATTCTTTGGAAAGGCTACACCTTGCTTACAAAATCCACAACAAACATTTCCCAAGAACCTTCCCTTAGCAACATGCAATGGGTAAGGCCTTCGGATTTCAGCCTGTGACCACTTGTGTGCTCTTTCTCCTGGGTTCCCCACCGAGGACCTGCCAAGGCCTTGAACTTGCCCTG
The DNA here is from genome assembly GCF_964194105.1 of Spermophilus citellus. NCBI lineage: Eukaryota > Metazoa > Chordata > Mammalia > Rodentia > Sciuridae > Spermophilus > Spermophilus citellus. Next base: position 147,881,092 of record NC_138187.1, read on the forward strand.
CCCCATCTTGCTTTCTTCTTTCAGGATGCCACACTTTTGCAATTTCTTCTGACTGGAATGCTCCTAACTACTTCTCTTCCTGCTGCAATCCTATTCTTTTCTCAAGGTATAATAACAGTAAAGAAAAGCAAAAAGCATTTATGTAGTACTTAATATGTACTGTGCCAGGCACTGTTCTAAGCACTATATGTTTGTATGCTTATAGCCTATATAGGATTTATATATTGTAATCAGTTATTATAAACATTTAATATATAATGAGCACGGTAGTACACACCTGTAATCCCAGCGGCTCAGGAAGCTGAGGAAGGAAGATTGCAAGTCCAAAGCCAGCCTCAGCAAAAGCATGGCACTAAGCAACTCAGGGAGACCCTGTCTCTAAATAAAATACATGTACATCCTGCTATTAACATTTTGCTCTATTTGCTTGTGCCTATATCTCCATCTAGTCACCCATCAATGCATCTTGCATTTTGGATGCATTTAAGAGCAAGTTGCAGAAATAGTGGACTCCCAAACTCTTAGCATATCATTAAGTAGTCTTCAGGGCTTATGTATGATAATTTTAAGTGCCAAACGTATAGTATGGGCAATGTGTGCAGTGAGAATTAGGACAGCACATTCATTCATGTATTTTACAAACACTATTAAGCATCCAGTATTTGGCAGACACTCCATAGGCATGGAGTGAACAGGTAAGAATCCCTGTTGTTGTGGAACTAATATTCTATTTAGTGAAATAGATGAAAAACAAGCTCAGTAAGTAAAAGATACTTCTTCTAAATTGTGATAGTGACAAGTACTAAATAAACCTAGGAAGAGACTATATATGACTACATAGTTAATATATAACTATTTAAAAGTATATAGTCTGTGCAAGGATGACACGCAAATTCGTGAAGCGTTCCATATTTTTTGAAGACTTGGAAAAAAAAAAGAGTGGTCAAAATTTAAAAAATTAATAAAAAAGTAAAATTATATAGTTATGTTTCACACAATATATTTTACCAAATTATAATTACATTCATATTTAATATTCATACATCATGTATATATTACATATAAATAAATTTAACTCATTTAATGACTATTAACTAACAATTTTATTAATGACTCCCCTATAAGATATTATCTCCATTTTACCGATGAGTAAGTGAGGTACAGAGGACTTAACTAATCTCCCAGGATGAGTGACAGAGATGGGATTAAAGTGTTAACCTTCAGGTTCCCTGTTTAACCTGTTCAAAACCATCCACTAATATGCAGCCACCCTGGACCTCCCCACACTGCATGCTCTTTCTTTTTCTGTCTCCTCACTGCACTCTATACACACCTTACTGATATCTATTTCACTGCTTGGTAAATTGTTTTTACCACTTGTGGTGGGCCTCCTCTCGGGGACTTCTCATTTCAACCCTTACTTTCACTTCCACCCCAGATGAGGACAACTAAAGGAAGAACTTCCTAATTTTTTTCCATTCCTCGCACAAACACAATGGAGGGTACATGGGAGGTCTTTACCAAATGTTTATGAAATGAGTCAATGAAATCACTTTAAAAGTGACAGCAGGAATGTGAGGAGTGTACCTCTTGGCAAGGCACAGGAGTTACTGAAAGGTAGAGTAGTAGCATGTCCTCAAAGTACCTGGGTGACCAGCCTGCAGGGTGAGGGAAGACCCCTCTGGGCTTCAGGTGGTTCCTGAATAGGTCCCCATTTATTCCATAAACGTAAGCCATATATTAACTCTAGGCATGTGTACCCAGCCTTTCAGGTTTCCTGACCTATCGGATTTTAATTTACAGCAGAAAGATGGAAACTTGAGTCTCAGTGAACACCACAGATAATTACCATGGGGAATGAAGTGGGGATGGGCCACCTGGTATGGTAGCAGGAAGCAACATGGAGGAGGTGAGGTGAAGGGACAGGCAGGTTTTGCCGAGTGGATGAAGCACCCGCAGTCAGTCCAAAGCTGACCAAAGCCAGTGTCTCTTCCAACAAGAAAACCTCGACATGTTCACCAGCCTTTCACATTCCACATGCTGGTCTACCCACAAGTTTCATTTCTCACTATAAACTCCCAAGTTAGTTTCTGATAGAATTCAAAACCCAGTGAGTTTTTTCCATATAAATAATTATCCTAAGTTTTTATTATTCATAAATAACTATAAAAATTTTTAAAATCTAGCAAACCTGTAAATAAAAAGATAACAATAATCTGGAACATCATCCATTCTGATGTTTCACTGCTTTAGCCCTAATTATTTTAGTCCATGTTCTGCCAGTTCCAATGCTTTGGGGCTGAGAGGCAGAACATCATGGCAGAGGGCTATGGCAGAGGAAAGGTACTCACATGATGGCAGCCAAGAAGCAGAGAGAGAGGAAAGGGCCTGGACAAGATAGAGTCCCCAAGAACACACCCCCAAGTATCCACTCCCTCCAACTAGGTCCTACCTCCTGTAGCTTCTACCACCTCCCAATAATCCATTCAACAATGAATCCCTCAGTGGATTCATCCATTAAAGAGGTCACAGCACTCATGATCCAAATACATCCCCAAATTCCCATTTCTGGACATTGATGCATTAGGGACCAAGCCCTCAATAATGTATGAGCCTTTGTGGGGAATTCCATAGCCAAACCATAATAATGTCTAAGTAGCATTTAGAGTAGTACCTCAACCAACATTTATAAGTATCAGAATAAGAAAAGTTTGACAGGAACTAAAAAGTTTTAAAAAAATACCTAAAAATTCTATAAATAAATAAATACGATTTTAAAAGCACTAACTCAGATTTCTAAAATAAATAGATTTTTTTATCTGACATTAGGTTTAAAAGTAATTCTGCTGCATTACATACTTGGTTGAAAATAAAAGGAACTTCTTTTTTCTCCCCCACTTTCATGGAAGATATAGGAAATGTTGCTGTTCCTAGAGTTTCATCCATGACATAATTGGCATCCATTAACGTGACCTATAAAACAAAAGATAGAACACATAAAGTTTCCCGGGGATCTTTGGAAATTATGCCTAAAATCTCTACTGATGTTTATAGGAAATGAAAGTTTTCAAATGACAGTTGACTGTCCCTTGAGGTCCTCATCTCTTTCTTTTCCAGTTCTAGGGATTGAACCCGAGCCCTCGCCCATCCCATGAGAGGCAAAAACTCTATCACTGAGCCATGCCCCCAGTCCCCTGAGGTCCTCAAGATTAACTTCTAACAATACTTTCTTCTTCTTCTGAATACTATATTTTCTGATAAAAATAACAAAGATTTTTTTTATATTCCTAGTTGTTCCATTAAATTGTAATGTTTTCAAAAATGAAACTTAATTCCCTATTTTGAAATGAGAAAGGAACAAACATTTTTTAAAAATCAACATAATTTTCTTTGGTGGAAAATCTATTTTATCTTATTTTAAAGGCTATTGAAATATCTTTATTCTGTTGTACAAAGAATTCCCTTCCTGATAACAGAAAATAAATTTTCTCCCAAGTATGGGAGAAGGATAGAAGTCTCCCCACCCTCATTCAGCATCTTGAATTTCCCCACTGGATGCTCATAAGACTTGATGGCACATCTAGAAGGTGGTCTACCCTGCTGCCAGCTTGAGTCCCATCACTTAACTGAGGCTAAAGAAGGGAACAGGAGAACAAACTGAAGCATGTCTCTATACATGAAGGATGGCCTTCTAAGAACCCCCAGATTTAGATTTACCTACCTCCAAAATATTTTCCTGATTAGGATCCAAAATAAATTCAAAGGTCTCATTCCACACAGGGTTGATGTCATTATTGAAGTGTCTTGTTCTCTTCCTGCCGTCAGGGGTCGTGGAGATGAAAAGTTCCACGTAGGGATCTGGAGTGTCAACTATGGGGCAGTAAACACAAATGAGGAAACAAAAATGAAATTCTTCGTTCATAACTTGCTGTTATTAATATATCTTGCCACATTCTTTCTTCAGTGATTCCACCAAATCCTTTACCATCTTACAGCATTGTACACACTATAGTTTATGGGTGGAATGATGCATCTATCTTTTCCTACAAGACTATAAACACCTTGAGGGCAAGGATCCTATCTTCAGGATCTAGCAATGGAAAGCAACTGTATTAATAGTGCAGGTCTCCTAACTCAAGGACTTGACTTTTTTGCTTAACACATTCTTTCTTACAAGGTCATTTTAATTAATAAGCACAAAAACCAATAACTAAGAGATGGCTACTAGAAGCTGTGTTAAGCACTGTGCATACTTTAGTCTCATTTAAACTCCACAGGATTGCTGTAAGGGAAGTACTTTATTTTAGTATTGAAGCAACAAGAACTGAGAGATGTACAATGTAACCACGTCACACAGTTACTGAGTACCGGAGCAAGATCTTCAACTTGCTAGAGTCATGTGACCTCAGCAATGTTCTTTGGAAGACATCTTGCTCCTGGGGAACAAGGAGATCAGGAGGTATGGATTGCTATGGAATGAGGAGCTGCACATGGAGTTTTGAAGAAAAGGAGAGAAGGGGGAGAAAGTAAGAAGAAAATGAGCAAAATAGGTGACAGAGGGAGAGAGAAAGTGGCACCTAGGTTCACACAAATAAAACACAAGAAGTGAAAGCAAAGGAAAAACAGAAATAATGGCTTCCGAATTATTAGTCCTCAAAGTAAAATTTTATTTTTAATATACCTTGTGCTTCAACAACTATGGCCATCTAGTTAGAAAATCAATGCCCTTCACTTAATTTTTTAAATACTACTCATAGTTCTTCTATACAGTCATCAGATTCTTTTAAATTGTGCATTTAAAAAAAATGAAAGTAGAAATATCTGCAAATGGAATACCAGCATTCAAAACTGTCATTTATTAAATTTTCCAGTCTGGAGCTCATTGGTCAAGGGTCTCCAAAGTGAGAACCACTTTGCCTGGTGAAAAAACAGAGTCTTGACCCTCCTCCCCCAAGAGCCATAATCAGCACACCTACAGTGGAACTAGGGATCTTCGTTTGTAAGTAGTCTGACATGGGCATGGGCCATATCTAGTCACACGCTGGATATTTTAGAGAAATAGGCAGTTGTTTCCGTTTCTAACTTGATGCTTATATGTCTCTACAGGACCATGAAAGACAAACTATAATACAAAAAGAAGGATGGTTGGGGAAAATGGGCCAAAAAGAGATTCTTCTATATCTGACACCAGGAGATGGTTGCTCCTTTTTCTTGGCCGTGTTTCTGCAACATCTCCAGTGCTCAGGACTGCACCAGAAATAAAACTACACATTTAGAATGGCAGATGGCAGAAGATTATAAAAAAGACCATGTTTTCCCTTCTGGAGTACAAGTAAATATACGTAATTTTAGAATATTCAATTAAAACTTCAGATTAAACATAAGAAAAAATTATATACAGCCCCTCCATGCCATGAGGGCTGGTTCTTTCTCACATGGGCCAATGCTCTTATCACTTTCCCAGAAATATTAGGAAAAACCAAAGGCAAGAAAATTCCATTTAGAATATTAAAACTCTGCAGGCAGGGGAGGTATGCCATTCCTTCAACAAATAAGTGCTCTCTAAACGCTAGGAAACTGTCCATCAAAAAATAATTTGACTTCAATAAGGAGTTGAGCCCTAACCTGCAAATTTGGACTATGAAAGTGAGTCAAATGCAAATTTGAAAAGCAAGGTAATGGGAAACAAGCAGATACACTACCCCATGACTAGTAGCTCAGTCACTCAGACCATTACATACAAATTAGGTCAAATAGTAGGTGGGGCAATTGCCCCTTGAGGCTTGATGCTTATTTGAATCTCTGAGGAAGAAGGAGGACAGGTTTTCTTAGACCACACAAAGAAGAGGAAGCAAAGAGTTCCTTGGAAGGAACTAGATAGGAAAAATAGCACCAAAATAAAGGGACATGTGTCAATCCATGATAAAACTATCTTCTCAGCCAGCTTAGGACTCTCAATGGGGATATACTGTAACACATCCTAACCCTATCAAAATGATAAAGACCATAAAAAAGAAGATACCTGAAGCATGTTTATCTGTCAAAACATCAACAGACTTTTTTAAGAATTGGAATCCAGTTTAACGCCATCATTTTTTACTCTTTGTATTTATTTTTATTTTTAAATAAAGTCAGTATCCTAAAATAATGGTCGAGAGGGACAGTTTTTCTAATTTCTCCTGTTGCTTCTTCAGCAAGAGACCTTAAAGTTAAGATGTCAAAGGGTGACAGAGGTTTGGAGAAGCACTCATAGCTGCAAACTCGATACAGCAATCTCGGCCAGTCCTAACCTTTGCAAACTAAGAAGCAAAACTGTAGCCATGGTCAACACTACAGGATGAAAAGCAGTTTTTAAAGCCTAGTCTAAAAATAGATGATGGAAATAGATATCTGAGCTCACTTTCTCTGTCTAATCTATAATCATCATTGGCAAGGTCACAAAAAGAATTAGAAGTTTTGAAGAAGGAAAGTCCACTTGACAGGAAATACTCAGCCCAGTGCTTTAGATAAGTTCCTAGAAATGTATTAAGGAAAAAAAAGAAGAAAGAAGAAGAAGTACTCCAATGTAGAAAATGATTTTTTTTCCTCCTACATATTTACTATGTGGCTTTGTGAATTAATGCCTAAGGGGCAAGTGGTTATTGAGATACTAACTGGGCCTCATCTTGACTACTTCCAGCAAAACAGGTGGTGAAGCAAAGAGGTAATGTGTGGGCAGAATCTCTTACATCTCATTCTTTTATCTAAACCTTCACAAACAAAAATGATGGGGGTGTGGGATGCAGATCTTTTTTATTCCCATAAAGATGACATGAAACTACATGCACCAGAAATAGCTTCAGAATTCCAGGGTTGTAAAATTTACTCATAAACGTCAGTAGTTTAAGGAGTGCCTGCCCAAAGTAATAACAGGTCGATCTGTCATTTCAACTTTGTCCAAGTAATATGTTTTGTGATTCATGATAGGAATTAGTGAAAGCTTCGAACTCTTAGTTACACTCTTTTAAATATTCTTCATTTGCTTTCTCAATTCCACCACACTCAGTAACAACTTAAACTCTGTAATATGGATGACCAGTCATGTGCTACCAGTCTTATAATAAATAATAACAATCACAACAAAAAATCCCCAATCGAGAACTGCCCTCAAATGCATAGTCAAAATATCAGCATTCTGAATAGCTATGACCCAGTGATGGTGTGCTAGATACAGAGCTTCTCACAATTCAGGCTACTGAATTATCTTCCCAGAATCACCTGCAATGCTTGAAAAATGAAAATTGAGATATACTCCATGTTTGTATAAATATGTCAAAATAGACTCTATTGTTATGTATAACTAAAAAGAACAAATGAAACTTTTTTTAAAAAATGCAAATTAGGGGCTGAGGATGCAGCTCAGTGGTCAAGCACTTGACTAGGATGCCCAAGACCCTGGATTAGATTCTGGGCACCACAATAAAAACATTGAAATTCAGTCCTCTACAATCTTATTCTTCGGCATGGGCTTGAAAATCTGCATTTTTAACAACTTAATCAGGGGATTCTTTTACACACATATGAAAAACAAAGGCTTAAAGCGTAATTAAGACTAATATCAGAACAAACTAAAGAACAATAGTATAATAGCACCCATAGAAACATTGTGGCTTGAAGATATTAACAGGCTTCTTGGTCTTCTATGCAGGCATTATTATGCCTGTAGACAAGATTAGGGACAATCCACTTAGTCACTTCTGTTCCTCTCTAGCCACTAAGTACATTTTCAAGTGTTGTATGAAGACAAATTCAAGAATAAAGCAAATGTGGGTGTGCACCTTGGTTTGCAACCTTTTTAAGGTGATGATGAGCTGATGATATTCAAACGTTACACATCAATTATTACCAAACTAGAAAAGCCACAGTGAAGACCAAAAACTAATAATTATTTGGTGAAAGAAATGTCTCTTAATACTATTCACAAATGTGGTGACTCTTTTGGAGCATTAACTATTTAGTGATAACGGCAATTTAACATGAAAAATTTATGGCATCTTTAGGATTGATAACCTTTCAATACCCATGTTCTAAGCTAATTGAATTGCTACCTAAACCCCAGAATACTGATGACCAGTACCACTGTAAATGCATGAATCTTAAAAAAATATATATTTTTTTTAAATGTAAATATTTTAACTGAAGGAGAAAATACAGGAAGAAAAGTTGACAGATTGTAACCGTCTAGCTTGTTGAATTTTTATAAACTGAATTCATCATGACACCATCACTCAATTAAAAATAAAGAACATTACCAGCACTTTGGCATCTTTCCTCAAACTTTTTCAGCCTCCCCAACAAGAGTGACAACTACTCTGCCTTCTATCGGCATACAATATGTTTGCTTAAGTTTTATCTTCATGTAAGTAAAATCAATTTGTAAAGTATACATCAGTATATACTTCTGGGACTGGTTTCTTTTGCTCACCATTCTAATCTGTATTGACATTTATATAATAACATGTAAGAGAATTATCAGTTTTTTATATAGTCTTAAAAATACTCAATATGTCCCCCTCCTGCTATGTGGCCCACAATACAAACAAGATATATGAAAATTTTTATTTCATTATTTTTTCCCTACATGCAAACCAAAACACAAATAAAGCAACATGAAACAAAGAGCTAAAAGTAAATTGTACTATTATTCCTAAATCTCCTATTTATTTATTGGTACTAATATTTCTAGCTGTGAGAGCTAAAAATCCCGAGAGTCATTCTCTTTTTCTCCAGAGTCCTTACATCCAGTCTGTCTCCATGTTTAAGCTTTAACACTTCTAAAATGGCCCTGACATCTGATTGCTCATTCCATTCAAAATATCACTGCCCCAGCTCAACTAAGCAACACTTCTGTCCTGGGCAATTAACATAATCTTGTGATTGTTTGTTTTTAAACCACTTCCCATACTGTCACCCCAATTTATGAAGTCAGACCTACTCATGGTGAAAAAAACTTCACAAGGTCCATGCCACCAAAGCCCGGATTCTCTTTCCAATCAGTGGCCCTCCTCCATTACAGTGGAACATCACCCTTGCAAGTCCACATATAGGCCCAGAAACATCCTTGAAATTGACACATACTAATGGCAGAAACATTCTCATTCTGCCAAACGAACAGGGCTGTTCTTTGACTTGTATGTATGTATCATTGTTTGCTTCTGATGCTGATAGCTAAAAGTCATTTGAGTCGTTGTTCTTGTCCCGAGACTATGCACGATAAGGGTCCAAGGACTGTACAGTTGAGGGAGAAGGGGAATGAGATGTTCTCTTCATTCTTTCCTTATCTTGTCCATACTTTCCTAAGAAAATATTTGGTTGTTTTGTTTTCTGATGGATAAAACCGGCAACTACAAATCACATTCTGTAGAGGCTTCATCTATATACATCTGCTTGAAATAAAAATAATTCCACATACAACTTCAACTTGCTGATTTGGCATTCCTAATACCATCAAATTTACGAAGGAAACACAAACACAAGTCTCAGAGGCATTAAGTGAGTCAAACAGGATGTATCCAGTCTTTCTGAAGCCAAGAACCTCTTTGCTGTATCAAATAGGCCAATGTTGACAATTCTTGCCTATTTTTGCCTCTGCTAAACAATACCTTACACAATGGCATAGACCATATTCTTCCTATTCACTACTATATCCAAGAGTCAAGCATAAATTTAAACCTCACAGAAATATAGTAAATATTACTGAGGAAACAGAGGCGGGGCTAATCCTGAGCAATGATGTGGTACAGGGGACCCTTGTGCAAGGCACAATAGTCTCTGCTCCCTAACATTTACTCCTCAGTAACAGGTCTCAACCATTGGAGGTTTTGTCCTTACTCCACTTATTTATATTTTAATATAAATCAGTGTGAGGCATTTTCTCCAAGAGTTCTGGTATTTAACTTTCATTTCCAAGTATTGAATAGAAAAAAAAATCCTGAATTTCAATTTACTTTCCTTAAAAAATAACTCCCAGGAACAGGCAGAACTTCAGGGGGTTTGTTTACAGGTAGTGGCCTCTGCTGCTTCTAGAAAGGGCTCAAAATTGGAATTATATGACTATGGACCCTGAAGGCAATCCCTGGGATTTGCTGAAAGAGCAGAAACTGGAAAAACATAGCTAAATGAAGGTTTAAAACATAACTAAAATATTTGTTGTTGCTTCTATTATCGTCTTCCTTAATCTCTATAACACCTGTCTGGAAGAAAACAAAAATATCTTTGAAATAAGTATCTGTGCTTGGAATGTATTAACTATATTTAATCTAGGGATGTTTCTTAGAGTCTCTTTAGAGACTTATTATTGTTATTTAATAATGGACTTATTATTCCAACTCTTGCACAGATAGAATAATTCTCCAGAAATTCTCATGCAGTATGATAAAACATAGCAATTTATTTATATTATTCATTGTAGCTATGTGGATTGAGTTATATTTGGATTCCACTCTACTTTAGATAATTATTTTTCATTAAAATGGAAGTTCTCCATCTTGGCACTGCTCACATTTGGAGCTGGATAATTCTTGGCTCTGAAATGCTATCCCTGGCTTCAACCTGCTGGATGTCAGTAAAAATCCCCAATTTTAACAAACAAAATGTCTCTGGATACTATCCAATGGGCTGAGAAGGACATAATTGTCCACTGGTTTAGAACCACTACATTAAAGCAAAACAGGACTCTCCCTACCTTACATCTCTTCAGTAGGAGAAACCAGAAGACAAGCTACATTCCCTAAATAATGCACATTGGACATACCATGTCAATCCCATTCCTAACATCTTCTCTTACGATTTGTTTCCCCAAATCTAAATATCCCACACGCATCCCAATAGTAAACAACCACTTAAGTTCTAAAGCCTATCTCAATTTCCATTCAAGCTATGTAGTCTTCTCTGAAGCTAACTGCCAAGATTTTCCAAAGAGTTATTTAAACCTATTTAGTCTTGCCAGCTAGATGGTAAACTACTAATAAGGCAAAGTTGCTGCAATAGTAAGCAACACTGAGAGACATTCTGAGTTCAAGCCCCAAAACACAGCAGCTGTGCAATTCAGGACAGTACTTAGCATCTTATCTAAATTCCTTCATCTGTAAAATTGAAGTGAAAATCACTCATATTTCATGGTGTCACTGAAATAAATAAATGAAGTAAAAGGTAAAGCTCTAAGGTCTCTGCTTGGTATTTTTATTTACTTAGCAAACACTTTCATTGTGCACAGTATGACATCATTTCCTTTAGTCCTCATAAGAAAACCTACAAGGAAGGGGTGGTGATTATTACCCCATATAATAGCTGATGAAGCCAAGACATAGCACAGCCAAGTAACTTGCCCAAATTCACATGGTTAACAAGGAGTGGAAGGGAGATTTGAATCTGACAGAGACAGTTCCAGTGTTCTTGCTCTAACCACCAAGACATGCTTCCTCTTCAGTGTAAAATATACTCAAGAAAGCCACCCACCACCAACATTGTTTTTACTTCTCTTATCCTTCTTCAAGGGACTGAAGAAGTGGAAATTCAGCATTTTTTTTTCTATTGTACACAATTGCAGCACAACTTTTCATTTCTCTGGTTGTACACAATGTAGCATCAAACCACATGTGCAGTCATGCATGTACCTAGGGTAATGATGTCCATCTGATTCCACCTTCTTTCCTGCCCCCATGACCCCTCCCTCCCCTCTGCCCCATCAAAGCTACTCCATGTTTCCCATGCCCCCCCCCCCCCGGCCCATTATGGATCAACATCCACTTATAAGAGAGAACATTTGGCCTTTGGTTTTGGGGGATTGACTTACTTCACTTAGCATGATATTCTCCAAGCCCATTCATTTACCTGCAAATGCCATAATTTTATTCTCTTTTAATGACTAATATTCCATTGTGTGTGTGTATATACACACACAAAGTTTCTTTATCCATTCATCTACTGAAGGGCATCTAGGTTGCTTCTACAGTTTAGCTATTGTGAATTGTGCTGCTTTAAACATTGATGTCACTACATTACTATAGTATGCTGATTTGGGGTATAGACTGAGGAGTGTGATAGCTGGGTCAAATGATGGGTCCATTCTAAGTTTTCTAAGAAATCTGGAGAGATTTCTTCTAAGCAGTCTGGAGAGACTGCTTTCCAGATTGATTGCACCCAATTTGCAGTCCCACCAGCAATGTATGAGTGTGCCTTTCCCCCACATCCTTGCCAACATTTATTGTTGTCTGTATTCTTAATAGCTGCCATTCTGACTGGCATGAGATGAAATCTTAGAGTAGTTTTGATTTGCATTTCTCTAATTACTAGAGATGTTGAACATTTTTTCATATATTTGTTGTTTGAATTTATATCTTCTTCTGAGAAGTGTCTGTTCAGCTCCTTAGCCCATTTATTGATTGGGTTGGTTTTTTGTTTGTTTGTTTGTTTGTTGATGTTAAGTTTTTTTCAGTTCTTTATGTATCCTGGAGATTAGTGCTCTATCTGACATGCATGTGGCAAAAATTTGCTCTCAAATTGTAGACTCCTTCTTCCCTCATTGAGTGTTTCTTTTGCTGAGAAGAAGCTTTTTACTTTGAGTTCATCCCATTTATTGATGAGGATATTGATAAAGGAATCTTGCTGGAATAAGCCCTGAAATTATATTTTTTTTTCACATTTCTTTTCCAACTAGAAAATCTCAAAGCTGTTATTCAAGTTTGCATCTGGAGATATGAATTACCTTTATACATCATCCAAAAATAATTCTGCTGGAATTTTATCTAAAACACTTCACTAAAATATTTTGAGATATCAAGTGGAATGTGAAAATGGAAAGGTGCTTTCAGAAAGTCAGTAGAATTTCAAGGACCCTCAAACTGAACCTCAGCTAAGTATAACAAGTCATTTCTATGCACTTTTTAATTTTAAGAAAAAAATTAAGACATTAGGATATTCTTAAAAAAACACCTGATAAATGTTTTCACATAAATGCTCAAATTTTTAAAATAACAGAGATATTCTCTTTGTCATAGAACCTTTATGAGCATACTTTTCCTTGGCAATTTAGGAAACATTTCATCTGATTTTTAATTTAATCCCGTTAGATTTTAATCATACCCTTTCAAGACAGAAGTGGTGTAAGGTTTTATTTTGTTTTGGCAAAAAGAATTTACTTAAGTACACAAAATGAAGGCTGCATATTATTCAGCTTTAAACGTTTTTAAAATTAAGACTGTCCTTCACAGAACATTAACATATTAAGGCATGTAAATAAAATATGAAAAGTAATTTAAGAGAAAGAAGCTCATGTGTGACACATGTATGATAAAGAACTAAATGAGAGGATCTACCATGCTAGGTCTTGAGAAAACATATAGGACGTGGGGACTGTGTGCTTCTGAGTACCGGTGACTCTCTTCCATTTTGATCAGATTGTACTTTTACTGCTGTCCAACATACTACTGGAATATACTTCTGTTTATTCTATTGAATAAGTGCAATGCAAACCCGAAGATCGGTTGATGTTACTGAAATGTCACAGAACAGTATTATTTACTGTATAAATCAGACCTGAAGCACATGAACACATAAATACAAACAAAAACTAATGCAATTTAAGTAAAAAGTAAAATGACTACATGTACTTGTAAAAACCATTTGACTTTAGAATAAACTAAATGGCATTCTAAATGGACGAGGAACAGGAGTGCCTTTCTAACACATTATATTTCTCCATTACGCAAAAAAAATGAAAGATAAGAGATGTGAGGTAGACATGTGTTGTGGGACACTTAACTCATCTTGAAGTTATCTTCCATGAAAAAACCATTGGGAAATAATTTTATTTTATTTAGAGTTTTTAAAATCCTGGGTGGATACTCAAAAACATTCCAACCACATTAGTAAACTATAACTCATGTTCAGTCATAATCTAGTCTGGTACTAGGAAAATGCTTAAAGTAGAAACCATATACTTTTAGGGCATCTCATAGCTTCAAGCCAATGACAATGTGAGTTGCCATTTCAAATATTATTCAAACATTATTTTAAATATTCTAAATAAATATTTCAAACATTTCAAATTTAAAATTTCTTACTTAATCTAAAACTGTAATTATCCCAAAAATATTATGAAGTTTTTTATATGTTGTACCTCATACAAATTCAAATTAACCATGGAGAGAAATAACAGAGGCATTTATAATTTACAAAAAGTGGAATATAAAGTTACTTTCAAATTCTCAATTGAGGGGGGAAAAGGCAATATATTCAAGAAGAAAGACATAATTAATTGCACATTTTTCATTTGTTCTGTTCATTCTCCACTAACATTTTGAAAAAGCAAGGCAGCACAGGACCAGCTTGACAAGCACGCATCAGCACCCCCATCCATGGTCCTTGATGGATGTTCAGGGGAAGTCAGGCCAAGCTGCCAGAGATGCATGGGTACACACTGTGCCTGAGTAATTTCAGAAAAATAGCTTAGCACCAAAGGTACCATTCTACTGTTTCTTTCTCCCAAGCTGAGAGAGAAGGATCCCTTAATTTGCTTAACGCAGGAATTCAAAAGGGAAATATTTTATCTTCAAAATGAAAAAACTGAAAGTTTTCCAGTGCCCAGATGACCCAAAGGAATATCCATCCTTTTTGTCATCAAAGATAATGTTTATAAAATAAATGTCCTTTTATGTTGATGTATGAAATAAAAATTTAAATGACAGGTAATGCTTATTGAGCACTTGTCAGGCATCACACATGTAAGTACATCACAAGTACCAACTCACTGAATTCTCCCAACATCTCCAAGACCAGGGACGATGATGAAGAGAAGGTAAGAAACTTGAGCAAAGACACGGGGCTACAGTGAGTAGTCTGGGGACCATGCTCTTTCACCAATATGCCCTGCCTCTTTCCTGGAGCTTCTGATCACTTTGGAATTCAAGAATGGATACAGGACAGGGAAAATTTATCTTCATAGTGATTTCTAGATGATATTGATCCTGAATATGCTCAAAGATTACATAGATAATGCTCCTCTATACACATGTGCAATACTCCTCCTCTCATCCCAGCATTTATGAATTGGAAGACTGAGTCATAAATTTTTTTCCCAGCACATTAGTAACACTTTGTATTGAGAATTAGGTCCTAATAAGAGGATCAAGCTAGGGGTCATAGAGCTGGGATTGAGGATACTGCTTCAAGACTGGAGAAAAGAGGGCAACTTTCCCCAAAATTCCTCTAGTTTTGAACTTTATTGTATTTCTACAATTGTTAGTCACTGTGCGTGACTTTGTGACCACAGATGGTCAATGACTCTGGCCTCTGAGCACTATCAGTCTGAAGATGGTTGTAGGGTCTTCTCTCTGGTATGGTGCATGGCCTCTGGAGATTTCTCTCAGAGGCACTTCATGGCCTGTTCACAATGGAAGGCAGCCCACTATCTGGTATAAGTATAAAGTACTGATAAAAGCACCTTTTTAAAAAAAAAAAAAAAAGTGGAATATCAGCATCCATGAACACAACATTCAACAGAAGGTTGGATTCCAATAATGGCCAACACCAAGGCTCCCGGCAGAACCTACTCCTAATTTCTAGGCAACTCTAAATGTCTAGAATTCTTGTGGGTTCTTGGAGAAAGAAAGGCCACTCACATGCCCCCACCTACTCTAGTGAGTACGGCTCAGAGTCCAAATTACTATGATTTAGAAAAATGATGTGAGATTTCATGGCCCTGAGTATGAAAATGGAGAATGTGTTAACTTTAAGGGTAATTATTCCATAGGACAGCAAAGATATACAGAGCAACACAGTACAACTCAAAAAGAATTAAACATCTGCAAATATTATGTACATGTAGCCAGAACTAAGTTGTAAAGGAGCTTTTACAGCTCTTTCAAATAATCTTACGGATTTTCATTATGGCCATAAGGTGGTACGAACCGAAAGTTCTCCATAAATTCCCACATGAAGGCATGTGTCTAAGACATTTTAAAAGCATTCCATTCTGTTTGAATCAACCTGGTTTTGTAGTTATATTCCCTGACAATATGTGAAAGCAATAAGGATTTCAATAGCTATAAGAATTTATCTGAATTTCATGCAGTGGAAATGTATACCACAGATGTAACACCTCTCAACCTAAGCTCTTGGAAGGGGAGAGTAACGATATTTCATATCACAGTGGTTAAAAGCAGAGTACCTAAGTCATGTTGCCTGAGTTCTTGAATATGTCTTAAATATCATCACAAATTAAGTTGTGGGAGCATTAAACCCTACTAAAATGTTGATGGAAGATTGTTCTATGTCTGTGAGGGAAAGAGTGTTTTTGTGAATATAAATGTATACATATGGTGCCTGCCATATATTCGACTATTTGACTTTAAGTAGGCATTGTGATCTTTGGAACAGAAAAAATAAATGATTTTTTTTCCTATGTTTGCAATCTGGTCTGATCATGATTCTAGTATAAAAGTCAGGATTTAATAACATTATTATGGTACAAGTTTAAAGCACTCGTGTTTCCTTCTATGAGTCTTCTCAATGATAATGTAGTAATTCATCTCATTAAGAGATTATCATAGGAATTTAAAATTAAAAGTAGCAAAGTGCTCAATGCATTTCATTTTTAAAGAAGTAAAACTGGTTAAAAAAAAAGAAAAAGAAAAAAAAACTTAGAATCCATGCTCCCTTACAGAATGCTTGCAGCCTTTGTTCTGCTCAGGAGCACTGTAGATCTCAGGGAAGCAAACAAAACAGAAAAGTTTTCTCAGACTCAATTGGTAGGGTGCTTGCCTCACGTGCATAAGGCCCTGGGTTCAATCCCCTGCATCACACACACACACACACACAAAAAAAAAAAAGGCTTCTCAACCCAAATGTGTCCATGGGTCAGCACTGCCTGCACCACTCCTACAGTAGAAATGCAGAATCTATGCCTCAAACCTACTGAAAAGGAACCTGCATTTTGAACAAAATCCCCAGTGATTCAAATGGATGTTAAAATTTAAAAAGACTGTTGGGGGAAATGAAATCAACCTAGGCCTACAAATAGCATAGAGACTTAAGAATTAGGAACTTGATCCAGATTGTGCTTATGCGTTCATCTGAAAGAAAACTTCGTTTCCCCACAGGAATAGATATTATAAGAAACAAATGTGTGAGATTCTCAAGAAAATCTTGAGTACGTTCAGATATTAATTTATATAAACTTATAAAAGCTGATTTGAGTACAAGGAGCTCATAATTCTCCTGAAGATATTTATTTTTTGTTAACGTTTAATGCCAACATTAAGCTCTTTGTCTCCTGAATACTTGTAAGAAAAGTTAGCCCCATGTGTAATCCTACAACTATACTTAGCAGCCAGAATACTGCAAAGAGGAAGAGTTTAGTGTCCAATAAAGGGGCCAGAGAAGAAAAAAACCTCAGTTTGTATCCATAATTAGGATTTTAAAGTGTCTCATAATTATGTGAAATTTTGTCATTTTAAAGAACATTAAGCATTGACTGTCTGATCACATCTTACAGAAGGGCACGTGGCTCTATCTTCTTCTGAATTCTGAGAGCCTCCATTATCATACGTGATCTGGGTTTTCCCTAGCACTTCTTAAAAGGAGCAGAAATCCAACGAAGTAACTACTGCGTTGGTGTTAGCAATTTCATTTGGTTATAAATGAGGTTTGTGGTCAGGTTGATGTGTTTCGTTTCATGGAGGCACAGAGAAAACGCTATGACCAACCGAAATTCTGCTGTCACAGTAGAATTCACAACCTGCTGTTGGAGGAGGCTTTCCTCCATCACAGAACAGACAACACTAAATAGCGTTGAACACCCAGCCATCCAGCACCTAGCACCCAACCTATGTCACCATGCTGTTTATAACATGTCACATCCATTGCTACTTCTTGTAACCTTAAAACTGAGAGTTGTGTTAATACCACCCAAGTGATGCACACTGATTGTTTTAGAAATAAGAAACTTGTAATGATTCTGAGTCAGGTATAAATGTAAACTACTAACAGCTTCTTCATATGAACCTTGAGCATAATAATGCAGAGCAGGATTGACATTGGGACACTGAAGGTAGATGCTGTATTTCAGCATCAGTCTTCAGCGATTCTGAGACTAGCCAACATGTCTAGGAAAGAACCAGTGACTGACTTGTTCTTGGCTGACTGGGTGCCCTCTGGTGAAAAGGAGGAGACGGGCCAGAGGCTACGATTAGAGTGTCATCTCTGCCCTGCGAAGAGTTCATGGGATGCTGCCATTTGTATTATGACATCTCAATAATGCAGAAGGAAATTTCTAAATGCAGCTACATAGGAGAGGGCAATTTATCAAAGAATAAAACAAAAATACATATAGTCAGTACTATCTAAAACAAAGAAAGGAGATACAACTATTTAGCAGGAAGTAGTAACTTGTTTTCTGTGGTATCCTTAAGAAAGCCCTAACATATGCAAGAAAAACGGAGAACTCAAATAGTAATCTGTCACTCTTCTTTTCCAACCTGTAGAAATTTATAGAGATTTGCCCTTTTTGGGGAACTGAACCCATGAGCATTTACCACTAAGCTAAATACCCAGCCTTTTTTCTTTTTATTTTGAGACAGGGTCTCACTCAGTTACTTAGGGCCTCAAGATGTTGAGTCTGGCCTTGAACTTGGGATTCTCCTGCCTCAGCCTCCCAAGTCGCTGGGATTACATGTGTGCACCACCACACCCAGCTATAGAAACTGACCTTCTTAAATTAGTGCAGACACTATAAAAACAGAATAGGGTGGCCCTGAATAGGGTAGTACTGAAAAAAAAAAAAAAACAGACAAGAATAGGGTATAAGGTTCTGTTATTTTGATCTATCAATACTCCCGGTGTTGGGATATTATAGTTACTACAGTTCTAGTCTTGTCTATTTTTAAAAAATTGTTATATACAAAAATGCCAAATACAGCTCTCTTGATGATTTGCATAGATCAAGATCATTAAGCAGTAATATCATCCAAACTCTTCTAAGAAGAGTACACATATAACTTTTCTCAATATATCTTCTTCCTACAACTACTTACAAATAAAGTATTTGGCAGTATAGCTCATTCTTTCACTTTCTTAGACTATCATATCATGAAATTCTCTAAAACTCCCTCTTGCCTTCTTGTCTCTTCCCAATTTCTTACAAACTCATTAAGCTGATACAATGGGTTGGTGACCTACCCTGCATCAAACAAAACAAAACAAACATAATAACTCAAAACAAACCAAATTAAAGATGCTGAATATATGTTTTTTACATAATGTCTTATCACTATCCTTTCTCCTGTAGCAATTAATTTCCACCGGCTATTCCTTCTGTGGGTTCTTTACTATGTAAAATAAACTTCTAGAGTGGAAGAGTCTAACTTGTGTCAAGCACACTGTGGGGATCCAAAGATACCTGTTTCTGGTTGTATGAGATGGATGAATGTCTTGGTTTCATGCTTTTAGTATTATTATCAATGTTGAATCAAACAGATGCAAAATGACACTTCCAGCATCACTCTTTCCCCTATACTAATAATCAAAAAATAAGCACTGGCCAAGTGTCAGGGATCTGTGACAGTTGCTAAGGAATCCAAACCATATCAGTTGAAAGAACCTCATGGACTACAGAGTCTGAACTGCTCTCGGGACACATCATAAGCACAGTGACGCCCACTGTCTCTGCACAACAGACTCTGTATTGATACAAAAGGGCGGGACTGTTTTGCCTAAGAGATAAGAACTACATTTTTTTAAAGTCAAATTAGATCCATCTTTTGCATGCCTGGAAAGTTACTGACACCTGTTCAGTAGAATAAAAAAATGGTGTTTTCAGCTAGCAGTATGACCTGTTCCATTGTAAGGCCTGTGCGTTTTCTTAAGGTCATAGAGGATGGCAGGCTTTAATTTTGGCTTCTAATGTATCTTCTCTTTTCACAGAAGCCTTTCTCCCAATGAAATCTTATTTAAAATGATGAAAATGCAAAGAAATGTTAAAAGTAAAATAAGAAAGTAGCTTAATAAAAACAATGGCAAAAAAAAGTGGATTATATGAATTGGACTCAGATCTCAAATTGAGAATATAATCCTCAGCTTCAAACCAGTTTTGAAAAGATCGCCACGGTTCCCCTCACCTGTCATAAAAACCTTTACTCAGGCAGAACTTATGCCATCAGGTTCTAGCTCCTGTTCTCCTTACTTTGGACATTTACCAACTTCCTGGATGCTCTTCTACCTTCACTGAGAGCCTGTAACAGAGCTCACACTCTTCTTTTCCTTGGTATCTAACTTTCCCCTCTCTGTTGACATTTTCACTGCCATTTTGACAAGCTCAGGCCTTCCTATTTGTTTTTCCCCATATTTCTTATTGGTGCATTGTAATTAGTGGGATTTGTTGTTACATACTTATGTATGCACAGAACAATAACTCTCCTGTTCTTTGAAAAATAAAACAGTTTTCCACATTCTCTTCCAGAATACTGAATATACTTAATATTTTATATACCATGGCTAGAACATTTTTAAGTGCAAATCCAGTCATGTGGCTTGCTACTGAAATGCTAGCAAATTCTCCCTATTGCATAGATAATATAACCTCAGTGCCAGTCCTTGTCGTCTCATCTTGTCCCCCACTCCAGCTAACACCTGGGCTTCTGTTCTCTAACAACACTGGACCTAACTCCTGACATGCACGCTGATCTACTGCCTCTGAACATCCTGTTTTCTCTGCCTGTGAATTCTCTTTCTCACCACTAAAATATTTTTCCTTCAGCTACTGATTTAAATGTCACTTCTGCAGGTGTGACATTATGATATATATTCCTTGATTCTAGCCCATGGCGCCTGACTCATAACTCCTTCCCCAAGGTAGGACACAGAAACCAGAATTTCTTTCTCAAGGCAGGAAACTCTAATCTTCCCTCATCTTTCTTTTTTTGGAGCTGGCCATAAAGACATTTTCTGGTCTACGCTCTCCTTGTCCAGTCGTAGGTCCTAAGGCTGTCCTGATTCCAGAAGAGTCCTACCCCATGCCCTGGAGGAAGGAATGCTGCACAGAGACGCCGGGAAGACTGTTGAAGCCCACAGCCTCTGCTGGGTTTCTCCTCCCAGTCTATTGCCTAACACATGCAATGGCACCTCTGCAAAAACCCAGAGGACAGAGCTCCGAGGTTGTAGGTCATGGAAGGTAAACATGGTAAACATGGAAGGTTCCGAAGGGTGATGCCTGGGGAAGGCACAGAAGTACCCCTTCCTACACTTCACCCTGAGCATCTCTTCATCCATAAAACCCTCTATAATCAACTAGAAAATGCAAGTGGTTCCCCAAGTGAGGAGCTCCAGCAAATCATCAAACCCAAGAAAAGGGTTATGGGAACTCTACTGACAGCCAGGGGTCAGACGCACAGGTAAAGCAACCTGTGGCTCCCAGCTGACAGCTAGAGGGAGTGGGGCGCAGAGCAGGAAGGCGGAGCAGGAAGCAGTCTTGAGACTGAGTCCTCACAGGAACCTTGCAGGAAGGATCTCCAGCGTCTCCAGGAAGGAAGTGTCAGAACTGAATTGAATTTGAGGACACCCCATTGGTGTCCGCTGCAGAACGGATTGCTAACTTGCTGGTGGTGAGAAATCCTTACACATGGGTCTCAGAGTCTTTTGCCACGACTGTGGTACGAGAGCAGAGGAAAAACAAGACAAGCAATTTGTTTTTCCAACATACCAGAGAGCAGCCTTCTCTGTCTCCCACTCCCAATCTTCTTCTTTCTCCAAACTTTGTTCTGAGGGTTCAATTGCTCATGCTCATAGTTTGGCAATAATCTAAAAGTTTATCAAATCTGCTATGATAATATTTATTCATTTTTTCTTGGCAGTCCCTCTTCCATGAACCCCCACCATCTGCATTGTCAGCTTAACAACAACAAAAAAAAATTGCTTTTAAAAGCTTAAAGATGGATTGTGCCAACAAGTTAAGGTAACCTTATCCTTAGGCTGTGGTTCATGATTCCTGACTGTCCTACACTCTACACGGTTTTTACAGTTATCCCATCCATAGTAAATACACTCAAAGTCATTGAATTAGATAAACTGCATTTTCTAATCTGATAAGCACTCACAGAGGCAGCCTGTTTGAAGTCTTGACTCAGCACTTTTTTTCAAAGAGAATCAAACAGAACTTTGAATTCCAAAAATCTGTGTGTCCCAAAATAGTCATTTTGTTTGACTTCAAATGCTCTCAGCTAATGTAAAGCAAAGTAAAATGCTATTCTGACAGATAATACCATCAGACAACTGTTCAATGGTTATCATTCAAAGTTAACCACATTTAAAAAAGGGAAAGCCCCCACCTTGTAAAGGAAGTAAAGCAACGGAAGGGTGAAGTGTAACTACACATTTGCAAAAGCAAAGCAAATAAGGTACTCACGCATGTCACCAAAGGCCCCCTTTGTCACTTTAGTGGCACGTAACACCACTACTGTGAATTTATGAGAGTACTGGTGCTCCACCTAGAAATAAAATGAGAGAAAATTTAAGTAAGCTTTCATGGTAGAATATCATTGCTTCCTTGACAACGATTAAAAATAATCTAGTTGGAAATCAGTAACATGCATACCAGAAACATTCTTGGATGCTAAGGTTGGTTCTTTTTCAACTTTCTCTTCTCTCCCACCACAGAATCATTGGGACAGACGTTTAGATCATGTCAGACAGGCAGCTTGACTATTAGCACTTCTTTGCTGTCAGGTTTAACAAGTCTTTGGGGGAATGTAAATCAGGGCTTCAGGCATTCCAGGAGCACAAGCAGGCTTTGTGCTGGCTGACGGAAAGCCTGGCTGGAAAGGTGATCTCAGAGCAAGACCTTTGCTACACTCAGGCTTGTGTTGTTGCTGTTCACCACCAATCAAAAGCCTTTTCTGCATGACATTTCTAGAGCAGCTTGGGGACCCAAGCCTACACAGGGACTACTTATATTAACTTCAATGCATTTGTTATTAACCCATATGCAATAATTTTAAAGTCTTTATTAACCTAATAGATTGTATGCACGTAGTAAATATTAACAGGTAGAAGATTTTATTAAACACCTCACCTAAATGGAAATAGGTTATGAAACAGCCCTACTCAGTGAGAATGGGGAAGCAAAGAATTCACAAAGAGTCCAGAGAACTGAAACACGACAAAATCTTTGAAAGTTCAAACCGTTTTTTCATTTTAATGTTACGAAAGTTCACCTCACCAAATTCTAATAAACTTATCTAATGGGTAAAAATTCATCAATTAAATAAAAATAAACAAGGACAATGACACCACTGTGAAGTAATAACAATCTAAAAAGTAAGAAGATGCAAAAACACCATAAAGAGGTTAGATTCATAAAGATTGAAAAGATTAGTAAAGTCAATTATTTTTTAACCAAGGTACTTAAGGGAGGAAGGGAGGGCTGGGCGTGGGGGGAGGGGAAAGAGGGAGGGGAGAGGAACAATTTACTAATTTCAGAAATGAAATAGAAAAAAATTTTAAAATGTATAAATAAAAATAAAATAAATAGAGGCCATCACTATAGATCCTATGGGTATTAAAAGCATAATAAAAGGAATACTAGGAACAACTCTATGCTCACAGATTTGATAACCTAGATAAAATGAAAGAATTCCTTGGGGGAGACAATCAACCAAAACTCACACAAAATAAACAGGTCATCTGAATAGGCCCATGTTTATTAATGAAATTAAATTAATAACTTTCCAAACCAGGAAATATCAGATCCACCGGAGTTCACTGGTGAATTCTATGAAACATTTAAGGAAAAATTCCCTCAACTCCTTATAGTGTCTTCCAGAAAGAAGAAGGAGAGGGAATAGCTTTTAATTAATTGTAGAAGGGCAGCATTACCTTAATTCCAAAACCATTCAAAGGCATTATAAGAAAATAAAATTACAGACTAATATTTCTTGTAAGCGTAGATGCAAAACTACTAAAAATGTTAGTGAATTGAGTCAAACAATGTATTAAAAGAATTGTACACCAAGGTCAAGTGGAATTTATACCAAATATGCAAGGCCTGTTCAATATTTGAAAGGCAAATAATATAACCTCTCATAGCAACAAGACAGAAAAAGAAAAATTGCATGATCACACTTCTAGACCAATAAAAAGCATTTGACAAAATTCAACCTTGATTCAAGATTAAAAAAAAAAAAAAAAAAAAAAAAAAACTTTAAGCAAGCTAAGATAGAAGAAAACTTCCTCAACTTGATAAAGAACATCTTCAAAAAGCATACAATATGGGGCTGGAGTTGTGGCTCAGTGGTAGAGCACTTGCTTAGCACATGTGAGGCACTGGGTTTAAGACTCAGTACCACATGAAAGTAAATAAATAAAATAAAGATATTGTATCCATCTGTTGAGAGCCACAGTTAAGTCGGAATGATGCCTGGCATTTTGCCAAAGGGAATGGTTGAAAGGTGACCCTGCTCTGGGAATAGGGCGGCTCTGGGATTAAGGAGGATCCTGCTGCCTTGGACGCCCACTACTTTGTAGTTCCCCTTGAGTTCTCACGGGGTTCCGAGAGAATTGGCGCCATGGAGCCCGGTGGAGGGAGTGTGTTCCCGGGAAGTGTGTGTAGAGTGCCGGTGAGAGTTCGGGAATAAAGAGTTGCTGTTTGAACCTACAAGGTTTTTTGGCGGCTCGGTTATTTGTGCCCAGCCAGACTGCGGCATCCATCTACAACTAAAAATATATTTTATAAAAACATACAATAATTAATATCATACTTAATGATATGAAATTAGAAGCTTTCCTGCAAAGATCAGGAACAAGGAAAGGATGTTCCCTCTCATCACTCCTTTTCAACATGATACTAGAAGCCCTAGCTCATGCAATAAGACAGAAAAGAAACAAAAGGTATACAGATTAGGAAAGAAGGGAAATCTGTCATTGTTCACAGATTACATGATTATCTATGCAGAAAATGCAAGAAAAGCTATTTTTTAAAAAATCCTGGAACTAATAAGTAATTATAGCAATTTTGCAAGCCATAAAGTTAATATAAAAAGTCAATCATTTTCTTATATACCCAGCAATAAACAAGTGGATTTTATTTTTTTATTTTTATTTTTTTTAAAGAGAGAGTGAGAGAGGAGAGAGAGAGAGAATTTTTAATATTTACTTTTTAGTTCTCGGCGGACACAACATCTTTGTTGGTATGTGGTGCTGAGGATTGAACCCGGGCCGCACGCATGCCAGGCGAGCGCGCTACTGCTTGAGCCACATCCCCAGCCCCCAACAAGTGGATTTTAAACATAATCCCATTAATATTAGCACCCCCCCCCAGGACTAGAATACTAAATTATAAATCTAACAAAGTAAGTATAAGATCTATATGAGAAAAACTACAAAACTTTTAATAAAAGAAATCAGACAGGAACTAAATAAATGGAGAGGTATTCCATGTTCATGGATAGGAAGACTGGATATTGTCAAGATGTCATGCTATAAACAACAACTTGATATATAGAATCAACACAGTTCCAATCAAAATCATTGCAAATTATTTTGGAGGAATGATAAATTGATTCTAAAACTTATATAGAAGGGCATAAGACCTAGAATAACATACACTATGTTTAAGGAGAAGAAAGTTGAACTACTGACTACCTGACTTTGAGACTATAATAAAGCTTCAGTAACCATTGGCAGTGGAGTGCTAGTGAAAGAATAGACAAACGAATCAATGGGAGAAAATACAGCATCCAGAAATAGGCTCACAAAAATATAGTTAACTAATCTTTGACAAAAAACAAAAGCAACAAAATGAAAAGAAAAAAGTGAGCTGAGCGCAGGGGCACATGCCTATAATCCCAGTGGCTCAAGAGGTGGAGGCAGGAGGATTGAGAGTTCAAAGCCAGCCTCAGCATGGTGAGGCACTAAGCAACTCAGTGAGACACTGTCTCTAAATAAACCACAATATAGGACTGGGGATGTGGCTCAGTGGCCAAGTGCCCCTGAGTTAAATCCCCAGTACCTGCCCCCCCCAAAAAAAGAAAAAACTCATTTTAACAAATGATGCTATAACAACTGAATATCCACAAGAAAAACAAATAGATAAATTTAGACAAATGATACCTGGGCTTGAAATAAGATAGAAAATGCCTTTGAAAACCAACTTAGGGGTTAGCTTTCTCCACTAAAGAGACAGTATCAATAGTAACACTCTCCCTGCCCTCTCTCTCTCTGCATACACACACATATGTAAAATTTTGCTCCCCCCAACATCTATGCTCTTTCTCTATATCTTAGAACTTCTTCTAACACTCAATGAGTTTCAAATGACTAAAACTCTCTTGTAACATAAAAATTATGTGCAATACTTTTACCTATTATTATTTAATAGATTGGTTTTGAGATTGCTACAAGCATACTCATGTGTCAGATATTATAAATAGCATACAGAAAGATGTTATTATTCTACTAGATGTCAATTATCATTTAATATTTCCAACATCCCTCTTATAATAATTATTGTAAATAATAATGGTTGTTATCATAGATAACAACAAGCATTATTTTAAATAAAAATATTGTGTATTATTTATATTTTGTAGATCAATAAAGTGAGATTCTAAGAAGCTAGGTGATTTCCCAGTAACCCATGGATTGATCATAAGTGGTAAAATTTTATTAGATTCCAATCTTGTTGTCCTCCTTACATCCCTTTAGTTTCACAGAGAATAATAAAACCAACACCAATAGTTTTTAACAGTAATAATAACTGCTTCTATTTATTTAAGTGGCATAGATAGTTACAATCTAGTTTGTATGTGATATCTGTAGTTGATCTAGCTAATGATCTAGTAATTGGCCTTATTTTACCCATTCAGCTCTTTCTAATCTGTGTTACTTTGTATCAGCCTTGATTCTGTCTGAACTATAATAAATGAAATGTTCTAATACTATGATTAATACTTGACTATAATAAACGAAATACTCTTATCCTGTGAGATGAAATGCTCTTATACTATTCACAGAATATAAGCATACATTTACCACTGCATTGGTTTTTAAAAGTTAATTTTGGAAAAATCACAAGTCTTCAGATCCCCTCTAAATTATTTTCAGAACAGGAATGTCAAAATCTCTGACCATCTCTTTCTGAAAACTGAAAGGATTAATAAGAGTGTACCCATAAAGTGAGTTCAGTACACATTCTTAGAGAAAGGTGTTGTTTCAATAAATAAAAAATAATCTTTTGAGAATGCTTTTCCATATTCCCTGAGGCCAATATTGCATATCATTTCAAACTATTTCAGACTGGGCTAGGTTCTGACTTGAATAGGACATTTTTGGTTGAAATGATATTGAATCCACAACCAGTGCTCCCCAGGAGAAACCAGTGACTCAAGACACTGCAAGATGGTAGTTAGCAGGGGAAATGCCACATTTCTATTGAGATATAAAAATCTAAGATCAATCCACTGACTCAGTCACCAAGAGGAAGGATTGCATAAGGAAGGTGTTACCTTACTTTGAGAATCTGACTTCATCCATAATCTTTTTCAGAGTGAAACTCAAGACATTTTCACTTTTTCTTTTCACAATTACAATTTCCCACACATTAGGAAAACACCTACTGTATTAAGTTCATTCTGGAGAAATTGCATTGATATCTGCAACTAAAATGACGAGGCCCTGAAAAAGAGAACCAATTCTTACCAACCCACGTGATGACTTCCCAGTGGTTAAAATTCTATTGTTCCAAACCCCAAAGAAACGATCACAAAATAATCTGGTTGGAAAGAAGATAGATTCTGTGTGTAAAAATCATTTTTTCTCTACTCAATTGCCATTCCTAACCCAAAAGAAAACTAACACAAGGCCTACAGCATATTATTACTAACTCCAGAGATAGTGATCACTACAGGCAACCTCACCAACAGGAAATGCAAACAGATTTCAGAAATGCTTTAAAATGCATTGATGTTATCCCAAAATTATGGTTGTTGGGTTTTTTTTCTGTTTACTTATTTTTCAGTTTTACTTCCTTGTGTGGAGTTTCACTCTGATACAAGTAAAAAGCACAGGCATCCTGCTCTTATTTTCTCACTTCTTTTTAAGAATCATCAATATGGTCTATTTATAGTCTCCATTGCTACCAATGCCTTATGTGCTCTCAGTCATGGGTCAGCTACATGGGCTGACAAATTATCCCAAAGTGATGTCCAAAACATCTAATTAGGCATCAGAATTTGTCAGCTCTAGCAGACATTATTAAAAGAAAATCACCATCAGAAATATGACTTGAGATTCATCTCCCCCAGGAGCACCAAATTTATCAACTTGTGCAACAGGTATGCACATCAAATTTAGTAATATACATACAAGTAAATAGAGTATACTCTCACAGCAATAAGAATTTCAAGTCCTACTTTAGTCAAGATTACAGAGACTGCTCTATCAATGAGAATCAGTGCATCAAATAATTGATGGTGTCAGCTTGGGTCTAAAATACTCATTTAATGACATATTCACCATGAGTTTATAGTAACTGTAATATCCTCAAGATACCTAAAATGAAGCAGTCACCCAAATTTTGAGTACCTAAACTGAAATTCCAGTGTAGACTCTTCTCTGAGAGCAGTAGGCTCTGTGTTCTCCCAGGAAGAACCATGGCTGAGAGAAGATAGTGAAGGACAGGTATAGCTTCACTCCCTGAGGGACCTCATTAGAACACATAAAGCAGAACACACATTTGAAAGATTTTCTCACACATTCTTAAAGACATTTGGGGGAGCAGTCACACTTATTCAGTTTAGAATAATTGGTCTAGATGATATGCCATGTTCATTCAGATGTAAGATGTCACTACACAGATGACTTCAATGGAAGAAGGATGGTTGGATATGATCAATACATGTTGTATGTACGTAGGTAGGGAAACACCACATGGAATCCCATTATATGTACAATTAGTAAGTATTAATTTAAAATTATAATAAAAAACTACCTACATCATATGATTAACCAGCCTAATTTAGTGAGATATATATATCTCACTAAATTATATATATATATATATATATATATATATATATATATATATATATATATACATTTCATCATATTAATATGCCACATAGGTTGTTACTATGGTCTAAGTTAAATATATTATATATATTTAAATTGGCAGCCCATTTTTGTGTGATACAGGTTACCCAGAAACAACCAACCTGCAACTAGGATTTAAAGTGTTCCAAACTGCTAGCTTCCCCAGGAACCTTACTTCAAGACCACAAAGCAGCACAACTACTAACAGGCATAAAAACAGACCCAATGAAAGAAAAACTATACCACACTACAATGTTCAAGGAAGTGAAAACCGCATTGGAAGATGACTATTTAAAAAATGGCTGGAAAGATTTTTAAAAGAACCAAATAGAAATTCAAGAACTGAAAAATAAATTTGTTGACCTAGGGATTTCTGATCTATGTCCTGTGATAAACTTTTGTTTCCAAAGAGAGGCTTGTGGAAAGGCAGGTCTGGTATCAAAGAAAAGGATGGGAACGGACTAATCAGCAGCCATGATGATAAATTTTGTGCATCAATCTGAGTAGACTGGAGGGTGCCCAGATTAAACGTTTTTCCTGGGTAAGAATGATTAGCATTTCTTGCGGATGATGAGCATTTGAATTGGTAGATCAGGTAAAGTGGACTGCCCTTCCCAATCTGTTGAGGGGACCTGAGTAGAACAAAAGACAGGAAAGAAAAATTCACCCCCTTTTCCCTATTTTATCATTTGAACTGGGACAATTCATTTCATCTTTTCAGTTCTTCACTTGGGGTATACACCATCCGTTTCCCTGATTCTCAGCCTAGGAATGAATTACATCACCAGCTTGCCTGGGTCTTCAGCTGGAGAAGGTAGGTCATGTGACTGATCAGCCTCCACAGTCATGTGAGGCAAATCCTCCTGACTAATTAATTAATGTCTCCTTTTGCTTTTGTTTTCCAGAGAACCCTGACAAATACAGGAGCCTTCCTCTTCCTCGCTTTCTAGATTTATTAGTGTTCACAGAAAACAAACTGTTCATCATAAAACTCATTATTATTTGTGGACAGTGCAGTATTTCTGCAGTAATTAGTTAGTGACCCTTACATGTATGAATTCCCAGTAGCAGCATCTTACTTTCTGACTTCCCTGGAAATACTTTTTTTTTGTCTCAAAAAAATAATCTTGTGCAAATACCCAGTTACTGTTTATAAGGCCCTGTGAGGCAGACATATGAGGTACTACTCATACCCTGTTTTCCAAATGTGGCAGAGTCCAAGTGCTCATGAGCACGTAACTGGTCAGACAAGCACGGGCACTGGAACACTAGTTCTTTGATTACTTATCCAGTGGTGGTGTTTTTTCCTATGTTACTGTAATAATCTGGAATAATACTTTTCTACTTCCAGTCATTCTGCAATGGTGTTTTTAAAGGACCTTCGACATGGGGTTGACTGTCTCTAACACGAAGACAACCTTAGTTTCTGTGGATGTGGGCTGTGGCTCTCTATTGCTAATAGGTTGTTGGAAGAGGTGTGGATTTTTTCATCCCAAGGACATGACTCATATTTTCAGAGTAAAAAGATGGAAATTTTCATAAATCTTTTATAATTGATCTCTTCCTTATAAAGTTGATGACTTCCTGGTCCAAGAAAAAATAAATAAAATGGCACAAGTATCTTTAAAGTTGGAAAGCACCTCAAGACAACTCTAGACAAATAGGAATTAAATTGTATCACATTCTTATCACTCCTTCTTAAAAGTTAGCACCATTGGAAACTAGAGAGCTTGCTGACTGCAAACTGCGACCTCAGCCCCCAGGATTCTTCAACATGTCCCTGCATCACAGTTGTGGTGACAATAAGTCCAATCTTTTGTGCCTTGAGGCTGCCAAAGGGTGTTGGCCTGCCTGCCAACAAGTGCTCATTACAAGCCAGCTGGCTTGATTTTCCCCCATCTCTCCAAGTCGTTACAAATACTGTTTCATGTTGAATGAGTTCACTTACATATTTTGAAAAAAAAGCTTTCTGTGAAAACCAAAGAAGGGCATTATTTTTTATTGAAATAATTTATACCTAAACATGCACACAGTTTTGTTTTGTTTTGATGTACACAGAGCAAGAACAAGACGACTGAAGAAAGCCGTGCAGCTCACAAGATCCTTTTTATTTTTTTCAAAAAGGCTAAAGATTAGAATATTACTTGAATGCCTACCTCCAGTGTTGGAGAAAATAAAGAAAAATGTGATACAGATTTGTGAGGTTTGCACATTTCATCATATTAATCTGCCACATAGGTTATTACTATGGTCTAAGTTAATAAAATTTTCAGGAAAAGGTGCTAGTACTGAGCCTTAAAATATCATCTGCAGTTTGATTTTTAAACACATACTAAGCATAGGCTTCATACTCAAAGAAGGACCAAATGGTCAGTTCAAAGATATCCAATAAGAGATGTGCAGGGGTGGTACAGCATTCAGTTATAAGGCCTCATTAGACCAGGTAGAGGACTGAAGTTCATTCAAAGTAATAATGTTCTTTGAAAACTGCTATGCTTTAACTATACTAAGTTTCTTTCATTTCAGACTGCTTCACACATGCTTTTCCTAACTCCTACTAAATCTTCAGGTTATGGTTACAAGTCACTTACATTAATTATCCTGTTGTATATTACGAGAGTAATCTTCATTGTATCTTACTAGAGTCCTTACTAAAAATTGTTGTATTTATAAACAAATTGTTCATCTTTTCTGCTAGAGATAGGCTCATATTAATCAAGAACTTTGTTGGAGTTTCTTTGTATACACAGTGCTTATTGACATGGATTGGTATACAATAAATTACGGTAATAAGCACTCAATTAAAAATTGAAATATATATATATAGATAGATAGATATAGAATGAATTGAAAGTCCAGATATTAGGATTTGAAATTGTTATTGGTCTTGTCTCAAGCTTCAGGTCATAGAACTTACCTATCTTTCTTCTTCCTTCTCAGTTTTGAAAGCCAGATTCCATGTTAAAGTTTGAGGATTTACATTTATATTAAATTCTCTGACAGCTATAGGAACTACTCATCTCCCTTAAGATGATAGAATAAGAAGCAATTAATCTATATATATAAGATATAAAAACAATATGGAAAGCAGTTTTAAAACTACCTTAATTTTTCCATTCATCTACAGAAATCCATAACTGTGAAAGGAAATTAAGATATTGTTTAAGAAAACAAAGATTACCTCATAGTATTTTTTAAAAGAAATACTGATTGTATGCTTTTTATAAGATTTGTGCTTTAAATACAAGGAAAATATATAAGTTCAAAGTAAAAGGATGCATAAGCTAATTAGAGAATGTAATATAATTTCAAAATTTGAAAAACAAAAGTTAAATATGGAATATAATTTTGCACATGAAATATTTATCAACATAGATAACATATTAGGCCAAACCACATATAAACATATTAAATATAAAAAAAATGTATGAAGTATCTTTCTGAATACAATGAAATTATACACCAAAAACAAAGGCAAGTAAAAAATTATCAAGTGTTTGAAAACTAAAAAGTACATGACTCTGACATAATTTTCCTATGTACATACAAGAAAATATCACAGTGAATCCCACCATCATGTACATCCACAAGACAGGGGCCTATCTAGAATAAGATAAATCCTATGCTTGTATAATTATTTCAAAATGGATTTGAGTATCATGTGCAACTAAAACTAACCAATAAATTTTAAAAAATTTAAAAAGAGAAAATAAAATTGACATTATTCATCAATAATAGACATGTTTAATTTGAAAGTCCAAAGCACGTACAAAGAAACTGTTAGAATTAATAGAAATTCTGTAAGGTCACTGGATCTACAGAAATAAATTACATTTCCATATAAAAGCAACTAATTGGAAAATAAAATTTTCAAATATCATTATAATTACATTAAAACATTAAGTATCAAGAAATAAATCTCTCCATGTATATGCTTATAGATTCATAAGCACATAGACATACAAGATTTCTTACTGAAAAATTACAATATATTACTGAATGATTTAAGGTGATTTATTTTGTTTCAGATTGGATTCACAGGTTATTAATGAATTGGAAGATTCATTATCATTACTGTCATCTCTTCTCTAATTGATTTATAAAATCATTTTGGTCCAATTAAAATTATAGCAGTTTGTGCCGTGTGTGTGTGTGTGTGTGTGTGTGTGTGTTTATGTGTGTTTAAATGGACAAACTGCCTCCAAAATGTATATGAAAACAAGGAGTAAAAATAACCATGATCATCTTGAAGAAAGAATTGGAGGGTATACACCATCATATATAGACACATTTTAAAGGTACAGAGATTAGGAAAGATTGGTATTGGTGCAAACAGACTAATACTCCAATTAGGAAATAGATCAAGCCACACATAATGGTTTTATTTAAAGCATATTACTACTGCCATTCAGTGAGGATATTATTGTTATCAGTATACTAGATAAAGAGTTCGGGTATATTCTCATAATATAACAACATGTGACAGTGGGAAAGCATGGAATTTTGTGCCACATGACAATGTTAGTGAATCTCACAGATGATGTTGAATGCAGATATTTATACAAAGGTCAAAAACAAGAAAAACATGATAATAGAGATTAAATATTGGTTTGCTTTGGTAGGTTTTTTGACTATAAAAGACATGAACCAGCCTTCTAGAGTACTTATAATGAATGTTTTATCTGGGTTATGGTTTTATGGATGGAGTACACATGTAATACCTCAATTTAAAAAAAGAAAAAGAAAAGGGAGAGAGAGTTAAGTAGAGAAACTTGCAAAAGAAAACAGACGTAATCAACAGCAAGAAAACAAGAACAGAAGAAATCTGAGAAGAATCTCAAGACAAGAATGACCAGGAGAGTCAGGGAAAGAAACTGGGAAATCATTGATTTAGCACCAAAGAATAAATTGATGAGAGCTTTCAATGAAAAGAAAGGCTGAGCCCAGTTTCCAGTGATTGTGAGCAGAAGAGGAGAAAACACTACATAGAATTGAAACCCTTTAACGCCACTATCCAGGCAGCGCAAGAAAGGAAATAGAAAGTGGAGAAGGATGTTGGATAAAAGGACATTGTTTCATTTTAAGTAAAAACGAGGCTGTGGATTATCTTAATATTCATAAATCCCATTTCTAACACAATAAATCTGAGTCTCATCTGTTGTATTTGGCAAGGAAATCTCTAGGCTTTGATCAGAAAAAAAGAATGCATATTTCCCCATGGAGTTTGGAAAATTACATTCGATTATTAAATTTGAATTATTCAACTCTTCACTAAAAGCTAACCAACCATAGAAGAGTTTGTTTAAACATTTCTAACTAAGGGAAAGTTTACGGAATTAATTGTCCCAGAAATGCATACCAAAACATAGCCCTGAACCCAAAAATCTGTGAATCTTCTCTTCACTGTCTTGTGAAGGATGGAACTCTACAATCTGATGATAGCTAAGTGCTAGCTTAGCTTCATTTTTTAAAATTATTCCATGAAGTTCAGTATTATCACAAATGTTTTGGTAATTTTTCCTCCTAAGTCCCTCTTCTCTAGAAACTTCCAGTGATTTAAAAAAAAAAAAAAAAGACATGTGTTAGTTTAATTATGTACTGTAGCCTGTTTTATATTAATATTATACATTAATTTTATAAATTCAATTAGAACTTCAAAGAATTATTATAGAGTTTTGCTTTATCAATAACACCAGCAATACACAGACATGGAAATATATCAGCCCCTCTCCCTGAAAGAATACAAAAATAGTAAATTACTTACAATAATATGCTGGTAAGGATCTATGAAAGACATTTTGGTTTCAGTTACAGGAATTTTCACACTTCAAAGGTCTTCTTTGGCACTCCAACTTCTTCAAAGCCTACAAAAATAAACAATCACTATTGGTAAGCTTCCTCTTGGATGCAGTTTGGAGATATAAATGATGATAAGGATGAGTCTCAAAAGTGTACCCAAGGGGACCAGATGAATTGAATTTCCCACTGTGCATATGAATGAGTACACACACATGACTTAGGGAAAGGGAAAATATATTTTGATAGTAGCATTTAATTTCCATATTTATTTGTTCAAATTTGTTCTGAGTAAAATTAGGAAACTACAGGGACTTTTTTGCTTTCATTTGCAAAGTAGTTTATGAGAAATTCATTGAAATTATGAAACACTGAAATTATTTTGGTGCCACTTATAATGGTACCAAACGGTTTCTTTTCTCAGTTGGTCAGCATTATACAAATTCACAATAAGAAATAAATAATTCTTTTACCTTAGGTATTTGTTAGGAATTTAAAATACACATTCACATCGAATGTGAACTTTAGTAATGACATTTTTTTTCTTTAATTTTTGTTGTTGGTTGTTCAAAACATTACATAGTTCTTGACATATCATATTTCACACTTTGATTAGTAATGACATTTTTTTAAAAAATGTTTGTTCATTATATATAAGGCAGCAGTTTATTTTAGAAGCAGTTATATGAAAATATTCTATTAGAGAAATACTCTCTTGTACTTTTTTTTCTCTTCTTCCACAATTACTCCATATTATTTAAATTAAAATAAAAATTAGTCAAAGAACATCTTTGTTATTTCATCACAAAATTTTTCCCTAAAATTTTATACAATGACACACACACACACACACAGAGAGAGAGAGAGAGAGACACACACACAATGCAACATTCTATAAGTAACATCTAATTTGGAACATCTATTTAAATATCTTTATTATTTATGTAGTGTGTAAATTCTGAAATATCTTTATTTCCGAATAAAACACATTTGCTTTTAAAATTTTAACCACTTATTTATTTATTTTGGTACCAGGGATTAAACCCGGGGGTGCTTAACCATTCCATGCCTTTTTATTTTGAGACAGGGTCTCACTTAGTTGCTGAGGCTGACTTTGAACTTGTGATCCTCCTGCCTCAGATGGAGGCAGGGATTACAGACAGGCGCCACCGCACATGACTCACTCTTTCTTTTTAAAATATCACCTTTTTAAAAAAATTATAAAAAAATGTTCTATGCTCATTGTTTCAATACAAACTGCTGAATTAAATGAAGAATAAAGGACAAACATTACTATTATTCCAAGCTATATCAACACATTTTCAGATATTTAGAGTAAAAGGAAAAGAGAGAATTTGAGACATTTTTAACAAAAATAGGCTCTCCTCATATGCCATTGGTTTTTTAAACTCATTCCTTCATCATTTTTTAATGTGAAATCCATGAAGCAGTAATATAAGAAAGGTAAAAATGACCCACAGTCTCCTATTTTAAAATTATCAAAAATAAGAATACCTGGGCTGGGGATACAGCTCAGTTGGTAGAGTGCTTGCCTCACATGCAAAAGGCCCTGGGTTCAATCTCCAGCAACACACACACACACACACACACACACACACACCCTCTTCTTCATTTTGGCCTATTAGTCATCATTATTTTTAATCAGTAAAAGACATCTTTTAAAGTAAGACTGTTATTTACAATAATCACTTCTTATACTGATATTATATTTTATGTTTCAACATGCATTTTCATCAGACTAAAAGTGAATACAGCATCTAAAATCAATTTGTAAAATCAAGACTTTCCAGTATCCAGAACTGCAAGTAGTACATTTCCGTTCTTTACCCATTATCTAGTCAATTCTGGGTACAGCAGCACAAAGATGACTAAGATACTCAGTTATCACCTTTCTGTTATTTTGTTGGATTTGGCTATTATTTTCATGATTTTTCAGGTTTCTTTCCAGTGAAGACTTCCCTGATCATATTATTTAAAATTGGCAGAAACCTCACTTTTCTGGTTTTATTACTAACATCTACTGCAGTTTTTGTTGTATTTTTAAAAATCCATATCTCCTCTCTCCTTCATTAGAATAGCTCCACGAAGGCAGATGCTTTTTTGTTTTGTTTATTGTAAAATTCCTAGACCCCATGTAGGTGCAGATGGACACTTTACATAGACATGCTAAATGAAAGAATAAGAGAATGAATCGATGGGAGAGTACATTTATACAACTAAGAGAAATAATTCTTGGGCTGGGGATGTGGCTCAAGCGGTAACGCGCCCGTCTGGCATGCAGCGCGGCCCGGGTTCGATCCTCACCACTACATACAAACAAGGATGTTGTGTCTGCCAATAACTAAAAAATAAATATTAAAATTCTCTCTCTCTCTCTCTCTCTCTCTCTCTCTCTCCCCTCACTCTCTCTTTAAAAAAAAAAAAAAGAGAGAGAGAAATAATTTTCAAGCCCAGTTACGCTAACACATTTTAATCAAGCCAGGTAAAGTTCCTTTCTATGCATTCATAAGCTTGTTCATACTCACTCCTCGCCTCATCTGTATTAATCCATTTCACTATGATAATGAAATACCTGAGACTAGGTAACATCTAAAGATAAGAGTTATTTTGGCTCACAGTTTGGGTCTAAGGTCAAGGGCCCACATCTGCTGATGGTCTTCCTGCGACCAAGTCCTGTGGCCGTACATAGCATCTCAGGGAAATGCACAGGAGCATGTGTGTGTTCTCTAGTCTCTCTCACAAAACCACCAGAATTCAATCATGAGGGCTCCACCTTAATGATCTTATCTAATCCTAGACACTGCCCAAGACCACACCTCTGTACACTATAATCACATTAAACTTCCACCCTGTTAATTTTTCATAATGGGGATTAAACTCCAACGTTGGTTTCAGAAGGAAAAAACCCCATATTCCAGCCATGGCACCATCTTACTCTGGAATACTGCTTCTCTTTTTCCTCTGATTATTTTTCCCTAATTATCTACAGATTGCCAACATTCAAACATGACTATTCATGTATTGCTGTATCATACTGTGCCTTTGACTGGTCTCTAAATATTCTTGAAACAACTTTTTGAATTGAAGAAGTAACAGTATAAAAAGATACAGGCCAAACTACAATAAGGTGATTTGTGATTCTCATATTTGTAATATAAGAAATAAATATCTACACCAGGTAATATGATCCTATTTAGCACTTCTGATTATCAGGATTTTTTGAGCTATTTCTGTTAATCTTACTAAAATGATCAGCACTGACTTGATCTACCATTATAGCTAATGTTTTTATGCTGATTAACTCAAGGTGTGTCTAAGCAGTTCCTGAGTCTGAACACAACACTCTAGATTTGCTGGTGGAATATAGCCTTACATATGGCACAATAAAAAAATCATGTGATTCACCATAACCATCCGTATTTCCCTTATATCATTACCCTCAGAAGTTAACTAATTTCTGATTATAAATCCTCTTCCCAAGCATCTGATAGGCCACACAAATCTCCTGTGCCCAAGAGCATGAGACCTTTAAACTGCTACAGTAGTAGTAATTCCTCCCATTCTAGAGGTTGAAACATCCATGTAGTTGTAAAGGCTATGCCAGGAGAGTGCTATCAGGTATTCAACACCTCAGAGAAAAATCACATCACTTTCCTCATGGAAGCAATGGCATTTGTTGACAATGACGATATGGTATCTAATTGTGATTTCACATCCTGTGATCCAAGTTACTCTTCCATAAATGTGAATAGCACTATACCTTCAATATTAATAAGGACCAAATTAATTAATTAATTACAATGGAAGATATCAATAGATACTTAATGTATATCACTTTCTCCTTCAAGACAAAATTCACAGCAACTGATTAATAAAACTGTCATAGAGTCACTTGAAAAATGTACTCTTGTAATCATTATTGTGACTGTGGAAAATGAGAAAATTATGATGCATTTATCATCCAACAAACAAACATGCAGAATATAATTTGCACTATGTAAGGTGTTTGGGAACAAATAATGAGCCCAAACCAAATGTATTATGAAACCCTGTGGCCCTGCAGACTCCAGACTTCACACCATTCATACTGGAACCTCAAGAATTAAACAGGACCATGGTAATTATTCTCATCAGAGTTTTTTGAGTTAAAAACAATGCATGGGCTGGGGATTGTAGCTCAGTGGTACTGTGTCTAGCAGGTGCAAGGTCCTGGGTGTGATACATAGCACCGCAATAAAAACAGCCAATAAAAAAATGGTACTAATGACAGTGGCATAGAAGAAGAGCATTTGCTGGATTCCATAGCCATTGAATTCCTAAACAGTAGTTTTATCCAAGAAATCTTTCATTCATTCAATCAATATGTCTTTGCAAAGTTACCTAGTCTGTGCTGGTGCTGGGAATGCAGCACTGAGAAAAGCATACCCCTTGCCTTCAAGAAATCTGATAAGTAATCTACAGGCAGCAATAAGCACAGCCTAGCATGATAATTAACACTCCTGTGGTGCTTGCTATGCTGTATGGAATCAATGTCTTCAATTGAAAGGGAATCCTGAACCCTACTGTTCTATGAGTTTCTACTCCTATCGTAGAAAGTTGGAAATCTTCAACACAGCTTCTAACTATGTTTTCAAACCTATTTACTGCAAACCAAAGCAGGATAACCTTTTTCTATCCCAATATGACACACAAACATTCACATACACAAGCTAAATACGGAAACAAGTTTAATATGATACTTTTACTAAGGACGATGTACACTGCTTGTTCTTTTTTTTTTTTTTTTTCTATATCATTTGTTTAAATGCAGGTAGCATCCCACTGAATTGATGTCATGACTCACCCGAAACAGTTTGAAAAATAAAGGCCTAAAGACTTCATGATTAGATTTCTATCTACTTCCTCATCCTTACCGCACCACTCAACTCTTTCCTTTTCTTTCTGGTACAGTCATGCTGGGTTTCTTTCCTTTCTTCAAATGTTTCATGCTGTGTCACATTTAGAGCTATAACCCACCTCTTCTATTCATCCATTTATTCAACCAACATTCAGACCACAATTAATTATGTCAAGTATTGTTCCAGGGGCTACAGAGGCAGAAGTGTGGGTTGGATACATTTCCTCACCTCTTGGAGCTTACATTTCTAGAGGGCAATCAGAAAACAAGCAATCCAAGAAATAAATGTAACAATTTGAAATAGTTATTTATGACATGATGGAAACAAGCCAAAGGCTGAAACACTGAATAAATATAGAGACTAGGCTCTAGAAAGGCACCGGCCATAGGGGGTTGAGGGGGAGTGGGTTTAGAATGCAATGTTCCCAGCAGGCAGTTGGAGGAAGTGAGAGAAGACAGGAGGTCAGTGAATAGTGACCAAAAGCAAAAGTAGCTTATGATGAGGTTGGAAGTAGAGGCCAGGGCAGATCACGTAGGGCCTGGTAGACAACTCTTGTGCACATGGCTAACTCTGATGCATCCATTAGGACTCAGTTTAAATGTCACTTCCACAGAGTGGCTTTCTGTGACCTTCAAAGTATATTTGGTCTATCTCCTATCAGTTCCATTTATACTCTGGACTTTTTTAAGTCTTTCATCCCACTTACACAGATACTGTAACACAGAGATATTACACAATATCTGCTTTTCCTGAGAGAACTAAAAAATGTATAGTCAATAACCATATTTTTTTTTCTAGTATTAACCCTAGTGCCTATCACAGTGCCTGAAATATAGTGGGTTCCAGGTAAAGATTTGATGGGTAGAAGTATGATAGATTATATTATTCAAAGTAATGCATGTTTATGCATGAAGGGGATTCACAGAATAGAGCAAGCAGTCCCTACTGATGTTCTACTTGTTCATTCTAACTATTCTTAATGTCAAAGGATGCTAACTATCCATCTCCACTTGAAAAAATAAAAAGTAGAACAAGTGCTATTCCAGAAGGGGTGAGATTAGCACTAAAAATGTTTAGAGGAAATCTGTTGCTGGGACCCATAGTTTACTGTCAGCAACTTTATTTCGTCTTTTCATTTTCAACAACTCAATTCATAACTACTCTGTTTGCTACCTATTAACCACAACTATATCATGAAGCCAGTCTTGGGCAGAGAATGGAGACATCCCCACACTAAAGCCAATAGCTAGAAATAGGCTAAAGATAGCTAACTTAAAAATTCTTGTAATATTGTGATATTCTCTCTTTCCCTCACCTCTCTACATGTGCATAAGACCACTAGGTTAAAAACATTAGATATTAGCCAGGAGTAGTAGCACACACCTATAATCCCAGCAGCTAGGGAAGCTGAGGCAGGAGAATCTCAAGTTCAAAGCCAGCCTCAGAAACTTAGTGAGACCCAAAGCAACTTAGCAAGACCCTGTCTCTAAATAATATATATAAAAGACTGGAAATATGGCTCCGTTGTTAAGTGCCTCAATTCCCAGTACCCCCCAAAAAAAGAAAGGAATATTAGATATTAAATAAACATTACTCATGACATTTAATATTTTAGTTCTAGAGTAACTTTATTTTGATTCTATCTCAATTTAACCCTTCTCCTGTTTTAATGAAACCTCATTCAGACCCATAGCTTTTGTTAACTTTTAGATGTTAAAAAAAATGAATTTATAAACTGAAATACCAGGTTCATTTAGAGTGGAAGCCAGAACCTACTCCAGGAAGGGAGAAGCAAGGTCATTGACATTTTTCTCCTCCCCTGCCCTGGGTTTAACTCTTCTGAGCTTGATAACTCTGATTTTATCCCTCATGGTTAGAGAATAATGAAGTAAAAGAGAAAAATAGGAACAAGAAAGTAATTATTTCATGGTTTTAAACTGGCTGTGTGCTCTCTGGGCCTTGTATGAGTTACAGCTATTTCTTTCCCTTATGGATGCTTCTTGCTGCCTCTTTTGAGTAGTCTAGTTTTAAGGTCTCCTCTCTATATTCCTTGACCTATCCAAATGCATCTCTGCTCTAGTTGGGAACTTGTGTGCCCTTCAACAACCCAGTGCATCCTGTGGTTCACATACAGTTTTCTTTTCCAGAGGTTCTTTCATGCCACTAGATTAACCACTTGAAGACCTTTTAGTCCACGGGGAACACTCATAAGTGTTTCCTTTCTTCCCACAGACCCTGAGAATACAATTATTTCAAGAATGAAACTCTCTAGTGCTATCTGTGTACCTTTATATATTTCAAGCTGGGCTACATGCTATCTTACTAAAGGATGCACATATTAAATCTTCTCATGAGCTTTCTAAGAAGTCTCCTTTTAAAGCTCCTCTCTAGATTGGAGGTTAGGAGGTATTTTCCTTCTTATTTATCTCCCCAAGACAAAGAGGATTGTACTTATAGCAGTGCCCTCCAAAAATAAATAAATAAATGACAACA
Organism: Spermophilus citellus; assembly: GCF_964194105.1. Classification (NCBI taxonomy): domain Eukaryota; kingdom Metazoa; phylum Chordata; class Mammalia; order Rodentia; family Sciuridae; genus Spermophilus; species Spermophilus citellus. The sequence goes on from NC_138187.1 coordinate 147,923,415, forward strand.
CCAAAAGCCTTCCAAAATTTTCCCCACATCTCTACTTTATTCCTCCAGCATACATGAAGTAGGTAAGTTTTTCATTTATATAATACTCATTGGTCTGGCTTTTTTTTTTTTTCAAAATGTAAAGAGTAGGTTGTTTCACAATCCACTGTATTGTTTTGTATCTTAAGTTTTATATCTTAGAGAATTAGTCAAGGGCTGGGGATGTGGCTCAAGCGGTAGCGCGCTCGCCTGGCATGCATGCAGCCCGGGTTCGATCCTCAGCACCACATACCAACAAAGATGTTGTGTCCGCCGAGAACTAAAAAATAAATATATAAAAAAAAAATTCTCTCTCTCTCTCTCTCTCTCCTCTCTCACTCTGTCTTTAAAAAAAAAAAAAAGAGAGAATTAGTCAAAGTTTCCAGTTCAAAGTTGAAAACATAGGTGGACCAACTTCCAAAATGGCAGAATGAGAAACTTAGGAAACCCTCTCCCCAGAAGGCATTGACAAAAATTATAAAGAATTATTATAAGCAACCACTTAGGAACTGGAAGCTGGCCAAAAGGTATACAACAAAATGAAAGTATTTATTATTCTTTTTAAGTATGCTAAATCTCAAGAACAATAAAAGTCTGACATTATAGGAATGGGTTGCTCCTACTCTCCCAGGTCCTCAGCATGAAGTTCTAACTGAGACGGCAGGGAAGCCCTGAGAATCTATAGCTCTGCTGACTTGCTGATCAGGATTGGGTATAACTGTGTTTGGAGCAGGAAAATTCCACATCCTGGAAGACAAAGAGAAAAAAAAACAAAGAGATCACAGTCGCCAATAACCATGGAAGTACAGTGCTAGCATGGGATCCATAATGGTTGGGCCACACAGCAAAATAACAGATCAGCCAGAAAGTTCAAAGGCAGATCTAAAGAAAGTGACAATTAAAGAAAGCTTTGCCAAGGCCCATCTGATTCCTGGGGGTCTGAAAGGCTGTGGGTGCACAAAATGTTACTAAGTGTGAGACCTCATGAAAGCAGAAAGCAACTGTCAGGGAGCACTTATAAACTCCCTGAACTTCAAAAGCATTTCCAAAGCCACATGAAGACCAAATGGCAGAGTGGAAGACATACTCAAGATGTGTAAGCAAGTCTCTGGTGGCTCACTGAATAACAGCTTCACTATGCTTACCTAGGAGTAACCCTTAGGAAAACAAGCCTAAGAGTAAAAATAAGAACTACAAACAAACAAAACATCTGAATGGGTACCACAGAGAATGAACACTGCACAAGACTCCTGAGAGCAAGTTAAGGAAAGTCACTGAAACAAACTAAGAGCAACCATAATTCCCCCAGAGGAAAGATCCAAATAGCTTCCAAAGATGCCACAATATATATTCTAGACCTAATATGTAATCTAAAATTTCCAGTTTCCAAAAATAATAATGAATATAAACAACAAAAACAGTGTGCACTCTACATAGGACAGTCCCAGAGCAAGAGAAGAGAGGAAAAAAAAATAAGACAACAAATAATGGATGAAATTTCTCAAAACTGATTTAAAACACATCAGAAAGCTCCAATTATTCTAACCGGGATAAATACAAAAAGAGATCTCATCAAGACACATCACAGTCAATGTGTTAAGTCAAAGACAAAAAGGAAAATCTTGAGAAAAAAATCACTCCTAACAGACATGGAAACCAAAATCAGATTAACAGATGACTTTTCCTCAGAACCAAAGGAGGCCAGAAGGCAATAGGAAGACATATTCAAGCTGCTTAAAGAATAAAGCTAGAGTAGAATGAATCAGACATATCTTTCCTATGTTAATATATGAATACGTGACCAGTGAAACTCCCCACCATGTTAAACCACAAGAATGGGATCCTAATTAGAATAAGGTATACTCCACATATGTATAACACGTCAAAATATACTCTACTGTCATGCATATCTAAAAATAACAAATGAAATTTTTTGAAAAAAAAAATAAAGCTGTAAACCAAGAATAGATTATCCACCAAAACTATCTTTTAAAGAAGAGAAATTTAGCTATTACCACATCAATAAAGATAGAGAGAATTCGTTGCTAGAAGACAAGCATTATTAAAAATAGTAAAGGAAGAGGGATGTAGCTCAGTGGTAGAATACTAGCCTATCTTCCATGAGGACCTGGGGTAAATCCCCAGTACCACAAAAAAAGAAAAAGAAAGAAAAGAAATAGTAAAGAAAGTTCTTCAGGCTGAAAAAAAAGCGATAGCAAACCAGTAACTGAAGTGCACCCAAAGCAAGAGAGAGAGCACCAATAAAGACCAATAAAGTTAATTATTTCAATTTTTTAAACTGCACATATTTTTTCTGTTTTTTAAACTAATACATAAGTCAATTTTATAAAATAATAATTTTAAAACTGTATTGTTGGGCTTATTTAAACATGTAACATATATAGCACAAAAAAAGAAGGAATGGAACCATTTGGGGACAAGAAAATAATACCAGATGGTAACTGAACCACAGGAAGAAATTAAAAGTACCAGAAGCAGTAAATATGTAGCTTAATATAAAATATTCTATAAATGTGATTTTTTTCCTTTTAGTCTCTAAACTTCTTTAAAATACATAGAATTTACAAAGAAATAGATTATGATACTTTATTATCAGATTTATAATACATATACACATAATGAATATTAGGAGAAGAGTACCACAGGAGTGGGGAAGGATTGTACTTCTATACAAAGTTTCTATATTTTATAGGAATTAAGGTACTATTTATATGAGGCACATTGCAATGCATTAAGGTACATAGGTTAATTCTTAGAACTGCCACTAAGAAAATCATTCAAAAAATGTATTAAAATACCAACAAAGGAATTAAGATGAACCACCAGAAAATATTTGCTTGATATAAGGAGCAGAATAATAAATAAATAAGAAGAAGAAATGAGAAATAGAAAACAGAAAAACACAATGGCAAACAGAAATCTAACCATTTCTCTAACAACATTAAATGAGAATGGATTGAACCTTCTAGTCAAAAGCCAGCGGTTGTCAGGCTGGGTAAAACCTGATACATGAAAGGACTGATAAAATCCAAATAAGCTCTGCAATTTGGTCAATATCATTGTGCCAATGTCAGTTTCCTGCTTCTGATCATGAAATGTGGTTATGTAAGGTGTTACAAGGGGGAGAACTAAGCAAAGAGTGTATGGGAACTCCCTATCACATTTTTGCCCGTTCTTAAAATTATTTCAAATTTTTAAGTCAACTTTAAGAAAATCCAGTTCATATAGACAGATCTAACTTAGATTCACAATATTCATGCCAAAGCTATGCTCCAAGGAAATAACAAAGCAATTCTATGAGGAATAGTTATTGGTACCCAGTTCACTTTCCTCCTCGGGACAAAATCAACACTTATTATAGTCAGACAGTGACTACATTTTCAGTTCCAGTTAGGAACAGGCATCCACTCCCCCTCCTCCCCCCCCCATAACTGTTAATAGTAGCAGCAGATATTTTAGGTTTCTGTGGAATTAAGGCATCTCTATCCAACTATCCACATTAAACACTAGGAAAATGTTTTATCCCCACAATGAGCTCAGTCCTGGAAAACTTATGGCCACCAGGTTGCACAACCATTATAATGAATGGTCCTAAGACAGCAGGCTTTTTGTTTTTTTGTTTCTTATAACTAAGCTAAATAACCAGTCTTGGTGTGTGTCCACTGTCTTTCAAGTCTGAAGAAAGAGATATGAAGCTCATGCCTTGTTTGTTTTTAAAATTTTTGTTCTTTCTTACCCACCCCCCACCCTGTAATTAGAAACTTCCTGAACACTAATGAGAGGGGAATCGGGCTCACTTTCCAACACACTAGCCTGTGTAATGCAAAGCTGGTTTTCAGTGAATGCTGGAGGGTGTGTGGTCTGACCAAAACCTCTAAGTCATGCTGCTAGAGCAAGACGGGCTTCTCAGAAAAAGTGAATAAGGAGCAAAACCCCAGCCTGGAGTGTCACTGCTCTGCAAACAGTGATAATGACGAGAGGAAAAGGGAGGGGCTCTTATGAGGGTTGTCACATTTAGAGGGAAGAAGGAAAAGAATCCAAAGGATCCTTTTCTCTTCCTTCCACTCCACCTATAGAGCAGAGGAGGCCCCAGGAAGTTCTTCTCTGAAGCCATGGAAGCTTCTCCACTTGAGCCAGGCTGAGTTGAAGTCCCTCTCTCCCTTCTCTACCTCTGGGCTCCTGATCTTCCGTTTCCTCATCTGTAGAATGGGGAAAGAGTCCCTACACCTCACATGGGCAATGAGAGAATGAAATGAGACACTGTATGCAAATTCCAACCACAGTACCTCAGGGACCATAAATAAACACAATAACAACCTATTATACTTGTCATTTTTTATAACACTGATGCTTTCCCCAAACTGCATGACCTTTGTGAGAATTATTTGGCTCTATGGAGATTTCTAAGAAGTTTCAAAAAAGCAAATTTTTGAGCACTTTTTATAAAGACTATGTACTTTTTGTACTTTCACACTTGACAAAGAGTTTTTGACAAAACTTTTAAAATACTATTGTTTCTAATCTATTAAAATCCAAAAGAATTAAAACATTGGGACACTGACTTATCCACTGCCAAGTTCAAAGCCTTCTCCACATGCAGGATGTAGAAAGTATTCTAAAAAGATAAAGGGCAGGGAATTATATTTCCACCATCATACATACATAGTCAGTAAGGCATTGCCAAAGTGTTAAATTCTTAAGTGAATTTGCTAATGTTTCTTTTCCTTTGCTTTTTTTTTTTTTTAACCTAGGCTAAGCAAAGAGTTTGATACCATCCATAGGCAAAGAGAAACGAAGAAATAGTAGGAATTAAGATAGGTAAATGAGCCGATTGCTTTTAGAAATGTCTCTCAAACCATACTCAATTTAGTACAGTAAGGAGAACTTCCTTGCTTCTGAGGAAATGTAGTAAAAGCATGTTTCCAGACACAGAGGCAGAGACTGACTGTTTAATCAGGTCTGCTTCTCAAGCCAGAACCTGACCTGACATCCCTAACAGGACACCTGCTGCTCTCCAGTCAAAGTCCATGCAACTCCATTTGAACTGATTTTTGCCTCAGTTTTATTCTTAAGATATCTTATACAGCTTCTTCATCTCTCAAATTTGTAATATTGAAAGTTCGTTATTTAAACAAATGCATATGGAATTCCTACTAGTGTTTCAGAAAAGGGATGGATTCCACTGGTTTAAAATAGAAAAAGACATCATAGATCCTAATTAGAATAAGTTATGTATAATATGTCAAAATACATTCTACTGTCATATGTATCTAAAAATAACAACAAAAAAATACATCTTAGAATCAGTCAATAACTGAGCTGAAAGGGCACAGATGTAGAGAAAGGGAAACTGATCAGTGGGCTAGCACACGCCTGCAATCTTGGCTACTTGGGAGGCTGAGGCAGGAGGACCACAATATAGTTCTTGTACTGCTTCACAATTGGGAAGTACTCATTCAAGGCCAGCCTGGGCAACTTAGCAAGATTCTGTTTCACAATAAAATATGAAAAGAGCTGGGAATATAGTTTAGAGGTAGACACCCTGGGTTCAATTCCCAGTGAAGAAAGAAAGAAAGAAATGGGAGAAGAAGAACTAAAAAAACAAAGGAAAAGGAAATGCTTCCTCTAGGAAGGGCCTTGGAGATTTTCTGTCCCACCTCAGGCTCTGGCTGGTTCTGTCCTCCTCCTCCTCACTTTTAGTAGACAATGTCTGTCTGGCATTCAGATTCTGCAAGAATTCACTCTCTGAGATGAGCCATCTCTTACCTGTCTACTAGGTCAGGACCCTTGTGCTTCTCCATGATATCCTGTAGCACAATGCCATATTCTATATCCCCATTAAACAGGGTGCATCTCTCCCCCAACTGTGAACAGCATGAGAGAAGTTCTGCTCCCCTCTCCCTGCTCTCCTGTTGGACCCAGGGAATCACCCCATTACTACCGATAGAAAGATGAATAAATAACTTGGGCATATGCAGGTATGCTGGGGACAACCCGCTGGACCACAGGGAAGAGTCCATTCATAGACTCTAGAATGATAAACTGGATATCTTAGCAATTATTTATTTGAACACTGATGTTTTTAAATTAACTTGTTCTACATCTCCAGGTACTGAATACTTCAGTGATTTATATATACCACCTCATTTATTTTTCATAACAAGATAGCAATTTTTTTTAAAGAGAGAGTGAGAGAGGGGAGAAAGAGAGAGAGAGAGAGAGAGAGAGAGAGAGAGAGAGAGAGAGAGAATTTTTTTAATATTTATTTTTAGTTCTCGGCAGACACAACATCTTTGTTTATATGTGGTGCTGAGGATCGAACCTGGGCCGCATGCATGCCAGGCGAGCGTGCTACCGCTTGAGCCACATCCCCAGCCCCAAGATAGCAATTTTTATTGTTATTTTTGAGATAAAACAAAAAAATCAGGTTGAGAAAGGTTAAGTGATTATTTTAACTGAAAATTATAAACTAAGGCACACTCCTCACCTGTGCTCTACCAAAGAACAACCATTCCTCTGAAAGAGTGAGAAACTTTTCCCACGTCACCTGGGTTAGATGGCCCTAGAGTCCTGACCTTGTGTCTCATACCAGGTCTTTCTTTCTACCTCATTCTTCCACTCTACAAAAGACCCTAAAGGACAGGCAAAGATTCTGAGATATTTATTACACAATAAGCAGAGTTATTAGAAAGCCTTAGCAAGGAGGTGACATGATGGAGGAAGCACTTTTACTATAACAAAGTAGCCCAGACTGGTGGCTTATGCAACAGAAATTTATTTTCTTATTGTTCTAGAAGACAGAAGGCCTAAATCAAAATACTCAGGTCTGGATTCTTCTGAGTCCTCCCTCTTTGGCTTGCAGATGGCAGCCTCCTTCTGGGATCCTCACAGGCTTTCCCCTGGGCACATGTGCCCTGGGCATCTGTCTGTATTCAAATGTTCTCTTCTCATAAGTGACACCAGTGTGATAGAATTAGGGCCCATCTTACTGGTCTTGTTTTAAATTATTCACCCCCTTAAAGGCCTTATGTCCAGTTACAGTCACATTCTGAGGTACTGGGGGTTAGTCTCTGTGTATGAATTTGGAAAGCACACAATTCAACCCTAACAGATTTCAATAATATAAACATAACAGTTAAACCAACAAGCATACAGCATTTAATGGAGAGAGGTGGCATTTGCTAAACACAACCAATACGAGAAGTCCACATGTGATAGGATCTGCGTCCAAGCCAGGATTCTGGAAGGGATAATCAAAGAGACAGTTCAGCCCCTTTCAGATGGGGCAGCCTCCCTCATCTGCCTATTTTAAAAGCTCTCTCACACAACCTAAACACTCTATATAAATGAAACCCAGTACACAATGCAATTTCTTGTACTGCTTCACAATTGGGAAGTACTCATTCAAGGGAACCTGTCATTGTAAGAGTCAGGGAACTGGCCAGTCCCATTCCACAGGCTCATTACAAATTGCAGGAATGTCTCCTCAGTCCCAAGCCCGTCTGCTAGCCGTCTTCCCTTGATCATTCTGGCTTGCTGTTATTTTCCATTGTTTCACCTTTTAGTGATCAAAACCAAGAGGCCATTCTGGCTATATTTGAAGGTCATGAAATTCTGAAGTTGGAGGAAATATTCATCATCACCACCTAGAAGTCTCCTTACTGTGCACATTCGAAAGCTAAGGCCTAAAGAATATACCAACCTATCCAAGGTCCCTCAACTAGGGAAAGGGTAACCATACCTCTTTATTTCCAACCAGATATTCCTTCTTTAGAATCCTATCCCACATGCTAAAGATAAAAGGGAATAGTTAAAAGAAAAAAAAAGACATAGATACATTTTAGTTTGGCTAAAATTTTAAGTTATCATGTTATTATCTGCTGCTGTAGCGTAGGCTCAATATATGAATTTGAGGGAAATGAACAATGCATTTCTCCATATGATAGGTTAAATAAAGCTTAAAAAGTGTCACTTTTATCTCTTATACTTTTCTATGTTCAAAACATAGCTGTTGTCTACTTACAAATATTAGACAAAATGTTGTGGTTTTTTTTAATTCCTTCTCCCACACAGCACGTTATAGAATGTCAAATATATGTTCCTTCACAGGAAATGTAGACTAATGATGCTCTGCCTTCTACTTAAAAGAAACTGATAATGGTGATATACTTTGTGTTAATATTTTTTAAATGTATGTAACAATGTGGCATAAAATGCTAAGCAATCTGCCATGCACGGTGGCACACACCTGTAATCCCAACCAACCACTCAAGAGGCTAAGGCAGGAGGATCACAAGTTCAAAGCCAGCCTCAGCAATTTAGCAAGGCCCTACATAACTTAGTGAGGCCCTTTCTCAAAATGTGGCTCAGTGATTAAGTGCCCCTGGGTTCAATCCCTGGTACAAAAAAAGGCTTTTTTTCCCTACAGCTTTCTCTCTCCAGACTGGAAGTTTTGCAAATAGCTCCCCTAGGGAGTGTTTGTGTTTTGTTGAGGGTTCCACCCCCCTCTTTAATTGCTGCCTTTTTCATGACTTCCTCAAGATTGCCACACCAGGGAAAGCCCTATCTTTCCTCTAAGGTAAACAGTCCAAGGAAAACCTCCAGCAAAACCATCCTAGGGAAATATTTCCTGAGATCCCATTTTTTTTTTTCTGGATAAAATTATCAGCAGTCTGAGTTGACTTTGCTTTTCAACTAGCACAGGGACTATTTCAGGCTAGTCCTGTAGTTGGAAATAGAGATGTTGACTAGAAGTGAAACAAATTGACAAAAATATACAGCAGGAGTTCAGGATGCTCAGAGGGGCTGTACACCCACGTGCCTCAGACTTCATTGCCAAAGGAAAACCATAAAACACAAGACCAGCACTCCCCAAGTCCTGGACGGTATAACGTGACACAGGAATTTAGATTCACCATTCTTTTCTCACCTTGTAAGAGTTTATAGATACTGTGAATGACAATCCACTTTAGAAATGAAGAAGCCTGGTCTTTTGCAGGATTAAGAACTCTATAAATAGAAAGTATGTGTTTGAGAGGTGTATTTTCAGGGGTTCTTAATCTTCTTGGTGTCATGGACATTTGGGGCAGTCTGGTAAAGCCTAGGAACTCCTTCACACAGCATAACATTTTAAAATTTAACATTTTAAAATGAAATAAAAGCATCAGATTATAAAAGAAACCAATTTTGATGAAGTACATGGAGTCATGCAGTCTGTAGATATTAAATGATCTTTAATCATGCATTGGAGCCTTGAACTACATTTTTCTTCTGTTTATGGACTATACAAAACCAACATAATTCTAAAGTCTGAAATAAAAATTTTGAGGACAGAACAAGTTAAAACATCACGAAGGTTAAAATAATAGAAAACAATTTCTTTTTGTACCAACTACCTCTGTGTTCACCATAATGAACATGCAGCACACCTTGAATATTTAGGTATTATATGTAGCAAATGCAGATTAAAGTGAACTAGAAGTACTGTCATTTGCTTCAAAATATGAAATGTACATTTCTTCCACCTTTGATCAACAAGCTAGGAAAGAGTGCCAAAGACATTAATAAAATCTGTAAGCCTGTAATCCCAGTGGCTACCGAGGCTGAGGCAGGAGGGTCTGAGTTTAAAGCCAGCCTCAGCAAAAGTGAAGTGCTAAGCAACTCAGTGAGATCCTGTCTCTAAATATAATGCAAAATAGGGCTGAGGATGTGGCTCAGTCGGCGAGTACCCTTGAGTTCAATCCCGGTACTGCCCCGCCAAAAAAAAATTCTATAAGTAGGTTTCAGTTCAGCTTCTGCTGATGAGATTCAATGGGTTCTTGAAAATTCAAAATTAACACAAACAATGTTCAATAACTCTCCCCTTCATTTTACAGATGAGGAATTAGACAGGAGGAAGTTAGATAACCAAAGCTAAACCATCCCTTAACCAATATGGGCTGAACCAGCAATAAAGAGCACAATGACTTTCAATCCATGGCAAAACTACAGCGCTTTCATCTTAAGAGGATTTATGAGAAATGGCTACTGAACTTAAGAAAAAAAGGAGGGTTTTGAACTTTGAAATAATTCAAGAGTCAATATTTCAATAATACTATTTTAGTCTCTTATAAAAATACCATTTTTATTATGGTAACCAGCTGTTCTCTAAATCTTTAATTTTGAGAAGTGACTTTTAAATACAAAATGAAGGATTTATGTGAGATTGAAGAAAGAACATCCTGATAGCATGACTGTAAGGAAAATCCTCCTTTCAATGGTCTACTGTTATTCCTAGTTAGACATCTTTACTTTGTTTTAGACATCTTTACTTTGCAATTTTTCATTGCTGTGTTTTGTTTTGTTTTGTTTTGTTTTGTTTTGTTTGTGGTGCTGGGGATGGAACCCAGGGCCTCACACATGCTAGGCAAGTGCTCTGCCACTGAGCGGCACCCCAGCCCTATGTTGCAGAATTACACTGCAGAATTACAAAATCGATAAAGCCCTACCTTGAGGACTAAAGTGCCCTCAGAAACCTGGGGAAGTAGACAAAAGGCTGAGGAATGTTCTATAGGCCAGACCCAAGCACTTGGCTAGGGATCCAGTAAGGGCAAGAGAGGCCAACGATTAAACATTCAAACTTCAAAGGACAATAGCAACCACTCTATAGACTAGAACATGAAGAAAACAGATTCCAGAATGCTGGCCCCTGGAACAGGAAAGCCATTGAGATCTGCTGAAGTGTAGAAAGGGCCTAGCAACCAGCCAGGTAAAGAATCCAACAAGAGTTTGAAGAGAACAAAGGCTCCATTCCTGCTGACTGGAGCTGGAAGTCAAGCCAAGCTGTGACTACTCCCTCCTAGTCACTAATTACCTTAGATAAAAGGATCTGTATTCTACACAACATGGATTTCTATGGATTTTGATCTGAGGTTATTTTTGTTTTTTGGCTTTGTTTTCATTCAGTTTATGTTTTGCTCAGTGTGCTAGTTCAGGGTTTTCGGCTTTTCTTCTTCCTCTTCCTACTCCTCCTGCTCGCCTCCTCCCTCCCACTCTAAAAGAACCCAAGCATCTAGCTTTTTGCGCCTAGCATTTAAGCCATAGCTAGAGATAAACCACAGAACATGGCAGACTGGTTTTATTTTAGGTCCACATCCTCAAAACCTGAAGAGGCTCTCCCCACCACACACATCTTTCTAAGTTTCTCCCGTGAATTTGCATTGCCACCCAAGGAAATGACTTTGTTCCCTTTTTCCTCTTGAGGCTCTCAGCTCCCCACCCCCACTCTTAGTTTGTGACCTCATCTTTCTTCATTGAGAGAAAACAGAAAGCACCAGAGGGAAGCTTCCCATCTTCCATCAGCAACTCTGCAAACTCCCCTGGCGTTTTTGCACTTGGGTTCTTCTCTGGTCACAGAAGAGGTGGCATTCTTCCACCTGGTATAGACCTGGCCCCGTGCACATCTCTCTGGATGGAAAATCCATCCCTCTCTTTCTCAAGGACTTTACTCTGATGACCATGACTTTCTTTCCTGAATCATCCAACTTTACTTTTCAACCAGGTTATCTGATTGGCAAACCTGTTAGAATCTCTCCATTCAATCCATATTCATTTTCCCTACTATATCTCCATTTTTAGACTGTTTTAGTGACGAACTTCCCTAAAGAAACATTACTCACCCTGGATTCACAGCTGTGCCATTCTTGTTCCCGTTCACTCCCACCCCACCCCTACTTCTGCTCCCATCACTCCACAGAAACTTCTCATCAAGATCACCAATGACCTCCATCAGCTCAGACATGCTGGTCACTTTCTTAAACTCATCTTACTGAGCCTCTTTGTTTCCACTTTCTCCACTTTGCTCCCATGACATCATTCTTGGTTTCTTCTTAGCAAACTCCTTTACAAATTCTCTTCTCTGCCTATAGCCAACATCTTAAGCCACGCTGTTTTCATTCCATTCACTTCCCATCCATGGCATCTCATCCCTTCATAGATGTGCTAAAATTACCTCTCAGCAAAAAACTCATTTGCTTATTATTTGTAGGTTTACTTTTTGTCTCTCCCAAGAAGGAATGCACTCTACCTGCTTTATTCACTCAGATATATCCAAAATACAGCACAGTGCCTATAAGGTCCAGTACTAAGCACAACTTACTGAATGAGCAAAGGAATAAGCTGCAAACGGCTGGTTGATCAATGCTTTCTAACAAAGCAAAATTCTTTTATGAAAAAGGAGAATAACAAAGTATCTAAATTGTTTCACACAATACTTGCTCTTTTCCTAAGTATTAATTAAAAACAAATTTTTCCTATTACTTTTCTAAGCATGCCATTTGCATTAATAAAGAGGGATATAAAGTTTTTTCTCACAGAAAATTATACTTTATACAAGAACATTCTTTTCATTGTGATGATAAAAAGTATTTGCAAAAATTCTTGCTATCTATTTAAAGTATCGTTTTAATTGACAAATTGGTTGATTAGTGCCTTAAATATTAATATGTGCTAATTAAGCTCCTTATTAATACATATAATGTGTAATATTAAATGATGACTATTAATCATTGATACATAAGATATACTGGGCCATTGTCATGCACCTATAATCCCAGTTACTCAGGAGGCTAAAACAGGAGGATCATAAGTTCAAAGTCAGCCTCAGCAACTTAGCAAGACCCTTTCCAAAAATAAAAAAAAATAAAGACAGGGGATGTAGCTAAGTGGTAGAACACCCCTAAATTCAATCCCCAGTACCAAAAAAATAATATAAAAAGCATTGTATGTTAAGTAATTCCTTTATAATTAACATGGATTAACTCATTATTAATATACATAAATACAGATGGCATTAACACATTAATAATTAACACTTTGTGAATAAGTATTGTTGCCTAATTTTAGTAAGTATATGCTATCTCATAAGGTATGTTAATACCTCATATTAGAGCATAAGGTATTAATCAGCCAAATAATTTGACAATCTGAAAGATAATTTAAATAGTAAGAATTCCTACAACAACAAATCTTAGAAAATTGATTCTTCCATTGTTTTTCATTGACAACAGATGCATCATTGCAGATAATTATAAAGATGGGAAAATTTCATGTAAATATTGTGAATTTTTATGTATTTCAAATAAAAATTCCTGCTTGTTGCTAGCTCAGGAATAAGTACAAAGTAACAGATTATAACTAAGCATAATAGCTTTGCAATTAAATCTTTAATTAACCAAGTAACTTTTCAAATTAGAAATTTTGCTGTACCAAACTGTCCTAAAATGCATTAGTAGCAACTTCTAAGAATCACTATAATAGGACTTTGAAGTAATTATCTGAACATGTTTTACAATTTTACATTAAAAGTAGACTACCATGCCATAAATTACAGAAATGCCCTGGTGTTTTCTATTTGAGGTCTGAGATTATGACTTCAGCTACATATGTAGTTTTGATAAAATGTCTTATTTTTTTATTTTCTTTAAAATATAGGCCTGTAAAAAACTACTATGGAGTTTCAAAAAACAAAATTACAAATCATGCACTGCGACTTCCTCTATCACGTCAATCAGTAACCAAGTTATAAGTGCAGAACAATGGAGTTATTATGGAAACATGCTTTTAGACAGTGTACTTTCTGCACCCTTCCTTATAATTTTTTTGATGTTAACCATAATAGGAAGATGCTGACAACATCAAATAATATTTATAAAACTCAGAATACAAACCAGTCAATTAATCAATTGCGACATGTAAAGTACATCAAAATAAAAATCCTAGGACTTGGACAAATAAAAAGGCACTTGATTTTTTAACATTTCTCCTTTCACATCTATAAAATGTACATCGTAACAAATGTTCTGCTAACTTATCTAGTTATTGTAGGAATGAATGTGGGAAGGGATGAATAAGCAGTTCTTTTATCAGTTATAGAGTGCTATGTAAATGGAAGGTATTATTGGCCTTCTGATACATTTTTTCAAACTAGATAATCAGGAAATAGGCAATAAATAATGACAAAAATGATAAACTAAGCAAGTATAAGCTGAGTCTTGCAAATACACGAGCTTTCTATACTACAGAAGAAAACTGAAGGCAGGTGTGATATTACACACCTATAATCCCAACTACTCAGGAGGGTGAGGCTGGAGGATCACAAGTTCGAGGCCAGGCTGGCAATTTAGCAAAACTTTGTCTCAAAATGAAAAATAAAAAAGGGATGGGGATGAAGTTCAGTGGTAGACTACCTCTGGTTTTGATCCCTAACACCACACACACACACACACACACACACACAGAATATCAAAATTACATATATTATGAACACTTGTTTTCTATCTCAAAACATGCTGTTCCCTAAAATACCTAAATTTCCCTGCCAACTCCAAAAGTCAAGAAAATGAGAAGGAAGACTGAGGATGAAGGAGCAACGGATTCACAGCTATAGGGGCCTTGGCCAGCAAAATGAGTGCCATCTGGCTTATCATCTTTGACCCAGTTTTGGCTGAACTCTGATATAGATCACTGAGTCTCTCTAAAGGCATTTGAATTAATTAAAAGAGTAATTATACTGGTAGGTGTGTAGTTTTACAAAACTGCTGATAGTGGAGCATTCAATTTTTGTGTTTATGTTGGTATAAAGGGGGAGGTAAACTCTAGTTTCAAAAAGTGTTATAAGGGTGGATTAAAAACCCAGAGAATAAGAAAACTGAGATTTGCATAACAAGACCCGCAAAAAATATAGTGCATTCCATTTTTACCTTGGGCAGGTAATAGTGTCCAAAGACCAGAACAATACTGTTTTATGTACTGTCTTCTCTACAGGAAAATACCTCCAGTTACTCTGGGTTTCCCCATGTGTTTACCTTTATAATAGTCAAAAGGTAGAAGATGAAGAGTCAGCCAGACCTTAAGCTCATCCTAAATTGGTTTTTGACAAGCGTGGACATTATTTTTCTCCCAAAACTTTTTATTAATGATGCAAAGCTTAGCCTTAATTCTGTCTTCTCTACATTAAGCAAGGCTGGATGTCCCCGGCACGATAAGTTTTGGCCATGTTCTCTGAACCATCTTCAGTTTCCCCAATTTCTGTAAAATATGAGTCTATGAGAAAGAAAAGCAATTTGCTTTCATTTTTCTATACATTCTCACCATTGTTAAGGGAAATATTCCAGGAAACACTAAAAACAATCCTCAAAAAAATGAGGAAAAAAGTGTTCATAAAATTTCTACCTCTAGGTCAAAATTTTACCTATATTGTTAAGGCCCCTGACGTGCTTCAGAATTTTTGAGGAATCCCCAAAGGGCCTTTGATTATGGTAGCTATATCTGTTGATATTTATTATGTTAGAAATTTAAAACAAAAGATAAATTTAAATAAAATCTTCTTTTCACATAAGAATTATCTAAATTGTTAGATTTGTTGTTTTCTCTGTTTGGTGGTAACACCCAGCGTGGACCCAGGGTAACTCTCCTCTCTCATACAGCTTCCAAATGGATACAATCTTTCTCAAAGAAAAATGACAAAAATTACAACTAGCATTTTTTGACATTTTGCTGAATATTTTAAGAATCCTCAAAATACCTAATTATTATACTTCCTATTTTACACTTGAGAAACACACATGGGAATGAGCTAAAGAAATTTGGCTTATGCTCTCACACTTGTAAGTAGTGGGATTTTTGTTAGAAGCTGGAAAATTTAATAGATGGAAGAATCTACCTAGGGACATATACAAAGAAGTGTACAAAATATATAAGGGTTCTAGATTAAATATTATCTATAATCCTGAAAAACTGTAATCACCTAAATATTCAACAAATTATGACCAATCAGTTAAACATATTCACAGACTAAAAACCGCATATGGTGAGAACCTTTTTTAGCTCATATGGATAGACAGCCATCAATTGCATAGTGCCTGACACATACTAGGAACTCAATAATATTTAAAATATGAATGAATCAAAAAAGTACCATTACTCAAAATTATGTTAAACAGAAAATATGAATGAAGGAGAAGCATCATAGAAAATAGCATAGTACAGTGTGATCGCAACTTTGTAAATCTACACTTAAGTGTATATATAGAAAAAGGTATAGAAGCATAGATGTTAATACAGGAATTCTTTGTATCCATGCTGATGCACACTGGGTACTCAATAAATATTCAATGGCTGAACAGATGGATGAGTGACATTTTAAAAGTAGTGACCTCATGGAGCATTATAGGTAACTTTTTCTTTTTTTCTATGTAATTTTTTATATTTAACAAAATGGAAACAGTAAGCATGATTTATCTTTGTAATAAACAATAATATTATAAAGCATTATCACTCTGGGACATACTGTTAGGAATTTGGGGAAAAAGTAGAAGATATAGATGTATCTAATTCCATTTACTGTATTCAAGCAATAAAAAAATAACAGATGTTACAATAAAATGACAAGTCTGATATTATATGGCTGATTATTCTCAAGGTTGAATCTAGAATCTGAGTCACTTGGTTTCTAGACAAGTAGTCTTCCCATTGAACCAAGATGCTTGACATTCCATAATACGGGTGAAGAAGCAACAATACCAACACCGCAGTATCCATCATTAGGCAGTAGTTCCTTGCTATAAGTGAAATGATTCGTTGAATAATTTATGTTATCAGAAAACTCCAAAGTTCTGATAAATATTCCATTTCAATGCAATATAAATTGCCTTTTGAGATTTGTGAACTTCATAAAGGCGTTTCTAAATTTGTGTGTGTTGGAAAGGCACATATGCATTAATTTGGGGAGGAGTCCAGAGTTATTACAAAATTTGTAAAAGGGTCAGTGATCAAAAAGAAAGAAAAAAGTTTGAAAACAAGTAAACCTACAAAATATGCCAGCAAGAGGAGGTAAAAAAAAAATGATTATAAATACAAGAGGAAAAGGAACTAGGACTATTCTGTCTTCCTCTTTTTTTTTTTTCTTTTTAATGTCTGGAACATATCTTGTTAATGTGTAAATAATTCATTTTTTTTTACTTTGTTTTCTAAATAGCAGCACTAGGAAAAACAATGATAAGTTAAAAGTACAGGTCAAATTGCCTGTATGGAATGAACTTTATCAGACGCTAAGAAATCTATTTAATAATTTTCTTTTTCTTTAACTAAATGTGAAATACTTAAAAAGTTACTTATAGTGTTAAAAAGAAGCAGGGTATTGTCCCATCAAATATGCTTGCCCTACAGGAAGTTTGTAAAACTTTTCTGAGCAAATGCAGATTAAACACTTCTCTATTCATTTCACAACTATTGCTTAATTTAAAATTTAACTCTTCCTGAACTCAGGGGAACAAAGCCTGTTTCTCATCCCAACATCCAAGTTGACTGGTGAGGCCTAGGACCTCTGGGATGTAATTCTTAAGACTCATACTGAGCTTCTTTCACTAGATTTCCTGAAAATACCTCTTGGGCCACGATTTCAAATTTATACAATAAACAGAAACAAAACAAAATACAAATCCTTCTTATACCCCAATTATGTTGGAGCTGAGCCCAATCTGATGCCTCTAATACTCTCCATCTGCTTTACCTGAATAAATGCCTAGATCATCAAACAGTATCAAGAGCACTTCCTGTTCTAGTGTCTGTGGTGAAAAAATTATTATTTTTAAGACTAAAATAATTAGAAGTTATAGGAGATAGAAAGGGTGTCTTTTTTCCTCCTTCCTTGAAACAAAATTGCTAAAACAGTATTTCACACTCAACATTTAACTGTGGGACTTGATCCAATCTTTTCAAGTATCTAGTCTTGAGCTGTTTTCCTGCTGTGTCAAATAACTCAAGGGAAAATTCAATCAGCACACGGGTGGGTTTACATTTAATTTTTCAGTATTGTCTGGCGTAACACTGAAACACATCAAATACCCAGGAATGCTTTGCATAAGTATCCAAAACCACTCTTTTTTTTTTTTTTTTTCAAATAAAATTTAAATGAGTCCATGAAGGCGGTTGCTAAGGATCCTCAGGGCTGTCAAAGAGCAAGGCAGAGTGCGGGGACCACGGAGTGGCATCACGTGTACCATAAACGCACACCACCTCGCTGCTGCCTAAAATTGCTAAATTTCCGGGCTCCAACCGAAGGAAACAACTGATCGCTCGACTCCGCAGTGCATTTACACCCAGGAAAGCAAACTTGCCCCGGTGAGAAGGAAACTGAAGTTTCTGATCCGTGTGCATCGTTTCAAAAGCAAAAGGCACGCAGCCTTTGAAAGCAGTGAGGTTCCCCTCCGTCCCGTTCTTCCTTCCTAGTGACTACAGACTAACAGCCAAGGAGAGTGGGAGAGAGAAGTGGAGCAGGGCAAGAGTAAAGGTATTGCTTACAGTTCCCAGAGTTACATGAGAATCTTCAGGCTTTTCTGTGCCTCTATTTTCGGTCAGGATCCCAGTTCAGCCTGAACTTCAGGAAAGTCTTATCCCTGGTAGGCGGGGCCAAACCGTGGGCTGGTCTCCTTGGGGTTCTGCACATGTTTTAAGGTGGAATTAAAGAACAAGAGAGGGAGAGAACACTGCTCATAAAGGCTGATATTTGGAAGGTAAATATTCAGTTATCAGAATCAGATGTTTGCAGTCAGAAAGCATGCTTAAAGGATAGATAAACTAACTTGTCCTAAATTATATAGACTTTGCGTTTCTCTGCGTGTAGAATTGCTTTTTGCCCTTAAGAACACACTACTTCTCTTTCTTCCACACAAGTAAGAACAAAATTGAAAACACAGTAAATAACCTTGCACATTTTTTTTTGCATTCTTTAAAAAGGCCAAGCCTATAACAAACCCTAAACATAAAAATGGATACATTTTTTTTTAAATGAACGATGTAGGACCACTTTAAAAATCACATCTATTCAAATATTTCCTCCCCCAAACTCTGAACACCTGAGTTGATAATTATATTCCTTTGTAAGTTTAAGGTTAAAAGCATTCCAAAGAATATAATGCAAATGTTGAGATTTATAGTTAAAAAAAATTAAGTCATGTTGAATTCCAAATTTGCAATGTAAACTAAAATACTTGATAACGTGAATATGAAGAAAAGCACATTGTTTGAATTCCATAGAAATCCATTCTAGAAGAATTAATTACTCCACTTGAATAAGAACACTCATCATAGCACTGGTCCTGTGTTATACTTGGGTATACAAGAAAAAAAAAATGTATTATTCCATGAGGTTGAAAGTGAAGTCTTTTTCATGTTATAAACCCTCTTTCTACCTGAGGTCCATAACACATTAGGAGCTCCATGAGCTCAATGGATGGTTGTTGAAAGCACTGTCTCTCATGTGAGGTCAAGGACATCCTGAACCTGACACCCAAGGAGCACTCCACTTAGTGCAATTTTCTGCCTCATTACTGAAGAGAAAAATTTTATTTTTATGCTCCTTTCCACATAGGTAAAATTTGTGGAAAGGCAAAAACCAACCAGAGGTAAGAAAGAAATGGACCTTAATTAAATACATGTACTATTAATAGAGTCAGATATCATGATGAAAGCATAGCTCTTGAGAGAGTGTTCATGAGCGATAGGAACTATGTTCTAAGAGTGAAATATCTACCTGTAGTTACCTGTACATCTGCACCAACATTTTAACCTAAAAACTGAAAATGATAATTTTCTTTTTAGATATATTAGATGATTGTTGCTATTTTATTAAGCTTTCTTTCCCTCCACATTTTTTTAAAATAAGTTAAAAAAAAAAAGTGGAACAGAGAAAGCCCTGATGATATGATTGTTACTCCTTATACAGACCTCTGATGGGCAAGGTACTCTGTCTTATCACTATACTCACTATATCACTAACCACTGTATTTATGACAGTAAACATCACTCTTTAGATCTTGTTTAGAATTCTCATCTCACATAAGCACAAAAAATCCAAAGCCCATATTTTTCCAGTATGTCAGATACTCTTATAGCAAGTTTTATTCGATCATCTTTTCAGCTTTGTCCCAGGTCAAATAAATATCTGTTAGACTTTAGTGGTTCCCAAGTTAGGCACCTTCCACTAATTCCCTTCTGGATCAGAAATGGTCACTATCTTGCCCCTTCATCCTCCTCACCATGAATCACTTGTTCACCTTCTGATTTTATCTTCAATTTTTTTTTATATCTGCATTTTTCTTTTCTTTCCATTTTACTGTCAAAATATTAACTTTAATTGTTGCCTCCCTCTTTCTTACAGATACTAACGTATGATCTTTATTCCTGCATCTCTTTTCTGTTCTCAAGATCATCTTAGGCTTCACCAACAGATACACCTTCCAACAAGTCTAATCAGTTCACTGTCATACCCATCATACCCAGTTTTCTCCACTGCCTACTGACTCATACCATCACACTTTTAAAATATTCCTTTTTCATTTGCAAGTGAGGTAGAAGTAAAAATTAAATCAGGATAACTTCAGGTTCTATGCCACATCACAATTTTATATAGTACAAATAGAAAGATTCACCCTGTCAAAATAAATACAGTTTAATATACAGTAGAAATGTTTGGCTACCAACAAATTGGGTTCAAGAATTTTTTACAAAGCCAGGTTTTTCTCATTCATTTTTATCTACTTGTGGCAATAATTTAACAAGTTATTTTCTGCTCTCCAAGATCCCTCTAAATTTGAGAAAAGTGCATGTCTAGTTTTAGTACTTCGGTCAGAGTGGGCGCAAGCCCAATTACTCAGCTCCAAGGCTGACTTGCAGGCACTTTAAAGTTAAAAAGATATTTATGCTCTTGGAATTTAAATGTACTGACGACAGTGAGAAAGTCTGAGCCTGTGACCTTTGGTTGAGGTAATCCTGAGTAGTAAGAACTATTGCTAAATGGATTTCCAGTGTTTCTCAAGTAGCCAAACTCTGATAGATGTCACTAGAGGGTTTTTATAGAACTTTTGGCTGTCTAGGGCTAAGAAGATAACAGCATTTCTATATTTATGTCTGCAAAACTAGTGACTCAGCAGCTTCAGGAACACTTTGCTATTCAATTTTTCAAATACACTGTCAGGTACTGACAGTTTTGGAAAAAAAAATCTTTCTTCCTTCATGCTTTATATACAGGATATTTTTCTCTGGTTAAAAATACAATGCAGGGCTGGGGTTGTGGCTCAGTGACAGAGCACTTGCCTCGCACATGTGAGGCACTAGTTTCAATTCTCAGCACCACATAAAAATAAATGAACAAAATAAAGATGAGTCTATCTATAACTAAAAAATAGTTTAAAAAAAAGAAGTAGAATAACGAACAACAAGAAAATGTAACAGTGGTCCACTTTTTGCTTTGAATATAGCCCTTGCTTCTCTGCTACTGCAATTTATTTATTTAGGTATTAGAGAATGAACTCAGGGGCACTTAACCATTTAGCCACATTCCCAGTGCATTTTTAAATGTTTGAGACAAGTTCTTGCTAAGTTGCTTAGGGCCTCACCAAGTTACTAAGGCTGGTCTCAAACTTAAAATCCTCCCTTGTCAGCCTCCTGAGTTGCTGGGATTACAGACATGTGCCACCATGCAAGTTGTGACTTATTTTAAAAGGCACATGTTTCTTTCTCTTCCTCTCTTTCTCCTCCTCCTTAATCTCTTCCCCTCCCTAATCTCAGAGAAACAGGATTACCTTTCTCCCCAACCTGGGCTGAGTTATAGGTCCTTGAGCACACACCCACCACAAAAACAAGGTAACCCAGACTTTGGAGATGGTACCAGATCTCAAAAATGATTATCTGCTAAATTAACAAGTGAATTACAACTCAGAACAGAGAACACACGGAAGGTATCCTTTGCATCACCTCTTTAAAATTCCCCTGTTCCTTCCGATGAGTGTGTTTCTCCTTTGCTAGCAAAGGAATAAACTTCTTTTTCCTTTTTCTTAAAACTATAACCTTGGGGCTGGGGATGTGGCTCAAGCGGTAGCGCGCTCGCCTGGCATTCGTGCGACCCGGGTTCGATCCTCAGCACCACATACCAACAAAAATGTTGTGTCCTCCGAGAACTAAAAAATAAATATTAAAAATTCTCTCTCTCTCTCTCTCTCCTCTCTCTCACATTCTCTTTAAAAAAAAAAACAAAAAACTATAACCTTGTTGTTGGATTGGCATCAAGTACAAGAACCAAGATTTCAAGAACAACCCTTAATCTTCACCCAAATAAAAAAGTCTCATAACAGGATTTAGTTTCATTAAATTTATGACGTGGCTTTAAATTCCATAGTTGATCCCAAGTTTACTTCTCAACATAAAGTAAACATTGAGATAATTCACAACAACAAAATTCACAAAACTGCTATAAAAAAATATATCCTAATCTTCTTTATTCCAAATTTTCAAAACAATCCAACTGTTTTGTTCATGGAGACAGGACCATTAAGGAAAACAGAATGGCCTAACCAACTTAAATATTTCTTAATTAATATCCTCTTTCGATTGTTGAATGTTCTGGGTCAATTTGACGATGCTGAGGGATGCCCAAATGACTAGTAAAACGCTGTTTCCAGGTTTGTCCATGAGGCTGTTACCAAAAGAGATTAGTACTAGTACTAGGGATTGAACCCAGGAGTGCTTAACCACTAAGCCATATCCCCAGCCCTTTTTATTTTTTACTTTGAGGTTTCACTAAATTGCTTAGGGCCTTGCTAAATTGCTGAGGCTGGCATTAAACTCACAATCCTCCTGCCTCAGCTTCCCAAACTTCTAGGATTACAGGCATGTGCCACTGAGCCTGAAGAGATTAGCATTTGAATCAAAAGACCAAGTAAAAAAAGCCATGGCTAATCCATGTTGGCAGGCATCACCCAATCCCTCAAGGGCCTAAATAGAACAAAAAGTCACGTGCCTATCCCTGGAAAGAGCAAACAGGATCAGCACAGTTCGTATTTTCATGGATTTTACATCTCAGTAGAGGAGGAAGACAAGGAACAAGACAAGATAATGACTTTTTGAAGCCATCATGTCCTGGAAAGACCCGTCCAAGGGGGCAACTTTTCAACTAAGACTTGAAGATGAACCCCAGTGTGAAAGGAATGTTTCAGACAACAAAAACAGCAACTAAGCATATACAAACCTAACCTGACACATAAAATTTAAAAGGCACACAAGACAATGCCACCAGAAATGTCTTGAACAGCAAAAGCTAGAGAAAAATGAGAGAGGTGAAGTCAAGCTGAATTAAATCAGAAATCCAAGCTGGGCACAGTGGAACAAGCCTATCATCCCAACAATTCAAGAGGCTGAGGCAGGAGGATCAGAAGTTCAAGACCAGCCTCACCAATTTAGCAAGGCCCTAAACAATTTAGAGAGACCTTGTTTCAAAATAAAAAAAAAATAAATAAAAATGGCTGGGGATGTGGCTCAGTGATAAAGCACCACTGAGTTCAATCCCCAGTTACCTCCTCCTCAAAATAAAATAAATCAGAAATCCAAACTGAGTCATGAAGGTAGGATTGGGATTTGGTGGGTAGTCATGATAAATTGAAGCAGCGAAAGCAAAGACAGGAATTCATCACAGAGTAAGTGCAATGGCAAGTCTGTTGCCTAAAGTTCTGTCCTTGTCCTCAATGCCAATTCATTAATGAGGACACAGTTTTGAAAAAAAGGAAAAAGAAGATTTATTGCTTTACTAGCAAAGGATAAATACAGGGGACTCCTGTCCCAAAGGCTGTGATTCTGCCCATCTGTAGGAACAGTAGGCTTTCATAGAGGTGATTCAGAGAAAAATGAGATTAGGGAGGAGAAGTTTAAGGAAAAGAAGATTGGGAGAAAGAATAAAACATCAAATGAACCCCTGTTACAAGTCTAAGAGTTTTGGAGGATACTAGAGATAATTTTAAGAATGTACACTGGTGGTCAGACTTTAAGAACTCTGACAACAGGTATAGGGATTTGGACCTGCAGTGAACCAGAAACTTCCCAGTTATCAAATATGCTAGTGGTTCCTTGCACTGTCTTTGCTTTAATTTTGTTAGTTGAGATTTCATTGAAGATGGGCACTGGCTTCTTGGAACTTAGCAGGGAATGACATTGTTACACTGGTATTCAGGAATATAGCACGTTAGAATGAAGAATGGAGACACCAAAATGAGGAGGGAGAAAACCAAAGTGATTACTGTGTCACCAGGTATCAGGGACTGGTGTCACCCAAAGCTAGATCCTTGTCCCTAATGCCAATCCAGTAGGTTTTAAGAACAGGGAAAAAGAAGTTTTATTGCTTTACTAGCAAAGGAGAAATACAGGGGACTCCTGTCTCATAATCTGTGATTCTCTCTATCAAGAGAAACAGAGGATTTTTTTTAAGGTGATTCAGAGGAATCTTGTTTCCCAAGATTGGGGAGGAGAGATTAGGAAAAAGAGGATAGGGCAGGAGAAGATCAGGGAGGAGAAGGACAGGGAGGAGAAGAACAGGAAAGAGAAGAACAGGAGGAGAAGATTAGGAAGAAGAATAGGAAGAGAAGATGAGGAAGAAGAACAGGGAGGAGAAGATTGGGGAGGAGAATGTGGGGAAGAAGGAAAAAATATCAGTTTTAGAGCAGCAAGGGATACATTCAAAGCATGAAGTGAACCACTGTTATACCAAGACCTGGATGGGAGGAGCCCTATCAAGAGGGAAAGAATAGAAATGGAGCGCTAATACAGTTGGATAAAACTCAACTACATTAATGCAGCATACCATGGTAGGAGAAGATAATTCATACAAGACAGATGTTTCAGACACTCAACTTAGCATTAGGGTCTTAACAACTTTTACACAGTTTTTACTTAATACTATTTTATTAATATTTAAGACTTTATCTTCCAATTGTTGTTTACTTTGAGGATTTATGCCCAAACAAGTAAGCCAATTTACTCTTAGCTGGAATTAATTTTGCCATCTCAAAACTGTGAAAACAGTTCGAGGAAAAAAGGAAATTTGGCATTGCAAAATGTGTCCTCTATTTCTAAGTCCTCACATAGGCAGACATGAGTGCTTCAGGAAGAAAATTTTCCCAGTGTATGGTTCAGGTTAATAGCAGGTGGCAAGACTTCTGGGGAATGGCCACCTGGCCATGTGGTAGGAGAAGATAATTTTGTATAAATTGATGATTCACAGATCTAATTTCAAATTAGGATTTAGTGCCTTATACATTGTAAATAATACACAGTATTAATATTAATATAGAATACATAGTAATATATAAGTAATACTTAGTAATACATTTGTAAGATGCACTAAAAATTTTATTAAGATTTAAAACTTAATCTTGCCACTTACTTTATGGAATAATGCCCAAATGAGTCAATTTATTCTTACTGGGAAATAGTTATATGAAACTTAGAAAAACAATTTGAGACAGAATGAAGAGAGTCGAGATTGCAAAATATATGGTGCTCAAGGTAACATTGGACTATATTTACAGGAGTTCCATAGATTCAAGCTTGGTGCAGAGTCAAGAAAATAAGTCTTAAATTCCAAGGAATTATGTGGCTTCAACATTGATCATCCATAGGTATCATTATAGAACAAAACCAGAGGGGGCTCAGTGGTAGAGTGCTTGCCTAGCACATGTGAGGCACTGGGTTTGATCCTCAACACTACCTAAAAATAGATAAACAAACAAACAAACAAATAAGTAAATGTTTTGTGTCCATCTACTACCAAAAATATACTTAAAAAAATGAAAGAACAAAACCAGAAGATTCTATTTAAATGTCATGGACTTTGCTGGATCCAAAGGACACTTACAAAACTTGTAGAATGTGAATGGGAAAAAAGTTTCAAAAATGCCTAAAGTTAAACTTCCCATCCAAATGGGGGCTAGGAACAGTTTAACTTATTAAAATAAATGTGGCATTTCTTTGTCCTATGTTACAGAAGTAATGACCCTGAACCTAATCTTATAAGAGAGAGGGAATAAAATCACACATCTTATCTCCCAGACATGACAATGGTTGACATTTCATTGTTTGTTATTTTGATTTTATGTTCTATGTATACAGATATAATTTTAATAGGATTATACACCACTTCATAATCTCTAAATTTTTCCTATGCACAGCACATCGGAAATATCTTTCTATGATAATAAGGTATTTTATTGGCTGTATAACATTACAATATATAAGAAGACTGTAATTTTTTTTTTTTTTTAGTAACAGGGATTGAACCCAGGGGCACTCAACCACTGAGCCACATCCCCATCCCCTTTTATTTTTTCATTGTGAGCCAGGGTCTCCTTAAGTTGCCAAGACCAGTCTCAAACTTGAATCCTCATACCCCAGCCTCCAGAGCCATTGGGATTATAGGTGTGTGCCACCATGTTCTGCCAAGAATAACTTAGTTGAAGATGTTCTGTCGTGTCCAGCTTTTGCTTTTCATCACTATGACCAAAATACCTAACAAGACCACTTAGAGAAGAGAAAGTTTATTTTAGACTCATGATTTCAGAGTTCTCAATCCATGGTCAGCCAACCCCAATGCTCTATGGGTGAGGCAGAAAAATCATGGCGGAAAGGCACTGCAGAGTAAAGCTGCTCAGATCATGGCAGCTGGGGAACAGAATGAGAGAGGAGAGAGACAGAGGTTGGGGGAGAGGGATGGGGGGGTGGGGGGAAGAAAGGGGAAAGGGAGGGGGAAGGGGAAGAAAGGATGGGGGGGCAGAGGAAGAGGGGGAGACAGATGGGGGAAAGGACCAGAAACAAGATGTAATCTCTAAGGTCATGCCCCAGTGACCTACTTCCTCCAGCCATGCCCACTGACCTGTAGTTACTACCATCCAGTAATTCATTCAGCAATCAGTGGATTAATCCACTTGATGAGGTCAGAGCCCTAATCATTTCCTAAGAATTTCACCTCTGAACCTTACTGTATTGGGGAATTAAGTATTCAAAATATGAGCTTTGGGGGGGGGCATTCCAGATCCATACCATAGTAACAAATTAAAGTAAATTTAGCCACCTTTGCTATTTTGTATAAATAGGATTTTTTTTTTTAACTGAGGATTGAACTCAGGGACACTTAACCAAATTAACTGAGGCATGTCTCCAGCCCTATGTTGTATTTTACTTAGAGACAGGGTTTTACTGAGTTGCTTAAGGCCTTGCCAAGTTGCTAAGGCTGGCTTGAACATTCTCCTGCCTCAGCCTCCCTAGCCACTGCGATTACAGGCATGCAACACCACACCAGCCCAAGTATGATTTAATCTAATAAAAATGGTTTCACTTTACTCTCAGATAAGTAAGGCATGAAGAAGAAAGCAAGTCTAAGTTTCTAGAAACTGTTCTTGGTACGCTAATGGGAGATGTTAACATTTTACTGTTCTCTAGGTTGGTATTAAACTGACAAACCTTCTTAATCCTACTTTAAATAGAGATGGCATCATATTTTCCTGTTACCAAAGCTAATGCAAAATTAACTCATTAAGAATAAAGTTAAGAACTTATTACTCATTGACTTTTCTCATCCCCTATGACTTTCTTCACTTTTATTTGTGAAAATAAAAATGCAATGCCTACTATACAAAACAAACATTTTCAGAGACAGTCTTGTTATTATATAAGTGATATTTATATATTTTGTACTGTATACTTTATTATATAAATAGTTTCAATCTATTTTATTTTGTGTGTATTTTCCTTAGAAAAATACCACAAGTTAGGGAAGTCTTAAAATAAAGAATGTTTTCAGTTTCTGTTCCTATTCTGAGGCCACTTCTCAATATTTATATAAAATCATGGTGACTTATAAGAATGGTCATCAAGGTATTAGCTGGAGTGTTTACAAATCTGGTGGCCATTACACACAGGGACATTGATAAACATCTGTCCTCCCCCATTGAATGACTAATTAATACTCCTTCCTCATTGAGAGATGAATGTCTGTCAATCCTGAAGGGTACACCAATGGAATTAAGGTACATTTTAAACTCCAAGTGATCTTGGACATGCTTGGTTCACAGGTAAAGGCAATACCTGCTTTCATACTGTTTCTGTTATAGGTAGAGCTGAGTTTACAAAACTCCGTCCCAGAGCTACTGTTGAAGGGACAAAATGTTATAGGTTTGTACTAGTAAAAGGGGAAATCACATAAATGATAATGTTATTAACTGTCCATTCAAGGAAATTAGAAGGTTTACCATTTATTGTGAGATTATGTACTTCTCAAACTTTGGTGTTCAAATGGCATTCACATTTTTACTGAGGTGGTTGTTTATTTGTTTTTGGTGAAAGGGAGAGAAAAGAGATTTCCTGAACCATAATCTCCAAAAGTCTGGGGACTGTGGTTTCAAACCTTTTCAGAAGGTCAAACTATTTCAGCAATACAAACGTTTGCAATCTCATATCACATGAGATCAAGAAGGAAGAATTTACCAGGTGTGATGGCACATGCCTCTCTGCCCTCCAGAGACTCCATCCTCTCTAGTTACTTCATCCAGTGGTTCTTCATTTCCTTCGGAATGCCACCTATTCTCTTCCACATGGTCTCAAAATACCTGGCCCTGGATCTGACCCCACTCAGTCTCACCTTCTCCTTTACTCCAAAGCAACAGTGGAACTTCTTTTAATTTTAAGAATGCACCCTATACTTCAGGTTGCACACTCTTCATATATATTCTATTCCTTTCCCAACACTCTATCTTGCTGACACCTAATTAATTTTCAATTTTCACTTTGAAGATTTCTTTCTTATAAACCTGACCTGGTGGCATGCGCTATAATTCCAGATACTTGAAAGACAGAGGCAAGAGGATTGGAGTTCTAGGCCAGCCTGGGCAATTCAGGGAGACTCCTCTTAAAACAAAACAAAACAAAAAAAAGAGCCGGGGCTGGAGCTCAGTGGTGTAGAGCTTACCTATCATGCACAAGGCCTTGGGCTCTACCCCAAGTACAAAATTACTTCCTTCTAAAAGATCTTCCAGGTCAATATCCTCCTTTCTCTGTCCCAAACTTCTCTCCTTAATCACCTGTCTTAATATTCCTAACTATAAACTCTGAGAGGGCAGGGACTATTTTGTGTTGCGTTATACAGTCAATGGCTAGCATGAGGAGTATTAGGGTTCTCTAGAGGAACAGAAACAGAATCAACAAGAACTATAATTATAAAACCCTTTTTATAATTTTATATTAGGTTGGCTTACACCACCAGAAGCTGGATAATCCATAATGGCAGTCTGCAGGCTGGAGAGCTGGAAGAACCAGTAGCTGCGCAGTCCAAGAGGCTGAAGCCCCAGAACTAGAGGGATCAGCGGTGCTATCTTAGTCTGAGACTGAAGGCCCTGGAAACTCCCTGGAGAATCACTGGCAGAGTCCAAACCTTTGGAAGCCTGAAGAAGAGAGAGTCTGGTATCCTCAGACCATGGCAGCCGCAATCAAGTACCCGTTCAAGAAAAACTAAACTTGCACCTGTTGCTGCTTCCGTGTTCTTTCAACTTTTATTCCATCCACACCATCAGCTATTGGATGGTGCCGCCAGTGCTTAGGGAGGCTCTCCAGTTCAGTTGGCTATCCCATATGCCAATCATTCCTAGATGCACCCTCACTGATGTGTGAAAGCCTTGGCATCTGGTAATCCAGTCAAGTTGACCATTCAAATTAACCATTACATGAGGCCTCCATGTATTAATAATTGGTTTTCAAACAATAGTTTAAAATGAATGAATTCCTTCTACTTAGCATTCTAAGCCCTCTTGTTATATTTTTATTCTGGCTATTGGACTCAACAACTCATTTCAACTAATTCCAGACACAATGTAATAGGTCAACATCTCAACTTCCAAGGATCCACTGCTCTGCTTTTAACCTAACAGTGTTTTCCTTAATGCTGCTTCTTGGTGCTGCCAAATCATACTTCCTAAATCTGTTTAACCCTGTCTTTTAAAAGATAAGGCATTACTCTTACATTCTGATCATAATTTAATGAAAACTGATCAGAAACAAACCTGAACTGGAAGGTTGAACTCTTCAATCTTCAAACTGTCTTTAGGATAGCAGGTTTCTTTCCCATTCCTGAAAGGCAAGTCATAGGGAAATGCCTGAAATTAGGATAAACAGAAGATGCATTTTATATCAGATGGCTGCTCAAGAGGAAACCACAATAACAAACATATCTATCTCATCCTAAGCAATAATAATAAAGAAAAAAAAAAGGAAAGGAAATAAAAATCAAGTGGTTATGTTGAGCAATGCTCACTGAAGTCAAGAACAGCCACAAACATTTCCAGGCCCTAGAAGCCAAAAAGAATGCACTTTGTGTGTACCAAATCCTAGAGAGATTTCTAATTATATTCTTGTTTTGTAAACATATTTGTATATTCAGATAATGATTATTTTCAGGGCCATCCTTTTGAAATAAAAAGAGAGAAAAAAAAAGGGAGTGATAGTTAAAGAAAGGAAACAGCTCTGATTCACAAGAATCTTATAATTGAAAGAGAGTGACCCTCAAAATTATCTAAGAAAACTCTTCACCTGTTCTTAGGTGCTCCTAAAGTTCATAGATTTTTAATCCCTAAGTTATATTTGAGTGAACCCTCTTTGTTATCAGTATCTAATGAAGCTTTAAGATCTCTAACTTTTTTCCTACTCAATATTTCCAAATTTTTTTTTTCTTCCTTTTCTATTTCTAGGGCCACCACCCTGCTTCTTCATATAGCTCCACGACTGGAGGGTCATCATCAACTCCTATCGGGTCTCCCTGTAATTCAAGCCTTTACTGAGTAGCCAATATAGTGGAGAAAATCACCTCAAGGATCATTTCCATCATAACATATGTATCCTATCAGTCAAAAACTTAACTGACTTCAGTTGCCTATTGAACTAAACAAACAAACAAAAAATCATAGCAATCAGGAACCACCTGCTATAGGGTAGGAAATTTTTTCTCCTTGCAGATACATCTATGGACCCATCACCATCCACTTTTAACCTAGGCAAATTGGAGAGGACATATAAGAAACCAACATGTTTCCCAGCCTCGCCCATCACTACATGTTCGGCCTTGCTGCCACGCTTAACTGATTTTGAGCGGCAATTTATTCATCTCTAAGGTAGATGATTTCACTCCATACCACGTTGAGTTGCTGTGAGAACTGCCATAATGCATGTAAAGTACCTGGCAGGAATCAGACATACTCATACATCTTAACTACTGTTATTTTATATAGTTCACAAAGGATTTGAGTAAGCCACATCAATCAATCAATAAATTAATCCTTTATGTACTGAGCACTTGCTCATGCTAGATACTATGTAAGTTACTCAGGAATTAAAGAAGATAAGACTTAGTCCCTCACCCTGAATACCCTCACATGATAGTAACATGTGACCACATAAACATAAAGCCATGTGACTGTGCTGTGTATTTGGGGTCCTCTGGGTGGGGATTCTTAAACTTTGTCAAGGAAGACAGTTAATTTGATTTCAATCAATAGGCAAAGATGAGCCGGGCTTGGTGGCACACACCTGTAATCCCAGTGGTTCGGGAGGCTGAGGCAGGAAGATGGCATGTTCAAAGCCAGCCTCAGCAATGGCAAGGCACTAAGCAACTCAGTGAGAGCCTGTTTCTAAATAAAATACAAAATAGGGTTGGGGATGTGGCTCAGTGGTCGAGCACCCCTCAGTTCAAAACTGTTGGGAGTCACCCTGGCTCCAAAGACTAACTTCCCCATTTCCCGAGAAGAGCTGTCCAATGGTGGGCCCTGCTGACTCACATGATCCTTACCCACCTATCAGAAAGCACCCCGTGCCAACTGTCAAACTGTTAAACTGTCATAACTGTCAAACCGCCCCCAGCTCTATAAATATGCAGAGCTGTTCCTCAATTAACGGACATTTTCTCCTATGACGAGCCTTGTTCATTCTTTCAAAAACCCAGTACCAAAAAATAAAAATAAAAAAGATAAGCAAAGATGAAGCAAAGAGAGGAAACAGCAGACTTTCAGGGGTAGACAAGTGGATTACTGTAATAATAATTATAACAATTATGATTATAAAAGTCTGCACCAGAAAACATGGCCTCAGTTCCAAGCTAACTTCTGGTTATCTTACTTTCAGCAAACTGTACTAAATTCTAGCTGCTCAGTTTATCTATGACTGAATCCCACAGCTATGCCCACACCCGGGCCCGTACCCTTCCCTCTGAGCTTGTTCTCTCCTTCTGACCACCTCAGATTGTGGCTTACGTTCCTGAGGCCCTTCCTCATGGGCTCCTTACCCATCTGGCTCTTGACCACAGTGGCCTCCCAGGGTTTCGAATTTTGTCTATTTCCTAGGAATTGCTCCACCAGACTATGATCTTCCCAAACACACATCCCTGGCTATATAACTGTAGGTCTTACTTTAAATGTCATCTCAAAGAGCATTTCCCTCCCGGCCTCTTTTCCCCACCCCCCAAATTTACCAGAACAACTCAGCCCTTCTCTCTTCCCTGTTATTCACTTTCACTCTCTACATTGAAGTTACCTGATAATTTTCTCATTTGCGTATGTATTTCTGTGTCTCTTGTTTGTGTTTTACTTCTTTCACTGGTTTAGGACCTCAACTGATTTGTTCCCTGTGGCATCTGCAGGGCCCAGAAAATTTTTGTGGAACATAACAAGTAAGCAACAGAATAATGAATGAATAAATGAAAACCTCGGCAGCTGCCAGCAGACTTCTGATCATACATTCCTGCTCCCTAGACTTAGAGCCAATGGATTCCTGTTTTTAGTAGACTGCTAGTTTTAAAATCTCAAGACCTACTTATGTGGCTGCCACATGAGTCCCTAGGAGCCACATAGGCCTATAGCTCAAGGTCACCCACTGTCTTCCATATTCCAACATTTAACTCATCTTATTCATCAGCAATGTCATTCGCCTATTTTTAGCTAACATTTGATTGTCACCTTTCAACCAGAGCTACTAATAATCACCCTTGTTTCTTAACATGGGCCACCACCTAGACTCAGCTATAGGATTAGACTGTATTTCCAGCATGGCTTTGAGGTTCTTGTTTAAAACTCCCCTACTCTCAAAGTCTTTTCTAATCACCTTCAAATGAGAGTGTGATGATGTCCTTTGCCAATTTATTCAAGCTGTGCCAAATTGAAATTCTAACATTTTTTAATGTTAATCAAGTTATTTAATTTATAGACCATATGTACTTAACATTTTTTAATGTTACAAAAAAAATATGTATTTATTTTCCCTGTTTTGCATGTATTTTAAGCTAGATATTATCATTTATGTTTTCAATCTTTATCGTTAATCTTCTGTTACAATTTTATATCTTCTCAGAAAAGTAAAAATCTTCAAATAAAATATATCCTGGTTATTAGTGACACTATGCAATGTTGTTGTGTGTGATTATTTAGCGTGGCTACATTTCACCAAATCCTAACCTATTTACCTTTCACCTCAATGTTTTATGGGTCACCATCACTCCTTTTCTCTCCACCAGTCAAGATAATGAGCTCCTCGAGGGCAGAAGCCACGTCTTACTCAACGGTGAATCCCGAGTAGACCCCATTTTGCTTGGCATCCAGCAAGTTTTTAGGAAAACCTGACTGAAGACCTAAATCAACTAACTGCATTTCCCAAGGTGCTATGGAGCACAGTTGAGCACTCATACTCCACCAACAGCCTAAATCGTGACACTGATGTGCCATTTCTTTTCATTGGTTTCATGGCGCTTCCAGAGTTCCACTGTGCTTGCTCATTGAGTCAGGTGCAATGAGGGGGCTCTGCCTAGGGGCTCCCTGCTCTAGTACCAAACATAAAGGATCACAGGCTTTTCTCGACTTTCTTACAGAATGTGCCTTCTTTCTTCAGTGGATAGGAAATTAGAAAGTATTTTCGGTACTTTTTCAACTTACATAGATTAAAGACTTGTAAGCTATTACATTTTGCATAACAAGATAAAAAGAATTGGTGTATATTTGCAGTAAAGAATAAAAGGGGCAAAAACTACATTACTGAGCAGGATGTCAAACCAGCCATGAGGAGGAACAAAGGGAGAAAGAATCAAAGGATGGGCTCAGCTCTAACACACAGGAGGCAGAACCCGAGTAAAGGTAGGGATCCAAGTCAGAAATTAGTTCTCTCTCTCACTTGAGGGTGAGCTAACAAACTTTTAACTTAGGGCTCATGACATCCCCCTTGCTTTGGCTCCAGAGTCTGAAGCAGAACTGAGCATTTCACACAGGATCCAGTGGGTCCTTGAATAAAGGCTGGAGAAAGACATTGGAAAGGAGACAGGCAGGATGTGGTCCTCATAGGTGCACCTTCTGGTTTCACAATAGCACTTTGACCTTCTGCTCATGAAGCTGATTTGTTCCTGGGTATATGTACATGTGTGCGTGGGAAGCCATTCTCGCACGTGATTGGGCACCCTCCTGATTGGGTGTGAGGCGTTCTGGCCAAACTGTGTCGGAGCTAATCCCCACCCTCTCCAGGTGCAAGAGCCTGTCCGTGTGGGGGTGTGACTGACCACTGACCCTGAAACCAATCGCTGACCCTGACCTTGGAATGCTGCCCCCCTCAACCTTCATTGGATGGAATTTTCCCCTGAATTTCTTGTTCCCCAATAAAAGCCCACTCCCTGGTGTGCTCTCTCTCTCTCTCCTGCTAGTCCTGAGTAAGCCTTGCTGCCCCACCGGATGCTTCGAGGTGAGAGCCAGAGGGGAGAGCCATCTCAGACCTGGTCCCAGAAAAAGGTAATTGAGTCTGTGTCTTTATTTCGCTCTCACTAGTTAACTTCTATGCTACAAACCTCTTTAATGAAACCAGCGTGCTGGTCGCATGGTGAATGTGTGGTGGTGCACTCCTTTTTCATGCCAGTCCATTTCAGCCTTATTCTTAACCTTGCACATTCACCCTGGGTGAGAATTTGATTATAGCAGTAAGTTCATGCTGACTAAACTCACCACTGTATTAGAAATTTAATAGCATTTCTTAGAATTCTGGAAGCACTGGAATGTATTACTCTCACCCTGGTTTTCTTATAGTACCACAATCTTTCATAAGCTACTAATCTTCTAGTTGATTAAATATTAGAAGCTTAAATATATAGACGATGTCCGCTTTAATCTTGTAATGTTATTTTATGTAAAATGCAAGCTACCTTCCCAGAATTTAGCTAAACTTATTTTCTATTATAGTTTTTTTAGTTTTCTTACTGATTCATACTTAAGTCTCTTCTTTCTTGGTTCATTCTTTCCCTACAGAAAATTGGCCTTATTCTCAATTGAAAAACTATGAATGATTTATCTTGGAATCTTTTAAAAATTCTTGTGGTTTACACGATTTCAGTAGTTAGACTATTTTCATCACTGTGAGACAATCCTCCCTGAAATCAGATCAGTACTTGCTTTGCAAACCTCACTGTCCTGGTTTTTTTTTTTTTTAACCCCCTTAACAAAACAAGTGAAATTTTCTTGTGGGTTACCACAGCCCTCCTGGGTTTTCTTATTGTGAAAATTCATTTATACATTCAATATGGCTTATTCAAATCTTTTACATGCTAGTTTTCCAGGAGCATTCAAAGAATGACTCAACACTCCCCTTCCAATAGCTCATAAACGAACTGAGGACACAAAAGTACATACACACATGAAACTATGAAACAAAAGAAATAATAATAATGGTAATAGTAATAATAAGCATTCTTATACAGAATGGCGGTAAATTCTATATGTCAATCAACTGGGCAAAGGGAGGCCCTGGGAGCTGGAAAAGCTTTCTGGATGTGTATGTGAGGATGTCTTTTGGAAGAGATTGATATTTGAATCAACAGGCTGAGTAAAAATGGCCACCCTCACCCATGTGAGTAAGCATCATTGATTCTGATGAGTCCCTGAAAAGCACAGAAAGGCAAAAGAAGGGTGAGTTTGCTCTCTCTTCTGAAGTTAGGATGTCTCTTTTCTCCTGCTCTGGGACATCAGAGCTGCCAGTTCTCAGATCTTTGGGTTCTAGCAGGCTAGTTTTTTGACCATTAGCTTTGGACTGGAAATTACACCATGGGCTCCCCTGGTGTCAAGTCTTTGATTTTGGACTAGATTACACTACCAACTTTCTTGGCTCTCCATCTTGAAGACAGCAATTTGTGGGTCTTCTTGACCTCCACATCATTCTACATGAACCAAATCATGCAGAATTTGTGTGTGTGTATTTATATGTGTATGTGTGTGTGTGTATAAATATATATATATACATATATATATATATATATTTTTTTTAATTTTAATTTTAATTTTGTTGTTGTTGTTATTGGGGATTAAACCCAGGGGTATTTAACCTCTGAGCCACATCCCCATTTCTTTTTTAAAATATTTTATTTATAAACAGGGTCTTACCAAATTGTTAAGGTTGGCTTTGAACTTGCAGTACTCCTGCCTCAACCTCCCTAGCTCTTACAGGAGTGCACCACTTTGCCCAGCTATATACATACACTTTTATATATCCTATTGCTTCTGTTTCTCTCTGGAGAACCCTGACTAATGCGTGAAATTTTATTATTTACAAAGGTCATTCTCATTTTTGATCTTACAATGATCCTGTGTGATGGATGCTATTGGCAGCCTCATTTATAGATGAGAAACCAAATATAAAAAGGTGATATGAATTATCCAGATTTTCAATCATAAATATACTTTGCAATGTATCTTCCCAGTCCAATGACTTATCACACTACTTCTCAACAGTGAAAAACCAGACATGCTTCCTTGCCTCAATTACCCATAGTGCCTAGCAGTAGCATTTGAGGTAATACCATATAAATAGTGCTACAATAGTGTGGAGCTCAAAGTAAGCACTCTTGTCATATCACTTACTGATATTTTTTATTCTAAATGTTATAAGAAAGGGAAGAGTGTTTCACAGAAAATATTGGGGCTTGAACTTCAAATAAGAAACGAGATGAGACATGTAGCTGGAAGAGAGATTCTTAGGCATGAGATGACCTAAACCAAGCCCTGGATACAGGAGCTGGCATGCTGAGGCTGGACAGTGGGAAAGCTGCCCTGGCTGAGGTACAGGCCTCATGAGTGGTAGAGAAAGATGCTATGAGCATATAGTCGGGGGACAAATAAGAGGGTGCTGAATGTCCCTGACTGACAGGCTGAGGAACTTTACTTTAGAGGTCATAGTGAGCTTCAGTAGGATTTATTCCTGGAAGTGGCTACATCAAATTGCTTTAGGAAGATTTTGTATGTGTGCCTAGAAGCAGCGAGACAGTTAGAAAGCTGGTATAGATCCACACCTTAGGCAATGTCCACCAGGAGCAGAAAGGGTCAGCTGGGAAGGAGAAGGAACAAACAGATGTGAAACCACTTTCAAAAGAAGGAAAAAGAACAAATTGGGAGATGACTAAATAGAAAGAAAAAGTCAAAGACCATGCAGAGATTTCCAGTCTGGAAAAAGGCACTAATTAGAACAAAGAAAGACTGAAATTACTATCACGAAGTTAAAAGTAATGGACGTGCGCTCAAGAACCTTTTTTTTTAAAAAAAATTATAGAAATGCATATATGCTCCTCAATCTTGACATTAATAACCACCCTTAAACCAGTAAGAGTGATAAATAATAGCGTGACAACTTCCTAGGAGAAACTGAATCATAAATAACCTCTCAAAAACCTTTATTTATTCATTCATATGTATCTGAAGTCATGATCAAATGTTCCTTTCTCTTATTTCAAAGCAAAAATTTCTAAAATCAATTTTTCATTGTATTATTGCTATGCTCCAATTCATCTGCACAGAATTATACCCCTCATTCTAAAGTCTAGAATCCTAGTCTGAAAAGACCATATGGACCATAGGCATTTATTCTACTGTTCCTTTTTTTTTTCTCACCAAAAAATATATTTGTTTTAGTTTAGTTTAGTTTGAATATCCACATATATTTTCACATATATATTCCTATGTTTATATACATTCATATATATATGAATATACCCTAATAGCAACCAAATTCCTGCTCATACATTTTCATATAGATTCAGTTATATAATCATAAACTATAACTAAAACAAATTGTAAACATCCATCTCAAAACAAAATAACTATATATAAATTTATATCCACTTAAATATTTTCATATATATTTTTACATATATGTTCATATTTGTATTCTTATGTATGGATAAAAATGTTCAACCCCTAAATTAACACTAAGTATTTTTCTACATTAGTCCTATACCTACCAATACACTTCAGAGAAACCTCTATACATATAAACCATAACATTTTACATGAATGTACCTATGTCTTGGGGGATATAAATCCATAAATTCACATAAAACCCCATAAATATCACATACACACACACACACACACACACACACACATATTTCCATAGGCATAACCCAGAGTTTGCATGTAATATAACAATATTGCTTACCTTAAAAATATCCATAGATAAAAGTATATGTATATATATGTACATACATACATATGTATGTACATATACATATTTTTTATATATAATATTACCTCTATATTTATATTTATATTCATATATATTGATGTATGTGTTCTCAAGGTAAACTATCTCCTAAACTAAAGGTGTAACTTAAAACTAAACCTAACCTTACCCATAATTATGAGCCTTTTAAACAAAAATTATAAATATTACTTTTAATATCCATATATATTTTTAAATATATATTTCATATATGTTTGTAATATATTCATATATATGTGAATTACCCTAACAGCAACCAAAATTCTACCCATAAATTTTCATATATATTCAGTTAAATAATCATATCCTATATTTTACCAAAATTGTAAACATCCATTTATAAAGAAAAATAACTACATACCAATCCATATCCATCTAAATACTTTCATGTATTATATATGTTTATTATATATATTTACATTTGTATTCCTATATATGGATAAAAATGTTCAAACCCAGTATTATTGTGTTGTGATCTATTTGATTCTTGAAGTTGAAAAGGGATTGTTTGATGTATGTAGATGCTCCATTGTTTGGGACATAAATATTTATGATTGTTATGTCTTATTGATGTATAATTCCCTCAGCAATATGATGTCCTTCTTTGTCTCTTCTGATTAACTTTGGTTTGAAGTTGACTTTATCTAATATAAGAATAGAAACCCTTGCTTTTTTACATGATCTATGTGAGTGATATGTTTTTTCTCATCCTTTCACCTATCTTGTTATTCACCTATCTTGCCGAGAAGTTGCCTGTCTGCTTTCTTGGTTTTGACCTCGGAGCAGCCAGGAACCTTACCTCCTCTATTCCGCCATCTTGGGTTGCTCCCTAGTCTACTGTTTGACTCAGTAATACTTCTCTTTGGAGAAGCCTAAAGAGTTTTTGATTATATGGATTGTAGATATCTCTACATTTGATATCAAAGCATAAATGTTTAAAATAATTATCTAGATAGTCATTTAAGCTTACAATGACACATCAATTATATGTTAACCTTAATAATGTATTTTATGACAAGTAATTATATTTTATCAAACAGACAATTTAGTGAGAAGAACAGCATTATTAGACCTTTTTTGTAAATTCCTCTCATGTTTGACTGGATAGTAGATAACTGGATTCCCATACAACTTCTGTATTCAGTCTATCTCAATATATTATCTTGAAAGAACTATGTACATGATTCAGAAATCCAACCTCATAAATATATGCCATTGGGAAAAGAGGGGTGTTTTAACAGCTTTCTAAAGAAAATTATCAGTATTTACTTATATATAGCACCAAAACTGTATAAGCAGTAGTTTCTTAATGTTGGCTTGAAATATGGAATTAAGTATCAACAAACTTTTTTGCACTCTGTCACATTAGAATCTGCTGGTCTCTTTCGCATTTTTTAAATTAAATCTAATTATTGTCATATGTTGTCAATAGACATTTATTTTTTATTTATTTGTATGTGTGCTGAGAATTGAAGCTGCCTGTCCTGGTGCCTCACACATGCCAGGTAAGCGCTCTACCACTGAGCCACAACCCCAGCCCTCTTTTTCACTTTGGGGAAACTGTTGAGGCCATACTAGTGGTATACATTTTTCAAAACTTTCAGAAAACTAGAACCATAGTATCAGGCTGCAGGATTATCCCATCTGTTTGCAGCTGTGACCTGGTCAAGTTAGGAGCCAAGTGCTTCCAGATGCTATATTCTGGTGCCAATTATCTCTACCTGGATGCACCCTGATCTTCAGGAAGGTCATATTTCTTTTCTTTCTTGTTCTTTTTTTTGTTGTTGTTGTTGTTCCCATTATCACCTTTGGTCACCTTGTGCTAGAAAGTTTATGAAAACAACTAAGCCAAGATTTCCTTTGAGAAGCACATGATGGTCCAGGTCAGAACCTTGGGTAAAGCAAATGACTGCAGCAGGATCCAAGCAATACATGTCTCATCTTGAGGTTACTGAGAACCCTGGGGCTCTGATTAAAGACAATTGGGAGAATGGGATGACCTTACCGTCAAACCAGGAGGGCTGAACATTTGCATGGCCTTGGTCCTAATGGGGGGACCTGAGTCTGCACAGCAGAAATCTAAGGACAATATGATGTCAAAGCTTCATTGGTTGGAACCTGGTTCCCATAGAGAGGTGGATGGTGGAGTAAGTTCCAACATTGTTCATAAATGTGCAAAGGCAGGAGCACATGTGATTGTGTCTGGCAGCATCACTATGAGAAGGAAAGGTAACAAACCTGTGATCAAATCCTTAACAAGCTGCTCAGAAAGGTCCTCTTGATCAAAGAAACCACAAGGAACCCAGTTACTGCTCTTGAAATCGTTTTACTGGAAAACTACCTCACCATATCACAATGAGGCAGGGCAGCTTTTCTGAATCATGTCAATGATTCAAATCTACTGTGCAGAATTTGTAAGAGGTTAGAAATTGGTGTGTATAGCTACATTTTAAGTGATACAGTTTAAAGATTAGTCTGGTGAAATATTTTATTTTTACTGGGAAAGATTTGATCTTTAAATAGAGTAAAAATAGGGCTAAAATCGTGTTACAGCAATGCATCTTGATGCCTAAGTAGAGTATATTAGTTTAAATTTTTTTTAAAATTTTTTTTAAAGAGAAAGAGAGAGAGAGAGAGAGAGAGAGAGAGAGAGAATTTTCAATATTTATTTTTTTAGTTTTCGGCGCACACAACATCTTTGTTGGTATGTGGTGCTGAGGATCGAACCCGGGCCGCACGCATGCCAGGCAAGCGCGCTACCACTTGAGCCACATCCCCAGCCCTAAAATTTTTAATTTTATATTTATAAAGATGAATTTTCTGTTGTTTCACAGCAGTTTCTAAAAACAAAGAAAATGAGTAAGTTTTTCCTATTTCATGTCATTTTGATTAGCTTACATGCTTGATAATATGAATAGAATGAAACTTAAAAATATAAGCTACTTTGATGGGATACATGCCATAAAAATTATTTTCCATGGAAAATTTCAGATGTTATCATTGACAACAAATATTGTTATTTTCCTTGAGGTGACATGCTCACTCTATTCATTTTTGAGAAAACATCAGCAAAATACTGAAGTCTAAATAGCCATTGTTTACCATGTGCAGTGAGGCATTCTGGTATTCCCAGAAGCTAGGGAGGCTGAGGGAGGAGGATTGAGAGTTTCAAGTCAGCCTCAGCAACTTACCAAGGCCCTAAGCAACTTAGCCAGACCCTGTCTTAAAATAAATAATAAATAAATAGAGTTGGGGATGTGGCTCAGTGGTTAAGCACCCCTGGGTTCAATCACTGGTACCTATAAATAAACAAACAAATAAAGAGCCACTGTTTGTCTATTGGTTGGACTGTCAATTAAGAACAGTATTTCATGGAAAATGCAGGTAGTTTGATTCACCACTCAAATAGATGCTCGTGTTCTTTTCCTCAACACATCAGCTTCTGGGTTTCAACAGAGAGGTTTTCTGCACTCTTCCCTTTCCATCATAGAGCACATTAAAAAGACCCCTAATCAGAGTTGAGATTTAATAAAATTGCTAATTTTTACAACTTCTCAAGGGTATTCTTAAGTGAAACTTGATTTTTTTTTCAAACCAAGATTGCTTGGTAGCACTAGACTGATGACTATGGATGGGATACCAGGACCAAGACCTATACGGAGCATATGACTTCAGTAACAGTTTGGTAATGACTACTAGGCAAATAACACCTTGGTATTATCAGGAGAATATTTTGTCTTATGGACTCCTACAGGATTTGGGGATCCCCGTGATCAGTCTATCACATTCTAAGAACTGCCACTCTACGGGCGTCCTAAGAGGCACTGTTCATGGGCCCTTCCCAAGTGCCAACTCCTTTCTAAGCAGTTACTTTAAATCCTGAATTTGACTTCTTTATCAACTTGAATGAGAAAAGTGAATGTGCCCAATGTCAAGGAAGAGGAGATAGTTGAAAAACTCCAAAATGAAAATTCCTTTCAACAGATTACTTTCAGTAACTTGAGGTCTGTAATGTATATTTCTATGGGACTGTGAATAGAATGAAATTCCCTCAGTTCTCAACATTAATTCCTTTAATTGGTAAGGAATTATCATAAACTTATAGCAGCAGTTATGCCTATGTGGTGGAAAGGCCATTGTAGAAAGATTCAGTTTCTATTGTGAAAAAGTATTTATTGGAGTTGTTTAGCTTGTTTTGCTTTTGTGGTGCTCAGGATTTAACTCAGAAGTGCTCTACCATTGAGCTAAACTCCTAACCCTTTTTTTATTTTTATTTTTTATTTTGAGACAGGGTCTTACTAAGTTGCTAAGGCTGGCCTCAAATTTGTAATCCTCAGGCCTCAAGCCTCCTGAATGCTTGGGATTACAGGCGTACACCACTGTGCCCAGCTACCAAGAAGTGTATATTAGTTAGAATCAAATCCTAGCTCCTGCTTTGCCATTTTGTTAAATATATATTGCAAATTCTTAGGTCTTATAGAGACACTAAATCTAGATGCCTAATAAATAAACCAAAAACCAATAAATGAAAAACTAGTTTCTCTAAAGCTAGCATGTTTAATTTAATGTAAAATGTTTACTAAACATTTACTGATCTGCTGACTTGACTTAGCTTCTGTGTTCGTAATAATCTGCCTAATAAAATTGGCCTAAGTGATTTAGGATTGTAGGCTTATGATATATTGTCATTTCAAGACAGCATATTCCTGACTAGAATTAGTTAGATTACCAGACTAATCTGGTGCTAGAGAAGCTAACAATAAAGAATAAGAATGAGCCAAGATTCCAAATCAACACCTCAGCTTTTTTTGCAATGACCAATTTTCATTGTTACCTGGGGTGAAGGAACATAATGCGTCACCAGCAGCAGAGTGACAGATGGAAAGGGCCTGGAGACCTGACCTGGCCCATGAGGCAGTGTTGAAGGATAAGGACACAGCATTCTCCCGTAGGTCAGCAGGGGGTGTCACATCACCAGTCTTCTTCTCACCATCCAATAAACTCCCAAAGTTGCAAGAGGGAAACCAGAACCCACAGCTCATCCAGGGTACCTGGGACTCTTCTCACCTCAAGATCTTCCATTCCTTTCATGTTCAGTTTTGATTTGGGGGACTCCCTTCCAAGACATAGACAGAAAAATAATACATGGCCATTATTCTTCGCCTCTATTTTACAAAGACATACTTTTTAAAATCACTATCAAAAAGAAAATCAAGCTATTTTTAAGGGTGATCGAATCAGATTTCTCCTGCTTCTCTAAAGAAATGGTCTTAAAAATCAGCTCAGGAAAAACTATAGAATTGCTCACATATGAAGGATCATGACCAAGTGTAATCACATAGGAACTTTGAGACAAGGGCTTGTGTTTAGAACAAACAAGCAAGAGATAAAGATCATGTGATGCTCAACTACACCTGGATCTGGGATGTGGGAATGTGTCAAAGGCTCCTGGGATCCTAACCATGAGACAAGATCCCCTGGTACATGAGGACAACCAAGGTGGAGGTGTGGTAAGGATTGGGGAACATAGAAGATTATATTTTCCCCTTTTAATTGGCAAAAGGATGAAGAGGAGGAAAAGGAGAAGAATTTAAAATGCCTGCTGGGAAAAATATAAAAGGAAACAAGTTGTACTTCAATTTAAAAAAAAATCTAAAACACAAAAGATGAGTGAAGGAGAATACAGTATTTGAGGAAGACTCATGGAGAGAAAGCCCGTACACTTCTCACTTGTATAACAAGGAAAACTAGGATCTGGGCTCACACATTCTGAGTGGCCATGACTGGGCTCTGTACACTTGTTCTCATCTACCACTCAATTCCCCTATATGGTTGCCACTCAATTTTAGCAACTTGTGTGCTGAAGAGAAAGTTCATCAATGGCACTAGAAGTAAAAATAGCTCTGACCCATTCATAATATTATGGCCTGGATCTGGAATGTCCCCCCAAGGTTCCTGTGTTGAAGGTTTGGTTCTCAATGCAGAAACTCAATGCAGTTCAGAGGCAGGACTTTGGGGAAGTGATTGGATCATGAGGGGTCTGATGTCTTTAACGGATTAAGCCCCTGATGGGTTCATATAGAATGGACTATTGGGAAGTGGTGGGAACTGTAGGAGATAGGTTCTAATTGGAGGAAATAGGCCCTTAGGGGCATGCCCTGGAAGGTATATCTGGACCCTGACTCCTTCTCCTCCCTCTATTTTTGCTTCCTGGCCACCATGAGATGAGCAGCTTTGCTCCACCACATGCTCCCTGCCATGATACTCTGCCTCACCACATGCCCAGAAACTACAAAGCCAGGTGACCAGGGACCAAAACCTCTGAAATCATGAGGCAAAATAAACCTTTTCTTCTTTAAGTTGCTTTTGCTTAGGTATTTTGTCACAGAAATGAAAAGCTGACTGATGCAATGACCTATGGGGACTTTAGACCGTTGTCTTTGACTTTGGAAGAAATTTTCATC
This sequence comes from Spermophilus citellus, assembly GCF_964194105.1. Classification (NCBI taxonomy): domain Eukaryota; kingdom Metazoa; phylum Chordata; class Mammalia; order Rodentia; family Sciuridae; genus Spermophilus; species Spermophilus citellus. Next base: position 147,968,324 of record NC_138187.1, read on the forward strand.
CGGTTGGTTATTTTTACTCCTAAAGTGAGTCAGGTAATATGTATTCAAGGGTCAAACTAGGACAATATATGAACTTTTGAAGAAAGTTTAATGTTTCCAAAGGAAAGAAAACTATTGTGACCAAAATTGGGTTTGTATCCACCTACCCAAAATAAATATGTTTTCAACCTACTCAATATCAATAACAAGAACTGAATGATTGTGGGAATATAAACATTAAGTGTTTGCTGGAGTTTCAAAGACAAATTGATTCATCATAGAATCATCAGAGAAGCTCACACAGTGAACAACTGGTGTTCACGTTCCAAGAAGAGAGGTGTATATCAAAGCACTTATATTGCACTAACAACCTCCACTGTTAAGTGTGTTCATACTGGGTTTTTTAAATGCCACACGGGGTTGTGGGTTGTAGGTGTTCAAAAACTGGTGTGGATAACCTTGTGTGCCCTTGAGAAAATCCGTGAGTAATAACCATGCCCTGCCTTGAAGTTGAAGTTTAAAGGGCATTTACAGCATAACTCATTAGCTTCTGGAATACACTATTCAGTTATTTCAAAGCTTGTCCATGGTTAAATAGTAACAGCATGACTATTTCCCTTTCCCCCAAGGGAACTGTTTAAATTACAACATCCTGTTTGTGGCGGCGCTCTGACTTCGACACACACACTGAATGGTAAAGCCTCACTCATTCAGAATAATTGCGGTACAGCAGCTCCATTGTTGTGAATGGGGCCTCCAATGTGCTTTCCTAAAACCTTCGATTTAAAGACTATTTTGAAAAAAAAAAAAAAAAAACCTGGCTCAATAATTTCCAGTATATTTTCAAATGTACCAAAACATAAATGAGTTCTGATACTTATCGTTCTTATCATGACTTAAGCAGTATTGTATCAAAATAAAACAGACACAAACCAATATTTTCTTTTCCTCTATGAAATAATAATAACCAACCACAAGCCAAATTGTTGAATTTGAAACTTGGATATTTGTCTTCAAGGGTATCTAACTCTTCCCTCATTATTATGCCTTCTCCTTAAGTAGCATCTATTCATCTCTCTGGTGTCCACTGGAGCCACATTTTCTAATTCCATCACTCAATAAAGAAAGAATAGGCCTGAAAATAAATAAACATGGATGAGCACTCATTCACAGTGACCTCTTAACTTCTATGAGCAACCAGTTTAACATATAGATGGCCCCCTCTTTGGAAAGTAACTGTAAGCAAATGTAGCAATGAAAACCAGAATGTAAAGGAAATAGGATGGAAGAAATTAAATATTGACACAAAAATCTGCGCCAATGCCGTCCACTCTGCCCCTGGAATCACTTCTGCCCTAAGGATTTGAGAGAACAGGGATTCAGGATCTGGTCTCTTTAAAAAACTCTCCCATCCCTCATCTGTGTCCCCCTGAAAAATTACCCTGTCTGCTTTGCAGAATATTATAGCATTTTTATTTATTGTATGTGAGATGTGGTTAGGGGCTGAGTTAGATGGTAGCATAGGAATAAAGAAAAAGAGAATGCAATCTAATGAAATTAAAGAAGTAAGATGGATAGAATTTGTCAACTGAATCTGGAGGATACGTAGAAGAGAGAACCCTGGAATCCTGTGAGTAGCCAGTTGGGTTGGTTTTTAGGTAAGTTTCTGCACGCTACAGCACCTGGGATAACCTTGATTGATGGATCAAGGTTAATAATGGTGCCTTCCACAGAGAAAATGAATAAAAGAAAAGGGACAAGTTCTGGTGAGAAATGCAGGAGTGAACATCTCTAATTCTCAGTAAGCCTCCCTTGCCCTGTAACACACAACAAACCTACACAACAAAACAATATCAAATCTCTGAACCCATTGTGTCAAACCCTGCAGGCATTTTGAAATAATTGATTTCAGAGCAAACAAATAATGATAATGACAACGTTTAATCACCATTCCCATTTCTTAGAAAAATTTTTTATTATATAATTATACAACTCCTAAAGACTTTCCCTGGATATTGCGGCATTATAAATGTGTTATATGCTAGGGCCAGGGAGTGAAGTTTCTGGAGTTCAGTCCAAGAGACAACACACATTTGTCCACATTTGCCTCACGAGCTAAGTGAGAAACATCGCAGCAGTTTTACTAATCTGTACCACTCCTGAAACAGTCTCCAAAGAACCCTGGAGGACACAGCTAGGGCCATATGTGGAATGAGGCCAAAAGTCTTAGCCCACTAGATAGATTTTTCTAAAGATCTTCAGGCTTGTCTTCCAGCCCATTTATATATAAATGCAGAAACCAGAAACTCTGGTTGGTAAAGCTGAGGGAGCTCTCTCTTCCCTAGACTGCAAACACCGTACCTAAAGCCATGTGGTCACAGAAAGGTGGAGGACACAGTGAGAATGGCTGCCCATCCTGAATAATGAGGTTCAAGGACAGAGCAGAGAGACTTCCCAAGCATGTCTATTGCATAGGATTTGCAAGCAAAAGAGGCAAGGGGTGGCCAAAACAGGGCAGTTACCTTTAATAACATGATATCACTCCATGGGAAAATGCTGTGTTAGCCAGCCAGTGCATGTGAGACCCTCAGAGTGGCCCTTCTTCCTGAGCATAAGGAGAGTTTGTATAGAGAGATGGACACAGCTCCACCCAGTGCAGGAGGAGGCTTGGAACCTCAAAGAGACATTTCCTCAGCTTCACCAACCAGAGTTTCTGGTTTCTGCACTTCATGCCTGAAGACCCTTAGAAAAATCTGCCTAGTGGGCCAAGACTTTGGACCACATTCCACATAACAATTATTCTCTTACTTGGAAAGAGAGCAGCATTATAAGGTACCCCTGGATGTTCTGTCATAACATTCCCATTAGACAGAGAAGTCTGTTTCAGAGCCCCAAATGAAAAGAGATGTTATATATAGCTGGTTCTATAAGAGAGAACATTTCCAACAAAGAAAACAACTCCACTGGCAGAGATCTAAGGAATCAGTGTGAGTGACATGGGATAATTATTGTTAATTTTATCTTGGATAAAATATGAAAGATGATAACAAAAAGTATTTTTGTTTGCCATCTTTTTCTTAGAGCCTGTGAAATTTTGCTCTCTAAAAAGAAAATAAATATCTCCTGGGTTCAGTAAAAAGAAGGGAGTCTGTTTGGATCTTTGGCCAATATTTTTTTTAAAAAGCAGATTTGAAATACATCACAAGCTTAGCATTCTTTTTGGTCTACTGGCCAAGTAAAGATTCAAAAAGAAATACATCAGCAATATCTTTTGGAGTTTTGCAATCAAAAGTCTGTAGCTACTTTTATTTGGGTATTTCTTGTGCATGCTTTGCCAATAACTACCTCATCCAAAATTTTTATTATATAATCATCCAAATTTTTTATGATATAATTATACAGTAAAGGGAAGAAAATAAGTTATAGAGTATGTGGAATCCAACTCATTGGTCACTGATCTCTGATGTGTTTGTATTTAAACTTAGTTTGGGGCTGGGGATGTGGCTCAAGCAGTAGCGCGCTCGCCTGGCGTGCATGCGGCCCGGGTACAATCCTCAGCACCACATACAAGTGAAGATGTTGTGTCTGCTGAAAACTAAAATGTAAATAAAATATTTTTTAAAAAAAGAAATTTGAGTAATTTCTTAGAAGTATCAGCAATAAAACTTAAAAAAAATAAAAAATAAATAAACTTAGTTTGGATACTTGAGATATTTCTCTTTTGTTACTTCAGCCATATTTCATAATTTTTCTCATTTATTTATAATTTTTCTTATTTACAATGGGGACTTGTTCAGAGTCCAGAACAGCATCTAAGATAAAAGTAAAAGTAAATAATTTTAATGTATTAAATTTATAATGTATTAAAATTTTAATTCTAATAATTCTATAGCATTTAATATTAATATTAATATTATTTTAATATTAAATGTAAATATATGTTTATGTATTAATATTAAAACATATTAATATTAAAATATTACATTTGGTGTTTTGTCAAAAAATTTTTCTTTGGTTAGCTCAGGTATAAGATGTGAGTGCATATGCCTTCTATTTTAATATAGTATATTTTAATAGTGTTTTATAAGTTGTCTTATATTTGATAAAATAATAGACTTAACAAATACAAATTAAATAATTTTATAATCTTCAGGTTTAGAGTACTCAGCCACTATTTCAAGAATAATAAACTTTCCAAATCTTTAAAAGACATGTCAGTGCAATAGGATTAAATGAGTTTATTCTTTGCTGCCAGTTCTAACCCTACCTTGTAAGAGATAGTGCCTGCTTTAAACCAGAGTTAGTAAGAAAAAAGTTTTGTGATGAGGAAGGTTCTCGTCAAAATCCCACAACAGTGTTAACTGCACACCTGTGCTCCCATCAGGATACCGTCAGCCCAAAACACACCAGTTAAAAATCATCAAGCAGATTAAATCTTGTCTGGCAGGAGAAAGAAAAACATGGAGCTGGGCACAGTGGCACACACCTGCAATCCTAGTTACTTGGAAGGCTGAGGCAGGAGGATCACAAGTTCAAGACCAGCCTGAGCAACTTAGTGAGACTCTGTCTCAAAATAAAAAGGGATGGGGATATGACGCAGTGGTACAGCATCTCTGAATTCAATTCCCAGTAGGAAGGACAGAAATGGAGGAGACAGGCAGTGAGATAATTTTCTTAAAATTTTGTAATTGAACACAATAAGTATGACAATATTTTCAGACCAAGTTAGCTTGGAGTAAATGGTTTGGACCCAGAAATGAGAATATCAGAAATCCTAAAACCAGTGGTGGGGCAGAGCTAAAGGAAGTGGATAAGAACTATGGAAATACAACAATGATATCATATCTATACAATAAGTCTATACATATTCCCTCTTCCATTGTCCTCAGAGCAATAACATAGTAACAGTGTAATTGGAGTAAATTGGAGTAATTGGAGTAAATTAGCCCTTGTCATATTTTAAAGCATGACAAAGATTTGCAGTTATGCTGATCAAAACCTGGTATGGTAATATGTATTGCTATGCTTTGAACACCATCCAATATTTCATGATATAACAACCACAATTTTCATATGATTTTTAAAAATATTCTCTATCAATCATATATTATTTGTGGAATATCTATGTCTGTACACAGATTGTTGTAAAGTATTATGAACTCATTATAAAACACTCTTTGGGGCTGGGGATGTGGCTCAAGCGGTAGCGTGCTCGCCTGGCATGCGTGCGGCTTGGGTTCGATCCTCAGCACCACATACCAACAAAGATGTTGTGTCCACTGAAAACTAAGAAATAAATATTTTAAAAAAAATTTAAAAAAAAACACTCTTTGGTTGCTCTGCAACATGAACATTCATCAGAATGTTCATTTTCCCTTTTACAAAGGGAAAACCCATAAAGCAGATAAAGAGTGTTCTCTAATTATGAGGGGGAAAGAAATGTGAGAAGAAAAACTGAATGGGAGCCTATGAGTAGACAAATAATTTGATTCACACAGTGATTGTGAGAGTAAAATTGGTTGAAGGGAAAGAGAGGAAGGAAAATAGGAGCAGGACAACACAGAAATAATTGATAGGGATCTTTTTGAAAAGAGAGCCATAACATTAGTCAACCTTATAAGACTACAAATAAATAAAAATAAATTATTTACTCAGGGACTAGGGTAATGATTTTTTTTGTGGGGGGGTGGTTCTGAGGATTGATCTCAAGAGCACTTAACCACTGAGCCATATTCTGTATCTTATTTAGAGATAGCGTTTTGCTGAGTTGCTTAGGGCCTCTCTCAGTTGCTGAGGCTGGCTTGGAGCTTGTGATCCTCCTGCCTCAGCCTCCTGAGCTTCTAGGATTACAGACATGCTTCATCACACACAGCTTAGGGTGACCTTTGAATTGATAAGAAATTAGACAATCCCTAAATCTTCCAGTTCACTGATTACTGGCATTTTTGACTATTTGATAGCAATATATATTCAGTTACCCCAGATTAATAGTTTTTATTTCCTTCCTATTTTGTTTCATCTTTGTTCTAAAACTTGAACGTGTTTCTAACGTCAGTGATAAAGAATTAAATCAACAGCCAAAACATAAATCTCATTAGCTTAAAAAACATTTCTATCATTATCAAATCAGTCAGGGGAAAAGAAACAACAGGTAGGAACCCTGGTTCTCTGACTGATTTTCTCCAATAATAACTAATCAAATTTTCCTGTGGGTTTTTTTTCTTCTTGTTGTTCATTTTTGGTTTTGTTTTGTTTTGTTTTGTTTTTTGAGGTAAGAACCACATCTCACCCCAAATAGTTTACAAGGTCATCCATAAGATGTATGTTCGGAATATATCTACATTTGTTAACAGTGATACTGAAGTTTCTAGAGTACTGAAATCTGTAAATGATTAAAATATTTAAAAGACCTATGAGAATTGTTCTGTGTAAGAATATATTCTAAAGTCCAGTTTTGAGGCAATACCACCTGCAAAGCTTGTCCCCAGTCGCCTGAGTTTCTCCTTACTTAATGCATTCCTGACACCATCTCCTCTGACCTGTCCTCATCATTCCAATCAGTCCATCCTACTTCACTGTCTCCTGGTCCCACAGGAAAAATCAGGAAAACTATCCAATTCCTATACCCACACTAAGAGAATTGAAGAATTAGGTGTCTATTAATTACTATTCCTGCAAGTATTTGCATCAACAAATATATATATACATTTTAATATAAATAAATGAAATACTAATGATGAAATTTCAAGCACTGTTTAGGTAAAAGGGTTGGAGACTAGATAGAGACAGAGGCAGAATAGAGGAAAGAGTAACTGGTGGCTCCTGATGCATTGTGCAGAGATGATCACTAACCTATACAATCATAGACTCTAGAGGTGTCTTAGCTGTTAAAGAAAATCTAGACGTTGAGTTAATGTATGCAGTCTCAAATATAAGAACACTTCCAAAACAGCTCATATGAAAGTTCAACATAAGGGCTGGGGATGTGCCTCAGTGGTTATGTGCCTCTGGGTTCAACCCCTGGTACCAAAAAGAAAAAAAAAAAATATTTCAACATAGCACTGTACTAGTATCTCTTGTCTAAATCAAAGTTTGGCTTCTGAGTCTGACCCTGTAAAATTTCCTACTGTCAGACATAGTCAGGAGTTCCATTTGTAAATCCAAATGTTATCGTTTGAAATGAGTTATGATTTCCTACCCAAACTCCCACAGAGGCTTTAAGCTGATAAAGAATCATCTGAAAGGGACTATTTCTCTTCCCAAGAGATTTAAAAGCTAACAAAGATGAATGAGGAAAGTAAATATTTACTGATGTTTTGGAAACCGAGAAGGCAAATTGAGCCTACAGAGAGGGCCGATTTACCACAAGCAGGATAGGAATATGACCCCGAAGGTTCTACATCTCTCAGAGCTATTGGGTTTGCTTGTTTTACTTTACTTGGGAAATTCTAATTGTTTACTCAATGTCTGTGTCCTATTTGTGATTATATAATTTCTTTAGTGAATAATAACCTTCACTATTCAATGAAAAGTTTATAATGTAGTAAGAAAGCATATTAAGACACAAATACATAGAAATGAACCAGCACAAGCCCAAACTCATAAAAAACTAAAGTTTTGGAGTCCATTGTAAAAAAAACTCTTCTAAGCAGAAAGGGAAAGAATCAGCTGGTTGGAAATAAAAGCCAAAGGAATTGTTTACTGCCGTGACCAACGTGATGGAGAAGAGGGACCAGTTTGATCAGGTTTTACAAAGGAGTTTTGTATTGGGTATTACTCTGGAATATTTTTATTTTCTTTTTACAGTCTCCCTGAAAATTCTACAAAACATATTGTCATTTTGTAAATGACCATAGTGGGCCTTGTATTTGATTTTGATAAGGTAACTGCTCATTGTAATAAGAGGGACTTTTTGTGTCTCTGTATGAGATTTAGTAGACCAACAGTCTTTTCTCATTGAGCATAGTAACACATACCTGCAATCCCAGTGACTTAGGAGGCTGAGGCAGGAGGATCACAGGTTTCAAAGGCAGCCTGGGGTACTTAGTGAGGCCCTAAGCAACTTAGTAAGACCCTGTCTCAAGACAAAAAAATAAAAAAGACTAGGGATGTGGCTCAGTGATGATGTGCTCCTGGGTTTCATTCCCAATACCAGAACCACCACCCCACACTTTTTGAGTCTTACTGCCACTGACCTTATAAAGTATGTAAAAGTCCAAGCTGCAGATCAGCCTATCCACTTCTCCACTTGTCCTCTCCTCTTACGTCTTAAAGGTCCCATAAACTCAGTAGACTAACACTTAAAATCATTATCTTTGTCTCACCTCTGTTCCTCCCAGTAAACAGCATATGCATTTCATTGTCACTCTCGACACCTTACCCCTTGGCACCCTCCATTACCATGGTATTGATAGTACTTCTAAACTATTCCTCAAATCCACGCATGTCTTCCTCGCTCTTCCTTCCCATGGTCTCCTAGGGTAACATCCTGGTCCAATTTCGCCATACCATCCCTGCTTGCTATGGTTGATGCAGCACACAGCATCCTCTGTGAGCTGCCTGAAATACAAATATCACCATGGTGCCCCCTTCTTAAAACCCTTAAAGGCAACACATTTGTCTTGTTTTAAATAAGAGGCTCCCTGAGTGTCCTATGAAGCTGAGTGTCTGGCCCTGGATCACCTCAGTCCGGACTTCCTGCTCTGCCACTTTCTTACTTACTTATCCTTTATTCAAGCTTACTGGCATCTTTCAGATTTGGAATATACCTTGATCTTTACCCTGCAGGACCTTTGCAATTACTCTTTCCTCTGCCCAGGACATCTCTCACATGCCCTTGTATCAGCTATCTTTTATTTCTATTTTTCCTTCAAATTGTCCAACTATTTCTTCTAAGGAAATCCTACTCCAATTTGACAAATCTTAGGTCAGATCCCTATGTCCTTTATGGTACCAATCAGTGTTTTTAAAATTTTTTTTTTGGTTGGGGGGGTACTGGAGTTTGAACTCAGGGACACTCCATCACTGAGCCACATCCCCAGCCCTATTTTGCATTTTATTTAGAGACAGGGTCTGAACTCAGAAAGGGTCTGAACCCAGGCTTTGAACTCCTCACGATCCTCCTGCCTCAGCCTCCAAGCCACTGGGAATACAGGCATGCACCACTATGCCCAGCTAATTTTTGTTGTTGTTGTTGTTGTTTTTTAGATACACGTCACAATAGAGTGTTTTGTTTTGTTTTGGTTTTTTGTTTGTTTTTGTTTTGTTTTGTTGGCATCAAAGTGATATTTACCTGACTCTCCAAACCAGCCTGTGGGCCTTCCTACCCTCATAGGAAGCTCACCCAGCTGCAGGTTTCAGGTGAAAACAAATGGTAGATGAATCACCTGTAGAACTGGAGCTCTGTCTTTGGCATCTACAGGAGGCATTGCTGAAAGAGGTTGTGGAAGCCCTGGCCTGTGTCTATTGAGCCCCCTATAGGGTGTATTTTAACATATTATACACACATGGAGTATGACTTCCCATTTTTGTGGTTGTACTTGATGTGGAGTTACACTGGTTGTGTATTCATATATGAACATAGTAAAGTTATATCTGATTCATTCTACTCTCTTCCTCATTCCTCCTCCCATCCCTTCATTCCCCTTTGTCTAATCCAATGAACTTTTATTGTGTTAGCATCCACATATCAGAGATGGCTTTTGGTTTACTGGGATTGACTTATTTCAGTTAGCATGATGGTCTCCAGTCACATCCATACTGGCAAATGCAATAATTTTATTCTTCTTTATGGCTGAGTAACACTCCATTATAGACACACACACACACACACACACACACACACACACACACCATTTTCTTTATCTATTTATCTGTTGAAGAGTATCTAGTTTGGTGCCATATTGTGAATTGAGCTGCAGGAATACTGATGTGGCTGTGTCACTATAGTATTTTGATTTTAAATCCTTTGAGTATATACCGAGGAGTGGGATAACTGGATCAAATGATGAATTAATTCCAAGTTTTCTGAGGACTCTCCATCCTGCTTTCCAGAGTGGTTGCACCAATTTGCATTCCCACCAATAATGTATGAGTGTACCTTTTCCCCATATCCTCACCAACACTTATTGTTACTTGCAATCTTTTTTTTTTTAAGAGAGAGAGAGGAGAGAGAGAGAGAGAGAGAGAGAGAGAGAATTTTTAATATTTATTTTTTAGTTCTCGGCGGACACAACATCTTTGTTGGTATGTGGTGCTGAGGATCGAACCCGGGCCGCACGCATGCCAGGCAAGCGCGCTACTGCTTGAGCCACATCCCCAGCCCTGTTACTTGCAATCTTGATAATTGCCATTCTGACTGGAGTGAGATAAAATATCAGTGTAGTTTTAATTTACATTTCTTTAATTGCTAGAAATCCTGAACATTTTTTCATATAGTTGTTGACCAATTTCTTCTTCTGTGAATTGCCTGCTTAGTTCCTTTTCACATTTATTGAACCAATCACTATTTTTAATCTGTGCACATACTTGAGAACTGTCTACCTCCAACACAATAAGCTTCCTGAAAGCAGGGACTATTTCTCTTTCTGTTGGCTCTTTTCCTAAGCATTCAGCCCAAGAAATATAAAATACCACTGTCTTAAATACATTGTGGAATAAATGAAAGAATATATGAATGGATGGATGATAGAAAGAACAATTGTCTTCACATGTTAAATTAACCACTTGTCATTCAGTAAACTATTAAAACAATCTTTTATTGAGTTTTGAGTATAATTTCACAGGAAACACGAGATATCCTGAGAGAATTGCACCTGATGAAATAGTACAGGAAAGAATAGCAACTGAACAGCACAAAGAATATTTGCTATTCTGAATGGATTGCCTTTCCTACAGCATCTTCTTATTTGGAGAATTTATCTTTCCTCTAAGTGTGTGATTTTGTGGGAATAAATATCTGGGAGGCTTCCTCCCATTATTGAAGTGGAGGTCTCTCTTTCCCCTTGATTCCTTGGCACCACTAGGGAATAAATTGCCTAAGCTCAAGCAATTAGATGCTTTTCTTGAGATCCCCACTTTTAAGTGATAGCTGCTGGACAATTAATCTTAAGTGCCAACATAAGTGGACTAAGGGATGCTCAGATAGCTGGTAGAACATTATTTCTGAACGTGTCTTTGAGGGTGTTTCTGGAAGAAATAAACTCTTGAATCGTTAAACCAAGATCACCCATGTGAGTGTTATCTAGTGGAAGGCCCCAGTAGAACAAAAAGGAACAGAGGATGGCTTCTTTGTTTCTTGACCTAGGACATCATCTTCTCCTGCCATTAGACATAAGAGCTCCTGGTTTTAGAGCCTTGGGACATTGAGATTTGCACCAGCAGTCTCTGTGTTTGGGGGCCCTCCTGGTCTTCAGGTATTCAACCCTGAGCTGAGTTACACCACTAGTTTTTCTGTTTAGCCAATATGCACATGGGTGTTGCGAGACTTCATCTACATAATCGTGACCCAATTCCATAATAAATTCTTTATCTACCTATCTATGTATCTAGCTACCTACCTAACTACCTTTCCATACATCCATTTATACATCCTGTTGGTTCTCTTTTACAGGGGAATATTTTCTAATATAAGCCACAATGACAAAGACAATGATTGAAGGTCATTCATCCAGATAGGAGGATTGTGCTGTCCTCCTGAAGGCACTAATTCCACCTATATAACAGTGGCTATGCTTCTTGTTCATTAGTTTGTTCACAGTCACCCACTGGTCACTAAGAAAATGCTAATAAAATAACGAGACACCACTTCACACTCAATAGGACGACTCCAATCAAAATGATAGACAACAGCAAGTGTCAGCAGAGATGAGCAAAGACTGGTGCCTTCATACACTGGTGTTGGTTACGTAAAATGATGTAGTCAGTCTGGAAAACAGTTTGGAAGTTCTTCAAAGTGTTAAACTTAGAATAAGCATATGACCTAGCAATTGTACTTCTATGCATGAGCCCAAGAAAAAGAAAAACCTGTATGTGTATAAAAAGGCTTTTACACAAGCATAGCAGCATTATTTATAACAGCAAAAAAAAAAAAAAAAATGAAAACAACCCAAATGCTCATCAACTGATATGTTGATAAATAAAATGTGCTGTATCGTTGCAATGGAATACTCTTTAGCAATAAAAATTGAAGTGCTGATACATGTACAATATGATGAAGCTTGAAAATATTATGTTAAAAGAAAGCACCCTGTCACAAAAGACCACATAATGTGTGTGATTGCATTTCTATAAAAAGTCCAGAATAAGTGAATCCATAAAAACAAAATTAGATCAGTAGTTGCCAGAGGTTGGGGAGAGGGCAGAAATGAAGAATGACTGCTAATCGGTATGGGGTAGATGTTTGGAATGTTCTAGGCAGTAGTAATGGTTGCACATTTTAAAAAATATAATAAGAACCACCACATAGTACACTTTCAAGGAATGAATTTTATAGTGCAAGAATGATATCCCAAGAAAACCATTATAAAAATTAAATGCAAAACAAGTACAAAGCTAATAATGCATACAAAATGCAGGCGTGGATGAACTGGAGAGAGCAGCAGAGCAGGTGAAAGTTCATGGGGGAGATGTGAGTGACCTGTCTCTCACCAGCCTTCTGTCAACACACTCAGAGTGAGTTCCATCAGGCTTCCACTGCCCAGAGACATAAATATTAAAGAGAAAGTATTGAATTTGGTTTTCAATGGAAAACATGTCCCAGAACACTCAAGCATACAAATTCCATGAGATTAAGCTTCAGGCAAATTCAATCTCCACGGCCAGATGGCTAATAAGAGTCATTAGTGTGGTTGAGCTACACCTGAGTTTATTCAATGACGTATATTTTTTTTTCCTCTTCAGACTCAAAAGTACAAGAATTGCCAGAAGTCAAGAACCCCTAAAACAATCATTCTCACAGTCTGTTGAATGAGTGGATGTTAGAATCCCCTTCACTTATCTGGTTGTCCAGTGTGTAACCAAAATAATCCAGGTCTCCGGGTGTTTGCTCACGTACTCAAAACCAAAACAGTATCCAACAGCACCAGAAAGACAGGAAATGCCGCCTGAAAACTATTGGGAACAAGAATCTCCCTAATTAATGTATATATCTAGAAATTCGATGAAATTTGTGATTCTTTTCATCCTCTCCATTAGAATAAACCTGTGTAAAATGAAAAAAAAATAAAGCTTTAGACTGTAACCCATAGGGTTCATATGCACTATTACTGTAGGACACAGTTTCTAAGGCAGTGCTTGTTAATTATTAGTACTACTCGGTCAATCACTTACAATGGGCAAATAACATGGAAAGCATAATGCAGACAAACACAATAAGTTACTAAAGTGTGATTTTTGTTGTATCCTAGGAAACCAAAACATCGCAAATCACCATGTGTGCCACTGAATCAAAGGGAAAGTGACGAGAATGGATTGTTGTAAAAAAAAAAAAACAAACGACAACATCCTTCACCACGGATTATATATAAGTTTTATGACATCAAAATTTCTGGCAGAAGAATATCATGTCAAAGAATTATTTGAGCCAGGCACGGTGGTGCACACCTGAAATCCCAGAGGCTCGAGAGGCTGAGGCAGAAGGATTGTGAATTCAAAGCCAGCCTCAGCAAAATCGAGGTGCTAAGTAACTCAGTGAGACCCTGTCTCTAAATAAAATACAAAATAGGGCTGAGGATATGGCTCAGTGGTTGAGTGTCCCTGAGTTCAATCCTTGGTACCATCCCCTCTCCCAACAAAAAAAAAAGATTTCTTTGAAAACACACACACACACACACACACACACAGTAACCTGTGGACTAGGAAGAAATGTGTCTTAGCAATACAGACTCAGTGAGTGATCCCTGAAAAACATTAGGAAATCATATTTTCCAATATCGTAGAAGTTTTCTGAGTCAGAGCTATAAAGACAGACCAGCATAATCAGAAAGCAACATGTAAAAGAATGGACGATGTTCACGCCTCCGGTGACTTCCTGAGGTGGCCTCGATTATATTGGCCTCCATTATGGGGCACCAGCTGCTCTCTGCTCTGCACAAATCCTCTGCTGGATGAGAAGAGTGGAAAAACCTAAGGTCCAGAAGTGTTTGGAGTGGGGAGCATAGAAGGAAGACTTTGTGACAGTTTGCCTGCCAAGGAGGATATCTAAAGAAAAACCAATGGTCTTGAATTATTCATGTTAATTTTCCATTAATATTTGCTTTGTGCCATTAAATGTTTTTCATCCAGGTCTGTTTTACTCCAGTGAATTAATAAGATCTTAAGGGTACAATATCTACAGTTTCAACAAATGGATAAACTCACAGAACTCACAACGTATAAAAATACAAAATTTTCACAGCCCCATAAAACCCCTTTATGCCTCTTCTACTTGACTCAGTCTTCTTCTCCAGAGGTAACTTTGCACCAGTGTTTCCATTCCATGACTTTTTAAATTAATATAATAGATTAACTTTTTCCATTCCATGACTTCATATAAATATGCATTTTAATGTCAAGATTCTTTTACTTTGTACAATGTCTTATGTATTTATAACTTATTTATTTTTATACTGAGTATTAATCCATTCTATTTTTGTTTATTCATTCTTTTGTTGATGGCAAACTGGGTTGTTTCTAGGTTTGGACTATTATAAATAAAGCTGCTGGTAATGTTCTTGTACAAATTTGTATGGACAGACATTTTTATTGCTCTTGAATAAAAACCCAATAAGGGATTTTCTGGGTCATGAGGTGGATATGTATTTAAGTTTTTCAAAACCCTCCAGTTTAAAAAAAAAATGATAGAACCATTTTACATTTCCACCAGGAATATCTGAGTTTTATTTGCTTTACAAACCTCTGTCAACATTTTTATTGCAAACATTTTTTTTATTTTGCTTTTTTCATCTTAACCTCCACAATGTCTATGTAGTAATGTCACATGACAGTTTTAATTTGTAGTTTTCTAACAATTAAGGACATTGAACATGTATATTGGCTATTCAGCTTTCTTCAAATATCGCTTCAAGTCTTTAATGCACATTTTTACTAAATTGGTGGTCTTTTTATTATTGAAATGCAGAAATTTGTGTATTCTAATACTAGTCCTTTTTTTTTCAGATGTATGTGTTGGAAAGGTTTTTCTTCCAGTCTATGCCTATGTATTCATTTTTTTAGTAATACCTCTTGATGAACAGAAGATATCATTTTTGCTATTCAATTTTTCATTCTTTTTTTATAAGTTTAGTTTTATGTCTGTATCATCTCTAAAAAATATTTTCCCAGAAAAAAAATCTTGCAATAGTATTCTCCTATTCTTCTAGAAGCTTCATAGTTTTGGGCTTTTACATTTATGACTATAATTTATCTCAAATAAATATTTGCAAGCCAGGAGGGGAGGCACATGCCTGTAATCCCAGTGGCTCAGGGATTACAGTGTAATCCCTCCTGCTGAGGCAGGAGGATGGTGAGTTCAAAGCCATCCTCAGCAAAATCAAGGTGCTAAGCAACTCAGTGAGATTGTGTATCTTAAAAAATACAAAATAGGGCTGGGGATGTGGCTCAGTGGCCATAGTGCCCTGAGTCAAAAGTAAATAAATAAATAAATAGTACTTGCATATGACTTGAAGTAGAATTCAAAGTCCCTTTATTTTTTCCATATAGATAGGCACTGGTTCTAGCACCATTTATAGTCTAATAAGATTATGATTGTATGGGCTGGAGATGTGGCTCAAGCGGTAGCGCGATCACCTGGCGTGCGTGCAGCCCGGGTTCGATCCTCAGCACCACATACAAAGATGTTGTGTCCGCCGATAACTGAAAAATAAATATTAAAATTCTCTCTCTCTCCTCTCTCTCTCACTCTCTCTTTAAAAAAAAAAAAAGATTATGATTGTAGAGAATCTATAGAGAAATTTAAGGATTTGGGGGCAATTGAACATCTTAACAATATTGGCTCTTACAATTCATGAACATGGTATCTCTCTTCAAACATTAAATTGCTCTTTAATTTCATCAATATTTTATATGTTTATGTATAAACCTTATACAACTCATTAAATTTATCCCACCTAATATATGTTTTTGGATGTAAATGATACTTTTAATCTTATTTTTTTTTAATTTGGGGAATATAGCAATACAATTTATTTTGGCTTTGATCTAAAATGTGGCCAAATCCACTTGTTAAATCTAGTATTTTTTATATAGCTCATTTAGGAATTTCTACCTGTACAACTATGTCATCTACAAATAAAGGAAAATTTATCATTTATTTTTGATCTGTATGTATTTTTATTGTGAAATTGCACTCGATAGGGCCTCCAGTACAATATAAGTTTTTATAAGTTTGAGTAAAACTTATAAAGGTGGATGTCCTTCAAGAGAATGAGAAGCCATACCTATGGAAAAAAAAAATATGTGCAAAAGACTTATCTTAAGAAGGACTGTTTTCTAAAATATAGAAAGAACTCTAAAAATGCAATAATAAAGAAATGAACAAGTCAATTAAGAAATTAGCAAAAGGGCTGGGGATGTGGCTCAACTGGTAGCGCGCTCACCTGGCGTGTGTGCGGCCCGGGTTGGATCCTCAGCACCACATACCAACAAAGATGTTGTGTCCACCGAGAACTAAAAAATAAATATTAAAAATAAAATTCTCTCCCTCCCCCTCTCCCTCTCTCTCTCTCTCTCTCTCTCTCTCTCTCTCTCTCTCTCTAAAAAAAAAGAAATTAGCAAAATACCAAAGAAAAACACAAATGGTAAATGAGCTTATGGGAAATGCTCCACATAGTGTTATGCTCGAATTCGGGACCAGAGACCAAGATCGATGTAAGCAGCAAAGAGTGTTTATTGCGAGCTAGCTTGGTCCTCCACATGCACACATAGCTACTGGTGACACTGAGAGGCCCCAAGCCCAGGGTTTGCAGCAGTTTTATACACTCTTTGGAGAAGGCAGGGACCCCCACATACATCATACCATCTCTTAGCAAATCATCACACACCGCGGGAAAATCAAATAACAATTCTAAAACATGATTAGCACATTCACTGGCGGGAACAAGTTGAATGGGGTGATTGGTTACTACAAGAAGGGGATTCAGGGCTGGGGATGTGGCTCAAGCGGTAGCGCGCTAGCCTGGCATGCGTGCAGCCCGGGTTCGATCCTCAGCACCACATACCAACAAAGATGTTGTGTCCGCCGAGAACTAAAAAATAAATATTAAAAATTCTCTCTCTCTCTCTCTCTCTCTCTCTCTCTCTCCCTCTCTCTCTCTCTCTCACTCTCTCTTTAAAAAAAAAAAAAAAAAGAAGGGGATTCATTTGAACTGATTGGTTTAAGCCAAGAGGGGTGTTTGTGCTGAACTACATGGTTTCCCAACACCATAAACTACTGGGAGGGTCATCTGGCATCCCAGGTATTTCTCATGCTGATTGGTGGCTGCTAGGGGATTGCATGGGTCCCCACCTAGCCTGACTGAGTCACACCTGGCGCAGCAGATCTCTCCTGTTATTTGTAGATAAACAACTTAGCAGAGTGGGAATGTGCCTAGGAGTGCTCTGTGGGTCTTTCCAAGGACAAAGGTCATGTCCCTTCCTTGGACAGGCTTTGCTCTGAGGTAGAGGCTGGTTTTTCAATAGAGCATTAGAAAAATACAAATTAAGAGAACAATGAAATACCAATACACGTCACATGTCGCGACCTGCACAGCTAAACCCTAGAAAGACACAAAAACACTTAGAAAGCTGGAACTTGGTGAGACTTGGTGTCTGATGAAAGAGCAGTGACCCAGAGTTAGCTCAACATGTTTATAATATAGGGTCTCAATTCAGAAAATTAAAACTATAGGGGCATGGTTCCTTGTGCACTAAAAAGTTACAGAGCTAGAAACATTTTTGTAGCTATTCTACTGTTTCAGTGCTAAGAACATCCTGTCATTATCCTGCTGCACCCAGGAAGCCCATTGTCCAGAGTTTTTGCAAAGCAGACAGGCTTGATGGTTACAGTTCTTGCAAAATATGTGGTTATCTTGTTAAGCTCAGAATTCTCTGACTCCTACAGCTGTGGTCTGAACTCAGGGTTAAGACTGTTATTGTTATGTATCTTTGTACAGAACTTCCTCAGGCAGGGCTTTACCATAGCTCCTGGGCAATCTCACCCTGCATCTTTGCACAAAAAGTTCCCTGGGCAAGGCTCAGCCATAGCTCCAAGGCAGTCAAAGATCAAGGTTGAAGTCACTGCTCTGCACACCTATTAGAATGGGCAAAATCCAAAATACCAACTGTGAGAAGGATGCCAGGAATGCAAAATGGTACAGCCACTTGGGAAGACAGCTGTGAAACAATGTGAAGGAAATGCAAATGAATATTGTTAAGTGAGAAAAGCCAATTGGAAAAAGCTATACATTGTATATTTTCAACATGTACCATTCTAGAAAAAGCAAAAATCTGGAGACTTTATGGCTACTGTGGGTTAGGAGGATGAATAGGGAGAAAACAAGGATTTTAAGATAAGTGAAGCTATTCTGTGTGATAATTTGATGATGGATACATGGCATTACATTGGTTAAAATGCATTGAATGTATACCAAGAGTGACCTCTGGTATAAATTATGGATTGATAATGATGTGTCAATGTGAATTCACCAACTGTAACATATACCACTCTTGTGCTGAGGTTTTAATAATGGTAGAGGGTTTGCATGTTGAGGGACTAGAGTATATGGGAATCTCTACAGCTTGCATTCAAGTTTGCTGTGAACCTAAAATGACTTTGAAAAATGAAACATACTGCCAGGTATGGTGGCACACACCTGTAATCCCAGAGGCTCAGGAGGCTGAGGCAGAAGGATTGGAAGTTCAAGTACTTAGGGAGGTCTTAAGCATCTGAGTGAGACCCTGTCTCAAAAAAATAAAAATAAAAAAAGGCTGGAGATGTGGCTCAGTGATGAAGCAACCCTGGATTCAATCCTCAGTAGCAAAAAATAAATAAAAAATAAAAATAAAAAGGGGGGAAAAAGAAAGAAAGAAAAGAAACCTACTTTAAAAACACATGGACATCCATGCCTACTCCATCATATCTTTAAAGAAGAGCATTCAATATTTCACCATTAAAAATAAAAGCAGCTCTATAATTTTTGTACTTGGCTTTTCATTAGACTAATAACCTTTTTCTTTGGTCTTATTTTGCAGAATAAGAACTTTTTATCATGAATTGGAGTTGGATTATGACAAATACTTTTTCTGTATGTATCGACTATCATTAACTTTTCTATTTAAATTATCAAGCAAATCACATTATTTGATTTTCATATTAAATTAGCAGTGAATTCTACTTTTCCAATATTGCTATATTTGATTTTCTTTTATTTTCAAACTATTTTTGTGTGTTTGTTTATGATGAATATTAATTTGTAAATTTTCTTATAATGTATTCGACTAGTTGTTATCAGGGTTATACAGACTTCATGAGATTAGCTGGGAAATATTATTTCTATCCTTGATTTTAGTTGTTAGTATTTTACAAACAAATCAACCTACTTTTGTAACCAAGCACTCCAGTCCTGGGTGGTGATAATGGGCATCTGAGCTATAAGAATGAATAGTCTTGCCACGTGTATTTAAAACAATATTTTTCTCTTTCATTCAGGTTGTGTAGTGTATGTCTTTCATGTTTAGTTTAATTTCTAAACTCTTCTACATGTGTAAAAGTAATCACAGTGACATATACACACGCACACATACACATACGTGCACACACACATATACACACTAAGAGCTTAGCCTTGGAAATTTACTCCCTGTAGGATAATAAAGGTCACCATTTGTTTAGTTTTAACTATCTTCTTCCTGGAAAGTATTTTAATTATATTTGTCCTAAGGGCATATTAAAGTCACTCAGAAAAATACTTGTCACTGATTAAAATGATTCTCTCAAACTCTTACGGTTTACACACATTAGAAATTAACATTGCACCTTGGTACGGTGGTGCAGGCCTGTAATTATGGCTACTGGAGGATTGGTGTTCAAGGTCAGTTAGGGCAGTTTAGGCAGACCCCATTTCAGAAAAAAAAAAATAATTAATCAATTAACATTGTATTGAAACTTATTGTTAATGTAGGCATGTCTATTCAATTGAATCTTGAATGAAACTATTATTTAAAGAAATAAAAGCAACCACATAAGCTAAATATATAACCATCTATTTATTTATTTGTACCAGGGATTGAACCCACAGGTGCTTAACCACTGAGCCACATGCCCAGCCATTTTTAGTTTTTATTTGAGACAGGTTCTCACTAAGTTGCTTAGGGCCTTGCTAGATAGCTGAGGCTGACCTTGAACTTACAATCCTCTTTCCTTTGCCTCCCAAGTTGCTGTGATTACAGGCCTGAGCTATTTAAATAGGAATTTTCAAAGCACCTTATCTCAGAGAGGAACTTTCTTAGCCAAATTCACCTAGTTAGTAAATTGCAGAACTGAGATTAAAACTCAGGAATTCCAGTTTTAAATCAGTACTCTTTCCTGTGCAATATTTCCCTATTTTGAATTATTGAGGAAGTGTTTAAAGCTTTCAGTGGCTGGAAGACTTTGTCTACAAGATGCTGCATTTTCCAGTATTGTACCTACCTTGGCATGTTGTGCACCTATTCTCTTAATCTGCTGTGCAAATACTGCCTATGTTTCTCACAGTACCTAAGAATCCATATAAAGACTTGGTAACTAATATTATATATCAACACCATCACTGGCAAACTAGAATGCATGTATAATACAAAGGATGCTGTTGTTGATACTAGAGAACACGTGCATGATAGCAAAGAAAAATATTCAATAGAAATATGGATAAAAGAGTATTCATGAGAATTTTTCTGGAGAAAATAGACAAATCATAATAATCACATGATTAGAAACTTTATTTTCACAAATAATAAAAATAATACAAATTTTAAAACTATGTTATGTATTTTTATCTTCAGTTTGAAAAAGTGTTAAAAGAATTACTAGTGAGGGCTGGGGATGTGGCTCAAGCGGTAGCGCGCTCGACTGGCATGCGTGCGGCTTGGGTTCGGTCCTCAGCACCACATACAAACAAAGATGTTGTGTCCACCGAGAACTAAAAAATAAATATTAAAAAAAAATTCTCTCTCTCTCTCTCTCTCTCTCTCTCTCTCTCTTAAAAAAATAAAAAAAAATAAAAGAATTACTAGTGAAATGATGAGGGCATATTTATGGAATTGTGGCTTTAAGCAAAGTTTGATGCAACTTTCCTAAAAAGAAATTTGTAAAATACAGAAAAAAAATTGGAAGTTGTATAAATCATTGACTTGAAAATCCTACTTCTAAGAATCTAATAACCTAAGATAAAAATGAGAGATGTTCATTCACATACCCATGTACTCGCACAAACCAGAATGATGTGAACAAAGATGAGAAATAGTCTATATACATGCATACAGAGAGATAGACTAATATATATATTAATATATATCTGACTAAATATGTTATCATAAAGTTATATGATGAAAAGAAATATCAACATGTCTGTGATGTATTGTTTTATTTGTATAATGATGGATTGGATTGGATGCTATTTGTTCAGAACATTCATATCTATACTTATAATTGAGATTAGCCTGTGAATTTCCTTTCACTTTTTGATGAGGTGAAGATTTTTAGGAATATGTCCATCTCATCTAAATGTTCAAGTTCTACAAAATATCTTATTTGTTTAAAATGTTCTCAGCATCTTTTCATTTTTAAATTTGGTATTTGTAAACTCCTCTTTCTTTTTCTTTCTTTTCGGTACCAGGGATTGAACTAAGGGGTGCTTAACCACTGAGCTACATCCCCAGTCCCCTTTATTTTCTACTTTGAGACAGGGTCTCACTAAGTTGCTTAGGGCCTCACTAATTTGCTGAAGCTAGCCTCAAATTGCAATCCTCCTGCTTCAGCCTTCTGAGACACTGGGATTACAAACATGCATCATGCCTGGCTCAGTTTCACTTTATTATTAAAATTTCTATATTCTTACTCATTTGCTTGTAGCTTCTTGGCTCTATCAATTACTAAAAGAGATATTTTAAAATCTATCACTATGGCTGTGGGTTTTTCTTTCTCCTTTCACTGCTTGTTTTATCTATTTTGAGTTCATAATTTTACTTGTACACAAATTAAACAGTGTGAAATTGCCCACATAAATTAAACCAGGATATTCATTATACATATAATAAAATATTAAAATCTCTATAATATTTTTACTTAATATCCTATCTGGCATGATATTTGTATAGCAATGAGCTTTATTTTGATTACTATTTGCATCATATAAAAGTGATTAGAAAAATTTGTAAGATATGTACTTAAAAGCTATTTAGTTTATTTTAAAATGACTTTTGAAATATTGAGAGAAGTATAATTAAGCTTTATAGAACGAGGTCCACAATCCATTAATGTACAAATAGATTACCAAATACAATAAATTCCCCATGTGTGTGGGAAGTGGGTGAGTGTGTGTACATGTGTGTATGCTCACAGGGAGTGTGTGCCTTAGCATAAAAACATACACCCAGCTGTTTTCGGTAGTTAGTCCTAGGTAGTGGAATGTTAGTGACTATTATTTATTTCATTTTGTATCTCTGTACTTTCTAATTTTCTAAAATGAGATTCTATTTTTTGTTTTAAAAGCAGATTTTTTAAAAAAAATTAAAGGAAGTGGAAAAATGTGAAATTCATAGAGAAATCTTTTTAATTTTTTTTTTCTGGATAGGAAGGAGCATGGACTTCAGCAACAGTAATGTGTTTGGTGTCTTTATTTTTTTTAAAAGAGAGAGTGAGAGAAGAGAGAGAGAGAGAGAGAGAGAGAGAGAGAGAGAGAGAGAGAGAGAGAGAATTTTTAATATTTATTTTTTAGTTCTCGGCGGACACAACATCTTTGTTGGTATGTGGTGCTGAGGATCGAACCCGGGCACGCATGCCAGGCGAGCGTGCTACCGCTTGAGCCACATCCCCAGCCCTGTTTGGTGTCTTTAATAAGAACAGTTTCATCCAGGCGCAGTGGCACACACCTGTAATCCCAGCAGCTTGGGAGATTGAAGCAGGTGAACCATGAATTCAAAGCCAGCCTCAGCAACTAGCAAAGCCCTGTCTCAAAAAAAAAAAAAAAAAAAAAAAAAAATATATATATATATGAAAAGGAAGTGCTGGGGATTTGGCTCAGAGTTTAAGCACCCCTGGGTTCAATTCCTGGGTACCCATCCCCTTCAAGAAAGAACAGTTTCAGTAGAAGTCCTGAGCTAAGGTCAGATCATAATGGATTCAGAGTAGGAGAAAAAAAAATTTTTTTAATTGACTGTGAAGAACAAAAGAGAGATATGAATGATATGTAAGCAAAATTGCAGAGTTGATCTTCATTTTGTGTAGATTTTGAGAAATGTCATATTTACAGATGAAAGGCAAAAGAGAAGATGAAAACAGAAAGACCAGTTTACTAATCAGGAAAGAGGGAGCCCTTGAGGGCATGGACAGTGGGCTGCCTTTATAAAAAGCAGAGACTGGTCAGAAAAAGATGAGTTGCATTCTCCAAATTTTTTTTCAGTGCTAGTAAGACCAGGTACTCTGTTTGCAAGAAATTTATTAAAAGACAACTTATTGCTTGCTTGTTTTTTTTCAAAACAGAGTCTCCCAAAAGGCAAGGACCTGTTACAGGAATCAGAGAATCTAGGCTGTATTTTGTATTCTTATCTGAATAATTGTAACATTCCAGTTGCCTTTTAAATTAGTCTCAAGATCACTAATGATAAAATCTAAGATTATAAAAGGGCTGGAGATGGAGATCAGTGGTAGTGCAGGTCCTTGGGTTTGATCCCTGGCACTGCAAAAAAAAAAAAAAAAAATAGATCACAAAGATATCTTTGAAAGATGAAGTGGGAATGCTTTCTTTCAGTCCACCCTAAAATGAAAATGGACAGTAACTGCTAAATCCTCATTCCAAGAATTCTCTTTAGATTTACACCCACAGACACCCATTTAAAATTTTATATTTATAATATTTAGTTGATTTGGGGGGTGAAGATACCGGCAATTGAACTGAGGGGCACTCAACCCCTGCCTATTTTGTATTTAGAGACAGGGTCTCACTGAGTTGCTTAGCGCCTCACTTTCACTGAGGCTGGCTTTGAACTAGCCTGCCTCAGCCTCCCTAGCCGCTGGGATTACAGGTGTGCCACACCGCCCTCACTCTAGTTGATTTTGCTTCACTGATTTTCAAGAAATTCTTAATAAAGCTACTGTAACTGAAAGTTCAGACCTTGTCCCTGCCCCTGAGATTAGGGTGGGGGAGAGATTAGGGAGGAGAGAAAGGGGAAGAGAAAGAAACATGTTTTCTTCTAGAAGTTTACAAACTCGGGTCTCATTAAGTATTTAATTCATTTTTTAGTGTATTTTTGTATATGGAGTATGAGAGGAGGGTCTAACTTTATTCTTATTTAAAAATAAGTTGCCGTGGCATGGGAGCAAGGGCTATGTTCAAAGCATAAAGTGGACCACGATCACAACTTTTGTGTCAGTTCTCTAATAAAATCACAATGTAAGTAACATTTTTCAGTTTATAAGACAGTTATAAAATACCCAGTCATTTTTTCTGTACTAAAACACAGTAAGAAAAAAATAATTTTTTAAAAAATGTGCAAAACAAGATGAACACATGCACACATATTGAAGCAGAGATCCTCGTAACCCGCAAGAACAACAGATCAGCTCTCTCACACCTCTCCATGTCAAGTGAGGTCACTCTTGCTCCTATAAGTGAAAGACCTAATGCTCTTTCAGAGGCCTTGCAGAGCAAGCTGGCTTCCCCCATAAGCTCTCTGGGACCAGATGCCTGCTGGTCATGGCAGAGTGGATAAGGCAGGTAGAAGGACCCTGTGTGCAAAAGACCCAGCGATGTAAGAAGAGCTTCCCTTCTGCCCAGTCAGCCACGGTTTGAAAGAGAATCTAAAAAGTGACCAGGACTTTGAGAGAAGAATCAAGTCTTTTTTTTTTTTAATTTTTTCTTTTTAATATTTACTTTTTAGTTATCGGCGGACACAACATCTTTGTTGGTATGTGGTGCTGAGGATCAAACCTGGGCCGCTCGCATACCAGACGAGCGCACTACCGCTTGAGCCACATCCCCAGCCCAGAGTCAAGTCTTTTTTTTTTTTCTGCTTCATCAGTTTATTTTTTTTGTTTTGTTTTGTTTTGTTTATTATTTTTTATTGGTTGTTCACAACATTACAAAGCTCTTGACATATCATATTTCATACATTAGATTGAAGTGGGTTATGAACCCCCAATTTTACCCCAAATGCAGATTGCAGAATCACGTCAGTTACACATCCACAATTTTACATAATGCCCTATTAGTAATTGCTGTATTCTGCTACCTTTCCTATCCCCTACTATCCCCCCTCCCCTCTCCTCCCATCTTCTCTCTCTACCCCATCTACTGTAATTCATTTCTCTCCTTGTTTATTTTCCCATTCCCCTCACAACCTCTTATATGTAATTTTGTATAGTAATGAGGGTCTCCCTTCATTTCCATGCAATTTCCCTTTTCTCTCCCTTTCCCTCCCATCTCATGTCTCTGTTTAATGTTAATCTTTTCTTCCTGCTCTTCCTCCCTGCTCTGTTCATAGTTGCTCTCATTATATCAAAGAAGACATTTGGTATTTGTTTTTTAGGGATTGGCTAGCTTCACTAAGCATAATCTGCTCTAGTACCATCCATTTCCCTGCAAATTCTATGATTTTGTCATTTTTTATTGCTGCATAGTACTCCATTGTGTATAGATGCCACATTTTTTTATCCATTCATCTATTGAAGGGCATCTGGGTTGGTTCCACAGTCTAGCTATTGTGAATTGTGCTGCTATGAACATCGATGTGGCAGTATCCCTGTAGCATGCTCTTTTAAGGCCTTCAGGGAATAGTCCGAGAAGGGCAATAGCAGGGTCAAATGGTGGTTCCATTCCCAGCTTTCCCAGGAATCTCTGAACTGCTTTCCAAATTGGTTGCACCAATTTGCAGTCCCACCAGCAATGAACAAGAGTACCCTTTTCTCCACATCCTCGCCAGCACTTGTTGTTGTTTGACTTCATAGTGGCTGCCAGTCTTACTGGAGTGAGATGGTATCTTAGGGTGGTTTTGATTTGCATTTCTCTGACTGCTAGAGATGGTGAGCATTTTTTCATGTACTTGTTGATTGATTGTATGTCCTCCTCTGAGAAGTGTCTGTTCAGGTCCTTGGCCCATTTGTTGATTGGGTTATTTGTTATCTTATTGTCTAATTTTTTGAGTTCTTTGTATACTCTGGATATCACAACAGACACTTCAGAAATACAGAAGATAATAAGAAATTATTTTGAATCCTTATACTCCAATAAAATAGAAGATAGTGAAGGCATCGATAAATTTCTTAAGTCATATGATCTGCCCAGATTGAGACAGGAGGATATAGACAACCTAAACAGACCAATATCAATTGAGGAAATAGAAGAAACCATCAAAAGATTACCAACTAAGAAAAGCCCAGGACCGGATGGGTATACAGCAGAGTTTTACAAAACCTTTAAAGAGGAACTAATACCAATACTTTTCAAGCTATTTCAGGAAATAGAAAAAGAGGGAGAACTTCCAAATTCATTCTACGAGGCCAACATCACCCTGATTCCTAAACCAGACAAAGACAGTTCAAAGAAAGAAAACTACAGACCTATATCTCTAATGAACCTAGACGCAAAAATCCTCAATAAAATTCTGGCGAATCGGATACAAAATCATATCAAAAAAATTGTACACCATGATCAAGTAGGATTCATCCCTGGGATGCAAGGCTGTTTCAATATACGGAAATCAATAAATGTTATCCACCACATCAATAGACTTAAAAATAAGAACCATATGATCATCTCGATAGACGCAGAAAAAGCATTTGACAAAGTACAGCATCCCTTTATGTTCAAAACTCTCGAAAAAATAGGGATAACAGGAACATACCTCAACATTGTAAAAGCAATCTACGCTAAGACCCAGGCTAGCATCATTCTGAATGGAGAAAAATTGAAGGCATTCCCTCTAAAATCTGGAACAAGACAGGGATGCCCTCTCTCACCACTTCTGTTCAACATAGTTCTCAAAACACTGGCCAGAGCAATTAGACAGACGAAAGAAATTAAAGGCACAAAAATAGGAAAAGAAGAACTTAAATTATCACTACTTGCAGATGACATGATTCTATACCTAGCAGACCCAAAAGGGTCTACAAAGAAACTATTAGAGCTAATAAATGAATTCAGCAAAGTGGCAGGATATAAAATCAACACGCATAAATCAAAAGCATTCCTGTATATCAGCGACAAAACTTCTGAAATGGAAATGAGGACAACCACTCCATTCACAATATCCTCAAAAATAATAAAATACTTGGGAATCAACCTAACAAAAGAGGTAAAAGACTTATACAATGAAAACTACAGAACCCTAAAGAGAGAAATTGAAGAAGATCTTAGAAGACGGAAAAATATACCCTGTTCATGGATAGGCAGAACTAACATCATCAAAATGGCGATATTACCAAAAGTTCTCTGTAGGTTTAATGCAATGCCAATCAAAATCCCAACGGCATTTCTTGTAGAAATAGAGAAAGCAATCATGAAATTCATATGGAAAAATAAAAGACCCAGAATAGCAAAAACAATGCTAAGCAGGAAGTGTGAACCAGGTGGTATAGCGATACCAGACTTCAAACTATACCACATAGCAATAGTAACAAAAACAGCATGGTACTGGTACCAAAACAGGTGGGTGGACCAATGGTACAGAATAGAGGACACAGTAACCAATCCACAAAACTACAACTTTCTTATATTTGATAAAGGGGCTAAAAGCATGCAATGGAGGAAGGATAGCATCTTCAACAAATGGTGCTGGGAAAATTGGAAATCCATATGCAACAAAATGAAACTGAATCCCTTTCTCTCGCCATGCACAAAAGTTAACTCAAAATGGATCAAGGAGCTTGATATCAAACCAGAGACAAGGCATGTGATAGAAGAAAAAGTTGGCTACGACCTACATACTGTGGGGTCGGGCTCCAAATTCCTCAATAGGACACCCATAGCACAAGAGTTAACAACTAGAATCAACAAATGGGACTTGCTCAAACTAAAAATTTTTTTCTCAGCAAAAGAAACAATAAGAGAGGTAAATAGGGAGCCTACATCATGGGAACAAATCTTTACTCCTCACACTTCAGATAGAGCCCTAATATCCAGAGTATATAAAGAACTCAAAAAATTAGACAATAAGATAACAAATAACCCAATCAACAAATGGGCCAAGGACCTGAACAGACACTTCTCAGAGGAGGACATACAATCAATCAACAAGTACATGAAAAAATGCTCACCATCTCTAGCAGTCAGAGAAATGCAAATCAAAACCACCCTAAGATATCATCTCACTCCAGTAAGATTGGCAGCCATTATGAAGTCAAACAACAACAAGTGCTGGTGAGGATGTGGGGAAAAGGGTACACTTGTACATTGTTGATGGGACTGCAAATTGGTGCAACCAATTTGGAAAGCAGTATGGAGATTTCTTGGAAAGCTGGGAATGGAACCACCATTTGATCCAGCTATTCCCTTTCTGGGTCTATTCCCTAAAGACCTAAAAACAGCATGCTACAGGGACACTGCTACATCGATATTCATAGCAGTACAATTCACAATAGCAAGACTGTGGAAGCAACCTAGATGCCCTTCAATAGATGAATGGATAAAAAAATGTGGCATTTATACACAATGGAGTATTACTCTGCATTAAAAAATGACAAAATTATAGAATTTGGAGGGAAATGGATGGCATTAGAGCAGATTATGCTAAGTGAAGCTAGCCAATCCTTAAAAAACAAATGCCAAATGTCTTCTTTGATATAAGGAGAGTAACTAAGAACAGAGTAGGGAAGAAGAGCATGAGAAGATGACTAACATTAAACAGGGATGAGAGGTGGGAGGGACAGGGAGAGAGAAGGGAAATTGCTTGGAAATGGAAGGAGACCCTTAGGGTTATACAAAATTACATACAAGAGGAAGTGAGGGGAAAGGGAAAGATAATACAAGGGGGAAAAATGAATTACAGTAGAGGGGGTAGAGAGAGAAGAGGGGAGGGGAGGGGAGGGGGATAGTAGAGGATAGGAAAGGCAGCAGAATACAACAGACAATAGTATGTCAATATGTAAATCAGTGGAAGTGTAACTGATGTGACTCTGCAATCTGTATACGGGGTAAAAATGGGAGTTCATAACCCACTTGAATCAAAGTGTGAAATATGATATATCAAGAACTATGTAATGTTTTGAACAACCAATAAAAAAAAAGAAAAAAAAAGAACTATGTAATGTTTTGAAGAACCAACAATAAAAAAAAGAAAATTTTCAAAAAAAAAAAAAGAATCGTAATGCAAGAAAATTATGAATGTAATACACTCCACTATTGTCATGTATGTAAGAAATTTTTTTAAAAAAGATGCACTAAAATAAAAGAGAAATAACAAGAAATAGGTGACTGAATATGGTTCTTGCCCTTAAAAAAAGAAGAGAAATATAGACCATAATTACATGCTAAAGCAATCTGTTTGGTATAATATTTTAGGAAAAGAAACTGAAGTTTTTTCAACAGAAATATGGGAAATATCAGCATGAATTGGAAGAAAGAGAATATATATATATTAGATGGACAGAATACCTTTATTTTTATTTATTTATTTTTGTGTGGTGCTGAGGATCAAACCAAGTGCCTCACATGTGGCCAGGCTGAGCTACAACCCCAGCCCAAGGAAAGCTTTCTTGAAGAGAGGTTTCTTCAAGAAACCTGATAATTGGCTAAGGTCCTGATGGTCTTTCAATCTGTATCCAGGCCTTTCCTGGACCTAACTATACTGTTGCCTCTGGGGCCCATAAGATGATATGTAACTATGTATAATGATTTTCCACTTTTTCCCAAGTTAGTTAAAGCCAGTGTTATTTACCACCAAAGAGTCTAACAGTGGTCAGGAAACCATCAGCAGGAAGTCAAGAGGCTAATGTGAAATTCCAAGATGTTAAAAGCTAAATAAGCTTAAAGGTATGAAAAGGAGAAGAAGCTGGATTCATCAGTGATAGCTGAGGTAGAATTAATAATTCTTACTAATATGTTGGAAACTACAAAGTGGCAAAGCTAATTTCCATATGTTCTCAAAGCTATTCTTTCTTCTGAGCATACTGATAGACCATATTACCTAGTCCCATATATCTAGGTGGTGTCCTTTGGCAAATTCTCCCCAGCTGAATGTGAGTAAAAGTTGGGTGTCACTCTCATGTGAGGACAATTAAGAATAGGTGTAGGGGCTGGGGATGTGGCTCAAGCGGTAGTGCGCTCACCTGACATGTGTGCGGCCCGGGTTCGATCCTCAGCACCACATACAAACAAAGATGTTGTGACCGCCGAGAACTAAAAAATAAATAAATAAATATTTTTAAAAAAACAGAGTAGGTGTACTATTAGAAAGGAGATCAGTAAAGCAGATCAAGTAGATGGGGAGGGGGAAGGGAAAGTAAAGAGAATGAGATTATCAACTTATGTTATATGCATATACATATCATAATGCACATAATGAATGAATTATGTGCATTCACTATTATGCATAATTATAATATACCAATAAAACATAAAATAGAATATGCAACATAGAGCAGTAATAAAAAAGGAAAAGTGTAAAAAAGAGTAGATATTTCTTTGCACTCAGTCTTATCTGAAGTCAGAAAAAAGAACTCCAAGATGGTAACATTACAAAGTAGATGAAGTTTGAATCCCTGAGCCACTAATTTGTGGTTTGTGATTTTTATCATGAAATTACTTTCAGTAGGGATTTTTTTTTCCTAAGGAGCCCAAGGTACCCCAAGGTTTCAAAAGGTTGTGATTATTTTCTTCATTTTATTATCCTAATACCAGCCAGGTTTATGCTTAAAGCTAAGATATTAATGTAGGCACAAACTGCACTAAATACAGGTTCTGTGTTTTCTTGCTGATCTATTTTTTCTATTGGGTGCTCCAGCTCTCTTCTCATTGAGGAGGCAGCCTTTAGCTGTGCCCTTCTCATATGTGGTTATTTAACTACTTGCTTCTGAAGCCCCCAGATCACATCTGCTTTCATCACATAGACATTAAAACCACAAATGCTTAAACATTAAAGAAAACATACAAGTTTCTCTGAGGCTGTATTAAGATTTCAAGTTGCCCCAGCAATGTAGGCATGTGCTATGGCACCTGACACCTGGGATTTCTTTATATTTGTTTTGAACACAGTTGTATTTGCACGTGCTGCGTATGTGTATGTGTATACATGCATGTGGGTATATGTAGATTTATTGTTAAAGTCTCTAGTATACTTATTATTTATTTATGTTCACCATACCTTCAGAAGCAGAAATTCAGGTGGTCTCTTTTAGATATGTTGGCATAAGGAAACAATCAGGCATATAGAAGTATATTTTGAATAGTTAGTGGACTACATTGGTTTGAAATTTGGAAGAGAGGCATAGGATGGGTACATAGAATTGTAATAAAAATAATGCATTTACCTAGATTGACCACAAAAAGTAAAAAAGGGGATGAAAATTATGGAGTTTTAAGAATACCACCATCACTTAATGAGCAGGGAAACAAGGGATACTTAAGAAAGAATTGGAAAGAGTCAAAATAAATGTGTGAAGAAAACCAGGAGGAATAGTTTGTAATCAATAAAATCAGTTTCCAATGCAAACTTGAGTTTTTAACTTGCAACATAAGATCCCGGACAGAAGTCATTGGCAGCTGTAAGTTTACCAAAGGAGAAATTTCTAACACCTGGAGCCACTGGCAGCTTTATTTTCAGATGATGTCCATGATTGCTGCTGGTTATATTAGGGCCTTCTGTCCTTGCCCTGTGGCACTCTATTACAGCCAGACTTTTCTTTATGTGTAAGGGAGCAAGAGGGCAAGAGAACAACCTAATAAATCCCATGTAGGTTCTTCTTTCCCTCCACCAGGCTGCCCTTCTTTCTTTATTCTCAATTCTCTCCTTTGGAAACTTGAGATCAGTCTGAGAATACCGGACAACAGTAGCTACGGCTACTGCCCCCAGGGCAGGTTGTCCTGTAGCCTCTGGTCCAGTTGACTATGCTGTTTTATCAGCCACTATCTCACCATTCCAGAATGGACCAGAATATAGCTGCAAATTGTCTTGATTTTATCATTTTAAGGACAGGGATAGTCAAGTATAGATGTTATCAATAGTGGCAGTTGCTGTTGAGATCACAAGAAGGAATGAGATCAATTCCCTAGATATATTAATTAAAATAGTATTTAATGATAGTACATTATGTTACTGAAAAATTCCAGCAGAGAAAGATGGAGAAGGTGGACTGTAACATGGAAGGAAAAAGAAAAGTGAAGTAAGTGCAGAAAACAGGGAAATGTAGCCAATCAAATAAGTTTGGCTGAGAAAGAAAAAAAGTGCTAAATAAGGGGATAGGGCCAAGGAAATTAATTTTTTTTTTCTTAACTTGATGATTGGGTCATTTCACTACTTTAGCAACTAAGGATAAAGAGTCCTAAAAGGAAAGTATAGTGGAAAGAGGAAGAGACTAATGAGTAAGGATGCTAAGAGATATGAAGACCAGTAAGGGCATAACTTCAGGAGAACCTCAAAATGACATTTTGTCAATCCCTCCTCTTCCAAAAAGAGCAAATCACATTCTTAGCATAATGAGTTTCAGAGCAACTTTGTTTTGTTAAAAAAAAAAAAAAAAAGTTAGGTGGCTTTAATTTCCTAACAGGTTTTCCTAAATTTCCTTAGATATTATTTTTGTAATAAGTAGAGCAATTAATAACATGATTTTTATTTTAGTAGCAGAAACCCACAAATTTCCTGTTTTGAATAATTCACAAACCTAAATTCCTGTAACTGCTTTTTTCATGTTGGACATGTTCCTTTCATGTAAAAATTTTGTTTAAAATAGGTCTTAACTCAAAATCAGATAAATTAGCTTGAAGGAAGAAAAGTGATTAATTTATGTTTGTGTATCTATATTATCAGTTCCAAAGATGAAACAGGATATCCATGTTAAATAAACCAAGTTTATCTTGTAAAAGCACTTTGAAATTAGTAGAACTATTGTTATTTCCAAGAATTGAGATGTCAAAATGTCAAGTTAATTCTCAATTATTCAAATAGTTTGAAATATGGGCTGGGGATGTGGCTCAAGTGGTAGCACGCTCGCCTGGCATGTGTGCGGCCCGGGTTCGATCCTCAGCACCACATACAAACAAAGATGTTGTGTCCGCCGAAAACTAAAAAATAAATATTAAAAAAAAATAGTTTGAAATAGACTTGAGTAAAGTATCCAAAAGGGCAAAGTGATCATGCTTTTAAGACACTTTTGCTTCTGGAAGACATAAGGAAATTTATATTTATATGTGGTAGAGTTGAATACAAGAGGGAACAGACATATTTTTTTCCCTCTAAAAAAAAAAAAAAAAAAAGAACCCTCTGGCATATAAACACCTAACTATTTAGTTAGGTTGATTCTAGTGCTGTTGCCAAAAGCTGGTTATGCCCAAAGTTGGATCTCCCTTATTTCAGGAAAGCAATTAGTTTGCTAATTAGCAGTACTCACAGTAGGCAATTGTATTAACTAAAAAGGGAGTTAGTTTACAAAAGTATTTGTTTTACTATGCCAATGAAAAAAATCTACTTAATTAAGCACAGGAAGTCTCAACATTGGTAAAAATGGGGCACTATTGAGAGTTCTTTTATATTACTATTAGAGTCCTAAAGTCTCTGTAGATTCCTCTATATTCTCCCTGGATCCTACATGTTTATTTCTTATTATCAATATATGTGGAAAGTTTGAGCATGTTTTCAAATAAGGTATGAAAAGTGAGTTGCAAGTAGCAATATGGAGCATACAGGAAAAAGATCTGACTCTGACATGAAGGTTGTATGAAGTCTTCTAGAAAAAGTGACCTCTAAGCTGGGTATTGGTTTGCTCTTTAGATGAGTTTTGGTGTTGGTTATGGAGGCTGTAGAAAGGGACAGTAAGAGTCATGGCATCTCGGTAGTAGGAATCTATAGTTGAGAACATCTGATGTAGTCAATAGACCCTCCAAGAAAGATGCCCAGTGAAGTCGCCATGTTGTGGGAGAGTTAACAGACATGTTTAAACTTTGATGCCTTCATTTATGGAGGATTATCGGAGCAGTAACGCCAATTGTATATGAACACAAGCACATTTCTTGGCTAACCCAATGTGCCACGTACTGTATTATCATTTTCAGTTTGGTACCAATGATTGAACTCAGGGAGACTCGACGACTGGACCACCCTATTTTGTATTTTATTTAGAGACAGGGTTCTCACTGAGTTGCTTAGTGCCTCGCGTTTTTGTAGAGGCTGGCTTTGAACTCAAGATCCCCCTATCTCAGCCTCCCAAACTTCTGGGATTACAGGCATGCATCACCACGCCCGGCTTCTAAGAATTCAATATCAAGGTTAAGAATAAGGGGGAAAAAAAAAAGAATAAGGGGGAAGTTGGGATAAATTTACCTATAAAAGGTCTAAGATAGCATATTTGGAGAAGAAAGAATGAAGTCATCAGGAAATGTCAAAAAATTCTCAGAGTTATATAGCATTGCATTATTGTAGAGTCCAGGGCCCTGGTGGTTGGAGTGGAAATAAAAAATAAAACAAAGAAAACCATGGTGTCATCAATTAGAAAGGTCACAATATTTCTCCAGTGACTGGTCAACACTAGTTAAGAGTTGGAAACTATTCATTGCCTCTAGAAATTTACAAGGCAGTTGTGACAATAGATTAGATTCCAGGCTATTGGTTAAAGGAATGGCTAGAATGAGCCATCAAGTGACCCCTGGAGGGGAAGGTTGTGAATTATTGAAAAATCCTAATAGGGAAAGATAAAGGGCTCTGGAATTACAAATTCTCATGATGTCATTAAGCAGGTGGTGAGGGTGTAACTGATTAGGAGGTTGTGGCCATGGAGTGAAATAACTAGGTTTAACAGTTCAAGAACAGAAGCTCCCATGGTTGTCATTGGGGATCGAAATGAGATCTTTTTCACAAAAGAAATAAGGAAGCAAAAGAGTTTATGAATAGGTCAAGTTATTTTAACACATAGTCAAATTGTAATCTGAAGTGCTCAGATCAACTTCATTCTGTTCCAGTTCAAACATGAATAATACAAAGGGAAATAAATCATTGTCCTCTAACACAGTAGGAGGTAGCCACAAAAGGAAATTTCAAAATCAGGACACCTGGACCCACGCCCTTGAAAAACCTCTGGTGATACATGTATACTTTCCACGGCCTTACCACTTTTAACTCCTGCCAGAGTCTTCCCTTAGCAGCAAGATAACTCTTCACCTGTTGTCAAGGAGCAAGAAGATTTAATGAAATTTCTGTAGCCATTTTCCTACCATCATGAAGAAGAGCCCAGATGTGTTGAGAACTCCAATCACAATACATGAGATTAATGAAAGCACACGTGTTTTTGTTCCTTTTTCTGTTATTAAGAAAAAAAATCTTATGCAGGGTATGGTGGTGCTTGCTTGTAATCCTAGAGGCTCAAGAGGCTGAGGCAGGAGGGTCGCAGGTTCAACGTCAGCCTCAGTAACTTAGCAATGCCATAAGCAACTTAGCAAGACAAAATACAAAATAAAAAATGCTGAGGATGTGGGTCAGTGGTTAAGCACTCCTGGGTTCAAGTTCTCATACAAAAACCATATATATATATATATATATATATATAATTTCCTGTCAATATTATAACTTATAGTTACAAGATAACAATATTGGACTGGGATATAGCTCAGTTGGTAGAGTACTTGCCTTGCATGCACAAGGCCCTGTGTTCAATCCCCAGCACCACAAAAAAAAAAAAAAAAAAAAGAAAAAGAAAAAGAAAGAAAGAAAAAGAAGATAGCAATATTTCGAAAGCTTCTTTATATATATGTATAGAATATGACTTAAAATAATGGAATGATTCCAAATTGAATAGAAAAGTTTGGGAAATATATGGAGGGAAAATTAATTTTGCTTAGATTTATTGAGTCAGAACTGTGAGCACAGTCTTAAGAACCAACATCCTAACACATACCTCCTAATACGTCCAACTACTTCACAGCCTCCACAGCCATCACTTTCAGCTAATGGGAGAAGAGCATTTTGATCATCCTTTCCATTTCTGATGCCACTAAACTACACTCACTTTTCCCTGTGCTCCTTCCAAGGTATGTATCATTCCTGCCTTGGGACTCTTTCTGTGTTAGACTTGAAAGATATCATCTCTAGAATTTCTGCAAAGATCATCACTGTCCTTCACATTTGAAATTTAAGTTTTGCAAGCTCCCAGCTGTAAGCAGTCCTCCTCAATATCATTTTCTGTTGTTAAATGGCACCCATCTTTCTAAACATTAATCAAGTTCCACTTAAATCATATGTCCTTCATAAAGTCTTCTCTGGCCACTCTAAACTGCAGATAATTCTCCTTCCCTTTACATGAAGTATGTAACTATTGGGTGCCTGATAAGACCCAGCCACTATGCCAAGTCCTAGAAACACGTTGTTAAATTAGCTGCCTTCCATAAGCAAGAGACAAAGTGCATAATATTAAAAATGCATTATCTGGTGGGACTGCAAATTGGTGCAACCAATTTGGAAAGCAGTATGGAGATTTCTTGGAAAGCTGGGAATGGAACCACCATTTGATCCAGCTATTCCCCTTCTGGGTCTATTCCCTAAAGACCTAAAAACAGCATGCTACAGGGACACTGCTACATCAATGTTCATAGCAGCACAGTTCACAATAGCAAGACTGTGGAACCAACCTAGATGCCCTTCAATAGACGAATGGATAAAAAAAAATGTGGCATTTATACACAATGGAGTATTACTCTGCATTAAAAAAATGACAAAATTATAGAATTTGGAGGGAAATGGATGGCATTAGAGCAGATTATGCTAAGTGAAGCTAGCCAATCCCTAAAAAAACAAATGCCAAATGTCTTCTTTGATATAAGGAGAGTAACTAAGAACAGAGTAGGGAAGAAGAGCATGAGAAGATGACTAGCATTAAACAGGGATGAGAGGTGGGAGGGAAAGGGAGAGAGAAGGGAAATTGCTTGGAAATGGAAGGAGACCCTTAGGGTTATACAAAATTACATACAAGAGGAAGTGAGGGGAAAGGGAAAAATAATACAAGGGGGAAAAATGAATTACAGTAGAGGGGGTAGAGAGAGAAGAGGGGAGGGGAGGGGAGGGGAGGGGGGATAGTAGAGGATAGGAAAGGCAGCAGAATACAACAGACATGAGTATGTCAATATGTAAATCAGTGGAAGTGTAACTGATGTGACTCTGCAATCTGTATACGGGGTAAAAATGGGAGTTCATAACCCACTTGAATCAAAGTGTGAAATATGATATATCAAGAACTATGTAATGTTTTGAACAACCAATAAAAATAAATAAATAAATAAAAATGCATTATCATAAATTATTTCTTTGCAGAGGATTTATGGTGAAGGAAAAGAAATTTAACATTTATTAAACCTCCCTTACCATAGGTCAAGACTTCAATCTTCATAATAGTCCTTCAGCTTTTACAGATGACCAAACCATAGTCAGAAAATGTTAATTAAGCAACTCATATAAAATTCATGTGACAAAGCAGAAATCAGAAACATCGGCCTGATTCCAAAGTCAGGCTTGACCATTTTATTGAGGCTTTGTAGCGTAGAAAGAATAAGGTTGATTGCCATAGCAAACATTAATTGAGTACTTTTTATAAGCCGTGTACTATATTCAGTACTTA
Source organism: Spermophilus citellus (assembly GCF_964194105.1). Classification (NCBI taxonomy): domain Eukaryota; kingdom Metazoa; phylum Chordata; class Mammalia; order Rodentia; family Sciuridae; genus Spermophilus; species Spermophilus citellus. The sequence goes on from NC_138187.1 coordinate 148,006,281, forward strand.
AGAATGTATTTAGTTCTTATAATCAACCTATGAGGAATATACTGTTATTATCCCTATTTCACAAAGAAACTGAGCAATGAAGAAAGTAATTAACTTGTGTTCTAAAGTAAGAAAATTATCAAGCCAGCAATGGAACCCATTCTCTTCTTACCACAGAAAACAAGATCATAATGTCTGACCTTATCAACATCTAACAGAAGCTGAACTTCTAATCTAGCTCCATCATTATGAGTTATCAGAAGATACCAAATCTATGGATATGCAAGCCCCTTATAGATAATTGTGTAATGTTTGCATAGAACCTTCCTTCTATGTACTTCCACTCATCTCTGGAATACTTTTATAATACCTCATGCCAAGCAAATGTTAGGTAAATAGCTGTTATACTATACTGTTTAAGGACGTGACCAAATGAGTCTGTATATGCTCAGTACAGACATAGTTTTTTCTCCATATATTTTGATCTGTGTTTGGTTGACTCTGTGGAGGTAGAAACTTTGGATAAGGAGAGTCAACTGCATTGAAAAATCCAGAAGATGGCAATGGTGCAAGAGGAGGTTCTGGTTAGGCACCCAGGCCAAGTAGAGAGGGATAGCTGCTCCCCACTGGTCCGGGAGGGAAGAGTCTCCCACAGGGAGACCCACCCCCTTGTGCAGAATCTAGTGCCTAAGCACATCTTTACAGAAACACCTTGAGTACTCTCCAATGAGACCAGATGGTACATGCTAAAAGGCCCACTTGCAACGCCAACTCCCCTTACACTTGTGACAGAGGCCACCAAATTCTTTATTCCAGCAGTGGAGACAGTGGTCCAGATAAACACAGACTTGTACCTAGTACTCTAAGTTCAATTCCAAGCTTCAAGATGGTTCTTCGAGTGATCCTGCATTCAGGAGCTTGCTTGCAGCACCGGAGGTATAGGCAATGAGTTATTGGGAGTGTTCCTACCTCTGCAAAAGTCAGGTAATCTTCATGGGTGAAGGCATGGGCTGTGGAGGCCAAAAAAAATCCACTTTACAGCATGAATCCAAGAAACGAGGAGACTGAAGTGTTTGCAGAAGATCACCCACACTGGTTTGGGGACCATTCCATGTGGAAGTTCCCATACATGGGTACCCCAGCGAGATCAGAGCTAGGATCAGTGTGCTTCATCAGGAACAACACTTCCTACAGAAGGAAGGGATTGCTCCTGTTGCTGACAACTCCTGACCCATAGCCTCCTCAACTCAACTGAAGCTGCAGAGCACACCAGGGAGTTCAGGCAGAACACTCCATTTCATACCAGGCTGTTCGGGCTTCGAGGGTTGAAGGAGTCACAGCAAGATCCCCTGGTACCAACTACACAGCTGTCTCACACAGGTGGGTGGCAGCCCAGGAGAGAAGAGTGCAGGTAGGGAAGAGAGGAAGAAGCTGACTTTCTTTTTTTTTTTTCTCTTTTTTCTAAAGAGAGAGTGAGAGAGGGGAGAGGGGAGAGAGAGAGAGAGAGAGAGAGAGAGAGAGAGAGAGAATTTTTAATATTTATTTTTTAGTTCTCGGCGGACATAACATCTTTGTTGGTATGTGGTGCTGAGGATCGAACCCGGGCCGCACGCATGCCAGGCCAGCGCGCTACTGCTTGAGCCACATCCCCAGCCCAAGAAGCTGACTTTCTGGGCAACCTTGGGCCAGTACCTTTTCTTTGGGGGTCTTCATTTTTCCAGTTGTAAAGGAGGGATGGACAGGAGGGTCATCCCTATGGAGAGCCATAAAGGTATTTTTCTTCAGACTCAAATAGTATTTCTCCACCTCAGTAATACTGAAATTTTATGTTGGACAGCTCTTTGTGGGGGCAACTATCACTGGCCTCTGCTCCTATGATGTCACAGCACTCTTTTCCTACAGAAAATAGAAAATGTCTTTAGATACTGCCCACATGTTCTGGGGGGGGGGGGGCGGCGGGCAAAACTGCCCCTGCTTGAGAACCACTTGGCAGATGATGGACAGCCACTCGGAACCTCCTATTTCTAAGAGTGTGCCTTAGATCTCTTTCCTTGCAACCTCTTCATGTGTGTCTCCCCAACTTTACCTGGTCAAGCATTACCCTGTTTTAAGATCTAAGATGTTCCCACCACCAGCAAGCCTTTCCGCTTCCCTCAGACCTGTCAAATGTCCCCCTCAAGGCTCCCTTAGCTCTGATCCAGCTATGCCCTCTCTGGGTTTTCACTATCAGAGAACCAATCTCTCTGCTCTCTAAAAGGATTAGAGCCCAGGAGGTCAGACCTGGCCTTGTCTTGGCCACCATTATCTCTCCAGTGCCCACCCTTCCTCAGGGCCAGGTTCAGAACAAGTGTCAGTATTTGTGGAATGAACAGATCTTGAAATAGGTTAAACTGAGATGGAATTCTTTGATGATGATAGTGAACCCAGGCAATCAATGGAAAAGCTGCAAAACCTGTTTTTCTCTGGCCCCGACACACCTTCAAGGTATCAGCTGCCTTCTGAGCCCATGAGGAGATGTTCCCCGGTATTGCACATGAGATTGGACAATTGGGTACAAGATGTCTTAGTCACTGCTGTGTCCATGGCCACAAGCATCCTCGCTGACTCTATGAGAATTAGAAGAGAGCAGTGGCCCCTGGGCCCAGTCTCATGCTCCGGCCAGCCTGCTCCTCCTTCAGCCAGGGGCTCAGACACAGGGTCCACAGCTCTGCCATTCATTCCTTCTGTTAGTGGGTTTTGAGTCACGATTACATACTTAGCCCTGTACTAGTGCTGGGGAAGTGACTCTAAACAGAACTGATAGGTCCTGCTGTCTTGGAACTTCCCATCACTGGGACAAAATCAACTTGTAAAACAAGAGGGGTTTATTTTGGTTCACGGTTTCAGAGGTTTCAGTGGTTGCTTGGCCCCATTGTTGAGGGCCTATGGCAGCACAGTGTAAAGTGGCAGGAGGATCTGGCAGAGGGAGCCTGCTTACCTCCGTGTGGCCAGAAAGTAAAGAGGGAAACAAGAAGGGGTCAGGGTCCCAACATTCCATCCAAGGTCATGTCCCCAATGTGACCTTACACTTCTTCTTCTTTTTCTTTTTTTTTTTTTTTTTTTTGGTACTAGGGACTGAACCCAGGCTGGCCAGAGAAGTGTCTCCTATTGGAAAGGGAGGACACTTTACAGCTGGACTCAGAGGAAGTTTTTACAGGGTTTTTTGTTTTTGTTTGGTTTGGTTTTTTTTTTTTTTTTTTTTTTTTTTTGAGAATAAGCAGAAGAGTCCATGGGCTTTGGAATAGCCAGGTTTAGGAATGAGCTAAGAAGGGTTATGATTTCCTTTCATTCCACAAACTTCAAAAAGACTAATTCTCTGGTTCAACCCAATTTTTCCACTATATGAGTGTGTGTGTGTGTGTGTGTGTGTGTGTGTGTATGTACACATGTTCTCATGTATGTGTTGTGGGAAGAAGGGTCAAGAAAATGGCTTCCTATCCATGCTGAGGCCTTGCCAAGATGGCAGGAACACAGCTCCAGGACAGGACGAGGACTGGGACCTTGGAAGGAGGCTCTTATCCTGAGTGGGTTCAATGGACTACAAGTGGTCCAGAGCTGGACAGCACTCCTAAAGACCAGGTGGACAAGAACAAGAAGGTGAATTAGGAAATGAGACACTGTAACACCAGCAGACCAGTGGAAAACTGGACGAGGCTTGGAGGAGTGGGGCTGGTTTCAGCAAATTAGAATAAAAGGGTAATTTAGCCCGGTGTGGTGGTGCACACCTGTAATCCCAGGGGCAGGAGGATCACGAGTTCCAAGCCAGCCTCAGCAAAAGCGAGATACTCAGTGAGACTCTGTCTCCAAATAAAATACAAAATAGGACTGGGGATGTGGCTCAGTGGTCGAGTGCCCCTGAGTTCAATCCCTGGTACCCCTTCCCCCAACAAAAAAAGAATCAATTCCATTCTAACCATAGTCCAATATCTGAGAGATGGGAGCATCAAGATTTGGGAGAGTTAGTCAATTTCTCTGCATTGATTCTCACATATAAGAGGACACTAGTTACTCTAATTTTGTACAAGAGACAATAATTCTGATTTATTAAATTGCTCCAACTAGGAATGAATGAATGAATAGAGTGGCCTGAAAAGGCATCTCTGAGGAGGTGAAATTTGAATAAAGACCTGAAAGAGGTAATTGAGGAAGTCCCAGAGATGCCTGGGGGCAATGTTTCAGGTAAAGGGAAACAGCCCTAGATTAAAAATGGGTGAATGAGGAAAGAACAGAGAGGCAGAAAGGTGACCTGCTTGTGCTGAGCCTTGGGGGCCCCAGCAAGGACTGTCTTTCCTCCCAGTAAAGTGGGAGCCCCAGGAGAGGCACCTCTTTATGGAGGGATTATTTGATATCATAGCCTTCACCTGTTTTCAGTGAGGAACTCAATGGCATTTAGTACATTCATGTAGTTGAGAAGTGTCACCACTGTCCCATTTGAGAACATCTCCACATCCTCTTTCCATTTTGCAGTTACAGTCGTTTTTTGCTGCCACTTTCTAACTCTATAGTTTTGCTTTTTCTCAATATTTCCTAAAAATGGAGTTGAAAACACATGTTGTTTAACGGTGACCAATGGGTTAGAGGAAGTGCATAGAGAAAGGGGGAGGAGGAGAGGGAATGAAGAGGTCCTAGGGACCAAAGTATGCTATGACCACAATGAATCCGACTTATAATAGACATATAATTAACTAATTGAAAAAATAATAAAATAGAAGGGAGATCAGTAGAGTGGAGCAAGCAGATCAGGGGAAGGGGATAGGGAAGATACTGGGGAGTGAAACTCATCAAATTCTACTATATGCATGTATGAATATGGCACAATGAACCTCACTGTTATGTACAATTCTAATGCACCGATGATAATTTTTTTTCTTTAAAAAAAGAGAAGACCAAGGAGAAACTGAATAAGAAAATAGCAAATAGAGGTGTTCTTCTCTCTTCCTTTAAGTCATGCATGTATTGGATCAAAAAAAGTTGGAGGTGAGCTCCTATCAACTACAAGACATTCATTATGCTAGGTTTTCAAGATAAAAAGATGAATAAGACATGGACCCTGCTCTTAAATTTCTCAACAACTAGTTTTAATTGCCTCAAATTTTACTACTAAAATTCTATCCAGACATGGAAGAATTTTGTTAATGAAACTAATCTCCAGCTCTTTTTTAAAAAATATATTTTATTTAATGTTTTTTGAGTACTTACTCTCTAGAGGTGAATATTCAAAATAAATAAAAGATGCAATTCAAAATCATGGCAGTGACTTATAAGCATGGTTTGTAAACTGAGGCAGAGGGAAGCCAAATTTGTCACTACAGCCATAAAATGCATCAATCACAGTCAGAAGAAAAAAAAAAAAAACCAAAGGACATGGTATTCAGGCTTCAAACTCTCATTCTGTCTTGCTTCTTAGTGTTTAAACTTTTCACCCTATTTAAGCCCTTTCCAACAAAAACAGCCTTTGGTAGGAAATCTCTATGTTTTTAGACTCACTTTGGAAAAGAATGCCTTGTATGTTTGTATTTGATAACATTGTTATAGTTACTAAAATATCAGCTCATGTTTGTGGAATTTTGTAGGATTCCCCAATGAGAAATAACAAGCTTCTCATTTGAGTATTTTTTTAATGTCAGATTGCTATGGGATCCTATAAATCAGTGAATTTCCTTGTTATCAAGCTCGTCTGAATTGATTTTAAATATTATTAAATGTGAATGAATAAGAGCAGCAATTGTTCTCCCTGTAAGTGACTCACAGACATCTATCTATGAGAAAGAACAGAATAAAAAGCAGTAAAGAGTAAAAAAACTGATGGTCATAGAAAAAATTTTCTGATGAAGGGCTTCAGTTTGTACTCTAATTATTTCCTTTACTAACATTTCTGTTTGCCCCCCAAAACTGTAACTCCCAAGGCTGTAGGAAATATAATGACTACTGGTAAATAACTGATTGAATGAATGAGCCTTGCTTCCTTATATAAATACAGGAATTCTGAATTTTAATCTAGATCAGAGAAGAAATAAAACAAAATAAAGCAGAAATGTCAATCACTTATCTGGCTAACTGATTTCTCAATCTTCACTTTTCCACTTTTATTTCTTCTCATTATTCAGTTTTGCAAGGTATTACACGGCAGATTTTCAAACCATGATGGTTGGGGTTCATTTTCAAGTAATTCCTAGAATGGTCAACATACATTAATCTCACAGCCAGAGGGAGATGACACAGAGATTAAACTGTCACATCCCAGAAGGGTTCAGTAAAAACAGTATAAGAAAAAAAGTATGTGTCATATTTAAAGAGAAACCTAATGGAATATACTACACATTAAATTTCAGAATACTGGAGTAATGAAATTTGTTTATGAGGGAAGTTCTGCCAATTTTGATAGGGCAGAGCTCACCTGGTACAGCAGAACAGCCCCAAGGAAAAGATGACAACAGAGGACAGTTTGTTATTAATGTTCTAAGAATATTCACATTTGAGTAAAATAAGATGATCAAGACCAAGACCAAAGCAAGATGAGATTTATATATAAATGTTGCATGTTTCTTCTGAAATGGAAATGAGGAAAAACACTCCATTCACAATATCCTCAAAAAAAATAAGATACTTGGGAATCAACCTAACAAAAGAGGTGAAAGATTTATACAATGAAAACTACAGAACCCTAAAGAGAGAAGTAGAAGAAGATCTTAGAAGATGGAAAAATATACCCTGTTCATGGATAGGCAGAACTAACATCATCAAAATGGCAATATTACCAAAAGTTCTCTATAGATTTAATGCAATGCCAATCAAAATCCCAACGGCATTTCTTGTAGAAATAGATAAAGCAATCATGAAATTCATATGGAAAAATAAAAGACCCAGAATAGCAAAAGCAATTCTAAGCAGAAAGAATGAATCAGGCGGTATAGCGATACCAGATTTCAAACTATATTACAGAGCAATAGTGACAAAAACAGCATGGTACTGGTACCAAAACAGGCGGGTGGACCAATGGTATAAAATAGAGGACACAGAGACTAACCCACAAAGTTACAACTATCTTATATTTGATAAAGGGGCTATAAGCATGCAATGGAAGAAGGATAGCATCTTCAACAAATGGTGTTGGGAAAACTGGAAATCCATATGCAACAAAATGAAACTGAATCCCTTTCTCTCGCCATGCACAAAAGTTAACTCAAAATGGATCAAGGAGCTTGATATCAAATCAGAAACTCTGCATCTGATAGAAGATAAAGTTGGCTCCGATCTACAGATTGTGGGGTCGGGCTCCAAATTCCTTAATAGGACACCCATAGCACAAGAGTTAACAACTAGAATCAACAAATGGGACTTAATTAAACTTAAAAGTTTTTTTTCAGCAAAAGAAACAATAAGAGAGGTAAATAGGGAGCCTACATCCTGCGAACTAATTTTTACGCCTCACACTTCAGATAGAGCCCTAATATCCAGAGTATACAAAGAACTCAAAAAATTAGAAAATAAGATAACAAATAACCCAATCAACAAATGGGCCAAGGACCTGAACAGACACTTCTCAGAGGAGGATATACAATCAATCAACAAGTACATGAAAAAATGCTCTCCATCTCTAGCAGTCAGAGAAATGCAAATCAAAACCACCCTAAGATACCATCTCACTCCAGTAAGATTGGCAGCCACTATGAATTCAAACAACAACAAGTGCTGGCGAGGATGTGGAGAAAAGGGTACACTTGTACATTGCTGGTGGGACTGCAAATTGGTGCAGCCAATTTGGAAAGCAGTTTGGAGATTCCTGGGAAAGCTGGGAATGGAACCACCATTTGACCCGGCTATTGCCCTTCTCGGACTATTCCCTGAAGACCTTAAAAGAGCATGCTACAGGGACACTGCCACATCGATGTTCATAGCAGCACAATTCACAATAGCTAGACTGTGGAACCAACCCAGATGCCCTTCAATAGATGAATGGATAAAAAAAAATGTGGCATCTATACACAATGGAGTACTATGCAGCAATAAAAAATGACAAAATCATAGAATTTTCAGGGAAATGGATGGCATTAGAGCAGATTATGCTTAGTGAAGCTAGCCAAACCCTAAAAAACAGATACCAAATGTCTTCTTTGATATAATGAGAGCAAGTATGAACAGAGCAGGGAGGAAGAGTAGGAAGAAAAGAGTAACATTAAACAGAGACTTGAGATGGGAGGGAAAGGGATAGAAAAGGGAAATTGCATGGAAATGAAGGGAGACACTCATTGCTAAACAAAATTACATATAAGAGGTTGTGAGGGGAATGGGAAAATAAACAAAGAGAGAAATGAATTACAGTAGATGGGGTAGAGAGAGAAGATGGGAGGGGAGGGGAGGGGGGATAGTAGGGGATAGGAAAGGTAGCAGAATAGAACAATTACTATTAGTGCATTATGTAAAATTGTGGATGTGTAACTGACGTGATTCTGCAATCTGCATTTGGGGTAAAATTGGGAGTTCATAACCCACTTCAATCTAATGTATGAAATATAATATGTCAAGAGCTTTGTAATGTTGTGAACAACCAATAAAAAAAATGTAAAAAAAAAAATAAAGATATATGGCAAAAAAAAAAAAATAAATGTTGCATGTTTCATTCAAATTGGTCCTAGTGTTTTGTGGTCCAGAGAGAATTAATCATTTTACCTTAAGATACCAAAGGCCAGGTGAGAGAAGTACACATAGTATACTCTTAATGCAAACATCTAAAAATCATAGTTTTAGATCTAGGAAGCATTCAAAGTAAAATTGGGACCATTTGTAGAATACATTTATTAAGCAAAAATGAGAAGTAATGTCTAGTATTTGGTGGGCAGAAGCTTTGAGTATCCTGTTCATAACCATATCAATCACCAACAAAGGATCTATAGTACTGGGCTTTTAGTTTTCTTTTCCTTCACCTGAGAGATAAATAATACACTACACAAGCCATCAAAACTCACCCAGAACTTTATATAGCTAGCAGGTAATCCATTTGTTTGCATTGAAGATGTAATTTTCCACTATCTCAAGTTCTTCTTTCCAGTAGCTTTATCTGTTTCCCACAAGAGGCAGAACAGTGTACTACCAAGATCAAGGGACCTAGAATCAGATAAATCTACTCTGGAATCCAGTAGTGCAAGTTATTTCATCAGTAGGATTCTGTTTCTTTACCAGTGAAAGGGAAAATAGAGAGTTGTTAGAAAAATAAATTAACTTTTTCAAAGACATAGAATAGTGACTGGCTTACAGTAAATAAGCCAGGGCCCAAATATCTATTTAAATTAATAATTAGAATAAAAATATAGCAAAATAGCCTGAAGAATATTGTTGCCATCGTATGGTAAAGTGCAAAGAATAGCCTTTTTTTTTTTTTTACTATAGAAAATATCTGGGCGATGAGAGCATTTGTATACAGAATACAGAGCCTCTTATTGCTTTCTTTTTAAGTACTATTTAAACACAGATACATTTCTCCTCTTACTTAAATCCTCCTTTTAAAATAGTTACCCAACTACAGGACATATTGATATGCAATTAAGGTTACATATTCTTTTGTATGAACTATATGACATTCATATCCTCCTAATTTCATCTTTTTTAAAAATTTTTGTTAAATTTTAGAATATTTGTATAAATATAATGGAATGTCTTGTGAACAGAACTCAAAAATAATCAAGAAATTATTTATATTCCATCTATACTTTATACACATAGCCTGAAGGTGATTTCACGCAACATTTTTAGTGCATCCACATTTTGACTCTGATCTGTCACAAGTAGTCAGGTGTCAAATTTTCTATTTTTGGTGTTGTATGGGCTCTCAGAAGTTTCAGAGATGAAGACATTGGGATCTCAAATTTTTGGTTGAAGATTATTTGCTCAACCTTTGGTATTAGGTCTAGCCCTTTTCTAGGTTTTCAAGGACTGGGAAACTCATGTCCAATCCAATATCTGTGACCATGCCTCCCATGTGGTTTATTTAAGAGTGCTGGTTGCTTGCTTTTTTTGTGGAGGCAGACTGAAATGGTGGGATTCAGAGCAGACTTTGTTTTTAAACCTGGAATGTTTCTGGCACAGGATCTGAAAGAGCATAAACAGCGAGGATGTCTTTACACAGGCTCAGCTACTTACATTTAGTAGTCCCTCTCCTTGGAAGCCCATCCTCCAGGATGCTCCTCAGGCCTGACCATGGGCTTGGAACCTAATTTCATCTTGATTAAAAATAGAAAATGGATACCCAGCACATGTGCAAATCATCCCTACAGCAGGCTAAGCCCTTCCATCTTTATTTTCATCCTCACTAACTTTAATACCAGAGGATGACCTTTTTCTGATTTTGCTTCCCACACAACCCAACACAGCTCCATTTAATGAAGAATATCACTAAGTAACAAGTGTTTAATTTATACCAGACCACACTACATTGATAGAGACAATCCAAACTTTTTATCAGCCTCTACATGAGCAAAACAAACCATTTATTAAATCTGAGACTTCATTTTTTTAAATTCTTGTGTAGCCTCTAATATATATATATATATTTGAACCCAGGAGCACTTAAGCACTGAGCCACATCCCCAGGCCCTTTTTATATTTTCTTTTATTTAGAGACAGGATTTCACTGAGGTGCTTAGGGCCTTGACATGTTGCTAAGTCCGGCTTTGAATTCACGATCCTCCTACCTTAGCATCTGAGCCACTGGGATTGTAGGCACATGACACTGCACCCAGCTAGCATTCTTAAGTAATACAAAATGTGGTATTAGACACAAGGTGTTGTCACAAGAAACCCCCAACCATGCAATAGGAGTTAGAGGTGAGGCATTTAAAGATTTGATACTAAAGGCATTCTCTACCACAAGGACTAAAGTAGACTTCCAGCTATAGTGGAGCTCAGATAACAGAGTATTAAATATATATTAGTCTGGGTGCAGTGGTGCACGATTGTAATCCCAGCAGCTCCAGAGACAGGGGGATCTCGAATTCAAAGCCAGCCTCAGCAACAAGGAGATCCTTAGCAACTCAGTGAGACCCTGTCCCTTTAAATAAAATACAAAACAGGGCTGGGGATGTGGCTCAGTGGTCAAGTGCCCCTGAGTTCAATCCCCAGTACCCTGTCCCCCCAAAAAACTATATTTGCCATTAATGGCAACATGTATCATATTATTCAAAGAAAAATAAACTCCAGCAAGAAATAGCAGTTTAGCATGCAGACATGAAAATAAAGTGCAATCATATGGGGACTCTAAGAGTCAAAAACTGCAGTAGAAAAGTTTGGAAAGCTTGGTATTACAAAAGTACAGTAAGATTCAGCCCTGCTTAAAAACTAAACAGGAGATGTCAACAGGGCTGGGGCTGTAGCTCAGCGGCAGAGCACTTTCCTAGCATGTGTGAGGCACTGGGTTCGATCCTCAACACCACATAAAAATAAGCAAATAAAATAAAGGCATTCTGTCCATCTACAACTACAAAAATAACCAATAAAATTAATTTAAAAAAAGAGAGAGAGATATCAACAGCAAAACCCTTAATTGAGGGTTTCACCTTGTCTCCAAGTTTAGTGTCCTTTAATTGCGGTTATTAAGTTGAAAGAGCAATAGAAATAAAACTTAACAGTCCTTAGAGGAATGTTACTAGCTCACACAGTACTAACAAGGAGCAAGTGGATAGAACCATGAATTCATTGTAAAAATACCTCTGGTTGCTCAACACCTACAGTAATCTTCAGGTATTTCGAGTTGCAGCACTCAAATGCTGTGGGAAGGGGATAATCCCTGTGGAAGCTACGGGAAAACTGGAATGAATTGACAATAGAGAAGGAAAATGCAAAGTTACTAACGTGCATGGAGAGTAATCACTCACTCACCGAACGTGATTCAGAAGTTTATGTTCCTTTTTCCATAGGCATGAGTGAAGACGTAGATGATTTTTAGGGCAATAAATGTTTTTAGGGGAAATGAACAGGCACAGTGGGCAGACATTACCTTGTAAACCACAAAGCCCGTCCAAGTGTGGTGGCATTCCTCAGTCCTCTTGTCTGGGAGGGATAATGAGATCTTAAGGTGAGGATGGACAGCAATGGGTTCCCTTCCTTCAAGTCTGAACTTCATGTGGATCAGGGAGTCCTAAGGGAGCTTCTCCCTGCAGTCCTTGTCTGGGGAGAACAAGACAAGGTCAGAAGGACCACAATTCCGAGGCAGTGTCACCGGCAGTGCCAGTCTTTGGGATATCATTTTCTGACCCCAGCATCTCCAGTACCCTTTTCACAGGTGGCCAGAGAGGAGAATAGACAAGAAATAACTTCCAGAAAGGCACAGCCATGGGGCAATGGACAAGGGTATTGTTGAAAAACAGAACAATCTGCTTCTCCTGAAGGAATCCCCTGCTCTCAGGGGTAAGAAGTCTTCACAATGGTCCTACAGTGGGAGCTCACAAGTTTTGTGAAGTTGATTTCTTCCTCTACTGAGTAGGAGGTGGCAAGCGGTAGCGCGCTCGCCTGGCATGCGTGCGGCCCAGGTCAATCCTCAGCACCACATACCAACAAAGATGTTGTGTCCGCCAAGAACTAAAAAATAAATGTTAAAAAATTCTCTCTCTCTCTGAGTAGGAGGTGGGGTTTTCTTTTGTTTCTTCTACTACTAGCAATTGAACCTAGGGGATCTCTACCACTGAACTGCATCCCCAGTCCCTTTTGGGTTTTATTTTGAGACAGGGTCTCCCTAAGTTACCCAACCTGGCCTTAAACTTGTGACTCTCCTGTCTCAGCCTCCCTCACTGGAATTATAGGCATGCACAGTAGGAATAGTTACACTTTCCCTAATCCACCTTTGAATATTGGGTAAAGAATGATGCAGATGACTCATCATTTTCAGTTCACAAATCACTAAAACATAAGGATCCATTTAACTGGACCAGGTGCAAAGATAACTACTTTGCATTTCCATCAGAAGCATATGAGAAAGTTCAGCTAATTCTTGATACTCTCAGAGATACTAGATTGAGATCTGGAGGTAGTGTATCTTTTTAAAGTTTGCAATAACTTTGTGAAAAAGTACAATTATGCTTAATAAAATAAACCTCTTTAAAAGATACACTTCGAAGAATTTTGAATAGATATATATATCAATAGTCTGAACTTTTTTCTTTTTTCTTTTTTCTTTTTTTGGTGCTGGGGATGGAACCCAGGGCCTTGTGTATGTGAGGCAAGCACTCTACCAACTGAGCTATAACCCTAATATATATCAATAAAGATATGCAAATAAATAGAGATATAGAAGTCTATGTATTTAAAGTCTAACTCTCTCTCTCATGTGCCCTAGGCAACCACTGATCTAATCTCTGTCATTGTAGATTAGTTTGCATTTTCTAGAATTTTAGATAAATTGGATCAAATAGTGTGCACTTGTATATGTCTGTATTTTTCACTGGATATAATTATTTTGAGATCAATCCATGTTTATTTTTTTTTGGCGGGGGTGGGGGGGAAGGCGGTGTTACCGGGGATTGAACTCAGGGGCACTCAGCCACTCAGTCACATCCCCAGCCCTGTTTTGTAGTTTATTTAGAGACAGGGTCTCACTGAGTTGCTTAGCGCCTTGAATTTGCTGAGGCTGGCTTTTAATTCACCATCCTCCAGTCTCAGCCTCCCAAAACGCTGGGATTACAGGCCTGCACCACCATGCCTGGCTCATCCATGTTCATGAATTTTAGTAGTCCATCGATTTTGTTGTTAAGCGCTGTTTCATTGTGTCGATAGTTTATGTTTTGTTTACTGGTTTCCCTGTTGATTTGTGTCATTTCATATTTTAGCTATTATAAATAATGCTTCTATGACCATTTATGAACTAGTCATTTTGTGGAGATTATTTTCCTTTTTCTTGAGTATATACCTAGAAGTGGAATAGTTGATCATATAGAGATTAAAATTTGCAATAAGCTGCAAAATTGTTATCCAAAGATAACTATTTTGCATTCCCATCAGAAGCATATGAGAAAGTTCAGCTGATCCTTAGTCTTGTCAACATTTTGTATTCTCAATCTTCTTTTTAAATTTTCTGTAAACTTTTGTACCTTTTTTTCAAATTTGACAAACGACAAATATGTATGGTGTACAATGTGATGCTTTGATATATGCATATACTGTAGAATGATGAAATCAAGTATAATTTAGATATTTATCACTCATATATTTATCAACTTTTCATGATTAAAATATTTTAAATCTACTCTCTTAGCAATTTTCAAGTAGACTAAAATTATTATTAAATTCAATCACAAAATAAATTCTTGGGCTGGGGATGTGGCTCAAGCGGTAGTGCGCTCGCCTGGCATGCGTGCGGCCCGGGTTCGATCCTCAGCACCACATACAAACAAAGATGTTGTGTCCGCCAAAAACTAAAAAATAAATATTTAAAAAAAAATTCTCTCTCTCTCTCTCTCTCTCTCTAAAAATAAATAAATAAATAAATAAATATATTCAGTCACCAATTTACCCTATTTCTATTGGTTTTATTATGTCTATATGCCACATAAAAGTAACATTATGCAGCATTTGTCATTCTATGCCTAGGTTATTTCATTCAGCATAATGTCTTGCAGGTTCATCTATGTTGTTGCAAATGATGGGATTTTCTTGTTTTTAAAGGCTGTATTATATTTCAGTGTGTGTGTGTGTGTGTGTATCATTTCCTTTATCCATTCATCTATCAATAGACATCTAGGCTGATTCCATATTCTGGTTACCATGAAGAATACTGACGTGAATATAGAAAATGCATCCATTATTTTTAATTTTAATAAATTCTAATTTGTCCTTTTAAAAATAATTTTAAAAATGGTTATGTTCATTCTGCCCTAAGAAATACTGGTCTGCTTCAAGGTAACTCATTTTTCTTTTTTTAAGTTTTATGTTATTGGAGGGGAGGGGGGATAGTAGAGGATAGGAAAAGTAGCAGAATACAACTGTTACTAATATGGCATTATGTAAAAATGTGGATGTGTAACCGATATGATTCTGCAATCTGTATTTGGGGTAAAAATGGGAGTTCATAACCCACTTGAATCTAATGTATGAAATATGATATGTCAAGAGCTTTGTAATGTTTTGAACAACCAATAAAAAAAATAAGTTTTATGTTATTGCTTTTCCATTTAGGTCTAGAATATATTCTCAGTTAGTATGTATGTAAGTGGTAAAATAAAAGTCAATTTTTATACAGATATTCAGTTACAGTACCATTTGTTTAAAATATTGAATATTTTTAATATTTTAATTCAATATTCAATATTGAATAAAATATTGAATATTTTTATTCAATATTCAATATTGAATAAAATATTGAATATTTCCAATTGAATTTTTTTTGCCTTTTGGTTGAAAAGAGAAGTAGCTCGCTTCTGGAATCTATTCTGTTCCATCAATCTAGATGTCTGTCTTTTCATTCATTACCACATTGTCTTTGTTATTGTAGTTTTACCATAGTTTTACTTGAAATCAAATAGTGAAATCTCTTTAAAAAATTCCTGTAAATCAATGGAAGTGTAACTCATGTGATTCTGCAATCTGTATATGGGGTAAAAATGGGAGTTCATAACCCACTTGAATCAAAGTGTGAAATATGATATATCAAGAACTATGTAATGTTTTGAACAACCAACAATAAAAAAAAAAGATAAATTAAAAAAAATTCCCTGGATATACTATATTGTTTTAATTTTAATATTTACTTTAGAGTATTTTTTCTATTTCTATTTTTAAAACCTATTTTAAGTGCTGCATATTTAATGGAATTACACTGAATTTCTAGATTAACGTGGGTAGAATTGACATATTAATAACATTGAATCTTTCCTTTAATGAATCAAAGATTTGCATACAAGTTTTCAAAGATTTACAAATCCCTCTTGCATATCAAAAATTGCCTTTGTACACATTAAAATTTCTTTAGTTCCATTAATGTTGGCTTTGTGTGTTTTGAAGTATATGCATTTATTATTGTATATCTTCCTGATATTTCAAAGTTTTAAACACTATGAAAAAAGTGACTCTGTCACTGGTCACACTCCTTGTCTTGGAGTTTGTGTCCTCTGACTTTAGCTATTCTAAAGTGATACACTGGGGCTGGGGCTGTGGCTCAAGCGGTAGCGCGCTCGCCTCGCATGCGTGCGGCCCGGGTTTGATCCTCAGCACCACATACAAACAAAGATGTTGTGTCTGCCGAGAACTAAAAAATAAATATTAAAAATTCTCTCTCTCTCTCTCTCTCTCTCTCTCTCTCTCTCTCTCTTAAAAAAAAAAAAAAAAGTGATACACTTAGGATTTGTATTGTATTTCATCCTTTCATTTTCTGTCTTGATAGCCAAGGTTGATCTTTCATGGGCAGCGTATTCTTGCTTTATTATCCAGTCTGATGATATCTGCCTTTCGAATGAGATGCTTAATACATTTGCAATTTAGCACAACTATAGATGCTGTTGTTTTTATGTCTGCCATTTTGTTGTTTTCTGACTCATTTGGTTTTCTCTGTCTATTCCTCCATTTCCTGTATTCTTTTGCAAATAATTTCAGTATTCTATCTTGATCATTACTTTTTAGCTTAATACCTATTAGCTGGACATGGTGGTACAATCCTTTAATCCCAGGGACTCAGGAGACTGAGGAAGGAGGATCAATTCAAGGTCAGCCTCAGCAATTTAGTGAGACCCGATTTCAAAGTAAAAAGTAAAATTTGCTGGAGGTGTGACTAAGTGATAAAGGGCCCCTGAGTTCAATCCCCAGAACCAAAAATAATGTTTTTCACCCTATTCAAGTATCCATCCCTGCCATTCTGGCCACCTTGGACCTGGATGGTTTGAGTGAAAACTGTTGAAGAGGGGGGCTGTCATCACGTTAAAGGTCACTCTCCTGGTGGGCATGTACGTGGGATACAAGTATCTTATAAAATGTGCTTACTAGAGGTGTTCATTCTCAAACCTCACTTTCTGACCTTCTTACCAAACATGTACAACTTTATTCTTTTTAATGCCTCAAACTAGCTAGACAACCTCATAGTGGTTTGGCAAAGAGGTAGATAAAGAAATAAATATCCCAACTTCACTTTCCTGTCTCCTTCAAATACCTGCTGTGTCTTCCATTGGCTAAACCATGGAAGTTGGAGGGCGTGGGTCCTACTGAAGCAGTTCACAAGGGCTAGCCTCCCAGGGCACACAGTCAGAGGGACAGGGGAGACAGACCTATCCAGAAGGGTTTACTCTGTTTCTCTGAGATTTAGTTCTGACATACAGTACCAGATTTATACTGATTTTTCCTTAATGAAACACACACACAAGCACATACACATTGTACCTTGGGCACATTTATTAACATGAGATATATAAAAAGATATAAGTCAATGGAGCAAATATAGATCATTACTATTTTCTACAGTTTCCCAAAAGACCAATATCCCAGGATCCCAGGTGGATATAAGATTTCATGACACAAGAACAGCCTTTAGATTGAGAAGTCCTGGTTTAGGATTCTGGATTTATTATAAAGTAGCTCAATAAATTTGAGCTATTTACCTCAGAGTTATTTTCCTCATGGAGAGGTAGACACGTCTTGTGATAAAGAGAAGTTTTATCCATCACCTTATCAGCTGTCACGTGGGATCATTATGTCCAACCAGAAAACACAACTTAACAGTAAAGAAAGAGCACACTGGGTTTCTGAGGAGGAATACTCTGTCCTTACATCATGTGCCCCTCAGTCAGAAAACATCTCCGTGAGTTTGTCAGTCAAATATATAAGGAAGCTTGGCTTCCACCAAAAACACGGTCGAAACGATGGCAACCCAATAAAGATAGAACCACCAAAAACTTATTGCCTACTGAAAAGAAGGCATAGGTACCACATCAAGTGAAGTACCCTGACCAGCTGAAAGAATAAGTAGTGAGAAAAAGAAAGAATAATCAGCTGAAGACTTCCAGGTAAGTACAGAAGCAAAAATAGTAGTCATGTTTTATGTTTGTCCCTTTTTCTACTGCTTTATTGGAATAGCACCAGCTGTAGTAATGTTTTAGGTTTCAGGTGTACCTACAGATGCAATCTATTTGCTGCTTTTTTTTTTTTTTTTTTTCAAGGAATCTGCCTCATAAAGACTGACTAGGTTCAGCCCATGGAGACATTGGCAAAGACATGAAGAACATGAGAAAAATGAGTTTACTATTGTCTCTCAGATTTCTTCCCTGCCAAGTTGCCCCAGGGTGCATTCCTTTAATGCAAACCACAGTCCCTTGCAAGATCTTCTCTGCATAGCTCTCTGGGCTCTGATAATGCCTTCTACCTCCAACCACTCCCTTCAGGTCTAAAGATGATCAGGCTTTCCCAGAGTATTGCACCAACATTTTTTTGGTTTTCTGAAGTATTGCTCACATTTGGAAAAAGACCCTGTATTAAACTCTCCTGAAATTACTCACTTTGTTCAATGTATTTTTTACTGGGACCTGGCTGATGTACCGTTTATAGTTGTGTGTCCTAGTGATAATTCCTACATGAAGTTCAGCTCACAGATGCAAGGACTGGTGTATTTGGGTATTTGGGAGTACGTGGTTTGTGTGGGAGGTGGGGGACCATCTCTTCACAAACACTACTGACCCTGAGCCAACAGTCAGCTGCTTTGTTTCCTAAATGGTCAGGGAATTCTGAGGCTGAGAAGTGGGAGCTGGCAGGTCAGCTGTTCAGAGCTAGACTCCACCTCCCCAGAGATTTTGAGCCTAGTACCCCTGGTGGGAAACCCATGACTGTCAGGTGCCAAGAAGTTCCAAAGCAATAAAGCTTAGTAGTCAAGGCCTCTAACACGCACAGATTTCAGTGCATTGGATATTTTGGTTAGCTTTGCCACTGATATAATATACTACACTCTATAGTCTTATTTAAGGTTCAGAAATAAGTATTTTTCAAATAATCGAGTTATTAAAACTGTATATAATTAACCATAAGATAACTGAAAAGAAGCAAAAAAAGCAAAAACAGAGCCAAGACTTGAAATTCTATTACTAAACTAATGTGTGAACACCAAGGCCAGAGAGGAAAAATACCAGAAACATGGAGATAAGTCCGTTGTCGCCTGCCAACGAGTATCCCAGTTTTTGAAACTATAAATAAGCATACCTGTCATTTTTGAGAAGTTATTACAAAGCAGCCACTAAGCACTTTACTTGTGCTAACTCTCTTAACTATCACAGGAAGGTAGGCAATAGATGTCATCCCTGCTCTACTCCTGAAGAAACTGGGACATGGTTTTCAGCAACTCCATAAGTGGTAGAACTCAAACTTGAACCTAAGTAGTCTTATCTCAGAACCTGGGGTCTTAACCACTCACTGCACCATGCTGTCTGTCCCTAGAACAATGAGACATTTGGTATAATGATCCACAAAGTTTCCTTTCATTTTGTTTTTAAGTATTTGGTTCTGTTTCAGTTTCTTTACAGAAGGCTGACAAGTTCCCCTTAATATCCAGAGTGTCCTGATTTCTCATGTCACCCGTGCATATCACTGTGCCAAAGAATCCCTTGGGTCCCCACTCTTCCCCTGCATCTATTTAGTCCTCTGATAAAAGGACTCATTTATCATACTGCATGTTCCTTTTTACTTGCAATTATTACTTTCAGCTACAAGCCTCTTGTGGTCATAGACTGTTTTATCTTCTCCAAATTTAACTTCAGAAAATGCACTTGGACACTCTTTTCCAACTCTGCCCAAACCTTGCTGTTAGAGCTAGACCTCTTGTGATAACAAATTTCCACTGGAGCCTGAAGGTCCACTAATTCCATGATGACGCACGTGCCTGTCATACTTAGTCAGTGTTCAAGTATATTTCCTTTGGATCATCCAAATCTTTCCAAATTTCTCCATCTCTTCCTCTTATGATATCTTTCTTCCATTATTTGATCTGATCCAACCTTTCACTATTTCCTCTTCCAAATCTCCTGTATCAACCCATAAAGCCCTCAACTCTTGGGGGAAAAAATTCTGCTGCCTCCTCAATCTCAGGTTAGGAATTATATTCTTGAGATCATCTTTGACCCAGAGGTATACGTACACTGTAAAAGCAGCAGCATAATTTCTAGAAAGATGAAACTGCCATAAATGATACTCATATTCAAGTGTGATAGGCTATTTGACAACCAATGCTACTACAGTTCCATGAATAGATTTTTTAAAATAGCTCATGGAGTAAAAATAACTCAAATAGTTCTCTTTAATTGAACCAGGATTTACACAAATGCTCCAGCGGAAATAGCACCCTGGACCTTAGCGCTTCATGGAAAATACAGATAAGCAGCCAGATCTTCAATCTGATCATACATGAGATAAAGAAAGCATGTTTTAAATGTGAACAGCTGGAACTGTTTAAAAAAGTTTAAGAACAAAGGTTATCATTGATTTTGGGATAACTGGTTTATGTTCAAGTTTCTTTAGATGTGAAGCCAATGCTCATGTGCACATCTTCCAGCTCTGGCAGAAAAAGAAGAGCAGCTAGAAAGTCCAAAAGTTTGTTCAGAATAAAAGTTCATGAAATGTTGGTCTCTTGCTAAGGCCTTTCTATTTTGGAAATGTCAACTGTAATTATTAAAGAAAAAAACCTTTGAGGTCTGTTGGGAAAGGTTTAATTAACATTCTTCATCTATTTTGTCTTAAACTACTTCAAGTATGAATGATTTGAAAAGTAGTCTAACTTCACTTGGTTTGAACGGTTTTGTGATCCAGAACATCTACTCATCTATTGAATTTTCTCCAAGGAATTGTCCGAATTTGTAAGTTATTGCATTTAATAATATTGATGTAATACATTAATGCGCAAGTATTTTGAGTCACCTATTGTATGTTAGGAATTATGATAGAACCAAAGAAAACGGAAACTAACCAGGGTGTTGGGGTCATGCTGGAAGAGGCCAACCCACACTTGCTGTAATGCACTGTGAGTCCACAATAAGGAAGGATGAATTAATGATGACAAGTTGACAAAACAGTACTTCAGCCAGGTCACAGGAGAGGGTAAAGTTGCACACAGCGGTCAAATGTTCAGGTAAGTTTTGGGGAATGTATAAGAATTATGTAGCTGGACAAAGGGGATAAGAATGACACCAAGGGGAAAACAGAATAAATCCTCTTGCTTCTCTTGCCTTTACACCAAATGTCAGTGGTCACATAGATGAGTAGCATACTTCGATCATCATCTCCACTCTAGATAATACCTTTGATATACAGTCATCTTCATAATGATTGTTTATGTTTCTAAGCAATCTGGAGGTAGATGCTGTCTGTTTCCAACTGGTTGAAACCACCAACCCTTCCCTTGGGCCTGTGCAGATGTCCAATGAGTGACCTTCTGACATCATAAATCAGAATACTCCACCCAAGATCTTGCTAAGACCACCATGTCACCATATTCTGAACATTCATCGTCTGAAGAGCCAGGAAGTTTGACACAAGCACAAACCACCCATGACTACACTTTTCCCTGTCTCCAATCACCTTTCCTCACTTCTTAGATGAGATTGGTTTATCTCACAAATAACCTCAAGCCCTATTACTGGGAGGCAGATTTGGAATTTGAGGTCCCACATCCTCAAAATTGGTACCTTTTGGATAAACTTCCACAAATTCATCATTTCCATGGTTGGCATACTGTGTATGGGCAAAACAGACTTCATTAGTAACAAAAACATACCCAGTAGTGGGAACACTGTGTGCCCTGTGAAAGCATACAGCCTTTTTGATTCATTCAGTCAGTTCTTTGCATGGAACCAGGTATCCTATTAAGAAGAAAGACACAGCCTTTTGGGTTCTGCAAAATTAAGGTGGGAACAATTCAAGAAAATAGTAAAGCAAATGCTTGCTTATTTGCACAAATAATACATCTGACATAAATTAAATTAGTTGGGACTGGGTTCTCCTTTTTCCCAGGGTTGCATTATAACTTGCATTATATAATTTATTATTATAAATTATAATTTATAATAATTATAAAGAATTATTAATTTGTACTCACTTTTTTTTGTACTGGGGGCTGAATCCAGGAGTGCATTGGACCTAAATATTTTTGCCTTTGTGAGCCCCTTCCTCTTTATGAATGAAAAAAATAAATAATAAAAATTGTATTTTACTACTCTGTTGGTAAAACTATCAATATGCTAATGTTATATATAAAACATTTTCTTCTACTTTAATTTTTTTTTTTATTTTAAAGGACACTAAAACATTTTCTTGGCTCCTAAGCTCTGTGGCTACTGTGCCTGATGGATAAACCATGTTCAGGAACACTTGCATATTCCGTTCCTTGTTTTGTTGCCAAATACTTCTTTTCTTTTTTTTTTTTTTTTTTTTGAAAATTTTTTTTTAATTTTAATTTTATTGTTGGTTGTTCAAAACATTACATAGTTCTTAATATACCATATTTCACAGATTGATTCAAGTGGGTTATGAACTCCCATTTTTACCCCGTATCCAAATACTTCTAAACAGTCCCGTTTCATTGGACCACAGAGAACCTTCAAAGACAGTCATTCAGTGTCACGCTTCCCAGCCCCTGTATTTTGCAATCACTAAATCCTCTGTCAAATCTGACTCCCAAACGCACCTTTCACTTCTGTCAGGCTTGCCCCTCTAGGCCAGTGCTTTGTACAAGGAAAACCGAGGGAGACTTTTTTTGTTTTTTGTTTTTTCTTCCTGATTCTAAATACAACCAAATTAGAATCCCTGAGTATGGAATCTCAACATCAGGGTTTTATAAAGTTCTTCAGGTGACTCCAATTTACAGCCAAGTTTGGGAACCAATACTGTAAGCAATAAAAATAACAAAATGATAGTCATTCTCTTGTAACATACTGTGAAAATAAGATATATACATGCACACAAACCACACACATCCAGGAAGGTACATGTGTGTGCATATGCGAGTATCATATTACATTGTAAAAACTGTGGACATGAAATATTTTACTAGATGGAAAACTTCAAGCATCATTTCTCAATTATTTTTGTCTGACCTTCCACCTAGTTCAGTGACTAGCATCAAGTAGACACTCAATAAAAATTTGTATTGAGTAAGTAAATGGGAGAATGTTTTTACACTTGTACTTTTTTCTTTCTCTTCCTTGTTGGCTTAGTCCAAGGTTCTTAACCCTGCTTGCACATTAAAATCACCTGGGGATTTTAATTTTTTGTAAAAATATGCTGGGTCTCACTCTAGACCAATTAAATCTGAATTTCTGAGGGTGGCATCCAAGTAGTTTCTAAAAAAAAATTCTTAAGTGGGTCTAATGTACAGCCAGGATTGAGAATTATTAATTTGTACTCACTTTTTTTTTTTTTTAACTGGGGGCTGAATCCAGGAGTGCTTTACCACAAAGTTACCACCCCAAGTCCTTACTGCTTTTTACTTTGAGACAGGGTCTTACTAAGTTGCTTGGCACCCTCACTGAATTGCTGAGTCTGACCCTAAACTTGCAATCTTCCTGCCTCAGCCTCCTGAGGAGTTGAGATCACAGGTATACACCACTGTCCATAGCTTTACTTGCTTTTTAAGATCCTTCTAAGGTTCAATTTGTTCAGTAAACTCTCTCTGATACTCTCCCATGTACATCTGTCAATGTCTTAAATTCTGGGGTTTTTGTTGTTGGTGGTGGTGGTGGTGGTGGTGGTGGTTTATTTATTTATTTATTTATTGTGGTGCTGGGGATTGAACCCAGGGCTTTGTGCACGCGGGGCAAGCACTCTACCAACTGAGCTGTATCCCCAGCCCAAATTCTGGTTATTCTTAAAAGAGAAATATGTGATTTCCGCCTTAAATGTTTTCTTAAATGTTGTATGTGAAGAATCCTGCATTTGAGATCAGGACTCCTGTCGTCTATTGCTTTGCTTTCCTTCGGGAGCTGAGGACAGGGCTGGGCCTAAATTCCAATAGTTAGTGATTAAAGAGATATACATGCTGTAGGATAGCATGTTTCTTGAGTCAGGCTTGACATATACTATTCAGAAGATCTTAGGCAATCAATACATTGTTTAAAATGTTCAATGTGTTGAAGCAGTCCATTAATTTTATCAACCAGTCCTAGTTCTAAAAGCTTTGTTTTAAACTAGAACTTGAGTTTGACACTGCCTCTCTGAAAGGCATAATTCAATTTGTCAAGTAAGGATCAACACATTGAGTTCAATCTATGATGGCATCAGACAAGGAAATTCAAAATTCAAATTGCATTGCTCTACTCTACATTTCCAACCCCCTCTTGACATTTTCCCAGGGGAAGTAAAGGTGGTGCAAGAATTTGGGAGGTACCTATTAGCACTCCCTTTGGGCATGTGAACACCTGATTATTTTCATGACCAGATCAGAAAATACCATCACGCTTATTAAAAGTGCTGACTTTTTTATTACTCAGCATTACTGTATCGCTGAGTGGTATGAATTTGGTAACTTAGCAGCTAATGGATATGCATTTATTAATGATTATGAATTAATCTAGTGAAGTATATTATATACATATAGCAGCTACATATTTTGTCTGACTAGGATGTTTTGAAATTTACCCACTCTTCTTTTCCAAACTTGCTCATGAAATTTTATTAATAATACATTTAGCTGGAGATGTAGCACAGGGGTAGAGTGCTTGCCTAGCATGCTCAAGGGCCTGCGTTTAAGACTCAGCACCCAAACTATATAAAACAAGATAATACATTTAGGAAAAAGATCAATAAAATATATATACCATCACTGAAAACTATACACCATCACACACACAAACACACACACACACCAAAAAAACACTTTTATTTTGGAAAATTAATTTTAATTTATGGCAATTTTTTTCTTTCAGAAAGAAAACCACAGAGCACAGTCTAATCCAATCTTAAAGTTTGGCGTGCTGAGCAAGGAGTGTTATTCTTTTCAGGAGCTCCTTCTGTAAACCTTGGGAATCCAGGTTCTAACCATTATAGTGGTTTTAGCCACGGAACATCAGCAGTACTGCAGTCCAGTTCTGTTCTTCAGTAACCTCTGCATAGTGCCTCCAACTGATACTTCAGGTCACGTTCAATGAATTTAGCTTGCAGCAGCCTTTGAAGCAATCTCTTTCTCCAGTTTAATCATCTGTGTGTCTTTGTTTATCTTGGTAACCGCCATCTCTGCAGGCAAGGGCTGCACCTTCTATGCAGGGAATTGACCCTCTCGCTGAGGACCACACTCTTGAGCTGCCCAGACTTCTCCCTTATTTTTTTGTTTTAACTCTGAAATAAATATCTAACAAATGGGTGGTTCCCCAGGCAGAAAAGATGTTTATGTCTCATCTGGATCAAAAGGTAAAATGTAGCCAAAACAGAGATTTGGTCTGTCTGTAACTGATGAGTGAATGGTATTCAACACTTGGAAAAAAAATCAAACGTTTATAATTTTATAATACAGATACAAAAATCTGAGCTAATACACACTCAGAAAACCTAACTTTTCAGGGGCTGGGGTTGTGGCTCAGTGGTAGAGCACTCACCTAGCATGTGGAGGCCCTGGGTTCTGATCCTCAGCACCACATTAAAAATAAATAAAATAAAGGTATTGTATTCAACTACTTCTGAAAAATAAATTTAAAAAAAAAAACCTAACTTTTCTAAAACACTTGTTACATCACCAGTATAGTGACTTTCATAAACCTCTATGGCATCTACAAGTTTTCAACAGAATGAAAGAAACTAATTTTTCAAGGGGAATTAATGGTCTGTTTCTATTTATAGTAGATACCTGTTCTCCATCCATAAATGTTGTTCTTGAAGTTAGTTTAATCTTGTTAAGGTACAAGTTTGTGGAAATAGTTGATGAACAACTGCTTGCAAAAACAAAGCTGCCGAGTACCAAATATTTGTAAAATACTCAAGCCCACACAGACACACAGAGACACGCACACGCACAACCAAGAGAAGGGCTTCGGATTATATTCTGAGATCCAAATGCAGAAATGATTATGCAATAAGAAGCCCAATTTGTCACTAAGTGATCAGAAGTGATTGAATGGAAATACTAATCCAAATGTCTTGTATGAAGTTAAATATTTAGAATCTGGTATCTTTGTTAACCTGCAAATTTTGTATACCAAAGCAACAAATAAAAACAGAGGTTTCTAAATTGAGTCATTTGTTTCCCTTTTCTTAAAAGATTAAGAATGAATGGTTTTGTTCATGATTCAATCAGTTTGACTATCTTTCTTGTTATGATATGGGTTAGATGACAGAGATATGAAAAATCAATTTCTTTTTATCCTTCTTCTGTATCTACTAGGTAATATTTGGAAGAAGACCCAACATGTGCTTGGCATTTTTAAAAAGCATTTTATTTATTTACATACTTATTTATCTATTTATTTATTTTTGTGGTGTTGGGGATTGAACCCATGATCTCTCATGCCAAGAAAATGCTCTACCACTGAGCTATGCCCCCACCTTTAAAGCATCTTCCTATGCTCCCCCACACCATGGATTTATATTATTTTCCCCATTTACTAGAAGGTAATGAGGTAAAGGAGACACAAAAAGTTTTAACGACTTTCCCGAGTTTCTTCAATCTTCACACTCAATGGCAATTGAAATTTAAAGCCATTATGTACAGAACTGCTTTATAGTAGAAAGATGAGGGTAACATATTTTAATTTCCCAGTCATAAAATACCACTTGTCTTTCAGATCAGGCTCCTCTAGAATATTGTTAGTACCTCTTTCTTCTGAAATACCTGGAGATGAGCAAGGGCCCTCACCTAGATTCCCAAGCCATCCTAGAAGGTTTGGAAAGTCCTGGCAACATCAGCTCTGTCATGAACTAGTGATTGTTGGGGTTACCTCTAAATTAAAACAGGGTAACTCCCAGATGCTGAGGACAAAGCCTATTCATGCTTCCTGACCACCAGTTCCTTCAGTCTAAAGAACTGGCACGAAACTGGCAGTATTTCTTCACAAAGTGGTTTTTAATAAGTGTTGGTTCCTAACATCATGGTGGTTGTAAATGTTAATAAACTTCCTACAAGGAAAGTAGAAGTGGAAAGTTTTATGTGTTAAACATTTTATTACTCCACTTGGTTAGCACGGACAATTACCCCAATTCCCTGCGGCACATATTCCCAGAGTATTTAGCAGCCTAATGAATATAAATAGTAAAAGCTAGCAATTTTCAAAACCATAAATAATTGTTCCTCTGAAAACTCATGTTAATGGGAAAAATAAAAAAGAACTGACGTATCGAAAAAAATACTTATTAACCAAGGGCAAAATTGGGATTCAAAACCTCATAACTTGTGCCATCCTGGGACCCTATAAATTTATTCAACTTATTTACAAAAGGAGCTTTATAAATGTCAGTGTTAAGCAATCGTTTCTCTTATATCTACAATAGTCCTTTTATAATTCCTATAAAACAGACTATAATTAATGCCTAATAACAAGATATTGTCCATTGATGATCAGTGAATTTTGTCTGAATTGATGATTTTCTTCACCACTTTTTTTTAAATTAAAAATATTCCATTAGGAATATAAGCTCATTTCTAACCCCAACACCATAAAAATGAAAAAAAAAATTATACAAAATTATATACATTCATGTAGCGAATCAGATAACAGAGAAGTTAAAAAAAGAATAGCTAAGGCTGGGCACATGCATGCCTGTAATCTCAGTGGCTGGGGAGGCTGATGCAGGAGGACCTGGAGTTCAAAGCCAGCCTCAGCAATAGCGAGGCACTAAGCAATTCAGTGAGACCCTGTCTCTAAATAAAATACAAAATAGGGCTGATGATATGGCTCAGTGGCTGAGTGCCCCTGAGTTCAATCCCCAGTAACAAAAAAAAAAAAAAAAAAGAAAAGAATAGCTAATTATTTCCGCCTTCTCTTTCCATCAATAAAAGTAGCCATTGGTTTAACATTGTATAAGTATTAACATATCAAAGTATGAAAGTGATACTCAAATAACATGTTAACCCATTATTCTATTTATGTCAGAATAGTCCCTAGGGAAGCAACAGCAAACAAACAAACAAACAAAACATACAAAACCTGGGATGTCAAAAATGAAATTATTTGTTGAAATATGTGTCCCAGGTTCTTATACTAATTATTATGTCACCAAAACATTGCCGTAGGCTTTTAATTTTCTTTTTTTAGTACTTTTTTTAGAACCCAGGAGCACTTAATTACTGGGCCATATCCCCAGCCCTTCTTTTTTTTTTTTTTTTTTTCTGAGACAGGGTCTCACTAAGTTGCTTAGGGCCTCAATAATTTGCCGAGGCTGGCTTTGAACTTGTGATCCTCCTGTCTCAGCCTTCTGAGTTGCTGGGATTAACAGATGTGCACCACTATGTCTGGATAGATTTTTAATTTTTTTAAAAAAATATTTTTAGTTGTAGATAGACACAATACCTTTATTTATTTATTTTCATGTGGTGTTAAGGACCAAATCCAGTGCCTCTTGCATTCTAGGCCAGCGCTCCACCACTGAGCTACAACCTCAGCTGCAGACTTTTAAATTTTGATTACCATAAAAACAAAAAAATTGCCAGGCTCCGTGCGTGGGACACGCCTACAATCCCAGTGGTTCAAGAGACTGAGGCAGGAGGATCACAAATTCAAAGCCAGTCTCAGCAAATTAATTAGTGAGGCCCTAAGCAACTTAGTGAGAGCCTGTCTCAAAATATTTTTTAAAAGGGCTGGGGGGATTGGCTCGTGGTTAACCGCCTCTGGGTTCAATCCCCAGTACCAAATAAATAAATAAATAAAATACACCAAAAAATCCAAGAAATTTATCCAGGTGTGGTGGCGCATGCCTGTAATCCCAGCGGTTCAGGAGGCTGAGGCAGGAGGATCGTGAGTTCAAAGCCAGCCTCAGCAAAGCCAGCCTCAGCAAAAGTGAGGTGCTAAAGCAACTAGGTGAGACCCTGTCTCTAAAGAAAAATACAAAGCAGGGCTGGGGATGTGGCTCAGTGATCGAGTGCCCCTGAGCTCAATCCCTGGTGTCCCCCACCCCCAAAAAAAAAAACAAGAAATGTTAAAAGTGACATTTTGACAAATATTTCTGGGAAGCTGTAGGAGATATCAAGCTAGAATTTAGTAGTTGATTCTTTTTAGCAAAATCAGAAGAGTTTTGGACATTAAAAAGTTTCCTAAAGAACCGAAGTACCTTTGTCACAACAAACCAACACTGATGTATTCCTATTAACTAAAATCCAGGCTTTTCCAAGATTTCACTGATTTTCCTTAAAATTCCTCTGGTTTTAGGATCCTACCCAGGGCACTGCGTTACATGTGGTCATTGCGTCTCCTTAGTTGTCATCTTTGGTGTGTGACAGTTTCTCTTTCCTCTTTTTGGATGACCTGGACAGATTTGAAGAGGACTGGTCAGGTACTTTATAGAATGAACGTTCTTCATCTGGTTGTCTGATGCTTTTTTTCATGGCTAGACTTTGGTTTGGGGAAGAGGGTTACAGAACTGAAGTGCCATTCTCATCACAGACCATCCGAATTACATCACACGGGAAGTTTACATCCACGACTTGGTGAAGATACTGTTTGCCAATTTTCTTTATTCTGAAATGACTTTCCACCCCATCCCATACTCTGTTCTTTGGAAGCGAGTCACCAAGTGCAGTTCATACTCAATGAGGAAAGGGGAAGATTCAGAAAATTTGGGCTGGGGATGTGGCTCAAGCGGTAGTGCGCCTCGCCTGGCATGCGTGCGGCCTGGGTTTGATCCTCAGCACCACATACCAACAAAGATGTTGTGTCCCCCGAGAACTAAAAAATAAATATTAAAAATTCTCTCTCTCTCTCTCTCCTCTCTCACTCTCTCTTAAAAAAAAAAAATTATCCAGAAATGCTTGCACAACTTTTCAGTAGCAAGCATAGGCAACAGAAACCAAGTTTCCAATCTCTGTCTCCAATTATGAAGTTAATTATGCTCTAAACTGATAGGACATTTCTTTATTTGTTCCCTAATACTGAAGAGAGACAGTGTGATTTAAGAGTGGAGGTAAGAATGGAAGGAAAGGAGAGATGAAAAAGAAAGGGTTCAGGTGGGGTAGATATTTGTGGAATTGCACAGTGCTTTCTTTCATGTCAACCTCAGTGTTCTGAAGCTGCTTCTATTAGAGAGTGTGTTTAAAATGGAATCAGAGACGTGTTTGTGAGTGGAGACAGACCAGTGCTGAGAACAGTCAACTCCAGGTGATGTAAAATACAATCCCTGAGGTTACTATGTAAGTGGCCATAATTTTTTTTTTAAGAGAGAGAGAGAATTTTAATATTTATTTTTTTTTTTTAGTTATCGGCGGGCACAACATCTTTGTTTGTATGTGGTGCTGAGGATCGAACCCGGGCCGCACGCATGTCAGGCGAGCGCGCTACCGCTTGAGCCACATCCTCAGCCCCGGCCATAAAATTTTATTACTCAGGTAGTTTAGATGCCAAGTGTGTGGGGGAAGGGAGTTGGGGGAGGGGACTCGAGATTGAACCCAGAGGCGCTCTATCACTGAGCTGAGGCAGGCCTTAAATTTGCAGTCTTCGCGCCTCAGCCTCCCAAGTTCCTAGAATTACAGGCATGTGCCACCACGCCCAGCCACACTAGTAGCATTATGAAAGAAGGAATAACATATATTAGTATTTTATTTTTATACCATTTGAGATTCATTCACTTATGTCCTTGCTCATTCAACTCATGTTTACTAAAAGCTATATCTATCATGCATTAGAGATGTGAACGGGACAAGTTACAGAAGTCATCTGCTTTTATAAAAAAAAAAAAAAAAAATCCAGAGAGCCAGAGAGACAAACAGTAAACAAGTAAACAGATCAATGAATGAGATGATTTTGACAGAGGTAAATCTAAAGAATACCCTGTGGAAAATAAAACAGGGTTGCGTGTAGGGAGGGGCTATTTTATGTTGACTGGTTTCGACTCTGATAGGGTCATAGTTTGGATGGTTGTTTTTTTTTGTTTGTTTTTTGGTAACAAGGTTTGAATCCAGGAGTGCTTAACCACTGAGCAACGGTCCCAGCCCTTTGTGTGTTTTATTTAGAGAAAGGGCCTCCCTAAGTTGCTTAGGGCCTCCATAAATTGCAGAGGGCTGCCTCAACTTCCCAAGCCCCTGGGGTTACAGGAATGTACCACCCTGCCTGGCTTGGAAGGACGTTGTGGGTGTTCTGCTTTTTGTGTGTTTTAGGGTTCATGGATGTTATTCTTGTGTCCTCCTCGTCCATTTCAATTAGTCGATCTGTAGAATTAAACTATTTACATTTCATTGTCTTTGCTGCCAGTTCTTCCAGGAAGGCCGCAGTCAGGAGCCCTCCACTGATAAGGTTTTCCTGGGGTGGGCTTTGCTGACTAATAACAATTGCTACCTGATTTGCTTAGCTGGCTTTGGGCTGTTCTTTTGTCCCCAGGCAACGGACACACCTAGATATTCCATTAGGAGCACCTTTCATTTTGGATTGTCCTAACAAGCTGTTCTGAATCGGAAATAAACCAAAGGAGGCAAAAATATTAGTCTTTGTCATCGAAGGATGCGTCACTGATACTTGCTACTCACTGCTACCCACCCTTTTTTTGTTGTTGCCGTTAAACCTGGCAGGGTGAACGTCTGGCACAATTGATAGGCGATTCAATTAAATTTCATTTGGTAAAGAGTTGTCCCAACTCTACTCTTTGCCAGATACTGTGCAAGATACAATAGCAATCAAGCTCAAGTCTTTGCCCTGGAGGTATTTATAATTTAGAGGAGACGGATAAGTAAAAGGCAATGTCAAGCATTAGGTTGAGTATAAATAGACAGATGTGTTATGGTGCTTGTTGAGAGATTCTTAATCCAGCTTTGTGCAGTCTCAAAAAACTGCACAAGAGGTCAAGTCGAAGACCTTTAAGGGAATAGAATTTAACCAGCATAGATCACTATTGCCTCTCATGGTGCTAAATCCAATAGTGGATTCCCAATCCTCATTCAACAGTCTTGACATAGTTGCTTTCTTCCACATCTTTGCAAAGCTATCTGGTCTTTTTTTTTTTTTTTAAAGAGAGAGTGAGAGAGGAGAGAGAGAATTTTTAATATTTATTTTTTAGTTCTCGGCGGACACAACATCTTTGTTGGTATGTGGTGCTGAGGATCGAACCCAGGCCGCACGCATGCCAGGCGAGCGCGCTACCGCTTGAGCCACATCCCCAGCCCTGAAAACGTTTAATTTGAGTTGCCTCTGAAACATCTATAGAAATACAATAATCATTTGATGTATGGGTTTGGAACTCAGAAGTGAGGTCTTTGTTATATATTTGCATTTTGAACTGTACATTTAGGAGTCACCATTATTTTGTAATTGGAGCCATGAAACTTGAGATACTGAGGAGGGGACCTAACAATGGCATAATTATGAACCAAGTAATAATAATAATAAGTCGAGGAATAGACAACACAATTGTCTTCTTTAATTGTGAGTTTTACATCCATGGATTCAACCAACTATGGGTGGAAAACCTTGGAGAACTGGGATTCCAAAGTACATGTTGTTAATCACTGGAGATAGATTGACATTCTCTCTCTCTCTCTCTCTCTCTCTCTCTCTCTCCCCCTCCCTCCCTCCCTCCCTCCCCCGCCTTTTTACTAATAAGATGACTATCAGAATTTTAGATATCACTTCTTTAATACAATTCATTCAATACAGCCCTGTAACAGAGTTCTCCATGTACCTTATAAGCTAGAATATCCATGGCTAAATCAGTTACTGGTAGTCACAAATGGGGATATGTTCCCTTGATCACTAGAAAACTTTTTTAAAAAATCTAGATCTGTTAAAAAGTAACTGTGGATGAGATAAATTCTATTATTATAGAAACCCAGGGATGATGGTGCTTCAAAATGCAGAGAAAAACAAAGGAGATTTTAATATGTTATGAGGTTAAGTAAGAAAAAACTTGAAAAGTCTTATTTGGATTAAGTGGCAAAACAATTACTGGTGATCTCTTGATAAATCGTAACTGAGTTTAAGGTTAGACTGAATTGAAGTGTTCTGAAGTGATGAGGACAAAGAGTGAATTAAACTGCTCTTTGAAGTGGAGTGGAAAGGGACAGAAGGCAGAAGATAAATGGGACATAAAGTTGCAAAGACTTTGACTTTAGATGAAAAATTGATTTGGGTATATCTACGTGGGAGAAGGAAACTACGGAGAAGTGAGCTTCCTGTGATAGAAGATATATCATCTATATGTCTCTATGAGGGATATATATATATATATGTTTTTAAATAATTCTGGGGTTTCCACATAAAAGTGAGAATTTAATAGATTAATTTTACTTGAGCAATAAATAAATTCCTACTGGCCAGTGGGCATAGTACCTGTGATTTAATGAGCTTCACATTCTAGAAAACACTGGGCGTCAAAATAGGACAATGTATTCAGATATAATAGATCACCTAGGTGCAGCACATTTTTCTGGATTACCTAAGGGTGCTTATCTGAATCATCATTGACCAAAAGCCATGTCACACCTCCGTAGAGACAACAGTCTGTAAACAACCAGAATAGATAGGAGTGGATGATGGGCGAAACATAAAAATAAAATTTCTTTGTATTTAAAATTAATCATGGTCCATAAAAAGTCATTGGGCAAATAACTGAAGCAGGCCCTTTCATGTCCTACATTTAATTTTAGTCTAGCAGTAGATGAAGCTGATTATTTTATTCTACTGACAGGCATGTCACTTCCAATCTCAAAGCAGACAGGAAGCAGGGCATTCATTCATTCACTCATTCATTTACTCATGCATCATTGATTCAGTAGCCACTTACTGAATGACAATCTTTCACCAGGAACTAGGAATTCAGACAAATGTAGACATCTTTGCTTTCAATTCCTTCACAATGCAATCTGGCACCTCATGGTCCAGTTCCAAATGATTTCAACTGCACCGTGGCTATCTAATTGATCATGTCTGCTTGAAAGATTTGTTCCTCTGAGTTTATATAATTAGTAAAATTCTCCAAACTTTCTTTTCTTGTCATTTTTATACAAAAGACAGTTTCTAAAAAAAGAAAGCAAATCTAGAATACTGATTTTAAAAGGTTTTTTTTGATGATTGAATAATTGATTTAAAATAGTTGCATTCCAAAAAATTATATTTCTTTAAAAAAAAAGAAATCCATAGACCAGTAGAAATTGGTTTTTTTTCTTTTTTTTAATATTTATTTTTTGGTTTTTTGTTGTTTTTTTTTTTTTATTTTTTAATATTTATTTTTTAGTTCTCGGCGGACACAACATCTTTGTTGGTATGTGGTGCTGAGGATCGAACCCGGGCCAGGCTAGCGCGCTACCGCTTGAGCCACATCCCCAGCCCCCGACCAGTAGAAATTGTGCCCATGGATTATTTCAGGTATGTAACAAATATCTTATAAATAAGGTTCCTGATGAACAGTAAAAGTATGCAAGGAAAACATGCAAGAAATGATTCTAGAAGACTCACGGATAACCAAAAACTGAACATAGTCTCAGTGCTCTGGTATATGCCTGAAACATCTTCTAAAATCTCTTAAATATAAAAAAATAGTATTTCCATGAATTAATTTATCTAAACCAAGTACATTGATTTGTTATCTTGTTTTCTAAGTGAATTAACACAATTTATTATTTTCCAGACTTCTGAAATTCAAATAACCATTCATATTTGTTATGGCTACTAGTAGCTGTAGCTAAACTAGCTGTGAATAATCAGTTAAACAAGATGATGATATTCCTCCTATCTGTGTCCTCATATATTTACTTAAAAGTGCAACTACCTTACAATCTTTTTATTTTCCTCATTCGTTTATTTAAACAATATTTCTGAGCATTATATATATATATATAAAACAATCCAGTTTAAAGAGCATTAAGAGATTATTTGTTTTCAACACGATTTTAATTTATCAGAGGTAATAAGATATGGAATCACATTGCCACAAAACCCAAATAGAATACCTGAGAAGTCATGAGAGGGATACAGTGTATGTCATGGGTTGAGAGGAGGGACGATCTCGACTGTGGGTACAGCAGGGAACAGTGAGCACTTTGAAGAAGGTGGTATTTAGCTGGTCCTGGAGCTTGCTATTGGCAGAGGGAGATGAAGACAGTGCAGGATGAGAAAAAAGCACATTGTGAATAGATGAATTGTTCCACATTGGCAAGAGTATAATACAAGACAAGGACTTGGAAGACAATCATAGACCAAAGAACTGAGTATCTGAACACTGCATATTAGAATTGTGAGACTAGGCAATAGATAAAGAATAATAATTTAAGACAAGAAAAGACCTCCCGAATTCAATCAATAAAAACTATAGGTATCTGGAAATCTGGGAATTAAAGAAACACAACCTTTCTAATTGGCTAATGGCAAATCTATACCTCTTCCCCTCACTACCACCTCCCCATCCCCCCACCACACACACACTGCCCTGCAGGCTTTTCATTCTGCAAAGCAGTAGAAAACTGTACAGGGAACATCACTAACATCACTAATCATCCAAGACAAGTCGTGTAAGGTGTGGTTGGGAGGGGCTATCAGAATCCTCTTTTTTTTTTTTTTTTCAGAAATACATTCATACTAAAATTATTCTACATGACAGGACTTATCTCAATGATTCAGTATGTGAGTCACGGCAACTCATGCCATGTATTTTACATTGCAAATAATTAAATGCTTCCATTAATAAGTGACAGATAGTACATACCATGGTACGTGCAATACCATGGTCTGTTGAACAATTCGAACCTAATTTGGAGCTGTACAGGTTGACTTGGAGGAATTTTCACAGAGTGATACAGATAACAAATACTGATAATAACCGATTACTGAGTGTTTAGTATATGCCGGTGTTTTTCATATATTATCATCCTTAATCCTCAACCAAATCCTGTTGTCATTGTCTCACTTTAAATAACTGAACTGAAGCACAAGAATGCTAAGAGGGTCTAGGGTCTCACACCTATGAATAGCATTTGAACTCAAGCCATCTGCCTCCAAACTCCAACCTCTTAATCATTACTCACTTTAAATAATGTTTTCCCATCTTGAGTTGGTATGGCCAAAATCCCTGTGTTCCTGACCATCATATTTTGTTTATTAGTGTCAAATTCTCTCATAACAGCATTAAATCAACTGCTTACTTCTAAACTGCTATGAATTATTAGTAACATAAATGTCAAATATTAAGTTTATGTTGTTGTTGTTTTTTATTTTTCCATTTGGAATGCTTTTTGGATGAATCTGTAGAGATCTATAATGTAACCATTACTTTGGGTAAGAGGGCTTTGATAGTGCTACATTAAATAGTATTTTATTTTTCCCTACTTGCCCTTATTTTTGCATTGTATATTATTTTCTCCTTTTGCTTTCCCATTGATGGAAATATAAAAGTTACTGTAATTTCTCTCTTTACTCTTGTATTAAGCATATCATTTTAGTAATCAACATGTCCAGAACCATGTATTAGACAAAATGCCAAAGGTATAAATAAACCTTATTCCTTCCCCAACTCCTTCCTGGTTTCAGGTTAAGAGCCTGAAGAGTTCAAGGTACAGAAAGAGAAGAGAAGAGGTAGCTGATTCACTTCAGTTCTCTTTCTAATGTTGTAGTCATCTTTGTGCTACTGGTTTCTGGCCTGATTTCATTGTGCTCAAAGAACATTCTCTAAATAATTTCAATCCTGGAAATTTGTTGCAATTTGTACATGGCCCTATATTAAGTTAATTTCTAAAATATATTTTCTCTGGATGACTTTGTTTTTGCTTGTGTTTTTATTTTTCCTGTAAGGCACAATTAACTCTTAAAAAGTAAAAGCCATTTTAAAAACAAATATTTTTTTTATTTATATATATATATATATATATATATATATATATATATATATATATATATTCTCTGTACTGGAAAATAATATGTTTCTACAACTGTTGGGGACTATAGTGTGCATAAGTTACTTGGGTTGAGTTTTTTTAATGAGGTTCCAATCTTTGATATTCTTTCTTTCTTTTTTTTTTTTTAATTATCTCCCCAACCTTTTTTATTTTATTTTATTTATTTATTTTTTTTTAAAGAGAGAGTGAGAGAGGAGAGAGTTAGGAGAGAGAGAGCGAGAGAGAGAGAGAATTTTTAATATTTATTTTTTAGTTCTCGGCGGACACAACATCTTTGTTGGTATGTGGTGCTGAGGATCGAACCCGGGCCGCACGCATGCCAGGCGAGCGCGCTACCGCTTGAGCCACATCCCCAGCCCCCAATCTTTGATATTCTTTCAACTTTTTTGTCTGCTTCTTCTTTTGGGGGTTATTAATGTAGTTATATTTAAGTTTCTTGCTATAATTATACATTTACCTATTTCTCCTTATTTTTCTGCAAATTTTTGCTTTGCACACTTTGAAGGTAAATAACTATGTGTATTCACACACACTTCCTATTGGACTGAATCATTATCAGCTGATCATCTACATCCATAGTAATATTTTGCCTCAAAATGTATTTAACAATAATTTAGCTATACCAAACTTGTTTTTGTGATATATCTTTTTATTCCATCCTTTTACTTCCAATATTTTTGCATTGTAATACTTTAAGTGTTTCTATCACATGCAGTATATAGTAAATTTTTGCAATTTTAACCAATATGACATTCTCTGTCCTTTAATTGGAATATTTAATTAAATTTAATATAATTACTGAGATATTTGTGTTAAATATTCCTATCAAAAGAAACCCTTCTAAAATTAAGAAACATAATACATGAAGAAAATGTGTTTTATGCATTTGACTTGGAAATAGCATGTATTTTGAAATGTCAAACTTTTCCTCCTGCAATCTAGTCTACTGCATAGTAGGTAAATTACATCAAATAATACTTGTCATTGTCTTTATTCCCTATTTTGTGAAATCACAGTATTTCTTTTTTTTTTCTCATCTTCATTCCCATGAACTCACTAGTTTATTCCTTATTAATATATTCTGCATTAACAAAACAATTCTGATTTCCCAGTTCTAGTATTATCATCCTTCAAGTGTCCTTAATTGCTGCTACAAAACTAATATTTCAGTACAGTTTTTAATAATATTACCCTCAAATACAAAATATTTATCCAGACATCATACTGTTAGCTATCTCCCCTGGAAAAGGTAATTAAAGCCAAATCCACTAACTCTTTTTTTTTTTTTTAAAGAGAGAGTGAGAGAGGAGAGAGAGAGAGAGAATTTTTAATATTTATTTTTTAGTTCTCGGCGGACACAACATCTTTGTTGGTATGTGGTGCTGAGGATCGAACCCGGGCCGCACACATGCCAGGCGAGCACGCTACCACTTGAGCCACATCCCCAGCCCTGAATCCACTAACTCTTGACTTGTAAAAATGAGTGCCACCATAGCTAGATCTCCAAGAAACGTCCAATATAGTCCAACAACACCCATTCTATTTTTAGCTCAAGTCTTGACTGCAAGCCACAATAATTCTACACTAGTGAATTAATTCTGTTCTATTTAGACCAGACTACCTGAGATCTATACAGTATTTCTCTTGGGCTCAACTCCAATTCCTTTAGAATTTTTCACAAACAGGAACAGTTAGGAACTTACCCATGGATGCCTAAAAATGATAAAGGATTCCAAGAGACAGAGTGCCAAATAAAGAGAAAATGCCTCAGCCCAGCTGTCTTTATAATTCCTTTACTATCCCCACCAAAAGTTCCAGACCTAGCAAAGACTTCTGTTTCCCTGAATTTCTGGAAGTCAAGTAGGAGCACTCATTAACACTCATTATCTGCCCAAAGAAATTCACATTTTTCCTTGTATTTGGAGCAAACTGTGTTCATCCCAGCAACGTTTGCTTGCAGTTCAGAAACAGAACTACAATCAGAATGTGTAAGAAATTAACAGGCTTCATGAATATCTAGAAAAAGGTTTGATTGATTGTTTCACTCATTCATTAATTTAATAAATACCTTGGGATGAACCAAACATTCATCTCTTGACTTTAACAGAATTGTCTTCCAATAGATAAAAATGGTAGAGTCTAGAAGATCAAGGACACAGTAAGAATCTGGAAAGGGAAGAGTACCAGAGAAAAATCAAGATAATAAAGACTCAATTTACTCATTTCATTCATTAATTTATTCATTAATTCAATATTGTTGAATGCTTATTATGTATCAGGCTGCATTTGGTCTGGGAATTAAATGGTGAAAAAGGTATTGCATCTGTCCTCATACAATGATAACTGATAGGTCTGGTGACAAGGGCATCACATGAAAGAATGTCATAGGAGAAATAAGAGAGCAGAAAGCACAATGAGGGAGAACTTCTAGAAGAATGTGACATTTCAGTTGAATTTTTAAAGAATGAGTATATTTGGTTTAGCTCTGGGTAGAGGAGAAGGACACTAGATAATGTCAAATAAATGTTTCATAGATGCATCATAGACCAACAAATAAACTGGAAATTTACATTTAGACTCCAGTAAGACTTTTATTGCAGAATTTGGTTTTCTAACTTCTGAGAAAAGTTAAGAGAGAAAAATCCCTCAAATGCCTAGCCAATGACCCCAAAAAGATGATCTAAAACAGAATAGAGACTCAGAGGAGGGATATTGAGAGGGGATAAATTAAAGATTAAATTCAATTATGTTAAGATTAGGAACTCTTTTGATTACTACAATGGTTGTCCAAGGGCTTCAAAAAAAAATCCCAATTAAATTAATTTTGTGCAGTAAACAAGTTTCCTTTCATCAGCATGACCTCACCAATGAGCTAACTCCCTGCATTTGTAGAGATTTGAAAAGTCATAATAATCTTACCATGCATAGGACACAACAAAAATCTAAAGTTAAGCAAAGTCACATAGGAACTCAAGGCAGGGGAAGCATGTAACATATAATACAGTGTTACATCTACTGTACTGGAGTGGACAAATCAAAATATCCTATGTGAGAAAGATTATGTAGAGCTACATTAAAATCATATGCTACCACAATCACTGCAAATCTTTAAATTTTCTCTCCACTATTTGTTATGTAAGGACTGCTGGAACATGTCAGTAGCAATAAAATCTTGACTAAAATTAATAAAAGCAGACAATTTTATTCATGAAGTGGTTTTCAAAAAATACTTTCCTGAGATTTGGAATTTTCCATTTTCCAAGCTCCCACCATGTTCAAATGAGGATGGAAAAGTACACATTATTGAAAAAACTTCTTCACAGAGACAATGCGTTCTAATTAAAAAGTGTCAAGTTGGATTGCATTCATACTTGCAGTTAATTTTTGTGAATTGCACATTTAACAAAGATTTATTGAGCATATAATATGTTTAAGGACAGAACCAATGCTAAGACTTCGATAAGGGAAACAGGTGCAAAACAGAGATATATCTCACTTTTGTGGCAAAAACAGTCTACTATATTTTTTTCAAAACTGGCACTTCATCACGGAAGCATTGAATGATGTCCTAAAAAAAAAAAAAAAAAAAATCCCCCACAGACATTCCAAAAAAAGCAGCAAAGGATTGTATGGAGTACTTTCTTTTCTCTCTCTCTCTCTCTTTTTTTCTTTTTCTTTTTTCTTTTTGTGCTGTTGGGGATTGAACCCAGGGCCTTGTGCATGGGAGGCAAACACTCTGCCAACTGAGCTATTTCCCCAGCCCATGGAGTACTTTCTTATATAGAGAAGAGGCATGGACCAACGTTTTGAGGAGAAACTGGAAGATGTTTACCCATTCTGTCAACTTCTGTCCAAAGAGGGGGAAGAGGAGTTCCAAAAAGAGAAACAGATTAGAGACAGATCAAGTACCAAAACCAATTCTATGGAGTGAAGATAGAGCAGGGCACAAGCCCGGGATTCTTAGTCCAGTTAGGCTACTCTAACAAAATACCACAGACTGAGTTCCTTGTAAAGAGAAATTCATTCCTCACAGTTCTGGAGGCTGGGAAAAGCCCAAAGGTAAATGCCAGCAGATTCAGTGTCTAGGGAGGGCCTGCTTCTAGGTTCATAGCTGATGTCTTCTCACTGTGCCCTACCTGGTGGAAGAGGCCAGAAGTCCTGGGAGTCTTTTAGAAAGGCAGAATCTCATTAGCAGAATCCTCATCAGCTAATTGAAGATGCCATTCCTAATAACATGACATTGGGGGTGAGGGTTTCAACATATGAATGGAAGGGAGGGCAGGGATCTAAACATCAGTGAGAAAACAAAACCAGTGTGAGTATAATCAGGAGCAAGGATGAGGGTTGTATGGAAATCTGAGGTTGACGAGATGATTTCCAAGTTATGGTGACATTTCATTTGCGTAGCCAATTTTTGCAGCAGGGTGTCCCTTCAAGTCTCTGTTCTAAGCATTGCCTACACAGGTCTTAGAGCTGCAGGCTTCTCAATTTGGAACCTGCTCACTCTTCTCATTCTCACTCAGAACCAAACTGGCTGGTCAAATAGTGTTTGAGAAAAGAGAATAGAGACTTCTAGTCCCCAACTTCTTATTAGGCACTAGACATGTTTCATATAGCCTGACAATTAATACTCAAAACGTTCCTTCCCAAGAATCCCCATTTTGCAAAAAAGAGAAAGTATAATTGTGTTACTTCTTTCTTAAGATTAATGTGAAGCATTTAAACAAGTAAAGTAAGGTTTAAAAATGACATAGAACATATCAAAGGAAATCAATTTGTGACCTGGGGGAGCCAAGGTTCAATGGTAATGTATGCCCAACTTTGTGCCCTTTTAAGTTTTATGACAAAGCTTCCGCTTTGGG
This sequence comes from Spermophilus citellus, assembly GCF_964194105.1. Taxonomy (NCBI): domain Eukaryota; kingdom Metazoa; phylum Chordata; class Mammalia; order Rodentia; family Sciuridae; genus Spermophilus; species Spermophilus citellus. The sequence continues at coordinate 148,048,107 of NC_138187.1, forward strand.
CCAGCATCTGCCTTCTAATAAGAGAAGTGTTTTCCTAGCACTTCCTCCTCCTAGGCCTGAGGTTCTATTTTTTCTTCTTGCTAAGCATGACCTCTGCAGACTATAGTGACACTGAGAGACTGCCCAGTAAATCAATTAGAGCCTTACCTCTTGCTTTCAAATTCCCCCGCATTAACAAATTGGTAAGAGGACAGGGTTTTCAAACAACATTCCTTTGAATTCTCTCTCATTATTACACTCACCATCTATAAGGAACTGACCAAGTTGTTTTAAGATTGTGTTGCTATTTTACTTGTATTTCAAAGTCATACATTTTGGGACACGTAAAAATGGAATTTTTTAGCAATGCTTCTAAGAGAAGCACCCTGTAGTTAACATGTGTTAAACCCATTCTAAACTTCATACATAAAGAAAACTGTTTTTAAAATTAATTTGCACCAGGTGTTGTGGCGCATTCCTATAATCTCAGCTGCTTTTGGAAGGCTGAGGCAGAAGAATCACAAGTTGGATGGAGACCAGCCTCAGCAACTTAGTGAAGCCCTAAGCAACTTAGCAAGATCCTGTCTCAAAATAAAAAATCAAAAGGACTGGGGATATAGCTCAGTGGCAAAGTACTCCTAGCTTCAATTCCCAGTATAAAGAAATTAATTTGCTTATTATCATGTAGAAAATCTTAAGGTTAAGATATACTTACTTTGACATTGAAAGAAGTTTTTAAGCAGATTAGCAAGCATTTGATCAATATTATATAATAAATCAGACTCGATACTTTATAATCAACCAAAACCTCCTTAATGTAAAGTTAAGCCACAATAGAAAAAATGCCAATCCTCACCTTTGCTATTCAATATTATAATATTGCATCATTTAACAACAACCCATCAGCATTTTAGTAAATGTAAGATATTTTCTTTTATTCCCTTTGTTGCTGAAAGCTCAGTCCTTGTCCCCTATGCCAATCCAATAACAAGGACATGGTTTTGAGAAAAAAGGAAAAAAGTGGTTTATTGCTTTGCTAGCAAAAGAGAAACAATGGGGACTCCTGTTCCAGAGGCTGTGATTCTGCCCATAAGCAGGAACAGGGCGGGAGGTGGTTTAAAGAGGTGATTGAGAGAAAATATGATGAGGGAGGAGAGATCAAGAAAGAGAAGATTAGGAAAAAGAAGATCAAGGAGGAGAAGATCAGGGAAAAGAAGGTTGGGAAAAAGAAAAAAAAAACATATAAGTTTCAAAGTCGCAAGGGATATAGCCAAAGCGCAATCCTGTTACACCTTTACCAGTCTTTCCTCTTTGTTTCACCATTTCGGGCAAATAAAAAAAAATTAACATATATTTTATGTAGGGATAAAATTTCTATTAGAACAACCAAACCTGGGGTGGGGAGAGTTGCTAGTTGGCATACTCCATACAGTTTTCTAGAGAGGATAAACTAAATTACAGGTGAGTCAGAAAAATCTTAAAGATCATATCCCAATTGTTTATCTATCATAATCTGTCTTAATCATTACTCTAGACTTTGTTTTAAAATAGATTGGGGACTTAAAACTTCTTTTCTGAGGAAGAAGTTTCTCAAAAAAAGTTTCAACAGCTCTAAATCACACAAAGCTATTAGATTCCTGGGGTGGTGGTAACTGATCCGGAAACAGCTTTCTCTAGAGAAGACTCAGATCACCTGGGATTGCTAAACTCTTCACTTAACCAAACACGTCGCAAAAGATGACAACCTTAATGAACAATTCCCTTTTCTCATATTCTTCATAAATTTAGTATCAAATTATGTTTCTGCTTAATATAAAATTTCTAGTTTTCACTCCTCCCCCCCAGCTCACTTCCTTCCTCTTTCTTAATCTAGGAAGGATGGGACTTCTGTTTATCTCAGAAACAACTAATATTCCCAGAAAGCAAGCATCCCTTTTTTTTTTTCAATATTTTAGCACACAATGAGAATCTTAAATTACTATTTCTTTCAGTTTAAAAGAGATCTCTGGACAGCCTCATAATTTAGTTCATATTTAAACAAAGGCTATAGGATGACTTTTTAAAAGTGCATTTAAATGTTCATTTAACCAGCCTAGTTCTAAAGTCCTGAGAAACACTGAGGAAAGAAAGTAAAACTGTCGAAAAACTAATGAAAACATGCACACACATAAACATACATAGTTGTTTCTCTTATCGTACTAGAATAATGTCTGACTAAATGAACATGTGAACCAGGGGCCATAGGGTTTGTGTTTATAACTTACATTAGTGATAATGTCTTACTCCTTAGTGCTCACGAGAATGAGAGTGGGTGACTTGTGCACCGATCTCCAAGACCCGGTAACACCAACCAACTTATTGTCATGTGGTATTTTGTATTATATTTTCTTATTATCACTATAAAACACATGAGAAAAGTCTTGTCATCTCATATATTATCTGTTTTAAAATTGAGGAAGCTAAAACTCAAGATGAATGAATAGATTTGCCCATTACCTCAAAGCTAGAATGATAAGAGTGAGACTCATTCCTATCATTCCACCCAGAACCTGGTCGCTGCCTTTTCCTCCTGCCTGGATCAGATGGCTTTCAGATATCACCCCGGACGTGACAAGTGGAGCAGAACTTGGGCACACTGCCAGCATGTTTTTCAATTATGAGGATGGGATGCTACATAGAAGAGCAACGAAAAGGAACTTTAGGATCTGTCCTTTGAACAATAACCTATCTACTAAACCTACTACTTCTGGGATCTTAGTCAATTATTTAACACTTCTGTACCATAGAAATCTTATGGAATTATTGCAAGTAATAAATGCAAAGTACCTAGCTCAGCACCGACTCCCACTGAGTAGCTGTTCACAAAAAGAATGAAAAGCCCCTGCAGAAGTGGAAAAGTTTGACTCCTCACTAGATTCATCTGTAGAATTTTGCAAAAGCTGGTTACCATAAACTGGATATGTTCAAAAGAAATCAAGCCAAACACGAGCTAACAGATCATCTCAGCAACTGTATGAGATAGAAATTATTTTCTCCCAAGTTAAACAGAAGACTGGCCAGGCAGGTGGCACATGCCTGTAATCCCAGCAGCTCAAGAGGCTGAGGCAGGAGGATCAAGAGTTTAAAGCCAGCCTCAGCAAAAGCGAGGCACTAAGCACCTCAGTGAGACCCTGTCTCTAAATGAAATACAAAATAGGGCTGGGGATGTGGCTCATGGTTGAGTGTCTCCGAGTTCAATCCTCTGTACAAAAAAAAAAAGAGAGAGAGAGAAAGAAAGAAGTTTGATAAGACAGCTGTGAAGCTTTACTCTGCCTAAATCTTTTCCCTCCCCACATTATGTTTTTACATATTCATGTTTGTTACCACTATGACATATGTTGTCACCGAAGCTGCCTTCTAAGTTAATGTGATTATGGCAATGACGTACTTCTGAGCCATAAAAATTGTTGATTCTGATTAATGCCACATGAAATGAAGAGAGTGGAAATACACAGCATTGTGTAAATCGTTAGTTTTTGTTATTTTTTTTTAGGACCATAGTTGCTTACTTATTTCTCAAGACTGGACTTCTGAATGTAGACCATAGACCATTGGACTGCAATGAATCATCAGTTCTAATGATAATTAACAAAGATGTCATTTTCAAGGAGAAGATTCTACAACTTAACTCCTTTCAATAAAATCAGATTTTATATGCAGAGAAAGCTCACCCATACAATCACAAAAGTGTATAGTTGTAAATGTATGTATAATTCATGTTGCACAGTATCCATTATTTTGTAGAAAACTTACGTGTTGGGATGAGATACTTGTGATATTAAACTTTAATATGAGAGCTGAATGGACAGAACTACATGGATAGAACTCATAGTCATGCACCACTCAGCCAATTATTCATTCACTCATTAAGTGAAATACCCACATTATGTTAAGGATACAGTGGTGAATAAAACCATGAGTGTCCTCCTTATGAAACTTACAGTTTAGTTGGAGAGATGTACCTGATTCAAGTATTAACATAAATAAATGTAAAAATACAACTGTCATGAGTGCTATGAAGAATAAGCGTACAGTGCCATAAGGAGTGATAATTAGAATACTTTTATGAGAAAATGATGCTAAAGGAGATCTAAAGAATGAATAAAATTCTTAAAAGGTGAAGGATAATATTCCAGGCAGGACAGAGTCTGTGCACTTATCCAGTTATAACAACTAAAAGAGGGTGAAACCTGGCCATAGAGAGATTTTTAAGCAATGAGAAGATTTTTTTTTCTTAAGAGCATCTTAAAACACTGAAGGATTTTAAGTCAGAGGATGACTTGTTTTTATTTAAGAAGAATAATTTTAGCTTCATCTTGGAGCAAATACAATATAGGGGAGCAAAATTGAGAGAGAAAAGATGTGAGAGGAGATTATGGCTTGAGCCAGGCTAATGGTGGACATGGGTGGGAGGAATTTCACAAGTGCAATCACATTTAGGAAGTAAAATCACAAAAGAAGGATCATGCTATATTTCACTAAAAAGCAGGACCAAAGACAGGCAGTTTTGGAGAGGTGAATATGGAGAGGGCAGAGGAGGCTTGACCACAAGTTTCATTTTGGACATGCCAAGTTTGAAGTGTCATTAAAATATTCGAGTGAAAAGACCTTTGGATATTCTTGTTGCAGCCCAGAGAGGAGTTTGGGTAGAGATAAGAATATTTGAGACATGTGCATTTAATTGAGCCTAGGGGAAAAGCTAAGAAAGTGAGAAAAGAAGCCTAAGACCAAGTTTGGAGGGAGTAATAGAACAGAAGATGGTGAACTTAAAAAGATGAGTGATGAAGAATGGTCAGAAATGGAGGAGAAAAGTCACAGAAATTTTGTATTAAAAAGTCAAGGAAAAGGAAAAAAAAAAACACAGCCATTTCTGCTGCTGAGAGAATAAGTATCATGAGGTATGAAAAACTGCAAAAACTATCATATTATTTCACTTCATTTTCTTCATATATATCTTGGGTTTTATACTTTATCTACATACATATATTTAATTGCCAGAATATTCTATGGCTAATCAGGCATGTGAAACCTTTGTTGATGAGGGAATTTTGAGATCCTAGAAAGCACCTGGTTGAAAGCGGTGCTTCCTGATGGTATTTCTCAAATATATTAAAGCATTGATAACAAAAGCTGACACAAGTTCTTTTAAAAACATAGACTCCTGTTAGACATCAGCATCAATGTTAATATAAAACACAGATAATAAACTACAGCAACTTACTAAAAATAATAATTTAACATGATTCACAGGGGTTTTCCCAAAGAAGATTTTTTAGCATTAAGAAATGTAATTGCCATAGTGAAATATTTAAAAGGTCAGAGGAAATAAGGCATTTCATCATCATTATAAAAGCCAAAAAGGCATATGAGAAAATTAAATATCCATTAGTGATTCAAAAAAAACTTACATAAAACTGGAAGAATAGGTTTTTTTTCCTAACATAATAAAAAAAAATCAAACTTAAATTGCATCATGCCCTCTAGGGTAAGTATACTCATACTCTCATTAAATTCAGGAATTAAACAAACATGAATGACCACTACCCTTTTTTGGAAAGCAAGAAACTTACTACAAATTCATGTAGAAAAATAAAGATAATACCAAGTAATTTAAGAAGTAATGAAGGACTAACCCTATTTGGATATTTAAATGTTATAAAATTATAGTAATTAAAGAAGCATGATACCAGCAAATGGGAAGATCAGAATTCACAAAGAGAGCCAATATGAGATAAAATAGCATTATATAATAGTGAAAAGTAGTAACTTGTCAATGAATGGTACTGGGTAACTCTTGTCTATTTGGGTCGAACAGAACAAGCTGTATTTCTAATTCCTCGTGCTATTCAAAATATCAAATATTTAATGTAAATAAAATGAAAAAGTAAGTTCTAAATAGAGAGGATCTTAGTGAGAAGGCCTCCCCTCATACTCAAAACAGAAGCCATAAAAGAGTTTGACAGCCAAGTGTGGTGGTGCGTACCTGTAATCCCAGCAGCTGGGGAGGCTGAGGCAAGAGGATGGTGAATTCAAAGCCAGCCTCAGCAATTTAGCAAGGCCTTAAGCAACTTAGGGAGACCCTGTCTCAAAATTTAAACAATAATAATTTTTTAAAAAGTCTGGGCAGGAATTGTAGCTCAGTGGTTCAGTGCTTGCCTCTCATGAGTGAGGCACTAGATTTGATCCTCAACACCACATAAAAATATATATATATATATATCTACAACTAAAAAATAAATTTAAAAAAAAGTCTGGGAATATGTCTCAGAGTTCCTGGGTTTGATCCCCTGTACAAAAAAAAAAAAAAAAAAAAAAAAAAGAGTGTAACAGATATGAATGCACTAAATCATTGAAATAAAACTCCTAAATAATGACAATTGTGTATATGTAAATATATGTGTATGTCAATGAATAATAATTAATAACTGTGAATATAAATAACATATTTTACCTGTGTGTATACACATGATAATGTCAGAAAGAAACAAAAAACAATACATCAGGAAGGAGTCCAGCAAGAGATTATTCTAAGAAAGCCTGAGCCACACATGGGGTAAATCCTGGGCAAGGCAGAAAGGAAGAAGATGGAGCTCATTCTCTCTCCATCTCTTCTGCAGGGAAACTTGTTCCAGTTGGGAGAATGCCCACCCCCCTTTCCATGAGAAGGAGTTGCTGCAAGAACTCAGGAATTAAGAGCCATCAAAAGCCTCAACCCCGACGTCCAGGGTCCCTCAGCAGATGCACACTATCTTAGCTCGAGGGCCTGGGGAAGCAGGTTTCAAGATGGAAACTTTCACAAATAGAGTTTAGTGAAGAAGGAATGCCCTGGGGGACTAGCATCCTTTGTGGTGAAGGAGTAGAGTTGGGTAGAAAGGGGTCCTTGAACTACAGGAAGGACAGCTAAAGTATTAGCACTCAATCCTCTCAGCAGTTGAGAGGATGAGTTCCTTCCCCTGGAAGAAGGATCAGGGCAGTTCTCTGCATTTACCACAGATAACAGGAGCACCTAGATAAGACTCAGGATAGAGACAAGTAGATGCAGAAAAATGACTTTCCAAACAGTGTATGTTATATAAACATATCCTTTGTCATTCATGACTCTTTATCTGTTTTCAGACTGGTATTTTTTTTTTTTACTATTATATCTGCAGAGAAAAATACATAGATGCACACATAAAACAATTCCTTAGACTCAGCAGATGATTAGTGAATGAATAAATGCATAAATAAATATGGCAGAACTAAATTTTAACTTTCTTAAAATATAAAGAATTCTTTCAACAAATTGGCCAATATCTATCAATCACTGTATCTACCTTTGGTTTTACGATTGTCTATATAGAAGGTTATAAAACCAAATTGTATATCGAAGAGATTTTCCTACAGTTATATTCGCATAGATGAGTAAAATATATGATAAAATATTATTGACAAAAAATTATTAGCAGTATTATTTATAATATTAAAAGACTAGAAACAGTATAAAGTCTATACTCACGGAATTGACAAATACTAATCATGGATTGATATAATGGAGTATCATGCAGTTGTTCAAAAGAAGTTCAGTGGATGAGACAAAAGAGAATGAAAGGAAGAGATGGGCCATAGGAATAGGAAAGACTATGGAATGAATCTGATGTACCTTTCCTATGCACATATATGAATACACCACAGTGAATCTCCAATCATGTACATCCACAAGACTGGGATTATCATTAGAATAAGATATATTCCATGTTTGTATAAATGTATCAAAATAGATTCTACTGTTACATATAACTAAAAAGAACAAACAAAAATCAAAAAGAGAGGAAAAAAATAAAAAGGGTGATAAAATGTGCTGATGAGGAAATATCCCCAACACGTAAAGTTTTATAGTGATAAAAATATGGTAGAAAACAGCAGATATAGTAGTGTTCTCACATTTCACAAAAATAAAAGTACACATATATAAAAATAAAAAGAAAGTATAAATATGAAAAAGACTAAGTGAAGATCCCCTGATAATTTTCTTTTGGTTTATGAAAGATATTTGTCATGTTTTTAACTTCACCTACTAAAAGCATTTGTGACCGCTCCTCTTTCCAAATGCTATCAGAATAGAGTTACATCATATTTACTTTGATGTAAACACTGTTGTAGACATTCTTTACACTTAGCAGTTTTCTAATCTCAACTTTACAAGTAAATAAATAAATGTCTCAGTATTTTATGTTCTTCATAAGATATATAGTTTTCTTAATTTACATCTACTTTCAAATTAACTCTTACATTTAATTTAGTTATTGACTTCTAGTAAAGCAGCACAGAAAAGTTTAAAGCTAAGATAAACTTTAGAAGGCCTTTTAGATATGAAGAAATGGGCCCATAGAGATTAAAAGCATTGCCAAAGATATCACCCTAGTTGGTTCCTGAAGCATGGTAGAATGTCATAAATCTAGATGTTCTCCTTTATACAAAAGAATCTCACGGTCAGATTTCACCTGACATGAGTTTCCTGATTAGGTGAGACAGCTATGAATAAAGTATGGCTGGGTGAGAAGAAAAATATTAATCACCCAGGATGAATTTATTTTCAGAAACAATGTGGCCCAAATAATCACACATCAGGTGGAATTTATTCTTGGGCTGACCAGGATAATTTTTCTAGTGTAGATGTGCATAAAAAAGATCTCTTGAGGAAAAATAAACCTTTTTAGCTGAGATCTATCAAATACAGCCTTATTTAAATGTTCCTGAACATTTTTTGCCTCAGAAGACCTTATATTTGTTTGAAGATATTGTTTTAGGGCTGGGGATGTGGCTCAAGCGGTAGCGCGCTCGCCTGGCATGCGTGCGGCCCAGGTTCGATCCTCAGCACCACATACAAACAAAGATGTTGTGTCTGCCGATAACTAAAAAAAAAATAAAATATTAAAATTCTCTCTCTATCTCTCTCGCTCTCTCTTTAAAAAAAAAAAAGATATTGTTTTAAAGAACTTATTTATCAAGCTATCTCTGAAATTCTAACAGCCAGAGCTTTTGTTGTGTTTTTAACACATGGTAAAGACCACACACACATTACACACAAAGTAAATAATTAAATTTCAGCTTTATAATTCATTCACTAGCTGTGTGACCTAACTCCTCTCTGAGGTCCAGTGTGATTATACAATGTTATTCATATAACAGACTTTTAAATGTGCATTAGTGTTCTTGAAAGATTAAATTATACTCAAGTCTACATGAACAATGGTTATAATAAAAGCACTGGTCATCTTACAGTTTTTAAAACTATTTTAAACTGATAACGTGCCACAAACATTTGACACTGGATGATTTCCTCTGTTAAAAATTATTGTCCTAAAGACTGACAATTCCTTGGAAATAGGACTAAAGTGTTGTCTTTTTAAATCAAACTGTACAAAGGAAGGGATGCTGTTCTATGACATAGTTGTTTTCTTAGCTCTGACATTTTACAACTGTTCTATCACAAAGTTCAGAGTCTTTGGACACTCCCGCATGAGGTTCCTTTCAATGGTGCTGGTTCATTTGTTCACATAACAGCTCACCAGAGAACACAGGGTGCCGTTCTCCTCATAAATAAATGGACCCTCCCTGAACAACATGTAATTCTCAGTCACCAAACCTTGTCCAAGTCTTCAAATGACTTGCCTCCATTTGTAAACATGCATCTCTCTCTCCTACTAGTTTTCTTCTGCCTTCCTCTCTATAACAAAGCAGGATCCTTATTTGGGGGCATCAGTAACAATTGCCAGCATCTATCATGAAAATAGACAATTAAATGACATGTTTCCAAGAATGAAAGAGAATGAAAGCCATGCACAATTTTTCATTTGCCAAACTTCTATTGAGCTAGTACTATGAATCTATATCCAGTGGTATGCTTACACATAAAAACAGGCTTTCATTTGTTTGATTTGGTCGGTTCAAAACCAAGTTGGTTTTAACTCAGAAATAAGCTTAATATCTTCCAGGCATGGAAGACACTTAGTAAATATTTTAAGAAAATAAGAGAATGAAAATACGTACAGCCAAGTGTGGTGGTACACACCTGTAATCCCAGAGGATCCGGAAGATCTTGAGTTTGAAACCAGCCTCAGCAACAGCGAGGCGCTAAGGAACTCAGTGAGACCCTGTGTCTAAATAAAATACAAAAAAAGGGCTGGGGATGTGGCTCAGTTGTCAAGTGCCCCGAGTTCAATCCCTGGTATCCCCCCAAAAAAGGAAAAAAAAAACATACAGCAATCTTTTTTTTTTTTTTTTACAGAGAGAGAGAGAGAGAGACAGAAAGAGAATTTTATTATTTATTTTTTAGTTTTCAGCGGACACAACATCTTTGTATGTGGTGCTGAGGATCCAACCCAGGCCAGACACATGCCAGGTGAGCGCACTATCACTTGAGCCACATCCCCAGCCCACATACAGCAATCATAAAGAATGGATATTTCACACAATGAAGAAATATAAAATGGATGTAATATTTAATGTATAAGGATTACTTCAAGTGAAATTTTGGAAATGATAAGTAGCCTAGTGAATATTAAACTTACCCATTAAATTTTTTAATAATTTTTACTTTTGTTTTTAAAAATTACTGTTGTTGTTGTTGTTATTATTATTTGGTAGTGGGGTTTGAACCAAGGGGTTCTGAAAACCACTGAGCCACATCACTAGCCCTTTTTGTTTTTTATTTTGAGACAGTATCTCACTAAATTGCCTAGAGCTTCACTAAGTTGCTGAAGCTGGCCTTGAACTTCTATCTTCCTGCCTCAGCCTCCTGGGACACTGGAATTGCAGGTGTAGTGGGCCCAGCTCAAAATTCTTTTTCCTACTTGAATCAAAGTGTGAAATATGATATGTCAAGAACTATGTAATGTTTTGAACAACCAACAATAAAAAATAAATAAATAAATAAAATTCTTTTTCCTATGAAGAAATTAGTAAGGAACTTAAAAATGGGGGGCAAGCATCTTCTTTAAATAGATTTTTTTTCCATTTGCTTCTAAAATAAATGATATGCAGCACTTATAACTGAAAACAGCTGACTTACAGAGTAAGATTTTAGTTAAATGTCAACTAAAGGACCTAAATTTAAGCGCAGTATTTGCAGCTCTTCAAACAGTACCAAAATGGAATCAAGTTGAATCACAAAAAGGAGACCTGTTCTGGGCTGTTGAGTGTTTTATCAGCCTTATGGTCATCTCTGCAGAAGATAAAACATTTTTATAATAGCCAACAGCCCAAGGGCTGATCTGAGAATAGTTCAAAGTATAAAATTAAAAGGACAAAAGCAGAAGAGCAAAATTGAAAAGACATGCAAAGTTGCTACGGCTTCCATTATCTCCAAGGAGTCCACCTCTCTTCCAGAGGAATTTACGAGTGGGTGAAGAAACTGAGGACTAATAAATGTTAAGGGTTGTTCAAGGTCACATGGTCACAGCCCCTAATTAAGTGCTACTTTGCTTAAACTATGTTGGCAATAATGATAAAGGTCTTCGATACAAAGAGAATGTTAGTCTTTCACATTAAATCAAATTGGGCTCTATAAATAAGATAGATGTCCCTGAGAAGAAGATGGAAACAAGAACTGTGTTGTAACTTTGAAGAAAATCAGGAATTCTTAGTATCTAATAGAACACAATTGATTATCTCATATTCATTTGCTGACATTTTGTTTGTAAATAAATATTTATTAGTATATATTTCATATTATGAAGACAATATGCATTCACTTAGAAAATATAGAAAATGAAAATGACCTTTAGTTCCACGGCAAAGAGATAACCACTCCTGTAAAAATACTAAGCACTTAGGTTCAGCTGCCTCGGTCTCCCAGACCTCATCCCCAGCATCTCTTTGACTGGGTTCCTACCAGGCCTGCTAGCCTTCTTGCTCCTGGAAACAGTTAGGATTTTCATTCCACTACAATTGTGCATGTTAAGATGTGTAAAAAGATTAACAGTTTTCATATGTATGCGTTCTGAGCAATGCTTCATTAAATTAGTTGATCCTGACTTTGCCTATTTATTGATTAGTATGTTCTTTCTTTTTATTCACTTGCAAGAGTTCTTTAGCTAGTAAATATTATAATTATTTGTCAATGTATTGCCCTAGTGTCATTCTTTTAATTGTTTTTTTTTTTTTTATTGTGGGTTCTTTTCAAATACAGAGTATTTAAAATTACTTAATTTAGTCAATCTGCTTAATATAACCTTTGCCTTCATCACCTCATAGTCTCCTTCATTTATTCAAGAAACATTTTTGAGCACAGATCATAAATTATGTACATGTACTAGGCACTTGGGATGAGTATATTTGAGATAGAAAAAATAAGCAAGTAATTTATTTATTTATTTATTTATTTATTTTAGTACCAGGGATAGAACCCAGGGGCACTTAACCACTGAGTCACATCCCCAGCCTGTTTTATTTTTTATTTTGAGACAGGGTCTTGATAAGTTACTCAAAGCCTTGCTAAGTTGCTGAGGCTGACTTTGAACTTGTGATCCTCCTGTCTCAGTCTCCCAAACTGCTGGAATTACAGGTGTGCACCACCGTGCCAACAACATCAGTTTTTAATATTTATGCTTAAAAACTAGGAGTTTAAAATTAACATATTTTCAACCCAATGGCTTATGTGTAGCTATTATGATTCATTAAATAAGAAATGTATAGGTAAGGCAAGCTCTAGGGTAAATTAATTAGGACTTCATTTCAATGGTACCATCAAGAACCTATGTTGTGTCAGGCATGGTGGCACATGCATGTAATCCCAGGATCTCCAGAGGCTGAGGCAGGAGGATCATGAGTTCAAAGCCAGCCTCAGCAAAAGCAAGGCACTAAGCCACTCAGTGAAAACCTGTCTATAAATAAATACAAAATAGGGCTGGGGATGTGGCTCAGTGGTTAAGTGCCCCTGAGTTTAATCCCCAGTACAAAAAAAAAAAAAAAAAAAGAACCTATATTGCTTTTAGTATCTCTTTAGTATATCATTGATAAATTAACTTGTTCCTCAGGCACAATGTGGCAGCAGCAATTCCAGGTCTCACATCAAAATAACTCCAGCAGTTTCTCCAATCATCATGGGAGCCAGTCACCAAAAAGAATTTCACTAATGATGCCTTTGATTTGGAAATTCTATATTTAGTAAATAATTATATGATAAAATGAAGTTCATGAGGTTTTTGAAGTTGATTTCACAGAGGATAGATTCACCTATTTATTCAATAAGTGTTTGCTGAGCACCAGGATGTGTTCTAGGCACGTGGAATATAACAGCAACCAAAGCCAACAAAATCTCTATCCTCATGGAATTTACATATTTGGTAGGATGGACAGCAAACAAAATACGCAAGTAAATACATAGCCCATTTAATGCTGAGAAATGCTAATAAATAATAAATATGGACGTATTATAAGCCTATTCATTTCTATGGAAAATATTAAAGAAAAAAATTTTTGTAAATATTAAAGCCTGGTTTTTGTTAAGGCCATGTGAAAAGATTCAGGAGAAAATTGAGCAGATGGTTTTGAGAGTCAAGTAAGAGTAAAGACACAGTTTTAGAAGCAAGAAACTCTTTTTTAAAAAAATTTATTTATTTGTTCTAATCAGTTATTCATGACAGCAAAATGCTATTCAATGGAGCACAATTTTTGACTTCTCTGGTTATACCCAAAGTAGGGTCACACCATTCGTGCAATCATACATGTACCTAGGGTAATGATATTCGTCCCATTCCACCATCTTTCCTACTCCTATACCTCCTACCCCCTCCCCTTTGCCCCATCCAAATTTTCTCCACTCATCCCATGCCCTGCCCCCCATTGTGGATTAGTATCCACTTATCAGTTAAAACATTTGGCCTTTGGTTTTGGGGGGATTGGCCTACTTGGCTTAGCATGATATTCTCTAACTCCATCCATTTACCTGTAAATGCCATAATTATATTCTCTTTTATTGTTGATGTAATATTCCTTTATGTATATATACCACAGTTCTTTTTTTTTTTTTTTTTTTTGAATTTTGATATTTATTTTTTAGTTTTCGGCAGACACAACATCTTTGTTGGTATGTGGTGCTGAGGATTGAACCCGGGCCGCCCGCATGCCAGGTGAGCGCGCTACTGCTTGAGCCATATCCCCAGCCCTATACCACAGTTCTTTATCCAGTCATCTATTGAAAGGGTCTAGGTTGATTTCATAGTTGGGCAATTATGAATTGTGCTACTATGAACATTGATGTGGCTGCATCACTATAATATGCTGTGTTTAAGTCCTTTGGGTATAGATCAAGGAGCATGACAGCTGGGTCAAATGGTGGTTCCATTCCAACTTTTCTAAGGAATCTCCATACTGCTTTCCATATTGGCTACACCAATTTGCAGTCCCACCAGCAATGTATGAGTGTGCCTTTCCCCCCCACATCCTCACCAACACTTATTGTTGTCTGTATTCTTAATAGCTGCCATTCTGACTGGCATGAGATGAAATCTTAGAGTAGTTTTGATCTACATTTCTCTAATTACTAGAGATATTGAACTTTATATATATATATATATATATATATATATATATATATATATATATATATATATATATTTGTTGGTTGATTGTATATCTTCTTCTGAGAAGTTTCTGTTACTCTTTTTTTTTCCCCAGAGATACACATGAGAGTTTATTTGTCAGAGCTGACAAATAAAGGCACATCTCTCCATAGATGGAGAGAGGCATGTCTATTACTCTTAACTTGAGTCTTGAAGCTACTAGAAAGAATGAGAACCTCTCGGACAGGAGGGAGAGATTGGAGAACCAGAGACAGAGGCTTTAAGTGCAAGCTGTCTCTGGGGTGAGCTAAGGAGAGAATTCTTGAGATGTTTGCAAGGGGCTCACAGCCCTTAGGGTAGAGTGAGGCTCCAGGTAAAAAGGAAGAAGACTTCCATCTTGGCGCCAGCTGAGCATCTGACACCACTTAAACTACAGCATTCAAACTTGAAGATTTTCCCCAGAGATAGTGAATAATCCAGGAACAAATATGCATTGCCTTCGGCAAAACAGGCTTGTGCCTCCTACAAAGGAGATTGTTTCCTGACATCCCTAAAAGATGAAGTGTAACATCTGTAAGAGGTAGAGTAGATAAAAGAGAGCAGCTAAAATCAAAAGCCCTTATTTATGGACCGGGGTCATTTTTCTTAATTAATAAAGATTATTTTTCAGAGCTGAAAGTACAAAGAATCCCTATGACACCCCCTGTTCTTAGGCACCCACCACCTCCTGTCCACCAGCATCCTTCACCAGAATGTGTACCAGTTGTTGTGATCAGTGACCCTACACAGACTCATCATTATCCCAAGTTCACAGTTGACATTAGGGTTTATTTTTTCTCCTGCTGATTCGATGGGCTTTGACCAATGTAAAATGACCCATATCCACCACCACGGTATGGTATCAAACAGTTCAATAACCTAAGGATCCTTCGTGCTTTGTGTGTTCATGCTCAGTCCCAACCACCCCTCTTTTTTTATCTGTCTCTCAAGTTTTTGACTCTTCTGGAATGTCATATTGTTGAAATATCATAGCATACAGCCTTTTCTTTCTTTCACTTTCCATGTCTTTGACTTTCCAAGTCATCAACAATGTCTCATTTCCTTTTATCTCTGAATAATACTGAATATACCATAGTTTATCTGCTCATCTTCTGAAGAACATTTTGGTTGCTTCCCAGTTTGAGAAATTAAAAGTAAGTTAGTGTCCACCGAAAAATGAAAAATTAAAAAAATTCTCTCTCTCTCTCTCTCTCTCTCTCTCTCTCTCAAAAAAAAAAAAAAAAGTAAGTTACGGTAAACATCTGTGTGTAATTTTGTGTGGACATAAGTGTTAGACTCATTTTGATAAATATGAAGGTATGACTTCTGGGTCACATAGCAAGGGTATGTTTCCTTTCAAAAGAAACTGCCCAACTATCCTCTCCTCAAAGTGACTGCACCATTTTGCATTCCCACCAGCAATGAAGGAGAGTTCCTGATGCTTTACATCCTCACCAGCATTTGGTGCCATTGGTGTTCTAGATTTTGGCCATTCTAATGGCATGAAATAGTATCTTGCTGGGTGTGGTGGCACATACCTGTAATCGCTGCGGCTTGGGAGGCTGAGGCAGGAGAATATTGAGGTCAGCTCCAGCCTCAGCAAAAGTAAGGCCCTAAGTAACTCAGTGAGACCCAGTTTCTAAATAAAATACAAGATAGAGCTGGGGATGTGGCTCAGTGTTCCAGTGTCCCTGAGTTTTTGTTTTTTTTTAAATACACGACAACAGTGGAATGCATTACAATTCTTAATACACATATATACCACAATTTTTCATATCTCTGTATATAAGGTATGTTGACACCCAATTCAAGTCTTCATACATGTACTTTGTATAATGATGACCTTCACATTCCACCATCCTTGCTAACCCCCTTACCCCTCCCTTTCCTTCCCACCCCTCTTCCCTATCTAGAATTAATCTAATCTTCCCATGCTCTCCCTCCCTACCCCATTATGAGTCACCTCCCTTATATCAGAGAAAACATTCAGCATTTGGTTTTTGGGATTGGCTGACTTCACTTAACATTATCTTCTCCATTGCCATCCATTTACCTGCAAATGCCATGGTTTTGTTCTTTTTTAGTGCTGAGTAATATTTCATTGTGTATAAATGCCACTTTTTTAATCCTTTCATCCACTGAAGGGCATCTACGTTGGCTCCACAGTTTAGCTATTGTGAATTGTGCTGCTATAAACATTGATGTGGCTTTGTCCCTGTAGTTTTAAAGTCCTTTTAAAGTCCTTTGGGTATAGTCCACGAAGAGGAATAGCTGGGTCAAATGGTGGTTCCATTCTCAGATTTCCAAGGAATCTCCATGCTGCTTTCCAAAATCCCTGGCACCCCCCTCCAAAAAATAATCTCATTTTTACTTAAATTTTTGCTTCCCTGATGAAATATCTTGTGGAAAATCTTTCCATACACTTATTTGCCATCTGTGTACCTTCTTTTGTGAAGTGCCTGTTCAAGTCTTTGACCCATTTGTTAATTTGTTAACTGGATTGTTTGTTTTCTTACTACTGAATTTATTTATTTGTTCATTTACTTATTTTTGATACCAGGGATTGAACCCAGGGCCACTTAACCACTGAGACATATCCCCACCCCTTTTTATATTTTACTTTGAGAGAGGCCTTGCTAAATTGCTTAGGGCCTTGCTAAATTGCTGAGGCTGACCTTGAACTTGCAATCCTGCCTCAGCCTCCCAAATTGCTGAAATTACAGGTGTATGTGCCACCACATCCAGCTTATTGTTGAATTTTTAGATTTCTTTGTGTATTTTGTATACAAGATCATCTAGATTTTCTGTTGTATTATTATCTAGGACTTTTTACATTTAGGACTATAATCTGTTTTGAAGCTTTTGGTGGGGGGAGTGCTGTGCACGTGCATGTTTTTGAAAATATGGTTTTTGAGAAGTGTCTGTTCATGTCCTTGGCCCATTTATTGATTGGGTTGTTTTTGTTTTGTTTTGTTTTGTTTTTGTGCTTAGCTTTTGGAGTTCTTTATATACCCTAGAGATTAGTGCTCTCTCTGATGTGTGAGGGGTAAAGATTTGCTCCCAAGATGTAGGCTCTCTATTCACCTCCTAGATTGTTTCTTTTGCTGAGAAGAAACTTTTTAGTTTGAATCCGTCCCATTTATTGATTCTTGATTTTAATTCTTGCACCAAAGGAGTCTCATTAAGAAAGTTGAGGCCTAATCCCACATGATGGAGATTAGGGCCTACTTTTTCTTCTATTAGATGCAGGGTCTCTGGTTTTATTCCTAGGTCCTTGATCCATTTTGAGTTGAGTTTTGTGCACAGTGAGAGATAGGGGTTACACAATTAATCAACAAATATATGAAAAAAAAATGTTCATCATCACTAGCAATTAGAGAAATGCCAATCAAAACTACTCTAAGATTTCATCTCACTCCAGTCAAATTGGCAGCTATTATGAAGACAAACAACAATAAATGTTGGCGAGTATGTGGGTAAAAAGGTACACTCATACACTGCTGGTGGAACTGCAAATTGGTGCAATCAATATGCAAAGCAATATGGAGATTTCTTGGAAATTTGGGAATGGAACCACCATTTGACCCAGCTATCCCTCTCCTCGGTCTATACCCCAAAGGACTTAAAAACATCATAGTACAGGGACATAGCCACATCAATGTTTATAGCAGCACAATTCACAATAGCTAAACTGTGGAACCAACCTAGATGCCCTTCAATAGATGAATGGGTAAAAAAAAATGTGGCATTTATACACAATGAAATATTACTCAGAAATAAAAGAGAATAAAATCATGGCATTTGCAGGTAAATGGATGGAGTTAGAGAAGATAACACTAAGTGAAGTTAGCCAATCCCAAAAAATCAAATGCGGAAAGTTTTCTCTGATATAAGGAGGCTGAATCATGGTGAGGTAGGGAGGGGGAGCTTGGGAGGAATAGACTCTAGATAAGGCGGGCTACGGGGGAGGGGCGGGTATGGGATTAGAAATGATGGTGGAATGTGATGGACATTATTATCCAAAGTACATGTATAAAGACATGAATTGGTGTGAATATACTTTGCATACAACCAGAGATATGAAAAATTTTGCTGTATATGTGTAATAAGAATTGTAATGCATTCCATTGTCATATTTAAATTAAAAATATTAAAAGAAAAAGAAAATATGGTCTTTGAATTTCCATTGCCCCTTCATCAAAAATCAGTTGACTATATTTACATGGTTTTCATTGTGGCTCAGTGGTAGAGTGCTTGCCTTGCATGCATGAGGCACTGGGATCGATCCTCAGCACCACATAAAAATAAATAAATAAAATAAAGATCTTTCGTCCATGTAAAACTAAAAAAAAAAAAATTAAAGAAATTTATACACTCAAATTTATCAAATCTATGGTGAAGATTTGTTTATGGTATTCTTTTATCCTTTTAAAGTCATGAGATCTGTACTGATATTTTCTTTTATTTCTGATAAGGTAAAATTTTGTCTTTTTTTTCTTAGTTACCCTGGTTAATAAAATCAATTGTCTTAGTCTTTCTGAACTAGGTTTTGGTTTTGTCAACTTTTATTAATTTCATGCTTTCAACTTCATTAATATCTGCTCTAATTTTTATTATTTCTTTTCTTCTATTTACATGGGATTTAATTGCTCCTTCTTTGGACTCTCCTAAAATAGAAGCCTAGACTATTGATTTTATCTTTCTTCTTTTATAATATATGCATTCAATGCTATAAATTTCTCTGAGGATTGTATTCACTACAATCTACATATCTTAAATTGTAGTTTAATTTAGCTCAAGATATTTTAAAATTTTCTTTTAGATTCTCTGTGATCCTGTTACCGCTGTTGACTGGTGACGAATTCTTGCTTCCCCAATGTTGAAGAATAACACCAGAAAAGCACACGCAAGGTCGGAGTAGAAATTAGAAGTTTATTAAAGGACAGCAGAAAAGACTTCTCCCGGAGGAAGAAGGGGACCCAAGAGGTGGAATCCGTGGAAGTGCGGTTGTTTCCCCTTTTTATAGTTTTGGTGATGGAATGTAGGTTGGAGGGGTGGGACACAGGTGGGCCAAAGAAGTAATCTGGTCAGGAAGGACTTCATTATCACTTCTTTGGGATGGACTTTGGCCTAGGGCCTTTTCAAGTACTTCATTAACATTCCATGAGTTGTCCTGCGTTTCCCTGAGTCATTCTCAGCATGGCCTCCATTTTAGATTTCACTTGATATTAGACCCGATTTACCTAACTACACTGACTACCTAACTTTAAATCTGGCTTCAATCCTTGAGTTATTTTAAAGTGTGCTATGTGATCTCCAAATCTGTGAGGGATTTTCTAACTATTTGTTATTTATTTGTAGCTTAATACTGTGGCTAGAGAGTATAAATTGTATGATTTCTATTTTTTATTTTTTTTTAAAGAGAGAGTGATAGAGGGAGAGAGAGAGAGAGAATTTTTAATATTTATTTTTTAGTTCTCGGTGGACACAACATCTTTGTTTGTATGTGGTGCTGAGGATCGAACCGGGCTGCACGCATGCCAGGTGAGCGCGCTACCGCTTGAGCCACATCCCCAGCCCCGATTTCTATTTTTTAATGTATTAAGGTGTATTCACAGCCCAGAATTTGTTTTATATTTTTGTGTACTCCATTTAAACTAGAGAAGAATGTGTATTCTGTCGTTCATTGCATTAAAGAGTGTATAGATAGCAATTATTTCCAGTTGAGTCACAGTTTTTCTGAGTTCAGTTATGCTCTTACTGTATGATAGGTCTGTCATTTTTTAAAGAGGGATATTGGAATATCCATAATCTACTTCCTCTTGCTGCTTTATCAGTTTTGCCTCGTGTACATTAATACTATCTCATTTGGCAATACACCCGAGGACTGCCATATCGCTGGAGAATTTATCTTGCCATCATACATGAAGTTCCCCTTATTCCTCATAATTTTCCTTGCTCTATAGTCTGCCCTGTCCAAAATGAATAGAGCTATTCTAGTTTTCTTGGATTTGTATTATCGTGGCATATCTTTCTCTTTTTATCTGTATTTTCTTTGTTTACTTATTATGAATGACATTACTTCAATTGATACATATTTCATTCCTTTTCAGTATACACAAAACTTAAATCTAAAATGAATGCTGCAGGGGCTGGAGATGTGGCTCAAGCGGTAGCGCACTCGCCTGGCATGCGTGTGGCCCAGGTCCGATCCTCAGCACCACATACAAACAAAGATGTTGTGTCCGCCAAAAACTAGGAAATAAATATTAAAAAAAGTAAAAATAAAAAGAATAAGGAGAAAAAATAAATAAAATGAATGCTGCAAATGTCAATGTTTAGGAACGTTAGGAAGTTACAGACAAAATTTGTCTAGCAATCTTCCCAGCATTTTAGGAAAAAAAAAAAGTTGATTAAAAACTCAAGGAGCAGAAGGGGGCAGTAAAACTCAACAGACTGCTCTGAAGATTTTTAAATATTCTTTATTTTCCCTTCATACTGAAAGTTTCCCAACAAATTTGAGATCAATAAAAGAAGTCTTATACAACAGATACATACATGTGCCTAAAATATACACAGAAACACCATATATATACAAAATTGAGAGCTATAATTTTTATATAAAAAACCTTACCCTGTGTGGTACAAAATAATCATTGTGCTTTTCCATATAAAATGTTTAGCCGTCTTGAATTGATTTGGGATATTCAATATGCCTTTTGTGACCAGCATCTCAAAATGTACCTATTCATTTCATTTTATCTGTGTCACACTTGTTAAATTACATAATGACCTTTCCCTTTTTTTCCCCAAGCCCATATTTGGACTTCCTTTCAAAACTGAGTCTTGGTTTCTTCTAGAGCTTTTTTCTTTTTTTTTTTTTTTTTTTTTTTTTTTTTTGTAGGGTGGGGTGGGATTGAACGCAGGGGCAATTTACCCCTGAGCTATCTGCCCATTGTTTTATTTTTCATTTTGAGACAGGGTCTGGCTAAGTTGTTTAGGAAACCTCCCTAAATTGCTTAGGGTTTAACTAAATTGCTGAGGCTGACCTTGAACTTGTGATCCTCCTGCTTCAGGCTTTGCAGCTTCTGGGTTTATAAGAGTGCCCCACCCTAACAGGCAGGGTATGGCTTCTTACAGGCATCTAATCAAGATTAAAATTAGTAGCTTTAAAACTGAAAATTTAATTTAAAAAAAGAAATTTTTAGTAGCTGCAACCTTATTCATTTAAAATTAGGATGAAAAATAGGATTTTTTTAAAAGAAATTATTAAAATAAATGTTCTGTGCACTGGGTGAAATTTTATATAGGAATCAGTGCAACAAATAAATGGGGTGCCACAATGGGGGGCTCTAATATGACTGGAAGAGTACACAAGTTTTCTGGATGGGATAGGATTTTAGTCATTTGTGTCTCATTGTAGCATCAGATAATGTGTACATTAAGCAAAATGGTAAAACAAACAAAAAAAATTTCCTCTCTTCTTAAGACTTCTACAAATCCATGAATCTGGTGTAATTTCGATTTTGGGGTTTTTTTTTCAATCTTTTTCTATTCATCCTAAGAAAGTAGGGCTTAACTGAATTTGTTGTTCTCTATCTATTTTGGTTTAATACTTCAAACTCACATACCTCTCTTTGACCACCACCAAAGATAAATAGTAAGGAAAAACAAGGGAAAATGAAATTCAAAACTGTAAAAATCACCTTTTTTTTTTTTCATCTAATACATTTCTCATAGAACTATGTTCCAAAATGAGGTTTTAAAATTAACTCTAATAAGCCCAGACAATTAAAAAGCAAATGAAAGTTATGTTTTCTTTGATCCATGGTCACAACTTCATCAACTTTTTATTGGGAATTGCTATGAAAAGCTTGTGACGGAAATGGTGAAAAAACATTCAGTAAAAGGAGAAAAAAAAAATACCTTCAAGCAAATGCTTCCGGCACTTAGCATTCCTGCAGATTTGGGGTATAACTGTTTCCATTATCCATTAGAAGGCAGGAAATGTTATGCTGGGAAACCCTGGAGTTCATGTTGACTATTATTTACCCAGTAATTGATTAGGAGTAGTGAAATTTTTTTCCTTTCTCCCCTCTTTTCAAGAAGCAAAGGAAGAACCCTTATTTTAAAAGGAAATTTTGGTAGAAATTAGAGCTGTGGACACTTAGCCTAGCTATTACATTCTGTTCAACATAACAAAAATAAAAGGTACTTTTATGTGCTCCACATACAACTGGTTAAGCTTGGTCAATAAACAGCATGAGTCGTGTCATCCTTTCTTAGGTCCCCCAAAGACTAGAGACCTGGGCAAGGGAGAGGTGATCCCCTGCGCTCTTGGGCTTCGGGGCGCTCCGGTTCCCCAGGGGAAGCCGCGTCCTCCTCGGGCTCCGGCATCCCGTCCAAGGCGAAGGGTCACGGCACCCGCTCTGGGAAGCGCTCTGTCCAAAACCGGAAAAAAAGAAAAGGAACGTGGCCAAGCCCCCGGGGGGCGCACCCCGGAGGTGGAAAGAATAGGAGACGAGGGGGACAGTTCGCTTCGCACCCACCTTGGGGCGGCGGAGGGCAGCTTCGCGTGTTTCCGACTTTTTTTTTTTTTTGCGTGAGTAAAACTCCTGACCCACCCGGGTTTACGCAACTTTTTTAAGTGCAGAGGGGAAAACGGCGGTGGAGAGTAAGACCAGGCGATGGAAAAAGTCCGTATGACGTCACGTGGGCTTGGTTTGCAGGCATAAAAGGGAGGGTCTCTCCGCCAGCGTTCAGTTGTCAAACGACCTGAGCAGTGAGCGTCAGCACTCCCGGGATCTCCGCAGCGGCGCCTCCCGCAGGGCCACCTCCAGACGACAGCCGACCCGACAGCCAAGCTCCGCCCGCCGCGCCGCGCCCCGCCCTCGGCCACGATGCTCCGGGCCGCTCTGCTGCTCAGCGTCGCCTTGGCCGTCAGCCACGCAGGTGAGTACCGCGTGGCTTGCCCGCGCCCAGGCTGAGTTTCCGCTCAGACCTCGGTCCATCTCGGCAGGCCGACTCCTGAAGAGACGGGCTGGGTGAATTTGAGCTTGAGTCCAAAAGAACTGGGAGGCTCTCCCCGTTTTGCCACCCAATCTGATCTCATGCACCAGCTCCTGAACCGGTCTAAGACTCACTCATCCAGTAGACAGGAATAGAGATCCTAATGTGCAGGTTGTCATTTTAAGACGGGATCTGATGGATACCTGTGAAACGTGTGTGTGTGCCACCTCTTGTTACCAAACAGCAGGCATTGTGTTTTTGTGTTTTCTTTCTGTTTTTGACGGAGGATTGAAGCCCAAGGGCGGCTTAATCACTGAACTACAGGATGCTTTTTCCGCTAAATTGCTTAGGGCCTCGCTAAATTGCTGAAGCTGGTTTGGAACTTGAAATCCTCCCGCCTCAGCCTCCGGAGCTGCTGGGATTAAGGCGTGCTACCACTGCGCCAGGCAAGCCAGCAACCATTGTTTTAATTAATACTCTGGTCAGTGCTTTCCGGCCCCAGGGAAACTCAAATTATGTTTTAAAACAAAATATTTGAAAAGTAAAAGCTGTTTGGACTTTGAAAGTTTGCTAAATTTCAATTAATCTAGCCAGGAGCAAGCCTCTAATGCTAGAGGCTCGGGAGGATGAGGCAAAAAAGATCGCAAGTTCGAAGCCAGCCTCAACAATTTAGCAAGGACTAAAGCAACCTAGTGAGACCCTGTCTCAAAAAATAAAAACAGGCTGGGGATGTGCCTCAGTGGTAAGCACCCCTGGGTTCAATCCATGGGACTACCACTACTAATAATAATTAAAGTACTAGATCCAATCCATTTGAAAGTGCTGCTTTGAGAGTCTTAAAGTTTATTTAAAGAAACCTCAGAAATGTGAATTATCAAGTTGAGTAATCTGTTACTCTTACTTAGAATAATAAATTAGTATTTCTAGCATAACCATTCAGTGAGAAGGGTTTAAAAATTGTATTCCATGACTTATTTCTTGAATTTATTATTGTAAAGATGCCCCATAGTTAAAATATGAAACATTTTAAGTCAAGGTTAAGACACTGAAGAATGTTTGATGTGCTGTCCTTACTTTTATATTGTAGCAAATCCTTGCTGTTCCAACCCATGTCAAAACCAAGGTGTATGTATGAGCATAGGATTTGACCAGTATAAGTGTGACTGTACCAGGACAGGATTCTACGGTGAAAACTGTTCAACACGTAAGTTTCCCCTTGAGTTTCTTTATGTGGGTTGGGATTACATACAGGTATCATTATAGATTTTTGTCTTATGATGAGTCTCATTTCTCTCTCTTTGCTCTCTTACAGCTGAACTTTTGACCAGAATAAAACTACTTCTGAAGCCCACTCCAAACACAGTCCACTACATACTTACCCACTTCAAGGGAGTCTGGAACATTGTCAATAATATTCCCTTCCTGCGAAATTCAATCATGAGATATGTGCTGACTTGTAAGTACAAATCTCTTTCTAAGGTTTTCAGCTTCTTCAAAGAAACATTATAATAATGAAGATTACTAAACCCAATCCAAAAACCTATTTCCAACCTGTCAAAATGACTTTAAATGTAACTTTTTAGTTTGTCTGATCAGAAATATTGACATTTTGGGCTGGGGATGTGGCTCAAGCGGTAGCGCGCTCGCCTGGCATGCGTGCGGCCCAGGTTCGATCCTCAGCACCACATACCAACAAAGATGTTGTGTCCGCCGAGAACTAAAATAAATATTAAAAATTCTCTCTCTCCTCTCTCTTTAAAAAAGAAAAATATTGACATTTTGGTCCCATCTAGTTGATACAATTCTGTCCTGTAGTCAATTCTACTCAGAAGACTCCATCCCTCTATTTCAGCCAGTTTGTATAGTTTTTCATTCACATAAATGGTTAATTTGGATTTGGTTCAGAAAGAAATTCTATACTTCTGAAGTAGTGCCTTGCACAACTATTCTTATTATAGGTCTCTTGAGCAGAGAATTGAAGCTACTAGAGAAATAAAAGATTGCTAGAGCATAGTACTCTTGTAAAGCATGTATATTTTAGTAAAGATGCATTTTCACTGGTAGTTACACTGAAATGTAGTGATTTTTAGAGTATCTTTGGAATTGAATTTAATTTCTGTACTACCTTCCACATTTTGAAATAAAAATGAACATTGATTTGGTGTGCATATGGAGACCAATAAAATATTTTTTTTTCTTTTAACTTTCAGCCAGATCACATTTGATTGACAGTCCACCAACTTACAATGTGCACTATGGCTACAAAAACTGGGAAGCCTTCTCTAACCTCTCCTACTATACCAGAGCCCTTCCTCCTGTGGCAGATGACTGCCCAACGCCCATGGGTGTGAAAGGTGGGTGAGAATAAATGATTATGGAGGCATTAATTGTAGTAGAGATTGGATCACTACCTATAAAGTTCAAACCTAAACTTCCATTAACAACAGTATAGTTTTCCTTTTATGTGGATAACCATAGAACTTTTTTTTTCAAAAAAAATATGAATCTGTAAACTTCCATAAAATTAAATGACCATTTTGGTATAATGTCCTAATAATTATATTATTAAAACCAAATTAATGCTAGTTTAAATAGAAAAAATTATTTAAGAAGCTGTTCTCCAATATCTTAGAATTTTCATTGATATTATGATCCTCTTGACAATTGTATGTACCCTGTAAGTGATGAATGTCCTCAAAGTGACAGTCATGTCTGTCCCCTTTAATATGTAGGTGGATTTTTATCTTGGCTTTATTCATTTTTCAGGGAAGAAGGAGCTTCCTGATTCTAAAGAGGTGTTTGAAAAAGTTCTTCTAAGAAGAAAGTTCATTCCTGATCCCCAAGGCACCAATATGATGTTTGCATTCTTTGCTCAGCACTTCACCCATCAATTTTTTAAGTCAGATCGGAATCGAGGGCCAGCTTTCACCACAGGACTGGGCCATGGGGTAAGACTGACTTAAATCAGAACTGTAGCAGATAATAAATGCTAACATTTGTACCATACCAAATAATTCACCCTCATTTTATAAAATGTCTATAAAAACCTTAGTAGAGTTCTCCATTTTAATTTACTGGTTTAGTAGAAGTATTTACACAGACACACACATTCTTATTTGAAGTTTTTTGTTATGTATTCACTGAAATGTCATGTGAAACAAGAATTTTGTATCAATTCACTTTTCTAGGGTTTTTTTTTATTCTATTTTTTTCCCTGAAGTGCTAGGGATGGAACCCAGGATCTTACTAGTGGGCAGGCACTCTACACTGAGTTACAGCCCCAGCCCTCACTTTTTAATGTTATTTTTAGAAATATCATAATGATTATAGTGAAGCATATAAAATTCTTAAGCTCAGTATGGGTACTGATACCTTTAAACACAAGACATAGGGGCTTGTAGATTCAGTGGGTAAACAAATTTTAATATTTTGTGGTTATAAAAAATTTGCTGTATTAAAATTTTAAAAAATTAAATGATCAAGTTATTTAATGATGAATTATATAAAAATCATAAGATTGTTCAACAGCAGCAAATTGAAAATATTCCATAATTTTCTAGGTGGACCTAAGTCATGTTTATGGTGAAACTCTGGATAGACAACATAAGCTGCGCCTCTTCAAGGATGGAAAACTGAAATATCAGGTATATGCCCTTGACAGTTCTGACTCTTCACTTACACTTTATCGCTAGTGATAAAAACGTTTTTTAAACTCTTATTAATGTTTATTCCTGTTTACAGGTGATTGATGGAGAGGTGTATCCTCCCACAGTCAAAGACACTCAGGTGGAGATGATCTACCCCCCTCACATCCCTGAACACCTTCAGTTTGCTGTGGGGCAGGAGGTCTTTGGTCTAGTGCCTGGTCTGATGATGTATGCCACAATTTGGCTACGGGAACATAATCGAGTGTGCGATGTGCTTAAACAGGAACATCCAGAGTGGGATGATGAGCGGTTGTTCCAGACGAGCAGACTAATATTAATAGGTGAGCAAGAGAAAATTATCTAAAATTATCTAAACTAAACCCTCATCCCCAAAGTATAGTTTATTGGTACCTTTGCTGTGGGGCAGGAGTAATTCGAAAGGAATGTTGTAAATGAAAAAACATACACCATTAATTTGGTCTATGAGCATGATCATTAATATAACCACCTTTGATTTGATATTAATTTTAAAAAGAAACAAAGAATAGCAAATTAACAAAATTGCATGTTAGTTGCTTGAAAGCTTATTATCAGAAAGCATTAAGATTTTTAATTCTTTGTCTTGTGCAAATAGGGGAGACCATTAAAATTGTGATTGAAGACTACGTCCAGCACTTGAGTGGCTATCACTTCAAACTGAAGTTTGACCCAGAGCTGCTTTTCAACCAACAATTCCAGTACCAAAACCGTATTGCTTCTGAGTTTAACACACTTTATCACTGGCATCCCCTTCTGCCTGACACCTTTCAAATTCATGACCAGGAGTACAGCTATCAACAGTTTATCTACAACAACTCCATATTACTGGAACATGGACTTACCCAGTTTGTTGAGTCATTCACCAGACAAATTGCTGGCAGGGTAAGCATTACTGAAACAAAAGACTGGCCAGTGACTGTAGAATTTCTGACAGAAATTAAGTTTTCTTGAAGTTAGTAAAGGAAAAATCAAATTATTTTACTACTAAAATTATTCTCTTAAAATAAGAAGCATAAATTTTCTTTGATATCTAAAGCTTTAGTGCACAGTTGTCAAGAAAATAATAATACATACCCATACCTTAAAAATATTTTTAAACCTTTATATAAATCTTACAGATTATAGAAAAATGCAGCTTCATTTGTATAACTTTAAAAGGCAAATTAGTGCTGTTACAATGTATATAAGCAGGCTGGGGACATTGCTCAGTTGGTAGAGTGCTTGCCTCCCATGCACAAGGCCCTGGGTTCAATCCTCAGCACCATAAAAGAAAAAAACAACAAAAAAGTATATATAAGAATCTTTCCAAGAGATAAAAATAGTTTACTTCTACTCTGAACATTTCTACTTTTAAAGCAAAAGGAGTAAATATGCCTAAAAATGTTTTTTAACAATTTAATTCATTTTGCACAGGTTTCTGGTGGCAGGAATGTGCCATCTGCAGTACAAACAGTGGCCAAGGCCTCAATTGACCACAGCAGAAATATGAAATACCAGTCGTTCAACGAGTACCGCAAACGCTTCAACCTGAAGCCCTACAAATCATTTGAAGAACTTACAGGTATACAATTTTCTAGACTCTTCAAAGAATCAAGGGTCTATGGAAACAACAGGGGAGTTGAAAGCAAACTGAAGGGATGAAAATCTTAAAAAGTTTTACATTGGATATATTTCTGTCTTCTTCACCTTCCCAGGAGAGAAGGAAATGGCCGCAGAGTTGGAAGCCCTCTATGGTGACATTGATGCCATGGAGTTCTATCCTGCCCTCCTGGTGGAAAAGCCTCGTCCTGATGCCATCTTTGGTGAGACCATGGTGGAAATGGGAGCACCATTCTCCTTGAAAGGACTTTTGGGTAATCCTATATGTTCTCCTCACTATTGGAAGCCAAGCACTTTTGGAGGAGAAGTGGGCTTTAAGATCATCAACACGGCCTCTATTCAGTCCCTCATCTGCCGTAACGTGAAGGGCTGTCCCTTCGTCTCATTCAGTGTTCAGGATCCACTGCTCACCAAGACAGTCACCATCAATGCAAGCGCTTCTCACTCCAGACTAGAAGACATCAATCCCACAGTACTACTGAAAGGGCGTGCAACAGAACTGTAGAAGTCTATTGATCATATTTATTTATTTATGGACCATTCCTTAACTTAAATAATTAATATTTATATTAATATATTTATATTAAACGCCTTATGTTACTTTCCATCTTCTGTAACAGAAGGCTGCAGTACTCTTATTAGAGAGGAAGGGGTCACACTTGTGGAAATTACTGTGTCACTACTTCTAAGATTATTTTCTTCCACTTAAGGGGGAAAAACAGTTCATTCTTCTCTTTAGAAAACAATGGGAAGTGACTTGACATGTTTTTACTTGAATTTCAGTGTATAGTAATTTGAACATTCAAATACTTACAAGATGGAAATGCTGCAGTTTCTACACTGCCATTATTTTTAATCTGCCTTTTATGCTGCAATAGAGCAACTAGGGTTGGAATTTTAAAGGACTTTTGGGTATTTGTCTGTCAAACAAGGGTACAAGACATTTAAATGAATGTCTAAAGCAGACTCTACCAGTAATTTCATGTCTTTTTAAAGCAGCCTTGAAATAATAATTTGAATCTAAATCCATGGGTAGAATCACTTTTAACAGCTCATTTGCTAAAGTTGTCAAACTTTTACTCATCAATAAAAGAAGCAATCAGATTTAAATCTCCAAAACCAGTAGAAATTATAATTACTGGTTAAAATTAGATTTTGGCTTTTTCACTAGGAGAAAAAAATCCAACATGACTGTTACAACCTCCTTTTAAATCAAAATATCAAATTTTGGGGTTTTCACTAGGAGTAAAGTTGGTTTCCATAGACCCTTGAGTCCAGTTCCATCTTAAAGATTTTAGAATTTGTTTTTATGAACAATAACATGCTGAATTTATAGCAGAAAAACATCTGGGCATGGTGGTATATACCTGTAATCTTAGGACTTGTGAGGGTGAGGCAGAAGGATCTAGGTGAAACAGCAATTTAGTGACACTTGTGTCACAAGATAAAAAGGGCTGGGGGTGTCACTCAGTGGTTGAGTATCCCTGGGTTCAATCACCAGTACCACAACAAATATATTCTTCCCTTTTATTGGTTATTAAATTTAATCAAATTCAAATTCTAATTTGGATTTTAAACTTTTGAAGCAGAATTTATGCAGGATGGTACTCAACAGATTTTGCTTTGAGTTAAATGGAGTTCCGAGCTAGACTTGAACCATGATCTATTTTCTTAGATTTTCTTTTGTACAGTGATTTAGCAGTCACTATCACAGTGCAAAATGTATTAGCCCCATCAAAATCCTCTTCAAAACGTTCAAATCCATTTCACACAAATCTCAATAAGCCTTGGGCATTTGAATCAAAACCAGCCCTGCATGCTGCTCCTTAGATTTTTTTTTTCCTGGTAGCTACTTTGTTAAAAGTAACTTCTGATTCAGCTTTTCTTCTATTTTTGTTTTCCTCGTTTTAAGATCAGAGCTCTTTGAACTCTAATATTGTCTTACTTGAACTTTTGCACATTTCAGGAAAACCTCAGCTCAGGACTACTAAGCTCCTCTTAGTAGGAATAAAAGAGCCTTGTTTTTAAAAATATTTACTTTTAAGTGAATAGCAGAAAATTTTATTTATAACTTTAACCATCTATAACCAAGAACCTACAAAGAGGCCAGAACCTTAGAATTGTAAGGCATTCTCCACAGGAAGAAAGTTACTTTTCTGTACTAATGAATGTCCAAAAAACTAGTAAGTAGTTGAGCATTAATAGTAAAAATAATAATGATGATAATAGTTCTCCACATCTCATTGTCAGCTGACATTTTATGGTACTGTATATTTATTGAGGATTATTATTTATGTTTAATTAGGATGTTATTGTTATAGACTGTTTAAGCCTGCAATCATTTGTTTTTTTTTATGTCAGAATCAATATATTTTGTGATTACCTCTCTGAAATATGTAAATGATTGGGATTAAGTAAGAATTGTGAATAAATTTTCAGGAACCTAACTCTGAGATTAAGATTTCTAAGATTAGAATTTCGACTTTAGGATTTCCATATGCACCGGAGCACTGACAACATTGCCTCATTGACTGGGATATGCCATAGAGATGGGTCTTTTATATATTTTGAAGGACCTGTGGCTGCATTCAATCATTCAACAATTATTTATTGAAAATGTTCTGTGCAAAGAACAATGGTTTTAGTATTTTGAAATCAAGCACCAATTACAGACAGCATCAATATTTGTGTAAATAACTGAAAAAAAAATGTGTCTCTTAGGAAAGAAAAATGTTATTAAAGGAATAACTCAGGAAATTTTTTCTTTGGGATTTTTTATGCTTAAAACATTTTGAAGATAAATAGTCATCTTCAAAAAGCTTATAAACTGCTAACTTCTGAGATTTTTTTGGTGGGTTTTTTGGGGGAGAGGGACAAACCAACTTGACTGTTACAAGCATCAACCTGCTGACTATACCTGAAAATTAGGGTTGTGTGTGAATGTTTCAGTGCCTTAGACAAATGTGTATTTAAATTAACTTATGTAAAACATGTCTTGAGACAAACAACAGTTTATTTTTGTACTATTTAAAAAATAGAAAATCTCTTTTGAAAATAAATGTTAGACTGTTAATGTATTATCTTTGTGGCACATGATTTCTCTGAAACCTGATCCTTACTCATTGTCTTGTGTTTTATTTATTGGAAAATAGGCTGGCCCTCAATGAAATGGTTCTGCCCTCAGTCATGTAGAGACCCCTAGAGCCATCATTTATTTTGTTTATTCATTGAAAACCTGTGTTGAAATGGGCTTTGTGCTGTTGGAGAAAGCAACAAGCTTGTTTTCATTTCCTCTAGAAGAAGAAAACAGAAGCCACAAAAGGCAAAGAATAAGACAAATGTTACTAAGGAGATACAAAATAAAAAGGAAGTTCAGGAAGGTCAAGAGATTGCTCAATATGGTAAAATATCCATACCTTACACCGTGGCTTCCTTTGCACTCCTACTTTTAAAGTCTTGGTGGTTTCAATGTCTAGATGGACCACACGGTTAACTTCTTCCCATATTTCCCATAATCATATGTACCTTGATCCCATCATCATTCATTACACACTACCCTCAAAGTCTTCATTTCAAGTATGCAACTTTACTACCAACTCTTTCAGCTCACATACTATTGCACTCACACTCTGACATCTAAGTCACCAATTTCACTGAGACCTTTGGATCCATCAACCTCTTCACATCATTATGTAGGATCCTTTTCATCTCTTTATTTCCTTTGTATACATGATTCCTCTGCTCCCTGTTTACTCTCCCTCTGTTGCACTTAATTGGCACAATTTTCTAAATTTCAGCCACTCTCAAGTTTCTCATTAGAATTCTCAGTGGTGTTTCACATAAATGTCTATTTTTTTTTCTTTTTTTTGGTCCCAGGGATCGAACCCAGGGGTACGTAACCACTGAACCACATCCCCAGTGTTTTTTTTCTTCTTTTTTAAAAATTTATTTATTCATTCCAATTTGTTATACAAAACAGCAGAATGCATTTCAATTCATAGTACACACAGAGAGCACAATTTTTCATGTCTCTGGTTGTTCACAAAGTAGACATGTACCCTAAGTACACTCGTGTCTTCATACATGTACTTAGGGTAATGATGACCATGTTACCTACCCCCATGCCTCCTCCCTTCCCCCACAGCTTCTTATATTTTATTTTGAGACACATTGTTATTGAGTTGCTTAGGGCCTCACTAAGTTGCTGAGGCTGGCTTTGAACTTGTGATCTTCCTGCCTCAGCTGCCAGAGCTGCTGGGATTACAGGTTTGTGCCACGTCCAGCTCCAAATGTCTACTTCTTTATGGATTTTTTTTTTTCTTGGCTTCATGGTATGATGCTCTCCTGGTCTTTCTCCACCTTCAAAGAGTATTGCTGCTCAGCCATGTTTTTGTTTGGTTGGTTTTGTTTTATGCTCAAACTCTACTACAAATTGAAGTGCCTGGCTCCCTTTCTACTCTGCATTCTTCCAGATTAATCACATCCAACCTCATAACTTGAAACAATAATCAATTCCATATTCAAGACTCCAGGATCAACATCTAACTGTTCATTGACAGCCTCTCCACTTAAATTCATAAATTTAATAGCTTATTTTATTTCTCTGCCTTCCCAGACCATATGTCCTAAAATAGTAATTATCCAAAATTGAAGACACTACCATCTCCTAGTTTTTAAGCAAAAAACTTTTCACTCCCATGGCCAATCCAGCAGCAGTAACAATCCTGTTGACTACAACCTACAAACAAATCCTAAATTTATCACCTTTTTCTCCAATTCCATGCTATCAACCTAGGTAGTTCATAGTCTCTTCATCAGTTCTCCCTCTTCTATTCTCTGTTCAAATCATTCCTTTTAGCAGTGGGATTATTCTCCTGGGGTGTTTTTGTTTCTGTTCTTGTTTTTCATGGTACTGGGGATAGAACCCAGAGGCACTCTACCACTGAGCTACATCCTGGCCCTTATTATTTTTTATTTTGACACAGAATCTCACTAAGTTGCTGAGGCTATCCTCAAACATGCAATCCTCCTGCCTCAGCTTCCAGTGTCATTGGGATTATAAGCATGTACCACCGAAGAGTAATCATTTTTAAACAGAAATCAGATCGTGGCTTCTCTATGTTTAAAATCTTCCAGTGGTTTCCCACTACACAAAGGCTAAACTTCTTGTCCTACCATAGGAGAACCTGTCTATCTCCTGTCTACATATCTGATCCCATCTACTTTGATCCCCTGCCTGCCTTAGTTCATTTCTGTTGCTATAATAGATTTTCTGAGACTGGGTCATATGGCTGTTGGCTCTGGAGGCTGAGAAGTCCAAAACCATGTCACCGGCATTTGTCTGGCTCCTGGTCAGGGCCTCACACTGCACCAACCCATGATGGAAAGCAGAAGGGCAAGTGGGCTTGTGCAAAGAGAGGGGGAGTCCCAATACCAGACTCAATCTTGGAGGAGGTCTGCATTAATCCCCTCACAAAGTTTGAGGCCCATGATCCAAAAGCCTCTTAAAAGGTCCCACTGTCTCTCAATACCATTATATTGGCAAGTAAATTTCAACACAAGTTTTGATGAAGAGACAGCATCTCCAGGGGCTGGGGATGTGGCTCAAGTGGTAGCACGTTCGCCTGGTATGCATGCGGCCCCGGTTTGATCCTCAGCACCACATACAAACAAAGATGTTGTGTCCGCCGAAAACTAAAAAATAAATATTAAAAAATTCTCTGTCTCTCTCTCTCTCTTTAAAAGAGAGAGAGAGAGAGAGAGAGAGAGAGAGAGAGAGAGAGAGAGAGAGAGAGACAGCATCTCCAAGCCCCAGGACCACCTTGTTCCTTACTCTTGTCACATTGCCTTTCTTGTGATATGCTCCCTACCACTCATTCTCAAGATGTGGCCTCTACCTACTAATTGGTTTTCCTGCCTATTTTTACCTCACTGTGTTATTCTCAGTATTGAAATCTCAGTTCAAAATTCCTCTTCAGATGAGATTTTTTCAATCACCCAAACTAAAGCAACTATGAAGGCCACCTCCTCTTCATACCATTTATTTCTATCTGATACTCCTCGTTTGTAATTAGCTTTCTCTACCTCCTCCCTGGAGTTTTATGTTCGTGAAAGCAAGGACCTTACCTGTATTATTCACTTTTATGTGGCTAAAATAACTCAGATGTATTATTTGGAGTCTTAGATGTCAGTGCCTGACATTTAAAAGACATTTGGAAATAACATAATTGATGGATAAGAATGGCTTCAAGAAAGCAATAGAATATGTGGTGACTCTTGAAGAAAGAGTAAGATCTTAGAAAGCAGAGATAGCTACTCTGGGAAAATTTGGCAGTTTCTTTTACAACTAAAATTGTATTGCCATAAATGTTTTGCTATTCTCCTATTGCTATTAACAAAGTATCTCACATTTTCTGGCTAAAAGAACTCAGATGTATTATCTGGAGTCCTGGATGTCAGAAGTAAGAAGTAGGTCATATGAGCCAAAGCCAGGTTATCAGCAGGGCTGACACAGGAGGGCCCTTTCCTCTAAAAGCTCTAGAGGAGCTTCTTGTCTTTTCCAGCTTCTAGAGGTTTTGTTCATTCCCTGGATCACAGTCCCTTTCTCCATGTTCTAAGCCAACAGGGCAGCATCTTCTAATATCTCTTGCCTCACTCTCATTAGGATCCTTCTGATTATCCTGGACTCAGCCAGATAATCCAGGAAAATCTCCCTGCCATGAAAGGGTTTTCATGTTAAGAGATAAAGGCATGGGTATTTTATATTGCTCACCACACCACACGATCGTGTTTGATTTGGGGGCCAATTATCTTAGAATTATACTCTTGGGCATTCACCCTTGAAAAGTAAAAATTTATATTCATGCAAAAACCGGTACATGTATGTTCATGAGAACCCAAATCTGGAAATAACAAAATAGGAGAGGGAGGGAGAGAGAAGAAAGAAAGAAAGAGCCAGAGAGAAAGGAGAGGGGGAAAAAATAAAAAGGTACTAAGCAAAAAGAAGTTTTTAAAAGTTACATACTCCTGGTAGTGCAAGCATGTAATCCCAGTGACTTGGAAGGCTAAGGCATGAGGATCACGAGTTCAAAGCCAGCCTCAGCCACTTAGAGAGAAGCTGTCTCAAACAAAAAAATAAAATAAAATAAAAAGGGCTGGGGATGTGGCTCCATGGTTAAGCACATTTGGATTCAATCACTGCCCCCTACCCAAGAAAAGTTACATACTATGAGAGTCCACTATACAATGTTTTTGAAATCAGACTATATGGGTGGAAAAAATATTAGTTTTGCCAGATTAGGGATGGGGGATAAGTATCTACAAAGGAGTAGCATGAGGGCGCCTTGTGCTGTAGAACAGTTCTGTATCATGCTAGAGGTGGTAACTACACACAGCTGCATGTATGACCTAGTGACTGAGGACCACACACTCACAATGTGTGTATAAATATTAAGACCTGAGTAAGCTTTATGGATGGTACCAAAGTCAGTTTCCTGGTTTTGATACGTGATACAGTACTATATGTAAGATGTCAACATTAGGGGAGGTGCTCTGAAATCTGCACGGTTCCTCTCTACATATATTTCTTTTGCAACTTCCTGTGAATTAGTTATTTCAAAATAAAACTGTAAAAAAAAAAAGAGAGAGAGAGAGAGAGAGAGAGAGAGATGCAAGGTCCTCTTTGAGGGAGAACGGGTTTGTGCAGTATGCTTTCTTTAACTCAACACACATACAAATTAATTCAAGATAGTCTATGATCAGATCTACGAGAGAGAAAGAGAGAGAGAGAGAGAGAGAGAGAGAGAGAGAGAGAGAGAGAGAGAGAAACTCAAACTTTAAAGCTTCTAGAAAAAAAATTGAAAGAATATCTTCATTAATCTGGAGTTGGCAAAGAATTTTAGATAGGACTTGGAAAGTGTTGGCAATAAAAGAAAGCAGTAATTAAGTGGGTGATATGGTTTGAATGTCCCCCAGGGGTTCATGGGCTGAAGGCTTGCTTCCCGGGTGGCAGTACTGGAAAATGGTGTGGACCTTGGGAATGACTAAAGAGAGGTCCTGAGGTCACTGAGGATGCTGCCTCAGAAAGGATTAGAATATTTCTAATGGGGCCCTTTGGTAGTCCTTGAAGAGGGTTGTAGGCTGTTTGGACTTCGAGCCTCCAAAACTTTGAGGTAAATAAACCTCTTTCCTTTTGATTGAAACTTTTTAGGGGACGGGGATGGTGCTGGGGATTGAACCCAGGGCTTTGTGCATGTGAGGCAAGCACTCTACCAACTGAGCTATATCCTTAGCTCATAAAACCTCTTTCCTTTATAACATTAGCTTGTATCAAGTATTTTACTGAGGTAATGAAAAAATATGCAAATATAATTAACTTTGAAAAATTAACAAAATTACTCATCAAAAGACTAATAAGGGGCTCAGTAGCAAAGCACTTGCCTAGCATGTGTGAGGCACTATATTCAATTCTCAGCACCACATAAAAAATGACAAAATAAAGGCATCTGTCCATCTATAACTACAAAAGAAAATTTTTTTAAAAAAAGAATACTTTAAGAAAAGACTAAATAGCAAAATGAATAGACAAGTCACAGACTCATAGACAACAGTCATACTACACACACCTGACAAAGCACATGAATATGGAATATATAAATAGCTCTTCAATTCAATAGCAAACAAACAAACAAAAAACCTAAGTAGGAACTTTACAAAGCAAAATCATGAATGTCCAATAAGTAAGTACAAATGTGGTCAATGTCACTCATCACCAGACAAATACAAAATAAAATGATAGTGAAATAATACTACACACCTACTAGAATCATTAAAATTTAAAAGACCAACAATGATGGTTAATTTTATGTCAAGTTGATTAGGATATGGTGCCCATTTGTTCAAACATTGGTGCAGATGTTTCTGTGAAGGTATTTTTTAGATATAGCTAACGTTTAACTTAGTAAACTTTGAGTAAAGTATATTACTTGCCATAATATGGTCTCACCTAATCAGCAGAAGGCCTTATGGGCATAAGATTCCTGTAAGGAGGAATTTATAACTGCAAAATAGGAACCTTGCTGCCACAGTCTGGATGGTCACCCCAGTCTGGGCATCCAGATCACTGCCCTGGTTCAGTTTTTTACTTGTTACATCATAGTAGTGACTTCCAACTCTTTGCATGTGGAACTGGAAACCAGGAGTCCAATAATTATATTTTAACAAATTAATATTATAAACTGTAGGGACTTAGGGCTTGTAAATATAGGCTTTCCCCCTATTTTTTTCAACAAAAGCTGGCATTTTTAATTTTAAAAAGCTTGCAAAATATAAAAAACAAAAACAAAAAACAAAGAATTGGAATGCAGGGGCTGGGGATGTGGCTCAAGCGGTAGAGCGCTCGCCTGGCATGCCTGCGGCCCTGGTTCGATTCTCAGCACTACATACAAACAAAGATGTTGTGTCCGCTGAAAACTAAAAAAAAATATTAAAATTCTCTCTCTCTCTCTCTTTAAAAAAAAAACAATAAAATTAAGATGTTGTGTCTGCCAAAAACTGAAAAATAAATACTGAAATTCTCTCTCTCTCTCTCTCTCTCTCTCTCTCTCTCTATATATATATATATATATATATATATATATATATATATATATATATATATATATAAGAATTGTTAACAAAAACAGCATGGTACTGGTACCAAAACAGGTGGGTGGACCAATGGTACAGAATAGAGGACACAGTAACCAATCCACAAAACTACAACTATCTTATATTTGATAAAGGGGCTAAAAGCATGCAATGGAGGAAAGATAGCATCTTCAACAAATGGTGCTGGGAAAATTGGAAATCCATTTGCATCAAAATGAAACTGAATCCCTTTCTCTCGCCATGCACAAAAGTTAACTCAAAATGGATCAAGGAGCTTGATATTAAATCAGAGACACGGCTTCTGATAGAAGAAAAAGTTGGCTATGATCTATATACTGTGGGGTCGGGCTCCAAATTCCTCAACAGGACACCCATAGCGCAAGAGTTAACAACTAGAATCAACAATTGGGACTTACTCAAACTAAAAAGTTTTTTCTCAGCAAAAGAAACAATAAGAGAGGTAAACAGGGAGCCTACATCCTGGGAACAAATCTTTACTCCACACACTTCAGATAGAGCCCTAATATCCAGAGTATACAAAGAACTCAAAAAATTAAACAATAAGAAAACAAATAACCCAATCAACAAATGGGCCAAGGACTTGAACAGACACTTCTCAGAGGAGGACATACAATCAATTAATAAGTACATGAAAAAAATGTTCACCATCGCTAGCAGTCAGAGAAATGCAAATCAAAACCACCCTAAGATACCATCTCACTCCAGTAAGATTGGCAGCCATTATGAAGTCCAACAACAAGTGCTGGAGAGGATGCGGGGAAAAGGGTACACTTGTTCATTGTTGGTGGGACTGCAAATTGGTGCAGCCAATTTGGAAAGCAGTATGGAGATTTCTTGGAAAGCTGGGAATGGAACCACCATTTGACCCAGCTATTCCCCTTCTGGGTCTATTCCCTAAAGACCTAATAAGAGCATGCTACAGGGACACTGCTACATCGATGTTCATAGCAGCACAATTCACGATAGCAAGATTGTGGAACCAACCTAGATGCCCTTCAATAGATGAATGGATTAAAAAAATGTGGCATTTATACACAATGGAGTATTACTCTGCATTAAAAAATGACAAAATCATAGAATTTGGAGGGAAATGGATGGCATTAGAGCAGATTATGCTAAGTGAAGCTAGCCAATCCTTAAAAAACAAATGCCAAATGACTTCTTTGATATAAGGGGAGTAACCAAGGACAGGGTAGGGACGAAGAGCTTGAGAAGAAGATCAACATTAAACAGGGATGAGAGGTGGGAGGGAAAGGGAGAGAGAAGGGAAACTGCATGGAAATGGAAGGTGATCCTCAGGGTTATACAAAATTACATATAAGAGGAAATGAGGGGTAAGAGAAGAATAATACAAGTGGAAGAAATGATTTACAGTATGGGGGTAGAGAGAGAAGAGGGGAGGAGAGGAGAGGGGAGGAGAGGGGGGATAGTAGAGAATAGGATAGACAGCAGAATACATCAGACACTAGAATGGCAATATGTAAATCAATGGAAGTGTAACTGATGTGATACAGCAATCTGTATACGGGGTAAAAATGGGAGTTCATAACCCACTTGAATCAAACTGTGAAATATGATATATTAAGAACTATGTAATGTTTTGAACGACCAACAATAAAAAAAAAAGAACAGGGCTGGGGATGTGGCTCAAGCGGTAGCGCGCTCGCCTGGCATGCGTGCGGCCCGGGTTCGATCCTCAGCACCACATACAAACAAAGATGTTGTGTCTGCCAATAACTAAAAATAAATATGAAAATTCTCTCTCTCTCTCTCTCTCTCTCTCTCTCTCTCTCTCCCCTCTTCACTCTCTTTAAAAAAAAAAAAAAAGAACAACAAAAAAGAATTGTAATGCAAAAAAATTATGAATGTAATGCACTCCACTATTGTCATGTATGTAAGAAATAATAAAAAAATAAAATAAAATAAACCGTAATCATTGATAATAGTAAAAAAAAAAAAACCTTGCAAATCACAATTGTCCTATAACTCCACCCTGAATTCAATATAGTTCTTAATAATAACAATGCAGACTTTTGCAGAACTTAGCCAGAGTCTGATAAGAAAGGAGAAGTGAGCTGTTTTCTATAAACAA
This sequence comes from Spermophilus citellus, assembly GCF_964194105.1. Lineage (NCBI taxonomy): Eukaryota > Metazoa > Chordata > Mammalia > Rodentia > Sciuridae > Spermophilus > Spermophilus citellus. The sequence goes on from NC_138187.1 coordinate 148,088,765, forward strand.
TAAAAAATTTGGTAAATCATTCTGTTTTTTAAAAATAGACACAAGCATCACTTTGGGGAGCCTTCATTAAACACAATAGATACTAAAAAATGATCAGATTGTTCTCATTATAATAATTGTTAGTGCCTTAAATTAAGTAGAATTTATTTTAACATTCCATGTAAATCTGCTCAGAAAAAAATACATGGCCAAATTGCCTATGAGCTGAACTTTCCATTGCCTATGGAGAAAACTTCAATGAAGAGACCCTTATTTAATAAAATTAAAGACACGGGAACCAGTGATGTTCAGTTTACATCCTAATCAACTTCTACGAAGTTCACCCATCACAGAAACCTAAGAGCCTGGGCCCTACTGCCTCAGCTTCCCCTGCCTCTGGGTCTTCGTGCCTGTGGACTCTTGGATAGCACTCACTTGCCCTTTCATGTCCCCTATTGTTCCTAGTGGGTGATGTGGTTGCATGATAGCGTGACTTTTCCCTGGCTATACCCAAAATCTGTTCACGATGACAGCATTCACAAAACAGGGTGGGGTACACTTTGCAGGCTTTTGAAGGAGTGTCTGAAAGAAGTCTTTACACAGTACTCTGAAAGAAGCAAGAAAAAAATACCAACAGGTAAACAGTTTATCTTGCTCCTTAAATAGAAAAAAGGTGGAGATGATGCATAGAACAAGAATGTTCCTAAAATCCACACCCTGAAACCTACCTTTTAAAATTCAAATTTTTTATAACACTATCATGATATATTTTATGCAGACTTGTCTTATCACCACTAAACAATGTTTTGGAGTATTTGAAATGATCTTTAAGTTAGAAAAAGACTGCTTTAAAGAAAAAGCCTTTGAAAATTAGAAATGGTGTAACTATTAAATCTCTAATTTGGGAACATTTAACAGCAGATATAGATGGGGTTGCTCCTTTTCTCATTTTAATTCTCTTTATTCATTTTAAAAGGTGATTTCTATCATAATTTAAATAAATAGATTAATTCAGGGCAGGGCTTGTGTTTTATGTTTCATAATTTACAGTATTGCTTGAAATAGAGATATCCTAATAATTATAAAACAGTAAATATTGGCTTCCTAGCCTAATTCAAATCTTACAAATCGAACAGTCACACTCCTGGTGACAATGGGATGGCAGTGAACTGGCCAGACGATGGCAGCCATAGCATGGACTTTGTGGAGCCAGGCAAATCTGCTCTGAGTCTGATTCTGTCACTTTCTAACAGTGCAGTTGATAAAATCCCCATATTCCTCACCTTTAAAAAGCAAAAAGGGAACGGGATGCCTTCTGTATTCTTAGCTCAGGTCAGTCATAAAATTTAAGGTAACTATTTTTTTTTTTTAAATTTCAAACATAACTCAAGGCAAACGATTTTTTCTATTCCCTAATTTGTCCAATCATATAATTAATAATATTTATAATCATAGTACGTTGAGAAAATAAATCTGAGAAAGGAAAAGTAACGTGAGACCTTACTATCCACTTTCTGAGACATTAAGAACTAGGAATTGGCTGGGGATGTGGCTCAAGTGGTAGCGCGCTTGCCTGGCATGCGTGCTACCAGGGTTCGATCCTCAACACCACATACAAACAAAGATGTTTTGTCCACCGAAAAACTAAAAAATAAATATTAAAATTTCTCTCTCTCTCTAAAAAAAAAAACTAGGAATTGCTCTTTCATGTTCTTCACTTTTGCTATGAGATATTTAAGAGAAGTCTATAAGATTCTTTCCTCCAACCTGACCCTTAAATTTACTTAACATCTACACACTCTATGGTAATTTAATATGCTTCTTTATTTCTCAGTTAGTTTAGTCGATATAAGAGGCTGAAGACAATAGACTGTACAACTCAGGAAGGCCTACCTTGTCATAGAAGCAAAGGGAACATTACCTAGAACGCTTTTTAACTTGGTAGTTGTGGCCGACAGAATGCCCCCTACTCAATGTTGTCTAAATCCTAATCACTGAAACTATCATCACTTACCTAACAAAGCTATAAGGGTTGCAGATGGAAATAAGGTAGCTAATCATCCAACTTTCAAATAAAGAGATGGTATTGGATTACGGTGGGGGGAGTATAATCACTCATCTTTGCACGTGGAAGATGAAGGCAGAGGAGTTAAGAGTGATGCAATGTGAGAAGGACTTGGCCAGTCATTGCTGGCTTTGAAAATGAAGAGGCCAGCGACCAGGGAATGGGGAAAGTCTTCAGGAACTAGAAAAGGCAAGGAAACTCATTCTCCCTACAACCTCCAGAAAGAAATGTATGCCTGACACCTGCATTTTAGCTCCATGAGATCTCAAGTACAGAGCCATGAGATTATTTGTATTGTTTTAAACCACTAAGTTTGAGGTCATCTTTCATAGGCAGTGGTAAGGAACTAGAAAAGAGGATCCTGTGGACAAGCAGAGAACACTTTTGAGAGTGATAAGACCCACCTCCTGTAACAAGACGGATGAGAAAGTTACTCAGTATATCATACTGTGCATTCAGAGCTCAGTCTTCTGTTACATGCTAACGTGATAGTGCCTTTTGGATCTGCTTTGGGTGTCCTGTGTAGACTGGCAGAGTTGTGACAGTGGTCTACTTTATGCTTTGAATATAGCCATTGATGCTCTGCCACTACAACTTATTTTTTAAATGGAAATGTTTCTCTTTCTCTCTCCCTGCTCCTCCCTAATTTCTCCCTGTCCCTAATTTCAGGAGAAATAGGATCCCCTTTCTTCCCCATCCTAGGCAGATTTATCTATCCTTGAGTACACACCCACCATAGGAAGAAAGCAATACAGACTTTGGGGATGGAACCATAAGATCTCAGAAATGACTGTCTCCAAAATTAACAAGTGAATTACAACTAACATTTGAATCACCTCTATAAAAGCCCCCTGTTCCTGCTGAGGACAGAATCACAGCCTCTGTGACACGAGTTCTGTGCTTCTCCTTTGCTAGCAAAGCAATAATCCTTTTTTCCCCTTTTTCTCAAAGCCATGTACTCAACATTGATTGGCATTGGGGACAAAGATAAAGCTTTCAGCAACAGAGTGGGGCTTCTTGCTTCAAGGCCCTTATTACTTACAGGTATTTGTCTTATCTTAAGATCTTGTTTTAAGTACTTGCTTTTAGTCTTTAAGCCCCCATAAACTATCACTAGATTTTTTTTCACCTTTTTAAAAATGTTCTCTGCAAATTCTAGCTATGCAGTTGATGAACTGTCTTCCTCAAAGGTACGCATTCTCTCTTCTGTTTCTCTGTTGGGATCAACTCTAGTCTATATTACGCACAGATTAGAGGGGGATTTTTTTTTTAAAGGGTGTGTAATTTTTTGCTTGGGATTAAAATAGAAAATGAATGCCTCCACTTGTCTACTTTCAAAGTAAATGCAAAGCCAAACTTCCTCCTCTTTTCCCCAACATAATATCAGCTTAGAATAAGAATCAGAAAAATGGATTGGTTATTTCGGGCCCAATATCCAATAGCTATATTAAGATCCAAGAAGTAGGAGGCAAGTCAATTTAGAGGTTATCACAGCGTGGTAAAACAAACAAACAAAAAAAGTTGTTAGAGTCATAAAAAATCATGTGCTTAGTAAATTTACTTCTCTCTAGCTCCTCCTTTAAGCTTTTATAACAGAATGGTGGTATTCATTTTTCTGTTCTTAAACTCAGTAATGGGAACTCTTCACTGGTGTTTGAGTAAATATGCCACTTGTAGCAAAAAAAAAAAAAAAAAAAAAAAAGGAGGGGGGATGTAATGCTAGATTCATGGGACCCCAGTAGACCTCTAGGAGCGGAATCCGATGCAATCACACGAGAGTCTTTATTGCAAGCTGGAGCCTGGACTCACAACCGTTTCCGACATAGCGTTCCCAGGGAGTGAGCCCTGGTCCTTTGTTCAGTGAGATTTTATAGGTTTTTTGGGGGGATACTCTATGCGTCACAACATCACACAGCAAATCATTTCATCTCGGGAAAATCAAACAACAACTCTTAACATTGATTAGCACATTCACTGGCGGGAACAAGTTGGGTAAGGGTGATTGGTTAGTTCAAAGAGGTGAATACATTTGAACTGATTGGTTTAAGCTATGAGGAGTGTACACGCAAAACTACATGGTTTCCTAACGTGTTATCAATCAAACTACTGGGAGGGTCACCTGGCATTTCAGGTATTTTCCATGTTTCATGCTGATTGGTGGTTACTAGGGGGTTGCTATGGGTCCTCACCTGAGTCAGGGACACCTGGCGCTGCAGATCTCTCCTGCAGCTCAAGAACAGGAGTGTTCTGCCAGTAGTCAGAGCCAGATTAGGGAATCCTCATGCCCTGTTATTTACAAACAACTCAGCAGGGTGGGTATGTGCCTAGGAGTGCTCTGTGGGTTTTTCCAAGGACAAGGGTCACACCCCTCCCTTTGGACCCCCTTAGAAGCTGGTTTCTCAAAAATGAAGCCAGTTTCTCAGGACCAGTGTGTGTGAAAGGATGTCCCTCTGGTTGCATGCAGAGTGCCTACTTAGTGTGCAGACCTTGTCCCATCATAGAGTACTTTGAGAATCGGATCAAAGCTGTATGCCTAAAAAAATAAACAACCACAGCACAAAAATTGTCATAAAACTTCATTCTCAAAGGTTTTAAACATGTTCCAACTTCAGAACCTGGGCAGTGTGAATTCTCTTGAAGTGAAAAGGAATCAGCAGCAACTTGGGATTTAGAACTTCAAGTAGAGAGGACAGTAATGTCACAGAGCTTTCAGCTGAGAATCAAGCAACCAACTTTGCCATGAATTCACTTTGCCAAGTTATTTAAAAGGTTTGGGTTAAAAAAAAATCAGAGGAATGATTAATCAAAGTAATCTTCAGGGTTTTTTTTTTATTGTTGTTTTAATCCTGAGTTTCCACCACTGTCTTGGTCTGTCTATAAATTTCAATGTTGGTGTTATAGACTAAGCCTTATGTCCTCTAAACATCCAGATGCTGAAGCTCTAACCACTAGTGTGGCTATATGTGGAGATGGGGCATCCAAGGAAGTAGTAGAGGTTAAACAAAGTCATAAAGATGGGACTATTATTGTAGATCATCGTCCTTATGAGAACCCTCCGCTCGAACATGCATAAAGAGGTCATGTCACTTTAAATGCTTTCAATGTATTGTTAAAACACACTTTTCTAAATACAGCCATGAGAATCACTGTGATGCCTAAGCTCTTGTGACCCAAAAGCTCAAGAACAGGAGTGTTCTGCCAGTAGTCAGAGCCAGATTAGGGAATCCTAACGCCCTAAATTAAATAAAATATTATGGCCTTTTAAAAAAAGATTATTTTAATAGAAAATGTGATAATAACATGAACAAGTTTAACAAAAATTTTTTAAGTATTCCCTTTTTAAGACAATCTGGCATCTTAAACTTTTTTTATTATTATTATATTGCACTATAGAGCAAGACATCTAAAAGCAAAAGATTTATTTAATTGTAAAACTACCTAAAACACATGCTTAAACTATGTCAACTTTTGTCATAAATGGCTTGATAATTAATATAGTAAATTAATATTTTCACTTCTCTATTTTTAAAAAATTCTAGGTATAAAACTTTCATTAGAAAGTTTCAGCCCAGAATCACAGCCTTTGTGACAGGAGTCCCTTGTGTTTCTCCTTTGCTAGCAAAGCAGTAAACCATTATTTCCTTTTTCTCAAAACTGTGTCCTCATTATTGGATTGGCATCAGGGACAAGGACTAACCTTTTGGCAACAAATTTGGCAACCCATACGGGACCCAAGAGCAGCCCCCACTCCAGCTTTTTTGGGCAGGCCTGGCTCTCCAAGGACCCCTACTTCCATGCTGAGGATTCATGGTGCTGGTGAGTTTGTTGAGCGCCAACGGCTGAAGAAATTGGGAGACAGTGTGAGGTTGCCTCAGACCAAACCAGAGGAGCTCTAGAGGTTAAATGAGGTAATAAAGATGGGACTGTTATTGTAGATTATTGTATGTGAGTAAAGGGGGAGACTGGGGGACCATCCCATCAGCTGCCAAGCTCTTTTTGCTTTGAGAAACTTCTGCTTTCTCTCCCTGAACCGCACAAGTTGCTCCATCAGTTGGTCTACTTTGAGAAAGTAGAAGCTACCTAGGAGCCCTGAGCTACTAGTCATCTCCTTAGCATTCGCAGGGACTAGAAATCTCATGAAATTTGAATTTGACACCTCTAAATTACTAAAAACACTGAGAAGACCTGTCCTGTTTGTAGTCTTAAAAAAAGTGACCCAACAAACAATTGTGTCCATGTGTCTGCAGTATATTGTTCATAAAATATAAAAGAGAATTCTGATCCACTGGAGATTATATTCCCAGAACAGCAATTTAAGTAAATTCCCCTGAATCTGTGAAACTGTTAAGAAATTTAAGCCTATATTTTATCAAGGGAAAAAAAAATACAATACTGAGGGGATGCCAGATAACTAATGAGTCTAATTTGTAGAAAGATAAAAAATACTATTAAAAAAGTATGTGTTGCTCTTTTAAAAATGTGTGCTTATGCAAATCAGTCTGCATCTTCATTAATTTAGGAAACAACAGCAGAATTAAAATGATTTGGGTAGCAAATGGACTCCTCAGAATGTTTCCTTAGCTTTAAGCAGTTAATTCAATATATGCAAACTACAAGGATTTCTGCATCCTGTTAGAGAGCAAATGGTATCTGCAAAATATTGAATGAATATGAATGTGGGATCAGAAAAACAAATGAATTTCTGTATCGGAGAGCACCGGAGGCTAGCAGGATTATTCTTGCTATTTTCACTGCTTGTGATGAGACGGGGAGAAAGAAAACCCAGTCTTAGAATCTCCATTATTTGTTGGCACTGATCACAAACATAGGACCACCCATGGAGAGCCAACACAGAAGTTTGTTTTTATTATAATTGTTTTCTTAGGGAGTGGAGAGAGTGTGAATGGTTTAGGTAAAGGGTGGGAGTGAAAATATTTATAAAGGAACATAAATATAAGGAGTTCTTAAGTAACTTCCTCTGAATGAATCTGACTAACCTGGGCCGGCGTTTAGTTGGCTCCCATGCAATCCATCAAACCAGGAAGTGGGTCAGCCAGACCTGGGTAGACAAGACAATTGGTAGGGATGGAAATAATCAAAGGGCTTCTGTCAATCAGTGGGGTGTGGAGGAGGTTATAAAATGTCTTAGACTTAAAATGTTGCCTGCCATATCTCAGAGGCTCTCCCCATCTTTTCATCTTCCTTGAATTCACTGACCCAAGTAGGTATGTATGGAAAGAAGCAGATAATAAAGAAAGTAGAGATTTTCAATACGACATAAAATGTACTACATACATAAAGCTAACCAGAGGAGAAATACAGTTAGATTAAATATGATACAAGGAGCCGGGTATGGTAGTGCACACATGTAGTCCCAGTGGCTGGGGAGGCTGAGGCAGGAAGATCTTGAGTTCAAAGCCAGCATCGGCAATTCAGCGAAGCCCTAAGCAACTTAGTGAGACCCTGTCTCTAAATAAGATAAAGAAAAACTACTGCTGGGGCTGTGGCTCAGTGGTTAAGTACCCCTGAGTTCACTCCCTGGTACCAAATAAATAAGATGTGATGATCCTTTGTTAAAAATATTATTCCTCCCAGATTAATCCTAAAAGATTCTAGTTATAAATAGCCAAGTTTTAGTTACCAGTGAATATGAGGGTATATTTCTTTGAATAAAGTAGCAAATCCTAAAGGTATGGGCTACTGACTCTATAGTCCATCTTACTCTTGGACAATCCTTAATGAAACTTTGAGGATTCTGATACAAGGCTCAGAGTTGTGCACCTTCCCACAATTATTGTCTACCTTTTAGAAAATTCAGCTAAACCATTTAATGACTTTTAAATTCTACTACGTTCAGCTACCACCCACACTTTCCAGGTGAACTCCTTAGGAATAGTATGAGTGCATACAATGTAACCTGTGATCTTTCCACTGAATTTTGTACCAACAATTCTCTCCTACTTGAATTCATACCATGTTACACTCTTATCTAATGAAGGCCTAGTCCCTTACTCCTCAATTTCTTTACAGTCTTCTTTACAGTTTTTTTTAATTCCCTATCACATTTAAAAAATATATATTTTTAGTTGTCAATGGATCTTTATTTTATCGATTTGTATGCGGAGCTGAAAATGGAACACAGTGCCTCACACATGCTAGGCAAGCGCTCTACCACTGAGCTCCAGCCGCAGTCCATTTATCATATATTCTTAACATCCAGTGATGAATATTCAAAATATTTTGGTATACAAGAACATTTATATGTTATTCTAACTTAAAATACAAATTTTACTTTTGTATTTAGTCAAAATTAAGATTTATTACCCCCGCCCCCATACACACAGCTTTTATTAAGGTATAATTTACAGTTGTATTTATCTATGGTGTGCAATGTGATGTTTTATATATATGAATACACACACGTATACACAGACACACACACATTGTGAAGTGATTACAACAATCAGGCTAATTAACATATCCATCACCTCACAATGTTATATTCTGTGTGTTATAAAACATTTGAGATCAGCAATTTCTGAGCATTATTATTACCTATAGTCACCATGCATACAACAGAACTATAGAAATTATTCAGATCCATAGAAGTTATTCATCTTATCTAAGTGAAACTATTATAAGTGGGGGATTTTAAATCTTCCTAAAAAGCCCTTCTCTCTAAGGTCTCAGATTATTTGACTAAGCTTACAGCTTTGCATTTCACAATCAGGCCCTGGATCCATCAGGAGATTATCCCTGTGTAAGTGGAGCAGAGGTGAAACCCCTTGAGGAGCGGGGATCTGAGAGGCAGCAGAGAGCACAGGTGCCCTGGAGAAGGCAGAGGGGCTGAGACCAACCCAAGCCTCCCCTGCCCTCTGCAGCCCACGAACCACAGACCCAGTCCTCACTCCCCATGCAGGAGACTGCAGGCTTACTCTGAGAAGTTGACTCTGGGTTCCAGAGACCAGAGGGAAGAGGTAAAAAGCAGGGCCCCATATCCAAAAAATAGTAAAGTCCACATTCTAAATGGTGCGATACCAACTCATCTCCTGTTCAGAATAAGCACAGGCCCCCTAAACAAGACATTGGAATCTTCTTTTCTAGAGACAGCCTACCCCACCAGAGAAAGATGCACCAGATACTTATGTTTTTTGTTGGCAGAACAAAAGGCCAGGTCACTACATGATCACTTTTCAACGATCTACTAACAATTTGAGAAAAGCTTTGATCAGGAAACAAAAGGACAAACCCACCCAAAACCTCAAAATGGAAAGAGATAATGCTGGATATGAAAACAAACAAACAAAAAACCCACTTAGTTAAAAACTCAGATTTAATGAACATGTTCAGAAAGGAAGTCTTAACATTCTTAAAACAAAGGATCATGCTATGAAAATGAACCAAACAGATTTAAAAGGAACTCATGGAAAGCAAACATTCCAAACATTTATTGATGGTTTATTTGTTACTGAAGATTGAACCCAGGGCATATGCTATAAAATTGCTCTATTCCTGAGCAGAGAGATTGTAAGAGAGCTAAAAACACCCATTTTCATTTCATTTTGAGACAGGGTCTTTCTACTTTGTCCAGGCTGGCTTTGAACTTGTGATTCTCCTGCCTCAGCCTCTTGAGTAGCTGTGATTATAGGTGTGTCACCAAACTTGGTGCCCACACATACGATATTATCAGTAAAGAAGGAAGTTTGTGGGGATGTGGGATGTGGCTCAGAGGTAAAGCGTTTGCCTGTCATGTGCAAGGCACTGGGTTCAATTCCCAGCTTCACCAAAGCAAAAGGAAGAAGAGGAGGAGGAGAAGAGGAACAAGTTTGTATAGAAAACTAAACTCAAGATAATCTTTTGAAAATCAGAATAAAAGAAAGAAAAGTAGAATAAACAAAAGAAAAAAATGAAAGAAAAGATGAAAGAACTAGAGAAATCCAGTAAGTACAATTTATAATAAAGAGGAAATACCAAAAATATAAGGAAATTTGGTTTAAATCTAAATTTTGTTTAAATTAAAGTGACTTATAGTGAAAATAAGGTAATGAATACGTAGAAAATGAAATTGATCCAAACCACAGCCATGAAATTTCATAATACTAGATAAAGAAGAGAACCTAAAATTTACAGAGAAAGGACGGAAAATAAATTATTAAAAGAACCACTGTGGGCCTCTCAGGAGTAGTACCAACATCAGAATCCAGTGGAAACATATCTTTTAAATTCTGAGCACAAAATATTGAAAATGGTAAAACTAGCCAAATTCTGAAATGTGAATCTAAAGCAAACTTTTTCGGATATGCAAGGAGTAAAAGTTAAAAGAAAAAAGACTTACATATTTATAAGAAGCTTTTAGAAGATTGCTACAGTAAAGTAGGACATAAAATAAAGATGAAGAAAATAATGGTCAGATTAAAAGAGGTATCAAAATAGCAGAAAGTGAAAGAAGGTTCTCATTGATGGTGAAGCTTAAAGATCCAGGATGAGAGATACTTAGCAACCTAGAAGCAACCATTTAAATAGAAACAAGAACAAAGAGCTTTGGTTTGGTAAAACATGGAATTCAGGGATTATCTGACAAGTTTGAGATTTTGGAAAACAATGTTGATAGCAATTTATTAGACATGATGAAATATTTGCAAAAATAGAGGATAGGAAAAAAACTAAACGAAAAAGCAAAGTAATTTCAGCTAAACAAAAAAATCAAATTCATGGTAAACATGCAAGCTAATTAAACTGTAAGTACACTGCTTGGGTCTGAGCCTAATAGTTACATGGTGATATTAAGGACAATGGGAGAGAAAATGAGCAGAGAGATTGTAAAAGAGCTAAAAACAGGTGAACATTGTAGGAAATTAATAGAAAACATATAAAATGAATAAGACAAGACATAGCATAAGCATAATATCTAAAAAGTAGTAAGATAATACCAGAATCAAAAAAAACTAAGAGCTAGAGTTTTTTTCTGGAGGGTAGGCACATGGGGCACAATTTTCTCAATTATGAAATTTCTCATTACATGGGATTATGGAGATAACTCAGCGGTACATTATGGGTTTAGCGTGTGCAAAGCCCTGGGTTTGGTTCCCAGCAACAAAAAGATTTTCTTATTTGAAAATAAAACTTTGTGCATTTTTTCAGAAAAGTAACTTAATTTTGAAATAAGTCAACTCTACATATTTTCCCACTCATAGACTGTGAAAAGCAGCTCTATCACTAGATGGTAACCAGAAGGAGGAACAGGAAGGGCTTCTGGAGGGAGACTGATGACTTCATTTGAGTGATGTTTACAGGTTTGGGGTATAGACTGGGGGGCACACCACTAAAATTTAAATCTGAAGACCAGGACTTCAGCCGCATATAGCCAGTTCTCTGCTGCTCACCTGGGTCTTGCACAAACTGAATTAACCAAATCCCACCCCCACATCACCTCCTCTGATATCATCTCTCTCAATGGGTGGCATTATCATCAACCCACTCACCTCAGCTAGAAATCTGGAATCATCCTTGAGTATTACCTTTTACTTATTCCCAATATGTCCCAGGTTCTGCTGATATGGTTACTTAAATGTTTTCATATGCACCTTTATCCATTTCCACTTGCCTGATTCAGTCTTTTATCATTCAATTCCTTAATTACAATAGTCCTATCTACAGTTTTGTCTCTCTCAATTCTACCCTTCACTTAGTCATAGTCACCAGAGAGATCTTGTCATGTTTACCCTTCAATCAACTCAGTGGTTCTAACCCTTTGTGTAGGTTTGGGTGTGTGGGTACATAATTGTAGAAAAGGAAAAATTTTGGAGATGCTAACGTAGAGATTAAAAGATTTAAAGAAACCCTGAATAATTATAAATCAATTATTAGTATAATATCACAATTTTTGCATTCATTCATCCAATCAAAGAATAATTATTGGGCACCACTGTTATTTGCACAAGGTGCACAGGGGGTTCTGCAAAGCAATAGAGTCTCTGTTCTTCAGTAGCTGACACTCCAGGGGAGGGGGAGAGAGACATTTAAACAGATAGATAGCAATCAGCATTATGAAGAAATTAGCCCCCAAATCTGGGTAGGTTATTTTAGCCAGTCAAGTTCTCAGTGATTAAGTGACGTATGAATAGACTCTTGAAAGAAGTGAGAGTCATGTGGGCATCTAAAAAAAACAAAATGGTGTATCAGAAAGAAGCGGTCCATGCAGATATCCTGAAATAGAAGTGCTTGGAGTGTTTGAGGAGCAGTAAGGAGCCCAGGTGGTTGGAGAATAGTGAACAAGAAGGAAGTTAGTAAAGATGATGTGAGAGAGGAAGTCATGCAACAGCTCACCAAGGAAGGTGACCTGGAACTTATCCTAAAAGTGATGGAAATTCTCTAGTGACTTGAACAGAACTGTGAGGAGAACTGACCCTACAATGTAAATCTGTCTACCCTTTTGATTTTTACAAATTGAAGCCTCTGGTATAAATCTTCCATCCTTTCCCAGCTGTGTATGTGAAGAGAGGTATCTTAATATTTGTAATTTTATGGAGTGAGTTTGAATGGAGGGAAAGAACAGAGAAGTCTGCAGGCCAGGATGGGTTCCATTCTCTCTTAATGCACAAACACACCTAAGATAAAAGATCATTTAAAAAAAAAAAAAATGGGCTGGGGATGTGGCTCAAGCGGTAGCGCGCTCGCCTGGCATGCGTGCGGCCCGGGTTCGATCCTCAGCACCACATACCAACAAAGATGTTGTGTCCGCCGAGAACTAAAAAATTAAAAAAAAATTAAAAAAAAACTTCACTCATTGCTGACAGAGAGATTCTACTTACTTACATTTCTTTAAGCTTATTCTAAGAATGTTGATATTAATATGCATGATAGATTATGCAAAGAGAACCTGCATTTCCTCTTTCCACCCCTGCTCTGGGTTATATTACAAAGCATTCCTGAGATGACTAACAACAAAGAGTACTATGCTCCAAATTATTTTTTTTTCCCCCACATTGTGGACTGACTTCTCCACGTGGAAGAAAAGATAATTGATGGTATTTCCTGATTACATACTCCATCTCTAAGACAAAAATAAAGAGAACTCTTCTCGAGTTTTAATTTTAAAATTCCAAAAGGAAAACTTCCGGTTGGCCTGGCTGGGATCATGTTCATCCTTGGCTCAATCCCTGTGGCTAGAGGAATGAATGAGTCATTCTGACAGGCCAGGTCCAGATGGGGGCCCATCCCAGCCCTGGGGAGAAGGTACTATAATGGACAGCCCAGCAGGAAGGGAAAAGGAGACGGGACAGACAAATGTAGTATCTCCTATGTATGGAAAGTAAAACTATTGACCATCTAAAGAAAACCCACTTCTCCAGCCGTACTATGTTCCACTCATTACTTCAAATTTTATTCTCCAGAAATACAGCAGAGTAGCTCAGAGAATAAATTTTGAGTTTAGCAGATTGAGGTTTGTATAAATTTACCATTTACTAATTATATGATGGGTAATTTTTTTAACCTCTCTGAGCTTTAGTTTCTTGATTTCTTAAGTCGGGTAAATTAGAAACTAAAGAAAATAACACAAGTTAAACACATAAGGTGGCAGGTATGAGATTTTAGGGAATGGATAAGTTATACACCCCTTTTATTCCTACAGATTTTTTTTTTTTTAATCAGAGAGATGCCCAGGAATCAGGACAAAGGAAACACCTCTTTTAAAATTGCCAGATCACATTCATCCCTAGGGCTAGGGATGTGGCTCATTGGTTGAGTATCCTTGAGTTCAATCCCCAGTAACCGCCCCCCCCCCACCTCCAAAATTGTCAGATCACATCTTTCTGGTCAGAATTCTGCAAAGGTTTCCCATTTCACAGAATAAACCGCAAAGTCATCATAGTAAACGGCAAAGTCATTATAGCCACGCAAGGCCCTGACATCATCTTCCCCACCCGACCCCCGCCCAAGCCCTGTCACCTCTCTTCCTTGTCTCCTGTGGTTTCCCGCTTGCTCATTTTACACAGTCACACTGGCCTGGTCACTCTTCCTCAAACTTTCAGGAAATCTCCTGACTTAAGTCCTCTTTCTCTGCTTTTCCAACTGTCAAGAGCACTCTAGGCTTGAGCCTGCACGGGGCTTGCTCCCCAGGAAGGGAAGGAAATGGACCTGGGTGGGTCTCTGACAGGCTAGTGGGGAGGGAAGCATTCAACATGAAACCAACGCAAGATAGGATCTTAAAATGTGATGAGTGTTGTGGCAGAAACGTCTATACTCCTAAGGGGAAACCATGGAGTATGGGATTCTAAAGGGAAGGAAGACAAGAGGAGGAAGAAGATGAGAACGGTATGCAAATACCTAGAAAACACAGATCATGTCCCATTACCCAGCACAGCAGTGATGGAGCAATAATGAATAGCCACCCAAGAGCCAGGGAGACAGGTAGGAAGTGTCTGCAATGTCTAGTCACACCCCTGTTGCCAAAGATGGGAATTCAGGGGCAGGAATTCAGTATGTGTGGAAATGCAATTGAAAGGGAGCCAGTCTGATAGGATAAAGCATGATTTACTGAGAGCTAATCTTTAGGGCTTCTCATTAACCTTGCTTCTTAGGGAAGATTGTCCTTAGAACAAAGAGGGTCTCATTCTTTCCCTCTCTATAAGAATACAAATAAGTAAGGATGACATTATTTTAGGCATAAAATATTTGGGCATTCTCAAAATTACTTTTTAAAACTCTTTGAAGCTTTAAAAACTGTATACCAATTCTTGTTTACCTTTTCCTACTAGTGACATCTTATGCTAATGTATGAAATGTCAAAACCAGGAAATGTATACTCTTTTGTTGTTGGGGGGGAGGGTTGTGTACCAGAGATTAAACTCAGGGGAACTCGACCACTGAGCCACATCCCCAGCCCTATTTTGTATTTATTTAGAATCAGGGTCTTACTGAGTTGCTTAGCTCCTTGCCATTGCTGAGGCTGGCTTTGAACTCGCAATTCTCCTGCCTCAGCCTCCTGAGCCACTGGGATTACAGGCGTGCACCACCACACGCAGTTCACACTGTTAATTAAGCTAAAGACCTTTTCAGTTTTCACCAGCTTTTACTTATGTGTGTATGTGTGTACTGCTTTGCAATTTGATACCATGTACAGGTTTATATGGTCACCATCAAACTGTTCTATGAGCATAAAGGAATATCACAAACTTCTCTTTCATAGTCACACCTTTGTAGTCCTGCCTCTATCCCTGAAAGCCTCTGATCTATTTGCCATATTTAGAGTTTTGCAATTTCAATCATGTTATGTAAATGGAATTATACAGTATGTGACCTTTTGAGATTGGCTTTTTTCACTAAGTATGATAACTCTGAGGTCCATCCTAGTTGCTGCAGATAACAAAATCTCATTCTTTTTTATTGCTAAGTAGTACTCTATTACATGGACATACCGGAGTTTGTTTAACCACTGATCCATTGAAAGACATTTCAGTTGATTCCTGTCAAATTTATTTTTAAACTTAGCAACCCTCAGATCAAATGAAAGCATTTTTATAACTTTCAGTACATCTCAGCAATGATTGGATCACTGGGAGTTGCTGAACAAGATGAATGCAGTTGCAAGTAGAAACAGGTGATTCATGAAAGCTGCTACCATGTGTCACTCTGAATAAATATGACTTTGCAAGGGTGACTTTTAAAATTTCCTAAACACTAATTAGTTGAGAACTTATGCTTCAGAAACACCCAGCCCCTGTATACAAAAAAAAAAAAAAAAAAAAAAAAAAAAAACTCCTGCCAAAGATAGAAACAGATCAAAGATTGCATAAAGTACAATTTATTAGTGATTTATGAACATAAGTGTGCCATGAGCAGCAGCAAGATAGAAGGTTCTCTGATCCTCAAGACAGAAGGAAGGGTCTTAAATGCTAATTAGACCTGGCACTTCCCAAAAGGCACTAACTTGTTCAATGTCAGTGAAGAAAGCGTCCAGACATCAGTATCGGACACAATGTGCTTTGCGGCCTCACTTTTCTTTGATGGGGGATTACTAGGGATTGAACCCAGGGCATGGGTACATGTTAGGCACACACTCTACCAGAAGCTACACCCCACTCCTCAGTTGACTAATGACTTTGTCCTTTAGGGCTTGGGATGGATGCCAGGGCCACCTGGGGGGCAAAATGGTGGTTGTAACCAAGATGGCTTGAGTCATTCCAAGCTGGACTCCAATCCCTTAATTCTAAATTCTGTCCAGACTCCAGAGGCTGTGAGAGGAGCGAACCAGAAATGTGGGCCTGAGGCAGGCCGGGTTGGTCCAGCTGTTACATAAGAGTAAAGAGGAGAAGTGATGGGGGAAACGGTATGCAGGAAAGCGAACCTCCCTTTCCCCGGGGTTCAGAAACAGGAAAGGTGACCTCACAGGCAGCACCTACACTTCCCTTTTCCCTCAAGTCACTGGTGGCTTCTCTGTCACTATCATCTTGTGCCTGGATCATTTCATTACCTATTTCACAAAGTTCTCTATGAAAAGAAAAAAAAAAATAGTGAAGTTCTATGTCGGAATAAGTTCAGAATACTGTGCCTTCTTAAAAAAAATAACTAATTTCTGTACATTTGTAGGTAGCTTTAGCCCACCTTGGGTAAATAATTTGTCCTGCCCTACCTTCACTTTCAGCTGACAAAGGAGAATCAGCAATTTATTTTCCTAAAGACAATGAAAGGGATTTAAAAAAATCCTTGAGTTGCTCTTTTCCCTATTTCATTAAAGAGGTGTTCTGTCAAAATATTCTTTGGAAAACAGATTTTCTAGATCTATAGATAAATAGATACATTCTAAACACAGTCCTTTGTCTCCCTTAGTTCACGATTTTCTGGAGGGGAAAAAAACCTTCCTGAATATATACAACATAAAGCATATGCCAATGATATTATGCAAGCAATTAAAAATAAATACCTATTGATTCTCTTCCTGATTCTTTTCCTCAGAAAAATTTTCCATGCCGATCATATTCATTTTATGTTGCTATAAGAGAATACCTAAAACTGGGTAATTGATAAAGAGGCTTATTTGGGCTCATGACTTTGAAGACCAGAAAGTTCAAGCTCTGGTGGCCATAATGGGTGAGGGCCACTTGCTGCTTCACCTCATGCTAGGAAAACAGAAGGTCAAATGATGCTTGTTAAAGAGAGATCATGTGTGAATGAGGAGAGCTGCCAGGCTCACAATCCACTCCTATAAGAAATAACTCATTCTTAGAACTAATCTGGTTTAAGAAAACTAACCTAGTCTCAAGAAAAAGACATTAATGCATTCATGAGAGTAAAGCTTCAAACTATACTACAGAGCAATAGTAACAAAAACAGCATGGTACTGGTATCAAAACAGGTGGGTGGACCAATGGTACAGAATAGAGGACACAGAGACCAATCCACAAAACTACAACTATCTTATATTTGACAAAGGTGCTAAAAGCATGCAATGGAGAAAGGATAGTATCTTCAACAAATGGTGCTGGGAAAACTGGAAATCCATATGCAACAAAATGAATTGGAATCCCTTCCTCTCACCATGCACAAAAGTTAACTCAAAATGGATCAAGGAGCTTGATATCAAATCAGAGACACTGCGTCTGATAGAAGAAAAAGTTGGCTACGATCTACATATTGTGGGGTCGGGCTCCAAATTCCTTAATAGGACACCCATAGCACAAGAGTTAAAAACAAGAATCAACAAATGGGACTTACTTAAACTAAAAAGTTTTTTTCTCAGCAAGAGAAACATTAAGAGAGGTAAATAGGGAGCCTACATCCTGGGAACAAATTTTTACTCCTCACACTTCAGATAGAGCCCTAATATCCAGAGTATACAAAGAACTCAAAAAATTAAACAATAAGAAAACAAATAACCCAATCAACAAATGGGCCAAGGACCTGAACAGACACTTCTCAGAGGAGGACATACAATCAATCAACAAGTACATGAAAAAATGCTCACCATCTCTAGCAGTCAGAGAAATGCAAATCAAAACCACCCTAAGATACCATCTCACTCCAGTAAGATTGGCAGCCATTATGAAGTCCAACAACAACAAGTGCTGGCGAGGATGTGGGGAAAAGGGTACTCTTGTACATTGCTGGTGGGACTGCAAATTGGTGTGGCCAATTTGGAAAGCAGTATGGAGATTTCATGGAAAGCTGGGAATGGAACCACCATTTGACCCAGCTATTGCCCTTCTCGTACTATTCCCTAAAGACCTTAAAAGAGCGTACTATAGGGATACTGCTACATCGATGTTCATAGCAGCATAATTCACAATAGCTAGACTGTGGAACCAACCTAGATGCCCTTCAATAGATGAATGGATTAAAAAATGTGGCATTTATACACAATGGAGTATTACCCAGCACTAAAAATTGACAAAATCATGGCATTTGCAGAGAAATGGATGGCATTAGAGCAGATTATACTTTTTTTTTTTAATAAATGAGTCAGAGAAGTGACAGGAGCAGGAGGGAGGAAGAAAAAGGCAAAGGTAGGATTTCTTTCTTTTTTTTTTTTTAAGAGAGAGTGAGAGAGGGAGAGAGAGAGAGAATTTTAATATTTATTTTTTAGTTATCAGCGGACACAACATCTTTGTTGGTATGTGGTGCTGAGAATCGAACCCGGGCCGCACGCATGCCAGGCGAGCGCGCTACCGCTTGAGCCACATCCCCAGCCCCTAGAGCAGATCATACTAAGTGAAGCTAGCCAATCCCTAAAAAACAAATGCCAAATGTCTTCTTTGATATAAGGAGAGCAACTAAGAACAGAACAGGGAAGAAGAGCATGAGAAGAAAATTACCATTAAACAGGGACGAGAGGTGGGAGGGAAAAGGAGAGAGAAGGGAAATTGCATGGAAATGGAAGGAGACCCTCATTGTTATACAAAATTACATATAAGAGGAAGTGAGGGGAAAGGGAAAAAAAACAAGGGAGAGAAATGAATTACAGTAGATGGGGTAGAGAGAGAAGATGGGAGGGGAGGGGAGGGGAGGGGAGGGGGGATGGTAAAGGATAGGAAAGGCAGCAGAATACAACAGACACTAGTAGGGCAATATGTAAATCAGTGGATGTGTAACCAATGTGATTCTGCAATCTGTATTTGGGGTAAAAATGGGAGTTCATAAACCACTTGAATCAAATGTATGAAATATGATATGTCAAGAGCTTTGTAATGTTTTGAACAACTAATAATAATTAAAAAAATGAGAATAAAGGCCTCATCTCCCAACACCTTTACATTGGCAATCAAGTTTCAACATGAGTTTTGGTGGGGACAAACCTCACCGGAAGTATAGTGTTCATTCACTCTACCTCAGTTCCTACTCCCATGATGATCACCTACATAGAGCCATCAAACTATTAAATCAAACATCATGATCTGTGACCTTATCTTCCTATCTTCCCAGACTGTTAATACCTGCATGGAATCATTCCTGAATCTGCCTGGGCTTTCCAATCCTTTAACACTTCTACTCACTCCTTTCCTTAGTTCCCTTCCATCTTGTATTCTCTCTTTTCAGAATAAATTTAAAATCCATTACCTCCATTCTTTTTCCAAAATCTTAAACTCCTCTATCCTCCTTTTCATTCCATTTTTATTGAAAAATCTCTAGAAGAAACTATCAACTTACTCTAAACTTTCTCCACATGGCTCCACCAATTCTCTGTACTTCCTTCATACTCATGCAGCAGAACTTAAAATTTAAATGAAAAAGCCTCACAAGAGAGAGCTGGTGCCTTTGCAAATTCATGATCACCAGATTCAAATGAAGCAGAGAGTGTAGAGTTCCTGGTACTCCCACAGTGCTTCATCATTTGACCTAGCAACTCACTTTCTGCTTTCCAAGAGGACTTTTGCACATTTTTCTCTCCTTAAGGTTCTGCCCTATCCCTATGCTGCCCCTTGTTCCCTGAGGATGACCTACTTCCAACTTAATAGAGAAAATAGAGGCCAGCAAAGATCAATTCCTACACATTCTTCCTATCACATAGAATATGTCCCTGTTCCTGCACCCACTCTAGCCTCCTTTGTTCCTGTTTCCTGAAATATCAGCACTCACCCCCATTTTATTTAGATCTAGTTTCAACTTGGATTCCCACACTTTTCCAAACCCAGCACCATCCATTACACCTTCTCTCTCTGGTCTCTACCACTTCCCTTCTAACCAGTTCTTCCCATCAGCACTTATGTGTGCATGTTCATCTCAGTACAAAGCTTCTCCCTAAAGCCAAAAAAAAAAAAAAAAAAAAAGGCAACAACAAAAGGAATCAAACAGGATAGGAGATTCCTCACACTATCATTGCCCAGTTTACGAGTCCCTGATGCTCTAAGGAGAAAAGGAATGGGATTGCCACAACATCCACAGGGGTAGAGGAAGATTGTCAGAAAAGTAAATTTTAGAGTCTCTTTCAATGATAAAATTATGTTTTGATTGTGTCAATAAGTGCATTTATTCAAAGTAACAGTTATTCAACTTCTTCGAAGATTGGCGAAGGGAAACCAAGGAGACAGGCACACAGGCTCTTGTCAGAGGAGCAAGAAAAGAATGATCTAAAAGTCAAAGGCAGAGCAAGTATCAACATCATCAAATGAATTTCCCAGAATGAATGACAAGGATAATGACTTTTCCTTGTCTAATGCTAAACTAAACTTCTGTAATCAATGGCCCATTTTTTAAATACCCCTACACCCAAGATTCTTTTCAATAATTTTTTTCTAGGCTCCTGATTCAAATTGAGAGAAAGATTCCTGGTTTCATAGTTTGCAGAATTTGCTTTCTTCTCCTTTATGGAAAATCATTAATTAAGGTGAAGACTGAGGCACCAACAGAGTGTGGCCCCATGCTATTGCCCAGAAAATTCCAGAAAACAAGAGCATGGCTCAGCTCCTTTTCTGATGAAACCTACAACCGAGAAGGAAAGAGCCTTCAGAGGTCAATGAAGACGCTTTGGATCTTCAGACAACTTAGGGGAAAGTCATGATGTTATTCTCCAAAGCAGAAATTATTCTTTTAAAAAATACTATCTAGGTCATTTTTTATTTCACACGTTGGTTTTATTAGCTTGCTAGGTTGCCGTAATAAAATACCACTAACAGAATTTTTTTTTTAAGCCCAAGAAACTAGAATTCCAAGATTAAGGTGTTTGTTGTCAGATTTGGTTTCTTCTGCAGCCTCATTCTTTGGCTGATGGATGGTGCTTCCTTCTCACCATGGTCTTTCCTCTGTGCTCACAAAATGTCTGTGTCCCAACCGCACCATCTCATAAAGACACCAGTCATATTGGCTAAGACCTAACAAACTCATTTGATATTATTTACTCATTTTAACGCCCTATCTTAAAGGGTAAGGCTTTAAAGGGTAGGGCTTTAAAAGAAGTAAATAATATCAGTCATCATATTCTGAAATACTGGGAGTAGGACTTCCGTATAGGGACTTCAGAGCCATAAATTCAGCCTCACATACCCTGAAAATCAATTCTATACAGCAGAGTGATTTACACAGTCAAATTAGGATGATTCATGAAAGTAGTAGATATTTCACAGGAATGAATATAGTTATATAATTCACCAAACAATATATTTTAAAGAAATTAGAAAAACGGTACACTATCTCAAGTTTAAAAACTTGCCCAGGAGGAAATACCATCTACCTAATAAACAGTAACACTTACAATCAGGTTGCCTTAACTTTCAGCCAACTTATCTGCTCACATGAGTTTTCTGGCCTTGGGTCAGCTCCTCTGCTCCTCATGGCAACAGGGAGTTGTGGTATCTGCTGGGCTCATCCCAGTCAGGATTCCTCAAACAAAAGCCCTTGGAAGTGTGCATACTGTTTGCTTTTTACAGCACTGCATGGCAACAGGATTTGGTGTCTCCCTCACTTTAGGAACACCTTTCCACACCCTGAATATGGCTTTCTAAGAGAAGGACATTTTCCACATATTCTGCTTAGGTATCTTAGTAGCTGATTATACCCATGTTTGTTTCCAAAATATTGCCCGTTACAACTTGCATAACTTGGAAGTAGATATATGGGCTCATTATGCGAAAGTCTACATTCACATGAAAATCTGTCACCCTTTCCTGCAGGCATCCAGTTGCAATGCCCTGCCCTTCTGAACCATTCATAGGGTTTGGGAGGGCATGCAATAGCAAGAGTACACACACACCATTGCCATCCCTGAAGAACTGGCTGATCTTCAAGCTCCCCAAGGGAATCTTCTATTAGGAGGTGGGGAGGGAAACCCTAGCTAGATTACTCCAAGAATTCCTCTGGAGAGCTGGGTGATGCCATAACCTGCCACGTAGGACGAGACTCTGCCTAGAAACAGGGAAAGCCAAACAACCATGCAAACAAAAATCCTCTTTATTAATGCAAAATCATTACACTAATGATCATCAAAAGTGAATGAATATGTGAATATTAACTCCAAATCAAACATCTCTCCTGATTTCTAATCAATAAGATATATATTGTATTTTAGAATTCGGACCTAGAAAATTCATTTTTCCCAAAGAGAAGATAAGAGAGAGACACTTTTGTTCTGATAATCTAACACTTTTTTTTTTTTTTTTTTTTTTTTGTATCAGGGATTGAACCCAGGGACTTAACCACTGAGCCACATCCTCAGTCTTTTTTATATTTTAATTTGAGACTGGGTCTCACGAAGTTGCTTGGGGCCTCAATGAGTTGCTGAGACTGGCTTTGAAGTTGCGATCCTACTGCCTCAGGCTTCAAGTTGCTGGGATTATAGGCATGTGCCACTGTGCGTGGCCACATGATCCATTTTTCCAATCATGGTAGAAAATTATGTATCCCAAAATATATACAGACGTGAAAATATTCACCCTTTTAGCCTTCAGGTAATTTGGAGATCCTCTGCTTTCAACCATGTCCCTTAAAATAATTGCATCATTCTGTTCATGCTATAATATAATAAAGAGTGAGAAGCCCTGTTGTAACTAACCATATTTTCCTCTTTTTTTCCCTTTATATGCTAGGCAAATGTCAAGTTCAACCACAATGATTGTCATAGTTAGAACATTTTTCGTTTTCTTTTCTTCCTTTGCTGTGATTTTCTGTTTTATTAACTTTATCTTTTTGCAAATAAATCAAATCATTTGTGGGGGGAACAAGGTAAAAATTTCTATTCATGGTACTAGAGAAGATGATTTATGAAATATAGTCACACAAACATTACCCTAGCTGCTTAGCAAATAACAGTGAAGATCTTTTATAAATCATGAAGTACACTACAGTTGAGCTTATGCTTTTAAATCTAATTCACAATTGTTTCTCCATCTAGTCACTATTATAATGTTCAGAAATGAATATCTAATGAATCTGCATTATATCAATAATATTCAGTTAATATGGGCAGTGCCTTATTGAACAAAAACGCAGTTAATGTGTACTGGTATAGAGCAGCAGAGATTTAGGCCATGTCAGAGTCTTCTGAGATGAAGAACTTGAAAAATATAATTCATTTAAAATAAAGCCTTCATTTCTCTTCTTCTATATTCCACTTTTGAATACTCTCTACTTTTTGCCACAGTTTATTATAGATGGCATTATTGACCTTGGGTCACCTCCTCTGCTCCTCATGGCAACAGTGGGTTGTGGTATCTGCATCATGATATCAAAGAAATAACTGTAAGAAATAGTTCTATCTTGTTCTAGAATAATAAAATATCACTTGACCTCATTTCTCCTATTACTGGTACACAAGAACACAGAGAGACTATTAAATTTGTCTAACTGCTATAAAATAGATGAGATCAAAGGTAAAATAGAAAACATATCCAGCAATGTGATTCATTGTTTATAGGAATTAAACAAACTTCCAATTAAGAAAAGCCCAACTATTCCTGGTGAGTTTATAAATAAACTGTGTTCTAGATATATGATGATACAAGAAGAAAGGAATAGCATGCTAATGTTTTTCCAATATGGGCCAGTTACAAAGATCAATTCAGTAAATCTGAAATATGGTTTAACTGAATATGATTTAATGCCTTTAACAGTAGATGGATTACCTATTCTTAGGAAAATAGTCCAGAAAAAAAAATATATATATATAATCTTTGAAGCATAAAATAATAATGAATGTGAGATTTTTATTCATTTTAATAAATGTTTAGGGTTCTGATATTCAATTCTATGTATTGAAGGAAAAACCATACATTTTAAAAGCAAACAAAGCTAGAGGTAGAATTGAAATTCAAAGACTTATCATTTTAATTAAGATATAAATCTAAGCAAAAATGATACTTCATCTCCAAGTAAAAGTAGATATGTCAGTGTTTTCACTTAACCATAGTGTCTCATATATGCTAAATACCATAATGTTAGAAGATAACATTGATGTGGTTGTTGCTGCTGCTGCTGTTGTCGTCATCATCATCATCATCATCATCATCTCCAATATCACCCTGTCAAGCTCCTTTCCCAGGAATCTTTCATTTAAAACCATTTTAGATCCTGATGTCTTGCAAAATTTTCTTAATTCTTCTCCTGCAATATCAACCATGGGAACAGTGGGTGATATCCCAGTGATAATAATGATGGTGCTGACAGTATGATAATGGTAACAATAAAAATAAAATCCTAAAACAAACAGCTTGTGAAGAGTGATTATGGGAGTTTGGAGAATGTTTATATGGTATCATGGCCAAGAGACCCAGGACTGCTTCAGTCTCGTGTTTGACCTGTCATTGCTTCTCTAATAATGTCTACAAAGAAGAAAATACACACATGGGTCAATGGAAAACATCAAAAACAGTTATTGGCTTTTATAAAATGGACCTGTGTTTGCATTCTAATGTAGAAACATCCAGTTATTCAGGTTAGTAAATGTGCCTGGCAAAGTGCCTTTCTCATCAGTTTAGGTACAAACCCACATCTCAAGGTCTTACTAACATCACATTGTCTACTTGGTACAAAAAACCAAAGGGATGAGGTTCTTGTAGGTGTTAAGAAGGACAAAGAAAGAAAATGGGATGGTGAGGACTCCCACTAAAAAAGATCTTTTAACAATTTCCCTGGCTTATTTCCTGGAATCAGAGGAAGAAGGAGTCTCACAATTGGGTGCAGGACCTATTAATACACCATAACTCCATTCACAGGTTGGTTCAACAATGTCTAGGACTTGGCTCCAAACAGGTTAGTGCTCCCTTGGAAGAAGAAATAAGAGACCCCTTTCTACTTTGTTTCTCAATCAGCAGTTCAATAACTCACTGAGCATATAAACTAAAGAGAAATGAAAAGTAGCTCTACAACACATAAAAGAATGATAATTGTCCAAAAAATGAAAAATAATAATAAATTGTGAGGTCTTGACTTTTAAGCAATCTAACAAATTATCTTTTTATGAACTGGCAAGAAAGGCCCAACATTTGTTAAAACAACAACAAAACAAAACAAAACAAAATCTCTCCCTGGATTCAAGAGTTCTGGATGATATAAATGAATTGATTTAAAAAAAAAAAAAACTTGATTATTGGTCTAATTCTCAACCAATCAATCAAATATAGTAGTTAATGATCAATAAATATTTCTGTATACCCAAAGATGGAAATCCTCCACAGCAACTTTGAAATTCAAAAAACAGGACAAAAGTTGGGCCTGGGGTTCAGGCTCAGTAGTAGAGCATTCGCCTCGCATGTGTGTGGCCCTAGTTTCCATCATCAGCACCACTAAAAGTAAATAAATAAAATAAAGGGGCTGGGGATGTGGCTCAAGCGGTAGCGCACTCGCCTAGCGTGCGTGTGGCCCGGGTTCGATCCTCAGCACCACATACAAACAAAGATGTTGTGTCCGCCGAGAACTAAAAAAAAATAAATAAATGTTAAAATTCTCTGTCCCCCTCTCTCTCTCACTCTCTCTAAAAAAAAAAAAAAAAAAATATATATATATATATATATATATATATATTTTTTTTTTTTTTTTTAGAAAGAAAGAAAGGACAAAAGTCCATTTTTTTTGAATGTGTGAAGTTAGCATAATGATCTCTGACTAACTATAACTATGAAAATAGCAAGCAACCAGAGGCACTTGATGCTCTTGCAAATTTCTGACCCATCAACCACTGTGTTAGTCAGCTTTTTGTTACTATGACCTGAAAGAATTCCCCACGCAAAGACACTTCGCCGGGAGAATTCCAATTTTATTGCAAAAAGCTGTGTGCTTATATAGAACTAAAGGGGAGATGGTAGGGCTTAGATAAATGGCAGGCCACCTGTTTATTGGCAAGTTCTTCCAGATATCAGTTCCCGCGCCCAGGCATTAGTTCTCATTGGGGCTAAGGTTCCCCGCCAGCGAGGTTTGAAATTGGCGCCGGCGGGAGAGTTCACAAGGGCGGGAACTTTTCGAGACACTGCAGAGAAGAAGAAGGTAGGAAGGAGAAGTTCTTAGGCGCCATGTTGGGGTTTTTCTTTGGGGTACGGCTGCCGTTTATACTTTTCCCAACATGACCAAAACATCCAACAAGATCAATACAGGAGGAAGAGTTTATTTGGGCTCATGGTTTCAGAGGATCAGTCTATGGGCAACTGGTTCCATTGTTCTGGGCCTGACATGAGGTAGAACATGATAGAAGAACGGATGGCAGAGGAACTGCTCAGATCATGGCAGCTAGGAAGGAGAGAGAGAAAACAGGGAGCCAAAACCAAAATATAATCCCCAAGGGCACGCCCCCACCCCACCCCCAGCGACCTACTTCCTCTAGCCATGCCTCTTATACCTACAGTTACCACCCAGGAAACTATTTAAATTATTAATTCATCAAACGAATGAATTAGGTTACAGCTTTCATAATCTGGTTGTTTAAACATTCCTGCATTGCCTCACCCATGAGCTTTTTGGAGATACGTATCCAAACCATAGTAACCACCTTATTATCATATACATGGTTCTAAAATATGGCCATGGTAGGCAATTTTACTCTCACCTTTTTTGTTGTGAACATTAAATACATTCTCAATAATTATAAGGAAAAGTACCAAAAACAAAACCCAACACTTGTCTTATTTAAACACCAAAAATAAGAACTTAAAGTTTGTCAGACATTATTTAATTCATTTTCATTGTGAATAATAACACTGTGAGCATTTTAAATATTTCTTGTAATACCGGTTACACTTCAATTTTTTTCATAGCTTTCTTTAAAAAATAGACTTTATTTTTAAGGTATTTTTTTTTTTTTTAGGTTTGCAGCAAGATCAAAGGAAAGGTACAGAAATTTCCCACAGGTTCCTTGTCTCTTCCCTTGCCTAGACTCCTCTCTGATCAACATCCCTCACCAGAATGGAATATTTATTGCAAAAGTGTACATAAATATATATTATAAATTTGTTCAAGTTCATAGAATGCTTCCTATATGTATAATATGTCAAAATACACTGTACTGTGATGTATATCTAAAAAGAATAAATAAACAAACAAACTTAATAGAATGTACAATACAAAGCATCAACCCTAATGTGAACTATGAACTGTGGGTAATAACATGTTAATATAGGTTCATTGATTGTTCAGACAGTTTAAAACTGGTTCTAGATCGTAAAAGGGAAGTAAAATTGGCTCAGACTCCTGTATTCTTTTATTCTTTTATTGTATCAAAAGATACAATCTATAGGGCAAAGTATTGTTACAAGGTGATTAGCACAGTGTAGATATAGTAAGATAATATCATCAGGATAGAAAAGGGAAATAGTGGGGGAAGGAGTGCTAGGAGCCACAAGCAAATAATATGATGCATGGCACTTTTGGTTGTAAGGTGATGCCAGTTAGCCATTGAGATGATATGATTATGTTAAGATTTACATTCATATGGAAATTGGACTCCTGCTGTTCACCTTGGCCTGCTACGGGACACACGTTACTACGGGACTCCTGGAGAGTTCCCATTGGTTGGGGAAGGATAGTAGGAGGGAATTCCGGGGAGGTCGCGCCCCCCCCCCCTCAGGTAGACGCGCGTGGGTGGACCGGTTTTGGCTTGCCGGAGCATACGGAGTATTGGCGGCTTTTTCAAAAATAAAGTTTTGTTCCTGCTTGAGTGGCTCGGGATTCTGTGCCCAGCCAGACTGCGGCAAAGGAGGAAGAGTTATAGGAAGGATTCAAGAAGAAGGTGGAAAAAGTTGTCTTTTTTTTCAGCATGACTAAGAGAACCAGGTGAACAAGGCAGGTATGAGGTATGGCAGAGGTGAAGGAAATATTGCAAATGGAGAGGAAAGATATATATACATACCCAGAGGCATGGCAAAGTCTGGTGTACTTGAGAGTTGACAATGCTTTTTGCATAGAAATCACAAAAGAAAAAATTCAGCTAAGAGAATGGGAGGGAATGAATCAAAACAATTAAATGGTAAGCAGGTGGTAAAAATAACCCATGGGATGGAATTTGAAGTTAATTCCCTCATGATTTCTTTTTTGTTTGCTTGTTTGTTTGTGGTGCTAGGGATTGAACCCAGGGCCTTGTGCCTACAAGGCAAGCACGCTACCAACTGAATGGTATCCCCAACCCCTCTGATGATTTTTAAGGGAGGAATTGGTAATGGTTAATTCGGTGTATTTTAAAATAGAGAAAGGAAATACATAAAAAAGGACATTGTAAAAATTAGTGAGCTAACTAAACTTTGGCAACAGAAATAGAGAAAATGTTTAGGGGATAAAAGAACAGGATACAGGGACATATTAAATGTTGAGAGTGAAGAAGCAGGAATTTTATGAGATGAATCCCTACTATGCTGCATTAAAGAAATATAGGGAAGATCAAATTAGTGGGGGAAATCTATGAGTTCCAACTTTTCGAATATTGAGTTTGAGATGCTTCTGGGACAACCAGGAGGAGTTATTCTATTATCAGTTAGGTAAACGGAAAGAAGCCTGTGGCCAGGAAAGAGATATGGGGGAAATGCTGATTTGTTAGTCATTGACATTCAGTTGGCAATGCAGGTTAACAGGATTGGAAAAGACAGCCTAGGGAGAAAATGTAAATGAAAGAGAAGTGAATCATTCTCATTACTTAATAGCTGAGTAATCAAATGGGATTCTCTGATCTGTCTACTGATTGTAATAAAAGAAAAAAAATGTAGGGGGTGTGGCTCAGTGAGAGAGAACATGCATGAGAAGCCCAGGATTTGGTTCCAGCATCACAAGAAGAAAAGGAAGGAAAAAAAAAAAAAAAAACACAAAAAAACAGGGCTGAATTGAATTGCATCCAAAAGACAAGGTGGTCTTTTGAGTGTCTTCTAGCAGAGTGGAAAAGCTGTTTCCTGGTCTTTTTTCCCCTTGAGTTTTTCCTAGTCTCTCTAGCCCCTTGCCTTTAAGGTTTGTACCTGATCTACTGGCCCCTCATAATTGGTCTCTCTGCTTCTGATAAGCCTCTTTCTAATCCACCCTACACATTATTTTCCAGTCTTTATAAACACTATTTATTTATTTATTTATTTTTCTTTTTTGGTACTAGAGATTGAACCCAGGGGCACTTAACCACTGAGCCATCTCCCCAGCCCATTTTACTGCCATAAACACTATTTAATTTCCTATCATCTTACTCCCTCTGCCCTCCACCCAGCCATATACACATTTCTCAAAAATATTCAGTCAATAAATTGCAGGCATTTTACATAATGGACAGTGCTTTCTTTGGGGGATAGATAAATCAGGGTTTGAGCATCGGTTCCTTTAACAAGTATTATATTGGACCATGTGGAACTCCTGCTCTTATAAGTTGAAAGTGATTGAACATCAGAAGTTTCATATGGTTCAACCTGATAACTTTGAGAGCCCACATGCAAGTCAAACAAATCTCTCAGAAATTAACTCCAAAGACCTCATATGTCCCCTAGCAAAAGATGGCTTTAGCCCATCTGGTTAGCAATTTCTTTTTCCTTAGGAAGAAATCAGAAATATGAAAAGAAAAATCCCTTCTCTTTGGGTTAAGATAGAAATGTCAATAGAGGAAAGAATTTGGGGCCCAGCAAATGTCATCAGGTAGATTCATTTGAGTAAGATTTCTTGTTCAGGCCTGGAGATAGAGAAGTTTTCTGATTGTCATTTTCCCATGGTCTACTACCAGTTATTTCCTTGGTCTTTTCTGAGAAAACTATTATTTCTTTAGAAGTGTTAATATTACTTATTGGGCTGTGTAAATTCTTACTCAAGTCCCAGAACCACTCTCTTTCTTCTAAATAATTTTGACTGCTTCTTATTGTGGATTTCATAATTTAACTCTCAGAAGCCAAACTCATAAAGATGATTCATTATGCTTTCATGTTTAATTTATGATTTATATTAATGGTTGGTGAACATTTTTAAAGCAGGAATTTGGTCATTGAGACAGAAGTTGAGAGAGAGAACATAGAATATCATCAATCAAAAGGAAAGAAGTGTAGCTCTAGGTACAGCAGGAGCAGGAATGGGGACATCAAGAGCCCCAAGATCTGCACCTTTTGCCCTACAATGTTCCCCGGGATCCACAGAATACATTATGCATTTCATGGTAATATCTGAGAATCTTCCAGCTTGATTGACTGTGAGAGACCAACCTTACAGTAAGATTTAAGACATCAGTGTTATTGTGCCTGTTTTCTAGCACTCACAACATGCAGCTGTCCTTTCTTATGAAAGCCATCCCTGGCCCTCCAGCTCTCCCCATAGGACATGAAGTGGAAGCCTATTGGCACTTGCTTCACTGACCCATACTTAATCTGCACGCCTTTCTGCCTCATTAAGCTGTAAGCTCATTCATTCAACAAATATTTACTTTTAATTTGCTTTATACTTATAGTCCTGCTTTTAACACAGGGCCCAACACAGATGAGAGATCATTGATATACACGAATTAATGAATAAATTGAATACACTTATTGTTGTTCTTATTTTTATAGTAGCAGCTAGGATTCTTGACTAATTTACTGAGAACTTTTCATTTTCTGGGGTTTGTTCTAAATGTTTTACATATATTATCCCTCTAATCCTCATAATATTCCTAGGAGATTGGTATTATCCTTAACAGATAACTCCACTACATGGCTGATGTTCTATTTGCAGTTAACTGATATTTGCTATAGGTTTGCATCTCTCCCATCAAATTCATATGTCTGAATCCCCAGGACTTCAGAATATGACTTCATTTAGAAACAAGATCTTTGAGATGGTATGAAATCATCCTGGAGCAGAGCTAGGTGGCAACCAAATCTGACTGGTGTTCTTATAAAGAGGGGAGATTTAAGGGTGGGCGTGCGCACACATACACACACACACACACACACACACACACACACACACACGGGGAGAATGCCACATGAAGATTAGGATCATGCTGTCATAAGCCAAGGGACCACCAGGAACTAGGAGAGAAGCCTGGAATAGAACACCCCTAGACCCTTCAGAGGAATTATCAGTGGGTTTCTCTTAATCTCAGGCCTCACCATCCACAGTGCTACAGAGGGCAAAGGATGGGTAGCAAGGAACAGAAATCATTCTATTTATTTTAAGCAGAAAATGATGAAACCCATGGAATTACATGCTGAACAAATTGTTGGATGGGTTGAAGAATTAGGCAGAATTGATCCTCTAGAAAATCGTTTACTTTGGACAGGAAGAAATCACGAAGAAATTACAAGGCTGCTACTAGAGATACTGGTTCCAGGAACACATGCCCATACTTGTGATCCAGAAATCAGGAAACCACAACCAGGAAGTTACCATTGCTGTTGCCATACCTAACATCCATATTCCTGGAATGCTCAGGCACAAAAGCCATATTTTCACAATGTTGCAGAAAAAATAGTCAAAGCAGCAAGAATTTAGTCATCACTGCTTCTGCCTTCTAAATCTCTTGCTTGTGTATCTGTTTTATGGAATTTAATTCACATAAATTACTCTAGAAGCAAAGGAGTCTTATAAGTATTGTCACTTGTCAGTCTCTGTACTATACCAAGACATGGCTGGACAAATGTGGCAACAGAAGCTGAGTGAAAATCATCCACAAAAAGTGAAGGGTGAAAGAACTTTAGATAATATGAGAATCATCGGCAAAAAGATGGTAACTGAATCAATGGAGAAGATATAATCAACGGGAAGTCGGCAGTGAAAGATTATTGAGGACTGAGGGATTCCAAATTGAAGAGATAATCAAAGAAAGAAGTCAGAGTCTCCCAGAAGAGACTGAAATTGAAAGACCAGAGAGGTAGAAAGAAATCCAAGAGTATGGTTCTTGAGATCAAAAAGTGGAAATAATTGGAAAAACTCATATCACTATGAGTCAACAGCTTCTTACCTCTTTTAGCAAAGTCAAAAGAGGGACATGAACACTTTCTAGTTACAAAAGGTGGTTCTGACCCTAGAGAGGTGTCATACAGGAAAATAAACTGTATCCCAACCTTTCTCAATCATCTTCATTAAGATTTCTCAGGCTGATGATGGGAACTTGCTTACAGAAAAACTTGTCACTGACAAAACTGGATGAGTCTGGTATCCCCACGCAAGATTTTTTTCTAACAACCTCAATTTAGACGTGGGATGTGGACAGAGCACAAAAGGCAGAAGATATGACATGAGAGATTTCAATCACATGATAAGCTTGTCTGTGGTTGTCTGAAAACACAAGAAACACACCAAGTTTTTGAGGGAAATGTATTGTTCAAAAACCTGCAACGACTGTGATAAAAATTTAGGTAGGCAGGTAGATAGAAAGATCAATTGATGGATATTTTTTTTTTCATTTTGCTATGATTTGAAAGTGTGCCAGCAAAATTTCTATGTTGGAAACTTAATTCCTAACTTCATATGTTGATGGTATTTGGAGATAATGCCTTTGGAATATAATTAGGGTTAGATGAGGTTATGGAGGTTAGGCCCATGATGAGATTAGTGGCTTTATAAGATGAGAGTGACACCGTCGTTTGCTCTCAGCAGGCAATGCTCTTCACCATGTTACGACACAGGTGGGAACACGGAAGGAACACGGTCTCGGAGCTGAAAATTGTGTTTCTTAGCTTCTTTTCTAGCTATGTATGATACATAACTAGGTTTTAGCTAAGGAATGTAAACCAAAGTCATGTGTGAAACTACAGGTGTTTTTTGTTTTTTTTTTAAAAAGACTAAATCCAACCTACTTACTTTTCCATTTCCTGCTGGTCAAATGTGAAAGTCACCTTGGAACACAACATGAAAGCCACAGCAGTGGAACCCAGATACCTGGGTGACTTCATAGTACAAGCTGCTTTATTTGCTATGAATCTGCATCTTGAAAACTTGGGAAAAAGAGAAATGAGCTGAGCTTGTTTAAGTTACTGTTAAGTTCACTATTATTCCAGCAGCAAATATAGTCATCAGTTACCCTGCTCCTTGTCCTGGTAATGTCCCTTCCCTGTCACATTCTGGGACCCATTCAAGGACCCTGCTAATATTCAAAACATTTTTTTTTTTAGTTTATAAAAATTAGGAAAAAAAATTTTAGCCCTTTTTTTCATTCTTTTATTTTTCTAGTGTTTGCTCAAGAATATAATATAATACGAAGGAAGGAATGGAAATCTGTTTAATTCTTGAATTACATTATGAATTTTTATTTATTTGACTTCATTCCAGTAGATAGCCTAGAATGAAAGCTTGTTTCTATTCTCAGCTTTATTCTCAATTATATTTTACATTGAACCTATATCATTTGATCACAATATTAAAAAACTAGTAAAAAACACTTTGACATTTTTGTTTTTTCCTACTAACTTCTATAAAATCATCTTTAAGCAAATAATAATAATAATAATAATAATGTCTTTCTCAAGAGAAAAAAAGTAACTGGTTTGAAAGAAAATTTAATAAGTTTATCAAATCATGTTGCCTAAAAGTGAAAAGATCCTGTTTTAATGAGTAAGTATAATGAAGGTTTATGGATTTCAGTTCAGGCTGGACATTTTCAATAATTTTGATTCAAAACTGAAACACATAATCAGAGGAGTCTATTATTTAGAAAGTAAAAACTAACATGAGATTTCCTGACTCACTGTGTGATTGTTTTGGTGTCACGGAGATAAAGAATTTCAGAAAAGTATTTGAAAAATGAAAGAGCAACAAGAGCTACCCTGAAAAGGTCTATATTTGTTTGGTGATAAGTTTAGGAACAGAGCTGAGAGGGGCCTTGGCATCTCCTGCAGGAGCACATGAGTGGTTCTGGCTTCTGTTAATGGAGGCACAAGCAAAGTAGACTGTATAAACATACTGCCCCACTGCCAGTGAGGCTGCCCTAAAATAGCAATAGCATACCAGCTTTACTGAATATCCCAAAAAGGATAGGCAATATTGAATACCCCTAATTAGGTAGGGTTAAAAATCGAATCATATTATACTTACAGAAAACCAGCCCTGAAAAAAAGATACCAATTCAAAAGAAGCTTACATAGAATTTTATTCTTGAAATGGGTGAAGGGAAAAGAAGAGAGAGTTTAAGTGGAGAAAGCTTTGAGAAACAGGTTTTTCAGGCTGTTCTGGAAACAACGATAAAGACTTTTTCCTAATATAGAACTTTTCACTGTGTGATAATGAAAAAAAATCTAATTTTATTGAATCCATTCCTTGAACTTTGTTTTAACTTTGTTGCTTGTACTTTGACTATATAAAACCCAGATGTGAGTTAGCTGTAATTAACTGTTTTAGTCAGCTTTTTCACTGCTGTGGCTAAAAGGACTGGTCAGAACAACTGTAGAGGAAAGGTTTATTTGAGAGCTCATGGTTTCAGAGGTTTCAGTCCATAGAAGTTCAGCACCATTCTTCAGGGCACCAGGTGAGGCTGAACATCATGGTGGAAGAGTGTGGCAGAGGGAATCGGCTCACATGATCAGAAGGTAGAAGGAAAGACTCCACTCTCCCGATACAAAATACATGCCCCATAGTCACGCCCCCAACGAACCACTTCCTCCAGCCACAACCCACCTGCCTTTAGCTACCACCCAGTTAATCCCATCAAGGATTAGTTAATTTATTAGGTTAAGGCTATAACCCAATCATTTCTCCTCCAAATCTTGCATTGTCTCACATGTGAGCTTTTGGGGGACACCACATCTAAACCAAAACATTAGTATTATTTGTTTAGAATTAATAAGTGACCTTATTTTAAAGAATTTTAACCAAACTAAAGTTATCTGGGATTTACTAGCCCTCAAATCTAATTTGATGGTTCTACTCTTTACTAAGCTTTAAATCTTGGGCCAATTTACTGTTGATGACATCAAAATGGCCAAGGGTAAAATCCAGAGAGCTCAGGAAATGTTACTTTAGCCACACATTCCAAATTACAGAGAAGCATCCCTGATTCATCAGAAATGATAATAAGTGAAGAAATCCAACAGAAATAGAAAAAGATAAGTATTGTTACGTGGCAGTCTGGATACACTGACAAGAATTTTAGATTGTATTTTGATAAAACCTAAAAGGAACATGAGTTATAGAACCTGTTCAATAACCTATGTTAAAAATACCTTCTTCTCTACCACATCTAAGCCGCATTATTCAACATTACATTTGTGAAAAAAAAGTAAGGCTTGGAAATGGGGTAGGGTCAGGATCAGGGTAAGGGTCAGCTCTATCTGTACTTAGAAATAGGAGGCTCAGGGATTCAGTGAAGCTCAGGACAATGGGAATCAGGAAATAGGCTAAGAGACATAAGGTAAGGTGTTGTGAATAGGGAGACTCTAA
Organism: Spermophilus citellus; assembly: GCF_964194105.1. NCBI lineage: Eukaryota > Metazoa > Chordata > Mammalia > Rodentia > Sciuridae > Spermophilus > Spermophilus citellus. Next base: position 148,124,520 of record NC_138187.1, read on the forward strand.
CCCGTGTGGTTCAGTCAGGAGGGGCATTATGTTCAAAAAAGAGCAGGAAAACAAAAATTCTATTTTTATTTATTTATGTTATCCCAGAATCATAAGGGGGAACCCAAGTACATAGATCAACAATAACCCTTATTTCAATTTCCGTCTTTCCCAATCCTCTAATACTCTATAAACTCCAGGTGCTGATTGCATCTCTGTCCAGGATGCCTCTTTTCCTCCCATCTACCAGTCTATTCCATAATCTCCCTGACCACATCTTTCATCTCTGCACAATAAAGATTCCTCGAGACGTGCTAGTGACATGTCAAACACTATGATATTGCCAAGCACCTGAAGAGTTTAGTCTATCTTCCCCCTTAACAATAATTTTTAAAAATAGTCCATGATATTCATGCTTTCCCCAGACTCCAGATTCTGCACAACATTCTTTGGATGCAGAGTGAGGGAGACAAAACCTTCTTTAGTAAACATAAAATAAGCAAAGATGAGGAATAGTCATATATTAAAATTTTCCTTGTCACCCATACATTACATGGTAATTTTAAAAGAGAATTAAAAAATTTAGTTGCAAAATCAACATACCTATGGAAATCTAAATAATAGTCATGTTGAAACCTATTTAAGAGAAAAGGACTGAAGTAAAAAATCCAGCATTGAAGTGGCACCCCCTTTCTCCACAGAAAAGCCCTTTTCATCATGGCTGATTTTAGGACTGTCAGCAAAAGAGTCCATTGTAGATAAACTTCCTATTTTCATGTCACCCTGTTTACTTGGCCACTGGCCGAGAAGATACCAGCACTCCAGGTGCTGGACACCCCTTACTAGTTTTTCACAACTGAATCCAGTATAGTAGTTTGTAGAAATGTGCTAACGAGGCTTCTGGCTTTGAGCTGGGCTTCACAGAGATGTATACATTTTTAAGATAAAAAATGGGCTCATGGTAACAGCTGGCAGGGGGAATAAAGAAAGGGGAGATGAAGCTCTCCCCTTCTCAGGTATTGTCCTTGAAGAGTTAACTTGCCCAGAAAAGTGAAAGAAAAAGCTGCTTTTATGTGAACTTCTGCAGACTGTAAACTTCTGAGCCCCTCCCCTTACATGCTGGGTATAAAACTCTGAAACTCCCTGAACTCAGGGTTCAGGGAATTGATTGATTACAGCAAAGGCTGTGCCCTCTGAACCTGGCTGCAGCCAAATAAAACTGTTTCCTGCTATCTTGGGTGCCTTGCCTCGTTTTTTTCCCTAAACATTTTTGGTGACCCAGATGGGACACGGGAGATAAGGAAGGCTATTCTGCCTCTCTTGTCTCTAGGGACAGGCTTCCCTGGGGCTGTAGGGGACAACATTCCCCTTGGCAAGACCAGGCCACTCTTAGCCTGAAGGAGGATCGACTCACCCAGCGCGCTGGGGCTGCCACCCCAGAGCACAACAGAACCCACAGGCAGCAGGAACCAGAATTAGGGTTTTGGAGCACCGCGCATCTGAACAGGTAGGACCCGAGTCCATTTGGTTTGCAACCCACCTGACTTCCCCTTCGAGGCCTAGGTGGGTGGAAGAGAGGCTTGATCACCCTCTGTTGGGTCCCAAGTACCCTCCAAAGGGGTTGGAGCGGAACCGGACCCGGACCCGGGGAGTCGCCCGAGTAGTCTCTGTTCGGGGTCAGCGAGCAGAGGGGAAACCGTGACTCCCCTTTCTGTTTGGTTTGGAATTGTTGGAATTTGGGCGGTATAGAATTTCTGACCTGGCCATGTCTGTGGGAAAGTGTGTGAAAGTGTGTGAATGAGACAGACAAAGGGAAGGGTTCCAACCCAACCCGAGGGCCGAAGCAAGAGCAGAGTCCTGACCCGCGGTTCTGTGGCCCCTCATACAGTCTATGGTGGAATTTCACCAACCAACGTCTGGGGAAAGCCCCAGGTCGGGGGTTGATACCGACCCACAAGGCTAAGAGGGCCCTAAGTCCCTGAGAGGGGAGTGGCCGGAGATGGACGAAGCGAGTCTTGTTCTAAGTGTGTGACACCGATGCAGGGCGGAACATGGGAGGCACCCTACGGAAACTGAGCCTTCTGAAATGTGTGTGAGAAACCGTTAGGAAGGTTTTCCTGGTTACAGTGGGGTGAAACTCACTCCACAAAGGTTGCATACTCTGTGAATTAGAGTGGCTCACCCAAGATGTGGGCTGGCCATCAGAAGGATCTTTAGATGAGAGAGTCATTGCTGAGGTCCTTTTGATTGTTGTTGGAACCCTGAACCAATTCTCTTATACTGATTGCTGGCAAGAGATAGTACAGAAATAGCCCCCTTGGTTGAGAGCCTGTCTGGATGGACAGTCCAAGCTGATGTTAGCCAGGAGCACAGTGGTCTCTAAGACTCAGCGGAAAGCAGCTAAACAGAAAATCTGACTAAGAAAGACAGGAAAGGGAACAGTTTTCCCCATGAGCCAGAAGAGGACCCATGACCAACTTTGCCAAGACCACTGGGACAGCAGAGTGTCCCCTCAGCCCCCTTGTCCTCAGAGGCAACAAATGATGGCCTCCAATACTGGCTATTCCTTCCTCTGTGATGTCCTCAGAGCCAAAGGCTTCCTAGGACCAAAGACTCTTTCACCTCCCAAGATTAAGGTGGGAGATTTGTCCCAAGATCAGAGCCATAACTCAGATGAGAACTCCCCAAATGCCCCAGCAAGGGATCAAAGGACATGCCCATGTTGACCAGAAGGAAATGTCTGAGGGAGACAAGGCAGTTTTGTGAGCCAGCCTTTCCCCACCATTGTGCTCATAAGCTGGAAAAATCATACTCCCTCCTACAGGGAGAAACCCTGGGCCATGACTGATCTGATGCAGCCCATTATCCAGAGCTAGGACCGGCCCCAACAAAAAAGAAGGTCTAAAGATAAAGAGATGTCAAGAAGCCCTCAGAGAAAGTCTAAAAGAATAGAAAAAAGAGAACAAAGTTAGAAGGAATCAAAGCCAGCCCTGAGCCCCAGCCTAAACTGAGCACATCTGCAAACAAACAGAGCAGGAGCCAAGATCCTGCAGTGGGAGATAACAAAAAAATTCCTGCATCTTAAAGTGCCAGAGGCTCTATGTATGCCTCCCTTCCCTAAATGACAGTTCCTCTAGGGGCTTAAGCACATCATCATTGGGACAGCACTGGATTCTGACTTAAAAGCCCATATCTATCAAGAAAAAGGTCAAATACTTTGGTTACCATCTGACTCAGCAACAGAACAGACAATAGCAACTGGGCCTCACAGAAACAGGAGATCTGTTCAATTCCAGTCCCTTCAACCTGCCATCAGACTAGAGAATTCTTGGAGGCTACCAGGTTCAGACATGTATGGATCCCCAACTTTCAGTCATGACAAAAACCCCTCTATGAAGCCACAAAGGGGGGAGAATAGGATCCTCTAATATAGGGGTCAACTAAGAAAAAGGCCTTTGAGGACATTAAACAAGCACTCACCAGTGCACCTGGATTAGGGCTCCCTGACCTCACGAAACCTTTCTTTCTGTATGTCCATGATTGGTCTGGAGTGGCTATAGAAGTTTTGACTCAGATGCTGGGGACATGGCAACCATCCAGTGGCCTATTTTTCAAAACAGCTGGATTCTGTAGCCCAGGGCTGGCCACCTTTTATGTGCCCTTGCACCCATAGCTCTTCTGGTGTTGGAAGCTGATAAACTGGCCATGGGACAAGAACTGGTTGTCAGAGTTCCTCATTCAATTTTGACATTGTTAAAATATAAAGGACACTATTGGTTGACTAATGAAAGAATGGTCAAAGATCAGGGCATGTTATGTGAAAACCCATGTATCCACATTGAGGTCGTCAGAACTCTAAACCCAGCAACTTTGCTGCCCATTGGACCTGGAAAACCTGATCACAAATGTATTGAGGTCATGGGTGAAGTGTTCTCCAGCAGACCAGACCTAACAGACCAGCCTCTCGAGGACGCTGATGCAGAGTAACTCACAGATGGAAGCAGTTTTATAAAAGACAAGGTATGTTTTGCTGGATATGCAATGGTCACTCTGGACTCTACTGTCAAGGCAGAGCCTCTGCCTCAAGGAACTTCAGCACAAAAAGTAAGACTTATTGCTTTGACTCAAGCACCTCAGTTGACAGCAGAACTCTATGTGAATATGTACATAGACTCAAAATATGCATTCGCTACCCTTCATGTTCATAGGGCCTTATGTAGGCTAATTAACTCAGGAGAAAAAAAGTGGGGGACATGATGTATGGGCAAGAAATTCTTAAACTTTTGGATGCACTGTGGGCTCCCAGGAAGGTTATGATTATATATTGCCAAGGTCATCGAAAGGGAAACACTGTGGTTTTTCAGGGCAACCGGAGAGCTGACAGAGAGGCCAGGTTAGCTGTCTGCAAGAAACGGGAAGAAAATCCAGTCCCAGGTTTAAATGCTGCCCTTCTGCCTGGCCGACTAGCTAACAGAATGGGAGCCAACCTACTCCCAACATGAAAGTAAGTAATTTAAGACTGAAAAAGAAAATTTTCTCCCAGGTGGATGGTGGAGATTTTCTGATGGCCGGAATAGCCATCCTGGAGTTTCTAGCCCCAGCCTTTATCAAACAGTTTCGCAGGAAAACATGTTGGACATACAGCACTTGAGTTAGTTCTGAGTCAACATTTCTATGACCCCCAGCTCACAAGCATCACCTGGATGATCTACAAACAATATGAGGTTTGTGCTCACAACAATTCTTGTCAGGGGCCAAAGCTTTCACCAGGAATCCAAACTATAGGAGGAGTACCTTTTGAAGACTGGGAAGTAAACTTCACTGAACTACCATGCTCACGGGGCTATAAGTAACTTTTGGTTTTTGTGTGTTCCCACTCTGATGGGTGGAAGTCTTTCCCACCTGCACTGAAAAGGCTAAGGTGTCCCAATAATTATTGGCTCAGACAATGGGCCAGCTTTGGGGCAGAAGTGATACGATTACTGACCAAGAGTTTAAATATCAGATGAAAGTTATGTACTGCCTATAAGTTGCAGAGTTCTGGTAAAGTTCAAAGGATGAACAGAACTTTAAGGCTCAATTGGGTAAGCTGTGCCAGGAGACTCACTTACATTGTGATGAACTTCTCCCTATTGTACTTTTGAGGATTAGATCCACTCCCACAAGGAGGACTGGATTCTCTCCTTATGAGATAATGTTTGGAAGGCCTCCCCCTCTTATTAGGGGGCTATAGGGAGACTTAAGAGAGATAGGGGAATTAACCCTGAGTCGACAGCTTCAGGTCTTAGGGAAAACTATACAGGTTCTCAACCAATGGATTAGAGAAAGATTGTCAGTAAGTTTGACCCAGGTGCACACTCCTTCAAGCCTGGAGATTGAGTCTGAGTCAAAGAATGAAATATTCAACCCCTGAACTTGTTTGGAAGGGCCCTTTCACTGTTATTCTATCCACCTCAACTACAGTAAAGTTTGCAGAGATAGGTCCCTGGATTCACTACACCAGACTCACGCCTGTACCTGCGGACTTGGAGTGCTCTCCAGATGCTGCTACACCCTTGAAGCTGACCATCCTGAAGAAAAAGGAGCACCGGAGAAGCTTGAGGATCAGAAGGACAATAGCCCTGCTCCAGTCACTCCGGAAGCTGACTGGTCTATGCACGGCCGAAGCTTGAGGAGACTACGGCCCTGTTTCAGCCACACAGGAGGCTGATCTATTCATAGTGAAAGATAAACCTTCTATGAAAACTAATGGACTCTTTCAACCTCTAAGATAATTCCTATAGTGTAATGGTTAACACTCTGCGCTCTAAAAAACAAAATTTCACTTATATTTTTTTTATCTTGCTTATATAAGTTTTCTAGGATTTGTTTGGTGTTATTAATTTGGCTTTGTTAATTTATGCCTTTTAACCTATGCTAATCAAAATGTGAGTCTATTATTTAGTTTGGTTTCCTTTGATAACCTTAAGAGATTCTGTTCTACTCCTATTCCAACCATGGAGATCATGTGAACCATGTGTCAAGACAATCCACTATAAGAGGTGGTAAAACATATAATTAGGACCTGTCCCACTAGAGGAATGCTATAGATGGATGACAATAGACAAACAGTTAAGGATATAGCCAACAACACAAGAGAACTAGCACATGTGCTTGTTCATACCTAGAAGGGCATTAAAGTTTGAATCCCAAACATGCTTTTGGGAGATGGTTTTCAACTCTTGGTAGATTTAAAACTTAACTGGTGTAGTGGGTATTCTGCTGTTAACCTGTTCATTGCTCCCATGTTTGGCTCCACTGTGCATTAAAACTATTGGGTCCAATATAGAAGCTGCTGTTGAAAGGATGACAACAACTAAGGTTTTGGCATTATATAAGGCCTTAAGCCAAGATAATGGTAATGATGCTCTTAAATTTAAAGGATTAAATTAAGGAGAGCATCATTAAAGGGGGGAATTGAAGTGGCACCCCCTTTCTCCACATAAAAGCCCTCTTCACCATGGCTGATTTTAGGACTGTCAGCAAAAGAGTCCGTTGTAGATAAACTTCCTATTTTCATGTCACCCTGTTTACTTGGCCACTGGCCGAGAAGATACCAGCACTCCAGGTGCTGGACACCCCTTACTAGTTTTTCACAACTGAATCCAGTATAGTAGTTTGTAGAAATGTGCTAACGAGGCTTCTGGCCTTGAGCTGGGCTTCACAAATGTATACATTTTTTTAAGATGAGAAGAAGATACTAATTGGGCTCCATGGTAACAGCTGGCAGGGGAAGAAAGAAAGGGGAGAAGAAGCTCTCCCCTTCTCAGGTGTTGTCCTTAAAGTATTAACTTGCCTAAAACACTAAAGGAAAAAGCTGCTTTTGGGTGAACTTCTGCAGACTGTGAACTTCTGAGCCCCTCCCCTTAACATGCTGGGTATAAAACTCTGAAACTTCCTGAACTCGGGGTTCAGGGAATTGATGGATTACAACAAAGGCTGTACCCTCTGAACCTGGCTGCTGCCAAATAAAACTGTTTCCTGCTATCTTCGGTGCCTTGCCACGTTTGTCCCTATAACAGTATAAAAACCAGAATGAACTTCTCTCTTTATGCCATATGATAATACACAAGCTCAAAAGTAAAGACAAAGACCCAGAAAAACTGGCAGAGACAAGGCTTTAAAAATGTTTAATCTTGTAGAAAACTCTCTTCTTGTGTCCAAAATCTGCTAGATCAATATTAAATACAATTCTGAATGCACTATTTCCCTACTTAGGTACTGTGTAATGGCCATTGCCAAATTCCAAACCCATTGCCAAATTCCATATTAATCCTCTTTGCAAGATTAATCATTTTAAACCAAGTCAAAAGTCTTTATGGTTTAGAACAACAAACATTATATCTTCCTATGTCACATGTCATTGCCTCTGGGTCATCTGCTATGGCTCTTCCTCTCATAGGACCCAGGGTTAAGGAATAGTCCCTACCTGAGATGTGCATTCTTGTGGCAGGAAGTTGGTGGATACATGCAATAGCTCTTAAAGCTTCTGTTTGGTTGAAACAAATATTATTACCTGTTCCTTTTCATTGGTCAAATAAAGTCACATCAGCAAGCTGAATGTAATGGGCTGAGAATATAAACTCTTTCCATAGGAGACACTGTAAATCACATGGCAGTGAATGGATTGTATTATTCTCTTCCAAGAACAGGGAGTATACAGATTGAAAACACTGTCTATCCTACATACTTTATACTATAAGCCTTTAGAAGTTACTGAAAGGTTTCCATAAAAGGAGTCACAGATTTTTTTTTTTTTTACAAATTTAAGGGAAATAAATTTTGAGATAAACACTTTCATGTATCCTATCTACTTCAGTACTTTCAGGTTTCCTTACTTAACCATTTCATCTCCAATTTGCTCTTTGGGTTATAGTCCTCTCTCCTTTACCTTCAACTTTTTCTTTTGCTCTGACTCTTTTTTTTTATTTTAAATTTTCATTTATTGTGTACAACTTTTTTTATTGGTTGTTCACAACATTACAAAGCTCTTGACATCATATTTCATACATTAGATTGAAGTGGGTTATGAACCCCCAATTTTACCCCAAATGCAGATTGCAGAATCACATCAGTTACACATCCACAATTTTACATAATGCCCTATTAGTAATTGTTGTATTCTGCTACCTTTCCTATCCCCTACTATCCCCCCTCCCCTCCCCTCCCATCTTCTCTCTCTACCCCATCTACTGTAATTCATTTCTCTCCTTGTTTATTTTCCCATTCCCCTCACAACCTCCTATATGTAATTTTGTATAGCAATGAGGGTCTCCCTTCATTTCCATGCAATTTCCCTTTTCTCTCCCTTTCCCTCCCATCTCATGTCTCTGTTTAATGTTAATCTTTTCTTCCTGCTCTTCCTCCCTGCTCTGTTCATAGTTGCTCTCATTATATCAAAGAAGACATTTGGTATTTGTTTTTTAGGGATTGGCTAGCTTCACTAAGCATAATCTGCTCTAGTGCCATTCATTTCCCTGCAAATTCTATGATTTTGTCATTTTTTATTGCTGCATAGTACTCCATTGTGTATAGATGCCACATTTTTTTTATCCATTCATCTATTGAAGGGCATCTGGGTTGGTTCCACAGTCTAGCAATTGTGAATTGTGCTGCTATGAACATCGATGTGGCAGTATCCCTGTAGCATGCTCTTTTAAGGTCTTCAGGGAATAGTCCGAGAAGAACAATAGCAGGGTCAAATGGTGGTTCCATTCCCATCTTTCCCAGGAATCTCCAAACTGCTTTCCAAATTGGCCGCACCAATTTGCAGTCCCACCAGCAATGAACAAGAGTACCCTTTTCTCCACATCCTCGCCAGCACTTGTTGTTGTTTGACTTCATCGTGGCTGCCAATCTTACTGGAGTGAGATGGTATCTTAGGGTGGTTTTGATTTGCATTTCTCTGACTGCTAGAGATGGTGAGCATTTTTTCATGTACTTGTTGATTGATTGTATATCCTCCTCTGAGAAGTGTCTGTTCAGATCCTTGGCCCATTTGTTGATTGGGTTATTTGTTATCTTATTGTCTAATTTTTTGAATTCTTTGTATACTCTGGATATTAGGGCTCTATCTGAAGTGTGAGGAGTAAAAATTTGTTCCCAGGATGTAGGCTCCCTATTTACCTCTCTTATTGTTTCTCTTGCTGAGAAAAAACTTTTTAGTTTAAGTAAGTCCCATTTGTTGATTCTTGTTATTAACTCTTGTGCTATGGGTGTCCTATTAAGGAATTTGGAGCCCGACCCCACAATATGTAGATCGGAGCCAACTTTTTCTTCTATCAGACGCAGAGTCTCTGATTTAATATCAAGCTCCTTGATCCATTTTGAGTTGACTTTTGTGCATGGCGAGAGAAAGGGATTCAGTTTCATTTTGTTGCATATGGATTTCCAGTTTTCCCAACACCATTTGTTGAAGATGCTATCCTTCCTCCATTGCATGCTTTTAGCCCCTTTATCAAATATAAGATAGTTGTAACTTTGTGGATTAGTCTCTGTGTCCTCTATTCGATACCATTGGTCCACCCGCCTGTTTTGGTACCAGTACCATGCTGTTTTTGTCACGATTGCTCTGTAATATAGTTTGAAATCTGGTATCGCTATACCGCCTGATTCACATTTCCTGCTTAGAATTGCTTTTGCTATTCTGGGTCTTTTATTTTTCCATATGAATTTCATGATTGCTTTCTCTATTTCTACAAGAAATGCCGTTGGGATTTTGATTGGCATTGCATTAAACCTATAGAGAACTTTTGGTAATATCGCCATTTTGATGATGTTAGTTCTGCCTATCCATAAACAGGGTATATTTTTCCATCTTCTAAGATCTTCTTCTACTTCTCTCTTTAGGGTTCTGTAGTTTTCATTGTATAAATCTTTCACCTCTTTTGTTAGGTTGATTCCCAAGTATTTTATTTTTTTTTTTTTGAGGATATTGTGAATGGAGTGTTTTTCCTCATTTCTGTTTCAGAAGTTTTGTCGCTGATATACAGAAATGCCTTTGATTTATGCATGTTGATTTTATATCCTGCCACTTTGCTGAATTCATTTATTAGTTCTAGTAGTTTCTTTGTACACCCTTTTGGGTCTTCTAGGTATAGAATCATGTCATCTGCAAATAGTGATAATTTAAGTTCTTCTTTTCCTATTTTTATGCCTTTAATTTCTTTCATCTGTCTAATTGCTCTGGCCAGTGTTTCGAGAATTATATTGAATAGAAGTGGTGATAGAGGGCATCCCTGTCTTGTTCCGGATTTTAGAGGGAATGCCTTTAACTTTTGTCCATTCAGAATGATGCTAGCCTGAGGCTTAGCATAGATAGCTTTTACAATGTCAAGGTAAGTTCCTGTTATCCCTAGTTTTTCTAATGTTTTGAACATAAAGGGATGCTGTACTTTGTCGAATGCTTTCTCTGCGTCTATCCTCTATTTTTTTGATGTGTTTTTGTATTCAATTCGCCAGAATTTTATTGAGGATTTTTGCATCTAGGTTCATTAGAGATATTGGTCTGTAGTTTTCTTTCTTTGAGGTGTCTTTGTCTGGTTTTGGAATCAGGGTGATGTTGGCCTCATAGAATGAATTTGGAAGAGCTCCCTCTTTTTCTATTTCCTGAAATAACTTGAAAAGTATTGGTATTAATTCTTCTTTAAAGGTTTTGTAAAACTCCGCTGTATACCCATCCGGTGCTGGCCTTTTCTTGGTTGCTAGTCTTTTGATGGCTTCTTCAATTTCATCCATTGATATTGGTCTGTTCAAATTGTGTGTATCCTCCTGACTCAGTCTGGGAAAATCATATGACTTAAGAAATTTATCGATGTCTTCACTATCTTCTATTTTATTGGAATATAGATTTTCAAAATAATTTCTAATTGTCTTCTGTATTTCTGTAGCATCTGTTGTGATATTGCCTTTTTCATCCCGTATGTTAGTAATTTGAGTTCTCTCTCTTCTTCTCTTCGTTAGCATGGCTAAAGGTCTGTCGATCGTATTTATTTTTTTGAAGAACCAACTTTTAGTTTTGTTAATTTTTTCAATAGTTTCTTTTGTTTCAATTTCATTGATTTCCACTCTGATTTTAATTATTTCTTGTCTTCTGCTACATCTGCTGTTGTTTTGCTCTTCCTTTTCCAGGGCTTTGAGATGAAGTGTGAGCTCATTTATTTGTTGGTTTTTTCTTTTTTTGAGGAATGACCACCAGGCGATGAATTTCCCTCTTAAAACTGCTTTCATTGTGTCCCATAGATTCCAATATGTTGTGTCTGTATTTTCATTTATCTCTAAGAATTTTTTGATTTCCTCCTTTATGTCTTCTGTAACCCATTGATCATTCAGTAACATATTGTTCATTTTCCATATGATGTAGGATTTTTCCTTCCTTTTTTTATCATTGATTTCCAGTTTCATTCCATTATGATCAGATAAAATGCAAGGTATTATCTCCACCCCTTTATATTTACTGAGGGTTGCCCTATGGCATAATATATGGTCTATTTTTGAGAAGGATCCATGTGCTGCTGAGAAAAAAGTATATCCATTTGATGATGGTTGATATATTCTATATATGTCAGTTAAGCCTAGGTTATTGATTGTGATATTGAGGTCAATAGTTTCTTTATTCAACTTTTGTTTGGAGGATCTGTCCAATGGTGAGAGAGGTGTGTTGAAGTCACCCATAATTATTGTGTTGTGGTCTATTTGATTCTTGAACTTGAGGAGAATTTGTTTTATGAATGTCACAGCACCATTATTTGGTGCATAAACATTGATAATTGTTATGTCTTGTTGGTGAATGGTTCCTTTTAACAGTATATAATGTCCTTCTTTATCCCTTTTGATTAACTTAGTCTTGAAGTCGATTTTATTCGATATGAGGATGGCCACCCCTGCTTGCTTACGAGGACCGTGTGCATGGTATATTTTTTCCCATCCTTTCACCTTCAGCCTGTGTATGTCTTTTCCCATCAGATGTGTCTCCTGGAGGCAGCATATTGTTGGATTTGTTTTTTTAATCCATGATACCAGCCTATGTCGTTTTATTGGAGAGTTTAAGCCATTAACATTCAGAGTTACTATTGATATGTGGTTTGAACTTTCATCCATGTTTGATTGTTTATCCTTTTTTTAAAAAAAAAATTTAGTTTGTCTCTCTATGATTGTCTTTCCCCTTGCCCTCTGTCTTTACTGAGGCACTTCCCACTGATGGTTTTGGTTATTGTTTTTCATTTCTTCCTCGTGTAGTGTTTTGCTCAAAATGCTTTGCAATGCTGGTTTTCTGGCTGCAAATTCTTTTATCTTTTGTTTATCATGAAAGATTTTTATTTCGTTGTCATACCTGAAGCTTAATTTTGCTGGATACAGAATTCTTGGTTGGCATCCATTGTCTTTCAGTGTTTGAAATACATTGTTCCATGACCTTCTTGCTTTCAGTGTCTGTGATGAAAAATCCGTTGTTCACCTTATTGGTTTACCCCTGAATGTAATCTGTCTCCTTTCTCTTGTAGCTTTTAATATTTTCTCTTTGTTCTGTATATTGGATATCTTCATAACAATGTGTCTTGGCGTTGGTCTACTGTGATTTTGTGTGCTCGGTGTCCTGTATGCATCTTCAATTTGTATATCTGTTTCCTTTTTTATTTCTGGAAAGTTTTCTGTAATTATTTCATTCAGCAGGTTACTCATTCCCTTGGTTTGAATCTCTGTACCTTCTTCTATCCCAATGACTCGTAAGTTTGGTTTTTTTATGTTATCCCATAACTCTTGGATGTTTTTCTCGTGATTTTTTACCAGCCTTTCTGAGTTGGCTAGACTCTTTTCAAGATGATATATTTTGTCTTCATTCTCTGACGTTCTGGCTTCTACTTGCTCCACTCTGTTAGTGATACTCTCAATTGAGTTTTTAATTTGGTTTATCGTTTCCTTCATTTCTAGAATTATTGTTTGATTATTTTTTATAATCTCTATCTCCTGATAAAGATGCTTAACTTCTTCTTTTATCTGTTTATGTAATTCATTCTCAATGTGTTCTTTCACTGCTTGAATTTGCTGTCTTGTATCCTCTTTAAGGTTCCATTCCATCTGTCTAAGGTGTTCTTTGAGTTCCTTATATGACCATTTTTCTGATGACTCTAGGTCCTCCTGAATATTTAGGCTGTCCTGCATTGTTTGTACTCCTTTTCTTCCTTGCTTTTTGAAGCTGTTCATGTTACTTCTTGTTCTGTTTGAATGATGAGTTACTGTTTACTCCTATAAATTTATTAGATGCTTGGGAGGAAAGGTATTAGAAGGGAAGGGAAGAAGTCACTAAAGAGAATGAGAGTAAGCAGGTAGAATTCAAGGAAGGGGGATAAGATAATTGAAAAGAAATGAAAAGACAAAAGAAGAAAAAAATAGGAAATAAAAAATGAAAAAAAAAATTTAAATAATAAAAAAAATTAAAATTAAAATTAGAAGAAAAAATTTTAAAATAAATTGTAAAAAAAAATTTTAAAAAACAACAAGAAAGAAAAATGAAAATGAAAGAAAAACCCAAATAAAAAAAAAAAAGAGAAAAGAAAAAAAGAAAAAAAAACTAATAAATGCAGTCTTAGAGTTTGATTAACTTCTCTTCCAGTAGGTGGCGCTATGCCTACCAGGCCAAGTTTCTCCTGTCAATACGCGGGAACCAATCACTGGGCAGCAGCTCCTCCTCCCAGACTGGGCGAGTCTCCAATCCTGAGTGCCTAGGGCCTCCTCTTGTGTCTAGTCACTTCCCACTTTTCCTCTAGCCAGGCCCCTCTCACGGGTGCCGCTCACCACGATACTGGCTACATGCCAGGTCTGCTGCTCCCGGGAGCCCTGTTTTCATGAACGACTGGGCACACTCTCCCAGTTTGCCATTCCCTCAGACCCTAAGTTTGTAGAGCTTGGGGTTGAGAATCCTCAGTGAATTTTACTTGCCCTCCGGTAGCCACGCCCCCGGTAGCTGGTGCAAGAGACCTCAGCTGTCAGCACTGGTGGGAGTGGTAGTTCTGCGCCACGGGTCCCACTCCACCTCTGATTCCCTCGGTCTGGCTATCGTGCTCACGGGAGAGCTGGGAGGGGCCCTTAAGGTTTCCCCGATGTGTGGAGAGGGAAGGCTAGGGAATTACACACCTGTAGCCACAGGTTTCAATGAAGTTATCTCCTCCGCTGCAGTCTGATGACGTCAGTTCTCTGCCATGGTGGTATCTCTTGCAAATGGCGACAGTTCGTTTCCCTTTGCCGGACGACCAATGCAACGGGTGGGTCCTGACTGTCTCTCCCAAGCCCCGTTTCAAACCTGTGGCCACTATTTATGAAGGCTCGGTAGGCATTTACTTCCGTAGGATGAGAAGGGCTGACCAGTTGTTTCAGCCGGATGGATTAGTTCTGAGTCACAGCTGTTTGTTTGCGGGAAGCAGGCGAACGGGAGCTTGAATTCAGCCGATCCGGGCTCAGTGCGTGTTCTGAGAGACCCAGACTGTTCGCCCCAGATCCACGTCAGCTCAGCATTGCCTAGTGATCATTTTGTTATTCAGTTGTAGTGTCAACACCCAGCAGAGCTGGCTCTCTTGGAACAGACCTAAGATCCAGCGAAGCATTTCAGGAGCCCAGAGGGAAAGATATCCAAAGGCACTCTTGGTCTCTGAGAGTTTTTCCTGTATTATCAAGTTGTATTAATAGATTTTTTTTAGCTCCAATTGTTTTTCACACGACTCTTGATGGCAAATTCTCTGTTATATCAGATTCCTTAATTACATTCCTCTTCCTTAATTTCTACAATTTTGCTTAACTTTACTTAATCACCAAATCTAATTCTTATTCTTCTACAAGAGATGTTCAGACTTCTTGGTTCATTAAAATCTTCTCTATGCCCTGCCTTTAACCTCTAGAAAGCTCCTGCTCTGACTCTTTTTTCCTTCAGCAAATGAATATGTTCATGTTAGATCCCATGCTCTTCTCCCTACTCTCACAGTCAGTTTCTATGGAAAGTGGTGCAGTCACCAGGTCTGTGAACTTTAGGGCCCACTTTTCAGATGAATTCCCTTTACAATCCTTAGTTTACTTGCACTTTCTTCAGCATGTGATATCTTTGACCACAATCTCTCTACATGTCCCTCTTCCCTTGATTCTAGTCCCTAACTCTCCTGGATCTTCTCCGGCCTCTCTTGTCTTTCTGGTGCTCTTCTTGATCTCACCTTGCAAAGTGCTGTGCTGAGTGCCGACGTTGGCCACCATAGTCTTTCTTCTGTTTGTGCTCAGTCTTCTTTCTCTCTTCCACAGTGTCAACTGTCTTTTGACCTTTCAGATTTCTGTAGCTGTGATGAGCCCAGATCTCATCCTGACCTTCAAACTCATGAATTTCAACTAAACATTTCCAAAATACTTCATGCTTCCTTGTACCTCCAGAGCCTCAAAACTCTGTTCCCTTTGTCCAAAGACCCTTCACCTTTTACAGACTAACCTTTAGATTTTAATACCCAACTCAAGTATTCACCCTAAAGGAAGTACTCTCCAGATCCCTATTGAGTTGGCAGCTCCTATGGAGCCCTGTACACAGCTCTTCCATGACAGTCACATGGTATTGCCATCCTGAATTTGCTGGTTTCTTGCCCCTTAGAAATTCAACTTCTTCAGGGAGGAGACAGTAATTGTCTTTACATACTCTGTGACAATTTCCTTTCTTGCACACAGCAGGTGCTCAATAATACTTTACAATGATTGAATGAATCAAGAGTGAAAAGTTGTGCTGCAATTGTGTACGATGAATCAAATGCATTCTGCTGTCATACATACCTAGTTAAAATAAATGAATAAATAAATACATTTTTAAAAGTGAGTGAATTATTGAGGAATGGGTCAGATTCCTTGAATCATGAGGAAAGTTTAGAAAGAGTGTTGTAGACTCTTATGCATCTTTTTTGTTTGTTTTTGTTTTTGTCAGAAAAAAGAATCAAGGGTACAGTGCCTCCTACAACAGAAGGTGCTGTGTGGGTGTTGTGTGGGAAGTATGAGAATATTTATTAATTGTTCACAGTCTCCAAAACATACTAGGGAGAGAGACAAATAAGAATGATTTATAGCAGTATTTTTCAACATAACCTAGGACATCTTGTGAGAACATTTTAAGTTGTGAAGTTTCATTTTCATAATCATCTATCTGAAAATGATTGTATTCTAAATTATAAGAATGTCCTTCTCATAATTAACTCTCCCACATGATTTAATTGCCCATGTTTTCATTTGTGTTTATGACCATGTTGTTGAGAAAGACAAACTATTTTAATTACCCTGGTTGTATCAGACGGGGAGCTTCAGAGAATCAGGACTGTTAGAGATCCATCTATCTATCACAGACTTTTTTTTTTTTTTTTTAAAAAGAATTTGACATTACACAGTTGTGGGAGCTGGTTAAGAATGGGTCTCCCAATATCAGTTTTCTGCATCTGATGCCAGGGTTCAAGTCCATGAGGCAGGCAGGCAGGAAGGAAAGATGGGTGTAAAGTCAAGAAAACCAAGCATAAGAGGGAGCCTCAAGCCCAAGCTGGCACCTGGGAGGATGAAGGGAAACTTATGTCAGTACTTACTGCCTCTCCTCTGAGTGAGGTGGGTGTCCTGGAGAAGTCAGGAACCTCACCATGGAGCTGACCAAACCTTTCCAGGAGTCAGAGGAGCCATAAGAACATCCAGGGGAAGATGGAGGAGCTGTAGGCCCGGCTTCTGCCACATACAAATTGTGGGAACCAACCAATACAATACATGACAATGTGTATGAGCTACAAAATGATTGCCACCTCACTCCTGCCCTCCAAAGACACGGGAATGTCTTTTGTAGCTCACTGTAACCAACAGCAAACAGCAAAGGTAATTCTGGAACATGCAGTTCAGCCTAGCCAAGTTGACACATTGCAAACCATCACACTGGCTTAAGAAAAGTAAATTAAACTCATCCCTAGGTATCCTTGGGAACTGGTTCCAGGACCTTCCTCAGACACTAGAATCCATGGATGCTCATGTTGTCTGTATAAAATGGAAAGATATTTGCATATAATCTATGTGTGTTCTCCTATGTACTTTAAATCATTTCTGGATTAATAACTTAAACAATGTACTGCTATGTAAAAGTTGTTCTCATGTATTGTTTGGGGAATAATGACAAGGAAAAAAAATCTGTATATGTTCAATGCAAACTCAATTTTTCTCCCAATTAGCTTTGGCTAATCGAATGTGAAAATGTGGAAACAGAGGATTCAGAGGGCCAATGACAAACAATGTATGGTAAGTGACATCACAACCTGGTGCATAAATGATGAAAATTATATTGTATTATTAATTATATTGTATTATTGTATTAATAATTTTCTGATGTTCTGTTCTTTAGCATTAACTCCTTGAATTATCACATCCAAATGCTGTAGGGAATTTTGTTGCTCCCATTTTCCAGATGTGGAAATTGAATTCCAAAATGGTTAAGCAATTTGCCTAAGATCACATAGTCAGTAATTAGTAGCAAAGGCAGGACTTAAACCAGTCAGGCATTCTGGCTGGAAAACGTCTGCCCTTACCCACTGGTCTTTACCAGCTCCCTGTTGAGACAACATGAGAAAAGCTGTAGCAGAGGACACTCAACAAATGGCATTGTAGCCTCTGTCAAGTGCAAAAAGGGCCTCTGGCATAGCAATCAGCACCTAATCTGTTGTGAATCGAACAGCACTGCCCTCCTGATTATGTTTTGCTTGAATTTATTTTTTTTATAGATTTATTTTTATTTTATTTTGTATAAAAGCTATCTGGAACTGTTATGCACACACACACACACACACACACACATATGAACGCATGAGAATATATATATGAATGATACTAAGGATTGAACTCAGGGGTGCTTAACCACTGAGCCACATTCCCCAGCCCTTTTTATTTTTTATTTGAGACAGGGTCTAAGTTGCTTAAGGCCTTGCTAAGTTGCTGAGGCCATCTTTGAACCCTTGACCTCTAACCTCAGCTTCCAGAGTTGCTGGCATTACATGCATGTGCAATGTGTACACCCAGTTACATTTATATTTGAATATGTGATTTTTTATAATAAAAATAACTAAAACTCAACATGACTCTCAAATAGTGAACAACTTTACTCATATTGACATATGTGTAGCTGTTTTCGACAGAGAAAGGGGACATGAAGAGCCAATGTCTCTAAGTATACGATTAATAAAAAATGAACAACTCCATTAACAATAAATCAATGAACTTTTCATTCAGCTCATGAGGAAATTATTTTTAAAAACCCTCAATCCCTACTAAATGAGAAATGCTTTTGTCAGATCATATTACATTCCTGAATTAAATGTGCGTGCAGTTTTTCTCATCCCATTTATAAAAAAACAGATTTTCACAACAAAATGCTTCCTCTTTGCCTCTAGGGACAGGTTTTTAAAATGTCCCAAACATGCTTTTGGAAGCCAAAGCACTGGAAATCAAGGCTTGTCTGGTTGGAAGTCTTCTGAGACTGTCCTTGTGCAATCCTGCATGTAATTCATCATTTGAAAATGAAAACGCATTTGGAGTTTTCTATGACAATGACTTTATATTGCACAAGTCCCAAGCTGCTTTCAATCATGTAACCACTTCCCTCTTGCAGTGACTGCCTGCGTTTCTTTTACCACACGTTGGGAGAAGCACGCTGCCTGTAATGTGGGTATCACCTGCCAAACACTGAAGGATTGCCCGTGGCACCAACAGAGAGCTGGCCCTACCCACAAGAGACTCAATCCACTTTCTACGAAATTCTGAAAACTATGACTTTCTAAAAAAATATTCTATTTTATATAAAGTGTATTTTAAGAAGGAGGAGGAGGAGAAGGAGGAGGAGGAGGAAGAAGAATAGAAATTGCCCATTAAAGCATTGCCTGTGGGCCATCTGCCTGTGCTGGCTGCTGAGAGACTGCCACCCAGAGCTCTGCATTGATAAAACAGGCCCCACCCACCACAAGTCCAGCCAAGTTCAGCTCTGCCTGGCCCATTGCTGGGAAAACCCATCACCCCTTACCGAGTCAGAGTCCCTAATTAGGCCCCACAAAACTTCCCCAAGCATTTTCACCTCTTCTAGTCAAATCAGCCCTGGCTCATCCTTGCCAAGTCCTGAGAAGACCATAGTGCTCTTTATCCTATGTCAAAACAGTTTCCAATCTATCACACTTTATTTTACCGTCAGGGGAATAGGAATCCATTCAAATAGAATCTTTTCCTGACTCCACCTTACACTTTGCTGTTTTTCTCTCAAAGATCCACACTATGATTTAAATCTTTTTCTTTTATTGCTTTCTTTCCTATTTTTTTTTTCATTTGACATAAGGTGTGTACAGCATACTACCATTGCCTTTTCTAAAAGTTAAGTCTTGGGTTCCAGTTCTTCTTCCACCAACCATATGATCTTACTGAAGTCAATCTTTCTGATACTGGCCTTTTTAATGTGCAATATGTCGAGAATAATCATAATAAGATACAACAATAATCAGAAGAAGATTTAGCATATAGAGTGATTAA
This sequence comes from Spermophilus citellus, assembly GCF_964194105.1. NCBI lineage: Eukaryota > Metazoa > Chordata > Mammalia > Rodentia > Sciuridae > Spermophilus > Spermophilus citellus. The sequence goes on from NC_138187.1 coordinate 148,144,080, forward strand.
TATGGCTAAGAACTCTTGTAAGAGTACATACATAGTAATTTTTTAATAATTCAGAAGTCAGATTAATTTTTAACATATCCATGCCACAGAATACTATGTAGCCATTGAGGATATAAAGTTAGGCATGGTGACACATGCCTGAAAAGCCAGTGGCTTGGGAGGCTGAGGCAGGTTGGATTACAAATTCAAAGCCAGCCTCAGCAACTTAGAAAAGCCCTAAGCAACTTAGTGAAACTTAGTGAGACCATGTTTCAAAACAAAAAATAAAAAGGGATGGGGATGGGGATGTGGCTCAGGGAAAAAAGCACCCCTTGGTTCAATCCCTAGTACCAAAAATTTAAAAAGATGATGTATTAACATAAATACATAAAACTATATTGATGTCAAAATTATTAAATGGAGCATCAAGTTGCAAAGCAATATACATAACACAATCATTTACATTATAGCTATATTATATTTATATTTTTTTCTTTCAATAGATCTATCTATATACATCACACACGCACATATATATGGTTTGAATTTTTACAAAGCATATGTTCATACATCCATAAAGTTTGTCTTTCAAAACATTTTAAAAATAGAACAGGAAAAATGATTACTAAAAGAAATTATAATAAGCATACCAGAACTGGCAATTTAAGTAAATTAATGTTATCCTCATGAAAATGGAAACTTTGCTAGAAATTATCTTTATTCCAATTATGATTAAAAGAATTACTGTTATATGCTCCTTTAGAAACTGCCAGTGAAGTCAGCATTGCATTTCTGTGAATATCCCCAATGAGAGCATACATTTCTAATTTGGGGATGTTTGGTGGTTCTTTTAACAGAAAACGGTCATCTGTCATCACAGTTGGCAAATAAAATTACTAATCAAGCTGGGTAATGCTGCTTTTAGTCAAAACTACACCACAGACATCTCATTCTCAAAAACCTGTGATTTTCAAGGGATATTTCAGAGGCAAAAGTTCACTCCTTTTACAGGACATAGAACCTCAAAGTTTTTTCCAAACTCTATTTCAAAATAATAAGCCTGATTATACTTGTGGGAAGAAATCTACATGAATAGTGCAGAGGATATAAAGACACAGATGAGCACTGACTTTGTTTTTAATTCATTCACACTAATGTAACCAATGACTTTTTTTTAAAGAGAGAGTGAGAGAGAGAGAGAGAGAGAGAGAGAGAGAATTTTTTAATATTTATTTATTTATTTTTTTAGTTTTCAGCGGACACAACATCTTTGTTGGTATGTGGTGCTGAGGATCGAACCTGGGCTGCATGCATGCCAGGCGAGCGCGCTACCGCTCGAGCCACATCCCCCAGCCCACCAATGACTTTTTTATCTTCAGGATCACAATAGAAATGCCCCCTTTCTATACCTATCAAGTAGTTAAACATTTTCTCAATATTTTTATTATTTTATCTAGTATCCTTTTAAGATTTTAGCAAAGTTATAATTCCTTACATCTACTTAACACTTACATTTTATTTTAGAAATATTTTAGAAATTCTTCTTGTGGCCAAGATTTTTGTTGTTGCTATTGTTGATTTTTGTTACTTTGCTATGTTTTGGCAGAAGTCATTTATCTGAACTTCACTGCTCAGTTTTTATTCTCTAGTTGCCAATTGGAATGAATCTCTAAATTTTTCAGTAATTTCATCAGTCCTGGAACTTACTAGATCAATACCTTATTTATAATTAGGATTTTTCAAATCTCCTTTTAATAATATTATTCCTATTATTATTTTATCCATTAAGTAATTTTCCAATGTCAAATATATCACATACCTTATAATTGATTCTGAAATGAAAAAAAAAACCTCTTTTAATTTTACCATACTCACCCAGAACAATTAGTAGCAAATCTTAAAAGTGCTGTTACTTCACTTTGAAATCCTGTACAGCAACATTCTCAACTTCCTATCCTCCCTCCATACTTATTTGGCTGTGCTCTGTGGCTAATCTATGTCTCTTTCATTTAATAAAACAGGAGAACTTCCTGTATCCAAGATTAATCTCTCAACCTTCTCTCAGAAACTTGCTCCACCATTTAGATCCATTCATTCTTACCTCAGTCTCTCTTGTTACCCAGCTTTTGCCCCTCAGCATTTAAGCAAGCTTGAGTCTCCTCCTTTGAAATTTGAGAGACAAAGAACTTTCATCCCCAGTTCTCTTCCTAACTTCTGACCAATCATTTGCCATTTTATTTAAAATGATCTTCTGCAGCAAGTGCTCTTATTCCCTTCATTTACTTACTCTCATATGGATGCCACTGGGTATTGGTGACAGGTTGCACTTCCTCACATGTTGAAGTTTAAATATTAGAGAAGCATGCCAAGGCAAGCATATAAAGCAGGGTTTATTTAAAAGTAGTAACACAGACTCCTCCCAGTAGGCAGAAGGGGGCCACATCAGGTATCCTGGTATTCCAAGAAGTGAGGGTATCCTGCTCCTTTTATACTTCCTAGACTTTTTTTGTTCTTCTGCCTTCTTCCCCCCTTATCTCTCTCCTTCCTGCCTGTCTTTGGGAAGGGCCAAATGGAGTGAACCAGGAAGCATCCCAGGAGACATTAACAACTTTTATCAGCTCTGTGGGGAGGAGCAATTCCTGGGACAGGTCACCTTAGCATCAGGTTGGAGCAGGGGCAGGTGGAGGAAGGGCTCTGAAGGCATTCACATTTCAGTCCCTCAGAGGTGGTCTCCAGCTTCCCAAACTAACCTCCATTCTCTCAACTGGACCCAGTTGCCTATATGCACTGACTGCCTGTCTTTAATTCTTGCTTCAATATCCCCCTGAAGTCATAATATTCAGACATTTCCCCAGTTATTCCAGTGAAATAGTTTTACATACAGTCACTAGTGACCAGCCATTTTCCAAAACCAGTGGAAATTTCTCAGGCGTCCTACTTGACTTCCTTGGCATTGTGTGTTTTATCAACTCTGCTCCACTTCCTTCTTGAAACTTACCTTGGCTTCTGGTAAACCACACTCAGTTCTCCTTCCACCTCCTATTCCTTCTTGTATATTTTGGAGAATCATCATTTTTCTTTCCTCAGTCCATACACTTGTCCTGATTATCTTGTCCTTGTTCAAGGCCTCAGCTACTATCCCTGCCTCATAGCACCCTAAACATTGAGCTCAAGCTGACATATTTCTGGAGAGCCCATCTAACTCATCCTGTGGCCCCATAAATCCTCTTTTCCTTTGTGCTCTCTTTCTGGCAAAGGCACTACCCAGTTATTCAAATCATATGCACAGGGTCTTCCTACAATTTTTCTCTTTTCCTCACTTTCCATATACACTGAGCTTTAACTTGAATCAAGTTTATTAATTAATGACTTTTCAAATATTAATTTAGAGGTGTTTTTTTAAACTTCCTGTCTAGATTCCTGTCATAGTCTCTGGACTTCTGCTGTTAGTCTCAGGTCTTGCAATATATCCTTGCCAACACCCTCAAAATAAACCATCTCATACACAAACAAGGAGCATCCCACTTTCAGATAAAACCCCAGCCAAAGGTTTTACATAGTTTGGCTCTAGCCTACCTTCATTTTTACCTTCTCTCTAAACGTCATAGGCATCCCAAGATCTGGCTACACACAACTTGCAGCTTTAGGAACACGCCACATTCTCTTTCCATGCCTTCCCATTATTTTCTCTCTCTCTCTCTTCTCAACCTATTACCAATTCTTCAAGAATGTACCAGTTTCACTTCTTTCGAGATTTACCTTGGGCTTGGGATACAGCTCAGTGGTAGTTTTTGCTCAGCATTTCAAGGCCCTAGGTGTGAAAAAAAAATTATCTGAACCTTTGTGATTCCTTGTCCCCACCCAGAAATAAAATGAGTGGGCTTTCTTTAGGCTCCCATAGATGTTTGCCTCTTTTGTTACATTTATTATAGGATGATACTTGTTTGCAAATTCTGAAACCAATCCTAAATCAGATCTTTAAACAGGGAAGGGTAAACCAAAGGGAAAATAAATGCTATTGGGAAAGTCCAAAATTCCAACAAAAAGATGCTGAATACATGAAGGAATATATTCTAATAGAACTTTTCCCAACCTACATTATTACACTGTACTCTTGGTTTGCCTTTCTCACTGAATTATGAGCCTTTGTTTTTGTATACATTGAATTCTTATTTCTGTATCCCCATCACTAAATATAAAATGTATCACATAATAGGAGATTTTAAAATGTTTGTTGAGTAAATGAAAAAAAAAACTTTTAAATAATTACCCGTTTGCTACATGAATCACAAACTCTACTTATGTCCTTAGTAGCAAGAACTGGATGAAATAAATTGGGACCTGATAAGATTAGGATTTGGAAATTGGAATTTTTCATAGTTCTGGCACCACATAAGAGTCCTTTTCCTGCTTCCCTGCTCTGAGATCCTAGGCAAGGGACTTGATTTTTCTGGATCACAGTTTCCCCACCTGCAATTGGGGATTGCCAGTACTAGTTAGAACTTCATGAGATAATATTAGGACTTCAAGTATTTACTACAGAGTCAGATATATATAATAATCACTCCATAAGACTAGCCATCATTATTAGTATCATTGGTTTATATCCAAAGTAGAAAAGGTAGTACTGAAACAAGCCTTATTTTACAGTCAATGTACAGAAAAGGTCCAAGGTATAATTTCCACAAGAGAAAATATTTCTGCCTTCAAGTAACAGAATATACACCTAAAAGCAAATTAAACTTAAAGAGCTTATTATCTCACATAGCAAGAAATCTAAGAGTCATATGGTTATAAGGAGATAGTTAATCTATAGCTAAAAATAGTTATCAAGGATCCAGAGTATTTCCATCTTTCTGTTCTGTTACACTCAGAGGATGGGCAAGTTCTTTTCATGGCACAGTTCCCAGCATCACATCCTCATATACCAGTGGTCTAAAGTCAGAAAAGGAGAGACTTCCTTCCAAGGACCTCTTTATAAGAACACAGGAAATTTTTCTCAGAAGTGTTCCTCTCCCCAGCCAATTACTACTACATCAATCAGAGCTGGGTCAGCATGAAGTCACTTTGATTTGCATAGGCATAAATGTATTCAAATTAAAGGAAAGGGTGTGCTTCCAAACATAGTGGCCAACCTGTCAATATAGAAGTGGGGGATGGCGGACATTTAGTGTTGGCAAAAAATGAAATCTGATGAATTCTTTAGGCATTTTCAAAGAAATTAATGTTTATTGTTGCAATTCAATGCCTCAAGAATATCTACAGAAAATTAATACAATGATGTAATGAGTATTCTGATTCATCATTTCTTTGATTTTTACCTTTTGCCCAAGAAATTCCTAGGATTGTTTTCTGGGTGAAATGATGTCTATGTTTTAATAAAATTTACCATTTTAATAAAATCTGTATTTAAAAAAAAATATCCAATGTCAAACTATTGGTAGTGTTGTGCAAGAAGGCTAACAAAGTATGTGACTCAGCAAGAATTCTAGAGCCAAGAGGATAGGCTGACTCTGAGCAGGGGACTGAGGCCAAAGGCTAATCTGGTACACTACTATTGAAGCACAAGCGGCCCACAGCTCTAACTTGATACCAATCACAGTATTAAACTATGGCAGCAAATGCTAATCTCACATTCTATTATATTCACTGAAGACATTGAAATTCCTAGCACTAGATAGTATCATCATAAAAAGGTTCAGAAACGGAACCGTTTAGTCTTGTAAGAGACTACCTGAAGCTGGGCAAGGTGGCACACACCTATACTCCCTGAGGCTCAGAAGGCTGAGGCAGGAGTATCTAGAGTTCAAAGCTAGCCTTCGAAACTAGTGAGGCCCTAAGCAACTTTATATTTTATATTTAGACCCTGTCTCAAATCAAAATGTAAAAAAGAGCTGGGAATACGACTCAGTGGCTGAGTGCCCCTGGGTTCAATACCTGGTACCTCCCCCCAATAAAAGAGAGAGAGAGAGACAGAGAGAGAGAGAGAGAGAGAGACACTACAGTAGTAGTTTCTTAAAGTAAAGTTGTAATGTGGACTCTGAAACCATATCACATGACTACATGAGCTGAACTAGTATGGGAACGGAAGGAGATAACCACATAGAAATCAGTTTTATGAATTTTAATCTTATCTATATATCTGTGTGTTCTGTTAGGAAATCAATTCCAGAGGAACTTTTGTATTTATGATTGATGAGTTTTAAACAATAAAGTCTTGTACTTGAAGTATTGGCTGAGAATGTATTTTATTATAAATGCAGAAAAATATGAATCATAAAGCTATGTAAATCAGAAAGAAAGAAAGAAACAGCAAAACAGTGAAGTGAGTGGGCTGGGGATGTAGCTCAGTGGTAGAACACTTGCCTGGCATATGTGAAGCCCTGGGTTCAGTCCCCACTACTGCTAAAAAATAGAAAGGAGAGAGATTGAAAGCAGAAGGAAGGCAAAAGAAATAAAGAGGAGGAGAGGGGGAGGGATGGACAAAAAGAAAAGAAAGGAAGGAAATCTAACTTTTCTTTGCATTGATTTCAATGGAATGAAACTGTTGAAAGAAAAAAGGAGCTGGCCTCCTTTTCCTGTCAAGAGCAAAAAATAAGTATTTTAGAGTTTTTCAGGCTGTAAATCTCTTTCACATTTACTCAACTGTTGTAAAACAAGCTGTAGGTCACATGAAAACAAACCGCTATTGTGGTGAGCCGTTTCTTCAGACCGGTCGCCATTACAAGATGGCGCCGGCCTCGTTGTGGTCTGTGACAAACAACTCCTTCTTTGGGAGAGTTGGCACTTGGTTCTTTGACACCCTATGAGAAAGCTCCACGTGGCAGCTTCACATTGGGTGTTCGGATACTTTATTAAGGCTGGGAGGGGCTTCCGGGGGAGGAAGAACTCTGCAGAGCCTGAATAAACAGCTGTAAGAAGATTCCCGGTGTTGCGTCTTCCTTGCGGGCAAGGGGGTCGCGACAAGTGGTGCCGAAACCCGGGAAAATCAAAACTTGCAAGTCGTCAGAGGTGGTGCACTGAACAGTCCCGGTAAGTGGGACCCCACAGTCCCGGTGAGTGGGACCCGATAGTCCCGGTGGGCGGGACCTGATAGTCCCGGTTAGTGGGACCCGCGACCAAAGCGGAATCAGCTCCTCTACTAAGAAAGAGAGAGCCTCATATTTTATTGCAGCTGCACTGTGTACTTTCACTTTTGTTTTCTGTGTTTCTTTTGTTGCTGTGTCCTGTTTTATTTGGCTACTGTCTGAAAAGATCAGCACTCCAGGCGCTAGACACTCCCTTACTAGTTTTTCACACAAATATGTAACAAGGCCTCTGGCCTTGAGCTGGGCTTCACAGTGCTGAGTACATTTCTAAGATAAGGGAGTTACTAACTGGGCTCCATGGTAACAGCTGGCAGGAGGAGGAACTGGAAAGGGAGATAGAGGAACTGGAGGGTCGAATGAAGAAGTCAAGATTTAAAGCATCTACGGCCCCGATCCCTGTTGCGCTCCCTCCTTATAACCCCGATTGAAACGAGAACAACCCCAGAAGGCAGGGGGGGTGTTCAGTGGCAGCCTAAGATATCCCAAACTTTTCCAGTAATTGAAAACCTGGATGCCGATGGACAGCCGGCCAGAGTGTATGTTTCTTTAGCCTTTAAGGACATTAAACAACTAAAGGAGGCAATTACTAATTACAGACCCCATGCCCCCTTTACATTGACTCTCTTCGAGTTTTTCTCTGCCAATCAGCTGACACCTAGTGACTGGCAACAACTTTGCAGGGCTGTATTGTCCGGAGGGATTTTTGTTGTTGTTGTTGTTGTTGTTGTTGTGGACAAGTGAAAATCAAGAGAGGTGTCGTGAGCTAGCCTGAGTCAATCAGGACGCCGGCTTCCCACAGTGTAACCTTGAAATTTTAACAGGCTCAGGACAATATGCTATCATAAATCAACAAATTAATTATGGTCCTGGGGTCTATGCTCAGATAGCTACAGCAGCGAGCGTAATTCCAAGTTTGATGCTCAGGGACGCCCACTGCAGCCGGGAAACGGGAACAGGGGCCCACCCCGGGCCCCGGAAGCCAGAGTGTACGGGGCGGTCCAGAGACAGAACAAGCTGCTACCGCAGTAAGATCTTGGCCAGGCGGGGAAAAATGCAGACAAAATCAAACAAAATGCAATCGGCTAGAAAACCTTGGGGAACTTTTGCCTCCAAAATGAGCAGCGGACTCCATGTTGCTTGCATCACCATGGTAACCATGGGGTGCCTAGCCAGAAGAGCGGCTTCCTGGTCCCACCTCCCACACTTTTGGGGGCTGCCGATTGGTTCTTCCACAGTCACTCAGACAGGACTTCTAGTCCCGCCTTCCAGCCACTGACCTGTTTTGCTGTGTTTCAGATTTCTACCGGAGCTACTCAGAGCCTATATTTTTGAAACATGCCTGCCTATAAATGCAATCACGTAGTTTCTCCTTCTCAAAGTTACTGTTTAAACTCATAAGATGATAAATTATTATAATTATTTCTACAAAATATCTAAGGGTTTTAACTATATTTTCATTGATATTTCTTATCAAAGTATAATAATTTGTTTATGGATCCGAAGGTTTTCAGAAATTGTTCCAAAGTATATTTTTTTTAAAGAACAAGATGTTCCAACAAAGACAAAGCACACATGGATCCTAAGAAAAAAAAAAAAATCATCTTTGGGTAAAATAAGGTCTTTCTATTCATTTCCCTAAGTAAAAAGATTTTTATATTGTTATCTAAACAAAAAAGAGAGAAAAAATTTCATATACTAAACTGACTATAATTAACTTAAAGATATTTCAGTTTATTTTCCTAATTTAACCATACTAATGTGAGCTAAAATTTTGTCCATATTTTGACATGACAAACACCTATTGGAATGTGAGTTTATTTCTTTACAGAAAGATCCTTGTTGCCTAACAATTCTTACTGTTTAAGATAGGGATTAATTTTGGTAAATAAATTCACATTGTTGATTAAACATTAAGTATATTAAACTACTAACTTAAACCCCTGTATGACCTTTTGAGAGGAGGCCCCTCACCCGCCTCCCTGCAAAAACCTACTCCAAAAGCCTTGAAGGCACTCAGGTTAATAGAAACAGCCTTACAAGAGATACAGGTTACCCAGATAGATTATTCTATACCCCTATCATTTATAATCCTGCCATCAAAATTAACTCCTACTGGAGTGTTTTGACAGACTAGTCCCATCTATTGGGTCCATTTACCTGCTTCTAACTCTCGGGTGATAACTCCCTTTTATGAACTGGTGATAAATCTGCTCTGGAAAGCCAAATATTTGGGTGATGCACTATTTAAAAAGACTCTTGACATTCTCATTCAACCTTATACCCAAGATATGATTTTAAAATTACAACAAAAACATGATCTTTGGTGTCTTTTTCTTTGTACTTTCAAAGGTAAAATTGATAATCACTTTCCCCGACATAAACTTCTAGAAGGCCTTAAGAGATGTCCTATCATTTTTCCTAAAATTATTAAAAGAGAGCCTATTTCGGGAGCTCAAACTGTTTATACAGACGGAACAAAAAGGGGGGTTTGCTGTTGTTTTTGATGGATCTCAAGTAATTTGACACCCTGTTCCTAAACTGTCTGCCCAAAGATCAAAAGTTGAGGCTCTAATTATGGCCCTTAAACTATACAATTCCATCCCACTTAATGTGTATACTGATAGTCTCTATGTTGCTAAGTTAGCCTCAGTTATTAAAACAGCCCCTTATATTGACAGACAATCCACTATCATGGAACAATTACAAACGGTTCAGCTCCTTGTTTGGGCTAGACGAGATCCTTTATTCATTAGACATATCCGAGGACACTCGGAGCTTCCTGGGCCTCTGACGAAAGGTAATGCTAAAGCAGATGCTGCCACTCATAATATGGGCCTAGTATACACTATAACCAAGTATGATGAGGCCTCACAACTCCATGCTAAATTCCATCTAAATTCACAATCTTTACGCTTCCGCACAGGATGCTCGCGTGATCAAGCTTTACAAATTGTCTCCCTGTGCCCAGTATGTGCTCCATTTCTTCATTTCCCCAGTTTGGGTGTTAATCCTAGAGGCTTACACCCCAATGATATCTGACAAACTGATGTTACCCACTTCCCTAGTTTTGGTAAGCTGTCTTTTGTACATGTTTCTATTGATACATACTTTGGCTATATCTTTGTTACATTACACACTGAAAAAAAGGCCAAAGATGTTATTGGACATCTCTTAAAAGCTTTCTCTTACATGGACAGTCCACGTTGTCTCAAAACAGACAATGGACCCACATATATAAACCAAACAATTCAACGGTTCTGCACCCAATGGGAGATTAAACACAAAACAGATATTCCTTATAACCCCCAGGGACAAGCTATTGTGGAACGAGCCCATCAACATTTAAAAATTTATCTACAAAAAATAAAGGAGGGGAAAATATATAGATGCTGCCAGGGACCTAAGGCCTATTATTGTGCCTCCTGGGGATGTGAAACCTCTAGTAATGGGTATTGACTTAAGAATTCACCTAGGAATGACTATGCCCATTTCTGGCAAACAAATATTACTATTCAGTTTACTTCCAATGGAAGACAACAACCAGATTGGACTTAAGGATATCTCTGGGGGCTGAGTATTTACACCCCCGGACAGTACAATCCTGGCCTGCTTTTTCGGCTCAAATTGACCACAAAACAGCCTACTGGAAGTCTAATAGGACCTAATCAGGTGCTCGGAGACCAAAAGGCCCCATCTGGACCCAAGCAGCCCATAGCCCCAACAGTAAAACCTTCCCCCAGCGGTCAAACAAAAACTATGGGCTATCAAACCTTTGATTATGCCCCTGAGCCCATATACCCTGGAACTGGAGATCGCCTTCTTAATTTGGTCCAAGGAGCCTTCTTCGCTCTCAATGCCACTAATCCTAACAGGACCCAAGATTGCTGGCTATGCTTGACCTCCAGGCCGCCCTATTATGAGGGGGTAACGATACTGTCTAATTTATCCTCTAATACCACTGCAGATCCTAAATGTTATTCTCTGCCCAGCTATAAGTTGACTATCACGGAGGTCATGGGGCAAGGGGTTTGCTTGGGAAAGGTGCCGCTTTCACGCCAACATTTCTACAACATCACCCGACCAATAAATCAATCTCAATCTGATTATTTGTGGGGTCCCAAAGGGTCCTATTTTGCTTGCAATACTGGGTTAACTCCCTGTGTTTCCATGGCAGTCTTAAATACAACTACTGATTTCTGTCTGTTGGTACAACTATGGCCGAGGATATCTTATCATGGGTCAGACTACACCCTGGGACACCTTGAGGGACATACTCGGCTCCCCAGAGAACCCATAACTATGACTATTGCCCTCCTACTGGGCATAGGCAGAATAACAACCGGAATAAGAACAGGGACAGCCACCTATGTCCAGGGAGGTCAATTACTAAATCTACAAATGGCTATAAATGAGGATTTAACAGCCATGGCCAAATCAATTACCGCCTTGAAAAAGTCCCTCACCTCCCTCTCAAAAGTTGTGTTACAAAATAGGAGGGGACTAGATTTATTGTTCGTAAGGGAAGGAGAACTATGTATAACTTTATAGGAACAGTGTTATGCTTATGCAGATCACACTGGGGTAATCCTAAAACTATAGAAAAGGTCACGGAAAGATTGGCTAAAAGACAAAAGGAGTTTGAAGCACAACAAGGATGGTTTGAACAATGGTTTAAAAATACCCCATGGCTGACTCCTTTGATGTCCACTGTAATGGGACCGCTTTTCGGTCTCCTTCTTGTAGCTGCTGTAGGCCCCTGCCTTGTCAAGAGAATGACACAATTTATTAAAGACCAAATTAACATTCTGACTTCTAAGCCAATACAGGTCCATTATCAACGCCTACAAACCAAAGATGATCTTACTGAAGTTTGTCTCCGACCAATTCGAAGATGATTTTTCTACAATAATTCCTGCTTCATGCCTTTCTCCTTTTGCCCCCTTTTCTTCCTTATTTTTATTATTCCTCTCCTCTGACTCTATGCCCTGTTGAACCGGAACCAATTAAAGACCTAATAATGACTGGCTGAATAGATACCACTAAACGCCTTGGCAACAACGAGCTGATCTTGTAGTACCCAGAGACGGGCAACTTTCACGCTTGCACTGCAACCTAAGACAGGGAAATGGGGCCTCCCCAAAGACGGGTAAGCAATGTAAGGACAGTGAACGACCTAAGACAGGGGCTACTTGATTCCCTTTGACGTGCCACAAACAAAAGAGGGGGAACTGCTGGCACGGACTCCCCCCGGCCCCCAGGGCTTGGATCCAGCCCTGGTTTCTTGTTGTGCATGTCAAAGAGGCCAGCTCACAAGGCCTTGAGGCAGCTCACCAGGCCTTGAAGGACTTGTGGTGTCTGTTTTCATATTATTCAGCCTATAACGGTCATGTGGGAACGTCTTGACCTGCTTGGGTCCGATAAGGTTCCTGGTTAAAGACTTGGTATGAGTTAACAAGAACTTTCTGTCTCCCCCCGCCCTTGCTCCCGCCTACTGGTAACTTTCCATTCTATCTGCAAGAAATATATAAGTATGTGCTGAGCCATACTATGCAGCCACTTCTGCACAGTGGGATAGGACCTCTACTCTCGCCTGTGTTGTTTTTAGAAAACAAAAGGGGGAACTGTGGTGAGCCGTTTCTTCAGACCGGTCGCCATTACAAGATGGCGCCGGCCTCGTTGTGGTCTGTGACAAACAACTCCTTCTTTGGGAGAGTTGGCACTTGGTTCTTTGACACCCTATGAGAAAGCTCCATGTGGCAGCTTCACATTGGGTGTTCGGATACTTTATTAAGGCTGGGAGGGGCTTCCGGGGGAGAAAAAACTCTACAGAGCCTGAATAAACAGCTGTAAGAAGATTCCCGGTGTTGCGTCTTCCTTGCGGGCAAGGGGGTCGCGACACGCTATGGTTGAGTTAAAAAAAAATTATGGATATTGAAAACTGAATTTCAGGTTAATTTTAATATGCCATAAAATATTACTCTTCTTCTGATTTTTTTTCTTTTAACAATTTAAGCAGGTAAAAATCAAGCTTAGGCCGTATTTGACCCAAAGCCATGGTTTGACAACACTATGTCAGAAGAAGCAACTTTATACCAATGGGAGATTTATTTTAAAAACTACTCCCTTTCTTAGTGAAAGACTCCAAGAAAAGCAAAGTCTTAGAGAAAGAAAATGGCAACAGGAATCAGAAAGCCTGAGTGTCCAAGTCACCAAACCTTCATTGTTAATTAGATAATAGAGGATAAGACGTTGAATTCTGATAAAATATGATATCAATACCTTCTAGATTATTGAATTTTAGAACAATTACATGAAATCATAAATACAAAAATAACATTGGTTGTTGGTACACCATAGTAATTATTTGATACATCCTAGTAATCAGCTTAATTCTCTTTAACTTGCTTCTCCGCACTGTTCCTCCTCCTCCTTGTCATTCATTCAACAAACATTATTGAGTAGTTATACAGATACTGCTCAAATGCTGAGGACATATCAATAAACAATATGAAAGGAAATAGAACATGAGATTTGTTTCTTTCACAAAATTGTTTTGAGATTAAAATGAAATGATGCTTGTGAAAATTACTAGGCATCGTATCAGCAGTTCTCAATCTTTTGGTTTCAAGATTCCTTCCTATTCTTAAAAACTTTTGAATGCATTTTAAAATGCATTTATTTATGTAGGATTACATACAAAACAAACACATACATATATTACTGTATTATAAATTATTAAAAATATTTTAAAATATGTATTTTCTAGTTCATTTAAAATAAAAATAATAAATTTGACGCATATAGGCCATAAATACCATATTTTATAGAAATTAGCATACATTATTGAAAATATTCTCTTAAATAACAACAAACAAAAATATTCAGTAAGAAGAGAAGCACTGTTTTACAGTTTAGAGATCTCATTAATGGCTGGTTTAATAGAAGACAGCTGGATTATTAAATCTTCTACATTTAATCAATAGCAATGTATGGTTTTAGCTGTAGTCCATAAAGAAATTCCAATTTTATATAAATAAGTAGTCAGAAAGGAGAGGTTTATTTTAATAGTGTTTGAATACAATTGCAGATATCCTTCCTTTATCTTTACCCAAACGTGAGAAGTAGTAGTTTCTTAAAGTGAAGTTGCAATGTGGACTCTGAAACCATATCACAAAACTTCTCATACTGTTAACACTAAAATTTACTTTATATCTTGAGTTTTGAATGAGTCTTTTGTCCAAACGTGATGCTACTTCAACATGAGGTATTGGATTTCTAACCCATACTTGGAGAACAACTGTGTCACATAACACTCTATTAATTTAATAGTATCGAGTCATTACCATCTGCCAGCCACTTTTCTATAAGCTAGAGACAAATGATTTGGCATGACTCTTTTCCTCTTAGACCTCATAGTTTTAAATACTTTACCTCTAGGATTCTTGGCCTTATAAAGACAGTGATCAGACAGTTTGTAAGACAGAAAAGAAACCTGCTTGACAATGGAGAGGAGTAATTTTCTTTGTGTTCACATTTGCAAGTACTATGTTTTCTACTTTAATTAAAACGGATGCTATATGAATAACCATCAAACTGATAAAGAGGGGAGTCTAAATATGAAGGAATGTTTTTGCAACTTTTGTTGAAATAATTAAAATGTCTTACAAAATATTCCCAAACAAAAACATTTTGTAAGACAAAATGTTTCCATTTCAAACCATATTAAGGAGTACTTACTCTGCAAAGAAAAATAAAAATGGTACTTTCTTGGGTATGCAAGTAAGCATAGGGCAATAACACTTGTTTACACACATACTTCCTGTATTGTTTTATCATTTTTATCATCATAGTAAACCACCCAGTAAGATGACTAATTCTAATGTCTTCATACATTAAAGCCAGATCACCTTCCTTTCAAAAAAAAAAAAAAAAAATTCCAGAAATCCCTGTATCACCTCCAACCCTCTGTATTTTTTTAGGCAAAACTTCATAATAAACTATTACTTCATAAAGTGACCTCACACCTCAACTCCTTGAACTCTGTATACTGAATTAAGTCAGAATGATCTGAGATTTGGGAAAACCCCATACACTCTCCGTGGTTGATGATTTCCTTATCCTGCCAAATTTTAAACCTTAGTCAACACTGTGGTATAATGTTGAACTGTATAGCACAGTTTCCTAATTTAGATATGGAGACAGCTTAATAAGTGGAAAACTTGGTTTTACATAATATTCCTTAACATTTCGTTGTGAAAATATAAATCAAATATTACAACTCAGAAAAGAAACCTGCTTGACAATGGAGAGGAGTAATTTTCTTTGTGTTCATATTTGCAAGTACTATGTTTTCTACTTTAATTAAAACAGATGCTATATGAATAACCATCAAACTGATAAAGAGGGGAGTCTAAATATGAAGGAATGTTTTTGCAACTTTTGTTGAAATAATTAAATAAATAATGCAATCAATATGACTGTAATCATTTTTTGGCAAGAAATCATACTCAAGATAGAAATGATAATTGAAGTTTATACTTTAAGAAAGGATAATCTTTAATAAGCCATTGAAAAATGCTTCAAGCCCTCATCTTATAAAGGAGAAGAGCAACACTACCAATATTAGACCTTGACTAATATCTACCAATATTAGACCTTAACCAATAATAGGTACTCAGTTGTTAAAATAGTAAAGAGAAAATGGGCATAAAGCACCTGACACAGTTCCTGGCACCTGGTAGAACTCATCCAATGTTAGTCCCTTCTTTTCCTCCTTTCTGAACACCCTCTAGAATGATCCTTTAAATGTACCCTTTTTGATTCACTAGAACAAACCCATAAACATCCATTACATTGTGAATGACTTCAAGATTTTTCAAAATGTTTTCTATATGTGTGTTATTTTAACATCTCACTAAGATGCTGAGACTGGCTTTGAACTCACAATCTTCCTGCCTCAGCCTCCCAAGTCTCTGGGATTACAGGCATGCACCACCATGCCTGGCTCCATATGTGTTTTTAAAAGCAAGAGGACATTCAGGAATACTACTGAGTACCTACTACATACCAATGTCCTGCCAGGTCCTGGAGATGTGGCTCTGAAGGTGTCATATACTGTGTCTGAGTCACATGGGGAAAACATACATCTACCAAAAAACTACACAAATAATTAATTTTACTTCTCCCTACCTTGTCTCACTGAATAACATATGATTTACCTGGTCTATTTACTAACTCATTTTCTCCCCACTTGAATGTTTGTTTCCAGCTGAATCTACCAATTTTAGACCTTGACTAATAATAGATACTCAATGAATTTCAGTTAAAAATGAATGAGTTGCTGGGCACGGTAGTGCATGTCAGTAATCACAGAGGCTTAGGAGGCTGAGGCAGGAGGATCGCAAGTTCAAAGCCAGCCTCAGCAAAAGTGAGATGCTAAGCAATTCAGTGAGACTTTGTCTCTAAATAAAATACAAAATTGGGCTGGGGAGGCAGCTCAGTGGTTGAATGCCCCTGAATTCAATCCCTGGTACCAAAAAAAAAAAAAAAAGAATGATTTATAATAATTTTTTTAAAAGCACTTTGAAAAGTAAGAATGCTGTGTGAACCTATAATAGGAGTCGAATACCAACGATGAGAAAAAAACATTTAACTGGATCTAGAAGATAAAGGGACCAATCACACAGAAATGCAAGGTAGTCAATGTCTGCAGTCTAAGGAGTCATAAGAAATTTATTTACACATTGAAGTTGAATTAAAACCAAGAAAGAAATTCAGAATGAGTGAGAAATTATGTAATTTAGTGCTGTTATGAGCAGAGATTAATTTAAGATTAAAATAATCTATAACATTTAGAGGAAGAAAGGAGTCCTGCAAGTGACTTTGAAAAGATCACATTTCCTAATGATGTAAGTATGAAAGAAGGGACTAGATAAAAAAAGAGAAACATGTTTGACCATAATTTTGATTAAATACTTCTTTTTAACAAATTAAGAATATAGATGATTAAACTGAGTTATAATCCTGTGATCTCTCAAATATATGTGTTAGGAAAAAGATAAATCTCTTGGCCCAGTGAAGTCAACTCTAAGCTAATGTCTCCCTAAACTCTTTATGTAGTGTCTGAAAATCAGTAGTCAGTTTTCACAGGACTGGCCTTACAACAAAAATAAATGCTGAATAACACCCATGAGTATCCGTGAACATTAGGAAAAGTATACAAAGGAAACCATAGAGATCCAAATGTATCACTCTATGTTATGAAAAAGGGATGTTCAGAAACACAGCTTCTTGTCAATCTCTCAAAAGAGAGATTTTGACATATAAGAAGCTACTCTCTTAAAAGGGAATATTATTAAATTCTGATAAAAGGCTGTTTCCATGTAGTCTATCAAAAACATGATTTCATAAAATGTGAGAAAACTATAACATAAGGTTCAAAGTTAATAAAAGCTTTAAGTTGAAAAAAATCATTATTTATTACATAATACATCAAAATTGATTCATCATTAATTCGTTGGTAAATGTGCAAGGCAGAGTACTATAATTTCATCATAAACTGAATATTGTGTTATCAAAATTGTCAAAGATAAAGAAAGGCTACTTTTTTTTTAAGAGAGAGTGAGAGGGAGAGAGAGATAATTTTTTAACATTTATTTTTTAGTTTTTGGCGAACAGAACATCTTTGTTTGTATGTGGTGCTGAGGATCAAACCCGGGCCCGCAAGCATGCCAGGCGGGCGCGCTACCACTTGAGCCACATCCCCAGCCCAAGAAAGGCTACTTTTAAATTTTTTCATATGGTAAAGAAATTTCTGTTCCTGGCTCTTCTCCTACAGTCATAAGTTTTGAAATTTCATAATAATTTAAAATTATCTCTCAGTAGATTTAGGCAGTCATTGACATAAGAACAGGTGCCAGAATTTCTGGGTAAAGACAGGTCCTCAAGAGTTGGGAGGTGGGGCACATCTCTCTGTCTTCTTCCTAATTCTGTTAATCAGCTCTTAGTTCACTGTAGTCACTCTTATCAATAAGCAAGATACGTATCTGGCACTTTAGAGGGAACAAGCAGAAAGCCAACACTGAAGTTTATTCCTTGTGGAAATGGTTGCACCATATAGGTTAAAATTTTGCATCTCAAATGTCTATTTACTGTGAATGTAACATTTTTTTCCTCTTCCTCCTTCATTCTAGACCAGCAAAATACTTACTCGGGAAGATAAACTATTCAAATGTTATGTAGACCATCCTCAGAAAAGTCAAGAACTTTGTGATAACAAATAACATTCCTTATCCTCTTGTGTGTCAGCATTTTCTGCAACCTCACTTTACTCATCCCAGAAACTCTTTGAAATAGGCAGAATTATCATAAATACAAGGATATTTTGGGCTTAATTTTTAGTTGTGTCTTAATTCAAATTAATCAGAGAACACAAATTTTAATTATATGAACCTTATCAGACTAAGAAGCTTTGGACTATGACATTTAAAAATTAAAAAAATTTAAATTACAAATGCACTGAGCAAGCTGTCACATTTTAAGACATTGAAGACAATACCAGAGGCAATGAATCACAGATGGCTAAGTATAAAGAACTGAAGAAATAGAGACGTTATCAAGAAATCATCCTAATATTTGTCTAGAGACAAAGGGAATTTTTTAAAAAATGAAAGAGAATATGTAGGTAGCAGCAGAAGGCAGAGGACTCTACAGGATCCAAGGAGTCATTCAATTCAAGGACCTGGCTTGGATTAGATGGACCAGCAAAGGCTGCAGGTCAGGAACCAGGAACTCACTCAGACACACAAATTGGCCTATGATCATTCAAACACTAAATTTTCTTTACACGTGCTGATTTTGTAGTTAGTTCATCTTTTTAAAAAATGTGTTCTTATTAGTTATATATGACAATAGAATGTATTTTGATATATTATTCATTTTTCTGGTTGTACATGATGTGGAATTGCATTGGTCTTGTATTCATACATGCACAGAGGACAGTAATGTCCGATTCATTCTGCTACCTTTCCTATTCCCATTCCCTCATATTTCATCTTTTAAGTCAAGTTTCAAAATGTTTAGTATTTGAGGCCTACCTTCTAACATCTAGTCTTTTTCTTTTCCTGGTGAATAATTTTATTAATCTTTTCAATTTTGTATACTTTACAGCTACTGGTACATGTTACAGTCATTTAGTTAAATAAAAATGAATAATTCATTTGTACACACTTTGTTTCTTATTTCCTCTGAAAAATTCTTAGAGAATCAAGTGATAATATATTCTCCAGAGCACCTTACAAAAAGGCTTATACAATTTGCAGTCCAATGCAATTTTATAAACCTTAGAGCCTAAGATGACTTATATTTGAATGGAAGTAATGTTTGTTTAAATTCCAGATATACCAATTTAGCCATGGGTTAGATATGAGACCTTTTCTTAACTGCTTTGTTTGTTTATTTTTGGTACTGGGGATTGTTTTGAGACAGGGCCTCCCTAAATTGCTAAGGCTGGACTCAAACTTGCAATCCTCCCGCCTCAGCCTCCCAAGTCACTGAGATTATAGGCATGGGCAACTGTGCTTAATATATGATTTACATTAAAAACTATACATTTTTAATGTTTACAAATTGGTGTTTGGAGATAAGAATTCTTCCTTAAAACCATCACCACAATAGATGCAATAAACTTTTTCATCCCCTCCAAATTCTCCTCCTCCTTTCTCCTATTTTTGTTATTGTTGCTTTTGTTTGTTTTCCTTTAATATCTACCCTCTAGGCAAATTTTTAATAAAATAAAACTTCCATATTTATGGGTTTAACATCCAGGGAGTCAACCAAGCATATATTGAAAATGTTATGAACTGACCATGTAGACTTTTTCTTGTCACTTTTCCCTAACAATACATTTTAATAAGCATCTGCATAACATTTGTGTTGTATTAAGCATTATAGGTAATCTAGAGAAGATTTAAAGTATTCAGAAGGATGCGCATAGATTATATGCAAATACTTTACCATTTTAAATGAGACTTGACATCCACTTTCATGGAATACCTTAATCCACCCTTCCAGTTCAGTCAATATGTGTTCTTAAATTCAAAGTGAGTGCCATAGTTGGAATATGGTTTGTTCCCCAAAGGTTCTTGTGCTGAGAACTTGGTCCCTGGGTGGCAGTGCTGAGGTGGAGGAAGCTTTAAAACATAGAACCTGCTGCTAGGCCATTAGGTCAGGGGCTCCACTTTCTCATGGTCTGACCAGTAGGGTCTTCAATGATAAATCTACTGACAGTCTTCTGGAGTTCTCTTCAATAGGACAAGTCACTTTTCTCTTGTTGCTTTCAACATTAATTCTCTTTATCTTATTACAATTTAATTATAATGTATCTGAGCGTAGACCTATTGGAAGACTTCTGAATTGAGATGTTCAGTTCTCTTCCTATATTTGGTAACTTTACAGTTATTATTTTTCTTTTTCTTTTTTTTTTTTTTTGTGTGTGTGTGTGTTTAGAAAGAGGGTGATTTTTGGTTTTGATTTGATTTGATTTTGTTTTGTTATTTGTTTTTGCAGTATTAGGGATTAAACCAGAGGCACTCTACCGATCAGCTAATCCCTGGTGATTTATTTATCTTTTTTATTGAAGCAGTGTCTCACTAAATTCAAAGTTGGTCTTGAACTTGTGATCCTCCTGCCTCAGCCTCCATGGTAGCTGCACAACCATGTGCAACTTGTTTGGTTTTTTTTTTTAACTATTCTTCAGATACATTTTAGATTCGTAACAAAATACAGAGGAAGGCACAGATGCATTTCGTATATTTTCTGTCCCCGCACATGGATAGCCTCCACCACTATCAGAATGCACACCAGAGTAATACATTTTTTTCACAATTCCATAACCATTCAAAGTCCATAGTTTATATTAGGGTTCACTCTTGGTGGTGTACATTTTATGCATTTGGACAATTTATAATGACTTGTGTCCATCATTACAGTGTACTACTGAGAATTTTCACTGCACTAAATATCTCATCTCTGCTTATTTATCCATCCCCTACACAAACCCTTGACAACCTTTCCAGATCAGCTTCATTCACTTAGAAATGTGAAAGTTTCCTCCACATAATTTTATGGCTTGATAGTTAATTTATTTTAGTGCAATATAGATGTACCACAATTTATTTACCCATTCACTTACTAAAGGTTACTTCTAAGCTATGGTATATTTGAATAAAGTTGTTATAAATATAGTGAGGAAGTTATTGTGTAGACATATGTTTCCAGCTCCTTTAGGGTAAATAAGGACTATGAATGCTGAATCTTATAGTGAAAATATGTCTGGTAATGTGGCAAAATTATTTTTATGTATTTTTTTGTTGAACTCTATTTGTTAATGTTTTATCTAGATTAAGGTGAAACACACACACACACACACACACACACACACACACACACTTTGGAGTTCTACCTCTTGGTAGAATTTAGATTTATTTAGATTTATTTTTTAAAAAAATCCATCCAATCTATGGTTCAGACTGCACAAATTATAATGTTAACTGAACCTTACTTTTATTTTAGAGATAGAGAGCTAATGAGTTTAAGGAGGCCAAAGAAACTAAGATAAAATCAAGGAGCTTGAATTAATTTTGAAGAAATAGAGCAGTAAATATGAAGTTGGCAAAAGCAGGTAAATTTCACAGCTAAAGTCCTTTGTATGCCAAACATATATTAGAAGGGTGATGGAGAGCTACTGAGGAATCTTAAGCAAGATGAGTATGAGCAGCTTGCAGAGTAGGAAGACAGTCCCAGAAGCAGTGTGTTATGGGAGTTGAACCAGGAATAGGGGGAGAAGAAAGGAGGCTAAAAGAAGTTTATAATAAATAAAATATTTAGTAAGAACCACCTGAATTAAGGCAATGAGATCAGAAACAGAAAGCTGGAGCCGATTTGGGAAACAACCATATATATATATATATATATTTATACACACACATATACATAATTGTTTTTATTAGCATCTATATACTTAAGCATCTATATACTTAAGTTCCTTTTATTTTTAGGGAAAAAAAAACTGCTAGTTAGCCATATAACCTTTATTCCCTTGCTTACTACAACCTCAAAGATTTAATTTCTATTATCTCTCCATGCATTTTTTTCACATTCCTGGCTTCCGATTCTTTCCAAAACGTTAACTTATCACTCTGCCACTATGATGTCAGGAAAACTATAAACTCATTGAGAAAAGGAGCTAATCTTTGCTTGTTTGCCATTTAAATGTTCGGTAATAGCCTCTTGCATAAAATAAGCACTCAGTATATTTTTATTGAGAAGATAAATGGTTGCCTTCTCTTTGATTACATTTGGAAAGTCTAATATATCTGTTAGAGTTCTTTGTTGCTAAATAAAATATCTCTGAGGAAAGAATGACAAATCAAGAGTCTGGATCTTATCATAAAGAAAGAGGTTATACTCCCAACAACTAGGGAGGCTGAGGCAGGAGTATCGTAAATTCTAGGGCAGCCTCTGCAACTTATCCAGACCCTGTCTCAAAATGAAAAAGGATTAGCAATATGGCTTACTAGTAGAGTGCCCCTTGGGTTCAATACCAAACACCACACACACACACACACACACACACACACACACACACAAGAAAAAAAGGGAAAAGAACGATTGAAGGTTGTATGGTGTTTTAGTCAGCTTTTTTTGCTGCTGTGTCTAAAAGACCTGACCAGAAGAATTATAGAGGAGGAAAAGTTTATTCAGGGCTCAGTTTCAGAGGTCTTAGTCCATAGAAGACTGGCTCAAGGTAAAGTAGAACAGCATGGCAGAATAGTGTGGCAGAGGGAAACAGCTCACATGCTGACCAGGAAGGAGGGAAAGGGAGAGGGAGGGGGAGAGGGAGGGAGAGGGAGAAGGAGGGGGAGGGGGAGAGGGAGGGAGAGGGAGAGGGAGAGGGAGAAACTCTACTTACTAAAGACAAATATATATCCCAAAGCCACACCCCCAATTCCCACCTCCTCCATGCCATACCCTACCACCTCAGTTACCACTCAATAAATCCCCATGAGGGGATTAATCACTGATTGGGTTAAGGCTCTCATAACCCACTCAGTCCTTTCTCCTCTGAACCTTCTTGCATTGTCTCATACATGAGCTTTTGGGGAACACCTCACATCCAAACCATAATGTATGGCTAATAAGCAGGGTTTTAAACTAAGCAATTAGAATGTGTTGGAATCTACAGGAAAACTTAGGAACCAAAGCAGATCTTTGAGATCTAAAATGATGAAGGTGCTAGAAATTTCCTGTTAGAGAATTAAAGAAGAAATCCTGGCTGGGATTGTGGCTCAGTGGTAGAGTGCTTGCCTAGCACATGTGAGGCACTATTTTCGATTCTTAGCACCACACATAAATAAATAAATAAAAGTATTGTGTCCATCTACAACTAAAAAAGATTTTTTAAATGAATTGCATAATCTAACTCTTGATCATCACGTCCAAGATCACACCAAAAAGTGATAGCTCTAATTAGCACATTTTGTGTGAAATGCCAAATGTAGTTAAGTCTAAAATTCTAGCATCTAGAACATAGCCCAAACAATGGAGTCTTGTTCAATGTTCAAAAGATGTCCAAATTTTGGCTGAGGGGGGAAACATCTATTTATTGTACAATCCGATTATATCAAAGGGAGAGAGGTTAGTCCCCTAAAAAAAATCTCATAGTAGTAACAGAACAAAATATTGCATGGCCAGCAAATAATAAATATTTGCTATATCAAAAAATGCTGTAGTTTTCATTGAATTTTGAATACTCAGGAAATTGTGCAACTAATACTAAGAAATCCATTATCATTTTTAAAAGGAAATGGATGAGATCAAATTGTCCTCAAGGAAAAAATTGGAGTGCTGAACCATGACTTCTTCCCCATTTCTCTATTTTCTTATTTCTTGATTTTTCTTTATTTTGTGTAAATATAAAATAAGGTGGCTTCTGGGAGACCACTTATACACTTTCCTTCTTGGAAACCAATACAAGAGATATTAGTAGTCTCCCATTATCCTAGAGAGATACATTCCAAGACCTCCAGCGGAGGCCTGAAACACGATAATACCGAACCCTGTATGTGCTGTATTTTTCCCATACATACATAACTAATAATAAAATAGAAAAATAATAACAGCATACTGAAATGTTTTGTGAATATGGTCTCTCTAAATATCTTATTGTGATATATTCATGCTTCTTGTGATGATGTGAGATAATGGCTTATGTGACAAAGTTAAATCAGGTGAATGATGTAGGCATTATGGCAGGATATCAGGCACTACTGACCTCTGACAATACATCAGAGGAAGAGCATATGCATCAGATGGTCCTGGATCATTGAACCCTGGTGATGCCAGGCAGGGACAGTCAAAACATGGATACACTGGACAGAGGAATGATTCATGTGCCATGTGGGATGAGGAGGATAGAAGAAGATCTCACCACACTATTCAGAACAGTGAAATTTAAAGTTTATAAATTGTTTATTTCTGGAATTTTCCACTTAATATTTTTAGGCTGTGTTTGATTTCAGGCAACCTCAGGAAGTAAAACCACAGATAAGAAGTGATGACTGTATTTTCTAATCCGATGATAATCTTTCTTATGTCATTCTTTTTATGCTTCCTTGCTTTATTCTGGAATTTATATCCTTCCATGGTTTAGCCCAGCCTCAGTTTACTTCAGGGTAAAGTGTAATACTAATCATTTCCCCAATATTCTGGTTTATCTTCAGGTCATATAAATCTTTGGCCTTTTACTAACTGCTGTATTTTGGATTTGAAATGTAGCCCAAAGGCCCTGGGTTACTAGTCTGTAGTGCTATTGGAAGGTGATGAAACTTTTAGGAGGTAGGTCTAAAGGTCATTGGGGTTATGCCTTTGAAGGGGATATTGGAGTCCCAGTCCCCACCCCCACTCCCCTTCTCCTTCCTGCATTATGAGATGAGCAGACCTCCTCCACCATGTGCCCCAGCCATAAGGTACTGTGCGACCACAGGCACCAACTGGACCAAGCAACCATGGACTGAAAACTGTGAAGCCATGAGCCAAAATAAACCTTTCCTCCTTCTAAGTTGTTTATCTCAGGTATTGTCACAGTAAGGGAAAGTTGAGTAACATATTAATCATTTCTCCAAATGAGTCATATAAATTAGGATAATTTTTACTATTAAAGCTTAATAATTTGCCATTTTGAAACTTGTGCCCTTTGCTGAGTCCACATAAAATGGTATGTAATAGAAAGTTGGCAAGAGCAAGAATTTTATTTACACAAATACAAATGCATTATATTATTCAACATATTATTGTGTGGTGTTGCTATGGTAATAATAAGGTTTATCCAAAGGCTTGCGATTACTGATTATTATAGTGTTATCTCCAACTGGGTAAGAGCAATTTAAGAAGCAAAGGAAACACAATAATATTCATACTTTGGGAGTTTTTCAGGAAAAGCTCCTGATGAATAATTTCTAGAAGCAGATATGATGGGATGAGTTTCAGGCTATGAAAATGGGACAGAGTAAAAGAGAGGCAGTTTTAGTTCAAGGGTGGCAACATCTCCCAAGTAGTGTCTGTGAAAGATGAAAAGAATTTGATGCTTTCAAAAAATCAAAATGATGGAGAATCTTACCTGAAAACACCATAAAAAGCAAACTGTAGCAACACTGAAATTTCCATGAACCTGAGATATTTTTAATGGCAGCCCAGCTGCATTGTAACAATGCCCTAAGGGTAAGACGACTAACCGGGGCACCAAGGTCTTCCTCTTCCTCATATCTTTATGATAACTCTCTCAGTGTGACATTTTGTCCTGCATCTTCTTTTTCCAGGTGTTGGACCTGGTCCATCACTCAACCTGCTCTGAAATTAACCACAACTGGACCAATGGCCCTCAACCTATAGCTCTGCTGCACTCTGTTGCACAGGACATAGGAATTGTTGACTTGTCCCCTCAAATTCCTAAATTTCTTCTACCTCCTCTTTCAAGGCTGTGGCATGTGTGTCTGGGAGCAAGGGTAAAATGAAGGTGCACACTGCAGGGTGCATCCTCCCAAGCTTCACTCAGAGTCTCACTTCTGCATATCACGTTGCCCTTTAACTTGGGGCAGACTGTCCTCTCTCAGAGTAGTTTTGTTCCAGGTGGCTTCCTCTGTCACCTTTCAAAATTGACCCCTTTAGGTCTTTCCAATGCAGTCCTCCAAATGAATATGTTTGCATCCTAAGGAGACAGAGTTCACAAATTAAGGTTTTTACTCCATAGAAAATGGGAAATGTTCCTTAAATTTGGCACAGGATGTCCAGTGTGTTCCCACCCACACTGCTCTCATAGTGCACGGCAGAGCTTCCTGAAGAGCCCTGGTGGCCTGACCTGCTAGGCCTTTTTGGTTTTCACTTGCTTGACCTCAGCGTTATAAAGTCAAAACTGTTTTCTGGAAACTCATTTTTCTTGGCTTTGCCAAGACCATTCTCTCCTGGTTTTCTTTCTACTTTGCTTCTCAAAGAAAATGTTTTCAGAGCTTTGTAATGTTGTGAACAACCAATAAAAAAATAAATAAAAAATAAAAAAAATAAAAGATACAATAATAACTGTAAAAAAAAAATGTTTTCATGTCTATATGTCTAGCCCCGATCATTTTTATAACAGGGAAAATGTACATTTCCTTCTTTCCCCTTCTTTTCTTTTTTCTTCCTTCCTTTCCTTCTTTCTCTACTATATTTCATTACCATATTTCTAATTGGCTATTTTAAATGTAAGCTTGGATGGTCTCAAAAGCAGCCATAATTGGAAATTTCGAGTTGACATTTTCAAAACCTGTTCCCTTCCTCTGTTCACACAGTTCTGCATTACTGTCTCTATTAAGACAATTTTCACCCACTTCCCTATATATAAAAACCTCAGCCTTCAACTTTGCTTTCTCTCACTGTCAACATCAAATTTTCAATATTACTTATTAAACTAGGTTGAACATTCTTCCAAAGTGCCTCTGAAATACAGTCCTTGTTGGTAATGCCATGTTCTAGCTCTAGTTCAAGTCACTTATCATGCATTAAATAATCAGTAGTAATAATTAATGTCCAGCATCTTCCCATTCATAGAAAACCCTTTATCTCAAAGACCACATCAATTTGTGTCACACTAGTGGTTAAAACTTGTTTCCACTGCATGTGGCTATTTACAATCTATTTCCACCAGTCTTTCCACCATCATCCTATCAATCAAGTTTCTTACATTCTAGCCAAAGAGTCCATCCATCACTTGCTGAATGTGCCATTCATTTTTATACTTCTTTCCTTTGTTTCTGTAGAGAAGGGAGGCAATTTCTGGAAAAGAAAAATGTAAAATTCCAGAAAAGGGCATCGAGGTAGGCTATTTCTGGTCAGTCAATCAAATAAGTGACAAATTCACCAAATTACAACAAGATAGAATATCTTAAAAGTTGGCTAATCAACAGCTAAATAAGCAAAGAGTTACAATATAACAAAATTTTCTAAATGACACTTATTCACTGAAGGACTAGAACTACCAATTGTCCCAAGACAAAATTGTTTGCAAAAAAGAAAAATCAGCAAACTACAGCCCTCTCCTGGAGAGTCATGATATATATTTTTATTCTAAGGATTTCAGAGCAATTATTCTTTATAAACATCAGGAAATTGTTCACATTCTGAACTTATTCCTTTTTAATGACTTGAACTTGATTTTTTAGCTAGCAAATAAGGCCTTTATGACTATTTCTGCCTCAGGTACTTTTAAACTCTTTTTTTTTTTTTTAAAGAGAGAGAGAGAATTTTAATATTTATTTTTTAGTTATCGGCGGACACAACATCTTTGTTTGTATGTGGTGCTGAGAATCGAACCCGGGCCGCACGCATGCCAGGCGAGCATGCTACCGCTTGAGCCACATCCCCAGCCCCACTTTTAAACTCTTTAAGCCTCTGGGTATTTCCTAAACTCAGGATGGGAAAGAGTCTTGGGCTCATTAGACAATTTCCAGAGGGTCCAGGCAAGTTGGGGAACAGGCTGCAATCTCATCTCTAATCAACCCTTTGTCAGACTCAAGCAAATCCTACCTTGTTTAAAGTTCCGAATACTTTATCCTCATTACATTTCCGAGGCAACTAGGATTTTGTAGAAATTTGATACAATTTCTCCAAAGAACACCAAGCTAGTTTTCAGGCTTAAGGGCTAAAAATGTATCTAGGTGGATTTGTTTGTAAGAAAGCTACATGTATTTGTTAGACCACAAAGATTTTACTGGCCAAACTTTGGAATTTAATTAAATATTCATTATATTGATTTATTCTAAGAAATAAATTCATGATAAAAACTACTATAGAACAACTCAGGAGCACTAGAATCATCTACTACATTCAAAACATTTTGTTAAACTCCCAGTTCATGCTCCCTATAAAGTTTATTTCTTAAGAATTTGGTGTTTGTACCTAAAATGTGATTGTGAGTCATCAAGCGTAGAGAAAGATCTTAGTGAACCCAAGAACACACCTTGCCAGGTGTTTTCTAATGTGTCATTCATAAAAAGGAGCCATGGGGCTATCCCACAGTGCAATTGTGTAACTATGAGAAATTTAAAGGGAAATATTTGAAGATTAAAGATTGGAAAATCCCTTATCTTTCCTTTGTGATGAAAAAAAATCCCACATAGCTAAACAGATAAATAAAAGATATATCCAAACAGAAGTCACAAATAAATCATCAGTATACGTTTAAGTCGTGCCTGTGTAGATACTGTCAGAGAAAGGAAGCTGTGAGGTGGTAACCGGAAACTATTTCTAAATATGAATATATTAACAGTTGATTAAAAAATAAGTGTTTTGTTGTAATCTTCACATGTGACTCTAATATAAAAACAGAATAAATACTAAAAAAATAATTTTCAAAATAAATATCAGGACTTCTATGGAATCCTGTAACTTCTTACCTAATGTAATAATAATAATTATAATATTTAGGTTTAGGTTTAATCTCACTGCTATTTGTTTTATGTAAAATTTAATTCAAATTGTATTCTTTTTGAAACTGAAAATATTTTGATTATACTTCAGAAATTACTTAAATTTCATCTGCATTTTATATTCAAAAATTTATACTCAAAGTCTTTATAAGCAGGCACAGTGACATATGATCCTAAGCTCAGCAACTCAGCAGATTGAAGCAGGAGAATCACAAGTTGAAGGCCAGTATCAGAAACTTAGTGAGACGCTGACTCAAACTAAATAAAGAAAAGGACTGGAGATTGTAGCTCAGTGGTAAAGCACTCCTGAGTTCCATCCCCAGTACCAAAAAATAGATGATAGATAGATAGATAGATAGATAGATAGATAGATAGATAGATAGATAGATAGATATTGACGGTAGGAGGAAGGAGGATGGATAGGAAAGCAACTTCCCTTTATTTATATATTCAACAAATACTTATTGAGTTTCCACCTCCACTCCACTGGCACTATGCAAATAATGGTGAACAGGGGGACATGGTCCTTTTTCTTATGGAACTCATTCTTATGAACTCAAGAATCCAGGGTAATTGCAGCATCAGTGGGAAGAAGAGAAGGTCTGAAATGTACTTGATGAGGAAGGCAGAGCCTAGATTATTACAAATAGCCTCCCTTTTATTGTAAATACATGATAAAATTTTGAACTTCCTGGTTGGACTCAGAGATTAATAACATAAAATTGTATTTTGAGATATCAGTTAATACTTATAAAGTTTATGGATTATTTTGTGGAAGTTTTTTCCATAATAATATCTAACATTGTTCTTCCATGCTCTATCATATCCCTGAAGATCTGAGAATAGCTTAGTTATGAGGCCAGGTGCAGTGGTGCCTACCTATAATTCCAGATACTTGAGAGGCTGAGGAAAGAGGATCTCAAGTTCATGGCCAGCCTTCACAACATAACAAGACCCTGTGTCAAAATAAAAAGGATGAAGTTCAGTGTCAGAGTACCCTTGGATTCAATACCCAGGATCAAAACTAAAAAACACTGTTATTTGTAGCATTTTTTAAAAAATTGTGCCACTATACTGAAGGCAAAGATCCAAATCTTGGCAAGAAGAAATAAAGGAATTCTTGGTAGCAGAACACTTTTCTCTCAGTTATGTTACTAAGCATTGCAGTGACTAATAACTCAGTGTTGTGATGACAACAAAAGATACTAATGGCCCAAATATCAGTATGTATTTTATTTGTATATATCAGGAAAGTATTGTTTTCTCTCTTACTTCATCTCCAATGCAGCTTTAGAGGTTATATGGAATGTGAAGTGAGTTGGATATTATACACTCATTGATTCTAAATTCAAAATATAATTTCTAACATCAAAAGAATTGCTTCATTTCTGCTTGCCAAAGGATGGGTCTTGTGTATCCTAATGTAATGAGATAATATTTTAATATAAAAACCTGCCATAAGTAAAAATATTTATCTTAAGGCAAAAACTAATACTTAAACACTTTTATTAGACATAACTGGCTTTTAACTAGGCATAGTGGTGCATGCCTGTAATCCCAGAGACTCAAGAGGCTGTGGCAGAAGAATTTCAAGTTCAAAGCCAGCCTCAACAACTTAGTGAGGTCTTAAGTAACTTAGCGAGATCCTGTCTCAAATTAAAAAAAAAAAAATTCAGAAGGGCTGGGGACGTACTCCAAGGTTAGGTGTCCCTGGGTTTAATCCTTGGTACCAAAAATAAAATAAAATAAAATAAAATAAAAAAATAAATGAGAAGGAAAGAGAGGGAGAGGGAGAAAGAGACCTGGCTTTAGTCTGCAGGCCAAGTGCTATTTAACAATTCAACAAATATTTATCATCTGCCATGTGCCAAAAAAATGTGATCTCTGCCCTGATGGAGCCTTTGCTCTAATGGAGAGCAGATGTCAGTTGTGTATGTATTCACACAAAGAAAGTATCTTAGAAATGACCCACAATATTATAAAAGAGCCTTTCAGGGGACCTATCTTGGTTCGGGAAGTGTCAGGAAAGTTTTCCCAAAGTGACACCTGAACTGAGGTCTCAGAGGGAAATAAGAGTTAACTAGGTACAGAAGAAACTTCCAGATACAAGGACCAATAAATGAAAGACTCATGACTTAAATAATTACTGATGTGAATACTGGGAAGCTCCCACTGCTACTTAAGCTTTCACAGAAGACCAGTTTATTAGTCACATTTCATGCAATTCACATCAAGTGGCAATGTCCTTTACTAGACAACCTCACTGATGCCAAACAGTGATATCCAAATATTAAAAGTAAATACAAGACAGCATATTTTTCTTATGCTTTTATTTAAAGCTTTTTAACCAGAGCTTCATTTGAAAGACTAAAGAACCATGATTTGTATGGTTTACATGCCATCAGAGCATAAAACAATAGTTTGGGGGAGTGGAGTACTACAAACATGAAATCACCAGATTTCCAGATGCTTTTTAGTTATAAAGACAGGTAGTCTATTTTGTATTTTATTTAGAGACAGGATCTCACTGAGTTGCTTGGCACCTCATCATTGCTGAGGCTGGCTTGTGATCCTCCTGTCTTAGCCTCCAGAGCTGCTGTAATTATAGCATGTGCCACTGCACCCTGCCTCAGCCCTTTCTTAATTTCAAGACAGGATCTCACTAAGTTGCCCAGATTGGCTTTGAACTTGTGATCCTCTTGCCTCAGTCCAAGTAGTTAGGATTACAGCTATGTACCACCGTGCCCAAAGAAAATGAGCCTTAAACTAAAATTTGACATTTGG
This sequence comes from Spermophilus citellus, assembly GCF_964194105.1. Lineage (NCBI taxonomy): Eukaryota > Metazoa > Chordata > Mammalia > Rodentia > Sciuridae > Spermophilus > Spermophilus citellus. The sequence continues at coordinate 148,175,950 of NC_138187.1, forward strand.
GAAGGCAGAAGAGAGAAAGGAGATGTCAGGTCCCCAATGATATGACTGGGCTGCTAAAAGTAACCAACACCAAGACTCACTTTACCTCAGGACTCTCAAGTTATGTGCTCCTTCAGTGACACATTTTTCTGCAACTTGTGACTGAAAGCAGCCAGTACACCACTCTGAATCATCCCAGTGATCTCTACTGAGGCCTTCCTTAATCTCTCAAAGTCGAATAGTTTCTCCTTTGTGATCCTAAATTCCTTCTATCTGTCAAAGCCCATACTACAATGGCTTTAAATTTCAGTCTGCTTCCCCAAGAGACTGAATACCTTAAGCAAAGGAGCTCATGTTATTTGCTGTTATGAGTGTAAGAGTAAATGTGTGGGACTGCGGTTGTGGCTCAGTGGTAGAGCACTTGCCAAGCACAGGTGAGGCCTGGGTTTGCTTCTCAGCACCACATTAAAAAAATTAAAAAAAAAAAAAGTAAATAAATAAATAAAGGTCAAATTCATTTAAAAAAAAAAAAAGGACCAAATGTGTTCAAAAACAACCCATCCTTTCTCCATGAAATCACATGTATTTAACAAAGGGTTTCTAAACCTCCACACTAATGATATTTTGGGCCAGATGATTCTTTGTTATGGAGTATTCTGTGCAATGTATGTTTAACAGCCTGCTCAGCCTCTACCCAGTAGGTACCAGTAACACCATCTCCCCCTATTGTGATGATCAAAAATATCTGTAGGAATTGACAAATAACCCCTAGGAAGAACTATAATCTCCAGTTGAGGTCAATTTACTGACCTAACATTAATAACCAAGAGTTTAGAGTTTATTACAAACATCTTCTTGAGCTTTTAAGTCACTGGCACTTTATAGACTTCTTATAAGAACATATTATAATCCAACCCTGAATGTGAACAGAAAGAGCTATAGACCCCACAAAGGGCAAATTATATCAGTTTTGTGGGAAACTATTGGTTTGGTATGTAATAAAGGAACACTGGAGAAAACTATACCTTTAATGGATCCAGGATGAAATCTCACACACCAAACCTGCTTTGCTCACAAGCCAATCCCTCTCCAGTAACTTCCCATCCAGAAGAGACAAGTCACTTTCATCACTGGAAAAGACAGAAAGGAGGAGAAATATCTTATCTATCAGGAATAGTGCAGTAGGTGCCCATAACAGAAAAACTTGGCACCAAACCTTTATTACCTCCTCCTTTCTTCCCAGTTCCCAATCTAATGCCCAGATGATTTCTCCTCACTTAAAATGAGGTCTTCAAGCTGTTACTAATTATAAACTCCTTCCCAGGAAGGTGTTTTCACTCAGAGTGAACAAGCAGGTACTTGAGCCCACACAACCTCCTTGGCCTCAGGGCAAGTTCTCTGCCTGACATGCTTCTCTAATGGGCAGGATGATGACAAACGGAAGCTGCAGAACTGAGCGAACCATCCAAAAATCTTGTTTGGATGATGAAATTTTCTGTAATATGTAAAGAATTCAGGAAAATAGTGCAAAATGAATGCACTCACTGTGATCTGACATACTAGTCCATAAGCATTTTTAGTTTCATACCATATTTGTACTTATACCAAATCGCTACTTGAATATGTGATTTTGATAAATGTGAAAAACACCAATTATACTCATTTTGATTTTCCTTTTCCCCTCTTATGTTAAAGCTAACACAATGTTTGTCTTTGAATCCAGATTATAGTTTTAAATATTAATTTTCATATTTTTTTTCCTTTTTGTCTTTTTGGTTTTGTTTGTTTGCAGTACTGGGGATTGAAACCAGGGCCCTGAAGCATGCTAGGCAAGTGCTCTACCACTGAGCTACATCCCCAGTCTTTTTTTTTTTTTTAATACCAGGGATTGAACCCAGGGGCTCTTAACTTCTGAGCCACATCCCCAGCCCTTTTCATTTTTTTTTTTTTTAATTTTGAGACAGGGTCTTGATAAATTGCTTAAGGCCTCACTAAATTGCTGAGGCTGGCTTTGAACTTGAGATTCTCCTGCCTCAGCCTCTGGAGTCGCTGGGATTATAAGCATGCATCATCATGTCCAGATTTGTCTTTTATTTTGAGATAGTGTTTCACTAAATTGCTCAGGCTGGCCTTGAACTTGTGATCCTCATATATCAGCTTCCCAAGCAGCTGGGATTACAGGCGTGTGTCACTTAGCCTGGCTTCACATGTATGTTTATTAAATGTTTATAAGGTATAGTGGTGCACAGTTCGTAATCCCAGCTGCTCAGGATGCTGAGACAGGAAGCCACGCTGGGAAACTGAGTGAGACCAAGTCTCAAAAAGAAAAAGGGCTGGAGATAATGTAGCTCAGTGGTAGAGCAAAACTGGGTTTAATCGTTGTTTTAGTAAGCTTTATTGCTGCTGTGACCAAAAGACCTGACAAGAACAACAATTAGAAGAGGAAAAATTTATTTGGGGGCTCACAGATTCAGAGCAGATTTAAGTAAAGTGGTTCCCTGAGTCCATACAGACTGCCAATTCCATTCCTCAGGGCACCAGATGAGGCAGAACATCTTGGTGGAAGAGTGTGACAGAGGGAAACTGCTCATGTGATGATTAGAAAGCAGAGAAAGAGACTAGGCTATAGAGATAAAATATATAACCCAAAGGCTTGCCCTCAAGGACCCTCCTCCTCCAGTCACACCATACCTGCCTTCAATTACCACTTAGTTAATCCCTATCAGGGGACTAATCTACTGATTGGGTGAAGGCTCTTCTAACCTGATTATTTTACCTCTAAACCTTCTTGCATTGTCTCACACATGAGATTTTGGGGGACACCTCACAACTAAACCATAACAATCATTAATACCACAAAAAAAATTCTCAAATAAAAGTCTTGATTCCAAACATAAAGAAATTAGTGAGATTCATACTATTATAATGTAATAATTATAATAATTAAGATCATTAATATGATCAGGAATGTTAACGATTATGGTTTATTTCTTAAGGTACTCTAGGAAATAATATAATCTGGGGCTATTGATCAATCTAGCCATGAATGGAATTTCCTTATTTCCTCTATAGAAAAGAGATTTTTTTATTTAAAAAAAAATAAAGTTGTAAACATAAAAGAATTCTCTTGAACCTGTAATGAAAGACCATGATAGGGCATTTTTATGATTTTGCTATGTAGAAGGCAATATTCTTCAGATTACCTAGGGGATTACTATGATAAAAAAAAAAAAAAACCCTAATATATTCTAAACACAACCCAAACACGTTTGTGACCAGATCTGTGGGGGATTTTCTACACTGATCAATTCTCTAGATGTTTTATTAATTCAACTTTGACACTAACTGTCAATAAGCCCCATTCATTAAAGGCTCAGTCCCATCAGACTGTCCCCCACTTCAAAAGCTAGTCATAAGTTCCAAGTTGTTTAACCTGTACTTCTGACCAGCTGGCTGTAAAGCAAAACATTCCCATGACCTCTGATTTGCTAGTGGCTCCCAGAACTCAGGGAACCACTTTACTTAAATTTGCCCAATTACTGTAAAAGTACATGAATCCCCAGCTAGTTGGAAGAGCTGAACCGGGCAAACTGTATGGGAAGTGGCGGGAAGCCCACATGCCCTCTTGGGTGTGTCATCCTCCAGTCTCTACAACTCAGCTTTCCAAGGGCTGTCCAAACCCAATCTTCAGGAGATTTTATGTAATCTTCATTATGTAGCCATAACTGATTAAATTGTTGGTGATTGGTGATCAACACAACCTTCAGACTCTCTCTTTCCCCCAATGTCAGAGGGTGAAATTAAAAGTATCAATCTTCTAATGATAGGGTTGGTTATCCTGGCAACCTGCCCTCATCCAAGGCCATCCAAGAAGCTCCAGTCATCAATCATCTCCTTAATATATAAGAACTTTTTTTTAGATACTCCAGGGGTTTTAAAAGTTGTGGAGACAAAGACCAAACATGTACTTATTACAAATCACAATATCACAGATTCCATATCCTAATTAATGTGGAGCTACTTTTCCCTAACTTTATATCCTATCTAATAATCTCATCTGTTAAATTCCTATAATATGGTAAATATGCTTATATTATTCAGTTACTCTCTCCCCACACACACACAAAGAAGGTAAACTTTGAAGTAATACTATTATTTCTATTTTTCAGATGAAAACTAACTTTTAGAAAAATTAGTTTCTTGCCTGAAGTCTTATAGCTTGCACGAAACTAAATGTGTTCTTTCTATGAAGTAAAGCAATGGGTATCTTGTCCATCAAACATATGGGGCCAGTATCTGCTTGGCTCTGGTAAGTGCCTCATGACAGATGGCATCACAATAGCCTACTGATGAAAACTTTGGCAACTGGTGATTACCAGAAGTGGTGCACAAGGGGTGCACAAAGACGTGGTGAACGTAGGATGAGGAAGAAGGATTTGGGGAAGGAGCCAGACTTGCTTATGACAAGTCATTCTCTTTGGAACTAATCAGTCACGTGAGACCTGACTCACTCCCCCAAGACAGCACTGATTCCCTTGTGAGGGTGGAGCCTCCAGAACCTACCTGCTTTGTACAAGGTCCTAACTCTTAAATATTCCACCCCCTCAACACCACCACCCTGGGGACCAAGTCTCCAACACATGAAGCTCTGAGGGACAAACCTCCAAGGTAACAGTGCTTGTTTATATAAAATAGTGTGTAGCGAGTATTTAATGCAGGGAATCTGTTTTGAAGTCACCTTAGCTCATTCTAATAAACCAGGCACAAAGCCAAGAAACCAAGAAAAACTAGTGCTAAGAGTCAAGCTGATTTATTGACATATGATTTCTATGATGAGATATAACATATACAGATATAGTTAGGAAATAAAATAGTCTCATCTGGAATGTCTGAATCAGAAATCTCGAATATGCCTGTCTCCCTTCTTAAAATGGCACTTGTGTCATTTCTGTTTCATTCCCAACTCCTGCCTACTTGCCTGAAGAATAAAATTGGAGATAGAATCAGAGTGGAGAGAGAAGAAGGATGTTAACATGTGGGGGAAAAATAAGTAAAATGTATAATTAGGAAAGTATTTTAAAAACACTATTCCTTCATAATACTTTGAACTTTAAATGAAAAGAATAATATCAATGTCATCTTTCAAATCTTGAGGTATCCTGCTTTAAATGCCTTATAAACATAGCTTCTGGGGCTTATTCTGTTCCAATCAAGAACCTCTCTTTAAAATATTAACACAGCTATCAGCAGGAGGTACATGGACTTCATCCAAAGGCTCAAACAGAAGATGAAGAGAAAGTAAAGTATTTATACAATAAGAGTGAAGAAAGAAGGCCAAAGTCTTCATCGATTTGTTTATGATTTAACTAAAAGGATATATTTCTGAATTTAATTAACTTCCTTATTTAACATCTACAAAAGCCTATAAACTATATATAGAAATATGTAAGTATAGAAAAATTTAAGAGAAAATAAAAACTGCCCATAGCTCCATTGCCCAAACATAAAACAATCCAGAAATTTATTTTAAGCTTTTTATTTTCACTTCAACATTGGGAAAATATTTTATAAAAGATTTAGATTCTCTCTTTTTTCTTACTACTGTGAAATGACCATTCATTTACATTATTAAATGTTTTCAAAACATAATTAATTATCATTCATAATATCTCATTATTAAGACATGTCATAACACAGTAAACCATTTGCTATTTTGGACATATTTATTTCCTCAGGAGAAATTACCAGAAGTAACATTGTTGGTTTAAAAAATCTACACTTTTTCTCAGGGTCTTAAAGAATAGTGGTAAATGGCCTTCTTTGTTTTTAAATACCTTCTGATTGTGATTTTATGTAATTTTGTTTCTTAATTTTTTGCAGTGTTGAGGCTCAAACCCAAGTCCTAGCACATACTAGGCAAGCATTCTACTACTGAGCTATATCTCCAGCCCTGATTGCCATTTTAACATAAACCTAGGAAATGACCGATAATTGGTGATTATACTCTTATAATTCAGTCATATTAGCAGTTCTGTAATTTCCTTTGTTTTCTTTTGTATTTTCTTACATTTTTCTCTTTCTCTCTTTTTGACTCTCTAGCGAATTGACAGATGCGAACAACACAGTAAGTGTGGGAATAAAGAAAAACAGGCTGTTCAGGTGATCAAGATTTACTCTTATCTAGCACAACAGAGAAAAGAGATTCAGATGAATGTATGGAGCATCAGACTATTATCATTACTATAATTAAGTATTAATAACAGATGAAAATACTGAATCCAGAAAAAAAATTAAAAGCATTCTTCCAAATTAAAAACATTTGTCTTTTAACAATGCTAATGGTCTTTGCTTTCCTTTTTTTTTTTTTTTTTTTTGGTACTGAAGATTGAACCCAGGGCACTTAACCACTGGCACACATATACACCCCCAGTCCTTTTTGCTCTTTATTTTGAGACAGCGTCTCCCTAAATTGCTAGGGCCTCACTAAATTGCTGAAGCTAATTTTGAACTTGCAGTCCTCCTGCCTCAGCCTTCTCAGTTGCTGGGATTACAAGCATGTGCCACTGCACATGGCGCTACATTTCTTCTACTTCATTCTTTGTCTATTCAACAAATATTAAAACAGTCATGAAAATCTAAGAATTACTAAGAAAGATAACATGGTGCAATGGCAAGAACCATGTTTTCTGAGTCAGAAGCTGGATTTATCACTAAAAGCTGAATGACTTCAAAAGGTCATTTTAAATCCACAGTATTATAGGCTCTCAATTAAAAAAAAGGCAGGGTGATATTTATGCTTTACGTCTAACATTAATGTAATGAACATAATAGAATATTATAACATGTTTCCATTAGACTCAAAATATTTATTGAGTGCCCTTTTGCATCCCAAATATTATTCTAGATACAACAAAGAAAGATGTGCATGCTGTCCAACTTCCTGGAATTTATAAGAGATTGATGAGGATTATGACTCACAAAATTACAACAAATGTTACAAAAGAAAATATACAAGGTGCTAAGAGATCTGTAGAACCTGGGATTTAACTATGAAGGGATGAGGGGTTCAGGCTTAGGAAGAGTAGATAATGGGAAAAAGGACTGGTATCCTTAAGAGTTATCAGTTTGACTGCCAATAGGAATGAAAATAGCACAAGAACACAATTCACTTTGAGAAACTTATGTGACTCCATTTTTGATAAACCAGCCTCTACCTCAGAGCAAAGCCTGTCCAAGGAAGGGGGAGTGACCTTGTCCTTGGAAAAACCCATAGAGTACTCCTAGGCACATGCCCACCCTGCTGAGTTGTTTATCTGCAAATAACAGGAGAGATCTGCGGCACCAGGTGTCCCTGACTCATTAGGCTAGGTGAGGACCCATAGCAACCCCCTAGCAACCACCAATCACAGGAGACAGGGAAAATACCTGGGATGCCAGATGATCCCCAAGTAGTTTATAGTGGTTGATTAAACATGTTGGGAAACCAAGTAGTTTAGCACATACACCCCTCGTGGCCTAAACCAATCAGTTCAAAGGAATCCCCCTCTTGTACTAACCAATCACCCCTACCCAACTTGTTCCCGCCAGTGAATGTGCTAATTAATGTTAAGAGTTGTGTGATTTTCCCACGGTATGGAATGATTTGCTGTGTGATGTTGTGACGCCTAGAGTATCCCCCCCAAACATAAAATCTCACTGGACGGACAAAGGACTGGGACTCACTCCCTGGGACCGCTGCGTCGAAATGGTTGTGAGTCCAGGCTCGAGCTTGCAATAAAGACTCTCATGTGATTGCATCGGATTTGGCTCCTGAAGGTCTATTGGGGTCCCACAAATCTGGCATTACAGCTGAATTTTGGAGAGTTAAAAAGTAATAGTTGCCATTATGTAAGAGCTTTGAGATTCCACCAGAAAAGAAAAAAAAATATTTACAGGTTTTCTTTAAAAATTGCAGGGGGATCAGTAGTAGAGAACTTGCCTCGCATGTATGAGGATCCAGGGTTTGAGCCCCAGCAGCAGTGAGGGGGGAGCCAAGTCCTAAATCATTGGAAACTGACACATGGCAACACTCCGCTGAGCCAAGTAGCAGCTGCTCTCTCATTAGGTGCCTCTGCTTTCCCAACTATCCAGAGGTCTCTAAATCCAGTCCTTTTGGTTTTTTTAATGAGGCTTCATTAAGTAATCATAATTGATCACATCACTGGCCTTTGATGATAAATTCAATTTTCATCCCTTGTCCCCTCCCCAGAGGTCAGAGGGCAGGACTGAAAACTCCAATACTTTAATTTTAGGATTGGTTTCCTGGCTAAGAGATCCTCCCTCATCCACCAGCCATAGTCATCTCATTAGCATACAAAAGACATCATTTAACAGATTGGAACTGTGTACAGGAAATGTAGAGGCCAACCAAATACATATTTCACAATATCAAAGTGCCAGATGTAGAAGGCCTGGTAAACATCAGCTTAATGGATACACTAAGGAAACCTAGGCAGGGAAATTATATATTTATATTTCCTCCTGCGATCCTCCTGCCTCAGCCTCCCAAACTGCTGGGATTATAGGCATGTGCCACTGCACACTGCACTACATTTCTTCTACTTCATTCTTTGTCTATACAACAAATATTAGAACATAGTCAAAACCCAGTTTTAAAATTTGAGTTAACTTTCTGGAAACAGTGTGGAAAGTGGATTGTTAAAAAGTACCTGGAAAAACTGAAGAATAGAAAAGTATCAATTCAGCTTCTATTTTCAAGTTTCAGATGAAAATCAAGAGTAAATTTTAAATTTTGTGCAGAACAGGTTCTACTCTGATAAAACAAAGGCACTGTGACTCTAACTCTTAAAAAATAACAGTGTTACTTGAAAAAAATTGACCAAAATTATTCTAAATTATTTTTAGAATTATTCAAAATTATTTAGAATTATTTTTATTTCATAAAAAGTGAAAAACCAGATGATAAAACCTGAGTGATCAAAACTTCCCGTACGTTACAAAAAAGCCTTCCCTTACTCAACACAGCACATCCTAGAATTATTCAAATAAACTCAAACTCAGACACACTAAAAAAAAAGAAAAGGTTATAACTCAGAATGACCCATGAGGCTTATTTCCTGTTATATTCTGTCCCTTTATAATTCTATTTGAATACATTTCAGCAATGATTCATCTTGTAAGTCTGCCAGTAGCCTTTCCTCCCGAGCGAGTGGTTGTACTTCACGTACTACAGCAGAACACAACTGAGAACTTTCTCAGAACACTCCCAGTTACCATATTTGTGGCTCAAAAACTTCACTATTTTTTATGCCTACCTAAATATCCTGTGCAAACAGTTAAAATTAATTTAAAACACCAAAGGAGCATTACTAAGTGATTCCTTTGGCCTGCATTTGGGGGACCTGGCCTCCTTCAGTGAGCCCTCCTGCCTGGGGTCTGTGTAAGCCCCATGTCCAGAGTGAGTCACCACCTTCCAGAGACAGCCAGCTGCAGTGGGCACCAGGGCACATCTGACAACACAGCACACTCTTGTTTGATGTTTCTTATGCCCTAAAGTATTAGTGAGGTTTAGTCAAGACCACTGTGTGTTATTGTAGTTTCCCCCTTGCTCCCCACCTTGCCCAGCCCCACCTCAAGGCTCAGATCCAAAGTCCATGATGAGCTGAGTTAAAGTAATAATAATAGCTGATATTTATTGAGTTGATATGTATTTATTCATTTAATCCTACAACAACCCTAGAAGATAAATGGAGAAGTTACCCTTGGCACAAATAAGGACACTGGGGCATACGGTGATAAGAAACTACTCCATAACAGCCATCACAAAATAGCTCTAGAGAGCATACATTTTTTGTTTTTTGTTATTGTTTTTGGTGTTCTCTGCTACTGGGGACTGAACCCAGCAGTGCTTTATCATGGAGCTAAGTCTCTATCCTCTTTCATTTTTTGAGACAGGATCAAAGTTTCTGAGCCTGGCCTCCAATTTATGATCCTCTTGCCTCAGCCTCCCGAGTCACTGGGATTACAGGTATGTACTACTATGCCCAGTTTAGAGCCCATACTTTTAATCCCTGTACAATAAGCCTTCTGAAGTACTTGGACTCACCCTTTCTATGTATTACTTAAGGCTTTAATGGATGTGTCTTCTTCTAGGAGACCTTGAGTCTGCCATGAAAATAGGCCCCTGATGGACCCATCTATCAATCTCAGCATGCAAAACTGCATAGCAGTAACCGTGACTGAGGTAGAAGCTGGGACCCTTGCTTTCTGATTTCCTCAATTTCTGCGCAACAACCCCAGAGTTCTTCCTTGTCCTTGTTTCATCTTCATGGAATCAGATTGACAACTGGACTTGTGCTTTTCCTACTTAATGCCATATTGCAGATAATGATCTGATAGCAGAGGAATCTTCCTCTTCATTGGGTTGGAAACAGAAAGGGAAAAAAAAAAACCTCTTTTCCACAAAAGTATCTTGAGGAGGCTTGGTTTGCAGTGAGGACCAATTGTTACTAGGATCCAAATTTTTCAGTTAAACTCGCATCTATTTTTCCCCCTAGAGACAGTTTATTTAGCCAAATTCATGGAGTCATCTCTTGAACTGTCCTTCTTCTCAGCTCTTTGATTTCCATACAAGTTGCATATCCTACCAATAAATGACTTGAATTTATCCATTTCCCTCCATACTCATCCTCAATAACCTTGCTAAGGCCACCATCATCTATCACCTGAATTACTAAAACATGCATTCTACCTGGTTTCCCTGACTCCCACTTACGCCATTTTCCTCTCGGTTTTTGCACTCTATCCAAAAACCTTTGAGCCAGGCACAGTAGTGCATGCCTATAATCCCACTACTTGGAAAGCTGAGGCAGGAGGATTGCAAGTTTGAGATCAGCCTGGGCATCTGAGAGAGACTCTGTCTCAAAAATTTAAAAAGACAAAATAAAAAGGGCTAAAGATGTAGCTCAGTGGTGGGTTGCCCCTGGGTTCAATCTCCAGTGAAAGGAGAGGCGGGAGGGGAAGAAAGAAGGGAAAAGGAAGAGAAGGGAAAGGAGAGGAAGAGGAGGAGGAAGGAGGACTAGAAGGGAGAAACTTGGCAGAATGCAAATGTGGTCAAGGTATGTCTGTGCATAAGATCTTTTAATGTCTCTCCATTTCTTTTAAGATAAAGCAAAACATTTCAACATTGTTTCGAATGACCTTAGTGTCTTTCCAAAAGCATCTTTCATAATCCTTCCCCAAAAGTGACCTTTCATTCTCTTCCATTGAACCACTCTTAGTTTTGCTAATTTTTCTTCTTGCCTAATGATGTTTCCATGGCTCTTCCCCATACTTCTCACTGTCCTTTCTTTGCCAGGCTGTCCCCTCCATATTTTGTGTGCTTGCATATGGCCGTCTTTCCCCATTGTTTTCAGGAATGGTTGCATTTTAATTGTTATTCCTGTCTAGTTTGTATATCTGGCTACACTGCAAGTTATACAAACTATAAACTTTATTTTTATTACTCTTGTATCCCTAGCACCCATTACAGTGCCAGAAAACTAATAGGCACTTTATAATCATTTACTGAATGAGTGAGCACATTCCATCTACCACATGATAAATTAAATGTTCCCACGGATCTATTTGGAAGTTAAACTTTCAAATTAAGTTCCAAAAGTTTGTTGGTACTTTAAGAATTTGTTCCATTTTGTCCACTTATTGATTTAGATATGTAATGTATTTTCATACATTCATCTCTTCCTTTGCTCTCTGCTAACTGCTTCTGGATTTCTCAAAGTTATTCAAGCAAATAGGAATATAAAGTAAAAACCATGATTTTGGGTGGAAAAGTTAGAAATGGCATTAGGAGAATTAGAAATTGGAAAATAGAAAAAGCAAATGATATTTATAAAGTGTCAACATATTAATTGGTATTTACTGAGTGCCCAACAACAGTCTTAGTTGACACCCCTAAAATATGTCTATTTCCTTTATGACTGAAGCAACTTTTCAGAGTGGTTTTCTCTCAATGTCCCTGATAGAGAAGGATGTTGATAGCCCTGCAGATACTTCTGTCTGCAGAATCAAGTTCAAACATTGACTTCAATGTTTAGTTTCTAGCACTAGTAGAATAGTTTTTTATTTGTTTGTTCATTTTGTTTTGAGGAATTTTACCCAATAGTTTAGATGCTATGGACAGAACAATAATTTTTGAGGCACTGTGAGTCTTACAAAAGGTTTGGAGTTATATTAGTGTCTTTCTAAAGAGAAGAGTGTGGATATAGGTAACTATCCAGAGCTGGGAGCAGTAGGCAGCCCAGGGGAGTTGGGGTGCCCCTAGGCAGACTCTTTCGGCAGCACTGAGTTAAGGACACTCAGCTTTAGGTTACTAACAAAGTTTCAAGATGAGCCTTAACTGGCAGCTGACCCAGGATACTTAAATGGGCCTAAAGTAGTACTTTGCTATTAGAACCTCTTAGTAGCCCAAGCACAGGAAAGCCTTTCAGGTGGGATTTTTGCCCTTTTTAGAACCATTGCAATAACACATACTAAGATAAGGCAATTAGCTCATATTCAAAAGTTGCAAAGAAACAATGGTAACATTAAAGTCAGCAAAAACAATAATACATTTATGTCCCCAAGTCTTCATGCATGGAGTTATAAAAAAGAATTTTGAGGAAATATGTACTACATGTTTAAAGTAAACAAAGAATTATTTCACAAAGATAACCAATTAAGGGCTGTGAACTCACAGAGTTGAAAGGAAAAAAATGAAACATCTAAAACTGAAAACTTGAAGATGGTGCAGTGGTACACATCTGTCTGTAATCGCAGTGATTCAGAAGGCTGAGATAAGAGGATCACAAATTCAAGGCCCCCCGGGGCAACTTAGCAAGATCTTGTCTCAAAATTTTTAAAAATAATGAAATAAAAATGAAAATATAAGTTGAAATAATAAAAAAAACTTGACCAGTGGGTTAAACAGTAAATATAACTAAAGAGATTAATGATGATATATCTTGAGAAATTTCACGGAATGCTTACCAAAGAAAACAAGATATGGAAAATGTGAAAGAGGGTTGGAGGATAGAAAGAAGTTAACCTAGACCCTGATAGAGCTCTAGAGAAGAAAACAGAAAGGAAGAAAGGCAAAATTGAAATTCATAAAGAATGTAATGTTGAAATCTAAAAAGCAAGAATATCCACAGATTCAGGAGTCTGAACATGGATAACCTAATCATACTGAGCTACCTCTCCCCAGTCTCTTATTGGAATAGTCTTGTTTTTATTTGTTTTAATTTTTTCATAAGTGATAAAAAAAATACTAAAGTACAGAAAAAGAATAGTCACAATTTGTGGCCAACATATAAGTATATAATCATAAATGTTCAACATTTTCTGGTTTAAGAAATAAATCTGGTATTTTGGAGCAGTGCAATTTTGCTTTTATGCCTCTGTTTTAGTCAGCTTTTTCACTGCTGTGACTGAAAGACCCAACTAGCACAATTGTAGAGGAGTGAAAGTTTATTATTTGAGGGCTCACAGTTTCAGAGGTATTTCTATAGAAAGCTGGCTCCATTTCTTGAGGCTTGAGGTGAGGAAGAATATCATGGAGGAAGAGTGTGGCAGAGGGAAGCAGCTCACACAGGGAATAGGAATCAGAGAGTGAGGTTTCTGTTTCCAGATACAAATATCTACCCCATAGCCAGGCCTCCAATTTTCACCTCCTTCAGCCACACCCCACCTGCCTCCAGTTAGCACTCAGTTAATCCCATGAGGATTAATTCACTGATTATATTAAGGTTGTAACCCAATCATTTCTCTTCCAAACCTTTTTGCCTTGCCTTACATGTGAGATTTTGGGGGACACCATATCTAAACCATAAAAACCTCCTAACATAAGGTACAGAATAGACCCACTTTTTCTATTTTCTGAAAGACTTTGTATAAGAGTGCTTCTGTTTCTTTCCTGAATGTTGAGTAGAAGTAGAACTCATCAACAAAAGGCATCTGAGCCTAGAATTTTCTTTGTGTGCAAGTGTTTTGACTAATATTCCATTTCTTCATGATACCATTTTATTAAATTTAATACCTGAAACATCTATAGTCATGTCTTCTTTCTCATTTCTGAGAATTCCTTTACTTTTTTTTAATTGAGTCCTAAGAGGTGTTGGCAGTTAATTTCATTGGTTTTAAAAAGAATGAATTATTGCTTGGTAAATAATAACTGTATATCTGTTTTCTATTCTATTAAAAATTTCCCATTTATTTTCCTTCCTTTTGCTACCTGGGAGTTTAATTTTCTGCTCTTTTTCTAATTACTAGCATTGTTGGGTCAATGATTGATGAAGATAATCTATCTTCATCAGTTCCAAAAGTTCAAAGAATTTCTTGGATGTAGCTCAGTGGTAGAGCACTTGCCTAGCACAAGCAGGATCCCCATTATTGATAGATAGATAGATAGATAGATAGATAGATAGATAGATAGATATATAGATACATAGATAGATATATAGATACATAGATAGATAGATAGATAGATAGATAGATAGATAGATAGATAGATAGATAGATAGACAGATAGATTGATTCTTGTCATCCAAAATAGATCAAGAATGACTATTAACACCACTTGTGTTCCACATTGTACTGGAAATCACCTTCAGTGCAATAGACATGAAAAAGAAATGAGAGGTATAAAGATTGACAAGGAAATGTAAAACTGTATTACTCATAGATAATCTGGGTGCTCATTAGACAAATCTAAAAGAATTTATGGAAAAACCCTTAAAAATTAGTAAGAGAGGGGCTGGGGATGTGGCTCAAGCGGTAGCGCGCTCGCCTGGCATGCGTGCGGCCCGGGTTCGATCCTCAGCACCACATACAAACAAAGATGTTGTGTCCACCGAGAACTAAAAGAAATAAATATTTTTAAAAAATTCTCTCTCTCTCTCTCTCTCCTCTCTCTTTAAAAAAAAATTAGTAAGAGAATCTAGCAATGCCTCCAGATACAAAATCCATATTCAAAAACCAATTGAGATTTTATGCAACAGGAAAACTACTAGGAAAATAAATTTTAAAGAGACAACATTTCACACCAATAAAACATTTAATCATCAAAAACTTAATTCAGAATATATATAAAAATAGCTTCCACACATGACTGAGAACAAGCAAATAACTCAATAGTACAGTAGGTAAAGAAGAGAACATGCACTTAGCTAAAGAGAACATTTAAATGACAACAAACATAAAGACATACTGTATCTTTTTATAGCCATCAGGGGAGGGCATTTAAAAACCCTATGAAATTCAACTACACAATCTCCCCATTGGCAAAAAGTTTAAAGTACTAACAATCCTATGAAGATGTGGAGTCACAGGAACTCTTATAGACAGCAGATGGGAGCATAAATTGAATCCAGTAATTTGGACAATTGTTTGGCTTTATCCACTATTATTGATGTTATGACTTAGAATTCAAGCATATAGTGCATCAACAGATACATACAAGAATGTTTTCAGCAGCATTGTTCCATTTTCAAAATCTGGCATTAGCCCCTATCCCTATCAGTAATAGAATGGATAAACACACAGTGGCACAATTACACGATGAAATGCTATACAAGAATGAAAGTGGACACACTGAATTGAGTACAAAATATAGAATGAATTTTGAAGCAAATTGAGGGTGTCAAATGGCAAAACTGCAACAATTTAGTTTAAAGATTTTAATTGGCTTTATTTTCAATTCTGGAATTAAATAACACTTCATTGTATAAAATGGAATCCCTCACCCTTCTTCCTCTCCCCACCCCCCATTTTCTTCTTCTTTCCTTCCTTCCTTCCTTCCTCCCTTCCTTCCTCTTTCTTTTTCAGCACTCCAGATCAAATCCTACATGTTAGGCAAATGTCCTACCACTGAGTAACATCCTCAGCCCTGGAATAAGCATTTTCATGGCCTTAGCAAAGGAGGTTGGTTGTATTGACAGAGAAGAGTTTAAAGAAAGCATAGACAAAAGCAAGAAGTGGACTTGATTAGGAGGTCCTTCTTGATCTGGACCCTGCCTTTCTACCCAGACTTGGTTCCCATGGTAGTCCTCTCAGATGTGATGTGCCAGATGTGACCTCATGAGGTCCACACTCACTGTGCTTCTGGTCCGCTGTCTTATATATGTTATTTCTTTGTAAAACTCTCACTGGATACCTCCTCAACTCCCTGGACTTCCTCACGTTGCTGGCCTTTTTACTTCCCTGGACTTGTACTCCTTTAGATGGCTCTGAACCCCAGAGATAGATCCAGTTTTGGTGTTTTTTGTTTGTTTGTTTGTTTTGATACAGTGATTAAACCCAGGGGTGCTTAACCACTGAGCCACATCCTCTGTCCTTTTTATTTTATTTTTTTTATTTTGAGAGAGGGTCTCACTAAATTGGTGAGGCTAGCTTTGAACTCTTGGGTCTTCCAAGCCACGGGGATTATAGGCCTGGGCCACCACTCCCAGCTCTAGATCCCATTCTTATGAAGCACCTCAGCACCTGTAATTTGGAACATTAATTTGACTTTGCTTAAATTATGATAAAATACTATTTGCCTACCTTCTCTCCCAAACTCTAAGTTCCAGGAGGGCAGGGATAAGGGCAACTCATTCACTGCTATCAGTCTGGCCACAAGCATGGCTCCTGGAATGAGCGCATGCTCCATGAATGTTGAATGAATGAATAAATGGAGAAATAGATGAATACACAATGGGGAGACTTTATAGCTTCCTCCACCACTTTTCTTCCTAGGTCTTACAAGGGTAACTGAAGCTAAGGTAATAAAAGGTGTAGAACTCACAACATGATTCCAATTTGGGGACACAAACACTTCCTATACAAAAGCACACTTAAGAAATCTGAATAAGAATTTAATTTTCACAGTGAGGAAAAGTTTATTTTCATACAAGGTGACTTGGGGCTAGCCAATAGTGAGGGCTTCGTTTTCTCCCTCTTCCTCACTCAGGATTTAAAGTCCTATGTCCCACTTTCAGTCATTGTTTTCATATTCTATCTAGATATATTTTAACTTTTTAAAAAATTCTGTAAATTCTTCTCTCTTGTAACTTCCATTGAATATTATATATTTCAAATAAGCCTTTGCTGATGACATTATACTCTTTGCTGTTTACTTCACATGGCAAACCTGGTCATTTGTCTAGAATGAAAAGTTTCATCTTTACAATTTGTATCCCAAATGTGTCGCATTACCTTTGATTCACTCTCTACTCACTCTTCCCTTCTCAAAATGACTTTTAGAAACTCATTCTTCTCATAAGTCAATAGAAAAATTCTAAGAAGTGGAATGAAACTTAGAAGAAAAGTCAAATGAAGCATCTTCACAAAACGCCCCCATCAACAGAGTATTACTCCCCCATATGTACAGGATCATTGTCTCGCAAAAGCAAAAGGCAAAGCAAAACAAAACAAAAACAAAAAGCCCTGATAACTTTCCTTAAATTAATCTCTCATAAATCCCACTATTTTTTCCTCCAGAAGTGTTCCTATTATAGAGTATTACAGTAAATATGGATAAAATTTGACCACATTAAGGAAAACAGTCTTTATTGCTTTTGTTTTAATGGAAGCCTAAAGAATGTTCAACAAGATTATATTCACAATTGCTGTAGGTAATAGGGCATCTTAAAAAACTTTTGAAATATCAAAATGAATAATTTAAAGCAGAAATACACACACATATATAAAATGATGGGAGATGCAAATTAATGCCTACATCAATAAATAATAACTAGAAAAATTCTAAATTGAAAGTGATATATCAGAAAAACACAGCTTACCATTAAAAATAAGCTCAGTAAAATCTTATATAAATGTAAAGCAATAATTATGGTCAAGAGCAGAGATCCAACAAGCTGAAGGTATTTATATGTACATCACTCTGATAATCTAACCTGAGGCCATAACACCCTGAGATAAAGGAATTTCTGTCTGAAAATTCACATTTAATGACAAAACTTACAATCTGTAAAGAGACTAAATGCCAAAGAAAAACAGTTCTGTGTCCTTGTTTTCTGTGAGAGTTCCATGCACCTATGGGACTACCAGAAAGCAAGTCAGAATATGTAGCCTGTGCTTTTAATGGATCTGTCTATTTTAATGAGTAGATAAAAGCTCCAATTCTCCATTCATCAGAACACTTCAGGAATTAAGGTCACTATTAGTATTACTTGCCATATTAGAGAACATGTGTTTCCCATATAAGGAGACTTCTGCCAATGTTTCCAAGAAAAAAAACCCTAAATGCACATGTAATTGCTTGTACTGTCTTCCACTGTTTATACCCCACTCATTCCCTCCTCTCATTCTTAGCTCTGTTCCTGCATCCAGCATATATTAGTAACAGCTCAATAGAACTTTATGCTTCTTTGCTTAGGGCATCTTCTCTTTTTTCTGGGCCTTACTCAAAACTGGCAGCCTTTCAGGTCACCTGGTAAATAGCCAAAGCAGGAAAGACAAAGTGGGTACAAGCTCCTTCCAAAGCATTCCAAGTGTGGGGACTCTTCCTTAGTGGTACAGGGCCAAAAGTACAGTGAGTTGTTTTTCCCTTTGGTGGGCATATCTTGATATCTCCAAGGTACACTTTCAGTGTGGGAACAGGATCTGACATCAAAGTTGTCTGGCCTTCCGCTGGTTCAGGGGAATCTGCTAATGTAAACAATTACGTTTGGGAATTGACTAAGGGCTTTTTCCCCTGATGACTTAAGTAAGACCTCTGATTACTAGACCTGAAGTTTTTATGCTTTATGTTATGTGGTTGCTCCACTCCCAATTTTTTCCTAGAGAACTCATCCACAATCGGGTATACCCAGAGAGTTCTTCCAAGCAGACCAGTCTGATGATTGTGCCAATCTCACTTCCTATTATGGTCTTGCCTGGATTCTGCCACTCCCATGCGCAGAACAGTGCACTTGAATGCAGTATTTCATATCAGGGTTTCTGGCTTAGAGAGAACAATGTTTTAAACCAGACACTTTAAATATCTACAATTCCTTCAACATATATTTCAGGTGTTTGGTGAAAAAAAACTATCATCTAGACCCTCTAGACTTGGTTATTTCTATCATTTCTAAAATTAGACATTTCTATTATCCTAACATGTCAACTTTTTTGACTATTGGACATACTTTTATGTGTGTGTTTATGTATGTGTGTTAGCCAAGACAAGGGTTGTTAAAATAAACTCAGTTGGTCTATCAACCCAGTTGGTCTATTTCATATAAAACTGTGGTATGAACCATGCTGACAACTTCAGTAAACCTAAAATCATCCTGACCAAGCAGTCACAAAATCCATTCGTACATAGGTGTACTTCCCACTTTGGGGTTAACAGACATTGGCATGTTCTTGCCCACCATTGTGTGTGTGTGTGTGTGTGTGTGTGTGTGTGTGTGTGTTTATATTTATGTAAAATTTCACTTTCAAAGATTGATTTTATACTCTGGGTCATGCAAGGGAATGATTCAAGTCAATGGTCCGTAGATGAAACCATATGGGGCATTAAGATTGTTGACTTTTATCTCAGTGGTTGGAAAGGAAGTAGCTTTTCAGGACACAGAAAAGAATCACTTTTATGTCAAGAAAGGAACCCTGGGGCTGCAGGGTTCAGTGGAGTATTTCTGTAATCCCACATGCTCATGAGGCTAAGGCAGGAGGATTTCAAGTTCAAGGCCAGCATCAGCAACTTAGTGAGACTCTGTCTGGAAATAAGAAATTTAAAAAGCTGGGAATATGGCTCAGTGGAAAAGCACCCCTGGCTTCAATCCCTGGAACCAGAAGAAAGGGGAAAAAAAAGAAAGAAAGGAAAGGAAGCAGGGAGAGAGGAAGAAAGGAAAGGTGCACTGGGGCTTTTTGTTTGAAGACACCGACACTGTGGAGTTTGTTGTCATCACAGCATAACCCAGCCTATGCTGACTTTGAATTCAACAGGTGGTTAAACACTGAGTTTGATTCTTGGTTATTTCAGTTAATTTAATTTAATTTATTTAATTTAATATTTACATGTATAAGACAAAGGTCCCTGAGATTATATTATGCTGCACTCTGGCTGGGCACAAAATAACTGAGCCACCACACCTTGTAGATTCAAACAGCAACTCTTTATTCTTGAACTCTCACCGGCACTCTACACACACATTCTGGGAAAATCCACACACTCCCCCGGGCTCTGCATACCAAATACTTTCTGAATCCCAAGAAAACTCAAAGGGAACTCAAGGAGCGGGCGCCTGAGGCAGCAGGATACGCCCTATTCCCAGCAGGATCCACCCTGGTCCTTGAGCAGGGTCACCTTTCAACCAAAACTCTCAAACATTCATGCAATGTCACTGCAAATGACCTGGGTCCAAGGCAAACCCATTTCCACAATGGAGAGTCCTCCCTCTAAGCAACATTGGGTAGGCTGACAAGGAAATTGCCATGCATCATTCCTACTTGGCTATGGCTCTCAGCAATATTAGACTTTAATAACGTTAATAACTTATCATTCTTTGGCTTTTTATTCATCCAATGCCATCAGAAGAAGCCTCCCCACCCTGATATCTTTGAATTCTTTCATTCTTTATATTGCTTCTTTATAATGCTTGTAGAAACCATTCTAAGTCCCAAACTTTACCTCTGATTGATATTTTTGGGGGGTGACTATAGGCAATAGCTTACCTAGATGATCATCACAGGACATCCTACCTTGTATCTCCCCTTTCCCTGAGGATCTATGCCCTGAAATTCCTATCACTATATTTCTTGCTTAGAAGCATCAGAAACTGACCCTAGAAAACAAGAGGAATTTAGTGGAAGGATATTGGGGATGGCAGGAAATTAGGGACCAGACTTGGTTTGGGAAAGAAACTGAGAAAATTCAAAACAAAAAGGAAATGAATAAACAGGAGGTAATAACCACATGAACGCTGGAAAAGCTGTTGTTCCCATGAGGCCTATGGCTGTTCTCTGCCTTTTTACACCATATGCTAAGACTTCCACGTCTTAGGAATCAGTTCCAATCAATCAATGAAGTTTATATCACAAGCTCACCCACTAGCGTTTCTAGGGAGTAGAAAAGGTCTGGTCTTCCAAGTATAATTCTTAGAGACCAGGATGGGCCTGAAATTTTCTTCCACCACTATTACACAAAGTGGGAAGGATGTTAAGTCCTCATAGAAATAGGGTTCTGCTAGAGAGAAGAATGGATGCTAGTCAACAACAAGATCAAAAAAGATAGTTGTCCACCAAGGAAGTGAGAGAAGATTATAATATGGTCCCTCATGAGAGTGGTTTATGGCTTCCTTATGTTATTAGGTTATTACAGGAACTCATAAAGTGTTCACTTATCAAATGCAATTTTTTCTTGCAGAGTCATGTAGTTGAAGATACCTTACAAACCTTAATTCCAACAAGGATCTGTCAATGATTAGATGCTTTCGGGCAAGTTCTTTAACATCTTTGGATCTCTGTTACCTTCAGGAATCATCTGGAGATTCTGAGTTAATATGTGTAGAATGCCTGACACACATCCTGCACTGTATAAACATTGGTTTTCATCCCCTCTATATTAGTCATGGTTCTCCAGAGAAACGGAACCAATAATGTGTGTGTGTGTGTGTGTGTGTTTGTGTGTGTGTGTGTGTGTGTGTGTGTGTGTGTATAAAGCAATTTATTTTTAAGGAATCGGTTCACACAGTGATGGAAGCTAGAAAGTCCAAAATTTGCAGGGTGGGTAAGCAGGATGGAAACTAGAGACCAGCCAATGGGACAGTTTAAGTCCAAAGCCATCAGGCTAAAGAACCACGATAAACAAGTGTTATAGTTCAAGTACAAAGGCAGTCTATTGCAGAATTTTTTCTTGTTCAGGGGAGGTCAGTCTTTTCTTCTATTTAGGTTATCACCTGATTGAATGAGGCCTCCCCCCATTATAGAGAGCAATCTGTTTTCCTTAAAGTCTATAATATAAATGTTAATCTCATCCAAAAATACTGTTTTTGTTGTTCTGGGAATTAAACCCAGGGCCTTGCATATGCTAGGTAACTCTACCAGTGAGCCATAGCCCCAGTTCTTTTTACTTTATATCTTGAAATAGGGTCTAAGTTGCTCACTTAGGTTGGCCTTGAATTTGCAATTCTGCCCCAGCCTCCTGAGCAGCATGTACCACCATGCCCAACCCTAAAACACTCTTACAAAAATATCCAGAATAATGTATCTGAGCACTGAACCCAGCCAAGTTTATGTATATACTTAACCATCTCTCTCTGATAGATGTTATTATTCAGGTAAATAGTTCTTTCTCTGACTTCATGAAGTACTTTATAAGGCTATTAAAGCCATTTGGAGAAAGTACCAGAGATAGAGTCTATGGGAGTGATACGGTAGTAGGTGTGAAACTTGAAGCAGCAGGTCCCAGTAGTCAGGTACTCAAACTTTAGAAGAGGCTCCTTACCAAGGAATACTCTGCTATAGCAAGAGAAAAGTATGGTTTGGCACCTAAGAAAACAGTAATGTTGCAAACAACAACTCCTATCAATAAATCTTAAATTTGGTCAAAGATGAGCTGATCATCTGTAAACTGGTGATGTCCACTCCTAGAACAATACTTGAAGAGCACTTTGGCCAACCACAGGAAATTGGACACAGGTAAATCGAATGCTCACTGCCAAAGTTCAAATGCATAAGGATGGCAAATGCGAGAAAGATAAGGACCGCTCAATAGGTTTTCTCAGAAGCTTTCTTGAATTCTGGAAGACAAATGACTCCCTGTAACATGGCATGTACTTAGACATGAATAAATTCTCATAAACAAGAGTCCCATGAAACACAATCTCCAGTCTAAAGGCAGATAGAGTTCTCAAGAGGTTCTTGGATGAACATAGTACTAAGAGTGGCTGAAGGTCACAAAGGAAAAGATTATCCAGACCCTATCCAAGAAGAAAGAGAGTAAGCAATAATCTCCTTCTCTTTAACTGTATTTGGTGGTCTCGTTAACAATAGATGATCCAAAAAGCCCAAGCCTTAATCTGGGGGGAAAATGATTAAAATAATATCCCTAAATAAAAATGTGTGTAATATTTAGCTTTAACCAAATGAAATTGCTATTATTGGACCATGTTTAACCTATAAAACTGGCAGTTCCTTATGGTTCTGTTTACTATAAGGGTACGTGTTAAAGTGAAGCAAATGAGCATAGCTTCTCCTACGAGTTACATCATCATTCCAAATCCAAGGGAAGATGGCTGAAAATCGTGGATAGGAAGCTGAACTAAGATTTTTGAATACTAACAATTTAACAAAAAAAAAGTCACAATTTTGAACTCAGTGGAGCAGATAACAAAAAATGGTGCTGACGGGAGGGTCCTGTCCCTCACACACATTCACACAATGGGAAGGTGTCCTCACTTATCTCTTGCAAGCAGGAAACGTGGTTTGGTTAAGCAAGGACAAGACTCTTTGTGAACACATTTGGGGAGTTGGAATAACATACATATGTGCGTATGTGTACCTAGGTGTACATGTGTGTGTTTCTGTACGTGTGGGCATAGGAATGTATGTGCACACACATGTGTGTAAGTGGAGGTGTGGGTGAGGTAAAATTTTCCAGTCATGATGTGAATAAGATTATCAAGAAGAGAAGATTTATGCTCCATCACTTTATTACTGTAGGTCTAGGTGCTGTCCTAACTAGGTGTATATGAGGTAATTTTTCCCAGCTGTGATACGAATAAGACTCCAAGGAAGGGAAGACTTGTGCCTCATTACCTCATTAGTGCAGATCGAGGAGCTGTGCTAATGTCTCCCATGGGCAAATGAGGCAGTGGCAGAATTGAGTTCCTTCCTTATGGATGGGAAAGAGTCTAAAGTCAGAACCAAGCCCACTTCCCTCCTTTCACCTTCTCCTTGCCAGGTCTTTACTCCCTCTTTTCCTAGGTCCCTTTCCAGAAGTATAGGAGCAAGCAAAACCTTTCATACGGGAGATGCTGGCTGCCCTCTGGAGAACTTGCTCCTGCTCCAGTTAACTAATGGTTTCTGCAAATCTCCCCCAGCCTCTGTGTTGCCACCTGCTAAGTAATACACTGGTTCCTCATAGTTCCTAGAACCAGTTCAATGGCTTTGCTATGCAGCTTTCAAGTTTCCTCAGTGGTATACATTACTTTTAAACAAGGAAACTTAATATATAAATTCTTAAATAAATCAATAGAGAAAAGAATAATTCTACAAAGCCTAAAGACTTGATTCTAAGGAATTCTTAAAAACGAGGTCATATATTTCCCCAAAGCTCTTATTATCTAAGTCTATTATATCATAAAAGATTTATTTTTTTTGCACTGCAAATACCATTTCCAAACAGAAGTCTAGGTTTGGTATTGCTAAAGTCCAATAAAATATTCTCAATCTGGATAACTCTATAACATTTTATAAATAGTAAAAAGAAAAATGTCCAATACTATTATTAGACATGTATGATGTTGCAGGTTATGAGTGTGATTCCTCATTTTTAATTCTTCTCATTTTTAATTCACACTATTAGAGAATATTTTACAAAAATGAATTTGAACAAATTCAAGGGATAACAAATTTAAAAGGGCAAACTTCTATTTAATATAACAGTTATTCAGCATCTATGCACTATATGTCAATCATTATGGAAGAAAGAAAGTTAGTATAAGAGAATAAAGCTTTAAGGTGCTCAAAATGTTTCCTGGGAAGTGGAAATTCCAATTCTGGAAGCAGCTCTAAAAAGCCTTGGTAGGTCTAGGTGCTGTCCTAACTAGGTGTATATGAGGTAATTTTTCCCAGCTGTGATATGAATAAGATTCCAAGGAAGGGAAGACTTGCACCTCATTACCTCAAAGTTCCACCAAAGCTAGACATTCCAACATACTTAAATCATGGTCTTTGAAATGCTTTAAAAACATTTATGCAAAGAACATGAATACACCTCTGAAAGTTACCAGTGAAGTAGTTCTCAAGGAAACCTTGTGGATTCTTGCTTAGGTTCTGCAAACATTAGAAAAACAAACAACCACCTTAAGTTCAGGGAAGACAGAAATGAGTGTTCTGTGAATCAGTTGTTCTCAAAAAGCAAGTGTTACCAACTTGCTCTCACAGGTCTCCTCTCTGTGGTCCTCATGATTCCGAATCCTAAATAGTTCAGTCAACACTGCTTCCCCAGCAATTGATCCTCTGGCACAACTATACAGGTAGTCATTGATTCTACTACCACAGGTATGCTAGTCAGCTTTTCATCATTATAACCAAAATACCTGACATCAACTACTTAAAGAAAAGTTTATTTCCAGTTCATGGTTCAGGGTTTTCAGTCCACGGTCATCCAGCTCCTTTGCTTTGGACCCATGGTAGTACAGAACATCATGGCAGAAGGGTTTGGCAGAGGACAGCTGCTCAGCTCATGGCAGAGAGGAAACCAAGAGAAAGAGAGAGGGGGAAAAGAGGGAGGGTCTGGAAGAGAAGATAAACCCTTCCAGGACATACCCCCAGTGACCTATTGCCTCCCATTAGATTCCTCCTCCCAACAGCCCATTCTACCATCAAACGATTGATCCACTGATGAGGTCAGAGCCCTCACAAGACTTTGAGGGACATTCCAGATCCAAACGATAACAAAAATTTTCAGAAAATGGTGAGTTATTCAGTAGACCCTTCCCTTCTGATTTCATAGCTTTTTAATACAGTATATGACTGGGCACTGTGGCACTTCACTGGAGGTGAAGAAATATAAATGCCTACTGCTCCATCAACAATTCTCCCTGAATAAATAAAACAAATAAAATTAAAGATTTGACTTTCATCTATGAGGACCCTACATATAAAGGAGAATATATATACATACACACACACACACACACGTGTGTGTGTGTGTGTGTGTGTGTGTGTGTGTGTCACAATTCAAGTGTAATTAGAAGAACAAGAAATAATCACAATGTGTTGAATAACAAGACTATGGGAAAGAGGATATAAGAATGGTCAAAATGGCATTAAATAAATGTGAGAAGGCCACCTGAAGAAAGAAAGTGCATTCAAGATAAAGGGCATAGGATGCACCAGAGGCATGAGAACATAATTCATGACCTTTTAGGCAATCTTAAGTTTTATATTCTTAACAAAAAACTGATTTTCTAGATAAAATACATTTTGGAAGAAAAGATATTTATTTACATTCTAATTTGATTTAATGAAGAAGAAAAATAAGAATAATATAGATATAGAAAATAGTCTTTGATTGAGGATTTAGCTCATTGGAGAGTGAAAGGCCAAGGTTTGTCGTCGGAGATTAAAATGCACACACACAGATAGCAGTGACAAAGATGAAGCACTGTACTGCAAGCTGGTTCTAGCTTATGTAGAAAGTGAGAGTCAGTTATCTTAAACCAGGAAGCTCCCGGGGCCAATCATAGTAAAGGTCAGGTCATCACCTACTGTGCACATACATCCGCCCTGCATAAGATTCATGGGGGGCACAAACGGTCCACTAGCGCAGAAGACAGGAGGACCAATTAGAAGGTTTTCAAAACAACTTGTTATCCACCCACTGGCAACTTGCCCACCGCCATGTTGCATTAGGGGCTCCTTATCTGAAAGGCGCGGGGAGTTCTAGCCACCCACTGGCAATTTGCCTGCCGCCATGTTTGAAAGGCCCGGGGAGTTCTCAGGGAGACTCCCAACAGAGAGCGCTTGCTTAGTATGTGCAAGACCCTGGGTTCAATCCCCAACACTGCAGAGAAAAAAAATTCTCTTAGTCGCAGTTTTGGCTGTGAAGTCTAGATTTTAAATGAAATTGATACTGGCAACATGGAAGTCTAAACTTGACAGCACTGGCACAAGTGGAAACTTGTCTTTTAATTTAAATCTTTTAATCTCCCTTCTTTTCTAATGGTTCATTAAACATCTAACACACATTTATGTTATTTGTTTTAGAAAAAATAGATGCCACGAGACACAAACTTCTAACTATGTGGATGAACACCATGATGATTAAAAAAGTCCAAAGCGAGGTTGCAAAAGCCATAGAACTGAATACATCCCCATTACTGGAAATGTTAAAAAAAAACAAAACAAAACAAAACAAAAAACAAACCAGTACACAATTGAAAGAGGTTGGATGAATTTTTAAGGACTCTTCTAACTTTGATTTCATGAGTCGATGACTCTAGCTGTGAATCCTCCATATGAACAATCCCTTTGTTCACGTAGAGTCTTCAGTAGAGGTAAAAATTCCATTTTCTTCCAGCTGTGAGATATCTAACTGCGCCTTTCCCAAGATCTTTACCAGAGCTTTATTTACTTGCCTGGCATTTCACAAAATTTGGCTCTGGAGGCATCTATATTGCAATTTCTGGGATGTTTTCTAAACTCAAATTTCCTGGGTCTCACCTCAGACCTACTAAAGAAGAATCTTTATGGATGGGCCCAGAAATCTACATATTTAACAAGCTTTCCAAGAGACTGATACCCACTAAAATTTGTGAACTACTGCTCTACTCCTTGACATTCCTAATGAAAAAGCAGACCAGGAAGTATAACTTGCAGTTATAAGTGTGGTTATATAGTCATGTGTTCCTTAAGGGGTGAGTTAAGCTTACAAGAATTTCACACATTATCAACGCCTCCTTCTACCTTT
Organism: Spermophilus citellus; assembly: GCF_964194105.1. Classification (NCBI taxonomy): domain Eukaryota; kingdom Metazoa; phylum Chordata; class Mammalia; order Rodentia; family Sciuridae; genus Spermophilus; species Spermophilus citellus. The sequence goes on from NC_138187.1 coordinate 148,203,587, forward strand.
GGAGAGGAAACATTTGGCATATTAAATCTCCCTTGATCTTTCCATTATAACAGACAATTTTCTATTTTCATGGGCATTACAATCATTAACAGTAACCCTTCTCAATAAATCTGTATCCCCAAAGAACATCGAGTGAATAAAGCCTCAGTTATCAGTAATGTCTGCTCAAGATGTAAATTTGCAAATATTTTAGCTGCTTTCACTTCCACTTGATATTAGAAAGGAACACACTATTCAGACCGCCTTGGTAACTGAAACCACAGAACACAAGTTAAGAAGTCTGAGGCAATAATTCACTTATTTCCATTTTACTGTAAAAATAACACCTGTTTGGTTGTATTAACAAATCATAACTTCTTTACAACTTGTCCCATCATTTACGACGGCATCAGCAAAACCAAGGATTTGAAAATTTCAACAACCATGTTTTAAATTACAATTTTATCTACTGATTAATTTATTGCAGGACTGGAGTTGAATCCACAGGTACTTTACCACTGAACTACACCTCAGTCCTTTCTTTAGTTTCTTATTTTGAGACAGGGTTTCCCTAAGTTGCTGAGGGTGACCCTAAACTTAAAATCCTCCTGCCTCAGCCTCCTGAATCACTGGGATAACAGGAGTGCCCCTCTACACCTGGTTTCATTAATTTTTTTTTAAAGAACATGAAAAGGATGTAATTATAGAATATTTTAAACACCGATTTAATAGTAAACATCTGGTTAAATTATGATAATAAGGGAAAGAAAATTGATAAAGTGATTATCAATAAGGATTTTAATTTTTAATTTTTTTTTAAAGAGAGAGTGAGAGAGGAGAGAGAGAATTTTTTTAATATTTATTTATTTTTTTAGTTCTCGGCAGACACAACATCTTTGTTGGTATGTGGTGCTGAGGATCGAACCCGGGCCGCACGCATGCCAGGCGAGCGCGCTACCGCTTGAGCCACATCCCCAGCCCAAGGATTTTAAATACTATTGTTTTCAGTAACATAGGATATAAAACTTCAAATGTGAAATGCTGATAATGAGTCTTTTAAAATACATAAAAGTAAAGAAAAATATTAATCTTACTTAAGCTTTTGTAAATTAATTCTATACATAGACCAGGTCCAAGTCTGTCTGAATTATCAAAGATACCAAATCAAAGAATTCTAAATTTTATTATTTATTTCGATTTTGGATTTTGATGGTCAGGTTATCATATAGATTAGTGATTAGTTACTTTTCTTGCCCTCCTTAATTTATCTTCTAAGGGCATATTTTTAAATTGGGAAAAGAATAAAACAGTCTCTAGGTAGAAAATATAGTTTCATTCTTAAATTCCTGTTAGGTACCAATTAAACACGAACTAAATGATAACATTAAAAGGTTATAAAATCTTCCATGAGGAATTTTTAAAAACATCTCTTCCATTTATGAAAATACATTTTGCCAAAGATGAGATACTCTTAAAATTTATAAATTCTAGATACACATACACACCCACATACTCATATATATACAGAGACACACATATATGTGTTCCTATGCATGAAAACCCCAGAAAAAAAAATAAAAGTACATACCATAAGTTGAAAGTAAGTTTTAAGAGATTAAAAAAATGGTTCTAACTATTCTATGTAATAGAACATTATGTAGTCATTGAAAATCACATTTTCAAAAAATGATAAATAACATGAGGAAATGCTAAAGATATTTTGTCAAGAAAAAAAGCAGGACATAAAAGCATAGATTTTATGAAAAAAAAAAAAAAGAAGTATGGGCTGGGGATGTGGCTCAAGCGGTAGCGCGCTCGCCTCGCATGTGTGCGGCCCGGGTTCGATCCTCAGCACCACATACCAACAAAGATGTTGTGTCCGCCGAGAACTAAAAAATAAATATTAAAAATTCTCTCTCTCTCCCCTCTCTCTCCTCTCTCACTCTCTCTTTAAAAAAAAAAAAAAAGAAGTATGTACAGAAAAGAATTCTGGAAAGAAATTCTTCCCAATGTACATAGTGGTATTTCTGTTTGGGATGGTATTAGACATAGTCTGATTTCTACTGTCATGGGCACCTTCTCCCAGTGTGAAATTCCCTCTTCATTCATGTTCTTTTAAGAGCACGGCTATTTGGAGTTCCTGATTAAGCATGATATTCTACAAATGTTCTAATACAATAAGATGATCATTTACTGTGACCTGAGTACTCTTTATTTAACTAAAGAAGCACATATTTATTGAGGTCTTATTGAGCATTCACTCTGTGATAAGTACTGGGGACACCAAGCTGCAGCACAGATTTAGTCTCAAGGAGCTTATTTATAACCTAGTAAAGAACACAGAAAAGGAAAACAAGAGAAAAAACACATTGATTACTCTGATTTAAAAATGTACAAAGTAATATAGAGGCAAAAAGAGAGCGGTCAGTTTTCTTCATAGGTCTGGGGTTCATCTGCTAAATCTTTCTCTATGAGAAGAATGTCTTTGATTTCACAGCTGTTAACTGTGATGTGTATGGGATATTCTACAGAATGGTTTAATAATCAGTGGGATTGCAGAAAATCAAACAAAGAGTTCTAAGGTAGAGATGAGCATTTCAGAGCTACAACACAGAGGTGGTAGGAAAGTCAGGAGAATAACGCATGAAGTTGGTAACAGTGAGCATGAAGGAAACCGGAATGTGATCCAGAATCAGAAAAAGAACAAGGTCCTCAAAAACACCATTAATTAAGAAACATACATAGCAAGAAGGGGCCGCAAACAATGACTGAGAAGAAATGGCTGGAGACACACAATAAGAACAAAATGAAGCTAATGTGGAAACTTCGGGTGCAGAGGTTGTAAAGAAGGAAGCAGATTGACAATACTAGAAGATATCTAATATGGCGAGACATGAAACCAATTTATTGAATTTAGAATTTATGCTCTTTTGGGTGATCTTTTCTAGAACAAATGTGTTTCAATACGTAAACAGTCATGTAGGTACTTGTAGAGATGGGAAGATAGGCCCTAAGAGCACAAATTTAAAAATGAATGGCAGGAAAGGGCATAAATAGACAATTCACAAAGAAGGAAATACAAACGGAAAACAAATATATTTTTAAAAAATGGACCCCGAACATATAAATGCAAACTAAAACTAGATACAAATTTTGCCTACCAAATCAACAAAATATGTTAAATGATAACACTCCATACTGACAAGGGACCAGTGAGACAGCATACACTATTGATAGGAATATGACATAGTTCCACATTTTTCCTATTATCTACCTGGTCTCCCTGATCTCCCCTTCCTTTGTGACTGCCTTGTATACTATCTGTAACATTTAATTTTACTTATACTCTTTTTGTATAGCACCTCCTTTATTTGGTTTATAAGATTCTTGAGGACATTAGTCTCAACCTTTTATCACAGGTTCCACCTCATGCTAAGTACTTAAGAGGTGTTTGTTAATCAGTTCATAAGGACCTGACTTCCTGTTTTGATAGATTATTCTAACTAAAACAGGCAAAATTCATTCTAAGTTCATGCTATAACTCAAAGACATTAAACCAGAAGAAGTTATCTTCTTTATGAAATTCTGATAATATCTGTGAAATCAGATATGAAAGTGAGGCTAAATATTGTGCACATCATGCACATCCACAGATATTTATGCTGACATGATTCTCTTTCATTTTTTTTTAGCTCTTTTAAGGTGAGTATTTTCCATTTTAAGTCTCTGTCACCTCATCATTCTTTGAATGTGAATTTTAAAGCTATCCAAAGCTGCCTAGTCAATCTAAAACAGTCAGACCCCCTGATATTTAGCTAGACATGACTAAAGCGATGTCTAAGTTTATTGAAATCGATGTAAATGGAAATAGTATAAATTCACTTGGTATTTCAAGTGAGAAAGTAAAACATGAGTAGGCTTTAAAGTGTATTTTTAATGTGCTTCATATTTCCTAAACTGTAATTTTAATGAATCATCAGAAATTAGTGTGTCTGTATGCATTACTCAGGGAATCTCAGGAAAAGTACAGTCATCACTGGGGTCCTCAGTAAAACAGGTAAAAGATTTTATGATTTCTATAACAGCCGAAGTATCTCCTGTTAGCATAACCTGTTGTTATTCTTCTTGAACTAATCAATGCCACTTGGAGAGGAAATCAAAGCCACCTCCTTCAAAGAACTACGAAATTTCTTTTATACCCAAATTGTACCACTATTCTCCTACTTGTGTATAAAGATACTAAAATAAAATTGATTTCTCTAATTATACATTATTGTCCATTATGCTAAATCAGTGTTACTCAACAAAGGCAATTTTGCCCCCACTCCACCACTGGTGACATCAGCAATGTTTGCAGACATTTTTAATTGTCACAATTTGGGGTAGAGACAGGGCTTGCTATAGGCATCTAGATGGTAGAGACCAGGTATGTTGCTAAATATCTCACAATGTGAAGGATAGTCACCCACAACAAAGAATTACCCAGTCCAAAATGTCAGTAGTGCCAAGGTTGAAAATCCTGCACTAGATGATAGAATGTAGCTAGATGATAGGCTGTATCAGCTTTCAGAGAATCCTTAGCAGCTTTGGAGGCCCAACTAAAGCTACCACCCCTTTTATGAAGCTTTATCAGATCAACCTACAATGACCTCTTCACAGGTCAGACTTTCTGTATTTCTGTATTTATTTTCTATATTTATTTATGATACTGGGGGTCAAACCTAGGGCTTCATGCTTGCTAGGCCAGCACTCTGCCTTTGAGCTACATCCCCAGCCTACTTTATGTAATTTAGATTTGATTCGATGATAACCCATCTCAATGATATAACAAGGAATCAAATGTTTATATTCGATGCTTGTTTTAGTCAGCTTTTTGGCTTCCATGATTAAAAGGCTGCCCAGAACAATTTTAGGAAAAGAAAAGTTTATGTAAGGGCTCACAGTTTCAGAAGTCTCAGTCCATGAACAGCAGGCTCCATTCCTCGGGGCTCAAGGTGAGGCAAGAACATTATGGCAGATGACTACGGTGGAGGGAAACAGCTCACATGATGATCAGAAAGCAGAGAGACTCCACTCCCAGATGCAAAATATATACCCCAAAGGCATGCCCCCAGGGTCTCACCTCCAGCCATACTCTACTCACCTTCAGTACTACTCGGTTAATCCCACCAGGAGATTAATTCACTGATTGGATTAAGATGCTCATAAACCAATCATTTCACCTCAAACCCTGCTTACATTGTCTCACACAGGAGCTTTTGGGGGACACCTCATATCCAAACCATAACACTGCTAATATTTCTTTTTTTGTAATTTGTATTCTATTACAAAACTATTAGATTGCTTTATGTTAAGAAACCTACTAAATATTACTTTTTCTTTCTAAATTGCTTTTTTAAAAAAAAAAAAAAAACTTCTCCAAGATCTTATCTACTACAGTACTGGTTTCATCAATAATAAGCTTTGAAGAGGGAAAGAAAAACTACCGAATTGTTTCTCCAGATAAAATGTTTGAATAATATTTCTAGTAATTCATATTGCAATTTCCATTGCTTGGCCATCCTACTAAGAATAAAAACAAACAAAAGTGCTATGATTTTTGGCCTCTGACCAAACACGTAACTCTCCTTCTATTTAAAGTTTAATGATTTGGCCTGTTATTTCTAATGTCAGGGATTTACCTTCCCGTAAACTAGTCATGGCAGGAATGAGAGGCATGGGAAGAAAAAAAAAGTTTGAATTAAAGACAACAGTTTATTTTAATAGAGTACACTGGAAATTTTCTTGTAAAATGAGTTGCTTTCTTGGAAAAGAAAAGATCTTTTAATAAGTCATTGCCACATTGGTTGCTTTTTAAAATTATTTTTCTGATTCTTAAGGGTCCTTCAAACAGATTCTATAAGTGCATATGGAAGAGTTTGCCAAGGATGAACTACTATACCAAGTGGCATCCAGGCTGGAGGATAACTACGCCTGTGTGACTTACAGCTATGGTTTGAACATGGGTTGTCCCCTCCAAAACTCCGAACTAGAAACTCACGCTGAAGTTGAAGCCCTGTTTTGAGGTCTTCGAGAGTGGGAACTTTAACTTAGGTGTTTAGAGGTGGGGCCTCTGGGAGGGGATTTGGATTAAGTAAAGTCACAGGGGTGGAATCCCCATGATTGAAAGCCAAGGGCTTCAAAGAAGAAGGAAAGAAACCAGAACACACATACCCCTACACACTCCCTGCCTCTCACCATGTGACTTCCTGTGCCACCCCAGGACTCTGCCAGCAAGAAGACTATAACCAGATGCTTCCCTTCAACCTTGGATCAGAACCTTGACCCCAAAATAAACCTCTTCTCTTTGTACCAGTCTGTGGTGTTATAGTATTAGCAACAGAAAATGAACTAGCAACCCTACCCAACTGAAAAAGAAAAAAGCAGTTGGATGCCCACTTTCCCCTGGTCACCCCAGGCTCAGAGCCTCTGTTTTTAATTAATATTTATTCTTACTTGATTCTTACTTTCTGTGGATAAATTCTTTTATGTCTCTAGGACGAACTCAAACATGAAACATAATTCCTTATCCTAGTTTTGGAAAAACTAACCACACAAAGGAATTTGTATTTGTATCAAAGTTTATCATAATTTTGGAATGAGAGAGGATGCTTACATCTCAAGAAATATAAGTGACTTAATCAACATATTGGACGTCACTGTAGAATTATATAGTTGACACCTTTGTTCTTAAAAGTCCTTTAGTCATCTTTAGTCCTCTGCCTTTTTTCCCCCTTAAAATCTCAATCACCCTTTATTTATGTTTAAAAATATTTAATTGATAAAAATATTATATATTCAAGATGTAAATTGGGTGTGATGATGTGCATCTATAGTTCCAGCTACTCAGAGGCTGAGTGGGAGGATGACTTGAGCCCAGGAGGTCAATCAGCAGGGCAACATAAGGAGACCTTGCCAAAAAGGAAAAAAAAAAAAAAAAAAAAAGGGACAACGACCCAACTCTTTGGGATCATAAGAAGTGAAACAGAAGCCATCCCTTTATCACCCCACTGGCCAGATGTTTTCCTCTCATGTTCCTCCCTCCTCTTGTTTCCATGTGTTCATTCATTGTTTCAACTCAAATGTGGCACAGAACCTACAAATTTCTTTTGTTTGCTTGGATGTGAGACAGTTCACCCAACCTCAGACTCCCTATACGGGTGAGTCGCTGGCTGTGAGACTATCACTCAGGCATGCTGATTCAGGTGGCCACAGACGTCTGCCCTTTTAAACACTGTCCCATAGACTTCACCCATCTCTTAGCTCCAACATTAACACTCTTAACCTTGAATCCAGCCTGTCTCATTGCCTCCTGTGGGACAGGGTCTGGCTTCAGACATGTGCATTATCATTGGTACCTTTGTGATACGGGTCAACCTCTCTCAAAACCACTTTAGTGCATTAAGGTGTGCCCCTTTGCCATCAAGGACTGCCTACTCTTTAATAACTGATATGTGCCCCACTAGCTTTGTTTCCCTAGGCCAGACTCCTTTCATTAAAATGTGACTTTTGTTTTCAGTCGCTGATGGAACCCTTCTCATCACTGCCAGATTTGACTTCTAAACACAGGGCATTTGCAATTCCATCTTTACTCCAAACTTCTGACCAGACCATGAAGGGTTAAATCCCAACTTTCTCAGAACAGTGTCATCTCATTTTGTTTTTATAAGCAGCCAACCAAACATCCTTTAATAACAAACTGTAATTTTCTTTTTAGATGTCCTCCAGGGAAACACCAATTGCTGCTTCCACACCTTTGTTTTATAATTTCCCTCACTGTTACTAGTTTGCTAAAACTATCAGAATAATGGCCCACCAATTGGGTGGCTTACACAATAGACATTTACTTTCTCACAATGCTGGAGACTCCATCTGAGATCAAGGTGTGGCCAGCATTGGTTTTGAGGCCTCTTCCTTGGCTGGTGTATGGCTATCTTCAACCTGTGTCTTCATGTGGTCATCCTTCTGCAAGCATCTGCGTCTCCTAGTCTCCTCCTCTGATAAGGACACCAGTCACTGGATTATGTGCACCCTAGTGTCCTCACTTTACCTTAACCACTTCTTTAAATACCCTGTCTCCAAATAGTCACATTCTAAGGTACTGGGAGTTAAAGTTGACTTTAACATAAAAATTTTGGAGTAATACAATTCAGCCCTTAACACCCACTAAATTTTCTCCTTCTGCCTGCTCCTTTTCCAAATCCCAAGCAACATTTAAGGCCACATTCAAATCCCACTTCCAATTCTTCCTAATCCTTCTAGCTTGACTTCCCGCTTCCTCCTTTAAGCTCTATATCATTCACTTTGGCACATGTACAGTTTCATTTCCTGGTTGCAGTTCTTCTTTCTCCAGAAGCTTAAGCTCTTTTTTAAGCTCTTTAGGTTCTGGGTAAGTGGTTACTGCATACGGACTCAGAATTCAACAAGATCAAATTTCTTTGCTCAAACTTGCAGTTTCAGGTTCACCGTTTAGGAAGCATGAAGTCACTGCTCTGTCGCACAGCAAGGAAAAAAGCTGAATAAATTGGAAAAGGATTGTGTTTCCTCTCTTAGAAATTGTTTCCATGATTTTATTTTCTCCGATATTGCTTTCATAAACCATGGATTAGTTCCTAAGTAGGAAAGAATCACTACCCTGATACCAGGATTCAAATCTTTGAGAAGAAAAAAATTTCTTCCATATAGCACTTGTGATATCTCTTCTCTAATTCACACTAGATTTTAAACTTTCTATTCTTACTAAAATCTCCTTAACTAATTCCTTCAAGCAATTTTTTTCCCATTCTTGGCATGGTAGCACATGCCAATAATCCTGTAATCCTAGCTACTCAGAAGGCTGAGACAGGAGGATCATAAATTCATGGACAGCCTAGGTAACTTAGTAAGACGCTGTCTCAAAATAAAAAGTAAAAAGGTCTGAGGATGTAGCTCAATGCTTAAGTGTCCCTGGATTCAATCCCCAGATATTTCTTTTTCTCCAGAATTATTTGTTAATAAATACCATAAAATACAATCTAAGCTTCCCACTCAAATTCATTCTTGTGTATGGTCTCTGATAGCTTGTTTTCAAGTTCCAAATTAAGGAAGATCTTTGAGAAAAAAAATCCATACTTGAGTTCAGCATTTGCCTAGTGAATATAATGCAAACTCACATTTATATTGAACTTATATCTATAGTATATTCAAATTCATTTCCCCGCATTATCTGATTTGATCCTTAATAATAATGTTAAATAATGCCCCCAAATACCATGTACAGACTACACAAGTAGTCTGATACCAACATGTAAAGGCTATGTATGGTTCCACTCACAAAAAGGAAAACTCTCTCTTTCTCTCTCATTCTTAACTACAACATAATGTCTATTTATAATTGCAAATTATTTTTCTAATGCAAATCATATATACTGCTAATAAAAATATTCAGTCGAAAAAACTATTTATAAGCATATTTACTCTCTCAGTTTTTTCATCGTGTGTCTCCATCAGTTGGGAAACATGTAATTGGCTTTATTTACATGTTTGGGAGCTGCATAATTGCCTTTGGAATCAGGTTTTTTGATTTAAGATCAAACCAGACAGCAAGTCTGTATGTGACTATGCTGCCCTCATGTGACATAATTGTGAACTGCAGCTATCCTCTCTACCAGCTTACCAACCACTTTCAAAGTCATTTGCAGCTGTGACCTCAAAACCTCAATGCAGTTTTCACGTGTCCTTAATTTACTTCACTGAGGGTATATACCAAGTAGGAAACTTCATTTAGTACAGATGTTGACAATACTTTGTATGTACAGGTATTTACAATTTAATAGTAGGTAATATCAGAAATGTTCTTTTCCTGTGAACTCAAAACGCTAATAGAAAAACTTGCTATACAATAATATTTAAAATAACTGGAAAGGGGCTGGGGTGTGGCTCAGCAGTAGAGCACTCGCATGGCACAAGCAAGGCACTGGGTTCATCCTCAGCACTACATAAAAATAAATAAATAAAATAAGGATATTGGGTCCAACTTACAACTAAAAAAAAAAAACTGGAAAGTTTTTAAATTTCTCCAGGGAAATACATAATTTACCTATATAATTATACAACATGACAAGTTCTGCTCTTTTTAATATTAATCCTGGAAACATTCTATTTATGACAGTAACTTAAAGCCCTCCTATTCATAATTATTAGTACAGAAATAGCCTATGATACTTAGATAAAATATAAAATATGCCATATAACAAAATTCAAGGCAAATCTCCAGTAAGATCCTTTTCTCCTCACTGACAAATAGCTAATTACCTTGAAAAGTTATTTTTTGCCATAAATTTTTATGAAAGCTTTACTGAATGTGGAGTTAAAATCTACAAACAACATCAGAATTACATGCTAAATTATGTAGGTGGCTACAATATGTAATCTGAGGTAACCAAAGGCCTTCAGGTACCTTCAATTATCTTTCAAACTGGCCTCTCCAGAGCCTACGATTCTTGGCATTAATATATATTTTTCTACTGACACTTTCAGAGTGTGATTTTTAAATATCAATATACATTACCTGAAAATGTAAGGCACTATAAATCATAAATTCTTCAGCATAGATTAATTTTTCAGAATACTTATTGTGAAAAAGAAAGCAGTAAAATTATATTCCATGCTTGCATAATTATGTCAAAATGAGACCTAATATTATGTGTAATGAAAAGGAACTAATAAAAATGCTCAATAATTATGGCAAGTATAAAAAGGTACTATTTTGATCATGGGAATGAAAGCAGATTAAATTCTAATGATAATGAAGGTAATTAAATATTTAATAGTATTATAGGCATGCATTTATAAGATACTGGTAGTTATTGATCTCAGGAATTTTACAACCTGGGTAAGTGTTATTCCATTTGAAAAGAAAGAAAAAGAGAGGAAGGAAGGAAGGAAGGAAGGAAGGAAGGAAGGAAGGAAGGAAGGAAGGAAGGAAGGAAGGAAGGAGTAAATAAGACCTGGAGGTGAGAGGTCAAGGTACAGATAGTATTTACTGGACAGGAGGAGAGAGGAAAGGTCAGAGGCCAAGAAGGACAGGCAGAGTGGCTAGTAAAGTGGGACCAGGAAGATCAGCCAGGCAAGAGAATCCAAGTCGTAAAAGGGAAAGTGAGAAGCTGAAGACAAATTTGAACTACTTGAGAATCTTATGTAAGACTAGTCCTATTGTCCAAAACTGGATTTTGGAAATAATCCAATAAAAAAGGACATTTTTTTATCAGCACTTACAAATCAAAAAGTATGGAGTAAAAATAACCAAATTTGTTTTCAAGGAACCTTAAAATTGATGACTTTACCACACAAAAAATCATTTTTTTAATAAAAAAATGTTATACATAGAAATACCAAGTGGTATTGAAGTGATAAAAGACTCTGAGTACTGAAGTGATTATTCCATCTCTTTTTGTCCAAGATGAAGAAAAGGCTGTATTCTGTTTCTAAAGAATCCACTCACTATATATTTAGAATGAACCAAATAAAAGTAGAGAGAGAGAAACAAAATAATGCACTGCCAGGTAAGGAAAGGGTTATCACACCCGTTACAATTAATTCCACTGTCCCAAAAGTGAGCATTTAAAAGTTAACCAATCAGAACAACTGCTTCTCAGGAAGCAGTTGTTAGCTGGTCCTTTCTGATGCTCTCCTTTCTAGATTATGTGCTTTTTGTAGCCTAATAATCTTCTTTCCACAGGAAATAGTGATATAGTGTCTACACTCATCTCCTGCTGAACCATCTGTTTCAGTGATTGTAACTCTTTAACATATAAAGGAAAAAGTCTGAGATCTCAGTTTAGATACCTCCTGTTTAAAATCTTCTCTTTGTAACCAAGGAAGACCTCAAGGAATAATAAGAATACAAACTTAAGCATGAGGGGAAACAATGTCAGATTGCTTGAATAGCTCCAGCATCAGAACCAGGGCAAAGAACACGGCTATAGCTGCAGGGGTCGTCCCCAGAGAAAAATCTTTGCATGTCCTCTGCTGGCTTCAGAAAAGACAATGTACTGTGGATAAAAGATCGATTTTTACTTTCAAATCCCTAAGAGTGGTATTCAAACTGTTCTCTTTTAAAAAGCCAGGTGGCATACTGACTAATCAGAAGAGATTCCACTTCACCTTTGCTCCATCTCAGTTTCATTTCTTATTCTTTTTAGTTTTCAATTTTAATAAAATTTAAACACCAGACTTAAAATGATGTCTGTTTTTAAAACATGTCTATTTCTTACAATTATAGCCAAAGAGTGTGTTGTTTACATAAGAGGCAGTGTCTCACTGTGTCATTCAAGCTGATCCCTAACTTCTGGGCTCAAGAGATCCTCCTGCCTCAGCCTCCCAAGAGGCTGGAACTAAAGGTGTTTGTCACAAAACCCAGGCAAGGAATTACTTTTAACTGAGTTTAAGCTACACATAGTCTATAGCTACATATAATATTTTGTAAAAGAAAATCAAATCTACAACTGTGACACTGTGAAAATCAAACAAGAACCTACAACTGTCACAACTGTGATAACATGGTGAGTTAACATATGGATTTTTTCCAAATGGGTTGTTCACAGTGAATAGCCCATTTACCATATTGAATGACCTATTGAAAATTTTTAAGATGAAAAACATTGAAATTTATAGTCTGTACATTTGAGACTAAGAAAGGATACTAAGTATGTTAGAAATATTACTAGAAAAAGTAGAGATAGCTATATAAAAACTCATCTGGAGTCAAAATAATGTCCCAGTCTTGGTCCCAACTCTAATTGGCTTTGGGCAATTTGAGCAATTTCCCCTACTTCTCTTAGTCTGTTTCTTCATCTTTTAAATGGTAATCATAACTCTCCCTCCAGATAGTTTATTCTGAATGTGAAAATGAAATCAGGTCAGTGAAAGTGTTTTATACATTATTAAAAGTTATTCAAATGTCACTCAAGCAAGCATTAAAATAATAATACTGCTAACAGGCTAAATTCTAAAACAACTTCATATTCCCCCCAAGAAAAGTTATTTTCTTCATGAACTATTCCTCAAAATGTTAAAAATGGGACAAGAATGTAAAAGCTTGACAAATGCTTCAGGGACTAACCCTGGATTAAAAAGGCGGGCAGGCTAGACGATCTCTCATCACCATGACTACACCTTTATACCTCAGACTTGAAAATGAATGTTATTTATAGATAAAGCCACCCAGTTAATTCTCACAAGAGGATTCCAAGACTGCCAATCAAACAAAAGCCCCAGCAGGTGGAGTTTATGTGAACTGATAAAAACAGGTTCTGGCAAAGTACTTGTAGAAGAGAATTCCAGAATCACTGACTCTCCCATACTCTATTCTTTATTTAAAAAGAAAAAAAAAGTTCTCTAGATTAGAACAAGAAAAAAAGTGAGCCTGGTATTAAGTAGATAGATTCCATCTAAAATACTTTTGTACATTGTTCAGAGAATATTTGTATTTTGTATACCTTGATTTTGAAAATACTATCTGGTGTTTTCAAGTATAAAATAAATTATGTGTGTCAATCATAGTAATATTATTTTACATCTAGTATTAGATTCTTCATTTAAACTGCAGGCCCAGATTTCCCTCTGTATTTAGGGCATCGCTACCTGGATTACCCAAAGTTACTTCATCTGCATTATATCCAGAAACATCACTGTCCTCAAACCTCTTGGTGAGGGCTTGATCTTGGTGAATAGTTTCTAGCCCTCTGGTTAAAACTAGATATCATCTTTGAACCCCTCATCCTCCCTTCCACAAGTCATGAAGGAATGCCTTTGACTCTCTCTCTCTCTCTCTCTCTCTCCTCTCTCCTCTCTCCTCTCTCCTCTCTCCTCTCTCTCTCTCTTCCTTGTCTCTTTTGCACTCACTCCTCCTCTGTTCCATTCCTGTGTCCCTGTCTCTGCCCAGGAATTCATCATGTTTCAACAAGCACAATGAATGTCTAACGGTGCTCACTTAATGGTGCTCTCTCTTGCCTTTCCAAGTACACTTTCTGCTAGGAAGACCTTGACACAGCCAACACCATCTTTAAACCTATTCTCCACCTTAGAACAAGAGTCGCCCGAGGTCACTCTGACTCAGCCTGACCTAAACCCCCATCAATAATCCATTACCATGCAAAGAAACCCCAAACACCCCCTCATCACAAGAAAGGAAATTGTTATCTGGGACTGACATCCTGAAAACACTAAGAGTGACACCATAAGGACCCTTCCCTTATAAACCCCCGCAACAGCCTAAGGGCAAAAAAAAAATCCCCCCATCTACTCCCCTATATATACTCCAGGCTGTAAGCCAAAGGTGGGTCTCAGTCCCTACATCCCCCCACCTTGCTGGTTTATCCTAAAAAAAAAAAAATCCTGTGTTTTACTGTTGAACCTGGTCTCCTCTCTAATTCAGTTCTTTTCTTATACTTCCCACATTCCTAATAGAGAAGTTTAAACAAGACAGTAAGATTAATACTCCTTAGCAAGGCACTTAACAAACTAGGCCATATCTGTCTTTCAGTCTTATTACTAAATTAAGACAGCCACAAAATCTACTTCCCAGTCACACCACATATGGTCACACCATACTCACTTTTCTTTAAGCACAGTACTTTATAGTTGAGGGGTTTTAGTTGTTCTGCTTCCTGCATTGGGAAAGTCTTCTTCCTTCTCTAAATAGTAGCATGCTTTTTTTATTTTCCTGTTTTGGTAGAGGGGCACTTTACCACTGAGCTATATCCCCAGTCTGTTTTATATTCTTTGTTTTGAGATGGTCTTGCTAAGTTACTTACGATCTCCCTAAATTACTAAGGTTGCCCATGGACTTGGGATCCTCCTGCCCCAGCCTCCCAAATCACTGGGATTACAGGCATATGCCACTTTGCCTTGCTCTTTGTTTCCAAATTCAGTTCAGATACCATTTTCTCCTCCTGTTTTAATTTGAGCTGTACTCCAAACTAAGAATTTGTCGATACTTCCTATACCTTCATAGAACCCGTCTAAGAATATTTTTTCACAGATGCCTGCTGATTTCTCATCACATTCTAAGTCTAAATACTGTAAGCATCTCATTTTTTATTTATTTATTTATTTATTTGCTTGGCACCCACTCTAGTGTCTAGCAGTAGGAATGCATGCATGTGTGCGTGTGTGTGAGATCCATCAGTAGCTCATGGTTGACCAAAAATAATGACTATCATTGAATGAATGCTTATTACATCTAGACTGTGTCTTCAACATTTTACACTAAGTTGAGTCATCTGATTCCAAAAGTAAATCCGAAATGGATAACATTAGCTCCGTTTTACAAGTGAAATAACAAAGAAGTTAGGCAGCTTAGTTGAGGTTAACACTAGTCTACAGTCAGAATTAGAACCACGATCTTTCAGAATTCATAGCTACTACTCTGAACCAATTCACTACACAGCCACCACACACGAAAGCAAACAAAGAAAAAAGTATAGTAGATTAAAGGCCACTGTATGAATACTAAAAAACATAGAAGCTTTACTCTAGAAATTTACCTGAAAGGTAATATGGTTAGAATCTATAAACTTACATTCTCTGTTTAAATAAAAATATTTCCTACCTCGTAAGACTATTTTGGAGATTCAATAAAATGAAGTTCATGAAATGTCTAGCACAGTACCTGAAATACAGTAAGAGTTCACACAGATTTGTATTACTTCTTTTCAGTTGTGAATAGTATAGAAATTACACTCAGAATAAATCAAAAGAGGGGCTGGGGATGTGGCTCAAGTGGTAGCACGCTCGTCTGGCATGCGTGCGGCCCGGGTTCGATCCTCAGCACCACATACCAACAAAGATGTTGTGTCCGCCGATAACTAAAAAAAAATAAATATTGAAAAATTCTCTCTGTCTCTCTCTCTCCCTCTATCACTCTCTCTTAAAAAAAAAAAAAGAATAAATCAAAAGATTCTAGGGCAAGTAGATAGTCTTTAAATTCATAGTGGCTTGAGTATCAGACCAAAGGAAACATTGCTTTAAATTTAAATATAAATTTAATAAATGTATAAAACATTGCCCAGACTTTCTACTACAGATAGAAAATATGAACAATTTTTTTGGAAAAAGTTATGAATGATGGCTTCATAGATAACATAAAAGATTTTCTTAGCTTCTGAGGCTGATGGCAGGATAAGACATCATCCTCCACAATACATTCTTCTTCTCCTTTACTGGGAATAGAATGCTGGAGTTTATGGAACCTGGATCATGAAGTTGATCCAGCAACAATAACCATAATAACTACTTTCACTTAGCAATTTATGTGTTAGACACTTGGCAATGCAGTGCAGTACATTTGTGAGAAGCAAATGTATGGACATTTGCTTCTCACAAACCACCTAGAAGTTTGGTGCAATTATTATTGCTGCTGTTGTTGTTGTTAAAATAACTAACCAGGCGTGGTTGCACATGCTGGTAACCCCAGTGGCTCGGGAGGCTGAGGCAGGAAGATCACGAGCTCAAAGCCAGCCTCAGCAAAAGTGAGGCACTAAGCAACTCAGTGAGATCCTGTCTCTAAATAAAATACAAAATAGGGCTAGGGATGTGGCTCAGTGGTCAAGTGCCTCTAAGTTCAATCCCTCAGTACCAGAAATAAATAAATAAACAAACAAACAACAGACAAACTAGGGTGTGAAGAGGTTAGATAATTTTTCCAAAATTGCACTGCTATAAGTGGCCATAGTCAAGATTTAAAATATATCTAACTCTGGGGCCCCACCTCCTAATGACTGAAGCTGTTTCACTCAATCTATAACCAACTGTTGCTTTGGATTTTTCTTTTACAAAGGGAAACTTTTTAGTGTGATTCATTATAAATACTAGCTTCTTTAAAAAAAAAACTCATTGAAGCAGAACACTCATTGTCTAGGCAATCCAACTTCTTTTAATCTAACAAAAACGGCAGACATAAACAAATTACCCTTTATGTAGTCTGACTCTCAATACCATAAAACCAGAAGGCACAGCATACATTTATCTGTCCACATAGTGTTTGCTTAGAGTGGTCTGAAACCAGCAATGACATCATTGTGGGGGGTAAACCAACTTCATACCAATGACTCTATGGTGATGTAGTCTGGGGACGTTTTCATCTTGCTTTTTAAAGAGGTCATAAGGGCAATGCATCATAAATAAAATCATTTTGAAATTTCCGCTTTTTGCAAGTCAGCCACATTGTCCAGTTTGTACCTCAACATGTTTGCAGTGCCATTTTCTTGGCGATCTTCTGATTTATACCATTGTCTCCTTTAGAGTTCAGGTTCTCCCTTTAAAAAAAAAAGTCCCTATAAATAATGATTCACATGGAAATTCCCTTCACTGTAGAAGAATTTATGTTTTAAATATTTATGTTGGACCTACTCACTGAGACAAAAAAAAAATGTATATAATTGAGGGAAGCACTTAGACCTTACCATAACTAGCTCTGAAATCCCTTTTCTCCACCACATAAAGAAGTAGGAATATGACCATAGAACTCAAAAAGGTTGTTCAATAAGATGGTGTTTTGAGGGATCCAGCCTCTGATGATAGTGATTATATACCACTTGCTAAATTTAGTATTTGGAAGTTGAGACATTTCTATTTTTTGAAACCTAACTTACTTCCAACTATTCATAAAGTTTGAAGCTATTTTTGTCAAACATCTTGCTGTTTCTGTGATTACAGTAACACCAGAGATATTCACTAAAAAACTACCCTTCTTCTTAAATGCTAACTGTTAGGTTTTTCTTCCCCTACCCTTCCATCATTTCCAGCTTTATACTACTGATTCTTACTCAGACTTAGAGTCACTGAAGTCTAGAGCCATTTGAAAGTGAGTTAAGATCCTGGGAAAATCACTCTCCTTGCTCTTTTCACATATTTTGTTATAAAATATTTTATTGGATGAAATGTTTAAATTAGCATTTAAACTGGTGGTTGCAAAGCAATGACACCACCCAGAAGAGTTTGTGGAAGAGAAGAGGGATAATCCTCTTGTTCAAAATAAGATATGTTGCTGGGCGAAGTGGCCGATGCTGGTAATCCCAGAGACTCAGAAGGCTAAGGCAAGAGGATAGCAAATTTGAGGCCAGTTGGGACCATTTAGTGAGATCCTCGACAACTTAGTGAGATCCTATCTCAAAAAAAAAAAAAAAAAAAAAAGGATTGGGGATGTAGCTCAGTGGCAAAGTGCCCTGGTTTCAATTCCTAGTACTAAATAGATAGATAGATAGACAGACAGACAGACATGTCAAATCTGGTTATATGTCCAATTTTTAAAAAACAACTGGAGAAATACAAACTTTTCCCAACAAAATATCTATCAAAAATCTATACATATCAATTTATTTTGTTGTTGCTGTTAGATCAAGCCTTTAGATTAAGATAAGCCACCATTTTGGTCAATCAAGAAATAAGATATGTAGCACTTGTAAAGTTATTCTTGTGCAATTCTCTAGTAATATTTATTCTGTCCTGCAATATAATTCAGTGCCATCAATTCCTAAAAATTGCTCAAGTTACATTTAAAAACCAGAAGAGGAAATAATGCTTTTCCAAATACATTTGTGGCAGGATGTATAAAAGCAAAAAGAAAAATAAAGAAAAAAAAATCTGAGAATACTACACCCAGAAAAGCTACCTTTGATAAATACTGGCTTTGAGCTGGAGATATAGCTCAGTTAGTAGAGACATAGCCTTGCATTCACAAGGCCCTGGATTCAATCCCCAGCACCACAAAGAAAAAGAAAGAAGGGGAAAAAAGCAGTCAAGAAAAATACTGACTTTAAGAAACAGAAATAATGACTTTCCTAGACAAACAAAAATTGAGAGTTCATCACCATCAAACTTGACTAACAAGAAATACTAAACAAATTTCTTTGTAGTGAAATAAAAAGATGCTAATGAGAAACATAAAAAAAATTCCACTTGTAAAAGTAAGTTATTGGCCAGATTCAGAGGACTCTAAAAATGTATTGATAGTGTGTAAATCACATTAAATCCTTAGTGTGAATGTAAACAACAAAACACTTAAAAATAATAACCACAATCATGTACTAAAAAATAAACAATGTAAAATGTGTAAATAGTAATATAAAATTTCAAAATGTGTGTTTGGGGGAAGAGTGGAGTTAGAGATCAATTCAGTAAGAGGATATAGCAATTAGCAACATACATGCATACAACATCAGAGCACCTAAATATATAAAGCAAATATTAATAGGTCTAAAGGGAGAAACAGACTGTAATACAAATAAGAGACTTTGGCAATAGAGATCATCAACATGCAAATTACCAAAGAAACATCAGTCTCATGCAACTTGACCCAACAGATTTTTGTTGTTGTTTGTTCTACTTTCTGATTTATCAGATATTTACAGAACACTTCATCCAAAAGCTATTAAATACCCATTCTTCTCTACTACCTATGAAACATTCTCCAGGATAGATCCAATATCAGGTCACTGAAATCGTAACTAATTAACAATTGAAATAATACCAAGTATCTTTTCTAACCACAATGGTATAAAATTTAAAAAGCAATGGTAGAAAGAAATTCAGAAACCTTTGTAATGCATGAAAATTAAACTCATTACTGAAAAAAAAACTAGGTCAATGAAGAAATTAAAAATGAAATGTAAAAGTTCTTTAAAACAAATGAAAATGGAAACACATCATCCCAACACCTATGGGGCACAGTTAAAGCAGTACCAAGAGGGAAGCTTAAAGCAGTAAATGCCTACATCAGAAAAGAATGTAAATATTTCAAATAAACAATCTCATATGTCACCTCAGGGAACTAGATAAACCAAGAAAAATCTCAGCCTAAAATCAATGCAAAGAATGAAATTATAAATATCAGAGAAGAAACTTATGAAATAGAGGTTAAAAAATACAAAATATCAATAAAACAAAGGATTGTTTTTTTGAAAAGATAAATAAAATCAATAAACATTCAGGTAGACTAAAGAGAAATTAGAGAAGACTTAAATAAATAAAGTTAGAAATGAAAAGGAGACATTACAACGGACAGTGAATTGCAAAATATCATAAGACTTTAATAACCAATTTATGTGCCAATAAATTTTTAGGATTTTTTTCCTACAAAAAAAATGAATAAATTCTGAACACAAACAACCTACTAAAACTGAATTATGAAGAAATATCAAATCTTAACAGACCAATGACAAGTGAAGAAGTTGAATTGTTACTTAAAAAAAATAAAAGAAAATAATTTTTTTGTAAACTATTCTAAAAAACTAGTGGAGGAAGGGTATATTTTCAAATGTATTCTACAAATCCAGCATTATACTCTAATGCTAAAATCAAAGATACTAGTAACAAAAACAGAAAACCACAGGCCAACATTCCTGATGAACACAGATGCAAAAATCCTCAGCAACCTATCATCAAAACTAACTTGATGGCTTATCAAAGAAAATCATCTACCATAATAAATAAGGTTTCATCCCAAGTAGGAAAGGATGTTTCAATATATACAATTCAATAAACATGATACTTCACATTTTAGAATGAAAGAAAAAATGAAATCATATCATTTCTATAAATGTTGAAAAAGCATTTGACAAAAATGGACATCCCTTCATGATAAAATCTCTCAATTAAGTATAGAAGAAATGTACCTCAACCCAATAAAGGTCATATATGACATTACAACTAATATCAAATCAAACAAGTAAAAATGAAAGTTTTCTCCCTAAGATCTGAAATGAGACAAAGATTTCCATTTCTATTCAACACAGTACTAGAAGTACGAGCCAGATCCAACCAGCAAGAGAAAAACAATAAAAGGTATCCAAATTAGAAAGGAAGAAGTTAAATTTCACTAGTTGGTAAATTATCTGATCTTACATGTAGAAAAACCTAAAGATCACACACACACAACTGTTAGATCCAAGTAAGCAAATTCAGTAAAGTAGCAAGATAATAAAAAAAAATCAACATACAAAAATCAGTAGCATTTTTATACCAATACTGAGCTTTTTGAAAAATAAGAAAAAAATTCATAATATCTACATAAAACAAAAATAAAATTAAGTACCTACAAGTAAATTTAAGGAGGTGAAAGATCTCTGCACTAACAAGTACAAAATACTGATGAAAGAAACTGAAAAAAAAAAAACACAAGTAAATGGAAAGATATCCAATGTTCATGGATTAGAAAATTAAGTATTTTTAAAATGTCCGTACTAACCAAAGTTATCTACAGGTGCAATGCAATGCCTATCAAAATACCAGTGACATTTTCACATAAATACTAAAAATCCTAAAATCAAACGGGACCACAGGACCCCGAATAGTCAAAACAATCTTTACTAAAAATAACAATGATGAAGGTATCACAATGTCAACACATACCACAAATATATAGTAACTAAAATAGTATATCATTGGCATAAAAACCAATTCAATGGAAGAGCTGGGGTTGTAGTTCAGTGAAAAAGCACTTGCCTTCTATGCGTGAGGCACTGGGTTCAATCCTCATTACCACATAAAAATAAATAAATAAAATAAAGGGATTATGTCAATCTACAACTACAAAACAGAAGAAGAGGAGGAGGAGGAGGAGAAGGAGGAGGAGGAGAAAAAGAAAGAAAGAGAGAGAGAGAGAGAGAGAGAGAAAGAGAAAGAGAGCGAGAAAGAGAGAAAGAGAGGAAGGAAAGAAGGAAGGAAGGAAGGAAGGAAGGAAGGAAGGAAGGAAGGAAGGAAGGAAGGAAGGAAGGAAGGAAGGACCAATGGAACTGGGTAGAGAGTCCAGCAATAAATTGCCAAGTACACAAAAATGAAGAAAGGATAGTCTCATTGATGAATGAAGAATAAAATTAGACTTTTACACCAGATATAAAACCAGCTCAAAATCACAGTCTTAAATGTAAAACGTGAAACTACTAGGGGAAAAAAAAACAGGAGGAAATCTACATGACATTGGTCTTGGCAAGAATTTTTTCAAATAAGATCTAAAAAGAGGACCTGGGGATGTGACTCAATGGTAGTGTACTTGCCTCACATACATGAGACCCTGGATTTGATCCCCACCTCTGGTAAAAAAAAAAATTAAAAAAAAAGAAAAAGAAAAGAAAAATCTGAAAATTATTAGCATCAAAAGCAAAAATAGACAAATAACATTTTCAAACAGCAAATGAGGCAATAAACATACAGTGGAGAAACAATCCGCAAAATGGAAGAATATATATGCAAACTATATATCTGATTAGGATTTCATATCTAAAAATGTACAAGGAATGATTCAATAGCAAAAAAAGTAAATAGCTTACTTTAAAAATGGACAAAAAAACCTGAATAGGCATTTTTCATTAAAAAAAATGGCCAACAAGTAAGTATATATGTATGATGTATAGAAATATCATACTGAATCCTATTAATATGTACCATTGAGATGTGCCAATAAAAAATGTTGACATCACTAGTAATTAGATAAATATAAATCAATACTATAATGAAATACCACCTCACTCCAGTTAGAATGGGCATTATCAAAAAAAGACAAAAAAAAGGATTGTCAAGGATATAGAGAAAAAGGAACATTTATACCTTGTTGGTGGGAATGTAAATTAGCCATTATGGAAACCTCCATGGAAGTTCCTCAAAAAATTAATCAAACAATCCAGCAATTCTACTACTGGGTATACATCCAAAATAAAACAAATCAGTACCTTGCAGATAAGAACATTCCATGTTTATTGTTATTCATAACAGCCAAGATGTGAAATCAATCTGAGTGAATATCAAAAGATGAATTTTAAAAGTGTGGTATACATACACAATGGAATACTAATCAGCCATAAGAAAGAATTAATGAAATATTGTCATTTGCACTAACATGGATGAACTTGGAGAAACTTAAGTGAAATAAGCCAGGCACATAAAGACAAATACTACATTATCTAATCCATATTTAGAATCTTAAAAAGTGGTTAACAACCTGAGCATG
This sequence comes from Spermophilus citellus, assembly GCF_964194105.1. NCBI lineage: Eukaryota > Metazoa > Chordata > Mammalia > Rodentia > Sciuridae > Spermophilus > Spermophilus citellus. The sequence goes on from NC_138187.1 coordinate 148,226,589, forward strand.
GTGGCAGATACCTGTAATCCAACGGCTCAGGAGACTGAGTTAAGAGGATCACAAGTTCAAATCCGGCCTCAGCAAGTTAGGGAGCCCTATGCAACTCAGAGAGACCCATCTTTAAATAAAATATTAAAAAGAACTGGGTTCCACAATTTAGCTATTGTGAATTGTGCTGCTATAAACACTGATGTGGCTATGTCATATAGTATGTTGTTTTTAAGTCCTTTGGGTATAGACCAAGGAGTGGGATAGCTGGGTCAAATGGTGGTTCCTTTCCAAGTTTTCTAAGGAATCTCCATACTGCTTTCCAGATTGGTTGCACCAATTTGCAGCCCCACCAGCAATGTATGAGTGTGCCTTTTTCCTCACATCCTCACCAACACTTATTGCTGTTTGTATTCTTTTTTTTTTTTTTTAGAGAGTGAGAGAGGGGAGAGAGAGAGAGAGAGAGAGAGAGAGAGAGAGAGAATTTTTAATATTTATTTTTTAGTTCTCGGCGGACACAACATCTTTGTTGGTATGTGGTGCTGAGGATTGAACCCGGGCCGCACGCATGCCAGGCGAGCGCGCTACCACTTGAGCCACATCCCCAGCCCGTTGTTTGTATTCTTAATAGTTGCCATTCTGACTGGAGTGAGATGAAATCTTAGAGTAGTTCTGATAAATGGATAAAGAAACTGTGGTATATATACACAATGTAATAGTACTCAGCATTAAAAGAGAATAAAATCATGGCATTTGCAGGTAAATGGTTGGAGCTGGAAAATATTATGCTAAGTAAGCCAATCCCAAAAAAACAAAGACCAAGTGTTCTTTCTGATATGAGGAAGCTGATCCATAATGGGGGTTGGGGGGTATGGGAGGAAAGGAGGAACTTTAGGTAGGGCAAAGGGGAGGGAGGAGAAGATTGGGGACCTGGGTGTAGGAAAGATGGTGGAATGAGATGGACATCATTACTTTAAGTACATATATGAAGACACAAATGGTGTGACTCTACTTTGTGAACAACCAGAGACATGAAAAATTGTGCTCTAGGGCTGGGGATATGGCTCAAGCGGTAGCGCGCTTGCCTGGTGTGCCTGCTGCCCGGGTTCGATCCTCAGCACCACATACCAACAAAGATGTTGTGTCCGCTGAGAACTAAAAAATAAATATTAAAAAATTCTCTCTCTCTCTCTCTCTCTCTCTCTCTCTCTCTCTCTCTCTCACACACACACACTCTCTTAAAAAAAAAAAAAGAAAAAAAAGAAAAATTGTGCTCTATATGTGTACTATGAATTAAAATGCATTCTGCTGTTTTGTATAACAAATTAGAGTAAATAAATAAATTTTTTAAAAAAGGAATGGGGATGTGGCTCAGTGGTCAAGCTCCCATAAGTCCAATCCCTGGTACGAAAATAAAAGAAAGAAAATGTGGTAAACAGAAGTTGTAGAGGGGCTGGGGATGTGGCTCAAGTGGTAGCGCGCTCGCCTGGCATGCGTGCCACCAGGGTTTGATCCTCAGCACCACATACCAACAAAGATGTTGTGTCCGCGGAGAACTAAAAAATAAATATTACAAATTCTCTCTCTCTCTCTCTCTGTCTCTCTCTCTCTCTCCTCTCTCACTCTCTAAAAAAAACAAAAACAAACAAACAAAAAAAAAACAGAAGTTGTAGAGAACATGATGGAGGAAAGGAGAGGAAAAGGATGGAAAATGGTGCAAATTATAGTTAGATAGGAGAAGAAAGACTTGGTATTCTCCTACAGAGAAGAGGGACTATAGTTAACAATATGATATATCTCAAAACAGTTAGAAGAAAGGATTTTAGGTGTTATCACTGCAACAAAACAATAAATGTCTGAGGTTGTATATATGCCACTACCCTAATTTGATCATAATACAATGCATACATGTATCAAAACATCACATTGCATCCAATAAATTTGTACAATTATGTGTCAATCAAAAATAAAATACAATAAACAAGTTGTAGTGAAGATGTGGAGGAACCAGAACACTTCTTCACTTAAAAATAATGTATATGCAAAGATCAAGTACACCAAAAGGCATCAATAGCTTGCAGAAATATTTTTGATTTTTATTATAATTTTAGTATCTGTAATGGTTAATTTTTGTGTTAACCTCACTGAGTTAAGGGATATCCAGGTAGCTCATAAAACATTATTTCTCTATTTGTGAGGGGTGCTGGAAGAGATTACCATTTGTATCTGTGAACCGAATGAAGAAGATTGCCCTCACCAATCCAGATGGACAACATCCAATTCCTTGAAGCTACAAATTGAACTAAATGGTGGAAGAAGGGCAAGTTTGTTCTCTTTTCAGGAACTAGGACCTCTATCTTCCAGCCCTGGACATAAGAGCCAAGGCTTTCAGATTCTGGTACTTAGACCACAGCCCCACTCCCAACCCCTAGTTCTCAGGACTTTGGCCGAGGACTGAGGATTACATCAGCACCCATGGTTCTCATTCCTTTGAACTAGTACTGAATTATACCATAGCTTTCCTGGTTCTACCACTTGAAGATGGAGTATCATGGGACTTCTCACCTTTCATAATCCCATGAGCCAATTCACATTAGAAATACCCTCTTATATATCTATATAGAGACTATTCTAGTCCCTGGGGAAGCCTGAATAGTAGTGTTTTTTTTTTCAAGTTACTTTGAAATCTCCATAAATTTATTAATTCTTTTTTTTTAATTTCTTTTTTAGCTGTAGATGAACACAATATCTTATTTATTTATTTTTATGTAGTGCTGAGGCTCGAACCCAGTGTCTTACATGTGCAAGGTAAGTGCTCTACCACTGAGCTACAGCCCCAGCCCAATTTCTTAATTCTTTAAAGTAACAAATATAGTTGGAAAACCTCAGATATAAACAGCAAAAATAAAGTTTGGAAAATTATATTGTACAATATTTTTAATAATAATAATAATAATAATCTCTCTCTCTCCTAAAACAAAATAGAAATTGTAAACTAAATGAAAGAAGTTAAACAAGGGTTAAGAAGTGAAGTATTTCCTCAAACAATGTTATGGTCTATGTGATATGTTGCAGACCAATCAAAACAATAATTCTGAAATTTTAAGCATCTGGTGTCATATACTTCACAGATATTTTCACTATATTTCCCATAACCTAAATTTGATGTTTGAATTTATTAAATTTAAAAGATAAATTTAGTAAAAGCAGCCCTTACTTCCATTGCTTTTTTGAAACAGATAAATTAAGGGCTTTAAAGGCTGTGAAAGAGCTCACCTTGGGTTGGGGATATGGCTCAGCTGGTAGTGTAGTTACCTTGAATGTACAAGGCCCTGGGTTCCATCCCCAGCACAAAAACAAAAAACAAAAAACAAAAAACAAAAAAAAAAAAGGAGAGGGGTTACCTTCTTTTTAATGTACTTGTTTCCCAAATTTTTATGTTATATGAGATCTTAATTTTCATACAAATGATTCAGTATTGTATATATAATATAAAGTGAAGTTTCCTTAATATCACAGAATGCTTACATAGTATTATTCCAATGACATTGAAATTTGAAAAACTAATGGAAAAAATGGTATTTTAGCAACAAAAGAAAAATTAGGTTGTGGCCATTTCTTAAAAAAAAAAAAAAAAAAAAAAAATTTACCCAGTACTGGAGATTGAACCCAGGGCCTTGCACATGCTAGACAAGTGATCTACCAGTAAGGTCCATTTCCAGCCCTGGGGTATGGCTAATTCTAAATCACATACTCTTAAAAAAAATTAGAAAAGAACAAAGAAACACCTAATCATGTACTTCAATTTTACTACAGATAATTTACTAGCTTCACAGGAAATGCAACAAAATATGCTTTTCAAATTCTATTATTCATATTTTTCAGAAAAGTAATGCCATTCTCAGAAGAGAACTCAGAAAAATTTCTATGAGTCCCTGGCAGAAAACGAAAGAATTTCAGGGTCCAAGTGGTATTTTTATCTTCTTCTTTTAAAGACCATGACATAAAATGAGAAAACAAAATACCTCAAGAGCTGACTACATGAAAGAGACACTTAATCCTGTCAGTGGGCTCTAAGGGCCTGGAAACAGACTGAAATGTGTTTTGTTCTGGACACTTTCCAGTCAAAAAAAAAAAAAAAAATGAAGATTCAAACTAGGGGACAAGAAAAGTAAATGAGAAAAATACAATAAATTATAAAATAATAATAATAATAATAATCCCTTGACAGGTATCAGGAATTAAGCCAGAAGAAAAGCAATGATCACAGAGTCATAGGAATTTAAAAAACGCAAATTTATTTGAAAGGTTGTAAATAGTGATAAGGACTTTTCACATAGGACTTTAGAAGCTATGATACTATATTATTATAATATTATTGAATCCACAAAACAATATATACAATATACTATTAGCTTCCTTTTACTGAGAAGACTGTTTTAGAAAAGTCTAGGAGCTAGTTATTGGTCTCACAGCTAACAAATGACAGTCGGCATTCTAACCCAGATTCCGAGTCATTTTTTCCTAGGTTACATCACACAAAATTTCTATATACCAATGTCTGGACTATGTATTATAAAATTTAAACTAAATTTCAATGAAAACAAGCAAAAGTAATTTGGCATTTTCCACCAACATTTTCTGTGACAGAACTGAGGAAGAATGAAAATGACGCAGTAAAATATTGTTAAAAAATATACTATCCAAAGTCCATGTATGAAGACACAAATTGGTGTGAATATACTATGTATACAACCAGAGATATGAAAAATTGTGCCCTATATATGTAATAAGAATTCTAATGTATTCTGCTGTCATATATAAATTTAAAAATTTACATAAAAAATGAAAAATATATATAAGATACTTTGAAGGTAAGGAAGATTATACCCTAGGTACCCCAGAAATCTGTAGGCCTTCTAGAAGTAACATGTTTAGGTGTGAGCAAAAGAGCAGCAGAAATAAAGCGATACTATTTTTGATACATGCAGCAAAAATAAAATGAGACGGTCATGTTCTCTATTATAGATTACAAAACTAACAGGATAGCTGGGTGGGATTCCATTTTTTTTTTTTTTTTTTTAGAAATTTCCTTCTGTACCAATGAAAATGTCTCAACTAGTTTCACTGGTAACATGTGTTTCAGGAAATAGAGGATGAACCAAAGTAAGCTGGTACTCTAGATTTTATTCTGGCCAGCAAAGAATAGTTAGCAGGTATCAAGGAAGCATTATAAACCGTTGAAAGGATGTAACTAAGGGACTTGGAAGTTTCCAAAAGGAAAAGCAAGGGATGAAAACAAGAACTGCAGACTCATGGGAAGCTGTAAGTTTTAGAAAAGTGTCAGATCTTCTTTGGCCCAAGACTCTAAAAGAAAAAACAACTGGGAGATGACAAAATAAAATTCTGACAGTAACTACCTTCACATATCTCCAGAAATTGAGAACAATAAGGTGACTGACGTTGGACCATCATAGTGAGAGTCCAGGTGAACTCAGTTTATTTAAGGATAACTATAAGAAGATGGGGGTGGCATGAAATTAAGTATGATAACAAATCATACTTGAAATCAAGTATGAATCAATATTAATATGACAGTCCAAATAAACAAGATTTCTGAAAAATGCTGAAAATAAAAGGAGATTTATAATTGTGCAGAACAAGAAAGAAAATGAAGGAAGATATTCTTCTTTAAATAAACAGTAAATTGAAAAGAGAAAGACAAATTATATAATTCTACTTTATTTTCATCTTCTCAAGAATAAAATTCAGGAAAAAAAATAGAAAACACACACACACACACACACACACACACACACACAGAAGACATAATAGGAAGGGGAAATAAAATCCTAAATGGAAGAATCACAGTTCTCTCTCATTCTGTTTCTAACATTTCTTTCCAGCTCTAAAATTTATTCTGTCATTTGAAGACTGAGGGAAATGTATTCAAGCTCAAACTAAGGATGAATTTATTTTTAGTGAAAACCATGTAAATCACCATCCCTGACTCACCAATAGCATTTATAAAAACACCCCATCCCTGTAGTGAACAGGTATCTTTATATAGTCCACATAATCTTGCCCTCTGGCCAAAGCTGATTAGACTGACAGATGTGACCTTGGCCAAATTATGCCAACACTTTGACTGAAGACTGAAGCGGCTTAAAGCAAAATTGTTTCGAGATAAACCCATCAGAACCAGGAGACGGGTCCTGAAAATAGAATAAGTAGCAAAATTGAGTTAGCAGAGGCTGTAAAGGAGGAAAAACTTAAATCAAATTTAAGAAAACGAAGTCAACACTAGTGATAGGACGAGCCATCAGGAGAAAGCTGTAACCTTGGTAGTTGAATTCTTCTGGGAAGGTCAACAGACCTCTCAGGTTAAATGCTCAAGAGTAGAATTGTTTCCTCCAAGTTCCAAAAGTGCTATTCCACTCCCTTAGGACCAGAGTAAATATAGCTGTCCTTGGATTCCTAAGAAATCCATCAATACAATCTTCATAACAAACCTTCTTATATGCAAAAAACAGGAAGTATTTCTACACAAAATATCATATTTATGACATAAATATGTATTTATGATATTTCTGGTACAAAAAATATCTTCACTGAAGATTATCTAGGATTTAAAGAAGATTTGATAATTTCAGTTTTGGAGGTTGCTTAATCTGCCCTTTGCAGGAGATAGTGTGAGCCTTGGGATTAAGTCATACCTTAATTCCCACCCTGGGTTCTTCATGGACATACTATCAACATTTTGAACATGAAAACTTCATTTTCTGGACACAATTCTCCTATTCTTACACATGAATACAAAACCAACATGACTCCACATCATGTTCAACCACAATAGTGGGGTCCTAATTGGAGCAAGTTATTCTTATTCTATGTATTAGTATAACATGTCAAAATATATTCTATTGTCATGTAGATCTAGAAAGAACAAATAAATAAATTTTCAAAATTTTCATTTTCTTGCTGCTTTATTTCTAGCCCATGGAAGAATGCTTGTTGCAGAATGGACGTTTCACAAATATTGTGGGATATATGCATAAAATTGGATAAGTTACAAATCTAAATAAAATCTCTCTAAACCTGTTTTCTCATCAATAAAATTATTCTTGTCCTACCTCAGAGGATAGTTGTGAAGATTAAGTGAGGTAAATATTGAGTACTTCACCTGTTAAGTACTCCATTAAGTGTGCTCATTGTTAATATTGTTCTCATTTTTAAAGACATTTTCATCTGGTTTGTAATGTTTGTGCTTTGTATCTTAATATTTTTTTAAGTTGAATATAAGATCTCAATATAATTCTAACACTTTCAAATATTTTTGCCTTAATCATGAATCACATATGTGAAATAACAGACCTCTTGACTTTTGACTCTTTCTGACAAGTTTTCATCATCTACAAAAATTGCTCAATCCATAATTAGAGCAATCAAATCAAACATGTTGTCAGAATTGGAGTAAGTGAGGGGCTGGGGATGTGGCTCAAGTGGTAGCGGGCTCGCCTGGCATGCGTGCGGCCAGGGTTCGAACCTCAGCACCACATACAAACAAAGATGTTGTGTCGGCCGATAAAATAAATAAATATTAAAATTCTCTCTCTCTAAAAAAAAAAAAAAAACAAAAAGAATTGGAGTAAGTGTGTAGTGTCCATAATGCTATTAAAATCCCTCCAGTAAACATGTGTCAAAGGTAGCAAAAAATAAAAAGCAAAGTATAGCTTTACATGGGTTGGGAAGGTGTGGGTAGGAATTTCTAAGTTATTTGTTACCATAAGCTTCTACAGTTGTGAAAATATATGTGAATATGTGAGTTCCAAGTTGTAATTGACAGAAACTTAAATATGTCTTTTTTGAACATTAAACCATTAATTATGAAAAATTTTCAGTATTTTTTTACATTTTCCACCAAAAGGCATAAAAAGTTTTAATATTTGTTTATTAATTTTGTACTGGGGGGCTGGGGATGTGGCTCAAGCGGTAGCGCGCTTGCCTGGCATGCGTGCGGCCCGGGTTCGATCCTCAGCACCACATACCAACAAAGATGTTGTGTCCACCGAGAACTAAAAAATAAATATTAAAAATTCTCTTTCTCTCTCTCCTCTCTCTCTCTCTCTTTAAAAAAAAAAAAAAAAAAAATTTGTACTGGGGATTGAATCCGGGGCGCTTTACCACTGAGCTTCCCCCGCCTCCCCCTCCCCCGCCCTTTTCATTTTTTATTTTGAGACAGGGTCTCATTACTAAGGTTGCCGAGGCTGGCCTGGAACTTTGCGATCCTCCTGTCTGTCTCCCGAGTCTCTAGGATTACAAAGTGTGCCACTGTTTAAATTACATTGGTGTTGCATCTTATTACATTCTAGATTCTTTAGCTAAAAAGAAAACATCCCGCTCCTTACAAACGAATGTGAATTGCTATAAGAAACTTGTTCTTGAGATTGTTACTACAAGGAAAGTAGTGACCTCTACAGGTAACATACAAAAATGCACAATCAGCGGCGGGGGTGGGGTGGGGGTGGGGGGGGGGTAATGGTGCTCCTGTAATCCTAGAGACTCTGGAGGCTGAGGCAGGAGGATAGCAAGCAGGAGGCCAGCCTGGGCAACTTAACCCAGACCCTGACTCAAAAAATGAAAAGGGCTGGGAATGGATTCGGTAGAGCACCAGTGGGTTCCATCTCCAGTAGCAGCAGGGGTGGGGTGTCCTAGGGGATGCACAAACCAACAACATTGTGAAATGTGACACACTTCCTTCCCTCCTGCTCAGAGAGAATAAATAAATGTCAAATTAATTTAGAGCAACAAAACACAACTATTAGAATGTGTGTAAGTACTATCACTGTTTAAATTGCAACAAGATCTGTTTAAATTTTTTGGATGAAACTACATGAGATTGAATCTAGATGTTTTCAGCTTAATTTCCATTAATATTACAAATTTTGTGCTCTTGCTAATTAAAATTCTTCAATATTAAACTGAAAGGAAATTAAATCTCCTATGTTGGCAAAGTTAGATGATACATTTAGCCATGAGGATTTAAGATGTCAGGAAAAGATGGTGGATTGAACACATTCATGTACTTTCCCTTCATTTCTTAATGCCTTTAAGGAACAACAGAAAACATATTTTTCATGGTAAAACCCAGCTACAGTGAAGAGAAATGAAGGAAGAAAGTACCCATAGAACTCTAGCATCTGGAAAGCAAACAGACCACAAATGACTTAACCAACCTGAACAGGTTTTATTAAAACCCTGTAACAGGAGAAGATGAAAATAAACACAATTTGTCTTATGGAATCTCTCATGTACTCCAAATTTTATGGTAATTATACCACATTATTGTGATTGTCTTTTTACTTGGCTATCTTCCTCATTGGACCATGAGCCACACTACAGTGGGAATATTTTTATTTGCAACTCCAGTGCCAAGCAATTGCGAAGAAATATTCAGACTACTGCAATAAGGAAATAGTCATGTAATTTCTGTCTTTCATCCATTCAACTTGTCTACTCTTACATAATAGAGTATATACAATATGGTATAGCCTTTACCCAATGGCCTTATTATAAAAACCTAATATCTGAACATTGAAGTTGTACTTTCTGTAAACATCCCCTAGCAAAAGGGAAGCAGTCAACAAACTGTCCCTTAATAAGTGTTCATTGTTTTGACAGGCACATGAAAGAATGTGAAATGACCAACATAATGAAACAAACAAGAACTAGGAAAGATATATATATATATATATATATATATATAAGGAAGATATAATAAGACAGAGGGCATCAACATTTGTATTCTAACTTTTTCAGGAATTTTGTTGCAAAAAAAAATGCCAAAGATTTAATACACACACCTTTTTTTTTTTTTTAAGTTTACTATAGGTTTTTGTTTTTTAAAACAAAGCTTTTCAGAGTATTTAAAAAAAAAAGAAAATAAATTGGTTGGTGGTAAGTATAAAGGAAAAAGTGGACCATGTCAAAGATGTTGAGAAGGATATTAATTATAGTTAGATCAAGAAAAAAATTTTTAATCAGAAAAAAATGTTTTTTTTTTCTTTTAGGAAATGGTAAAAGAATTTCCAAGAATAGATATCAGAAGTCCATGCTGGAAAGACATATTTTTTTTCTCAAGTAACATAAAAAGAGGCAGACAAAGATTATGATAAACACAGAACTTGAAGTTTCCTGTATTTTAGTTTGTTTTTGCTCTACTCTTAATGGATACGCTTTGTTAATTCTCTTACATCAATCCTATTATGTGCACAGAGCTATTTCTGCAAGGGTCATCAATATCCATGGATCTTAAATCTGAAGAGCTTAAATTTATCCAAGTCCAAAAGGAGTTGAGTAGATAGGGATTCTCACTCACTGACAAGGACATCACGCACAGAGAGCTAAACTGTGAGTCTGCAAATAGTCTTTTTCATAGTATAAGTTTGAAATTTTTACCTTCGGGGAAAGAATAATGATTTCAGTGTTAGTCTTTTAATTGTGTTCTTTTAAAATATTTCAAACTAACAAAGTTTTCTCTGCTATAAAGACAAATACAATTGTGTGCCTTTCCTTCTTAAAGTGATTAGTACTAGTCATCTTTACTAATAAAAATTCAAAGTGAACTACACAGTTTTGAGTATGATATTGTAGATTTTTTTAAAAAAGAACAATGACTAGAGAATTCATTTTGAAATTTAAAAAATTCTTCAGTTCTTCCTTTGAATGAGGGGGGAACTAAAGGGAAGAAATTATAATTCCTAAAGGGAAGAAAGTATAATTCCTCACATTTTGTGTTGAGAATTTGACTCCAACTGTAAAATAAAGGGAGTATTTTATACAATGCTATAGTACTGTCAGAACTCTAAATCAGACACTTACTTAATCTGTTGTGTATTTTTACTTAAAAGTACATTTTTGGGGTTGTTGTTTCTTTTAGAATTCAAATAGCAATAATAATGTGTTTTTCAAATGACTATTTTAAATTTTTAATGAGATTGAAGTGATGTTTTTAAAGGAAAAGAATACTGAGAGTTTGTTGATATTTGTTAAATTAGGTGAACTTTTTCTTTCAATTGGTTTTATTTCTCTTCTCTTTTGCTCACATGAAGATGATTTTTATTATAAATAAATCTTACTATTTGCATCATGAAAGTGAGTTTAGTATGGTTTTCCCACTGGTTTGCAAAAAAAATATTTTATTACTGTAAAAATAGCTTTCAACCAAAGCATCCATTTAAATTTTTTTTTGCACATTATACTTAGAATCACCTAACATTAAAGCTATAAAAAAAAGATTACAGATTATCTAATTCATCATGGCAACTTTTGCAAAACTATTGCATTTATAAACTGGATTTGATATTATATGTTACTGTAAAAATGTATGTGAACCATTCATAATAATATTCGTATGTTAACATAAGTGTATTTATAATGTAAGAGATACTCAAAAAGAGATAGCTGCTCTGAATTTCCTGTAAGATTCTGACACTTCTCTTTCCTCCAGAACCATAAGAGGCCATCACTATGTATTAAGCACACACCTGGATAGGTGGATGTCTTTGCATTAGGAGCAAAAATTCAATTCTAATTTTAAAAGCTCATGTTTTCTCTGAATATTTTTTTTTACTAATGATGCAAGTTGACAAGTATGAAATGGCTATTTTCTATGACTTCCCCATATCATTTTTTAAAAAAGTAAAACTATTTGAGTAAGGTAGGAGCTGAGAAAGCATTGTATCTGTTTTGCAGTGTCTTACATCAAAGTTCCTATCCCATTTCTTCTATCCAACTCATGAGCTTGAATGAATCTATATGGGGGGAGGAGTAGTATATAAATTAAGGGATGTTCTGGTAGCATCAAGGTATGTGTTATGAAAATGAAAGGAAACTAATATTTGCTGAGTGTCAGCCATTCTCTTAGCATTTCTTTTTATGATAAACATTTTGAGGACTATGTGTCCTTTATTTTACTCATCCTTCTGGGAATTTATTTTTAAAGAAAATTCTCATTATGATGCCACAAAATATACAAGTTGAAGTATCCCAAAACTAATACTTACAATAACTAAAGGTGGCAAAAGAAATCCCAAGTGTTGCTAATATCTCTGCAAAGTCCTACTTCATTACAAAACTGAAATGCAGAGAATGTATATAAGGCACTGACATAAATGCAAAAAAGAAAATCAAATAGAAAAACCACATAACAATTTGAGTAGGAAATTCAATTCACTGGAAAACTAGTATGTTATATTTAAATTAAATAATCACTCCCATTTCCCACTTGGGCACACATCTTCAGAAAATCTTTCAACTACTACTTTCAAACACATTCATGTACATTTTATTAGCCTATATTTCATAATTCCAAATTTGTCTCCTGTTCATGTTATTAAATGCTTTGTGGCAAATAGTCCTTACTAGAAGTAAGTCAAATTACTTAATAAAGGACCTCAGTTATGAAGTAGAATATAAAACAATTGAAAAGTAATATGTATAATATGTAACTATATACACACATACCTATTCTTTGGGTGGGAGAGATAATTAGACATAAACAGTGCATAAGTGTGTTGATTCCTAAATAAAATTTAAGTTAGTTTTACTATATGAATTATTAATTTTAAATGTTTGTTTTAGTATTTTTAGGTACTAATTATGAAGTCTTTACTCAAAACCTATGAAGTTTCCAGTGTTACATACTGTACACTTTACATATTTTCCCTCACTTAATCATCATGCAACCTTTTGAAATATACACTATTATTACTCCAAACTTTAAAAATAAGAAATTAAAGCACAGAGGGCTTTAGTGATTTGCCCAATGTCACACAGCTAATATTTGCAAAACTAGACTTGAATTCAAGTGTCCAAGTACTAATTACTGTGCTATACTGCCACTTGGAAGCATTTGTGGTTCCTACCCACAAAAAGCTTAGTTCCTCCTTTGAGAAGACAAACATAAATTTAAAAATTAAAGAATAATTTAAGAAATTAATACATATATTATGGGCCATAAAATCCCCTCTATATTGTTATTACCTTAAGGGCATATCACTTTTAGCTCGCCATCTCCCATTCTCAAAGTCAATAAATTGAATAGTGGGACCAGGGAGCCAAAAGGAAACTTGGGTGAAATAATGACATCAATCCTTATGATTTGAAAGACAATGAGGTTTCCACAAGCCTAGTAATATGCCCTCTATTTGACATGGTATTGTCAGACCTATCTAATATGAAATTCCACACTGATAACATTTTAATAAGAAAGAAAATGCAAAACTGCTTTCTCTAGAAGTCCAATATGACATTGGGGGGAGGGTGCTCTTCATGGCAGGGGGTAAAACTTCTCACATTAATATGTTAGTACTGATGAGCACATTAGCCTGGCTTAGTGGCCAGATTATCTCAGTCACCTTGGAACACAGAGACCTGAGATGTTTGGTTAGAGGTGGAAACAATAGCAAGTGCTGCAAGGGTGAGGTGAGTGGCCTAGTGTGACCCCGAATGGGGCACAGATCAAGACAAAATCTAACTTTCTAACAGCAGTGAAAGTGAAGCAAGACGTTCTTGATTTTGCCCACTTAACAGGTTTACTGGTCCCTGCCATCTCAGAACATAAATTGTCCTTGATTCTATTGCAGTTAGTATATTTACACCAATATATTCCTTAGTATGTAAGAGTGACCCAAAACTGACAAAGAAATGACAGGCATTCATATTACCTAACGTGAATGAGAATGCCCTCTATATTGTTGTGGGACCTTCTGCAGCATCCCAGGAGTGTGGGTCCAGAAGCAGGGAAAGGACACCAAAACAATGGGAGAGTTAATTCTAGGCAATTCTTCTTTCCCTGATTGTGGCCTTACTTAAAGGATAGGGAGGGAGCCCTGAAAAATCTGGAGCCTCCAAAGCTTTAGACATTAAGGAAAGGGCTGGCGATGGGAGCCAGAACACAGGGACTGTGGCCAGCATCTGTATCAAAAAAGCCTGAGCCCGGAACTACGAACTAAATTATATCCCCCCAAGTTCATGTGTCGAAGTCCTAATCTCCAATGAAATATATTTGGAGATAGGACCTTTACAGAAATAATTAAGCCTCAAAGAGGTCATAAGGATAAGGCTCTGATCCTGTAGGATTAGTGTCCTCATAAGAAAAGATACTAGAGAGCTTGTTCTCTCTCTGTGATGTGAGGACACAATCAGAAGGTGGCCATCTGCAAGCCAGGAAGAGAGCCCTCACCAGAGAGTGGACTTGCTGGATCCTGATCTAGGAACTTCTAGCCTCTGGAAGTGTGAGAAAATACATTTCTATTGTTTAAATATCATACTATATGGTATTTTTTATAATAGCAGAAGCAAAGGCACCATACAACTGTGTTTATTTTTTACTTTTAATACATAGAAATACTTAAGTGCTAATTTGCAAAGATCTCTCTCTCTCTCTCTCTCTCTCTCTCTCTCTCTCTCTCTCTCACACACACACACACACACACACACACACACAGATTTTTATATAAAACTTGGACTAGATAGTAACAGGCCTATGAAACAAACAGACTTGATTTTAGAAGCTGGTCTTACACATTTCTGAAGCCATAGAATTGTTATTTCAATCACATTTTTAAAAATCAAATACTATTCTTTGGAGTGTAGAGTTAGTTCTTTCAGTAGCCAGGCATGGTAGCATGCACCTGTAATCCCAATGTGTCAGGAAGCTGAGGCAGAAGGATCACAAAATCAAGGCCAGCCTCCCAAATAAAAACTTTAAAACAACAACAACAACAAAAACTGGAGATGGAAAACACCACTGGGTTCAATTCCTAGTATGGGGGGAAAAATCTACCAATAAACTACAAGAGAGTTTTGAAAACAAAGCCCTTCTTAAGGAACACTGAGAATCTATAAGTTAATTCTAAACTATATGCTCTGATTAGGTCATCATATTTGAAATGATTAACAATTGTCAACACAGCGGTGTCATTAGAACAGGAATAATGATGATATTGAAATGTTTAGGGATGGATCTAGATTTTTTCAAGAGTCTTCTAAAACTGATAGATAAGAATTATACTCACTCCCTTTCTATTCTAGATTACTACTAACCACTGGATACAAGAACAACAAGCAGAATCCCCTCTATTTGTCTCATCTTATTTCTTGGAAATTGCTAAACCATGATTTGGCGGTGTTAGAACTTTGAGGACACATTTGAGAAATGTTATCTCATATAAGTCATTATTTTAAATTTATTATTAAAATCCTATAATAAGGGCTGGGGATGTGGCTCAAGCGGTCGCGCGCTTGCCTGGCATGCGTGCGGCCCAGGTTCGATCCTCAGCACCACATACAAAGATGTTGTGTCCGCCGAGAACTAAAAAATAAATGTTAATAAATTATCTCTCTCTCTCTCTCTCTCTCTCTCTCTCTCTCTCTCTCTTTAAAAAAAGAAAAGAAAAAAATTTTTTAAAAATCCTATAATAAGAGGAAAATAAGACCCCAACTTGATAAAATTATATTTTATACCATATTTTTTTGCCAAAATTAACTTTTTCCTTTTACTTAGGAGAGTAATATCATGCCCTTAGCTGAATGATATTCTGTCAAAAGTCATCAACATATAATTATTTAATACAGATTTTATTAATTAAAATAGTATTATAACAATCTAAAATTTAAAAAGTAACAGCATCAGAGATTTTAAAATTATGTAAGATGGAAAATACGGAAACTCCTGAACTACAGTAAATCTTGATCAAGGCAGTTTTTTTTCTGTCTTCTTGCCCTAACTTTCACCAGTTTCCAAGGACAAAGATGTGCTTACTGCCACTCAAATTCTTCTAAAACTCCTATTACTATTTTAAATCCTTTAACCTAAAGCAGACATGGAATATTTAATAATATAATATTAAGTATAATAATATAAATTAATAATATTAATATCATTGCAAAGCAAATATTCAATTTTAAATTGCTGATAACTGGGCATAATGGCACATGCCTATAATTCTAGCAACCCCAGAGGCTGAGGCAGAAGGATCATGAGTTCAAAGCCAGCGTCAGCAATTTAGCAAGGCCCTAAGTAACTTAGCAAGACCTTGTCTCAAAATAAATTATATTTAAAAAGGGCTGGGGATGTTGCTCAGTGGTTAAGCACCTCTGGGTTCAATTCTTGGTAACCTCCCAAAATAAATAAGTAAATTGCTGATATATAGTATGCATGTACATAAAAGATATATTTTTATTTTTTTCCAACATATACGTAGAATACTCACTATGCTCACTATGTGCCAGGAGCTTAGAGACTAATTCAAAGGCAGGCACAGTGATGCAAGCATATAATCCACTAGGACAGGAGGATGGCAAGTTCAAGGCCAGCCTGGGTAACTTAGCGAGACCCTGTCTCAAAATAAAAGTTAGGGCTGGAGACGTTGTTCAGTGGTAAATTGCCACTGGCTTTAATCCCTAGTAACCAGGGAAAACAAACAACAACAGAAAGGAATAAAACACTAACTACTTTTATGATGCTAAAATAAAAATTTTAAAAATATTTGGGATAATCAGCAAAACCCAGAGTGAGGAGGTGAGGGAAAATTAGATAAAAATCTATCATTTATCAATAGTTAATGATATTTTTATACATCTTTCTGTACAGAGGCAACATGCAGTGCAAGCACACATGCTCATGTCTCAATATTTTTTTTTCTTTTTTTTTTTTTTTTTTGGTACCAGAGAATGAACCCAAGGGCCTTTACCACTGGACCACATACCCCAGCCCTTTTTTATATTTTATTTAGAGACAAGGTCTCACCGAGTTGCTTAGGACCTTGCTAAATTGCTGAGGCCAGCTTTGAACTCACGATGCTCCTGCCTCAGGCTCCCAAGCTGTTTGGATTATAGGAGTGGGCCATTGCGCCTAGCTTTTCAATATTTTTCTTCCAATTCATTCATTCCTTCCCCCAGCAGTAAACAATAACAAATATTTGTACAATAACCAATCTTTGTATTCAACTCAAATGTAGACAATAGGTTAAAAGACAATCTTTTTCTTAAACAGGCAACACAGTTGAGTTGGTGTTTGTTCTTCATATAATTCAGAGCCCAGAGAAATGTCTATTCTTAATATATGTTAATCCAATCAATGAATCAAGTTTGTCCTAAGTAACTTGATTATCTTTTAGTAAAGGGATTTCTTGAAATTACAGAAAGTCTTTTCTAAAAATGGAATTTCTTTTTTTTCCCCCACCCCATTATTAGATTAGCAAGAAACAAGTCAAGAGGAAGCTGTTTCTGTCTCTTCAACATTTGAAACAAAAATCTTAGATTTTCTTAAATCTTGTGCATACTTATTGAGAATCATAGTTCTCCCAAATTAACAATCTGTTCTTGCAAAATAAGAGATTTGTTTGAGTCTCTGCTTTTCTGGGAACTAAATAGCTATTGAAGTCATCAGAGAAGTTTTCGTTTCTTAGCTCTGTAGGTATTTTTTTTAAGCAAAGATTTTCTCATTTTTTTAGATGCAAAAATTATTTTTAAATAATTTCAGTAAGTCATGAAATTGCTTCTTTTGTTCAACAGTATTTACTTATGTTCATTTCCATTATTCTTTTTACTTATTCAAATTCTATATTCTTTTTTTATCTTTATAGTTATGAAAATATTGTGGTATAAACTGGTTTTCCCCTGAGACACTTTGCTTAAAAGCCTGTTCTTATTCAAGTAGGAAAATCAAATTTGCCAAAACTTTGACCTCCAGTGATTCTGAATAGGGACTGTGGTAATTGAAACAATAAAATAATAGAAACAGTCCAAGTATTAGGATGAAGATAAAGGCAGAATTCTAGCTTACTATCTTGTAATTTGGAAACACACTGAAGACACCAAGTCCAGTATTGAAATGTAAATCAAATCAGTTTTTTTAAAAAAAGGAGAAAAGAAGGAGGGGGAGGGGAAGCGGAAGGGAAAGGAGGAGGAGAAGAAATTCAAAGCACAAGCAGAATGATATCATGGCTTAAAACTGACTTTTTTTTTTTTTTTTTTTTTTTTTAGAGAGAGTGACTTTGAAATAGTATATCCACTGCTAATATATATTCCCTGACAAAATGTTCAGAAAAAAACACAACTGAGGACTCCTTGAGGCATATATTAGTATGCATAATAACTGTATTTTCCAAATATTTAAAAGCTAATGATGCAAGTATGTTTGACTGTGAACTAAAAAAAATAAGGTTTGATATGAGGGTAGCAAGCAGTTTCACATGAATAAAAAGTGTGTAGTAGATTTTAGCTTCTCAAAAGTACTCCAGGCTCGGTTACTGGATGTTTTCATTTGCTGGGTGGCTAACCTCATTAAAACCTACTCGTTGGTTTGAAGAGAAGCTGTGGTGTTTAGCCAAGGATTGGATTTGCCAATGTTATGCTCGAATTCAGGACCCCCAAAAGACCACCAAAGACCAAGATCGATGTAAGCAGCAAAGAGGTGTTTATTGCGAGCTAGCTCTGCCCTCCGTGCGCACACGGGAACTGGTGACACTGAGAGGCCCCAAGCCCAGGGTTTGCATCAGTTTTATACACTCTTTGGGGAAGGCAGGGACTTGACATACATCATAGCATCTCTTAGCAAATCATCACACACCGCGGGAAAATCAAATAACAACTCTAAAACATGATTAGCACATTCACTGGTGGGAACAAGTTAGGTAGGGGTGATTGTTACTAAGAGAGGGGGATTCATTTGAACTGATTGGTTTAAGCCAAGAGGGGTGTTGGTGCTGATCTATATGGTTTCCCAACACTATAAACTACCAGGAGGGTCATCTGGCATCCCAGGTATTTCCCTATCTCATGCTGATTGATGGCTGCTAGAGGATTGTTGTGGGTCCCCACCTAGCCTGACTGAGTCAGGGACACCTGGCAGCAGATATTTCCTGTTATTTGTAAATAAACAACTTAGAAGGGTGGGAATGTGCCTAGGAGTGCTCTGTGGGTCTTTCCTAGGACAAAGGTCATGTCCCTTCCTTAGACAGGCTTTGCTCTGAGGTAGAGGCTGGTTTTTCACCAAACCATACAGAAAAAATAACTTTGTTATAGTGAGTTAATTTCCATAACAGTGGAATGGTTGAGAGTAGGCTCCCAAGTCAAATAGTCTAGATTAAAAATCTTTGCTCCAGCACTTTCTATGTGATGGTGGGCAAGTAACTTAAATTCCCTTTCAATTTCCTCAGTTGCAAAGTGACATTAACGATTATCCCTACCATATATGGTTATGTGAGAATTAAATGAGTTTTAACTTATAAAATAGTTGGAAAAGCACCTAGCACATAGTAAATATCTGAAGTAAGTATGTAATGATTATTAACTAAATGTTTATTATATAAAATATTAGAGCATAATTATATATAATTTAATAACAATAATTTTTAAAAAGTCAGTTACTGACAATGTTCATCAAACATAAAGAACTAAGATGAAGGTATATTGAAAAAAAAAGACAAACCATGAATTTTCCAGACATCTTTAGCAACACAAATGTTAGATAATGCCGTATCACTTTAATTACTTGCAGTTGACCTACAGTGGAACCTGGCAGCAGGGACCTATAAATATACATATACATACACACATTTACTTTTATATTTATGTATAAATGCATGTATATTCTGGCATTCATCTGCATTTTTGCTTCTTTGTTTATTCTGTAGATTATATAAAGACCAATCCCTAAAATGGAAGAAGGCAAAAGCCAAAGTTTTGAGGAAGATTTTGAAGGACAGGCCACACATACAGGTAAGTAAAGCTAGAAAGAAAAATAATTATTAAATTAAGATTAAATCTACAAATATCTTACAATCAACAAATATATGAAAAATGTTCAATATCTCTAGCAATTAGAGATATGCAAATAAAAAATACTCTAAGATTTCATCTCACTCCAGTCAGAATGGCAATTATCAAGAATTCAAGCAACAATAGTGCTGGTGAGGATGTGGGGAAAAGGTACACTGATTCATTACTGATGGAATTGCAAAATGGTGCAACCACTTTGGAAAGCAATATGGAGATTCCTTAGAAAACTTGGAAAGGAACCACCATTTGACCCAGCTATCTCACTCCTCAGTCTATACCCAAAGGACTTAAAATCAGCATACTGCAGTGATATAACAATGTCAATGTTTATAGCGGCTCAATGCATAATAGCTAAACTGTGAAACCAACCCCAATGCTCTTCCATCGATGAATGGATAAAGAAATTGTGTATGTGTGTGTGTGTGTGTGTATATATATATATATATATATATACACACACATACATATACACACAATGGAATATTACTCAGCCTTAAAGAAGAATGAAATTATGGCATTTACAAGTAAATGGATGAAGTCAGAGAATATCATGCTAAACAAAGTAAGCCAATCTCAAAAAACTAAAGGCCAAATGTTTTCTCTGATAAGTGGATGCTGATCCATAATGCGGAGGGGGTGCAAAGGAAGACTGGAGGAACTTTGGATTGGTCAAAGGGGAGGGAAGGGAGGGGAGGAGGTATGGTGGTGAAAGATGGTGGAATGAGATGGACATTATTACCCTCTATACCGGTATGATTGCACAAATTGTGACTCTACATCATGTACAACCAGAGAAATGAAAAGTTGTGCTCCATTTGTGTGAAAAAATAAAATAAGATTTTAAAAAACTACAAATATCTAATATTCTTGTCAATAATATTCATCATGGAATTTGAGTAATATCTTCATATGGTAATACAGAAAAATTTAAAAATACTCGAGTCCATAAATTAACTTGAAATGAAATAAAACAGTTTTATTTTAATGTCAAAGAATGAGAAACACTACTGATAATTTCTTTTTTGTTTGTTTTTAAGAAAAATGTTATTTCAATTAAAATTTAATACAATTATTCATCCAATAACAATGTGCTCTTCTAAGGAATATAAAGAAAGACTGCAGCAACATTGCAGCAGGGAAAACAATGGTCATTGCATTACCAAGTTTCTCTATTTTCCACACTTCTGGGCATTGTCATTAAATTACTGATAAAAAAAAAGAAAGAAATTAATAATTTTTAGTTGAACCTATGTGATCCTGCAATCTGTACACATGGAAAAATAAGATTAAGATTATGTACCCCATTTGAATCAAATGTATGATATGTCAAGATCATTGTTATGTTTTGAGCAACTAATAAAAAAAAAATAAAAAATAGCACAATAAAATAAATAAATAAATATTTTTTTTTAAAAAGAGGCAATATATATAATCTAAGATACATTAGGTGGTGGATTTCAAATGACAAATATTTCAGATCTACTTGGTCTTTAGAAAACACTAATTATGAGTGGTGATTTGCACACTCCATCTTTTAATTATTTTATTTTTAAAAAAATTTTTTTAAAGAGAGAATTTTTTAATATTTATTTTTCAGTTTTTGGTGGACACAACATCTTTATTCTATGTGGTGCTGAGGATCGAACCCAGCGCCCCGTGCATGTCAGGCGAGCACGCTACCGCTTGAGCCACATCCCCAGCCCTTTTTAATTATTTTATTTTATTTTATTTTTTTATTGGTTGTTCAAAACATTACAATCTTGACATATCATATTTCATACATTAGATTCAAGTGGGTTATTATTTTATTTGTGAGGTCAAATCTTACTGATTCATGGAACAGTAAATTTGCCAAATGTATTCAAAGAATGAAAAACAGCTTTAGTAGAGGGCATTTATAATCTTCACAAGACATTTTAATGCTATTAAGAATTTACTGTCTGTTGATAGAAATTAGCAAAACAAAATCCACCTTGTGGTACTTCACTAATAAATGAAGATTATTAAAATGTTGTATACTTTTATTCCTATGTTTAAAATATAGCCTGAAATTATATTCTTCTTCTGGCATCTTTGATAATAAAAAACATAACAGTATTATAAAAAAAAATTTTTAGTTGTTGATAGACCTTTATTTATTTATTTATTTTTAAATTTATATACGGGGCTGAGAATCAAACCCAGTGCCTCACACATGCCAAGCAAATGTGCTACCACTGAGCCCCAGCCCCAGATTACTGACAATTTTTTGCTGCCCAATTTTCTTGCTACCACACCTCTCTATCCACAATATAACTAACTGATTTTCATTGCTCTACTCTCCTCCAACCTGTCCCCACTACAGTCTTTTAAATGGTGTATAACTATCTATATGCCACTACAAAGAGCTTAAAAGTTAAATGCCATTAAATTTTAAAAATCAAATTTCTTTTAACTCTATTGAATCTGATTTGACTAGTAGTTTCCTGTATCTTTTTAATATGGACTTAGAACCTTTAAATTTAGCTAAAAGTTTGAATTCACACTAGTACTAGGCAAAATATGTGGCAATTCATTTTTTAAAGGTCATGTAAGCAATAGCTCTCTAAGTACAACATAAAAAAATTTATAAATTCAGAAGAAGGAAAAACAAAGCAAATAATAATTGGAGCAAAAATTTTTTAAAAACTAACAAATTAGGAAAAAAATTTACAAATCAATAGGCAAACAAAAGATCAACTTCTTAATATGTATTAAGACCTCTTACAAATTAATAAGAAAAAGATGATCAACCAAATGGGACAAGGGACAAAAGATTGGATGGGAAGCAAAAACAAACCAAAAAAAAAAAAAAAACCACTTATAAATTTAGAACTTTGGTGAGATGCATTCTTTTTTCACACAACTAGAAAAAGTAAAAGACTTAATAACACTTTTTGGAATAAGACAACTTCATATATTGCTGAGAATAGTTTAAGTTGGTACAATCTTTGTAAGGGCAGTCTAGTAAAAGCAAAATCTGAAATGTGTAATGTCCTTTGACCAAACAGTTTTACTTCTACAACGATAGATATACCTGCATAGATATAAAAAAAAAAAAAAATGTGCAGAGTTCTTCACACAGCATCATGTCATAGAAAAAACTGTGGAAATAATAATGCATATCAACAAGAAACTGACCAAGTAAATTAGAATAGAATACCATACCTCCATTAAAAAAGAAAAAGAGCCTTGTTATGTGTGTAGATGAAAGAAATCTCAAAGACATATTATGAAGTGAAAACATTAAGTAAGGAAAAGTATGTGTAATACATATAAATTGTGTATATAATGTGTGCATATAATATCTTACCATTTGTGGCAAACAGGAGAAAAAAGATTCTACACACAAAACCACACATATAAAATGTTTTGTATCTGCATAAAATATCTGGAAGATCAAGACTATACAAGAAAATTTAAAAAACATCGATTGCCTGAATATACTTGCATATAGAACATAACATTAAAGGCATAGAAAGATTAAGCTTGAGTGAAGGATATTCAGTTTATTTCTCCATGTTTTCAAGAATTTATGACCTTGTAAGCACTGATACCCACCCCGCCCCACCCAGTATTGTTACTTTTCAGGGCAACTGAATATCAGAATTCCAGTTGGATCATCCTTGATTTAAT
This sequence comes from Spermophilus citellus, assembly GCF_964194105.1. Lineage (NCBI taxonomy): Eukaryota > Metazoa > Chordata > Mammalia > Rodentia > Sciuridae > Spermophilus > Spermophilus citellus. The sequence goes on from NC_138187.1 coordinate 148,250,070, forward strand.
TAACTTTTCTTAAATCTGCAGATTCCATCTCTCCTGTATCTGTAGAAGATTCTTAAGACTCTTAGAAGAAATTGGGTGATTATGTAATGACTTTCTCTAAAGCATCTTAGTTTTGCTAATTGAGGTCAGGCTTCCTTCTCACTGGTTGTCTTTAGTCATTCTTGTTATCTATCCTTTCCCCAATAATCACAGACCTGGTTTCCTTTATTAACAGTGTAATACCAATGTTACTTTATTGCTGAAGCTTCTTTCTTATATAACAAAAGTGCTATTTTTTAAAAATTCTCCTTTTCACCATATATTCTAATTTTTAAAAATTTCTATCCCATTCTTTTTGCCAATAGCTCAAAGTGCGTAATTTATATTTTCATTAGAGCAGATTATTTTACAAAGATTCTTTGCCAATATCCAATTAACAAGATTAATCTGAAAGAACACTTTTACGAGCAAGGCAGTAGGAATTTCTAGGCCAAAGAAAATGTTTTTTTTCCTGACGCAGGAGATAAGAAGTCTGTTTCCACAGCAATATGTACACAAATTTCAATTATGCAGATAGTTCTTTTCAAAATGCAGGTGGGATTTTTTTTATTCCAGGTCCCAAAGGAGTAATAAATGATTGGAGAAAGTTTAAATTAAGGAGTGAAGAGAGTGAATCCATCCCACCTAGCAAGAAGGAGATTCTCAGGCAAATGTCTTCTCCTCAGAGCAGAAATGACTCAAAAGAAAGATTCAGCAGAAAGGTAAGATAAGTAAAAAACATTTATTAAAGATTTACAATGTGCTAAGTCACTCTAAATAATTACTTTAGAACACTATGAAAGATATTCATTACAATATTGTTTATACTGGCAAAAATGGAAATGAAGTTAATCTCTATCAAAGCATTCCATACTAACAAATGTATACAGCTATTAAAAGAATGAGCTACAGGGCTGGGGATGTGGCTCAAGTGGTAGCGCACTCGCCAGGCGTGCGGCCCAGGTTCGATCCAGGTTCGATCCTCAGAACCACATACCAACAAAGATGTTGTGTCCACCGAGAACTAAAAAATAAATATTAAAAAATTCTCTCTCTCTCTCTCTCTCTCTCGGAAAAAAAATCATTAAAAAAAAAGAATGAGTTACAAATACATGAATTGACTTCAGGGAAGTTTCACAATATGAGAAGCTAAGTGCATAGAGTTTTAAATTATATGAATAATTCTATTCTAAAGAAGAAAGAAACACACATTGTAATTTTTTATGTTTTTATTAGTACATTATAGTTATATATAATATTGAAGTTCATTTTGACATAATCATATATCTATGGCATATAATTTGCTCTACTTCAGTACCCGGTACTTCTTCTTTCCTTTCCTTCCTCCCCCTATTCCTCTTCCTTTATTATATTGGTCTTCCTTCTATTTTTTTTTACAGTTTTTTTAAAAATTAGTGCTTTATAGAGATACATAAAGGTGAAATTATTGTGGTATATTCATTTATGCACATAGCACAATCTGGTCAATTTCATTCCTCCATTCCTCCCTTTTCCAGTTGCTCCCCCCTCTCCCTCAATCCCCTTTCTTTGTTCCACTGATTTCCCTTCTATTCCCGTGGAATCCCCCACTCCTGCTTTTGTTCCTTATTTTGGTCTAACTTCGAATTATCAGAGAAAACATTTGACCCTTGACTTTCCAAGTCAGGCTTATTTCACTCAACATGATGTTCTCCAGTTCCATCCATTTACCAGCAAATGCTGTAATTTCATCCTTCTTTCTGGCTGAAAAAAATTTTGTTGTTTATATATACCACATTTTCTTAATCCATTCATCTGTTGATGAACATCTGGGCTGGTTCCAGTGAATTACACTGCTATAAACACTGATGTGCATGTATCACTATAGTATGCTGATTTTAGTTCTTTAGGATAAATACCAAGAAGTTCGATTGCTGAATCATATGGTGGTTCCATTTCTGATCTTTTGAGGAATCTCCATTTTGCTTTCCAAAGTGGTTGTACCTTGTTTGTACTCCCATCAACAAGGCATGAGTTGTAAATATGTCCCTTATTTAAAACACCCTATGTTTTTTGTTTGTTTTGTGGTACTGGAGATTAAACCCAGGGCACTCTACCACTGAGCTATATCCCCAGTCCATTTTTAATTTAAATTTTGAGACAGGATCTCACTAAGTTGCTAAGGCTGATCTTGAACTTGTGATCCTCCTGCCTCCCAAGTAGTTTGAATTGTAGGAATGTGCCACTAAGCCCAGATCTGTATGTTTTTAATGCTTATGTGATTATAAGCATATGAGTTTGTGTAGAAAATTACAGAGACATTCACCAAGTTGACAATATTGATAATTTGAAAGAATGAGACTGGGGAAAAAGGAGGAGGAAAAATAAATCTCAAAAACAAGGGGGGTGGGGTTGTGGCTCAGAAGTTGAGTGCTTGCCTAGCACATGTGAGGCCCTGGGTTTAATCCTCAGCACCACATAAAAATAAAAAACTAAAATAAATGTATTGTGTCCAACTACAACTAAAAAATAAATATTAAAACAACAATAACAACAACAAAGCCTATATATTTATACCTCTGCTAAAAAGTTGTATTTTTAAAAGATTTCCCTTATTTAGGTTATATAATGTATATGTTTATGTCATAAAGAGATATATTAAAATGTTAATGGGGATTATCTGAGTATTAAAGTAGTAAAATTTCAGTATTTTTTTGTTTTTTAAGCCATGTTTTTATCTTCATAATTAGAATGCATTATTTAAATACCAATGATTGTGAAAAAGAAACCATAAAGTCACTTTCATTTGTGGGGAAAAATCACAATAGTGAATTATTTATCTCTAAACCAGTGCATATGAGTTGTATACTGAGAGTCAACAGACAACTACAGTCAGAAATAAGCCTTGGTCTAAGGCTTCTGACAAGGGTGATGATCTTCAAGTCAAATAGTTTTGGGGAGTGGGGGCAGAGGATGTTTCTTTATTGAGTCACTATGCTGTGGATGAGACAAATTTTCCCATCTGAATTACTGCAAGAATACCTACTCTTGTTTGGAACAGATGTAGAGAGAAAACAAGTATGAAAGTATTTTAAAACATAAAAAACTATCCAAATGTGTTATGTAAAAATCTTGTGTCTAGGCTAGGTTTTGGAAATGTACCTTAATGCCTATATATCTGTACACCTGAATAAGTAAATAGAACAAGTTCTCATATGAATGCTCAAATTCATCTTGAAATCAATATTTGTGTGGTTAGTCTATTAAAGTATCAGAACTCCGGTAGCAACTTAAGAATTATGCAAAATGTCCATTAATTTTAGAGCTAAAACAAATCAAATTGAGACAATGCTGTTAAGAGAGAAAATGTAATAGGATAAGAAAAAGAAAGAAGACATTAAGAAAACAAATATAAGAGGGAGAAACAAGAGAAAGAAGGAATAAAAGCATAAGATATTTCTCCTTAACTTGAATCTCAGTATATTCGTAGTCACAATGACACTAATAATGCTTATCTCAGAGGTTTGTTGTGTGGATTAAATAATATAATCCACGGAAAATGCATAAGACATGGTAGATATACCATAAACATTAGTTTTTTGCCATCTTAATTTTCCTACACTTTATTGTTTTCCCAAAGATGGAAATGTGCTTATAAATATACTTTATAAAATTGGCCTTTGGTTTCCAAAGCCAATTTTATACATTACCTGTTTTGGAGGAGTTAATTTCTCTCCTTTAAAAATTGACTGTCATCCCAGAGACTCAGGAGCTGAGACAGGAGGATCCCAAGTTTCAGGCCAGCCTCAGCAACTTAGCAAGGCCCTAAGCAATTTAGAGAAACTGTCTCAAAAAAAAAATTAAAATAATAATTAATAAGGTCTGGGGATGTAACTCAGTGGTAAAGCACCCCTCAGTTCAATCCCCAGTACTTAAAAAAAAATTGACAGCAGTTGCTTTTTGAGCAGTTATATGATGATAAGGCAGTAGACGCTGATCCTTCTTGGGTGCTATCCAACTTCCATGACTTGGGGGTTCTCCACATTTATTAGTGTCCCATACAACATTATGTCCCATTGCTCCTTTATACTTTCTTTTGGTTTGGTTTGGTAAGGGGTGCTTGACATTCTTCTAAATACATTAATAACAGAGAAGATATCTTGAAAGACTATGCAGGTAATTTTAAATCCTAGCTGCAGTGAAAAGAAGCTGTCTTGAAAGAAGAAATTTAGGTCTTTTCTCATTTTAGCCTAAACCAATGGATAAGAATAACCTAGAGGGCTTGTTAAAACATGGATGAGCCTCACCCTTACAGGTTCTGATTCAGTAGATGTGGGTGGTGCCCCAAAATGTACATTCCAAGAAATTCCCAAGTGATGCTGAGGTTGCTGGTCCAGCAGTTGGCATTCTTGTTAAATCTTATGAATTCTAAGTAACTCTGTCTTGTTTGAATTCCATTCTACATATTCTAAAAGTCCAGTAAATTATAAGACTTTAACAACTTTTGTGGAGGGAACATATGGAGGCATTTGTTAGAGACACATTTAAGTGTGTGTGTGTGTGTGTGTGTGTTTAGTGGTTTGTTGTTGTTGTTTTGTTTCTTATTTGCTGGATTTTTTTTTTCACCCAAAGTGGTGAGTGTCATATTTCTCACTGAGACTGTGAGCTTCTTGTGGCTCAACTGCATTCAGCAATAATTATATATGGATTTAAGAATGAAATAATTATTGAACTCTTACTGTGTACCAAACATTATCTTAGATGTTGAAGATACATTAAGACAAATAAAATTCCTTCTCTTGTTGAACATAGTTAGAAAAACTGATATTAAATTAATCAAATATATAATATAAGCTTGGTTAGTATTTATTGCTATAATAAACAGTATAAAGAATTAAGAGTAGATCAGGGACCCTTTTAAGTAATCAAGGAAAGTGACCTTTGAACAAATTCTCGAATTAGGTAAATGCCGTATCAGGAGTGGGGAGGAAGTGATCTAGGCAGAGAGAATAGCAAATACAAACTCCTGAGTGGAGAAGGGGTGTGGTATGCCTAAGGAATACACACTTCTGGCTGAATGATCTCTATCATTTCTTTCATCTGTTCTCAGATGAGCATTCAAGAATATGAACTAATCCATCAAGACAAAGAGGATGAAAACTGCCTACGTAAATACCGAAGACAGTGCATGCAGGATATGCATCAGAAGCTGAGTTTTGGGCCTAGATACGGGTTTGTATATGAGCTGGAAACTGGGGAGCAATTCCTGGAAACAATTGAAAAGGAGCAAAAGATCACCACAATTGTTGTTCACATTTATGAAGATGGCATTAAGGGCTGTGATGCTCTAAACAATAGTTTTACATACCTTGCGGCAGAATACCCTATGGCCAAATTTTGTAAAATAAAAGCTTCTAATACAGGTGCTAGGGACCGCTTTTCCTCAGAGGTACTCCCCACACTACTTGTTTACAAAGGTGGGGAACTCATAAGCAACTTTGTTAGTATTGCTGAACAGTTTGCTGAAGAATTTTTTGCTGGAGATGTGGAGTCTTTCCTGAATGAATATGGGTTGCTACCTGAAAGAGAGATACAAGCCCTAGAGCAGACCAACATGGAGGAAGAAGATATGGAATAAAGTTCACTGTGTTAGCTGGGTGTGGTGGTGCATACCTGTAATCCCAGAGGTTTGGGAGGCTGAGGCAGGAGGACTGTGAGTTTGAAGCCAGCCCCATAAACTTAGTGAGGCCCTAAGCAATTTAGCAAGACCCTGTCTCTAAATAAAATATAAAAATGGGCTGGGGATGTGGCTCAGTGGTTAAGCACCCTGGGTTCACTTCTGGGTACCAAAAAAAAAAAAGACTCACAGTGTCAATATCTCATATTTATTCTTTATATAATAAACATTGATTTTGGTAGTATCCACATTCCTTTAGAGAACACCAAATATGGTCATGATTATTGTAATTTTCAAAAAAAGATTAAAATTTTCAGTGTTAATATTAATGTTAGTTATTCAAATTGATACAGTGCTTTACAACAAAACCATTGTAGTCCTTAGCAACACTGTTTAGTAAACAAAGAGGCTGTGGATAATATTATGTCATTTTCTAAAACTCTCTTTCAAGTTATGTTTTAGCTTTTTTATTCTTTGTTTTTTCCTCAGTGTTATTTTTATTTGTGCTTTTCAAACTAATTTTCAAATTAATTACAATTTTCCTTGCATAATAAGAATAAAATATCACATGGAAATGAATTTTCAGTGTTTACTCTTTCTCAAGTATTACATTATCAAAGTTCAAAATATTTTGTAAAGACAAAAACGTTTTCATTCAATAAAGTATCTTATATTCCAATCAAATCAAAACATAAGAAATTTTGAAATATTGTGCAATATTAATGTTGTGAAAATAAAAGTTGCATTTGTTAAAAGTATACAAGAAATGTTTGCTTATTCTATGGATGAGAAAAATATATATAGTAGTAATAATAACTTCAGTTATCATCTATTGATAACCAATTATTTTATACATTTTTATCTCTAATTAGTAACCACAAATTTACATGTAGTCTTATCCTTATTTTTAAACAATGAAGCTAAGATTCAGAGAAATAAAGTGGAAGTTCTACTTTTATTTCCCTTGAAAATATTTGATATTTCATCTTCCCACATGAATATATGGAAGCTAAAAACAAAAGATCTTTTATGTTTTTAAATATATTAAGGATTAAGATAAAAGAAATTTCTAGGTGTCTGAATCAGAGTGGGAAATTAATGGTGAGTAAAGCTGAAGCAATATGGCTTTCTATTGAAGACATGGTGCTTGATAAGTACCCAGAAATGGGCTCCCTGTGAGAGATGTGTTTAAACAGGTTTTCACATTTCTCCCTGGTAGCCCAGTGTTGAAACTATAAATGTGACACAAGTTTTAGTCTCCACACTCTTGAATGACTACTGCATAGTTTCTCTTCTGATACTTTTTGCACCTCTTTCTCCAACTCCACATTTTCCACATTTCATTGATCAAAAAGTTGCTTTCACTTGAGACCTACTTCATCTTTCCATCATCAGAACTAAAATGTGTACCTATATGTAAAGTCTTTCTACTGACATTATGATGGAAGAAAGGTCCATGCAGCTACCAAACTCACCCCATGCTGTAGATTCTATCCTTCTCATCTACACAGTAATTTTTCCTCTTGCAATTATTCCCCTCCTTTGCATTATCCGTTTCTCCCTTTATAGATGTTGTATTACTCATATTGGCTTATAAATTTTAACCTTGCACACTATTTAAAATATGCCTATCTATAATTTAAAATTTCCAACTACCATTCAGTTTCTGATTTTCTTTACAATTGTGTCCCTCAACAGAGGTATCTAAAGTCGCCACCTTTATTCTTCATTTTCAATTATTTTTAAACTGTACTCCAATCAGGTCTTTGTCTCAAGCACTTTAATTACAGTTGCAGTTGTACTAGCAAACTTAATGGTCAATTCTTACTCCTTATTTTATTCTGTCTCCTGTAAGCATATGTCAAAATTGACTGTCTCCATCCTTATTGAGTCATTTCTGGCTCTGACAACACACTGCTAATTTGCTTACTATCCTACTGATTATTCCATCCAAGTCTTTCACTGACTTCTTCTCTAAATCTTTGCTCTAGGTAATCTCCTCAAATGTGTAATCCCAACTACCATTTAAATTCAATAGTCCCCAAATCACACCTTTGGCTTTACCTCTCTACTAGACTTCAAATTCTTATATCTCACCTAGACAAAGCGGGGAAAGAAGGAAAAGAAGAGGTAAAGAAAAAGAACCTTTGCAATTGTACTTGATATCAGTAATATAGAGATGAATAAGATAGAATTCTTTACTATGATGAGCTCATGCTGACCAGTCCCTAATACATTATTGTTCGTGAATCTAAAATTCCAAATCTTTATCCCTTTTATAAATTGGGAAAGGCATTTTAAATAGCCAATAGCCTATTTCTAAGTTGATGAGCAACAGGCATATCACATGAAGGAAAACCACCAGGAGGGAGACATGCAGGATAATTATGTATAAAATGAGGAGTTTTTAAAAATAGTTCAAAATGCTTTCTCTCATCAAGTAATGACTAGCAAATGTAATAATCCCCTACTGAGTTCTCTGCTAAGGAATTATTGGACTTAAAAAGTATAGAAAAAAAACAGGGTCCTTGCATGAGATATTTATAATTCAAAGCTCCTTAGTAGAACAGCTCTTTAGATTGACATTAATTCCATGCAATGGAAGTAAGCACATAAAGGATGGTGGCAAGGCAGTGAGGAATGATAGTCAAATGTCTCAAAAGAGAACAATATTTTAAGAATAAAATATAAGGTTTTTTTCAATCATTAGTTATTGTTAACTGAAGTGTAATACAGTTTTATAGGTCAAGGGCAGTAAAAACTCCTTTTAAAAGAAAGTGAAATTTTCCTTTGAAAGAAAAGTCTCATTTACAGAAGAAAAAGAATAAAAATGGCTTTGAAAGACTCCTGTTCAGAGAAAGATTTACTCTTTTAAGAAATTCCCCACCACACTTTAATTTAGAATATGGAGCTAGCAAGCTTAAGCAGGACTAAGCTCAGGAATGTAGTTAACCCATAATTGCAAAAACAAAAGTAACTAGGTGGCACCTGTGTAGAGAGTGAGTGATGCTAGCAACCATTCTCCAAATAAGCACTTGGTGACTAATGGCTGCCACAGTGAAGCTTTGATCATAACACTCATCGGGAAGAGTCACACAAAAGGCAGGATTTGACTAGAATTATTTGAAGTCCGATGCTGCAGAAATCCTGGATTACAAACTCCCCTCATGTAAACACTTAATCTGCTATTTCATTTGGTAGGAGGAGAGGAAGAGATCATTTATGTCTCAGCAAAAGAATGAAGTTTAAAATGTAAAGGCTTAAAATGCCATAACACGTCTCATAACAAACCACTCAAATAATAACTAGAATAGACTTGAAAGAAAGCTGAGAGTGTTAGTTATAAAGTAATAGGAAAATTTGTAAGGAATAGCAAAATTATCTTATAAATTGAGAATCTCATTCACTCATGGCTTACAAAATAATTATATTGATAATCTGCAACGTGTCATGCAGTGTCCTTGAAAACAAAGATTTATACAGGGAATGAATGGATAAATGCATCTACATTTGGATCTGTATACTGTGGTGAATATTTTAAGTAGCAATACCAGACTTCCTATGTTTCAATCCACTCACTAATTTTGTGACTTTGGGCAAATTGGTTAACCTTTCTGTACCTGTTTTTATATCTGTAAGATAAGGATAATAACAGCATGCACATCCTCCTTGGGTTGGTTTTTTTGTTTGTGAGAGAAAAAAATAAATCATCTAAATTATTTAGAACAATACCTGACACACCAGTATTACTCAAATGTTAGTTGGTATTATTAATAGATACACATAAAGTAAAACCACACATATAGTCATAGATATAAGATATTAAACCTGCTTATGTAAAGAGAAACTAATTGATGAAGAAGTCAGAATGCAATTCATTTATACCAAACATGTTTCTCATGTTCTTCCAGATAAGGAATTTATTAAATATTTTATATATAACATTTGAATTGAAAGAGTAAGGGGCTTTGAAACTGAGACAAATGAATAGTACCCAACACAATCACCTAGCCACCAAACACCTTACACTCTACAGTCCACCTTATGTAATTTTGGGCCTTTAGATTGCTAGTGACCACTCGCAAATGGAAAATTCCTTCCTCACCTGGCTTTCAGAATACCACTTTCCAGATCCTTCTCTGCTTCTATGACCATTCTTTCTCAGTCTTATCTCTTGGCCTATTTTGTTTTTTTTTCCTTTCATGATGCTGGGGATTGAACCCAGGGCCTTGTGCCTGCTAAGCATGCACTCTACCAACTAAGCTATATCCTCAGCTCCTTGGCCTTTCTTGAAATGGCCCTTGGATATTAGTAGGATGGCACCAGGTACTACCTATACCATGATTTCTGAAAGTCACTCTTCTTGACACCTCTGGTCAGGGAGTTCTTCATTGTGGAGGTCTGTGCTATGCACTGTAGGATGTTTAGCTCCATCCCCAGCCTCTGCCCACTGGATGCCAATAGCACTCCTCCCCTAGTTGTGAAAACTAAAACTATGTTTGGACATCGCCAAGTGTTCTCCAGAGAGCAAAAAATCACCCCCAGTCAAGAATCACTTACATCCTTTTACAAAATATATATCTTCTGTCTGCTGCATTCCATGTCAATGGAAATTCAATTATTAGTATTTTTTGCTTGAACCACTGCAATCATTTCATAACTGGGTGGGCTTCACAACTCACAGTCTTCATGAGGATACTAGACTGACCCTTAAAGGACTGTCAGTGCATGGGGAAACCCCAAGGTTGTAGTCCATACACTGCTGAAAATTTTGGGGGGATCATCTGTGTGACAAACAAGAAGTGGAATTTTAAGAATTTTTAATTTTCATTCTGAAACATTTGGGAAAATAGATACTCTTTTTTGATGTCCTGTAGTTTGTGGATATGCAGTAACCATGTACAGAAATATTATATTTCCCATTATTAGGGAAACTTATTCTTTCAAAAGAGCATAAACTCATCAGGCATAGTAGTGTACACCTATAATTCCAGTGAATTGGAAGGTTGAGGCAGGAGGAAGCCAGCCTGGGCAACTCAGAAAGACCCTCACCAACTAATTGAGACCTTGTTTCAAAATTTTAAAAAAGGGATGGGGGATGGGGATGTAGCCTATTGGTAAAGTACCCCTGTATTAAATCCTTAGTACCAAGGAAAGAAAAGAAAAAAAAAAAAGAATATAAACTCAACAGTAATGTTTCACTAGACAATTTTCAAGAGTTTAATCTTCATTTGAAAATTTGCAATCTGAAAACAGTATAAACACTAAAATAGTATTGATATGAATTTAGATAAAGGAATGCAGATTTAATGACAAATTATTTTATAGCAACTAAACTTGAAAAATTTTGATAGTTTGTAAAATTTTGTGTGTATATATACACATATATATATACACATACAAAAATTGTGTAGGTACATACAAAATAATAATTTTATCTTTATTTTTAAAGATAGGCATTGTTCCAATATCTTTGTCCCTTTAATAAGAAAAAGTTGGAAGTAATTTAAGAACAAATACCTTTGTCATGAGCAGTTAGTTATTTGCCATGTTATGAGATAATATACTTTATGAGCAAGTTAAATATTAAGTTCCTGAAAGACATCTAAAAGCCAATAATTATATAAGTTCATGATTACTAAAGAATTTATGTAAAGGCAGTACAATATATCCTGTGAAATAGGAGCTTTGGAGACCCCAAATAAAACCTAATATTTTTATAATGTATTATAATATACACATGCTCCTCAACTTATAATGGGGCTATCTCCCCATAACTCCCCAGAAACTCAATGAATATATATATATATATATATATATATATATATATATATATATATATATATATAATGGATGAAAATGCATTTAATACATCTAACCTACAGAATACCACGGTTTAGTAATAGTACACTGTAGAATATTGCTTGTTTACCCTTCTGATTGAGCAGTTGCCTAAGAGCCAAGGTGCACACTGGAAGAGAGTACTACATTTTACTAGTCCAGAAAAGATCAAAATTCAGAACTTGAATTATGATTACTACTGAATGCATGTTGCTTTTGTACTATTGTAGAGAAAAAAAAAGATAAATCAAACTATCATTGAATCAGGGACTGTGTGTATAAATAACTTCATATATATTATTATCTCATTTGAAAAACTATGAGAATACAATTGTCTTCTTAGGTAGGCAGAGAATTGTTTTCAATATATACTGTTCAAAGATGAAGAAATTAAATTGTTCATGGTTAGTTGACTTGTTCAGGTTTATATACAGCTGGAACTATGCAGAGCTTGAACTTCGTCTTGTGCCTCCCACTTCTAGCTCCTGTACTTCACACATTATATCATACTTCTTTGTGGCAGTCACCAGCACAAAGAATACATTAGCAAACAAATTCAGTATTCTCTAAGATCTATCTTAATATGCTTCAGGTAGTGTCAAGTCTGTAGGAAAAAGAGGGGGGAGGGAGGGAGGAGGAGGAGGAGGAGGAGATATATCAGTACTCCATCAGATATTTCAGTACCATTCTTTTAATCTTTGTTATATCAAAGAGGAGGAGGAGGAAGAGGAGGAGGAGGAGGAAGAAGGAAGGGAGTGAGAGACCTGGAATCCAAATAAAGCTTCAATACTCTGGTTTCTCTTTAGATCGTATAAATCTTTCACCTTTTACCAAATAAAGCTTCAGTAAACCCCACAACTGAAAAATTAATGCAGTAGGCATAGCTCTGGCAGAGAAAACAAAGCAAATTATATGGTAATCTCATTTTTAATTATACATTTTCATTATTTGAGCAATAGCATTCAAGGAAAACATTAAATTTTATTATTACTGGAGGCTGTCAGCTATAAAAACTGCTGAAGTCTGTTTATCTTTCAGGAATTTTTGTTTGTTTTTCTATTTGCCACAGTATATAAGAAAATGCTCAGAAAAATTAATTTTCACAAAACCAAGTGTTTCGACTTTGGCTATTTTATTTCTCAGAATGTCCACTCTCCATTCCCAATCTGTGGACATATGTAACATGTTACCTTAAAAATAGTAATTCATTTTTTAATTTTTTCATTTATTCATTGCTGATTGTACATAATTACCTCCCCTACAGGGCTCTTATTCTAACAAATTAGATTCACTTGCCATAGGCAATGATAATCACACATGAAATTAAACTTACTAGGTAACTTGAATTACAATGAATTACCTAATAAATTGTTTAAGTCCTACAGAAGTTTAGAAGAATAAGGCCTATGGCTCTGTTACATTTACCTTTTGTTAAAAATAAACGCAGTTACCATTCTTGACATTTTACCTCCAATTTTTTTTTTCCCATCTTAAAGTATGTTGTTGATCCACATACATAGACAGACAGACAGACAGACACACATTTTTAAATGGGGAGAACTTTTAAACCATTACTTGATTTTTCCTAAAGAAGCAGCAGTGAGTTGTTATCCATTTGAAACCAGTTATTTTACTATTCTTTCCCAGTCCATTTCCAAGTGAAAATTTAAAGAAGAAGCAATTCCAAACATAATAATTGTAACAAAAACCATAAATGGTTTACATTTTCTAGTTAAAAAATATATATTGTCCAATTAAACTGTTTTAGAAACCCTGGTATTTGGTATCAAAAGAGATACTGTAAAGCATAAGGATATAGAAAAGTAAAACATAAAACAATGGCAAAGCTGTATCAAGCAAATACAATTTTTACAAAGTGAATATAGCTAAATTAATATCAGATAACTAAGTTTAAAAAAGAAGAATTATTAAACAGAAATAGTCATCATCTACTAATAGAATGGTATGTTTTAGCAAGAACATATAATGTTATACCTCTATATACCTAATGTCATAAAATATATATAGTAAAAATTGATAGAATACAAAAACAAAGTGACAATTCTCCATCAGATATTTCAGTACCATTCTTTTAATCTTTGCTATATCAAGTATAAAAAGTATCTATGTGGGCATTAACCATATACTTGATCTAAGGAATATATATAAAGCATTGCAATGCATAATTAATAAAATAACCACATTTTCCCCCCTCTACCACACAAATAATGTTTTTAAGGGTAAACTAAACATTTAATAATAAAATGGGACATTATAAGACAATCACATTTTAGGAATGCAATAAATTAAATAGAAATTAATAACAAATAAGAAATCTAAAATTCTTCGAGTTGAAATATAATAAGATAGCTTATAATAAATCTTTGGGAATATACCCAAAACAGAAATTTTACCATTAAAAATGTAAGTTACAAAAGAAGAAAAACTTACAATAAATGATCTGGGTGTACAACTCAATAAATTGATAAAAATAAAATAAGGTAAATCAACAAAGTAGAAAAATGAAATAAATGAGGAATCAATGAAATATAAATTCTATAGATAGAATACATAATGCCAAAGTTGGTTCTCTAAAAAGAATAACAGATGCCAGGCATGGTAGCACGTGCTCCAGCAGCTCCAGAGGCTGAGGCAGGAGGATCTCAAGTTCAAAGCCAGCCTCAGCAAAAGCAAGGTTCTAAGTGAGACCCTATCCTAAATAAAATACAAAAAAGGCCTGTGGATGTGGCTCAGTGGTTGAGTGCCCCTGAATTCAATCCCCAGTACAAAAAAAAATACTAACAAAATAAAAATATCTGCCAGACTGATAGCAGAGAGTGGGTATGGAGAATAAGCTTAAATAGACAATATTAGGATTTTTTTTTTAAAAAAAACATAGTATAAACCAGGTGTGGTGGCCCACGCCTGTTATTCCAGCAGCTTGGGAGGCTGAGGCAGAAGGATTTGGGGATTATTCTGTTTATATTCTCTGAAGAAACCAATATTAAACTATCTGATTCTAATCAATTTGATAGAATTAATTCATAAATACATCTAGATCTTCTGTTTTGAGGGGGTTAATATTTTGTAACTTCTGTTCTGGTTTTTCCTAAATTCAGGTAATTTATACTTTTCTAGGAATTTTTCTGTTTTGAAATTTGTTGGCCTTAAGTTGTTTATAGTGCTTTATATCTTTTTAATCTCAATTCTATCTATACATATTTTGGGGAGGGTACCAGGGATTGAATTCAGGGGCACTCAACCACCAAGCCACATTCTCAGCCCTATTTTGTATTTTTTATTTAGAGACAGGGTCTCACTAAGTTGCTTAGTGCCTTACTTTTGCTGAGGCTGGCCTTCTTTGCTTTCAAGTTATTCATAAAATGAGACTTCCAAATGCTGCTATTTATTTTTTTCTATTCTATCCTATAAGAAGTTGGAGACCAGTAGAGTCATTTATTTACCACTGTGTGACAATTCCACCATGTTTCTTTGATCAAGCCAATCTCCTATTCTTTGCAACAATTTTCCTAAATACTTCTTATTCTCATTCTTCTTCATTCTCAGAAGATGACCTTGCAAATTTTATAGAAATCTGAAGGTATCAGATGAGATCATCTTCAACTTTCATTATCAAACTCATAAACATTTGCATGAATTTTTTGAGAGAGAGAGAGAGAGAGAGAGAGAGAGAGAGAGAGAGAGAGAGAGAATTTTAATATTTATTTTTTAGTTCTTGGCGGACACAACATCTTTGTTGGTATGTGGTGCTGAGGATCGAACCCAGGCCTCACGCATGCCAGGCGAGCGCGCTGCCGCTTGAGCCACATCCCCAGCCCCTGCATCAATTTTCTTCATCCTCTGAGCTGTTATATAAGAAGAGACATTCCTTCTCTGAATACTGATTTCACTTATGCTTTAGAGTTGGACTTCCCACCTTCTCAGGAGTCTTAAATTCATATTTTCTTAGTTCTTCACAGAGCTATATTCCTACTTCCACACACTCAGTCATTCCCTTCCATTGGTATCTTTCCCCTTAATATGCGTGTCCCATTAGGTTGCAAGTCACTTTCTTAAATTTCAGTTTCTGAACTGTTGAAAAGAGTGTGATAAAAATGAAAATATTTTGTAACTTGTAAAGTACTCTCTGATGAGAGTTAGTTTAATGTTATTAGAATTTGTTCTAACCTAGAGAGCAAAGGAATTAACTGACTTCCCAAGGCTTTATTTCTTATTTGGCAGATCTAGAGGTATGCCTCAATTCTCTATAATTAATAGCTATTTATAATTTAAAATGAGAATGTTTTCAATAATGCTAACTTGAAAGCATAGAAAGAATTATTTAAAATCTTTGTTTCAATTATTCTTGTTTAGACAAGGATATTACAATCTAGCACCATAGCTTATTGACATTCAGAATTTTAATCATAGCATTTGTATCTGGTGTATCTACAACTAAATTGGATTTGACTAAAATAGAACCTAAGACCTGATTAAACTACTTCATCCCTATCATTAATTCCCCTCCAGAACTCTATATACAAAAGAACTCTTTAACAAACTGAACAAATTAAATGAAGGATCTTTTCCAAAAATGTCAAGTTTTCTTAATTAAGAATTTTTGCACAGGGCATTTTCAGGATTAGAATTTCAGAAGTCCTACAGTATAACATAAAATTTGGCTTTATTTGATGGTGTCAAGTGTATAATATATTTTAACATATTTTTTAAAATGTGAAAAAAGAAGAATAACTTATTTTTATTATTGAGACAAATATAATAGTTATTTACCCAAATATTTACTCTAACTATGTGTCCTGTGGATAGTAATTAATGTGTATTTCAATTGTATTCATCAAATTTGGATCTAGTCAACAATTTTTTGCCCAACTTCCAAGAAGGTTGTAAAAAGCAATTGAGATAATGAATACGAAAGCACTTTCAAAATGGCAAAAGCAAGGACAAATGTTCTGTCATTTCTAAGTCACTTTTATTCTTTGTCCTTAATAAGTAAAAATTTATTACTATTTTAATTTACATTTTAAAAGGTTATAAACTTCATTACAACTCATTGGTTACCTTTAATGAATATTCATTAACACTGCTGACATTCCCAGTATAAGTATTCATTAGGTTAAAGTAAGAAATCAAGAGCAGTTATTTATTATGCATTGGTTAATTTATATTAAGTCAAATTCTTAAGGTGAGAATCAACAAGAATTATGAGCTTGTAATAGAGCTCAGATCAATCCTTTGTTGGTAATACATTAACTGCTGAACATCTAGCAGTACATACAATGAAAAGACATTACGTATGTCCACAAAATACCACAGAAGAAAGGCAAAGAGAGGCGCTATGGCAAAAGGCAAACTGTGTTAAGGGTAATATATGGAGTATTTTAAAAAAATTTTTTAGTTGTTGATAGACCTTTATTTTATTTATTTATATGCAGTGCTGAGACTTGAACCTAGTGCCTCACACGTGCCAGGCAAGTGCACTACCACTGAGCCCCAGCTCCAGCCCTGGAGTATTTTTTAATATTAACTATTTCCTTAGAGAACTCCTTTGTCTCTTCTTTCTCAAGTTTTTTTTTTTTTTACATGCGTGTAGTTATAAATCCAGTCATGATGAAGACCACTATCATTAATTTCTTCCCTTTCTACATGCATGCACCATTCGGTCACCCCCACTGAAAATTGGGCTGCTTTTCCCCCTGGCTGGACCTGTGTTTGCTTTGACCAATTGAATTCAAAGGAAGTGATATTCTGGAGATTCCTAGTCCAGGCCTTAAGATAATTGATGAGATCTACTTACTTTCTCTTTGAACACTGAATGTTGGGACACTTCCTTTTGGATTTCAGCCACCATGCTGTGAGAAGCCCAAACTCTGTGGAGAGGTTGTGTAGGAGAATCATCCAACCATGTGGATGAGCCATCCTGGATTTTATAGCCCTTAAATAATGAAAGCCCTAGCCAACATCATGTGGCCCAAAAACCATCCAGCTGAGCCAGCTGAGCCCTTCATACCCACAGAATCAGAAGAGATAATGGTTGTTCTAAGCCAGTAAATTTTGAAGATGTATGTTATGGAGCAAAAGATAACCAAAATAGAAAATGGTGCCTAGACACAGGGTACTGCTGAAGCAAAGTCAGAATATGTACCCTTAACTTTGGAACTGGGCAAGATATAGAGGATTTAGGGTTTTAACTAACAGTGGTGTCTAGAACAATGAAGAAATTGAAAGGCAACCCTTGTTATGAAAGGCGATAAATACTTTCACCTGTAGTAATGTGAAAGGTAAGACTAATAAGCCTGTGAAAACTGCTAAAGGGAAAAGGCAGATTAATATATTTATGACTCTAGCTAAGATTTCCAGTTAGGACACTGAAAATACCAAATGACTTTTACCTGCCTCTGATCAAATCTGAAAAGAAAAAAAAATGAGCTAAATAAGCTGTTCAGTTTTGAAACAAAAATCTAGAAGAAACATAGAGAATCAAGAACACCTTTTCCAGCCATCTATTTCTTCTCAAGGAAGAAATGACCTCAGAGTAAAGATCAAATTCAAGGAATTGCTGGTAAACCATAGAATCAGGATAAGTTAGGATCAAAATAGAAAATGTGTCTCTGTAATATCCTTTAAGACTTCCGAAATATTTAAGCCAGTGCCTATGAACCTCTTAACCAGACAAGAAGACTTCTAAGGATCTCACAGACCTATAGGGTAGATCATTTAGCCAGATAATGAGTATTTAAGACTCTTGTCTCTCCACTCCTGATTCTCAGCTAAAAGTATAGACACACCTATCTTGAAGAGATTTGTAAGTGTGCCTTTTGCCTAATGGAGTTGATAACTTGATACAAAGGGCATGCAAGGTGCTTTTAAAGGAATTACACACTCTTTTAAGGGATAGAAAGTACAAAATGAAGAGACTTCTGGGTCTTCAATCTCCAAAAATCAGGAAGCAGTTTGAGAAAACTACTCAGCTTTAGTTCTCATCTATTTATTTACCTTTGCAGTACTAGAGATTGAACTCAATGGTGCTCTACCATTGAGCTACATCCCCAGCCTTTTGAGACAGCATCTTGCTAAATTTCCCAGGATGGCCTTGAAGTTGAGATCCTCCTGCCTCAGCTTCCCTAGTCACTGGGATTATAGTTGTGCACCACTGCGCCTGACCAGTGACAGTTACTCAGTTTTAAATATAAATTTCTCATGGAAGTGGATGACTCCAAGCAGAGTCAGTATTTCACAGGAAATAGCTAATAGCTGAGAATCACTTTGGGGGAGAATTAGGCCTTAATCAACATACATTTTCTTCTTCCAGAATCATGATGAATTACAGACATGTACTCAATTGACATTCTGAATTGCCATAGCTTATTCATTGTTGTGTGTCACTCATTGCACATCTTGAACAAGGGTGTCTGCTGCTTGACTATTGGGTGCTAGATGAATATGGGGGAAAAAACTTGTTTCCCTAGTTTCATGCATCTTCAGATGGAGAAATTGCAGGAAGTATTCCTCATATGTACTTGAAACTGATTTAGATCAAACTAGGCCTTGAGCTTGAACCTGATGCCATGTTGAGATGAAAATAAGATTTCTTGGGAGGCAGTGAATGCATTCTATGGCCAAAAGGTATATTGGACATCTCCAAAGATGGCTGACTTCAAGCCTGTCCTTTCTTTTGTATGCACTTCCTTTGTGAATTAAGAGAAAAGGGTTGTTTTTTCCTTCTCCTTTAATCTAGGCTGACTCTGTAAATTAGTTTGGCCAATACAATGTAATGGAAATTATATTCTGGGACTTTAAACCAGAGCCCAACAGAACTCCACATCTCTTTTCCTTTTCTTGGAATACTCATACTTATGATGCTACTTCTTGAATCCCAGGCACCATGATAGAATACCAAGTCAGGTGGAGAGGCTACATAGACTGTGATAGCTCGATTCCCAACTGCCCTATGAATGAACTTTCCTGTTTGATTCAACCCCCATCTAGTCCCTAGATTCACAGAATTGTGAGAAAAATTAAATACTTAAAATATTTTCTTATGCAGTGCTAGAAACTGAGCACTAGTAAACTCTACCACTGAGCTACATCCACAGCCCTTTCAATTATTTTTTCTTAATTGAACTCAGGGGTGCTTTACAACTGAGCTGTGCCCCTAGCTTTTTTATTTTGAGAAAGTGTCTCATTAAGTTGCTTAGGGCCTTGCCAAATTGTCAAGGACAGCCTGAAACTTGGGATCCTCCTGCCTCCACCTCCCAAGTTGCTGAAATTACAGGTGTGTGACACCAGACATATATTTTTTAATGCACACCATCTTTATTAGCACTGTCACATTTCTAACTTTTCAATCTATTGAATGTAAAATGGTATTTATTGTGATCTTAGCCAAGTATTTAAGTAGTTAAATATCTTTCGTGTGTATAGTCACATCCTGTTAAAATACCTGGTTTGTCTTCTGCTTATTTTTCTACAGGACAATATGAATAAAAGGGAGATAATGGGCATCCTTGTTGTGTTCCTCATTTTTAATGCATATAGTACAGTCATGATACATGTTCTCTTTTATGACACTGAATTCATTTGAATAGTGCTTCTTTTATGATTGATAAGAATTGATATTAGCCTATAGTTTTCTTTCCTCTTACTAACATGTCTGATTTTAGGAAGCTATATAAGTCTCATATACTCAGCTAGAAAGTATTCCCTTGATATGTGTGCTTGGAAAATTCGTATAAATTTTGGAATGGTATATCTTTGAAAGGGGTAAAACTTACTCTAAACCTTGGTCAGGTGTTGCCAACATTTTTTAAATTTCTTTTTACTACAAAACAGTACTAAGTCCAGTTTCTCTCTCTTCTTGAGACAATTTAAGTAAATTGTAGTTTTCTGGAGTTTAGTCTATTTTGTCTGTTTTCAAATCTGTGAGCACTAAGAAGCTCTTGGTACTTTTTCCCCCATCTATGCTGTACCTGTGGGATAGAACCCTTTCAAGCTTTATGTTGTTTACATGTGCTTGTTTTCTTCCTGTCCCATTATGCCAGTTTAGTTTTGTCATGAAAACAATGTTGATGTTGTTAATCTTTTTCTTTTTTTAAAAAAATAGAGAGATTTTTTAAATATTTATTTTTTTAAGTTTTCGGCGGACACAACATCTTTGTATGTGGTGCTGAGGATCAAACCCTGGCGGCATGCAAGCCAGGCGAGCGCGCTACCGCTTGAGCCACATCCCCAGCCCTAATCTTTATCTTTTTCTAATTCATCAATTCATTACTTTCATTTCCTTCTACATTGTATATTCTAGTGTTTTAAGTCAGACATTCAGTCATTTTCCCTAATTTCCTTTCAAAGTGTATTTCTGCTCTATCAATTTTTAAAAACAAATTACTTAGATTCTCAGTACTTATGGGTGTGTTTTTTTTGTTTTTTTTTTCTTTTCCGGCTACCAGGGATGGAACTCAGGGACACATACCCAGCCTTTCGAATTTGAGACAGGATCCTGCTAAGTTGCTTAAGTCCTTGCTAAATTGCTGAGGCTGGCCTTGAACTTGCAATCTTCTTGCCTTAGCCTCCCCAGCTGCTAGGATTACAGATGTGCACCACCACACCCTGCAGTCATGTTTTCTTCTTATATTTACAAGGGCCTTTTAAGCTTACAAAAGGAATGATTTAAAACATTTGACATTTACTACCGAGTTCTGATTTTTTCTCAGTATTAAAATAAATTATCTGAAACTTATTGTGATTTACTTCATGTCTAGTGTGGTACATGGCCACTTTTTGATAATATATAGTGATAAAGAAAAATATTCTAATTGTTAAAACACATTATGTGTCTGCTGTTAATAGTATTAATTATATTGAAACATTTTCACTTGTCTGCTTATCAATTGAGAAAGTTGAAATCTATTCATTTTTGTTTTAGCCTTATAATTCATACACTTATATCTTTTCATAAGATATATACAATTTTTAAATTGTTATATATTCCTAGTGAATTCCTTTTACTATTTTTTGTGGCCTTCTCCATCTTTAATAACACTATCAAAAAGTCTAATTTTGATTTAATATCACTAAACAGGTTTTCTTTCAATATTTGCCTAATACATTTTTATCTCATCTTTCTTACATTTGACCTCCCCATGTTTTATTTTATTTTAGATGTTTTTCTTTTAAAACAGCTTATAGTTAAATATTTTTTTTTAAAAGAGCTGACCAATCTGTCATATGACTAGGTAATTCAGTATACTTAAATACTAATACAAGACTGGTTACTATTTTTTGTTTCTGTGTGGTGAGGACTGAAGCCAGGGCTAGCACATGCTAAGCAAGTACTCTGCCACTAAACTATATCCCCAACCCTATTATCTTACTAGCATTGCCTCAGATCCCCAATATATTCCTTTATCTGTATTTACTGCCTTCCTATTCTACATTTTACATTTATTTTTTCTTGGAATGACTGATCTCCTATCTATTTTTTTTAGAGGTCATCCTTAAAATTTGACTGTATATATGTAAATAATCACATTAAAACAGTTCTCTGAATAAAAGCACCTCAGGACACTGTAATTTTAATCACCCTCTTCCCATTTTATAAGCTACTATGCAGCTTTCCAATTATATCCTTATTTGAAAATTCCACGTCATTCATGTTTTATAATATTTATTTACAATTATATTTGTTTACAGTTTATCATAAATGCCTTTCCTTTATGATTATGTTATACAAACAACACTTTAAATTTACATATATTTATTATCCTATTTGCTTACTGGTTCTTCAATTCCAGATCATCCTTTTAGAGAAATTCTCCCTGTTGAAGATCATCCATATGCAGTTTAAATGAAGGTCTGTTGACAGTCAATTTTGCTTCATGCGAATTCTAAGCTGACACTTTTTCTCAGATTTGAACATACCATTCTATCACCTTTTGGACACACTGGGGATACTATTGCTGTCAGGAAGCCTATTAAATATCTGACTGTCTTGTGTTCACTGAAGATCTTTATGCCATCTCTGGATGCTTTTGAAATCCTGTATTTGATATCATGCAGTTTACTCCATTAGGTCTAGCCATAGACTTGCTTTAAGTATGTATATATTGAAAGTAAGATATATTGTGCTTCCTGAATTTGTGAATTCACATTTTTCAAAAATTGTGGAAATTCTGTTATCTTTTCAAATATTGCCTCTTCTCCATTCTATTTTCTCCTCCTAGTCCTTACAGTTCTTTACTCCATATCTCTTACCTAATATTTTCAAGCTCCTTTTATTCTCCTTGCTGCTTTTTGGTAATGTCTTTAGACTTAGCTTCCAGTTCACTGGTCTCTTCAGCTGAATCTACTATAATACTCAGTATACCTGACAGTTACTTTTTTCTTATTTCAACAAATACATTCTCATTCCCAGGAGTTCCATTTGGTTCTTTTTAGAAGTGGCTTATGGTTTCATTCTCCATTTGGAGAACTCAATTCAATGTTTATTTTTTTCATAGGTTCTTTCTCATGCTAGCTAGTTTCACCTGTGGCATGATATCTGGTCATGAAATAGTATTGCTAATCATTATCTATGGGAGTGTCTTGGGACTTAATTACAAGTGTTTCCCTTCTGTTTCTGCCAGGAGCTACAGAGTTCTGTAAACTGAGGGCTATTTAATATTCAACTGTTCTGGCTAGGGCAGCATCTCAGATTCATATCTGGTGTTAGGCAAAATGCTTATAACAGTGCTGCTAGTGGTACCTGGCATGCAGGAAACCAAAATTCACTTGTATTAATGCTTAAAAATAGTATTCATGATTCCCAACTAAAAAGATGTTCATTTTTGTGGAAGAGGAAAGACTGAGGTGTGATTTCTTAAAAGGTTTTTTCCTACTTCTTTTGAGCACATTCAAAAGCAGATTTTATTCAGGATCTTGTTGTTTTAAAGTATCTAGTCTATTATATTGCTGGAAGCAAAGTCCTATTTAATATATTTAAAAAGTTATAATACACTAACCCGAGAAAGCACATAATTTGTCATTTGTTATTCTTTCAAATCTCTCTGGAAAGGTTCCTTAGCCCCTGATCACTTGAACACATATCAGAAAGGTCCTCAAATATAAACAAAGCCCACAAATTACTGAACCACTTGGGAGAAATTTCTCCTAGGGGGGGTCTAGTAGTAAGCTATTGTAGTCAATACTGTTTAAATGTTTAATGTCCTGATCAATATGTGATCTAGTTCAACAGGACTAACATCTGTTAATATCCCACATTTTGAACCCTTTCAGAAATGGATAATGCTTTGCTATATGCAACTCTCATCTAGATGCATAACTTTATTTTTGGAAACCTGAGCTGCCTATAATATAAACGGATGCTAAACAAGGCAGCTGGTGAATTCACGTTGGTAAGAAACAAACACACCTAATAGGCATTGTGGTAGAAGATCTGACTGCTAGTGTCTTGACTACAGAGGGACTGTGTATATCTTTATTATTCATAGTTGTTGATCAATGTTCTCTGGATGATCAGGAAGCTCTTTGTGCCTCACCCTAATCACTGAAGTAATGAAAGGAGATACCCGCAGCAAGAACTGCAACTGCAAATGCTGCAATCACACCTAAAAGTAAAACAGACACAAAACAAATGGAAATGGAATGAGCAAAAGAAAGGCTTAACTCTTCCTAAGCTCTGAAATGCAGGGAACAGATGAGCTATAACACAGCACTCACATACATACACTGTATCACTTATACATACACTGTATCATAATACACATACATATGGTCTATACTAAAAGCCAGTGAAGTCTTAGCAGAAAATAAAGCTATAAGTTGAAAAATTAGACTACAAATGTTGGACAAAATGTCTTACACAGAGGTGCACACTTGGACAAAACGACAAAATAAATACTTTCAAAGATTTCTATGAATATACACACATGCGCACTACACAGAGAACACACCAAACATCTCATGATACTAAGTTTAAGCCAAAAAAAAAAAAAAAAAAAAAAAAAGCAGCAATAAACAGTTAGTGGTTTTCAAATATTAAAATGCAAAGTAGTCTGTGTAGCTATTCAAAACTATAAAAGCCAAGATTTATAAAATCAAAGTAATAGTAAGTTGCAGTTGGCAACTTTTAGCTTTTCCTGATTATGATAAGTTAGAAAAAGAAATTAACCAAAGTCGTTCAGACAGACCAACACATAGAGATACAAAGAATTTAGGTAATTAAGTAAAGCTTATCTAATTAGAGTGACAAGAACTACAACTAAATATCTGGCTCCTAACTATAAGTAATAAATAATAATGTTTAGCATTTCTTGAATTGTTATTCCACTAAGCAATAATCTACTTTTTCTTTGTTCAAAAAATCAAAACATATTGAAGGGACTATTGCACTTCTTGGAGCATTTACAATACAAAAGTGCGGGGCTGGGGCTGGGGTTCAGCAGCAGAGCGCTTGCCTGGCATGTGTGAGGCCCTGGGTTCGATCCTCAGCACCACATAAAAATAAGTAAATAAATAAAGGTATTGTGTCCAACTACAACTAAAAAATAAATATTAAAAAAATTCATTAAAATACAAAAGTGCATTTTAAATTTCCAGACATGTATTTTGATTTTTTTTTTTTCATAAAACACCTCAAAATCTTCTGCAGAAGTCATTCTAGGAATACCACTTTGGCTTCTCTTTACTAACTGATTCCAAAAACTCTAGATGTTTTTCTTTGAAAACACCAAAAGCTTAATGGGCTATGCCATCTTTGAGGGCACTTAGGTGATAACACATTATTTATAAACTTTTCTTCCTTAAGAACCCAGAACTTTCCATAATATTTAACAAATACTAATAATCTGGTATTAATCTAGTACTTTTAAGAAATAAAAATAATTTTAAAGTACTAAGAAAACTCAAAACCCAAATATTATCTTTTCAATGTTATAAAAAAGGTAAAATACCTATGTTTTGCCGAATTTTCAACATTACTGTAGTTTTAATTGGTTGCTCTAGCTGTTTATCATCTTTGTGTTCCAATGAAGCTTCATTATTCATAGAGCTCATACAAGCTGTAAAAGATAATAATAAATCCAATATAAGATGAGAATTACCATTTAAACTGAGTTTTAAAGAACATATAATCAATACTGATTTTCTTCTATTCATCTTTTTTATAACATTATAAAATTACTCCTTATCTAATGTAGGTGAACTGCATATCATAAAATATATGTCAAATATATTCCACTCATGGTATATGTTAAACAGACATAACTTTCATATTTAACACAGTTTTATCATTGACCCAACCAGAAAGCTACAGAGCCAATATCAAATGATTCCCAGTTTTTATACAGCTCCTGAGCTAAAAATAGATTACAAAAATAATGTGAAAGAGAGCTTATGTGGCTCTATTTTATGTATAACCAGAGATAGGAAAAAATGTGCTTTACATGTGTAATGTGAATTTTAATGTATTCTGTTGTCATATATAAGACATTAATTTTTTTTAAAAATCCAAAAAAAGAATAAAACAAAAATATTTCTTAAAAAAGATTATTTATGAAGTAAAAAAAAAAAATTACTATTTGGCCTGATACAGAAAAAGAGTGCTGACTCTTGATCAAATCTGCAAGTTCAAATATACAAGTAAACATTAGAAATGTGACCTAACCACACTCTAAATGTTAAAGAGGACAAGTACGTCACCCCATTTTACAGGTGGAAAACAAACCTAGGAAAGTGCATAACTTGAGGGTCATGGGCATCAAGTGAGGATTCAAACAAAAGTTTTCTTTTAAGGGCTATGTAGCTCAATGGTATAGCACTTGCCTAGCATGTGTGAAACCCCAGGTTTGAGCCCTAGTACCCTCCCCCAAAGAGAGAGAAAGCATTCAACTAAAAAGAAAAGTTTTCTTTCTACTTCATTATGCTGACAGCGACTTATATAGATTGTCCTATCAGAATTTACTGAACACTGATTAAAAGTGACCTGATAACTTAGAGATTACACAGGGTAGGGATTTTCAATTTTCTTTTTTCCCCTCTAGTGCTGAAGAATTCTATGAAAACAAAAATCTGACGGAAAATCTCAGTATAATAGATGAAAAAAGTTACTACTGAGGTTGCAGCAGGGGTGGAGGCTCCTGCAACCTGACCAGTTAGTTCCTTTCTTCTATCCGGTCTCATCATTCCAGAAGTGAGAGTAGAGTGCTGCTCTATAGAATTCTAGGAAACTACATCTGAAAACTACAGTTTCAGATTGATTCTTTTTATGTAAAAAAAGAGAAAAAAAAAACTGCAAAGAGACATAGTAAATACCATCGATTAAATTTAAAGTAAAATAGCCCACTGTTTTAATTTAAAATGTCCTTACAGATATGTTTGTACCCCATTTTACTAGCATATGACCAGGAAGTTAACATATGAACTTCTTGCAATGGATACCCAGGGCACCAAATGGATACAGGGAAAAAATTACCTACTTCTCATTAATTTCCCATGAAGGTAAGTTTACTATGGTTTTCAGAAATAATCACTAGTAACTACTTCACTGAGATCAAGTGCACCACCATTCTTTCTTCAAGTATATAACTAAAGTGCTTTAACTTGGACCAATCCTCAAACCCCACCCCCACTTTTTTTCTTTTTGTTTTTTCTCAGTGCTAGGGGCTAGTGAATGCTAGCCAAGTGCTCTGCAATGAATTACACTCCTAGACCTTTTCTCCTTTTTTCTACTCTCAATCAAATTAATCAAAAAAGATGAGACAGTTATATTACGAACTGTCTCTATACTATTTAACAGTTCCAATTTCTCAAGGGCTATTATACTTTAGTTCTAAACTATAATTGGTCCAACAGCTTCAAATTTCCTCCAACTTCAGTCTATAGGTCTAAAAGTTGAATGGGACAGCAAAATTGTATTTATATTAAACTTTGGATCTTCTGTTAGCAAATATCTTGGCTAGCTTCTTTCCATCTTTGGGACAATAAAATCCTTGTATCAAACACACAACACTTTACTAAGATCCTAGCCTCAGTAAATATTTGTTGACAAAAAATTATCAATTTTGTTAAGTTCTAGGGATTAGGATCCAAGGATCAATAAAATAGTGATCCCTGTCTTTAATGAGCCAACTAGAATTTTAAAAAAAATCTGTATAGATACTAACTTGTCATTAACTTTCATATGTCAGCCTAGGTCAACTTCACTCAAGTTTTTTAGAGTTCCCTGTTCTATGCTATTCTTCATTCTTGTAATTATCTAAACCATTATTTGAATATCAAATGCTGACCTTCCATATTCTCCTATAAGATCTTTAAACATAAATAGGTAAGATATTTATCTACCTGAACTCCATGCCTAAAACATGGCAGGTGTTCATCACTATTATTTATTAATACAGACTGACACAATTTATATGTCTGTCTGTTTTGGTGGGAACATAAAGGATTTAAACTCAAATCTCAAGACATTAGGTCATTTCACCAATATGTCAATGTTATTTGAAAATTTAGATATAAATAACATGACTTCATAAGAACTATTCCTTAAAATTAAGTAATTTTAAATTCAGACAAATCTTAATCATGAAAGAGAGTAACCTTCCTGAGCAACTCTTAACAAAAGAGGAAAAAACAGCCATGTATACATGCAAAGTTGTTCATTCCAAGCTGCTAACGGGTAGAGAGGACTATTTAGAAGCTTAAAATGAAATGTTAAGACTTGAATTCCTTAGTTGGTTGTCTTCTGTATTACTATAGTTGGCAATTAGCCATAAAAATACAACTTTAGTGTTAACTCATTTTTCCTTTAAATCCTCAATGTTTAACTGAACAACAAAAATGAATTTCAGCTTTGATATCCAGACATAAATGTCAAAGATGAGTTTCACCAGATTTTAAAGGTGTGTCTTCATTTTTTTCAATCTGATACTATGGATAAAGTATGTCTGAATTATTAAGTTAATGTCTACTGGGGGATGACTAACACATCTAAGAAATTTTAAAGCCATAGTTATCCCTTACCATAAGTGAGTCATTTTGACAAACAAATTGTCCTTCATCTCTTAAGTCATTTAGAAGTATGTTATTTTAAAATACTTACTTGGCAAAACATGTATTTTAAACATAGCAACTACTTGGCAACTATATTATAGAACATAAATAATTAAATAATAATCAAGCAAATAATAATTTCAAATAACTTAGAAATAAAGCCAGATACTTAAAACAAATTGAATGTTCCTAAATGTGTAATTGATTTTAATTTTTTAATCTGAACATCTGAATTACTTTTTGTAGTTTACTTTATAAGGAAATCCTAATTCCAAATGTTTTGGAAAATCTATGCATATTACAAAAAAACTTTCATATTATAACGTGAATCTTTTTTTATTTTTAAGATGCTGGGATTGAACCCACAGAAGCTTTACCACTGAGGCACAACCCCACTCCTTTTTATTTTTTATTTTGAGATAAGAGTCTCACTAAGTTGCAGAGGCTAGCTTCACACTTTTGATCCTTCTTCCTCAGTCTCCCAAGTCACTGAAATTACAGATATGGGATACTGTGCCCAGCTTAATGTTTTTTTTTAAATATATTTATATATAAAATCCACAATCTAAGGTTTAAAAGTACTTCATATTAGTGGGTTCATGCTAATATTTAATATGATACAAACAATGCTAATGATAAAGCTACTGAGAGAGAACTGAGAAATAGGGTTAAAATATATTTAATATGCATATAAGTAATGGAAAAGAAGAATGTTGTTTTGGTTCTTAAAGCTCATTTATTTGCAAAAATGAACACCATGCAAAACTATGGGACTTTAAGTATAATTGGGATTAACCAGTACAATATAGAATAATTTATAAAATAGCTATGTGCTTTCAATGACCTTTCAGTGGAAATAAAATACAAAAGTAGTCATGATAAAGAATGAAAAAAAATGGAAAATTTACTAAAATTTTAAAATGCTAATGTCAAAATTTTGATACTGTAGATTGTAGGTTATTGATAATACTGCTTAATTCTGATTAAGTTCTTAGGTACCAGTACTCTTAGGACCTTATTACATTCTCTGAATAAGTAATAATATATATGACATTCTATCTTCCAAATCAGATTATGGGCTTTTTTAAAAATTTTTTTTTAGTTGTTGATGGATCTTTATTTATTTATATGTGGTTCTGAGAATCAAACCCAGTGCCTCACACAAGCTAGGCAAGCGCTCTACCACTGAGCTACAACTCCAGCCTTGATTATGGGCTTCTTGAGGAAAGGAATCCAGTTATTGATTCACATCTATTATAGCCTTGAATAGAGCAATGCTTAATATATATCTCATAAATAGACATACTAAATGCTGTAAACTAGAGTTACTATTTCTGGCACAACAACCAGTATTATGTATTTTCAAGAATTTTAAATGTTCTCTACCCCTTACAATGTTCTGAACTATTGAGCCATAAAATTATGATGATTATGTCCTTTTTAAACTCTAATCATGTTCAATATAGTGTATTACGAAAACCTTATAAACTTCATGTCTAAGTGTGAAAAAAAGGTGTGCTATTGTTGTAAAAAATAAATGCACAACACAGGGAACTATGAAAAAGTTTAATGAAAGTGACCTAGTTTGAGCATATAAAAGTTAATGACAAGTTTAAAAAAAATTCTAGTTGATTCATTGAAGACAGGATCAGTATCTCATTGATCTTTGGATCCCAATCTCTAGGACTGACAAAACCAATAATTCTGTTGTCAACAAATATTTAATGAGTCCCTATGATGTGATGAGGCTAGGGTCTTAGTAAAGCATTAGAAACACAGTATGAACAACAAAGGCAAAAGTCCTTGGCCTTGTGAATCTTATGAAATACTCAATAAATGCTTGCTGAACTACAAATATAATGGCTTCAGTGTATTTTGAATTTATTAGATTTTAGTTTGTTTTTGGGAAGCTCATGCAAGGCTATCTTATAGTGGTAAATGTCTTAGCAGTGTTAAGAACATGAACCCCATTATTAACTCTTTTAAGACTAACTTTAAAAGCACCAAATAAAATAAAAGCCAGTCTGTACACTCTTACATTTAAAATACAACAACAAATTAAACATGAATTAAAATATTTAAAATTATAGTCAAAAAATATAAAGGAAATCTTTCTCTTCCTTCTGTTTTAGATCCAATTTTTAAAGAAACTTTATTAGTGGGGCAGGTTTTGCAAACAGTGCTACCATTATTACTCCTTCCTTAGTTTAGGACAAGCTGCTTACTAAGAGTGAAACAAAGAATATGAAAAATATGAAAACCATATATGATAACAGATCCAAGATTCCAGCTAACAAATAAGAAACTAAATTGTCATGATCAATAATAAATTAAACTAGGATACTATAACAACATTCATTTATGGTAAACAAGTTCCAAAGGACAGAATGAAGGACAACAGGCTAAAATAAGTATCTAGATGATGGAAAGTAATAGTCCTATAGTCTGTATTAGTTAGGCTCACAGGAAGGCCATAAATAAACCTGTCAGGAAAAAAGCACAGCTGCTAAACCAAGTAGCCTAAGTTAATTTCTAGTTCCTCCATTAACAGCAATATAAATGAGAAATTACTAAAACCTTCAGAGCTTAAATCCTCTTAAATGGAAAACAGGGTTAATATAACAGCATCCACATCACAGCAGCTGTTACAAGGATTAAATAATTTAGTATTTATAAAATTTTTAAAACAGTAGCTGGCACACAGTAGGTTCTGTATTAACAATGGCTAATATTAATATAGCCATATATTACATAACAATATTTTAGTCAATGGTGGACCCAATATATGATATTGCTTACATAAGATTATAATGTAGCTGAAAAGTTCCTATCAATGAGTGAGGTCATAGCTGTGGCATTCATCGTAATGTCACAGAGCAACACATGACATGTTTGTAATTATGCTGCTGTAAACAAACCTACTGTGTTGCTAGTCATATAAAAGCATAGCACATACAATTATGCACTGTATATAATACTTGATAATAAACAACATCACTAGCTTATATATTTATTATACTTTTATCAATATTTATAGTACAGTCCTACTTATTTAAAAAAAAAAAAAGTTTACTATAAAACAGTATGCCACAACCTGAGGGTGTAGCTAAGTGGTAAAATGCTTGCCCAGCACTTAGGAGGCTCTGGGTTCAAACCCCAGGCCCTAAAATAAATGAAAAAATAAAATTTAAAAACAAAAAAGCATGCCATGCTATGCCAGCATCAACTCTGCACACATCATGTTTAACCTGTCTCTTGACTGCATCAAATGTTGAGTAACTAACCAAGTTTGTGTAAAATACACTCTATGATGTTCACATAACAATAAAATTAATGAAAAACACATTTCTCAGAATGTTCAACTGAGTGTAACATCTCAATAAAGACAAGTCAGAGTACATATAAGGAAGTAGTGTTTTTTGTTTTTTTTTTGAGATGGAGATCTCACCATTTAACCTAGGATATCTGTCCTGAAACTCGTAGGAGCAAGAGATCCTTCTGTCTCAGTCCCTTTAGTAGTTCAGATTATAGGGACATACCAACACACCTGGCTCCAGTGTACTTTCAAAAAGTAGGTATTTTCTATCTGCTCAAGAATATACCAGAGTTACACTTTTAAAAAACATAGCTGCTCTTTAAAACTGAGCACTAAGCACTTTAAGAGTGCTGTTTTTCTTCTTCAAAACATTGTTCACATCATGATCAATATTAATCTGGAAAAAACTAAGATCTTCCCTAACTTGATACTTGACTGACAGATTTGAAATTCCCCAAATACTTACTTGACTCACCATAATCAACAGTGCACTCTACTCCTCGTAGGGGGTGAGAATTAGCTATGCTAAGAGGAATAACTAAGAAATTAGAAAAAGAACTTTAAAAAATTGAAATATTCAAATTTCATTAACACCCACATTCAAAACTAACCTAAAAACTTTTTACTTTGACATCACAAGTTTCAAAGACAGTTAATTGCTCTTTTACTAAAGATTTATTGAAATAATTAAAAAAAAAAAACAACAATAAAATAATTAAAAAAAAAATGATTTATTGACATGTATACATAATTCCTTTTATTACATATTTTTGAATGTTTCAGGAAGATTGTTATACACTTTTGTTTTTACAGACAAGTTTTGTTATCTTTTCCTTACTAGAAAAACAAAAAAAAGTAGTCTTTAGACTAAAATTACGACTAGGGGAAGCAAATTATTTTACACAATTGGATGGTACGACAAATCTGTTCTCTAAAAATAAGCTTGATCTAATTTTTGAAAATGCCCATTTCACTTTAGTGTACTCATTATATAAAAAAGGACATGAAGAAAAAGGCAAGAAATATAGAGAAATATTTAATAAACAAGAGTAGTTAAAAAAACTTTATACACGATACTTAATCAAATAACTAAGACTAGTTTTAAGAAAAGCTTGCTCTTACATTAAAATAAATACCTAAAAGTTATACATTTTCACTTATTTAAGGTTAAACTGATCTTATGAAGATCTACTTACTAGGTTTGAAAATACCTTAAATGTCTTAAATTTTGGTATGATTTCTAAAAATGGTTACTGTATGTTTATTCATGTAGAAATTAGTCAAATACATTTAAATGCCTTGATTAACACTTGAAATGGCAAACAGAGTTAGCTTTAAGAAAATATAAAGACATGATATTTAAACCAGACATCTCAAGGGTAATCTTAGCAATAGTCTAATCAGGTTGTTAATTACCTGTGTTGACTTCCTCTGCAATTTCCAAATCTTCTATTTGAACCATATGATCTAACATCTCTATAAAATGGTCTCTGATTTCTTCGGCTGATTCATCACCAAATTTATAATCACATAACTTTACAGTGGATCCAGGAATGGGGACAAAAACTCGGTGAGGGAGAATGTAGAACTCTTTTTCAGAATCTAAAAGGAGAAGGAACATTATCGATATTTAGACAGGTCTGTCATTGTACTTGGGAAGGATATGAAAATACTAATAAAGCTTAAAATGACAATATTTTTTCATTTCCTAATTGATGTGGCACAAAAACACTCTTGGAACACTGAAGAAGAAAGCTGTCATCTTCTTGTTTGTTTTAAACTTAAAGCACTGTGAATTTTATAATAAACTGACTTTTCCCTTTATCATGCGTGTTTGGAGTCAAAATGGAGTCTATCTACATCAAGGATACAGGACAGACAGCTTATGTTTTTGTATAAATGTCACTACTGACTACATCTTACTTGATGGAGTCCGATATCAAGAATGTTTAGGACATGAACACATATATTTTGTGTACCAAGCTCACTACCAACTCCCAACTTGCTTGCTTTCTCTTCTTCCATGTGCCTCATTATTTATTTTTCTGTTTTATGTATAATGTTTCTTTATAAACAACCTTAAATAATTTTTAGAAAAAACATGACTCTATATAAATAATAACTACTTCACTTTTCTTTGAATATTTACAAACTAAAACTTACTTTTTCAATTTCTAACAGTCATTGACTCACATAAACACATAACTGCTGCTTAGTTCAACACTATGATTGTAATGAACTAACACAAAAATAGATTTTGTGTGAAGAAAGACCTCTGTCAAAAGAGACATGACTAAAAAGCTATCGATCTAAAGATCAAGTAGAAAAGTAGGGTTCACATTAAAGTAACCTACATTTCCTCATTAAGAAACTAGTGGTACCTTTAATTACAAAGAGAAGATGAACAATGCCTTAAGTGCCATGGGAAATGCCATGATTTCACCTGTTCCCTGTAGATTCCATGCATTACTTGTTTGGAGGTGAGAACTAGGGCAATAATTTTACTCTTTGACCAGACTGCCTCCTAGTTGTAGAACTACATCACAACAATTTGTACAGCAGCACATCATAAACTATGTGTTGAAATAAGGACTATATTATTTTATTTTGAGCCACAGATATTTGAAACAGATTAAGTAACTTCAAAGCTAGCTAGAAGGTACATGTATTACTGGCACACAAAAATTTTAAACCATTTCAAACTGCACCAATTCTAAGTTTGCCTGAAAAAATAATATAAATCAGATGTGAAGAAAATGATTGCAAAAATTTAAATTGCTCATTAAAAAAAGAAAAAGCACTTCTTCTAACTTTCAAATTAAAAGGTTCAATTAGCAATTTATTTTCTAAGTAAGACCAAATTTTTCATTTGATCTGAAGTTAAAAATTAAAGGAATAATCTTTTGGAAGAAACACATCTCAAATAGTATTCCAAAAAAGAATCATTTAGGAATATTCTCCACAGGAGAGAGAAAGATAAACGCTGAATCTGGCAATCCCAAAGAAACAATCTAATATACTAACAAATATAAAGATTATGATTGATTAGTCTAGCAAACCTAATATGCTGGCTATAAGTAATACTAAAAGAAGTTAGTTTATAGAAAAGTTGTTTGTTCCCTATAAACATAAAAATCTTTCCTTAAAAAGTTACTCTGATTATTTCAATTACGTATATACCCAAATGTGAATTGAAAATCCACTCAGAATAGAAGGAATGGGGACTAGGTTTAGGAGGTTTAGTTTCAAAAAAGCATACTCAATATTATCATTTTTTAAGTGAAAAAAATATTTTAAACACAAATTACTGAGCTGGTATAAATTAATTGTTTCCCCAAAGACTAAATAGTTATTAAACTGCAACAGCCTTTGTTTTTAATGTAATGAAGTCTGTTATAGTTGAGAGGTAAACAACATAGTTTATAAATAGTACCTATTTAAAAATTTATTATATGAACACATGAAAAAAAAAGTACTTATTCTATACTCATAACTTTTTTTTCTGGGATTTCATTCAAAAGCAGGTCCTCAAATAGTATTTCACAACGATCAGCAACTGTGTTCAATATGTCTCTCTTCACTGCCTGGGTAGGTGGGGGATGGGACAAGCAAAAACACAACAACAAAACTTTAGAATTTCATTATTTAATTATAAAACCCCTACAAATTTTGCTTCCCAGTATAATCACATTCACTCAACAACTGACACATCCACATCAATCGATTTGTTATTTCCATTTATTTACTATACTTCTTAATATAATTACAGTTAATGACAAATTTGCCTAGGACCTCATTTAAATAGTACATTAAAACCAAATAAATAAATGAAATTCTGTATCTAAAAAAATCTTACCAGTATTCCAAGTAAGGACATGAATAACTATGACATAGATGCCAGTCATCATTTTTTAAAATTCTGAATTATACAACAATACCCATCAATACTTTTTCTATTTACAAAATTCAATTTCCCTCAGAATAAATGATTTCAAATGTAGTAATATTTCACAACTGTAGTGTACTACTAAGACTGCATAATCGTAACTTTAAAAGAAGCCAACAACAATATATATATATATATATAAATAAATTATATATACATTCTACATGTAAAAATCCTGGAACCAGTTACATGGTATATTTGGACTGTCCAACAGAATGGCCCTCCATTAATTAAGATCATAATAATAATTATAAAATCTGAGGTTAAAGGAAATAAAATTTGAGGATTTTTGAAGAGTTATGTTAACTTGCATCAATTTTTCATATACCAGTTATTCCTTTCTGTACCTGCATAGCGTCTTTAACCTTGGGTTTGTTGCTGTGAATATAAGCTCTGCATTTCACAGAACCCTTAAGGTTTACAGAACCACTGCAGATCTGAACTGTGGCTGTAGATCTGTGGTCTGAATTCAGAAGCTGAAAGACAAATATGTTTAAGTCCTAAAAGTCAACAATATTTAACTACAGGAAACTACATACATTAGCCATCTTATGAAGAAAGCAGGAATTTTTGACTATTTAAAAATATTCTCCATAAATTATTAATAGGTCTTCATATTTTTAAGTTACATATAATTTCCTAAGCATTCTGAATTTGGGTTGAAATTAAAGACATCCACATCTCAATGTATTCTTTCACTAACATAAACATCTAAAATACCAATATTTATTCAAAATATTCACCAAATATATACTATTGCAGATTACTTAGATAAAAGATAAAAAATGTTTTATAAAGACATGATATTAGGAGAAATAAAGCATGTAATATAAGAAATGCACAAAAGAATACGAAGTAGGATCTGATAAATATCAAAAATTATAAACAGTACACAGACTCACATTTACTTAAACTTTCAACTCAAAACTTCCAAATGCCAAAAGTAATGCTATGCTCTATTTAGGCAAAACCAAAACATCCACTATGAGTATCAGCTAAAAATGATATTAATAGTTTACAAGATATGAAATGGTTACCATTTTCATCTCATAGTTCTATCTTCTTTAGTCTAGGAGTATTAGTTCCTGCTTGGTTTTCAGATTTCATAAACTCTTTTTTCTTTTTTTGTACTGGTGATTGAATTCAGGGGAACTTTACCAGTAAGCTAGCTGCATATGGATACCCAGTCCTTTTAGTTTTTATTTTGACATAGGGTCTCGCTATGTTGCCCAGGGACTTGCTAAGTTGCTGAGGATGCCCTGGAACTTGTGATCCTCCTACGTCAGTCTCTCGAGTGGCTGGTATTACAGGCATGTGCCACCAAGCCTGGCAGTTCACAAACATTTTTTAAGTTCATCATCTTAATAAGTGTTTAAAAAAAGAGAGCAAAGAAATACTGAAAAATACTTCTAAAGGTTTATCTTCAAAATGGGAATAAAAATTGTGATAAAAACTGAGTGTGATGGCGCATGCCTGTAATCCCAGTAGTTCAGGACGCTGAGGCAGAAGGATTGCAAGTTCAAAGCCAGCCTCAGCATCAAGGCCCTCAGTAACTTAGCAAGACAGTTTGAAAATAATAAAAAATAAAAAACAGGGTGGGGTTGTAGCTCAGTGGTTGAACATCCCTGGGTTCAATCCCTGGGAGGGAGGGAGGGAGGGAGGGAAGGAAGGAAGGAAGGAAGGAAGGAAGGAAGGAAGGAAGGAAGGAAGGAAAAAAATTGTGATTGTGATATTGTGATTAAATAAAATTGTATGAGATAAGAACATAATCTGTGTTCTAAGTAATTTGGAATAAAACATTTAATAGTTGGGTCCATTCTGAGTAAACAAAATCCAAATCATACAACTTGTTAAAAATGCTATGGGTCTATAAGCCCTGAATACATAGCTACTGATAGAGCTTTAACTACAATTCAAAGTCTAGTTTTAAAAAAATTCAAACTTAATCACGGTCAAGGTTTTGTTAGTAAAAATCTTCTCACAGACCAAACAGTTCTAAAGGTCCCAAGCCCATTCAAAAAACACTTCTCAAAGAACAAAGCAGCAAGGTGACAATGCTGATACTCTATTTGGAATAAGCTTCTATGCATATTTTATCAACACATTAATAGAGTGATAGTGGAGAAGAGTAATGGGCTTCCCTCATCCACACCACAAATCATTATTATAGATGAAACTACTCTTTTTGAAAAATAATGCCCTATTTTTCATATTTAATATATAATTTGAAATATATCTTGTCACATATTAAACATTTATAATACATATGTGTATTAGTTAGGGCACTGTTTTCCAAAATAGACTACGCTATGCAAACACATCAAGGAGAAGAGTTCTAAAGGATACAAGCAAGAACTGACTCATTTCTTTTGGTGAAGATGTAGCTGGGTTCTACATACGTAAATTCCACTTGGTTACCTGAACTTGGGAACAAACTGGTTTACAAAAAGCCTTTGGGAATCTATCTTGTTCATAAGTGAAGTGATACTGATATAGAATTTTGGAAAAAAGAACAATACTTCTAGCTATGGTAACCATATGAAACCCAACAGATATAGAGGCATTTTAGGCTAGATTTTAAGGTACAGGTAAGATTTTGACTGGGCAAATAGGGAAAATATGGCTGCCAAGACACATGATTCAGGAAATGCAAAGAATATTAAAGGCAGAGCAAACAAACAGCTATAATAGTTAGTTAGAAAATAAGGATAAAAGGTAAGCTGAGACTATGAAGGGATAATACGAGGTTACATGTAGGGCAAAGTAGCAATATAGGAGGTATTACACAACAATATAAAGGTTTTCAGAGAGGTG
This sequence comes from Spermophilus citellus, assembly GCF_964194105.1. NCBI lineage: Eukaryota > Metazoa > Chordata > Mammalia > Rodentia > Sciuridae > Spermophilus > Spermophilus citellus. The sequence continues at coordinate 148,288,722 of NC_138187.1, forward strand.
ATCACTTTGGGCAAGAATATATATATACAGAAAAGAGACCAGTTAAGAATTACTTGTGCTAATCTAGGTAAAGTATACTGTTGTAAGGCTAATGACAGGGGAAGTTTAAGGAAAATAAAAGGTAAGTCCACACTGCAAGGAAAGCATCAATGAGACCTGAGTAGAAGAAAAATGACAAGTACCTACTGACAATTATTATATATTGGTCACTTCAAAAATTCCCAGAGAAACCAACTGAATGTTTGACGAAAATAATAATATGTTATATAATAATATACATCATTACAACAAATTATCTTCTATGACATTATCTTCTACTGTTTTCTCTGTATCCTTGTACTCTGATACAACTCTATTATTAACACAATTTACATTTCTAGGAATAATTTGTATTTTTAACATTTTTTCTTCAAGACATCAAACTTTAAATTTCCAAAAATATGTATAATTTGAAACAATCATATAGAAATATGAAACTTGCTAATTAGTACTTTGTGATTTTATCAAACCCAGAGGAAGTAAAAAATTACATCAAATGAAGTGTATGACAACTCCTGGCACATCTATGCATACATTTTTTTTGCTTTGTATAAAGTTGCTAAAAGTTGAAACTTAACTTATAAAAACTACAACTCCAAATATTTAGATATATGTGTATATGTATGTATACACTTAAAAAACTGTTATCTACTTGATGCTAAAATTTTAATAGCCTTGAGGCAAAAGATTCAAATATGTTTTATTAAAATAACATTTCCTGGGGGAAAACTAAAGCTCTTTGTACATGAAATATAGCACTTCTCTATTTAAGGTATCAAATAAAATACTTTTTTGTTAAATTAAAAAAAAAAAAAATTTCCTGGGAATAACCTTTCCAACTGGATATTTTATACAGTTTCTTGCATCTCTAAAATTCTTTTATTCTCTAATTACAAAAATAAATAAATTCATTGTGATAATGCTAAAAAATAATATATATATATATATATATATATATATATATATTTTAGAGAGAGAGAGAGAGAGAGAGAGAGAGAGAGAGAGAGGGAATTTTTATTTTATATTTTTAGTTTTCGGCAGACACAACATCTTTGTTTGTATGTGGTGCTGAGGATCGAACCCGGGCCACACGCATGCCAGGCGAGCGTGCTACCGCTTGAGCCACATCCCCAGTCCCCCAAAATAATATATTTTAAATAAGTGGGATAAGCATTTTAAAATACTTACCAATTGTGTTAGCACTCTCACGTCAAAAGAATGACTAGTTACTTGAGTATTTCCTCTGAAAGATTTTTTCTAAAACAAAACAAAAAAAAAACCCAAAAAACAAAAAAGTTAAAAAGCCATACTACTGAGATTGTAAATGGAACATAAGATAATTAGGAACTATTCTACATGTACGAACCAACTAAAAGGAAACACAAGTCTTACTACTTACTTTAATTTTTTTTTTTATAAAGATAAGCTACTTCATGTATTCTGTATCAATTAATATGTACTCTTAAAACTGTTTCCTGCCAAGCACAGTGGCGCACATCTGTAATACCAGCAGCTTGGGAGGCTGAAGCAGAAGGATCGCAAGTTCAAGGCCAGCCTCAGCAAAAAGCAAGGCGTTAAGCAACTCACTGAGACCCCATCTCTAAATAAAATACAAAAAAAGGCTGGGGATATGGCTCAGTGTTTGAGTGCCCCTGGGTTCAATTCTCAGTACCAAAAAAAAAATTTCCTACTTTGATTCCTCTAAAGCAAGGATTGGCAAACACAATTGCCTGTGGGCCAAATCCACACCCCCATCTATCTCTGTAAATATTTTTTTTTCTGAAACACACAATTATTATTCATTTATATTATCATCTGTGGCTACCTCCACACTAAATAGCAGAGATAAATAGTTGTAACCAGATAACATGACTTGCAAGGTCTAAAATATTTATGCAAAGTCTGTCCATTCTTTCGCTATAGAGAGAGAAATCACTGATATTCCTCTTCCTTCAGGTCAACCCTATTTTAGAACCCTCTGTAGATCCTTGCATAAAATGGCCATGCCTAGTTTTTAAACTGCTATCATGAGATTAAATTGAAATTTATATACACTTCCTACTGCATGATTCAGGATCTCAATTACATCAGAAATAATCTCTCTCATCATTTTCTAGAAAAATAGATCTTAGAAATGAATAGATAAACCTGTTTTCATGAAGTCGAAGCCTAAAGATAGAACATCTTTTTTCTTATTTCACAAATAAAAATGATTTTTTCTTAACTCACCTGTCCTTCTAATAGATCACAATCTTCATCTTTAACTTGTCCATTAATCAAATAAACACCATTTTCTATTTGCTTGGCCCAGCGTGTAAGTCCATTCTTAAAAGAAATGCAACATGGAGATCTTTCAGATATAACCTCATCTCTAACTCCCTAGACTCCACTTTTTTCCACTAAACACAGTAAAAAAGAAAAGCCCTAATTATTAGTAATGCAGATCTCATAAAAAATAAAAATGAAGACATCTTAACTTTTTGGCACTATCATTTACTTCAAACTCTGGATTCTTTTTAACTGCATGACCACAGTAAAATTAAATTCAATAATGTTCATTATCTTTTTGCAAAATATGAGAAAAAGAACCTTAAACAAATAATCTAAAGCAGTGTTAAAAAGGAAAATATAAGCAAGCTCCATTTGTCTTAATATGGAAAAAGAAAGAAAAATGAGACATAACCAAAAAAAGAATCAAACAGAAATACAAAAGAGGGCTGGAAAATAGAAAAGAAAATTGACAAAAAGAGATAGGTGTAAGACCAAAGAGTATAGCCACTTACATAATTATTTTTTATATATGTTAATTAATAAATATTTATTACATACCTGTTATACTAAATATACTAGTATTATGACTTTGTTCCACTTCTAAAAAAAATCTCATCTGGAATTAGTTACTTATATATTACAATCATTATTATAAACAGAATGTTAGTTTTGAGGATTATAAAATGAATTTCACAAACAGAATAACAGCAGATTTTCCACTTAGCAAACACTAAACAAAATCGATTTTACCCTGATACCTTCGTATTTTTTTCCAGAGTATAGCTGACAGAAGTAGAAGAAAGTGGAATGTGAATATCAATATGAATGGTACAATCTAGAGAAAGCCATGAAGTAGACAGTCCACTTTGATACTTCCAATCGGCTGGTCTTGCTGAACTCTTTAGCAGGGAAGAAGGTGAAAAAACAAAGTACGATGTGGTTTAGATAAAAAACGTATCAACATAGCACCATAAAGTGTACAATCTAACAACTCAAACAAACCAATACACAATATATGTGGCCAAATTCCTTGATCAAAGGACTATATATTACTACAAAATAAAAAGTAATACATGGATTAAGTTCAGTATAGCCTAGGAAACCTTGGCAACCCCCTACCTCCCCTGGTAGAAGGAGGATCATAAAGTTCCATATTTAAAATTCGGAGAAATCCTCTGGACCTCTGTCTTTTACCTGTAGCTTCAGTAATGTCAGTTTTGAAGATTCTGATATGTAACTGAGCAACTACTAAGTGCCAGCCAGTCTCCTTTCTGTCCCATCCTTACTAACCATATTGCAAAATTACTTTTTCTCATTACCTTTTAGACTCTTTGACAAAATGATAGTTTATATTTAACAGAATAGACACTGTAGCTACTAATAGTCCTTATCACTTTTACTATCAACTTCTTAAATTTTCACAATTATCCAGGCATACTGGCACATGCCTGTAATCAGAGCAACCCAGGAGGCTGAGGCAGGTGGGTTACAAGTTCAAGGCCTGCCTCAGTAACTTAATGAGAACCCTGTCTCAAATAAAAAAGGCTTGGGGTGTAGTTCAATGGTAGAACACTCCTGGGTTCAATCCCAGTACTGGAAAAAAAAAATTTAAAAAACTACAAATTTTTCTTGCCTATAATAAAATTAATCATAGCTCAGAATAAAAACTATAGGTGACTGTAGATATCAGTAGAAAGTAAAGGCACTGAAATTGTTTAAACTAAATATAAAGATAAATTTAAACTTAAAAATAGTTTGCAAAAACAAAAATCTAGAGAGTAATTTTGTCTTACCTTTGGGTCATGGACATCATAAGTTCGACAAGATATTCTTTACTAATTAAGGATAAAAATGACCAAAACAAGAAGTAATTCTTGGTAATCAACAGAATATAAATCCTCAAAAAATAAAAATAATACATCTAAGAGTTCTTACAAATCACAATGCTTTACACAATTACATATACATAAATGTATAGTTATGTACATGTGTATATAAAAATTTATTTATATATGCACATAATATAAATTGCTTGGTCTAAAGTACTTGTGGTAATTGAAAACTATTTCCTCATGTTTACAAACACTGCTAATCACAATAAATAGAATGTAAGCACTTGTGACATTTTCCACAAATATATTCTCCACAACAAAAAAGGAGTGTTGTTTTGGATGGGATCAAGCCTAAGAATATCTGGTCAAAGGCCTATACATGGAACTTTCCAGTTAAATATCAAATAAGTTAAAAGCTTACCTTCTGCAGGAATGGTCGCTTTTAAAATTTTGTTTTCAGAAAGTCTGAATTTATTGGGCCCCTGGATTGCATTACTTTTTAGTGAGGCTGCTTCTTGGGGGTCCCTCTGTCCTAGAAAGTTACAGTGACTTGAAGTACCTACAGCTGGTTTTTAATGTCTTTTAATCTTGGCTCAAAGCATAAGGATTTCTTGGATGTCCTACACTGTTCAGTACAGTATACCTGTGCTTTAAATTGCACGTTATCTTTAGGAAATGAAGGTGAAAATTTTAACAAAAAAAATTTTTTTTAATTATTTTGCCTAAGCTGTCAATTGGCATTTCTCTCTCTCTAGAATCTATAGTGTTTTATGGAACCAGCCTGGGTATCCACAATGAATGAATGGATAAAGAAAATGCGGTATATTTACACAATGAAGTTTTTTTTTTTTTTTTAAAGAGAGAGTGAGAGAGAGAGGGGGACAGAGAGAGAGAGAGAGAATTTTAATATTTATTTATTTTTTCTTAGTTCTCGGCGGACACAACATCTTTGTTGGTATGTGGTGCTGAGGATCGAACCTGGGCCGCACGCACGCTAGGCGAGCGCGCTACCGCTTGAGCCACATCCCCAGCCCCTACACAATGAAGTTTTATTCAGTCATAAAGAAGAATGAAATTATGTTATTGCAGGAAAATGGATGGAACTTGAGAACATTATATTAAGCAAAATATAGCAAAAGTTAAGGGTTATATATTTTCTCTTATATGTGAAAGCTAGAGAGAAAAAAAAGGAAGGTAGTAGTGGAGATCACATAAAAATCAAAGGGAGATGAGTAGAGGAGAGGAAAGGGACCTGGGGGAAAGGGAAGGGAATATCAGGAAATAATATTGGTCAAATTATATGGTTACATTGTGTTTTTTTTTTTTTTAATCTTTATTTTTTAGTTATCGGCGGGCACAACATCTTTGTTTGTATGTGGTGCTGAGAATCGAACCCGGGCCGCACGCATGCCAGGCGAGCGCGCTACCACTTGAGCCACATCCCCAGCCCGTTACATTGTGTTTGTATATGAACACATAACAACAAATCCTACCATTATATACAACTATAATGCACCAATAAAAAAAATTATGGATTAAAAAAAAAAGAATCAGACATTAAGAAAGATTGCATTAAAAAAAAAAAAAGAATCAGGGCTGGGATTGTGGCTCAGCGATAGAGTACATGCCTAGTGTATGCGGGGCACTGGGTTCAATCCTCAGCACCACACAAAAATAAAATAAAGGTATTGTGTCCAAGTACAACTAAACCAAAACATTAAAAAAAAAAAAAAAAAAAAAAAAGGAGAATATACCGTGCTTGATTCTACAAGGGTATACAGCTGATAAAAAATTCAGAATCCTGAGTTCTTGCTACCTCTAAATCTTTATAACCCTGAGATAGGATTAACAGCAGTTATTACTTTTGCTATTATTATTGGAAACTCTAATTATGTGACAGTTATCAAAAACCTTACAAATTATGTCTATTTTTAAAAATGATATAAAAGAATGTTTTAAAAAACTTGCAGAAATATTATTTTGGTACCATATACTATTTAGCTATAAACTCTTAAATAAAAGATACTTTTTTGTAGATGAGCAAACGTGAAGTATTACTCGTTCTGAGATCTCCTCCTCTGTGAAATTCCACAGTCTTTTTCTATTCATAGACTTTTCCATGGCAAATATTAGCTGAAAGACAGGAAAATACACATTAATTGAATGTAAAATGAAAATTCAGTGTAGAAATAGATAATTACATGTCCTTAAGCTCCTATGTATCTTTAAAATTCTATGAGTCTAATCAATTTTTCTTTCCTTTAAAATATAGAATATATTTACCATTTTGGATTTCATTTTTAAGGATTTACATAAAAATTAGGTACATAGATATGATTCACTATCATTAATTATTAGTTGGACATAAAATTTTGATTTTGGGCAGCCAGCATTTACATAAAATGTAGAATAGAGATTTTATTTTAATTGGATGAGAAACAACACGTGATTTTAACCACAAAAATGCAGCATGCTAACCAATTGAGCATTTCTTATTTCAATGTCACAAAAGACTTATGACAATTATAAGAAAAATAGAAAAACAGATTAAAGTACAAAAAATCGGAATAGAGATATAAATCTGTACCAGAAATAATTATAAAATGCATGTGTGAAATGGGGCTACCATAAATGTAGCTCTAAGCTTTTAACAAAAATATGCAGAGCAGAGAGCTGAGATTGTGGCTCAGTGGCAGAGCGCTTGCCTCATGCATGTTAAGACACAGGGTTTGATCCTCAGCACCATATAAAAATAAATAAACAAAATAAAGATATTGTGTCCATGCACAACTAAAATTTTTTTAAAAAAAAAATATGGTCTATAAGTTGAAAACAAACAACTGATCAAAAGAGGTACAACTTTCTTGATGAGGATGTCAAAGAAATTTTTTCCAGAAATATAATATTGAAGAATATGACAACCAACATTTTTAACAATAAACCCCATAGAATAGATAAACAAATTTTATAGGGGCTGGGGATGTGGCTCAAGTGGTAGCGCGCTCGCCTGGCATGCGTGCGGCCCGGGTTCGATCCTCAGCACCACATACCAACAAAGATGTTGTGTCCGCCAAGAACTAAAAAATAATAAATATTAAAAAATTCTCTCTCTCTCTCTCTCTCTCTTTCTCTCTCTCTCCCTCCTCTTTCACTCTCTCTTTAAAAAAAAAAAAATTTTATATAGAGTTATTCCTTACAATGTCTCTCAATATAGGCCAATGGAAACAAAGTTATTGAAATTTGACAATTTCTAAGATACAGAATTTCTAAAAATCACATTTTTTTTTTCAGTTGTAAATGGACACAATACCTTTATTTTGTTTATTTATTTTTATATGGTGCTGAAGATTGAGCCCAGAGCCTCACACATCTCACGTGAGGCAAGTGCTCTACCGCTGAGCCACAACCCCAGCCCCTAAAATATTACATTCTTAAGAACAAAAAATACTAAAGCAAAAGGAAGGAGGACCTGACTGGATCTCTCTACACGAAGTACACATACACACAGTATCAACCGCAAAAGCATACATAAGCAATGCTCCTAACATTAGATACACAAATAATAAATATTTAAACTATATTTCAAATGGCTAAAGATGATGAACTGTAATGAAAGAGGTAGAAGTGTAAACGATTTGCCTACAAAGGGAATATTTCTTTTTTTTTTTTTAAAGAGAGAGTGAAAGAGGAGAGAGAGAGAGAGAGAGAGAGAGAGAGAGAGAGAGAGAGAGAGAGAGAGGGAGAGAAAGAGAGAATTTTTAATATTTATTTTTTAGTTCTCGGCGGACACAACATCTTTGTTGGTATGAACCCGGGCTGCACGCATGCCAGTCGAGCGCACTACTGCTTGAGCCACATCCCCAGCCCGGGAATATTTCTTCTTACATTCTTAGGCACAAATATCAAAGACATGAGAGTGGGACATGTGATAGGAGAGGTTACAAAACTGGAATGACCTATAGCCCCTTGGGTTCTAAGCTGCACATTTTGGTGGGGGTGGTTTACTAGGGATTAAACCCAGGGACATAGCCACTGAGCCACATCCCTAGACCTTTTTTGTATTTTATTTAGAGACAAAGTCTCATGGAGTTGCTTAGCACCTTGCTGTTGCTGAGGCTGACTTTGAACACACAATCCTCCTGTTTCAGCCTCCCAAGCTGCCGGGATTACAGGTGTATGCCACTGTGCCTGGCTAAGCTGCACATTTTTAAAATAAAAAAATTTTCCTTGGGGAATCTGTGGGATTTTGTACTACTGAAGAGTATAAGGTTCTATTTTCTCTCTTGAGATGTAAAATACCCTTGTGAAAGTTTACTTAGGTCTTAAGTACTAACAGAGATGAAAGCTGCCTGCACAGAGTTTGATTTAGGTTTGTGTTTAAGATAAAACAGTTTAGGACAAAGTTATCCAATTCTCTGATAGAAGAATAAAACAAAACACACAGGGAATCCAGGATATATACTCTGCCCAGGAATAAAGAATAAGTATTTGCTATTCAAATTTTATTCTCAAGATCTTAAGAGAACAAACAGAATAATTTCACATTATAGCAATCAATTGGTACTAAGTAAAGGTCTAGTAGAAAACTACTATTGCACAAGAAAATTTCCTGAACCACTATAACTTGTTTCATAATACTGACATACTAAATTTCTTCAACCATTATGCCTTGTTTCATAATATTGAGATACTATCTGTAAAATAAAAAACTTTTAAATATGTAGCTTTGGTTGAAAATAATATTTACATTCCTTACATTTAAGATACCCAAGTAATTAAGTAGAAAAGGTATTTCAACATAATCCTAGCCTAGTGAATTATGCAGCATAATCTAAATATGCCTAGGGTAACTGCAAACACATAAAATTAATTAAACAATATATAACTGATTTAATAAGAATTTCTGATATATTACTTACTCTGCGCAGGGTATTTTGAAAATCATTTGCCAGTTCCAAAGTTGTAATGATAAATACTCCAAGAACTAAAAGTCCCCCTGGTAGCATTCTGGATACCTAAAAACAAAAATACAGTATTAGCTCCCATAAGCATATTCAAACTTTTCTATTTAAGAAACCAAATATTAAATCAGCAACTACTTACCAAGTACCAACTACATTCATAACATCAAGGTAGGGACAGTTGAAAAATTAGTTAAAATAATGAGAAACATGGCAACAAAGATGAATGGGATATCATTAGGTACACAATATTCCCAGAGGGTCCTTAGCTTTTCACATTAAAGTTGCTTTACAAATAAAAACCACTTAATAATAACATCCTTCAGCTACATTAATATATAAGCCCTTTTCTCAAAAGACTAAAAGACTAAGATAACTTCTGAAATCTTTTCAATGGTTTCCCACAATCAGCAAAATAAAATATTTTTTTTATTAGACTTATACTTCAGTCTTCCTAGAATCTGGTCAATCTGATGTTCTAAGCCTTGTTTGATACTACTTTCTCTGAAATATTAAAAGTATCCATCAAAAACTACTCACAGTTTTACATACCTATCCCCAGGCTTATTCTGTGCCCTTATTCAGGCTGTTCCCTCATCCCGAATTGACTTTCTCTTATATTTCCACATATCTGAATTCTATTGAATACTTCAAAATCAGCTTGAAGAAGCTGACTTCCCTGATCATTTGAACTCCCGTAGGACTTTGGCATAGTTTTCCCATGGCCCTTTATCACAGAACCCTGCATTATATGTACAAACTACCAGTTTGTCCTCCATAATATCTCTATTTCTCTTCACATGATTGTAGCTAGTTCTCAATGCCTCACGGATTTTTCTCTGCCATCTATATTCAGAGACCAGAATGCTCCAGTTAGCTTTTGTGACTTAATGTATAATCAAATGATCACAAAGTCCTCAGAAAATTAGATACCATGATCTAAGCTCTATTGTATTTGCATTATGTCTGTTAATGGTTCCCTCTGATTTCACAAATTCTACTCCCTTAAATTTGATACAATTTTCATATTTAGCATGGAGGATCTATACATCTTTTCTAAAGACCACCAACACACAAAATTTGCCATTTTTTCCCAAAGGTAAAAAGGTTAATCAAATTTACTATATAAATTCATATTCTTTCTCTGTGTTTAGACAGACAGACATACATATATGTATGCCATATACAATTTTATAGGAAATCAAAAGCAAAATTAGAATTAAAAAAGTTATTTATAGACCATTAGGAATGTAATGCAAAAATATTTGATACTTTCTTTAGAAAGTATTTCTTGGATTTGGTTTTTAGAACTATATACTATTCCATCACAAATACAGGAACATGTATGTATACGCACAAGTACACAAGTTTGTGTGTTTAAAGGATTTAAATTTGATTTGAGTAGGAAATACTATTATTCTACTTTTATCTTAATCTAAACACTTTTGTTGGTTATTTGTTTTTTTACAGTGCTGGAGATCAAACCCAGGTTCTTATACATGCTAAATAAGTGCTCTATTCCCAACCCCCCATTAAGTGATGTAATTCTTGCAATACTCTTAAGTGAATTAGTTTACTCGTTAGCCCCTCTCACCCCTAAATCCATGTCTTCCTCTCATACTGCCAACACTGTTCTCCTAGATGCTCACCCTAAAATCCTTACTCATCTTTAGCTTCTATCAGCCCACATCTCTTCATTCCCAATCCACTTATCACTAAATTTTGGTTCTAGCTCTTTCTCTATGATCACCCTGTCTATTCATTCAGGCATTAATTTATCGACTATTTTAGAGCTCCCATTATAAACTATAGAAATACTATGCTAGGCACTCAGAATACAGCAATTACTAAAAAGGTGCCCTCTCCCCAAGTTAAGGTTCATGTCATCACTGTTTGGAATACATTGCAAGTATATATTTTCTATTCTGTTTCCACTCACTATTCTGCATGCGAACTGTTCTAAGATATAAGTTACCTTCTAAATTACTGGCAAATCAGTCACACTATCCCCTTCTCAAAATCAGGAGCTTTGACAGTCTACCATATCTACCAATACACTCCTTAGGATACCACTCAAAAGCCATCAAAACTGGCCCTTCCAGTTTTATGTATAATTACATTCTTTTACATATTCCATGTTTCAACTATACTTAATTGCTTGCTGTTATCCTAACATACTCTTTGCTTCTATGCCTTTGTGTCACTTATCCATATTGTCCTAGCTATATTCAATGTGCTCTGACTTCTGTTGGCAAAGTCTTACTTGGCCTTTAAATCCAGAACCATCAGCAGCTTATTAAGAACAAGGACTCTGAAATCCTAGTCTAATAATCTGAGAACAAAGTACTTTTTCTTGTTAGTCAAATAAATACAAACTTAACTATATAAAGAGATAAATACCATTACCTGATTGGCATGTTCTGTGGCCCATTCTTCATCCAAATTATCCAACTTAGCTTTGGGATGTTTGAGGTTCTCATTTTGCTCTTCTTTGGGTGGTGTTCTAGTGGCAAGAATCACATAATCCTTTTGTGAAGAACACTTCAAAAACAAATTATAAAAGCTTATTAGAGCTTTATAAGAGCTTATCTGATTAAGAAATCAGATACCTTAGCTCTTAGGACATGCAAAAACTGAATAATACTTGTACTAAGTTAAGTACCCTTTTTATAATGGAATATTTATACCAAATTAATATCCATATTATAATGGAATCTGCATTTATGAAAATTAATGTTTATTGCTAAATGATAAACTTAGGGAACACTGAACAGCTCAGTTTAATTACAGTGAAAATTTCCTAAAAAGACTGACTATAAAGCTGATAATGCAAGTTAGCTTAACAGGGGTCCACTTTATGCTTTGAGTACAAATTTTGCTGCCTGCCTACAAGTAGATTATTTAAAACTGACATGGTTTAGTTTTGTTTTCTCTTTTCTTCTTCTTCACACTCTTCTGCTCCCTAACAGCAGGGTAGACAAGACTAACATTTTCCTATCCCAGGCTAAGCTATTGAGTCCCTCACTGCCCACAAGCATAAAGAAACTCCAAACCTGGGAACTGGAACAAGAGCTCTCTCAAGGACACCTGATCGACACCAATCAGTTTTATCTACTGATAATGTTTGGAACCCACTCCTTGTATTCCTCTTTTAAAAGCCCTGTGTTTTCCCTGGGAGGGAGAATCATGGCTTCTGGAACAAGAGTCCCCTGTGTTTCTCTTTTGCTAGCAAATAAAACTTTCTTTTTCTCAAAACCTTATCCTCATTATTGGCTCAGCACTGGGACAAGGACTAAGCTTTTGGTATCATTAGGATGCTGTCATCTTCATATTTGACCTGAAACTCCTTAAGGATAATTAGCATCATCTCAGGATAGAAAATAAAGGAAGATTAATTATTTCTACAGAAGTTACTTTCAGAACGCCAGGTTCTAATGTACACAGGAAAATAATAGAGGTCCTGACTGAAAGAAGCTCCTCTTTTTTCATCAACTGTTTAACTAAGTAAACAAACAAACAAAAAAACTGGCACTAGGAGTTGGGAACAAGGAAGCTTGAGGAGAAGAAAAGTGATGAGCTCTGAAGTAAAAAAGAAAAGCTGTAGAAAATCAGAAGGAATAAAAAGACAGCATGAAAACATATTGGAAGAAGGGCATTAAATTGTGAGATACTTATTTGCAAGATGGCAGTTGTACTAAGCTCTCAAAGTAGCATACATCCAGCAAGGCAAGTATGGAAGACTATCTTTATTCCTGACCTTTAATCTCTACTGATCATATCTTTAACACTCTTCCCTTTTTTTAAAAAAATATTTTTTCTTAGTTGTTGATAGATCTTTATTGTATTTATTTATACATGGTGCTGAGAATCAAACCCAGTGCCTCACACATGCCAGGCAAATGTGCTACCCCTGAGTCCCCGTCCCAGCCCCACTCTTCTCTTTTTCAAAATAAAGGGAAGGGAAATATTTGAATAAAAATTTCTAACAAAAAGGCCCATATATTAGATGCTAAGTTACCTGAGTCAAAAAGAAGTTCAGGTCACTGCCAAGACAGGCAGTCTGGCTATCTAAAGACGGGTCTTGGAGAGTGGTACTACATGGATGAACAGTGCAGATATGCCCTGTCTTACAAGAAATCTAATTTTTGAAAACTCTGAAAATAAATCTTTCTCTGAGGCTAAAGTGACATTACTAAGCTGATGAATAACAACGTAGAAAACCTGAATCTCATGAAGGACCTAAGCCCTCTGGGCAGTGTATTCCTTTTCCTTTTTCTTCTTTTAATACAGGATATTTATTATTTTTTTTTTAATGGGAATTAAACCTAGAGCCTTGCGCATGCTGGACAAGTACTCTACCACAAGTTGTACCTCTAGCCCAGCACATTCTTTATCAGTAAGTAACTTGAGCCATCAAATTTTAAGAGAAAAGAGCTTAGGGATGTTAACAGAATCATAATAAGGAGTAAAATTATGCAATTTGAAGGTTCTAAGCCATCAGACCAAAATAGGCAGAAAGAAAACTGGCAAAATAAGACTCTTTATTTAGTACTACGTCTTAAAAATCAAGTGGCTGCTTATGTTTTGTAAAATAACTGTCCAAATCTCTGTTCTATTCAATGTTGATTTTTAAAACTTAACTATGAGGGAGATGATCTATTTTTCAAATTTCCCCCAAACCCTTTCTTTCTCTAAGGTTTTTTTTTTTTTTTTTTTTTTTTTTAAATTCACTAAGATGGAAATAAGAGCATGTAACAAAAACATTACCACTGTTGGTCTAAGTCTGAGATAAGACAAATCAGAATGTCAAAAGTATTTTTTTAAAAGACCTGGACAATCAGGAATTAATAAGATTACAAGGGGGTACAAAATGCTTTGGAAAGATTACCAAATATAAATGCACTGGTGAGTAAAAATTAAATTTTAGAGTTTCTACATTATATTACTTTCAGTGTCATCAAAAGGGAATGGGTCTGACTTTAAAAAAACAAACAAACAAACCTGGGTTAGGTCTGTACTATTAAATTTATGTTTCCTCAAAGATCCACCTAAGATTTACTTATACATCAGACCCTTCCATCCACCAATCGTAAGTTTACTTTTATATAGCATAATTAGCTTCAATGAACAAATAATTTGTTATATCAATAAATGTACATACCTGTCCTATCAAAAGACCAGAGACAAAAGCTTTTCCTTGGAGACTGATGTTTGAAAGATATTGGCCAACACTCTCTTCTACGATGTAGGTTCTTCCCATTTTTGAGAACTAATTCAACTCCTATGTTACAAGGAAAAATTGTATATAGCATCGTTAGGTAAAAATACAAATTTTTATGTTTTTAGCAGGGAGGGTAGTATAGTGAGAAAAAAATGGTGTACTACCCAGATACTACCTCATGTCTTGCAGTGATTGCTTATTAAACAAAGTACTCTTTTCTTGCAAAGTTCAAATGTAGTGCCACAATTCTTTTCAACAGTGTTACAGGAAATGACTACCAATAAACCAGAGTTGAGATGAGAGATCACACCTATTTTTCATACTTGGGGTAAGTAAGGGACAGGACACTAAACTATCACTTGAAACACCTGATTTTTTACTTTAGATCTATTTCTTAATTGTCTTAGTTTTGATGTGACTTGAAATAATCAACCTTCCTGGACTCTGGTTTCCTAACCTAAAAAGTAAAGAATTTGGATCTTGAAAGATTTGAAAACCTATCTAATTCTAGGATTCTGTTACTCTAAGTACAGACTATTTGCATTTCTCAAGTGGTAGTACTTCACATAACAACAACCTTAATTGAAATGTTAATATGTATAATATTTGGAAGACAAAATCAACATTATTCTAGGTAAAACTGATTTAATTTACCTTAGTTATCACGAAATGTCGTTAGATACTTTTGTTTGTAATTCCTCGATGTCTTCACAACAAATTCAAAAGTAAGGACAAGAGAAAAATAATCAATTTCATGTAAGAACTAAATCACCCATTCACAGAAGGCCCTCCTGACTGCAGGGAAGATGACACCGGGAATGCCTCATTTTCAATAAAGAAATCACTATTTTTTTTCCAAAGAGTAATCAAACATGAAGCAAACTCCAAACTGTGCTTAGACATTACAGAATTAAGATCTGGAAACAATTCTATTAATGGTGGCGCAGTGACAAATGGTTTTTAAGAACCTAACTTTTGTTACAACTGTTTTCATTTTTAAAAATCGACTCAACATTCTAATGTCACCTTAAAACACAGCTTACATTTAAACTCTTCTTGGTTTATTTTTATCCTCTTCCAAAAGGAAAACAACAACAACGAACTGGGCTCCTTGGCTGCAAAATGGTGAAGCCAATTTGGAAAGCAGTATGGAGATTCCTGGGAAAGCTGGGAATGGATCCACCATTTGACCCAGCTATCGCCCTTCTCGGACTATTCCCTGAGGACCTTAAAAGAGCGCTCTATAGGGATACGGCTGCATCAATGATTATAGCGGCACAATTCACAATAGCTAGACTGTGGAACCAACCTAGATGCCCCTCAATAGATGAATGGATAAAAAAAATGTGGCATATATACACAATGGAGTATTATGCAGCACTAAGAAATGACAAAATCATAGAATTTGCAGGGAAATGGATGGCATTAGAACTGAAAGACCCCCGAACTTGGGTACTTTCCGTCTGAGGAGACCCGTTCCCAAGAATCAACGAGACCACGAAGATCGGATGCAAGCAGCAAGAGGTTTATTCAGTCACACGGGTACCCGGGGCGACAAGCTCTATGAGACTTGCGCGCCCCCGGCTCATCCCGAGGGGCTTATACAGAACTTGCGAGCAGAAGCAGAAGTACAGAAGCCAGATGCATGGTTACAGGGTTCTTATTGGAGGATTTAGGTGAGGCGGGGGTTATTTCTCGGAAATCAGATAAAGTTGTTGACTTGACCAGTTTCTGTTCCCTTCCTGTTCTTGTTGTTCCCCCCTTTGACCGGGTGTCAGCCTGTGAACACCCTGTTTTTGTAACCGTCCTTGAGCAAGCCCAACCGTTAAGTTTGCACACCCGGTTGCCCCACTGACCTCCTTTTGCAAACAACTGTATATCTCAAGCCTTGCATTACAAAAGGATTGTGCCATAAGCTGGGTTGGGGTCTTTCAGAACAGATTATGCTAAGTGAAGCTAGCCAAGCCCTAAAAAACAAATGCCAAATGTCTGCTTTGATATAATGAGAACAACTAAGAACAGAACAGGAAGGAAGAGCATGAGGAAAAGACTACAGTAAACAAAGACGAATGGGGGGAGAGAAACGGGGAGAGAAGGGAAAGCACATGGAAATGGTAGGAGACCTTCAACGATACATAAAATTATAAGAGGTTATGAGGGGCAAGGGGGAAGGAAAAAGAGGGAGAGAATTGAACAACAGCAGGGGAGGTAGAGAGGGAAGATGGGAGGGGAGGGGAGGGGAGGGGGGATAGTAGGGGATAGGAAAGGTAGCAGAATACAACAGTCACTAATATGGCATATGTAAAAATGTGAATATGTAACAGATGTGATTCTGCAGTCTGTATTTGGGGTGAAAATGGGAGTTCAAAACACAATTTGAGTCAAATGTATGAAAGATGATATATCATGAACTATGTAATGCTTTAAATAATCAATGAAAAAAATAAAATTAAAAAAAATGAAAAAAAAAGAATTCCTGTTGAATCACCAAAAGCATCTAAGGAGGAGGACTCACGTGAGGCAAGTTCGGCAGAACTGGACTAGAGTGTACACCGGAATGACTGTCCATGTTTCCTACACTGGGTCCCTTCTCGGTGCCCAAGCGTGCGCGCGCACACACACACCCCTAGACACGCATATTACCAGCTTAGCTGACTCACCTGTTCTCAGGATGCGAACGCTGCCAGATAAATCTCCCGGACCGTCGGTGCACCGAGAAAAAGACTGAGGTGCACGAGCCCCAGCCTCCAGGGACCAGAATACCCTCTGGTTCCAATTCCACAGCCAATGAATTCATCAGAAAGCGACCGACTTCTTACACCTCACTTCCCACCCTAAACCTAGGGTCTCGAGTCAGGTGGCGCAGACCGATGACGCACATTATCCCCTCTCCATTCGTCGAGGCTCTACAGCTACAGCGGCCGCGGTCGCTACCCCGCCCCCTTCTGGGCGCCATTGAGAGCGTGGCGGTAGCCCAGAGCCTGCCGTGCGGCCCTGTCGGGACCGATGCCCTCTAGTGGCTCAGTGCCTAGAAGCCGCCAAAGAGGACGACCCATGGCATCCCGTGGCTTTGACGGTAAGGCAGCCCTGCTCTTCAGGGAGGGAAATGGGTTGACGAGTACGTCTATGGCGCCACCGCGTGGACAGGGATCCTGCAGCCGAATGAGGAGAGCCGGGGGGCGGAGAGAGAGGAGGAAGCGGAACGGGTGCTTCGGGGCTGGGAGCCACGGAAGGGAATGAGAAAAACACTACGTTTCCCAGAGGCCTGCGAGGCGTGGAGCGGTTGGGACTGGGAGCCGGAAATTGAATTGCTCGGCGGGGTCGGAGGCCGCTTCTGAACTCGGACTCCCAGGGAGCACGGCTTCCGGCTGCGTCTGCACTTTGGGCGCGGGCGCCGAGGCGCGTCGGGCGCCTACCCTATAACGCAGGACTCGATTTCCCAGGGTCCCGCCGCGGGAGTCTTCGGCGGGCAGGCGCGCGCGAGCATCCGGCCGAGACTGCAGACGCTGCGTCCCCGGCTTCGGGGTCCTGTCCTTCGCCTTTCTTCTCCGGTTGTGCTGCGTCGGCTCCTGTCGCCGGCCCGATCGACATGGCGGCAGTGTTGCAGCAAGTCCTGGAGCGTACCGAGCTGAACAAGCTGCCTAAGTCCGTCCAGAACAAACTTGAAAAGTTCCTTGCTGATCAGCAGTCCGAGATCGATGGGCTGAAGGGGCGGCACGAGAAATTTAAGGTGGAGAGCGGTAAGCGAGATGCTGTTCCCGCCCTTGGCTCCACTTGGAGCTGTGGCCCATCTTCCGCCTTTGCACACTTGCCCTCCTCTTTACATCTGCGACGTTTTCTATTAGTATCTCTTTCAGGGCCCCTTGAGTGCCCAAGGCCTTCTCTTTCCTACTCCCGCATGTTGGTAAGAAGGATCCACCGTTGTTTTTCCAAATCGGAATCCACTCTTCCTTGTAATTAGGGTGATCTCACGTAGGCAGTCTTAGGTTTGTCCAATAAACAAATTTTTTTTGCATCAGACATTTGAGCGTTTGCAACTTCTATCTCTTTATATCTACAGAAACTGATCTATTTGTTGCACTGTAAATGGCAGTAAT
Organism: Spermophilus citellus; assembly: GCF_964194105.1. Lineage (NCBI taxonomy): Eukaryota > Metazoa > Chordata > Mammalia > Rodentia > Sciuridae > Spermophilus > Spermophilus citellus. The sequence continues at coordinate 148,307,143 of NC_138187.1, forward strand.
TTCTGCTCTATTTTCTAGTCACCTGAATTCCTAAGAATTCAAAACAAAACAGAGTCTGATGACCACTTCGTGCACTTGTTAGTATACATGTCACACCATGATCCCATATCGAATTAGTGTGCCCCAAAATGAGTTTAGATGCAAAAGACAGCACTGGAAACTCAGTGAACTTGCAGTAAAAAAAAATTTAATGTTAATTCTCTCTAAAAGTTGGAATTTCATAGAAAATACGTTGAGTTCTGCTTCTATTTATCGATAGTGGGCCTTCAAATAAGAAAATTATCCACAGTGTCTTGAACATCCTTGAAAAAACTTTAAGAATATAGTGATTATTGATAATAAAATACAAATTCCTGTCTTTTTTTGAATTTGCCCTTAGGGGAAGTTGATTTTTTTTCTTTTTTTTTTTTTTTGCTAGATTACCCAGAAATTTCCACCTAAATAAATTTTCCACTTCAAAGAAGTGTAATTGTCTGAGCAGAATTGATCTTGAAATTAGACAGTTCTCAGAATCCCACAGCTAAATATACACTGCATTCTGTCCAGTAATTTGCACAGTAAATATTGAGCATTAGCTGTATGCTGGATACTGTGCTGAAGCAGCCTGTCTCAGTCTCTTCTCTTGGGAATTTACACATTAATTTTTACAGAAGCTTAGTAATTTTATGCGTTCAGTTATTTTGAGTATTTTACAACAAACCTTTTAAAACAAAGCAGTTTTTAACCTAAACATTTTTTTTCATGTAATAAATACTTTTAAAAATCTGCCTTATGCCAAGTAGTCTACTGATGTCTGAGTAAAATACTAACACATATGATATCTTGCCTGCCTTGAAGAAGTTAATTTATAAACCCCTTTTAGGCCTTATTTTCTTTTGTCATGTGAGTCAGTTGGAAATGTTAATGAATCCTTTTGTGTGCTTATAGATGTTAGAGTCTCTTCTTTGGAGTGCAGTTCCAATATTGTATCTTAGATTTTAAAATCAAAGTCTTTAGGAATTAGCAGTATTAATAGTGTATTTGGTTTTATTTTTATTTATTTTTTTCTACTTGCATTCTGTAGAACAACAGTATTTCGAGATAGAAAAGAGGTTATCCCACAGTCAGGAGAGACTTGTAAATGAAACACGTGAGTGCCAAAGCTTGCGGCTTGAGCTAGAGAAACTCAGTAAGTATTTATTTATACCTTTATAAGTATAAGCATTCTTGGAGTGTTGAGATCTCCAGATACTCTTTGTGTTGTTTGAAAACATTTGCTTACTGTATATGAAAATACTAGTTAAGTATTAGTGTTTTTGTTTATGGTGACATTGATTTTTTTCACTCAGTAAAGACTGCAAGAACACAGGGCTTAATAATCATGAGACCTGGGGTTTTTTTGTTCTTGTTTTGTTTTTTGGTACTGAGTATTGAACCCAGGGGCAGTTAACCACTGAGCCACATCCGTGACCCTTTTTATTTTTTATTTTGAGAGAGAATCTCTCTAAGTTGTTGAGGCTGGCCTCAAACTTTGAATCCTCCTGCCTCAGCCTTCAGAGTTAATTGGTGTGACAGGCGTTCATCACTGCACCCACCAATACCTGAGTTCTAGTTCTGATTTTGCTGTTAAAAGTGGTTTGGCCATATGTAAAACAAAGCAGAGTCTGATGGTTTTAAAAGTAGTAGGCCCACATGGGCTTCTACATAATCAGCTTTACATATCAAATAAGATTTTTAAAGTTATTGAAAAAGCTAAAGCAGTACATAACTGAACAATTGGGGTGATAGAATTGTTTTACATTGACAAATTAAAGCCTATTGATTCCATTATTTGACTTCTGTTATTATTTTTATAAACATTTATGAAACTCAGAGTATTTCCTCTTTCAGGCCTAGTTCTTGTGAATGATGGGTAGCCAGTTCTCTTAGTTTTCTTCTATCATTAACTTCTAGATAGTATATAAGATTTTAAATGACGTGTATGTTCTTTTTTTTTACTATAAAAGAAAGCAAATGTCAGGTGACATTTAATAGAGAAAGGGCATAATTAATTCCTTTTAAATATAGCTTGATTTTACTTTAATTTGGAGAAGCAGGAAGCTCATAATCAAGGGAATGTTAAAATTTCAGCTTTCTCTGAAAAATATTCATTGACTCTTTGGGTTTAATGTGTGTTTTAGCTACTCTTGGCACACTCCACTTTTAAAACATGATGTACATAGCTGATGTGTGTTTTTATGTGCAGGAGCATAAATAAACTAGATCTGGTTCATCTGTACATAGCTTTTCCTTGACAAAGTAAATAAAAGATCTGTTCATGGGCTGGGGATGTGGCTCAAGCGGTAGCGCACTCGCCTGGCATGCATGCGGCCCGGGTTCGATCCTCAGCACCACATACCAACAAATATGTTGTGTCCGCTGAGAACTGAAAAATAAATATTTAAAAAAATTCTCTCTCTCTCTCTCTCTCTCTCTCTCTCTCTCTAAAAAAAAAAAGTTCTGTTCATCATGAAAATGGTTGTGTTTATAGCTTTAATTAATCTGGCTGGGTGAGAGTACAGGGGGCAAACCTACACAAAGATCAAATATTTTCTACAATTATGTTTATATTGGGGGGAAGGGTACCAGGGATTGAACTCAGGGGCACTCAACCACTGAGCCACATCCCCAGCTCAATTTTGTATTTTATCAGGGACAGGGTCTCCCTGAGTTGCTTAGCGCCTCACTGTTGCTGAGGCTGGCTTTGAACTCACAAGCCTTCTATATCAGCCTCCCGACTTCTGGGATTACAGGCATGCACCACCGTGCCCAGCTATGTTTGGATTTTTTTATATGAAGATAATTCTAGACCTTTAAGTCTCGAAAGCAGTAAATAAATTAAAGCAAATTAAGAAATCAACACTAATTTAGCAGAGTTTTTTCCCCTTTTACAATCAGTGACTTAAATAGAAGTAAAAATTTGAATTGGTAATGATGTGTTGTTCATTAAATTGCTAGCATATAATATAGATATGTTTTGTGGAGGAAGTTCCAAAAAATATATTACTCATAATTATCTGCATTTTTTTTTAGGAGAGAAACTGTAAGGAAAGAGCATTATGAAGTAGATATTAGGGAATAATCATTAAATATCAAGCATAATTTTTTCTTCCATGTTAAAGCAAGTCTTTCGAGTAATAGGTGTGGAATTGGCAAATGTCTGTTATTATGATTTACTCAATGTATTTTATTTGTTTAAATGATTTTTTGTCTTGATCTATCATTTTTACTTGATTTTCTCATTTATAAATTAGTTATGATGTAGTTTTGTATAACATATGTTGGTTCTTCAGAAGATGGTGAAAAATAAGGAAATTGATAACTGTATGTTTTCACTGCAGACATTGGTAGAATTATTACACATTTGATTTTGGACATTGAATAGCATATTCAAAATTTTTGTCTAAAACAGTAAATTTGATATAAAGACCAATCTAGAATGTGTTTACAACTCCATCTTTCTGGGTTTCAATTTCTTTATTTTAAAAAAGTATAAGCATGGCAGCTGGATGGAAACACTCATTGCAAGATTCAAGCTTACGTACATATGTTCAAAATTTTCTCTTATCTAGACAGTCAATTGAAGGCACTAACTGAGAAAAACAAAGAACTTGAAATTGCTCAGGATCGAAACATTTCCATTCAGGTAAAAGATATTTCTATGTATAAAGTTAATTGTTAATATTCCCAAGGAAGGTTTCTGTTTATTAGATGTTAGTGGTAAAATGAAATATGTCCAACTAGGAGAAGCTACCAACAAAAACAAGAGTATACAGATTTTCTAGTTGGATATTTTTGTGTTATTTTGACAGATTGTGAATTTCTTTTATTCAATAAAAAGTCTATAAAGTGTATTATTCCAAATGTTTTGATCTAGTTGGTTTTTAAGTGGAACCACATTGATAATCATTTCCTTAAAGCAGTGATAAGAGTAACATTGAATTTGATTGTAACTATTACTGACCATTTTGTTTAACATAGTCACGCCCAGTGCTTCTTTAATCAGATCAAACTTTGAACTATTAACATTTCTTTCTTAAGATTTGCATTTGAAGGGCTGGGGAAATAGCCCAGTTGGTAGAGTGCTTGCCTTGCATGCACAAGGCCCTGGGTTCAATCCCCAGCACTACACACACACACACACACACACACACACACACACACACAATCTCTAAAAGAAGAAGAAAAAGATTTGCATTTGATTGAGGGGGATGGTCAAAGGTATTTCTTTCACATCTTTGAAAGAAAGACAAAATTCCACTCCCAGAATCAATAGGAACATAAAAGTCCCATGACATAGCTAGAAATAATTTCACAAGAAATGCAAACTTAAATATTAAGGAAATTAAAACACACTACTGAAAATGCACCTTTATAAATGGAGATATAGCATGTTCCAAATTTATATGTTGGTTAAAAGTATTTTGACTCTAAAATCCAAATGGGATAGGTTGAAATTTGGTATCATGGCTCTGAAGGAGATTTGGGGAAAAACATGTAGTAATAACTAGAATAATTCTGAAAAAGAAATATCAGTTTCAAAGTACTTGGCTAGTCATGTTAAAATGTTTCACAAAGCTAAGATCATTGAAATTTTATGACGTTGGTGTAAGAATCAGCATAAAGAACAGAATATATTTCTGAAGTACAACCCAATACAGAGGAAAGCTGCCATCAGTTCTTCATGAATCTGATAAAAAATATGGACACAGTACAGAAAAACTAGGCAAACAAATTAAATTCGGGAAAAAAAATTTTAAATTGAAGTAGAAAGCAATTCTTTTTTTTTTTTTTTTTTTTCACCTTTTAAAAATGTCTCCATTATAGTTCTATGTACTGAGGGGATTGGTAGTCCGTATTGTAAGTGCACAGGATACATAATATAACAATACAATTTGGCCAATATCACTCCCCAGCACTAATACCTTCCCTCCCCACTTCCCACGCCTTGGTCCCTCTACTGACCTCTTTTTGATTTTCACGAGATCCACCCTCACTCAGCTTTCTTTTCCTCTTTCCTTTCTAGCTTTCACATACAAGAGTAACATAACCCTTAACCTTCTGTTGATTTATTTAAGTTAACATAATGTTCCCTAGTTCCATCCATTTTCCTACAATTGTTATCATTTCATTTTTCTTTATGGCTGAATAAAACTCCATTGTATATATGTACCACATCTTCTTTATCCATTCATCCATTGATGGATGGTTGGTTCCATAGGTTTGCTATTGTGAATTGTGCTGTTATAAATGTGGATAGGCATTTATCATTGTAGTATGACAACTTTCATTCTTCAGGTTAAATAAATACCACAGTGGTATAGCTGGGTCATGTAGTGGTTCTACCCTATCCTACTAAGGAACCTCCATACTGATTTCCATAGTGGCTATACTGATTTGTCAGTCCCACACATCAGTATAAAAGTATTTGATTTTCTTCACATCCTCTCCAGCATTTATTATTATTTGTACTCTTTTATGGGGGGTGGATACTGGAGACTGAACTTGGGCACTCAAACACTGAGCCACATCCCTAATCCCTGTGCCTTTTTTTTTTTTTTTTTTTTTTTTTTTTTAATAGAAACAAGGTCTCATTGAGTTGCTTAGTGCCTCACTGTTGCTGAGGCTGGCTTTGAACTCATGATCCTCCTGCCTCAGCCTCCCTAGCACTGGGATTACCAGCGTGCACCACCACGGCCAGCTTATTTGTATTCTTTTTTTTTTTTTTAACTAAAAATTTTTATAGCTTTTATTCATTATGTGGTGCTGAGGTTTGAACCCAGGACCTCTCAGGTACTAGGCAAGTGCTGTACCACTGAGCCACAACCCAGCCCTTATTTGTGTTCTTGATGACTGCATTCTGACTGGTGTGAGGTGAAATCTTAGTTTTGATTTGCATTTCCCCATTTGTAAATAATAGACATTTTTTCATATGTTTGTTGGCCATTTGTATTTCTTCTTTTCTTTTAAAAAGTGTCTGTTTCATTCATTTGCCCTTTTATGAATTGGGTTATTTGACTTTTTTGGTGTAAAGTTTTTGACTTCTTATATTTACTAGGTAATAATCCTCTGTCAAGAGTAGTTAGCAAAGATTTTCTCCCATTCTGGTAGCTTCTCTTCACATACATAATTGTTTCCTTTGCTGTGCAGAAATTTTAATGCTATCTCATTTATTAACTGTTGGCATTGTTTCCTGGGCTTTAGGGATCCTGTTGAGAAAGTCATTGCCTTTGCCTAAAAGCTAGAGCGTTTAAAAGCTAAAGCGTTGACCCTATATTTTCTTCTAGTAATTGTGTAGTTTCTGGTCTAATTCCTAGGTATCTGATCCATTTTGAATTGATTTTTGTGCAGGGTTAGAGATAGGTGTCTAGTTCATCCTTTTACATGCGGATAACCAGTTTTTCCAGCACCATTTGTTAAAAAGGCTGTCCTTTCTCCAGTGTATGTTTTTGGCACCTTTGTCAAGGATCAGATGTCTGTATCTGTGTAAGTTTTTCTCAGTGTCTTCTATTCTGTACCATTGGTCTATGTGACTATTTTTATGCCGGAACCATGCAGTTACTGTATCTGGGTAGTATAATTTGAAGTCAGGTATTGTAAGGCTTCTAGCATTTCTTTTTTGACTTAGAATTTCTTTGACTATTCTGTGTCTTTCATTCTTCCCAAATGAATTTTAGGACTGTGTTTTCTAGTTCTGTGGAAGAATGTCAGTGGTATTTTAATAGGGATTGCACTGAATCGGTATATTATATTGGTAGTGACCATTTTAACAATATTAATTCTGCCCAACCATGAACATGGGAGGTCTTTTCTGCTTATTCCTAGGTTTCTTTTGTTTTTGTTTTGTTTTTGAAGTTATTGTGAATGGATTTCTTTTCCTGATTTCTGTCTCAGCAGATTCATTGTTGATATATTGGAAAACTATTGTTTTTTTCGTATGTTGATTTCATAATCTGCTACGTTGCCAAACACATTTACTAGCTCTAGCAGTCTTTCAGTGGAGTTTTTGGATCTTCTAGGTATAGGATAGTATCATCTACAAACAGTAATAATTTGACTTCTTCCTTCCCTATTTTTATCCCTTTTATTTTCTTCTCTTACCTAATTGCTCTGGCTAGAATTTCTAGCACTCTATTGAACAGGAGTGGTAAGAGTGGACATTCCTGTTTTCTCCCAGAGTTTAAAGGAAATGCTTTCAGTTTTTCCCCATTTACTATGAGGTTTGTTTGGTATTTTTACATATAGTATTTATAACTTGTTTAAGTACTTAGCTAAAAAAGTGACACCAGAAAAATGTTTCCCATATTAAAAAGTGAAATCAGAATATTGGGATTGTGAATGTATTTTAAACTTTTTGGAATATAAGCTATAAGAGAAAGAAAACATTTTGAACTGTAGCTAATGTTAACTAAAGTGATAATTTCACGTTCAAGTCCCTGTATTACTGCTCAACCTTGTTTTCTCAAATTTATTATTTGGTTTACAGAGCCAATTTACAAGAACAAAGGAAGAATTAGAAGCTGAGAAAAGAGACTTAATTAGAACCAATGAGAGACTATCTCAAGAACTTGAGTATTTAACAGGTATGTAGAAATGTTTAGTCGTCTTCTTTCCTTTCCCTGTGATAGTGCTGGGAATTAGCACTATGTGTTTCTGTTGCTGATGTTTCTTTATTACTGCTGTGTAATTCAAGGAATTATAAATTAGGACAATGTAATTTAATCAGGGTAATGTATCCCATTATTTTTCTTTCTCATTTATCTATAAACAATTATCAAGACTTTGAAGAAGTGTCTAGAAAATGCCCCAAAGAGAAACATCCCAAAATAGTGGTGAAAATAGTGGTGATCTGGATCAAGATTGCACATACATTCTTTGACATACAAAGGTCTTTGTTAATTGTAATGCTATTTGTAGTATCAGATTGCTCCCCCACCCCGCCTTTTTTTTTCTGGATAGTACTAGAGATTAAATTCAGGTTTTCTCACATGCTGGGCAAGAGCCTGAAAGCTTTCAAAAGATATGTGTAGAATCTAAATTCCCTTATTTTTTTCAGACATCCTTTCAATTCATAAGCGTTTAATATTAGAACTTTAAAAGAAAACCTGTATTTAAAAACACACTGAAGGGAATTTAGGTCACAGGAATATAAAATACATGAACATAGAATAAACCATGCTATGGAAACAGTTGATATACTTTGGTGAACATGACTTTTAAACAGTTAATGGTATTGTGTTCCCTTTTTAAAATGGTTTTTTTAAATTCTTATTTCCTTATAATAAGGGAAAGATTTTCACATATTCATATTGCTATACAGTAATAATCAACCAGAGAACTAAACTTTTTCAGTATGAGAGAACAGTCACTTCAGAGTGTTTATTGATAATGGTGATCAGCTAATAGTAATTAGAGTTAAAGAAATTATTTTCATAAAACCCTGGATATTAGGGAATCAAATGCATATATTATGGCTATTTTAAGTAGAAGGTTTTTATATTTACTATTGCTTTTTAACCTAAATATTAATAGCTCTTTGGGTATGTATCTGGAACATTAAGGTTAATATTCCATATTTAGGGCTGGGGTTGTGGTTCAGTGGTAGATAGAGTACTTGCCTAGGATGCATGAGGCACTGGTTCAATCCCCAGCACCACATTAAAAAAAAAAAACCTAAATAATTATTCAATATTTACCTTAAATAGTATATTTAAATAATTTATATAAATAATGTGTTTGATGGGTATACAGATTTTGTTTCTTTATAATATATTCATTAAAATTAAATTTGTAATTAAATATTACAGAAACAAGTTGAAATAGGGAAGTTGAGACCTACTTGCTTTATGTTAGAGATTTATATCCTGTAGATTTTTTAGATGTTTGGTTCTTGTTATTTAACAAGTCATTATTTTCAAATTTTCACATGACCTTTCTAGAGGATTTTAAACGTTTAAATGAAAAGCTAAAAGAAAGCAATACGACGAAGGGTGAACTTCAGTTAAAACTGGATGAACTTCAAGCTTCTGATGTTTCTGTTAAGGCAAGTAATAAATAATTCCTAGTGCACAAAGTAAGTTTTGCATAAAACTCACCTAAATTTAAAATATAGGCAAGTTGTCCATAACATTATTAAAAGCTGTGTTTTGTTTTTAATTCAAGGAATTACACATTAGGGCAATTTAAATTTGAAATTTAAGTTGTTGTGGTTCTTTGTTTTCTATTATTTAAGAATCCGTGTGAATACTTATTTTTTTTTTAATTTTTTATTGATTATTTAAAGCATTACATAGCTCATGATATATCATCTTTCATACATTAGACTCAAATTGTGTTTTGAACTCCCATTTTCACCCCAAATATAGATTGCAGAATCACATCTGTTACATATTCACATTTTTACATAATGCCATATTAGTGTCTGTTGTATTCTGCTACCTTTCCCAACCCCTACTATCCCCCCTCCCCTCCCCTCCCCTCCCATCTTCCCTCTCTATCTCCCCTGCTGTTGTTCAATTATCTCCCTTTTTTTTTTCCCTCCCCCTTGCCCCTCATAGCCTCTTATAATTTTATGTATCCTTGAAGGTCTCCTACCATTTCCATATGCTTTCCCTTCTCTCTCCGTTTCTCTCCCCCCATTCGTCTTTGTTTACTGTAGTCTTTTCCACATGCTCTTCCTTCCTGTTCTGTTCTTAGTTGTTCTCTTTATATCAAAGCAGACATTTGGCATTTGTTTTTTAGGGCTTGGCTAGCTTCACTTAGCATAATCTGCTCTAATGCCATCCATTTCCCTGCAAATTCTATGATTTTGTCATTTCTTAGTGCTGCATAATATTCCATTGTGTATAGATGCCACATTTTTTTTTATCCATTCATCTATTGAAGGGCATCTAGGTTGGTTCCACAGTCTAGCTATTGTGAATTGTGCCGCTATAATCATTGATGCAGCCGTATCCCTATAGTGCGCTCTTTTAAGGTCCTCAGGGAATAGTCCGAGAAGTGCAATAGCTGGGTCAAATGGTGGTTCCATTCCCAGCTTTCCCAGGAATCTCCATACTGCTTTCCAAATTGGCCTCACCATTTTGCAGCCCCACCAGCAGTGTACAAGTGTACCTTTTTCCCCACATCCCCGCCAACACTTGTTGTTGTTTGACTTCATAATGGCTGCCAATCTTACTGGAGTGAGATGGTATCTTAGGGTGGTTTTGATTTGCATTTCTCTGATTGCTAGAGATGGTGAGCATTTTTTCATGAACTTGTTGATTGATTGTATGTCCTCCTCTGAGAAGTGTCTGTTGAGGTCCTTGGCCCATTTGTTAATTGGGTTATTTGTTATCTTATTGTTTAATTTTTTGAGTTCTTTGTACATTCTGGATATTAGGGCTCTATCGGAGGTGTGGGGGGTAAAGATTTGTTCCCAGGATGTAGGCTCTCTATTTACCTCTTTTATTGTTTCTCTTGCTGAGAAAAAACTTTTTAGTTTAAGTAAGTCCCATTTGTTTATTCTGGTTGTTAACTCTTGGGCTATGGGTGTCCTATTAAGGAATTTGGAGCCCGACCCCACAATTTGTAGATCGTAGCCAACTTTTTCTTCTATCAGACGCAGTGTCTCTGATTTGATATCTAGCTCCCTGATCCATTTTGAGTTAATTTTTGTGGATGGCGAGAGAAAGGGATTCAATTTCATTTTGTTGCATATGGATTTCCAATTTTCCCAGCACCATTTGTTGAAGATGCTATCCTTCCTCCATTGCATGCTTTTAGCCCCTTTATCAAATATAAGATAGTTGTAACTTTGTGGATTAGTCTCTGTGTCTTCTATTCTGTACCATTGGTCCACCCGCCTGTTTTGGTACCAGTACCATGCTGTTTTTGTTACTATTGCTTTGTAGTACAGTTTGACCTCTGGTATCGCTATACCTCCAGATTCACACTTCCTGCTTAGAATTGCTTTTGCTATTCTGGGTCTTTTGTTTTTCCATATGAATTTCATGATTGCTTTGTCTATTTCTACAAGAAATGCCGTTGGTATTTTGATTGGCATCGCATTAAACCTATAGAGAACTTTGGGTAATATCGCCATTTTGATGATGTTAGTTCTGCCTATCCATGAACAGGGTACATTTTTCCATCTTCTGAGATCTTCTTCTATCTCTCTCTTTAGGGTTCTGTAGTTTTCATTGTATAAATCTTTCACCTCTTTTGTTAGGTTGATACCCAAGTATCTTATTTTCTTTGAGGATATTGTGAATGGAGTGGTTTTTCTTATTTCCATTTCAGAAGTTTTGTTGCTGATATATAGGAATACCTTTGATTTATGCGTGTTGATTTTATAACCTGCCACTTTGCTGAATTCATTTATTAACTCTAGCAGCTTCTTTGTAGACTCTTTTGGGTCTGTTAAGTATATTATCATGTCATCCGCAAATAGCGATAGTTTAATTTCTTCTTTTCCTATTTTTATGCCTTTAATTTCTTTTGTCTGTCTAATTGCTCTGGCTAGTACTTCGAGAACTAAATTGAATAGAAGTGGTGATAGAGGGCATCCCTGTCTTGTTCCAGATTTTAGAGGGAATGCCTTCAATTTTTCTCCATTCAGAATGATGCTAGCCTGAGGCTTAGCATAGATAGCTTTTACAATGTTGAGGTAAGTTCCTGTTATCCCTAGTTTTTCTAGTGTTTTGAACATAAAGGGATGCTGTACTTTGTCAAATGCTTTTTCTGCATCCATCGAGATGATCATGTGGTTCTTGTCTTTAAGTCTATTGATGTGGTGGATAGCATTTATTGATTTCCGTATATTGAACCATCCTTGCATCCCAGGAATAAATCCTACTTGATCATGGTGCACAAGTTTTCTGATATGTTTTTGTATTCGATTCGCCAGAATTTTATTGAGAATTTTTGCATCCAAGTTCATTAGAGATATTGGTCTGTAGTTTTCTTTCTTTGAAGTATCTTTGTCTGGTTTTGGGATCAAAGTGATGTTGGCCTCATAGAATGAATTTGGAAGAGCTCCTTCTTTTTCTATTTCTTGAAATAGCTTGAAAAGTATTGGTATTAATTCTTCTTTGAAGGTTTTGTAGAACTCCGCTGTATACCCATCTGGTCCAGGGCTTTTCTTAGTTGGTAGTCTTTTGATGGCTTCTTCTATTTCTTCTTTTGTTATTGGTCTGTTTAAATTGTGTGTGTCTTCCTGTCTCAATCTGGGCAATTCATATGCCTTAAGAAATTTATCGATATCTTCGTTATCTTCTATTTTATTAGAATATAGGGTTTCAAAATACTTTCTAATTATCTTCTGTATTTCTGTAGTGTCTGGTTGTGATATTGTCTTTTTCATCCCGTATGTTAGTAATTTGAGTTCTCTCTCTTCTTCTTTTCGTTAGCGTGGCTAAGGGCTTGTCTATCTTATTTATTTTTTCAAAGAACCAACTTTTAGTTTTATCTATTTTTTCAATGGTTTCTTTTGTTTCAATTTCATTGATTTCTGCTCTAATTTTAATTATTTCTTGTCTTCTACTACATTTGCTGTTGTTTTGCTCTTCCTTTTCTAGATTTTTGAGGTGTTGTGTGAGTTCATTTATTTGTTGGTTTTTTCTTTTTTTGAGGTAAGAACTCCAAGAAATGAATTTCCCTCTTAAAACTGCTTTCATTGTGTCCCATAAATTCCGGTATGTTGTGTCTGTGTTATCATTTGACTCTAAGAATTTTTTCATCTCCTCCTTTATGTCTTCTATAACCCATTGATCATTCAATAACATATTGCTCATTTTCCATGTGATGTAGGATTTTTCCTTCCTTCTTTTATCATTGATTTCCAATTTCATTCCATTATGGTCAGATATGGTGCATGGTATTATCTCCACGCCTTTATATTTACTAAGAGTTGTCTTATGGCATAATATATGGTCTATCTTTGAGTAGGATCCATGTGCTGCTGAGAAGAACGTGTATCCACTTGATGATGGTTGATATATTCTATATATGTCGGTTAAGTCTAGGTTATTGATTGTGCTGTTGAGTTCTATAGTTTCTTTATTCAGCTTTTGTCTAGAGGATCTGTCTAATGGCGAGAGCGGTGTGTTGAAGTCACCCATAATTATTGTGTTGTGGTCTATTTGACTCTTGAACTTGAGGAGAGTTTGTTTTATGAACGTTGCAGCTCCATTGTTGGGTGCATACAAATTGATGATTGTTACGTCTTGTTGGTGGATGGTTCCTTTTAACAGTATATAGTGACCTTCTTTGTCCTTCTTGATTAACTTAGGTTTGAAGTTGATTTTATTCTATATGAGTATGGCCACTTCTGCTTGCTTCCGAGGGCCATGTGAGTGGTATGATTTTTCCCAACCTTTTACCTTCAGCCTGTGTATGTCTTTTCCTATCATATGAGTCTCTTGAAGGCAGCATATTGTTGGATTTGTTTTTTTGATCCAGTTTACTAGCCTATGTCTCTTGATTGGTGAGTTTAGGCCATTAACATTTAAGGTTACAATTGAGATATGATTTGTATTTCCAGTCATGCTTCTTTATTTATTTATTTTAGTTTGGTTAGTTTTGCTTTTTGGTTATTTTCCTCCCCCTTTACTGAGATACTTCCTGCTGTTAGTTTTGGGCACTATTTTTCACATCCTCTTCTTGTAGTGTTTTGTTCAAAATGCTTTGCAGAGCTGGTTTTCTTGCTGCAAATTCTTTTAGCTTTTGTTTATCGTGAAAGATTTTAATTTCATTGTCAAATTTGAAGCTCAATTTTGCTGGATATAGTATTCTTGGTTGGAATCCATTATTTTTCAGCGTTTGAAATACGTTATTCCAGGATCTTCTCGCTTTCAAAGTTTGTGATGAGAAATCTGTCGTTAACCTAATTGGTTTACCCCTGAAAGTAATCTGCCTCTTTTCTCTCGTAGCTTTTAATATTCTCTCCTTGTTCTGTACGTTGGCTATCTTCATAATTATATGTCTTGGGGTTGGTCTATTATGGTTTTGAATGTTTGGGGTCCTGTAGGCTTCCAGGATTTGGCAATCCATTCCATCTTTCATCTCTGGGAAGTTTTCTAGAATTATTTCATTTAATATGCTGTCCATTCCTTTGGTTTGAATCTCTGTGCCTTCTTCTATCCCTATGACTCTCAGATTTGGTTTTTTTATGACATCCCATATCTCTTGAATAGATTGCTCGTGGGAATTAAGCATCTTTTCTGTGTTGACTATATTCTTTTCAAGTTGATAAACCTTGTCTTCATTATCTGATGTTCTGACTTCTACTTGATCAAGTCTATTTGTAATATTCTCGTTTGAGTTTTTAATTTGGTTTATAGTTTCCTGTAATTCTAGGATTATTGTTTGTTTTTTTTTAATATCTCTATCTCCTGGTAGAGCTCGTTCTTTGCCATTTGAATTTGTTTGTTTAATTCATTTTTTATTTCTTGGACTTGCTGTCTCATGTCTTCTCTAATATTCCTTTCCATTCGAGTTAGGTATGCCTTGAGTTCTTTCCCTATACCTGTTTCTGAAGTTTCTATGTCCTCCTGTAGAATTGAGTAGTCTTGCATTGTTTGTAATCCTTTTTTCCCTTGTTTTCTCATGTTGTCCACGTTACTTTCCAGCTCTTTTTGATTGTCGTGTTTCTGCTCTCCTCTATAGATTTGTTTTGTTTCTGTATTACTCTGATGTCTCTCCTTTGTGTTGTTGAAGTATGACTGCTAACGTGGATTCCGCTGGGAAGGAATTCCGACGTTCGAGCTCCAGTGACGACACTACTCTGCTATGACGGGCCCCAGTCTCCTTGCCGGGGTGCCCTAATAGGGGGGTGTGACTGGACTGTCTCTGTGTGGTTTCAGCTCCCGGTCGTGGCAGGCGGGTAGACTCCAGCCGCCCAGTATCACAGGCCGCGGGCAGGTGATCCGTCACCAACGGGAGGGCGTTCTCCTACCGCCCAGTTACGCGGGCAGTGGGTGAACTGTCGCCGGTGCGCCTGCAGTTTACAGCTGCCCAGTCGCGAGGGCCTTGCCTCTAGGCTCCTGGTTTCTCCTGCTAGCCTTGGTTTCTCCTGCTAGACCAGATTTCCCCTCAGTGATGATTCTCGGCAGTTCAAACTGTACTCTGTGCCTGTTTTGTTGTTGCAATCTGTCGGACAGTGGCGGTGGATACTTCAGCTGTCCAAGATGGTGGCCGCTGGTTACCTTAGTGGAGTGTCCCTTGTGGGGGGTGGGGCTGTACCGCTTCCGTCCCTGCCAACAATCCCGAACTCAGCCCTGGGGTCAGTGCGGGCTTGGGCTTGGCTGGTGGGATACCACCGTGTCGCAGCCACTTAATTCCCTGCTGACTAGTTAACCCCTTCTCTGGGGCGCCACGCCTTCTGTAGCCTCGAATACTTATTTTTGTTCTAAAATAAAATTCTGCTGTATCCCTTAGCCACAGACAAAACTCTTTTGAATAACCATATATTATTTTTAACTGTAAACATTATTTCTCAATTTCTTTAGTATCGAGAAAAACGTTTGGAGCAAGAAAAGGAATTGCTACGTAATCAAAATAAATGGCTGAATACAGAGTTGAAAACCAAAACTGATGAACTTCTGGCCCTTGGAAGAGAAAAAGGAAATGAAATTCTAGAGCTTAAGTGTAATCTTGAAAACAAGAAAGAAGAGGTAAATAAATAAAATTACATTTCTCTTCATATTGGATATCACATTCGTGTGTCAGTTTATTAATAGTGGACCTAATTATTTGTTATATATGACTAGTGGTCAAATGTGGAGGGTGTAACTTATTAATACTTAGCCTATGAAAATAACAAATTGCATCTAAATAAAGAATTTATGGGGCTAGGATTGTGGCTCAGTGGTAGAGTGCTTGCTTAGCATATGTGAGGCACTGGTTTGATTTTTAGCACTACATATAAATAAGTAAAATACAGATCTATTGACAACTAGAAATATTTTAAAAAGAAAGGAATTTATGATTTTTATGACTCTTGATACCATCAACTGTCTTTTAAAATATCTTTCCTAAGTTGCATGTTTAAGAAATGGTTTTTGAGTTTTGTGAATTAAATCCAAACATTTTACCCCATGAGCTGTTATGTTTCATTTTCTTCAATATGCATATGCATATCTTGTGTAAATTACCTTTTTTGAATGTATGTACAGAGGGGAGAGGTTTGCTCTTGCTTGGTGGTATAAACATCAAATTCATTTCAGTTAATGACATCCCCTCTCTGTTTCTAGGTTTCTAGACTGGAAGAACAGATGAATGGTTTAAAAACATCAAATGAGCATCTTCAAAAGCATGTAGAGGATCTATTGACCAAATTAAAGGAGGTATAGATGACTACTATAAAGATCTGTTTCTTCTACAGAAATATTAAGAACTTAAGAAGCTGTTATTTTATAAAATGATGACGTATTTTAAACTGTCTCTGTTACCATAAAATTACCAGAAGTATAGCTAAGTAAATAAAATCACTTGTTAAAATTGGGTTTTTTTCCCCTCAGGCCAAAGAACAACAGGCCAGTATGGAAGAGAAATTCCACAATGAATTAAATGCTCACATAAAGCTGTCTAATCTATACAAGGTAAGGCTTCCACAACATATGTTGGTACCCTAATGTAAGATTATTGACTGGTAGGTAACTTTTTTCTCCTTGGCTTTTAGAGTGCTGCTGATGACTCAGAAGCAAAGAGCAATGAACTAACTCGGGCAGTGGATGAACTACACAGACTTTTGAAAGAAGCTGGAGAAGGTAAGTGCTTCCAATTATGGGAAGATTATTGTTTAAGTTTGTTTAGGTAATTGGCATTAGAAGTCAGGCTTTCTTTTATTAAAAACAAAATTTAGTACAGAAGAAAGATCCTTGGATTAGGAAAATTAGAATTATATTTTAAAGCAAATAGTGTATTTGAAAATATAGATAGCATTTTAAAAAAATTCTCATGTAGTAATTCTTACTTTGTAAGTGAAAACTTTTTTAAGTTATCCATAGCATATTGTAAGGTCTTTTATTGCCTTAAATTCTTGCTTTTTCTTCTTAATAACATGTATTTATAGTTGTTGTTCTGTATCTGCAGGGATTGGTTCTGCAACTCCTCAAGGATATTAAAATTTGAGGATGCACCAGTGTCTTATTTGAGATGGTGTAGTGTTTGCATGTAACCTACACAAATCCTTTTGTTTATTTATTTTTGGTGGAACTGGACCTTTGGCATGTTTTTGTGTAGTATTAGGAATTGAACCCAGGTGCTAGTCACCTGGTCTTAAATATTTTCAATCCTTGAATTGAATTCATGGTGCAGAATTCAGTGATATGGTGAGTCAACAGTGTTTAGGTTCTATTCCAGTCATTTTCTGTATTGAAACCAGACATATATTACAGCCACTTTTTTACCATTTAAGACCTCATGTTTTCCTTCTGGGTATAAGACATCAAAAGGAGAAAGAGACTCATTAGGCAAAGACATTTCAGGGATTCTAAGTAGAGTAATGAGGTACAGTAGATAGTTGTCAGTTATAGCCTCTTTAGAACTTAACTGTTGTCTATTGAAGGGGAAAATGACTATTCTCTTATAGTTTATGAACTGTAAGACTTTAATTATATATTTGGTTATTCTCTCTTTAAAAATGCTTTTAGCCAACAAAGCAACACAAGATCATCTTGTAGAAGTGGAAGAATCTAAAGATCAAATGGAAAAAGAAATGCTTGAGAAAATAGGGAAATTGGAGAAGGAATTAGAAAATGCAAATGACTTGCTTTCTGCCACTAAACGTAAAGGTATGGCTGATAACATGCTGTTTATTCCTGTTTATTCCTTATTCCTTGAAGTACTAAAACTTATCTACATAATAGTTTAATTACACTAAATTATGACAGTATTTATCTGTCATTCTGTCATGTAAGAAACTATCACGTTATACAATTAGAATGTTTTACCTTAAAAAGAATTATCTATATCTTTACTGAGCCATCAGATATAAGTATTATTTGATCAATTTCTATATTGGGTGTCAATTCTCAGGGCACTTAGTGTTACTGTAATTATTGTGATTCTTAGAATTGGGTTGTGTTACGTGACTTTGGGTTCTCATTTTTTAAATTTTTTCATAGGAATTAATAATTGATATGTGATAGTTCCTTTCACTTATCCTTTGCTTCTTTTTAAAAAGTTATTAATAATCCCGGCATGGTGGTATACATCTATAATCCTAGCAGCTCGGGAGGCTGAGGCAGGAGGATCAAAAGCTTAAGGCCAACCCAGACAACTTAGTGAGACTGTCTCAATATTAAAAGGGCTGCGGATATAGCTCAGTTGTAAAGCACCCCTGTTTCAGTCCTCAGGATCATAAGAAATAAAAATAAGAAAATTATACTAGATTTTTATGTGTGTTGGCACAGGAGCTATACTATCTGAAGAAGAGCTTGCCGCTATGTCTCCCACTGCAGCAGCTGTAGCTAAGATAGTGAAACCTGGCATGAAATTAACTGAGGTAAGAATGCTATTAAATCTTGTTATTTTTGGTAGACTACATACTCCTATTATTCAGCTTCAATTTGAAACAACTCATCTACTTTCAGCTGTATAATGCTTATGTGGAAACTCAGGATCAGTTGCTTTTGGAGAAACTAGAGAACAAAAGAATTAATAAATACCTAGATGAAATAGTGAAAGAAGTTGAAGCCAAAGCACCAATTTTGAAACGCCAGCGTGAGGAATACGAACGTGCACAGAAAGCCGTGGCAAGTTTGTCTGTTAAGCTTGAACAAGCGATGAAGGTTGGTTCCACTCCTAAATTTTAGTTGTTGCATTTAAAAAAAAAAAAAAAAAGTTTATTAGATAGGTATTTCTTGAGATATTTGAGTCAGAAAAAGCTAAATATACTTTTGATTGCTACAGTAATTAAACATTTTGAAGCTTCTTACTACATTATTATATACTTTTAGTTATAAGATGTTCTACCTTCAGTTAAAATTGCTACAGCCTTTCACGTTTTTTAAGGCATTTGATATGTTTTCTTTAGGATTCTCTAGTGGAGGATAATAGCCAATCTTCATGGACTGCTTTTAAAATAACAATCTGTTTGTAATAGAACTCTTCTAAGTTTCGCCTGATCATTCTTTCTCAGATGGTTTTGATAGCCTATCTAGTAATGCTAATGTTGTTTGACTATAGGTAAGAACTTTTTAATACCATTTCATAATTTGGCTTTTTTTTTTTTAAGAGAGAGAGAGAGGAGAGAGAGAATTTTTAATATTTTTTTTTTTTTTTAATTTTCGGCGGACACAACATCTTTGTATGTGGTGCTGAGGATCGAACCCGGGCCTCACGCATGCCAGGCGAGCGCGCTACCACTTGAGCCACCTCCCCAGCCCCTTGGAATATTTTTATATACATTATTTTGTTACTCCTTTTACACAAAAAAATTCAAGGAAATTCATCAATACCCTTCTAAAGATTTTTATCTTGATGAAGTGTTTATACTCTAATGTTTTGCCTTTTTAAGAGTATACCTAGTAATGGTACTGAGGGATGTCTATAAGACTTATTAAATGAGTTCATTGCAGAAATTCATATAAATGAATTTGTATCTGCCATTCTAAACTGATAAATTTCTTGTTGTTTTTGGAGAATACAAGTAAATTATATCCTTAATTCAAAATTAAATCATGGCTGCTATTATAATTTAAAAGTCAGTTTAAAGCCATTTATATTTATATTATGTCTAATGATCTCTTTCTTCTGAATCAAATCAATTAAAATCTTGATCTGATGGGATACTGACTTTCTGACAACCCCCCTCCCATCATATTTTATCCCCTCATTCCTGCTGTATGGTTTGGAAAAGGGGTCAAATGGGTCCAGTTAAATCTGTCACTTTCTCTGTGTTGAGGATGTTTGCCTGGAGCTCTTTTTGTTTGAAAAGTGGGTGCTGAGATAGAGTGGCTTAAGAATTAGAACAGTAGCTGATTATTGTGGATAAACTGTTTGTTCCTTCATTAATATACAATGTGTTAATTAAAATCTTTAAATAGTTTTCACAACTGCTAAGGAATTTAAAACCTTTGCCCTGAACTGTGATTGATACTGTGAGTGATACTGTGATATGAAACTTTTTACAAAGCACAGCATGTATTTTCAGCCATATGTTTACTTTTGATGTTTATTTCCAGATAACCAGTGTAATAATGTTTATCACTGTATTGTAGTCCTTTTTCTTTTTGTCCTAGTCATAGAGATTTTGAGTGCATTAATGTGTCATCATATTGGTAATACATTATGAATTGATGTGGCTTATATGATTGTAGTCAATGAATTGGTGAAGTAGATAATTTTCCATTGTTTTCATAGTGACACTATAATGATAAACATTATTTGTAATATTGAGAAATGGCATGTTCATATCTATATACAATTTCTCTTTTTTGAAGACTACTGTATCATGTAGAATATTTATTTTATAAATTGATTAATATGGTATTTTAGCAATGTATATTTTAGTTATTCACATGCTTACTTTATTTGTAAGAATCCTAGAAGGAAGTACAGAATTTTCACTTAGGTTTACATTTTAAAGGAAATTCAGCGATTGCAGGAGGACACTGATAAAGCCAATAAACATTCATCTGTACTTGAAAGAGACAATCAGAGAATGGAAATACAAATAAAAGATCTTTCACAACAGGTTAGAATATTTTGTTTTCTTTTTTCTTTCTTTCTTTAAATACCAGCTATCTGGTATTAATAAGGTTTTAATTGGTTTGAAGATATCTAAGAATTACCACACTAGAAATTCTGAAAAACTGAGAATACTACTCTAGCAGAGTTATAGCCCAGTCAATATTTCTTCATATCTCCTCCCTATTTTTTCAGGTGTTTGATAAATTTTTAAATTTTATATACTCTCTATAAGTATACAAATAATTCAAAGGTAAGTAAAAATTTTTCTCCAATTCTCACCCTTCCCATACACCCCCATCTCCTAGAGTGTAAGTAATATTCTAATCTGATGAATATTCTTTCATATCCTTGTTATATCTAAAAACACATATCTAATAAGCATATATAAACATATAAAATTTGTATTTACTGAAATACAATACTATATGCATTACTCTGTTGCTTTACCTATTAAAGAGACACAGTTTCACTATATTACCTACATTGACCCTGATCTCCTGGGCTTAAGTAATTCTGTCTTAACTTCCTGAGTAGTTATGATTATAGGTGTGTAACACCAGGCCCAGCTTACTGGTTTGGGGTTTTTTATTTGTTTCTTTTTCTTTCTTAATGAACAAGTTAGTAAATGTAGGGCTATTTCATAGTATATACATAGCATGCATTTATAAAAATTTCATTCGGATTTCATAAATACATTTTTGGTTAAAAATCTGTTTTACATGCTTTTCCTGTGCCCTGTCATACAACATATACATAAACACAAATTAGATACATTTTACTGTGGGTTTTTTGTTTGTTATTGTTGTTTTATAGAAATGGGGCCATATTTCAGAATTGTGATTCACAAATTTTTAATAAATAACAGCTTTTATTATATATTTTAAAACAAATTTATTCCATTAAAATTTTCTATACTTAGATTTTAAAAGCTTTATGGTTCACATTTTAAGATAATGTGATTTAGGTCAAGTTAAGGGTTTTAATAAGTAATGTTTTCATAGGAAAATTATTTTATTCTAAATATTTTCAGAATCAAAGCTAATGCTATTATGTAACATTAAAATTTTGTTTTTAGATTAGAGTGCTTTTGATGGAACTTGAAGAAGCAAGGGGTAATCATGTAATTCGTGATGAGGAAGTAAGCTCTGCTGACATAAGTAGTTCATCTGAAGTAATATCACAGCATCTAGTATCTTACAGAAATATTGAAGAACTTCAACAGCAAAATCAGCGTCTGCTAGTGGCTCTTAGAGATCTTGGGGAAACCAGAGAAAGAGAAGAACAAGAAACAACTTCCTCCAAGTAAGCTGTTGACTACCTCAATTTGTTCAGGAAGCATTTGTTGAAATTTTCTAGGTGTCCCTAACAGTGCTGGATCCTGGGGATAGTGTTAAGTTAGGAGGGGAAAATTGAGCAGCAATCCCAAAAAATAAGAATAAAAAAAAGATCTACTGTCAGGAAGCTCAGCTTGTGAGTGACACAGATAGTAGAGCTAATAATAAATAAAATAAATACTTCATTGTGACTAATGCTATAATAGATACAATAGATTCCCATCCGTGGAAGCATTTAGTTGGAGCACCTAGATTTCAGGGGATAGAGCTGGCCTCATAGAAAAGATATGTAGGAGTTACTTCAGTAGAAAAAACGAGATTTTTCAGATGTGTATGGTCCTACAGGAGTGGAAATGACTCTGAAAGCAAGAAGACTGGAGTTAGGAGTGAGTAAAGTTAGTATAATTTTTGCAAACAGATTTTTTTAGATTACATTAATGAGTTCAAGTATCTGAGTCCTTTATAGTGGAGACTAAAAAGTAGTCCTTAAAATATCAACAAAAGCCAGGTGATGTGGCACACACCTATAATCCCAGTGGCTGGGGAGGCTAAGGCAGGAGGATCATGAGTTGAAAGCCAACTTCAGCAACTTAGCAAGGCCCTAAGCAACTCAGTGCAACCCTGACTCTAAACAAAATACAAAAAAGAGCTAGAAAGGTGGCTCAGTAGTTAAGTGCCCCTGAGTTCAATCTCCGTAAACCAACCCCTGCCAAAAAAAAAATATGTATACATATATATGTATATGTGTGTGTGTATATATATATATATATATATTTATATATATATATATATGTCCTATATATATATATATATACCAATAGAAGAGAAAAACAAGTAGCAAAAATGAAAAGAATATGCTGAAAATAATAATTTATAATAGAAATCATAATTGCCTAACTCTTAACTCATTCCTATAAAATAAATTGATGTCTTTCTTTACAGAATCACTGAACTTCAGCTCAAACTTGAGAACTCTCTCACTG
The DNA here is from genome assembly GCF_964194105.1 of Spermophilus citellus. Lineage (NCBI taxonomy): Eukaryota > Metazoa > Chordata > Mammalia > Rodentia > Sciuridae > Spermophilus > Spermophilus citellus. The sequence goes on from NC_138187.1 coordinate 148,330,154, forward strand.
AACTGGAGCAACTCCGTGAATCACGACAACATCAGATGCAGCTTGTTGATTCCATAGTTCGTCAGCGTGATATGTATCGTATTTTATTGTCACAAACAACAGGAGTTGTCATTCCATTACAAGGTAGGGTTTTTTTTACATTAGTTTGAGGAAATATTTTGGAAACGTACATTAGGGAACGGATTTTGCGATATAAACAGTAGCTACTCTGAGTGATGTTACCTTCAAATTTGCCATGTATGATCAATTATAACAGTCACCACATTATTTTATGCTTAATATAAAAGAAGAAATAGTGAATATTGTTGAGAAATGTACATTTTAGAATCATGAATTACAATGTTTTTATTAATGTTTTATCTGTAATAAATTACCTGAAACCAAATAAATTACCAGAAACCAAAACAATCTTAATAACATTGTTTACTAGAATCCTTATTTCAAAAAAACTCTATACTCTTAGGATTTCATTTTAAAAAGTTTAGACTGTTGATTTGGCAGTGATGTTTGCAAGTAAACATCAGATTAAAGCTAATTTACTCAAGTCAACAAAACATTGAATGAGTCTTTTTACTTTTCTGAAGCTTCAAGCTTAGATGATATTTCTCTTATGTCAACTCCAAAACGTTCAAGTACATCACAGTCTGTTTCCACTCCTGCTCCAGTACCTGTTATTGAATCAACAGAGGCTATAGAAGCTAAGGCTGCCCTTAAACAGGTAAAGATCTCACCTGTTTAAGATCACATTATCTTTGGTTTGGGTTTTTACAATGTCATCAGCATCAATGATCTCTGATATTTAGTTGCAGGAAATTTTTGAGAACTACAAGAAAGAAAAGGCAGATAATGAAAAAATGCAAAATGAGCAACTTGAGAAACTTCAGGAACAAGTCACAGATTTGCGGTCTCAAAACACCAAAATTTCTACCCAGCTAGATTTTGCTTCTAAACGGTAAATTTTCTTTTCTTCAAATATTAATGTAGTTTAAATGTTATACTTCATTATTCAAATCAGTCATGTTCAATGGTTGATTTGCAGTAATGCTGTTTTTCCTTGAAACTCCAGGATTGAGAAAGCCACAGTTGTTCCCTTTTTAATATTGGTTAATGATCCTCCTGGGCAGTGCTAATGAGTTAACTTATTTTAGTAAGTTGAAGTTCTCCTGAAGAACATTGCTAGTTTCTCTTCCTGAAACCATAGTACCTGTTGTTTCTATAGGTTATATCTTAAGAGAAATGAGATCAAATTTTATTCAGCTTTTTCTGTTCTGAGTAAAAGAGAAATGAGTGCTAGGTAATTGTAGGAAAATTTTCTTGGCCACTTATGAAGAAATTATTCCGTTTATCATTACTAAATTAATTTAATTTTTATGTAGTCATGTTTGGACAAAATTTATTTTTACATATTACATGATAAAACTTTTTCTGACAAAAATACATAGGCAGTTACTTCTGTACATCTAATAGTTAAATCAGCCATGTTTTAACTTTGCAAGCACGTAAGAAAATAAGAGGAAGAATTAAAGAGGAAAAAGAGATTGTCAAAAGTATGCATGACCATGGTGGGTGTCTGGTATATTCATATTATACTAGCATTATTTTTAGTGTGATTAAGTTTTGTTTTGTTTATAGTGAATACGATTAAAAAGTTACTCAGCATAAAGTACTGTCCTTATTTAAAACTTGAATTTAAAAGTATTTTATACTGAATAACTACTGCCAAATACAGTTTGAAGAATGAAAGTTTCACATTATTACCCCAAGTACTTTTTCATATTATTAATTTATAAAGTCAACCTATTGTGAAATGTCTTGAGGAACTAAGCTAGAATATAGTATTTCTGTTGCTTATAAAATTATTCTTTTTGTACCAGTTATGAAATGCTGCAAGATAATGTTGAAGGATATCGACGAGAAATAACATCCTTGCATGAGAGAAATCAGAAACTCACTGCAACTACTCAAAAGCAGGAACAGATCATCAACACAATGACTCAGGACTTGAGAGGAGCAAATGAAAAGCTAGCAGTTTCAGAAGTGAGACAATATCTGTCAAATCACGTGCATTATAAATTGCATTTGATATTTCTTAGTTATTACTTTGATTTTACTAATCTAAATAACTGAGCTTGTTGAGGAGTTGTGGGTTATAAACTCTTATTACATTGTTTTCAAATTATATATAATGCATTAGTAGGGTGATCATTTCTATTAAGATTGAAGAAAATTTATTTTTATTTTTCTGTTATAGATAGATTTCCTTACAAGTTTTCCATTTCATAATAAATTTATTTCTTGCTCATTTCTAGTAAGAATAAAATATTATATTGCATTGAACTATATTTCTGAATTTTAAGTTGAATATAAATATGTCTGTAATTAATGCTTCCAACTAAATACTGAGCTCAGTCGTGATAAAAAATTCTCCCATTTTTTTTTATCAACACTTTTAAGCTAGGTACAGTTGTTACCTATAAAAAATTGATTCAAATCTGTTTTTGTATATAACAAATAAGTTGATTAGAGCTTGACCCCAATTTTCTAACTCAGTTGGCTATAGTCTTTCATTTTTATTTTGGTCTCATTCTATGGCAGGAAGTAGGCAGCAACACTTTTCAAATTAATAGAGTGAGTTTTGTGATTGATAATTAATATGACCCATCATGTTTAAATAAGAATTCTTTGAAAATATTAATTTTTTGAAATTAGTATTCTTTCGGATTCCACAAGAGTTACAGCATAGTCTTTGGGCAGGGGGAGTTTAAACAGATTATTCATCACTTTCAAAGAGGTACATAGAAACCAATTTGGATTATTCTAAAATTTGCATCATTTAATAGTATGCAAATATGCCTATAGCATAGTTACACAGTTTTGTTCGTTGATTCTGGCATTTTAGATTTTTGTTAGTGTTGTTTTAAAATTTTTTGTTGTTGTTGATGGACTTTTGTTTATTTATTATATGGTACTGAGAATCAAACCCAGTGCCTCACACATGCTAGGCAAGCACTGAGCTACAACCCCAGCCCTTTAGTGTTGTTTTTAAAGTCTGTTTAGAGCAAATTAATCATTAGTATTGTGGTAATGGAAGATTTTTCTTTTGATCTATTGGTATTTCCAATAATTTTTGCTCCACATTTTTTAACACATGAAATTCAGTTTTATTTCTATATATGATGAAGAAGTATAGTCTTTAAATAGCATTAATAAATATGTAGTAATGAAAGAATTTTAAATTTTATAATCATTATTACATTTGACATGTTTTCTAATATTTTTTCTGTTGTTTTTTTTTCAAGGTAAGAGCAGAAAATCTGAAGAAAGAAAAGGAAATGCTTAAATTGTCAGAGGTTCGTCTTTCTCAGCAAAGAGAATCTTTGTTAGCTGAACAACGAGGGCAAAACTTGCTGCTGACTAATCTACAAACAATTCAGGTAATCAGATAAAAAGCACAGATAGAAAAACTAAGAAAGTTAAGGTCATATAGTTTCATCCTTGTATCCTTTCAGTTTTTCTAATTAGAAAATTTGCCTGTCATTTTTGTCATCCTGTATGAAAATCATTGAATTTGGGGGGGATATTAAGAAATATTTTAAATAAAACTTTGAAAGAGAATTGACTGAAACCATGCAGTTGGCACATTTGATCCTTAAATCTATTTATTGGATTGTGTGCAGCTTAACTATTAACAGGTTTAAATTTTTTAGAACTATTCTTGGCCCTAAAAGTTCAGGAAATCTGAATGAATATTTTCATGTTTCTTCACATACACACACACACACCACCACCAATAGGTGTTTTAATATAAAAAATGTCAAAATAGCTTTTTGGTAAATATTCAAATCCTAATTTCTTTGTGTGGAAATGGATTATAATCCCTCAATTCTCTGTAGCCGTTAACTTTCTTTATATTGCTTCTTTTGGGTGTTTTGTTTTTTTTTTTTAGCATAACCAGAAAATTCTTTTTTTTTTTTTTTTCTCTCAAGGGAATACTGGAGCGATCTGAAACAGAAACCAAACAAAGGCTTAGTAGCCAGATAGAAAAGTTGGAGCATGAGATCTCTCATCTAAAGAAGAAGTTGGAAAATGAGGTGGAACAAAGGCACACACTTACTAGAAATCTAGATGTGAGTCTTGCAGAGTTCTGAATATCTGTAGTTTATGTTTTATAATCTAGTTTGCGGGACATGCTGCCATCCAAGTTGAAATGTGATTTTGCAAATCTTAGAGCCTCTGAATTTTGCCTATTAATATTTGGGGGCTAAACATTGCTCTACCCTCTTGGGTGCTGAATATATTTTATTTGTCTAATTCTCTTGAGCTTTGTTCTAGAACTCAGTGAAGTTAATTAAAAATAGTTTGATTCTTTTGAGTCTTATCTTTTGTTAAATGTGGCAAGTCCAGAGCTATGCTTGGTCTAAGACTAATTATTCCTTACTACTGAAGCAAGACTTTCCTTAGTCCAGTTGTCCATAAACTTTCTTTTTCAGTCTGTCTTCTGGGAACAAGCATTATTCCTGACTTTCTAAGAGTGCTAGGCACTCTTTACTCTAAGACTTTTGGATGATTCTCTCCATTGTCAGGGGTAATTTCACATGCATGCATGCAATGATCACTACTCTCCTGGGTATTCAAAGGTACTCTCTGCATATATCAGGTTATTGTCTCTCTGCAGCTGCTTTTCTCTGGTATTCTCTTATGAACTGAAGCTGTTTTAGTCTCTTAGGACTCTCAGGTTCAGTTTTTTTTTTTTTTTTTTTTAAGAGAGAGAGAATTTTTTTTAATATTTGTTTTTCAGTTCTTGGCAGACACAACATCTTTGTATGTGGTGCTGAGGATCGAACCCAGGCCGCACGCATGCCAGGCGAGCGCGCTACCACTTGAGCCACATCCCCAGCCCTCAGATTCAGTTTTTAATTTAGGGAGTCCAGTGACCTCTGTTTCATTTCCTCTTCCCTGTGTCATATTTTAGAATTAAGTCAGTCATGTGGCAGTCATGTGATTCACCTCTTTAGTTTCCCACCTCAGGGATCATGGTTGTTCGATGTGTTTTGTCTGGGGGCTTCACATGAGAATTTGAATCTGTTTTTCATTATTCTATCTGGGTCAGAGTACTAAGGATCTGTAAAAAGATAACTTGAGCCTTTAGTTACGAACATGCAGGTAGTCTTTATAGGGTTAATATATTTTTTCTTGCAGGTTCAACTTTTAGATACAAAGAGACAGCTAGATACAGAAACAAATCTTCATCTTAACACAAAAGAACTCTTAAAGAATGCTCAAAAGGAAATTACTACATTGAAACAGCACCTTGGTAATATGGAAGTTCAGCTTGCTTCTCAGTCCTCACAGAGAACTGGTAAAGGTAAATAAGTACTTAGGTTCATAATATATCTTGTAAATAAATTCTCTTTCTTGTGGATGCTAGTAAAAGATGAGGAAACCCACTTCCATTTTCCACATGGTAAGGCTCAGTTTTAGATTAATAAATTTAGAAGTCTTGAAACATTCAAAATAACTTGGGTGGTATCCGACAAATTTGTAGTTTCAAAACCTCCTTTTGGGTATTGAAACCTCCTTTTGGTTTTTTGCATTGCTGAGAATCAAACCCAAGATTTCATGTTTGCTAGGCAATCACTCTGTCATTGAGCTATATATCCTAGTCCTGAAACCATTTACTGACATTTGAAAATTATTTATTTGAGGAAAGTTAACATTTGAATTTATAACCCTTTCTCATTTGAGATGAAGTTATTTACTAAATATATAATAAAATTTAGTTACAAAATAACTAATTTGTATATTGCTTCTTTAAAACAATATTCCTAACCTTAGCTTATTATAAGTAGCTTCAGGTAAAATATTTATTTTATTAGATTTTTCTTCCCTATGTGAATATACCATTTCAAATTCAAAGTCTTTGAATCCAGAGATGGTTTTATTTCTTGATGGAAGGGAAATAGGTATATACATATACATGTAAGTGTGTGAGAGTGTGTTTGTGTGTGTTGTATGTATATGCAGATACAGAGATATCTGATACATGATGAATATATAGCTATCCAGTAGTGTTTTCTTATTGATATTATACGATTAACTGTATAATATCAGATTTCTTCCTTTTCTGTGCTTTTTAGATCAAACAAAATTTAGACTAACTACAGGATTTTGTTTTTGTTTTGTGTAGGAGAGGGTGGCAGTATGCTGGAAATTGAACCCAGGGCTTTGTGCTTTTTAGGCATGTACTTTACCATTGAATACACACACAGTCCCCAGACTAAATTATTTAAGATTTGGTGCCTTAGGATACATGATGTTAAGTAATAAATTAAGAACCTGGTTATTTCTTCAAATAGCTACGTTGGTGTAGTGGTAATATTTGATATTCTCTTAATATACTTTCATAGCAGCAGTTTTCACATATTTTAATTTTTCAAAGAAATAAAATGATGGCAAAATATGTTTTTGTTTTTTAAGTATTGATTATTAAAGAGCTACTATTTTTTAGGTCAGCCTGGTGACAAAGAAGATGTGGATGATCTTCTGAGTCAGCTAAGGCAAGCAGAAGAACAGGTAAATGACTTGAAGGAGAGGCTCAAAACAAGTACTAGTAATGTGGAGCAGTATCGAGCAATGGTGACATCTTTAGAAGAATCTCTGAACAAGGAAAAACAGGTATGTATGATTCTGAAAATTCAATTTTGAACTCACTTATTAGCTTTTTTTTTCCCCCAGTTAGGATCTTGCTATATGTAAGGTTCTATGGTGTAAATTGGACTGATATCATTGCTTTTATCACCTGAAAGTGCTGAAGACTAATAAGCCAGATAAAACAAAAACCACACAGTTCATATGACAACCAGGATAATTGGGGTAGGAAAGGTATAGATCAAGTGTTGAGGAGAGTAAGATATAGAGAGAATTATTTATTTCCTGGGCAGGCTTTACAAAAGCATTTATGCAGAGCTTTGAACAAAGGTGTCATCTGGACAGTCAAAGGTGTGTGGAAAATGTTCTATGTGGTAGGAAGCCTCAACCAAGGTCAAAGAGTTTCCAGTGATGACAGTGTGGGTAGCATGCTGAATTTGTAAAAGGCGATAGTGAGAAGTATAATAGGTAAGAACCAAATATAAAATGTTCAGAATATCGTGTTAAATTGTATTCTGTAGCCTTATTAGAAGCAGAACCATTGATGTTTTTAACACATTGTAATCAGATTTTTTTTCCCCCCACAAAGAATAATGTGGTAAGTAGAAGATTACAGAGTTCACTTTGGAACTTTGTAATAGTAGTCTAAGGCCATAGGGGTTTTTTTTTTGTTTGTTTTGATTTTGTTTTTTGTTTTGTTTTGTTTTTTTAAGTTATTTTGGGGGTTATTTTCAGTAGAAATCAATGTGAGGAAAATACTTTTAGTGGTAGAATAGACAAATTTGGCAAGTGGATTCAAGGATTGAGGGAGAGATGAAAAATTGGATATTTCACTACAAAAGAGGAAAAAGGCCAATAGCCAAGGTGAGAGATAAATTATGTTTGTAGATTTACATGGTATAAACTGGATACAGTGGTTTACATCTGTAATCCTAGCAAATTGGGAGGCTGAGACAGGAGGATCACAAGTTGAAGGCCAGCCTCAACAATTTAGCAAGGCCCTATGCAACTTCAAAACCCTGTCTTAAAGAATAAAAAGCAGTGGAGATGTAGTACAGTGGTAAAGCACTTCTGGTTCAGTCCCCAGTACCAAGAAACAAAACAGATTTTCATGGTAAATTTGCTTGTTTTAATCAGCATTTCCAAGATCCATCCATCTATTAATACAAGGCAAATACTGATATCTCCAATTAGATTTGGAAAAAGTAATGGTATAATTTTAAGTATGTATCATTTTTGCATTGTTTAAAATATGCTGAAGGTGACAGAAGAAGTACATAAGAATATTGAAGTTCGTTTAAAAGAATCAGCGGAATTTCAGACACAGTTGGAAAAGAAGTTGATGGAAGTAGAAAAGGAAAAACAAGAACTTCAGGATGATAAGAGAAAAGCCATAGAGAGCATGGAACAACAGGTAAATTAGGTTATTAGTTATATTAATCTTCTTTTGCATATGTAAGGATATACATTAACTAGCTCCTTAGTTAACATTTATTTCATCTCAACAGAAACTGATTAAAGACATAGCCAAAAATTTTAATTTTATTGTTTGCTCTGCTGTGTTTGTATGCATTTCCTTTTGAAAATTTTAAATCACTTTACCAAGGTAGGTATTAGTGCTGCTTTTTGGAAACCTCTGCCTAAAATTTGACTTTTGTACACATTAGGGAGTAGATGTAGAGTTGTAAACTTGTATAGGAAAGGGTTTATAATTATGTTAAATTTTAGCAGAAGTTCTTTGTACTAACTGGATCATTAAAAATCTGTCTCCATTATTTTCCAAGTTTGTCAGTAACTCTTGTTTTAATCTTATTCTTCCTTCTTAGTTATCTGAGTTGAAGAAAACACTTTCTAGTGTGCAGAATGAAGTGCAAGAAGCTCTTCAGAGAGCAAGCACAGCTTTAAGTAATGAACAGCAAGCCAGACGTGACTGTCAGGAACAAGTAAGCATTATCCTCATAGTTTTTGAAAAATGAACTTTGAGCAGCGAGAATGCATTTTTAGATTGTTGGAGCTTATAAAAGTGGAAGATTGTTTTCACTTTTATGAAACTTGGATTAAGAAAATTGAAAGATACAGATAAAGGATGAACGTAAATAGTTCATTTTCCATTAATAAAGCAACCTTGACAATTGGGAAAACATGAAAAGAGGAATAGGAAACTAAATCTGTACTTGTTCTTGTTTGTAAATTTTATTTTATTTTTGTAGTCCTTCACTGCATTTGGTTCTCAAACTGTGTTATGGACACATTGTTAAGGTACTTTGCTCACCAAAAAAAAGGAAATCCAAATAACATTTTGAATGCATTGGTGATCGTGTACAGATTTTTATAAACCACGGCATTCTGTATAATTTTAAAACAGCAGTACCTTATTTTTCTGTGTTTACTGCATATATATACATGTACACACTTATGAAACCATTTATAATGATTTTATGAATAAGAAATAATAAAACCTGATTTATCATGATAAGGTGGAAGAAGGACTAAATCTAAAGATATTGGTAATATTCTCATTTTTAATTTAGGTAGCATGTTAATTGTTATTTAGTTACTATATATTACTTAAATACATATAATGTATATATACACATTATATGTGTGTGTGTATATAGAATAGGGAAGAAAGTCTTCAGAAACAAATGAAGTGGCCTTGACTTATTACCAAACAACATAACATTGGGAATTAAAATCAAATAATATATAATTGAGCATTCCCAATTTGAAATCTGAAATGCTCCAAAATATGAGAGTTTTTAAGCATTTTAGATAGTTTTCTTTATTTTCTGTAAGTTTCTGTATGAGTAAAATTTACATAGCTGAGTTACGTTTAGAATTGCACTGCATAGTTTATTCCAAATTGCTACATAATCTTCATTTTAATGTTTTAATCAGTAAATAGGGCATAACTTTTAATTATCCCCATTTTAGTGCATATAAATTATTTTTGTTATTTTACAAAATAAACTATCTTTTTCAAATGTACTGACTAGCTTCATGGATTGAAGTCTTTTATTTCAGTGGGGAAATAGTTCTTTTAAAATTTTTTGTTGTTGTTTCAGATGGACACAGCACCTTTATTTATTTATTTTTATGTGGTGCTAAGGATCAAACCCAGTGCCTCACACATGCTAGACAAGCACTCTACCACTGAGCTACAACCTTAGCCTCAATTAACAATTTTTCTTGCAGGCTAAAATAGCTGTGGAAGCTCAGAATAAGTATGAGAGAGAATTGATGCTCCATGCTGCTGATGTTGAAGCTCTTCAAGCTGCCAAAGAACAGGTTTCAAAAATGGCATCAGTTCGTCAGCATTTAGAAGAAACAACCCAGAAAGCAGAATCACAGTTGGTGGAGTGTAAAGCATCTTGGGAAGAAATAGAGAGAATGTTAAAGGTATTTTTGTAGGTCGTAATAGAATCTTATGGGTTAGAACTAAAAGGCAATTTCGTCTCCAGTGTAAATACATATTGGAAAATGAACTCTTGGCTTACAGGATGAAGTTTCCAAAAGTGTGTCTCGCTGTGAAGATCTGGAGAAACAAAACAGACTACTTCATGATCAGATTGAAAAATTAAGTGACAAGGTAGTTGCCTCTGTGAAGGAAGGTGTACAAGGTCCATTGAATGTGTCTCTCAGTGAAGAAGGGAAATCTCAAGAACAGATTTTAGAAATTCTCAGGTAAGTCAAGTATGTTCTTCATGCTTGATATCTATGGCATAACAACATGAAATCTACAAATGCAGAAATTTGGCCAGAAGGTCATACATAATTTAGATAGAAAGCTCAACAAAATCACTGCCACCCACTTAGTGGTCATTTCTGATATTTAAACATACCAAATGGATGACTTGAAAGTTGAATGTGATAATGAAAACCTATTTGGGTTCCACTTGAAAAACTGAATGTCTTATAGATCATTTTAAAGATGTCGTTTTAAAACTACTGGTATCAAAATATAAATTTTTATTTCCACCATTATTTACCATTAATGAAAATATGATGTGAAAATAGCTATTAAACTCAGCACTGCATATAAATAAATAAATAAAGGTCCATCAACAACTAAAAAAATATAAAAGCAATAAAGGGAGACAGCAAGCACATGAGTAAGTCAGAAATATAATCACAAAATATACTTCTTTAAAAAATGCCTTCTTATTGTATATGCTTCTATTTTCTTATTTAAACATAACTATACATGGACAAACTATAGTTGTGCATATTTAAGTATAAATTGATGTTATGATTTACCAATATGATATGGAATAATTAAATCAAACTAACATACAAAAAAAATAGCTATTAAAGTAGATGAATTTCTTATTTCAAAATTTTCCCAAGCTTTGGAATGTTATGTTATTCCTTTTCAAAATTCAAACAAAATCTTAACATATATATTCTTATAGATTTATACGACGAGAAAAAGAAATTGCTGAAACTAGGTTTGAGGTGGCTCAGGTTGAGAGTCTGCGTTATCGACAAAGAGTTGAACTTTTAGAAAGAGAACTTCAGGAACTACAGGATAGCTTAAATGCTGAAAGGGAGAAGGTCCAGGTATGTCTCCTAAGCTTAAAGAAATCATTTGTTACATCTAAAAAGCTTATTTATATTTCTGTCATTTATTACAGCAAAAATAAATTTGAAATAAGTATTCTTCCTAAACTTGTAAATTCATTATACATTTTATGTGCTGACTCAGAATAATGATTGAGAGGGAAGGCTGTGTATCCAGAGTGTGTGATATTAAATTCTAGTTGAATCTCGTTAGCTGTGTGCCCTTGTGCATTGTTTTACTTATCTGCTCTTAGTTTCCTCATCTGTATTATATGGATAATAATTGTAAGGATTAAATGAGTCTTGTGAATTTGAAGCATTTGGAACCATGTGTATGTGCTTAATAAATTTCACCTACTTCAATTTAATTAAAGTTTCCATTGTGTATGCATCTGGATAGTCTTTCTAGGATAAAATAAATGATAGATTGAAATTGCTAGAGAATTTTTCTTTCTCAGCCAAGGAGCAAAACTATAATCAAAACTAATAACCAGTGAAAGGAAAAGAAGGTGCTGTAGTGATGGTTTTAACATGAGCTTGACTTACCTCATTCTGAGTAGATATATATCCCCACATCTAAACAAATGATATTAAGCCCTTAAACACTTAACCTTTTTTAATTGGTAAGTAGACAAAATTATTACTAGGGAGAAACTATTGAACAAGGCAAAGCAAATAATTAAGTTTGTTTGCAGCAGAAGTTGATAGTTGTAGAAGTATATCTTGTTGAGAAAACAATCCAAATTCAAATGTTATCACTAGGGAAATAATAGATCCTCAAGTACAAGTGGCTACCGCTTGGATGAAAAAGAGCAGAATCAGAGCTTCTAACAAAGATTGCATATCATCTCATTCTCTTCTGCATATTTTGCTATTCCTTTGGGCTATAGAAAAGCATATACTAGAAAAATGCCCAGCAAATGAATAAGTTCATAGGGGAAAACCAATTCTTAAATATAGTAGAAGAGTCAAGAAATAATCCATTATGTCAGAAGTAATGTATCTACTCAAGCATGAGCAGTGTAGCATGGCAACCATGAAAAATACCATCACTTTAAAAATGGTGGGAAAAGAAAGTAACATCAAGTGCAGAAGGTAGATAATTACACTTAATGAGAAGGATAACAATTCAAATTATTTAAAACCAAACCAATAAAATAGTAGTGTGAAGTGATGAGAGATTTGAGAGGTAAAAAACAATCAAAATATTATTTTAGAACTAGCAATAAATTCATTGCAGCAAGGAAAAATAAAAAACGTACAGAAAGATCAATTAGATATCTGAATTGGTACTTCAACTTAATGCTATTACTGCTTGTTGGTGGGATTTCTACTATATTTTTACTTTCATCTTTGTTGTTTTATATTTTTGAAACTTTGTCAGTATACATCACAGGAAAATAAACAGGTAAATTTTCAAAAATTTCAGTTAAGGTTGAAATATCAATTCTTTCTACTTTGTTATAGGGAAGATTAGAAGTGGTAGGAAAAGACTGCTTCAATCGCTAGATATTATATAAATATGTATGTTTGCTAGATATTCTATAAATATGTATGTTTGAAATCATTAGGTAACTGCAAAAACAATGGCTCAGCATGAAGAACTGATGAAAAAAACTGAAACAATGAATGTAGTTATGGAGACCAATAAGATGCTAAGAGAAGAAAAGGAGAGGCTAGAACAGGATCTCCAGCAGATGCAAGCAAAGGTTTGTAGTAGTGTGGTCTGGGGTTGTAGCTCAGTGGTAGAGCACTTGCCTAGCATGTGTGAGGCACTGGATTTGATCTTCAGCACCACATAAAAGTAAATAAATAAAATAAAGTAAGTTGGGGGCTGGCATTATAGCTCAGTGATTGAGCATTCTCCTCGAGTGCTTGAGGCACTGGGTTCAATCCTCAGAACCACATAAAAAAAATAAAATGAAGATATTGTGTCCATCTACAACTAAAAAAAAAAAAAAATTTAAAACAAAGTTGGAGTAATAAAAATACTTTTTTAAAAAAAGTAGTATGTTATTATTTTTTATAACATTACAAGTGAATTTTTACATTAGTTATTTTTAAAAATTTGCACTGTTTTCAGGTGAGGAAACTGGAGTTAGATATTTTACCCTTACAAGAAGCAAATGCTGAGCTGAGTGAGAAAAGCGGTATGTTGCAGGCAGAGAAGAAGTTGTTAGAAGAGGATGTCAAACGTTGGAAAGCACGTAACCAGGTAAGTGAAGCTAAAGTCATTCAAAAACATGGAAATGTTGGTTTTAAAATAACAGGATAAAAATAGGAGTTTAAAAATATTTGGAAAACCACTGAAAATTATAATTTTCAATGGAAATATGTTACATGTATACATGTGACGTTAAAATTATAGCTCAGTTTTTAAAGAAATTTTCATTGCATTTGGTATATTTCTTAAAAGTGGCTAATTTATTTCCCATAATTCTAAAAACACGGTTTTTACTTGTAAATGAAAATATGAATTTATGTAGCTTATTGAAGCACTTTATTTTACTGGAGCCTCTTGGGGGTGGGATGGGAAGATAGCATACTGCACTTAGAAACTACAGCTCCTTACTCAAACAAAGCTGGCTTTGCACATACTAGTTATGTGACTTAAGAGAGTTTTTTAACCTCTCGGAGTTATGGTTCTACTCATTTGAAAAACGAGCTTGTAAAACCAATGCTGAAGTGTTATAAGTGTAAAGCAGTTCATCTGGTGCCTAGGAAATGCTCTAGAATGGTAACCCATTACTATACGAATAGGATTTGAGAACTCTTTTATTCCTGATGTTATCACACAAACATACAGAGAGATCAAGAAGGATGGATAACCTATACAAAATTAAGATATATTTCTCTTGCAATCTGCTACCTTTCCTGGTTAATGAAATCAGTTGCATTTAGGATTAATGTTTGTTAATGCATTATTTATCTTTTTTTTTCTTATAAATGTCACTTCAGTAAAATTAGTTACATAATAAAAGATTTTCCATCCTTGTCTCCCTTTAATTGGTCTCATTATAACTAATCGAAATGTTCTTTCACAACTAGGAAAAAGTAATGAACAGTTAATGACATTTGATTTCTATTTTTCATTTTGGCTGACTTAGTTGAAAGTAATGTCTCATATTTCAGTCCTTGATCACTTGCATGCAAGAACACTTAAACTAAGTTTAATTGGGTATTCTTCCACTTTATTACAGCACATTTGTTTCATAAAATCTAAAAAAATCAAAGTATATATTTTTTGCTATTCTAGCATTTATTAAGTCAGCAGAAAGATCCAGACACGGAAGAATATAGGAAGCTTCTTTCTGAAAAGGAAGTTCACACCAAGCGTATTCAACAGTTGACTGAAGAAATTGGGAGACTTAAAGCCGAAATTGCAAGGTAAATCATATGTAATATATAAAATCTTAAAGAAGTTTATTTCTACCCTTTATGTGACTCTCCAACTTTGGCTTCTTGATTTGAGAAAGAATAGAAAGTGTTAGAGCCCTTACATGTGGCTTCCCTCTATTTCTCTCTGGACTCAAGCAATTTAATATATGGATTTTTTTTATGTTTTCTTATAAAAGCTATATCAGGTAAGTCTAAAGCTAAATATATTTTCTAAATAGTAGCCAAAATAACTTATAGATAGGTTTTTCTTCATTGTGCTTTTATAGAGCATGTTTGTGATCAGTAAAGGAAGTTTTAAGTTTTCTTTCTTTCTTTTTTTTTTTTTTTTTTTTAATGGACGTAAGAGTAAAATATAGCCCTCTGAGAGAAGAAAATAAATATCAATGTTTCTGGCTTATCTTTGTAAATTTTAGTGTCATTTGTAGGTGCCATGGCTTTCTTTTATGTAATACTGAACAGCTTACAAGTATGTGTCATGTATATTCTCCTGTCCATAACAATAGTCGAGTATGTTAGATAGAGCAGATCTTATTTCTTAAAGATGAGAAAACTAAGATTCAAAAAGCTGGCCTACCTCAGCTTTATGGAGTTAATTCTTAAGCCCATATTCTTAATTCAGGTCATTGATATGAAGTTTGGTTCATGATATAGTATAGAGGTTGGCATACTATATCCCACAGGTCAAATCTGGCTTTTTACATGGCTTATGGCCTATACACTAAGAATTATTTTTGCAATTTTAGCTTTGCTTAAAAAAGAGAGAAGAACATGTGACAAAGACTGTGCCCTGCAAAGCCTGACATGTTTACTCTATCTGGCCCTTTGCAGAAAAACTTTGACAACATCCAGTATAATAGCAAGAGTTTAGCTTTTGCTGTTAAGCAGATTTGAATTAAAGTCTGGCTATCATCACTTGATTATTTTGAAAAATAGTACATGTTACTTGATCACTTGTAGCTCAGTGTTTCTCAACTCTAAAATGCGCATGTAAACTTATTTAAAGTCTTTCATAAGGTAAGTAAGTATCTTTTGAAGTGTATATTGGAAGGATTTTTAAATGAAAAGCTGTTATTAAAGCAGCACAGTATAAACTTTTAAATTGATGTTATTTTAAAATTTGAAGTCTTATATATTTAGTCTAAGAAACCTTGACTTCATTTTTTAAAGATCAAATGCATCTTTGACTAACAACCAGAACTTAATCCAGAGTCTGAAGGAAGATTTAAATAAAATAAGAACTGAAAAAGAAACTATCCAAAAGGATTTAGATGCCAAAATAATTGATATCCAAGAAAAAGTTAAAACTATTACTCAGGTCAAGAAAATTGGACGGAGGTACAAGACTCAGTATGAAGAACTTAAAGCACAACAGGATAAGGTATCTTGAGAAATTTTTCCTTAAAGTATGTATATGTATATGTATGTATGTATGTGTGTATATATATATTTATTAGAATGCATTTTACAAAAATCTTGTTTTTAAAATATTATTGATTTTTACATTCTAAACCCCAGTGTAAGCTTACATGATTTGTTTATTTGGTTTAAGATTAGTTTATTAATATAACCAAAAGTACTTATAAAATTACAAAGGTATTTTAGTTCCATTTTTACATTTTAAATACTGTTCCTTTCCAAAGTTATGTTCTTATAATTCATTGCCAATTAAAATTATGCATATTTTAAAATAATAGTTTTTTATAACTTACCAGACTACATAATTTTAAATTGGTTATTTGTTAACTTCCTTTTAAAAATAATGTTTAAATCTTTTTTATAATTAGAATCTAAGTATTGGTCTAAGTTCTCAAAGACAAGGAACTTTTATACTGATTTGATTATGTATTTATTGCATGTTGGATTAGAAAATATATAAAGAAATACATAGATATATAAATCTTTATGTAAATATAAAGAAACATATCCAAAAGTCTTTAACTCTCATTGTTAACCACTATTAGCACTTTAGTAAGCTTTTATAATATACTTTTTGTACATGTAATTGGTATATTTATTCAAAGTGTTAATCATTTGCGTATGTTCTTATGTAATCTGCTTTCCACTTGATTCATTATTATGAAAATGTGTTTCTGTGTCAGAATCTCATCTATAGTACATCATTTTTCTTTTGCTGTGTAATATCCACCATAACTAATTTCCTATTTGAGGACATTAAAATTATCGCATAGAAAATTTACTTTTGTACCTCATCAAAATTAATTTGCATTTCTCTGATTAATTATTTTCTGAGATAAATCTGCAGAAGTCAAATTATTAAATATAAATATATGAGCATATAATCACTGTTTTGTCATCTTAGGTCATGGAAACTTCAGCTCAGTCTTCTGGGGACCATCAGGAACAGCATATCTCAGTCCAGGAAATGCAGGAGCTCAAAGATTCACTCAACCAAGCTGAAAACAAGTCAAAATCACTGGAGAGTCAAGTAGAGAATCTTCAGAAGGTATGAGTGAGAACAGCATAAGGTGTATGTCCCTACTTTTTTTGTACCTAAGAAGTACATTAAACACTGTATATATAAATAGTATTTTATTGTCTTCAAATATCTGCTTAATTGGTTTGACCTCCATTTTTATATGTTTACCCACATTTATCCTAAAGAAATAAATTAATGTGAGGAATGGGCGAAGTCTGATCAGTGGGTACTTAGTTACAGTTAGAAGCAAGAAGCTCTGGGGTACTGTCGCATAGTATGACAACTATAAACAAAGGTTATGTATTGCCATTTAAAAAAGCTAATAGAATTTTGAAAGTTTTCACCACAAAGAATTGATGAATGTTTTGGGATAATGTTTGAGGAAATCAATATATTTAATTTGATTTATACATTATGCAATGTATAATGTTTTGAATATTACATGGTAACTCATTAACATGTAAAACTAATTGTGTATGTTAAAATTTTTAAAAAAGCAAATTAGTAATTATTTCTTTTTAAGTCTATAGGACATATAATTTCTATTGAATTTCATGGTGAATACCTTTTTCTTTTAAAAGACATTATCTGAAAAGGAGACAGAAGCAAGAAATCTCCAGGAACAGACTGTGCAGCTTCAGTCTGAACTTTCACGACTTCGACAGGATCTTCAAGAGAGAACTACTCAGGAGGAGCAGCTCAGACAGCAAATAACTGAAAAGGAGGAAAAAACTAGGAAGGCTATTGTAGCTGCAAAATCAAAAATTGCTCATTTAGCCGGTAAGTTTCTATATATGTTGAGGTTTGAACTTGATGGTGAAAGTTGATTATGTGGTAAGGCTTTGAGTAGGTTACTTAATTAGACATGAATAGTGCTGTCTTGAATGCCTTTGCTCTATTTATGAAGTCTTTCGTAACTGTTGGCTGATAATTAATACCAGGATATTGCCATCCTTTTGCTTTAGTGAGTATTGTGACAGATCTGAGTGCAGACTGTGCCGCCCAGGCACCTTCTATAAACTAGATAGCATTGGATCTTACCTGATAAAGCGTTTTTCTGTGTTTCAGTTCAGGGAGTTTCTTCTGGTCCTTCATGTTAGATTAATGAGAAGCCCATCAAGTCCATATTCAGCCTTGATTGCCAGTCTGCTGAGTGGTTATATAAAATGTCAAGTCAGTTGGATTTGATTATAAGCCTGTTTTTAATGATCACTAAGATAGTGTCCCAGTAGCTTTATTCATTAAAAACTTTATTATATTTTAATATATGCAATAAATTATGTGAAATGAAAATTTTGCAGTTCATCATAATGAACTAAGTAGTACATTGAAATATAAAAAGTACTACTAAACTTTCTTTGAAACTTTAGGTAGGAGAACTTACATATTTATATATTGGAGTAAGTATATATATATATTTAATTATATATTGAAAACATGGATAGATGTAAAACTGGTCATTGATGTGTATAGCATATATAAATATGTTCTAGTCACAGAATCAGATAATTTGTGTGCAAATTAAATCTATAAATGATGTTTCTAATATTTGATTATAATAGTGTAATCATATGGTTACTCTAGGTGTAAAAGATCAGCTAACTAAAGAAAATGAGGAGCTTAAACAAAGGAATGGAGCCTTAGATCAGCAGAAAGATGAACTGGATGTTCGTATGACTGCTCTGAAGTCCCAGTATGAAGGTCGAATTAGTCGCTTGGAAAGAGAACTCAGGGAGCATCAAGAGAGACACCTTGAGCAGAGAGATGAGCCCCAAGAACCTACCAATAAGGTGACTAGCTAATTCTGCTTAAACAACGGATTTGCTTTCCTTTGTACATTTGAAAATGCTTGACAATTTAGGAACTTTTCTCAGAGTGAATTTCAAACCATGGTAAAAAATTTTGGTGGCATTATTTGGTGGTCTCTTGTGTGAGCTAGGCACAGAAATTAGTAATTTTCTCTTTATAGGTCCCAGAACAGCAGAGACAGATCACATTGAAAACCACTCCAGCTTCTGGTGAAAGAGGAATGTGAGTTTTCCTTCTTATGAATAGTCTGTTTTTACAGTTTAGGGAAAATCTAGTGATTTTTTGTGGGAAAATAAATCTGTATACTGTCTTGTAAATTATTATACTAAAGAGCAGTTTATCTGTGCAAAAGTGTACCAGGGATTTGCCAACGCTTGTTTTCAGCATATTTTTAGTCCTGTCGGGAAGACTTTGTGACCCAGCACATCTCCCATCTTTTAATTTGATTGATTGTTAAGATAGACCAATTATGATTTCACTGTGATGTTTTATGATGAAAAGCTGGGTTGAGATTTGGGTTCAGCTATTCAATAGTTGGATGTAGTCTACATTGTCAGGATACACCACTCTGAAGCATTCCCTGCAATTTTTAATGCTGAAGTTCAAGCCTTTTCATTAAGTTTTGAAATATTTAGTGAAAAAATATATAAAACTATACTCAGTGTCTTTTTATAAATCCACCATGTCTTCCCAAAGCAGTGTTAGAAAAAATACCTAATAAGGTCTGAACCATTTTAAGATCACATTTGCTGAACTTTTACTTGAGGAAATAAATGTGTTTTGCTTTTCATGGAATATACGTATTTTATTAAAAATATTTGTAACAATTTTTTATGAATGCATTATTCCTGGATTTTCCCCTCTGTAAGTGCCAGCACATCAGATCCACCAACGGCTAATATCAAGCCAACTCCTGTTGTTTCCACTCCAAGTAAAGTGACGGCTGCAGCTATGGCTGGAAATAAGTCAACCCCCAGGGCTAGTATCCGCCCAATGGTTACACCTGCCACCGTTACAAATCCTACTACTACCCCAACAGCTACAGTGATGCCCACTACACAGGTGGAGTCACAAGAAGGTTAGTAAAATAATACAAATTCAATCAGATTGACCGCTTGTTTCAATTTATTTTGAGTAGGTGGCAGTAATTTCAAGGATAAAATGAGGCCTCTAGAGCTGAAGTCAGACATAGTAAAAGTGGGTAGTTAATATTTTGAAGCAGATGTGTTCCGGAATATTTGGTTTATTTGTTTAGTTGGTTCATTTTATGTCATTTTGTTTGCACTGCTGAGGATTGAAGGCAGGGCCTTGTGTATGATAGGCAAATGCTCTACTACTGAACCAGACCCCCAGGATACTTGTTAATACAGCAAATTTTCTCCTGCCCTCCCTTTTATTTGTTTTGTTTTTAAGCTAAGAAGAAGAAAAATCCATTCCTGTGGGTATTACATTACATTTTTGTAAAACCAAAATGTTTACTTCTAATGGTTAACAAAGAGGGTATGAAATCCACTTTGAAAAACCATAGTAAATTATTGGTTCAACACGACCATCACTTTTTCACTGAAATTATCTGAGCTTCTCATTGCTTTCTCCACTTGTTCCCATGGCAATCAAACTTTGTATTTTGTTTGAGTTTGTTGATGCCTTTTTACTTTACTAGATGGAACTCCTCAAAAGCAATTCTTGTTTCTTATTGTTTAATCCCTTTATCTAATTCCAGAATAGATATTCAGTAAAACTTATTTTCTTAAATTCTTACCTGTACAAATTTAGAATTTAGTAAATTTTTCAAGTTTTGTATGTAAATGCTATGAGCTCACAGAATATTTTGGCTACTTTCAACAAAGTGATTATTGGATAGATTACCAGTTAAACTTGGGTTGCTTTGGTTTTTGGTGTAGGGGGGTTGCAGTGCTGAGGATTGAGCCCATTGCTTTTATGCATGCTCAGCAAGCACTTTATACCAATGAGATATTCTCCCAGCCCTAAAAAATAATGTTTGTGTTATGATGTCAATTCAAAAATGATGCTTAATGAAAATTTACAATTTGACTTGATCTTATTAATTTTTTTGGTCATAATTTAAATGGAACAGTAGATGCAAGAACCCTTTCAGATATTTATTTAGTCAACAAATTTTTGCATACTACCAGCTCAGTCACGTAGGCAATATAAAAACACATAATAACTTTTACCCATAGCATTTTGGGGTATTAAGTGGTTAGAGGTATGTACGCAAGAACTGCACAATATGACATATCACAAAAGAGAAAAAAAATAAGCCCAGCTTTGGTAAGAGTAGAAGATTTACATTAAATATTGTGATTATTTTTCAGCAATGCAGTCAGAAGGTCCAGTGGAACATGTTCCAGTTTTTGGAAGCACAAGTGGATCTGTTCGTTCTACTAGTCCTAATGTCCAGCCTTCTCTCTCTCAACCCATTTTAACTGTTCAGCAACAAACACAGGCTACGGCTTTTGTGCAGCCCACTCAACAAAATCATCCTCAGATTGAGCCTGCAAATCAGGAGTTATCCCCAAACTTAGTAGAAGTGGTTCAGAGTTCACCAGTTGAGCGACCTTCTACTTCTACAGCAGTATTTGGCACTGGTAAGATTAATTTTTTATGAAGTTAGAGTAGACCTATATATTTTTTATTTCTTTAGATATAATCAATATCTTGAATATTCTTACTTGCTTTCTACTAGGTAATAGGATGAATGAGTATATGCCTAACATTTTATTTCATGTTTACTGAGTGGTTAGTTGTTTTTCATCATGAAGTAAAAAATCTTTCTTCCCTTTCAGTTATTTTTGGACATTTTTTTAGAGGGGAAACTCTGTATGTATCTTAATGCAGATCCTGAGGACTAAAAGACCATAGCCCTATTTATACACACACTGTTTTCATTTAAGGAGTCTTGAGATTTATAGAAGGTCCTATGTAAATTTGTAAATAGCAGTTATTTGTCAGTATAATCACAGTGAGTCATTATACTGTAAAATTTGGCTGGCTTTATTAAATGAAGGTTAGTATAAAACCATTAAATCAAAGATAAGCCGCCTTTATTTTTTTCAGTGATTAGCAAGAACAAATTATGTTGATGGGAATTGATCTAAGACTATTTCTTTTAATTAAGTGACCATATTGGCTAATTATCTTTTTCTAAATGGGATTATTATTATGCTCTGATATAATATTTAAATTATCTAATTTCAAAGTTTCAGCCACCCCCAGTTCCTCTTTGCCAAAGCGTAGCCGTGAGGAGGAGGAGGATAGCACTGTGGAAGCATCAGACCCTGCCTCTGATGATGCAGTGGAAATGCCTCTTCCAAAGAAGCTGAAGAGTGTTACACCTGTAGGTACTGAGGTGTGTGAAGTTCTTTCTATTTATTTTTACTTTTACCCAGTAAAGTTAATAGAGACTGTTTGTTGATAGCCAAAGGCAAATTAACCTTTTGGGGTCAAACTATATTATCTGGAAATTTGTTGTTGAATTCGCTACAAAGCTTTCATTGACAGCCCACATATTATTGCTGTTAACAATAGTGTTTTATATTCTCTTCATTTTTTTAATTGAATTTGTTTTCAGTTCAATAAAAAACAAAAAACCATAAGTTGGATTTCATGTCAAAGTTGTTTTTTTATTTGAAGAACAAGGGAAGTTTATAGTCTCATGGACATTTTAAACTCATTTGCCATCTTTTTTCTAAAACTAATCAATTATATTGTCAAAGCTAAAGTGTAATGAATTCGATTTTATAGCAAGCATTAAGACTAAATTTTACTTCTATGCATTAATAAATGTTCATAAATCATATCTTGAAGAACAGTATGATTGATTATATTATACAAATAAAAGCAAATATTTCTGGGTATATAGCTTCATAAAATTGTAGATTTGGATTTTGTTTTATTGAAAGAACTGCTAGAACAGGTACCCCTTCATCTAGTGTTCTGATAGGCATTAATAAATTGTATCATGATTTAGGAAGAAGTTATGGCAGAAGAAAGTACTGATGGAGAGGTAGAGACTCAAGTATACAATCAGGATTCTCAAGATTCCATTGGAGAAGTAAGTAACAACCTACATGAAGTAATAAATTGTTTTTAATGAATGAAATTAGCTTTGATAAAATAAAACATTATTTGGACTTTTAAACTTGTTTTTATATTTGTGAAATATTACTGGAATAAACTGATGCAGTTTCTGCTTTATTTACTCCTGTGCTCCATGTTCTCAACTTCCACTAAAGAATGTTTTTGTTCATATGTAGCAAAGATTTTTTCCAAGTGATGAGTTATTAGAAATAAAAGTTATTTTCAATTTTAATTATTTGGAAGGACAAGAGTATTGGTTGAGTCCTAAATTAGTCTATAATGCCCCATTAGGTCCTCTATTGTTTTCCTTGCAGTATTAAAATAATCCATGAAAAGAAATGCATTTTACACTTCTTCATTTTTTTTGGACTCTCATTGGGGGCTTTTGCACAGCAGCCTTACTAGCAGAAAGAGCATAGATTCTGAAGTTACAAAGGACTAGGTTGCATTCCAAGCTCCATCATTTAGAAACTGACTGTAAGCATGTCACAAACTCTTTGGTTTTACTTGTCAGAAAATTATAACATTTTAAGGATGGTAAAGTACCTAAAATAGTACCTGCCACATACTCACATATTATTACTTTCCTTCCATCCCTCTGCCCTTGAAGATAAGATTTCAGATATAATAATATCATTAATAGTTAACTATTAATACTTAACAGAGTAATACTTAATTCATTACTATATTCAAATGTTGTTATAAGAAATTTATATTTATTAACTCACATTCATTACATTTATTAATTAATTTACTTCTCATCACAACCCTTAGTGAAGAAACTAATGCCTAGATAAGTAATGGACCCAAGTTCACACAGCATTGGAGCTGGGGTTTGAACCCAGTCTGTGTAGTATTCAGATGTCCTCTTAAACTTGAAACAATATTTTGTCTCTGGATAAACTTGAGATCTTGTATTATAACATTCTTATCTGTGTAAAAGAAAGGAACTGTCTTAAGCTAATCATAAGTAAATATAGATTGCAAAGTTTTTCGTTTCTGAGATACATTGATTTTAAAAGTTAATTTTACCAGGTTTTTTCTTTTTTGCTCTAAAAACAAAACTAAACCTTTAGATGAATATATGGTACTATAAATGATATCTTTTGATACACATCTAAAGAACATAAAAACAAAAACAACTTGGAATTAGCATGTGGATTTCTACTTTATTTTCAGACTTCATTAAATTATGCTAAAATCTTGTATGAAAAGTATTTTTTCTTAAGATGGTTAAAATTGTCCTGTGACTCAAAAAAGTACCCTTTAGCTTCCCATTAACTATTAATTTTCCTTAAATAAATTTGTCACTTAAGGCATATTTTTAATTTCACCATGACTTACTTATTTTCCATTATGGTATATGTAATTTTTATGAAATGCCTTAGATCAAAAAGACATTATTGCTGGTTTATATGAAAAATGAAATAGATTTTACTGAGTACCTAAGACAAAAAAGACAGATTAAGTTGATTTCAGTAGATAACAGAGTAGAATTGTGAAAATAAATTGAGCAAATAATTATTTTAATATATGATGCAGGTTGAGTGTCCCTTTATCCTAATTGCTTAGAACCAGCAGTGTTTCAGATTTGGGAGGTTTGGCGGGGGAGGTTTTGGTTTTTTGTTTGTTTGTTTGTTTACATTTTGGAATATTTGCATAAAGTCTTTACCTGTTGAGCATCCCTTTGAGTCACTTTCTTATGCCACTGCTCATAATGTCATATTGCCTCATTTGTAGAATGAGACTACTTCTTAAAAAGAATTATCACACAGATGCTAACATTGGCTGAGCACTTTATGTACTGGGCAATATATTTAGCATTTTAAGTGTACTTACTTGCCCAGTATTCAGAAGAATCCCATCCAACCACTGGTACTATTACTGTCCTCCTAATTTTCAGATGGAAATTTAAGAATTAACCTGCTCTTTTAAAAGCTAGAGCCTTGAGTTGTGGTAGTCTTCTCCTTACTGACATTGAAGGGTACAAAAATCTGTAGACACTGTGTATAATTATTTTTTCCTGTTGTTTTTTTGCCCACTTAGTATTATAACAATACTCAAACATTTCAGATTTCAGAGCATTCGTATTTTCAGGTTAGGGGATGCCCTGACTGTCTCTTTGTTGTGGTTTGAAGGTTTAGGTTTAATTGGACTTTAGGGAAGGGAAGACGTTTCTTTGTAAAAAAACAATAAAGCTGAGCATAGTGACTCACCCCTCTAATCCTAGCAGTTCAGGAGCTGAGGCAGGAGGATCGCAAGTTCATAGCCAGCCTCAGCAATGGTGAGGCACTAAGCAATTCAGTGAGACCTGTCTCTAAATAAAGTACAAAATAGGGCTGGGAATATGTCTCAGTGGTCAAATGCCCCTGAGTTCAATCCCCGATATCCCAAAACAAAAAGAATAAAAATTGCATGCTTTATTCATTGTGTGTTTAGACTATTTCTAGTTTGGGGAAAATGCTTTTTTAACAGAATGTTACAGGCCCATTTTTTCCAAGTTTGGCCAGTAAGTGCACTGTCAACTAACCACATTGGTTATTGAGCACTTGGAAGAAATATAACTAGTCCAAACTGAGATAAATGTAAGATATACATTGGATTTTGGAAACTTAGTAATAATTTTAAAGTATAAAATATTTGTTAATTTGTACATTGGTTACATGTTGAAATGGTATTCTGTATATGTTCATAAAGTTATTCTTAAAATTGATTTTACTTTCCTTATCTTTTCAAGTGTCTAATAAAAAATCTAAAATTACTGGCTCACAGATTTCTGTTAGGCAGCACTGATCAATAATATTACACATGTAGTTTTGAATATGCACACATCTCTGTTTATTTTTTTCTCTTATAAATTATTGCTCAATAAGATTTATAATATATTTTCTAAGAAGACAGTAAAGAAATAAGATGTTTACCATATATTTCAATTTCTGCTTTTAAACCATTTTTTTAACAATAAAATCCTACTAATTTATAAGTATTCTTTAGTTTTTACTTCAACTTTTATCTCACTGATACTGTTAGATGTATTTGATTTTTTATTTCTTCATTTTTAAAGGGAGTCACCCAGGGAGATTATACACCTATGGAAGACAGTGAAGAAACTTCCCAGTCTCTACAAATAGATCTCGGACCGCTTCAATCAGATCAGCAAACAACAACTTCATCCCAGGATGGCCAAGGCAAAGGAGATGATGTCATTGTAATTGACAGTGATGATGAAGAAGATGATGATGATGAAAATGATGGAGAACATGAGGTAAATGTGGTTTTGAAATTATGCAGTATTTTCAAAACTTAGATGAAATTGTTCAAATCCTTGGGCAAGTTTTGATTGCTCAGTCAGTTTCAGTAGGTTATTATATTATTTTTATTTTACCCTGATTATTTCAGATATTAACATTTTATAATGAAAACAATCATAGAACCAGCGATGGAAAATCTTTAATTTTTTAAATTTTGTCTTTTAATGATTTCTGAGCTATTTAGAATTTTTTCTCAAGCTTACTTGTAAGTGGCTGAATGAATTTTATTTCATAAGCACTATGATTTCTGGAAATAAAAAGAAGAAATAAACCCATCCCCATTTACCTCCTTGGAGCCCTGTAATTTGTTTCAGAAGTAATTGAGGTATCACCATTATTGAAGTATATTTTAAGTGAAATTTGGTGTTTTGTTTGGGGATTTAATCTTATAATGACAGCTGCTTATTTGAGATTCTTTCATTCATAAAGCAATATGGGGTTTTTTCTACACCTTTTTAAAATAATAATTACATATGTAATAGTAACATTATATGTGTAGTTTTGGATATGCATACAAAAATTTTAAAATTCCTGGACTAATTTTATTTTTCTTCAATTCTGTTTAAAATTAGATAGAATTAAATTGAATCACTTGACACTTTCTGGCCTATCATCTTTGCACAATCTCATTCAGAATTGATTGGCATTGTACTGATTCCATACAGCATTACAGTTCTGCTGTTGGTTTGCTGGACTTATCACACAGGACAACTCCTGAATCCCAACCAATGAGGAGTCATTTCAATTTAAATGTGGTAAAGATGTGCAGAGTATGTGGGCCATATCCTATATCTTATTTATACTTGTGGATTTATCTATTAGGATTATGAAGAAGATGAAGAAGATGATGATGATGACGAAGATGACACAGGGATGGGAGATGAAGGTGAAGACAGTAATGAAGGAACTGGTAGTGCAGATGGTAATGACGGATATGAAGCTGATGATGCTGAGGTAACTGGTTAGAGTTTTGACCATTTTCTTCAAGAACTTGCTTAGAAACTTGCCTTTTTCTTATGATATAGAAAGGCCCATATTATCAGAACACTAAAACTTTTTATACTTTTCAGTTTTGTTTGGTCAGTTTGTTTGTTTTTGCTGTTGTTTGTTTTGGTTAATTATTTGGTTTTCCTTTTAAGGTATTTATTTGATTTATTTTTGTTTATGTCATCACATTTTGTTCTTAGGGTGGCGATGGGACTGATCCAGGTACAGAAACAGAAGAAAGTATGGGTGCAGGTGAAAGTAATCAGAGAGCTGCTGACTCCCAAAACAGTGGTGAGATTATTTTGAAATCTAATTTATTATTAATGCCATTTGCTACTGCTACCTCAATTAACTAGAAAAAATTAATCAAGAACTTATAACAACAGTTTACCACCAGAAGAGGTCAGTCTAATCAAGCTGCATGTGGATTATTGTTGATATTGGAGGTTTGTAATGTCTTGCAACAAAAAATATTTTTTATTTTTTAGTTATAAATTCACCTTTATTATTTATTTATTAAAAATAGTTTCTTGGAATGAAAAAAAAGATTTTTTAATCAGAATCGCATAGCTTTTGTTAAATCTTTCAAAGGATAAGTCCTAGGAGTCCTGAAAACTTTTCACATTAAAAGATTACAGAATATTTTTAGTATAATTGTTTTAAAATGTGGTTTAAAGTATTAGTGATCATCTGGTGTAATATTTCTGGTTTTACAGATAATAATACTGCACCAAAATCAGTAATAGTGATGCAGTAAAACCTTGTATGTTTAGACTAATGGGAAAACATTGTATCTGGGTTTCTATATACATCTAGATATTTAAAAGGGCAAAATTTATGCATGTTTCTATTAATGTAAAACAAGAGCAATCAACCTTTTCTTTTTTTTTTAAAGAGAGAGTGAGAGAGGAGAGAGAGAGAGAGAATTTTTAATATTTATTTTTTAGTTCTCGGCGAACACAACATTTTGTTGGTATGTGGTGCTGAGGATCGAACCCGGGCCGCACGCATGCCAGGCGAGCGCGCTACCGCTTGAGCCACATCCCCAGCCCAACCTTTTCAACTGTTAATTGTTTAAGAGAAAAATAAACCAAGAAGCATTAAGCTATATAACAAATTAATAGTATTCCTGTTAAACATTTTGTGGATTAAATATTCTTATTTCATCACATAGTTGGAGAGATATCAAGGGAAATTTTGTTTTCTTCTTCAGGTATTATAACTAAGAGTTAAGTCATTTGAGGGCCAGTGTTCGTAGCCATTTTTCCCAATCAAGGCACAAGATAGATGTTCATTGAGTATTTGTGTGAGACTTTTCCTTTTCTCTTTTCATTTTTCCAATCAAACAAAATTGGGCTAATAGGCTAGGTAAAATTAAGGAAATAGATGGTTTTGGCACATTACCCAAAATTAGTCAGTACTTTTCTTAGCATCTCTATTTGTCTTGAATTGTTACAGTAATCTTGGTAGACTTAGGTACTAGTGAAGAAACTGAATCAAAGAGAAGTGAGGTAACTTACCTAAGGTCACATAGTTTCCAAATGTTAGAACATGGATCCAATTTTAGACCCAAGACTTAAAAATTACTAAATTCTATGATATTTTATCCTACTTTTATAGTGGCAGACAGATTCTGTTGCTTTTACAATGTTTGTAAAGGGCCTAGAATTTTGAGAGGTGATTGAAATTTGAAACTTAGGAAAACCAAATTGGAAAAGTATTTATATGAGGCTTTTCCCCAATTTATTTGACCTTGTTTGATAGATATGTGGAGGTCTGACCTTTAATTTGCTCATTTTATCAAAAACAGTAGGATACAAAATTTATGTTTACTCTAGCATGTGTTGGGCTCATAGGTTTGTGTCCATTACTTGAAGTTTTGGAAACCTTATTTGTACATTAAATTTACTCTATTAAGCAAAAAAATAGACTCAAAAAGGTTAAATAATTTGTCCATGGCCCTATAACTCACAAGTACAGGCTCTATTAGATTCTGGAATCATCCATATTTGTTTCCATCCCACCTCACTTAGTACTTTGGAAAATATTAGATGAACATTTCTAATGATAAGGTTTATGCTTCTATGATTGACAGTATAAGTTATTTTGTGGCAAATTTAGTAGTTCATAATAAACTTTTCCTTTAGGTGAAGGAAATACAGGTGCTGCAGAGTCATCTTTTCCCCAGGAGATTTCCAGAGAACAGCAGCCTTCCTCAGCATCTGAAAGACAGACCCCTCGAGCACCTCAGTCACCAAGACGCCCACCACATCCACTTCCCCCACGACTAACCATTCATGCTCCACCTCAAGAGTTGGGACCTCCAGTTCAGGTACTAAAGCAAATAGTCATTCTGCAAAATGAACCTCAAAAAGTCTTGACTTTTATTACCTCTTCATTGGACATTTATTTTTTTCGGAAATTAAATATATTTTTAATGTTTTTATAATTTTTTTTAATGAAACTAATCTGATTTCCTAACCTTGAAACACGGCAGTAGTTTACTTTCATAAATGGATTGAAACTTAGAAAGACACTTAGTATATAAACTGAAATTTATAGTATTCATAACAAAACTTTGTTGCTATCTCCACTGGTTGAAAAAGATTTTCTTGGGTTTTAATTTTTAAAAATGGATTTTGGTAGTTCACTACCATTAATTTTGAAGGTTTCTTTTTCTGAAGTGCACATATTTTTTTAAATATGTTTTTAGTTGTTGATGGACTTTATTGTCTTTATATTTTTTTTAATGAGGTGCTGAGGATCGAACCCAGTGCCTCATGCATGCTAGGCGAGCATGCTACCACTGAGCCACAACCCCAGCCCCTGAAGTGCACATATTTTTTAAAAAGGAATTTGTTTGCCCTCACATTTTTTTTCTGTCATGTGTTTGTGATCATGCATTTCTGCTTTTTAAATTAATGAAGACGTGCACAACCCCTTTATATTCAGCATTTAGTAGGTTTGAATATCTTTTAATTAGAGGCTCTTGCGAACACAGCAGGAAATGTACAGCCTTTGTTTTACCCTATAACTTGACAGTTGACCACTGTCAAGTATAGATTCTACTAAAATACCATTGCTGAAAATAACTTCATTATGTGAAAATAGAGTTTTATAGGATCTTGTGTGGGTCCTACAAAATATATTCAATCCATTAACTTAGAATTATCTTGAACTTAAGTATTGGTTAATAAATATTTTTATCCATTAATATTTAATTTAAAAAGTCACTGATTTCTTTAGTACAGAGTAGAGGCATTTTTTCCTTGAGAAAATAGCCTGATCATTACATATATATTAATATTTCAGTTATTTTATTGCCAGGATAATAATAAGCTGTATCTATTACTATTTGGTGTTTTATTGCTTAATTTCTTAAAACAAGTGTAATTCCTTTTTAACATAGAGAATTCAGATGACCCGAAGGCAGTCTGTAGGACGTGGGCTTCAGTTGACTCCAGGAATAGGTGGAATGGTAAGTACTCACTTATCATATGAAAGTGATTGATATGTTCAGCAAGAACATATATAGTCCATGTATGTGCTGTTGTGCCTGTTAATACTCCTGTTTTCTCTTTTTGTTGCAGCAGCAGCACTTTTTTGATGATGAAGACAGAACAGTTCCAAGTACCCCAACTCTTGTGGTACCACATCGTACTGATGGATTTGCTGAAGCTATTCAGTAAGTGAATGAAAAGGAAGTATATTTTGTTACTAATTAAATTCTTCCTGTTTCCCTGTTAATTTGTTTTGTTTGGTTTCATTATTTGTTGAGTTCTCTACTGTGTACTAATTAGCACTAGAGTAGGAAGATCGAGGATATAGTGTTGGGGAAAATTATACAGAGGTGAATGATGCACAGTTGCTTCTAAAAAGAATTTTAAACTTGAAGATTGCATAACAGTGGTTAAGAACATTGTCTCGAAGGTCAGAATGCCCATGTTTAAAACCTAGCTCTGCTGCTTCCTAGAAATAAGAAGTTCTTAGGTTGTCTGCTGTGGGCAGCCTCATTTTTCAGTAGGGAATAATAATACAGTGATTTCTCCTTTGTAAGTTATGGGAAATAAATTAATTCATTTATGTTTATGTGTTTAAACTCTTAACTAGCACATAGTAAATGCTGTATAGATGTTGTTGAAGGTGTTAGTAATTAGTGATCATGATAGGTAGTAGTATTGTGAAAACCAAGCTACAACTAATAACCTAAACAATCTAGGAGATTAGGCAGGCAAAAGCAATAGGCTTTATTAATACAAATGAAAAATTAATTATTCCAACAGTCATGGGAGGAAAAATCTGAGAAGACATAATAAGGAACCACATTAAATTGAGTCTTAGAATTGCTAACATTTATTTAACACTTCTATGCATGAATTTGTTTAATCCTCATAACTTTGAGCATAGACACTATTATTTTTATTATTTTACACGTAGGATACTAAAGCACAAAGATGTTAACTAATTTGCTAGATGTCAGACAACTGAGAATTAACAGTTTCAGACCAGGCAGTCTGGCTCTAGAACCTTTGTTGTGCTATACCACTTCTCTTAAAGGATTAAAAAGCTTTTCAGGTGAAAGTACACGTTTATTGTGGCTCAAGTTATTAGTCATATAACAGAATATACTTTTAAAGATCAGAATTTAAGTTTCTACAAATTTGGAAAAGATGACTGTTCTGTACATGTGGTAAAACATGGTAATCAGAACCAGCTTTAAACTTGCTTAATCTGTTGACCACAATTTGCCTAGCTAACACACTTTTGCAAGCCAATCAATCATGTCACCTCCTTTCTTCTGAATGTCAGACTCCCTTCAATTAACATACTTCTGAGCACCAACCAGTGAACAGTGTTCTCACCGAAATAAACGTGCTTCTGTATGTCAAATTCTTAAACCTTTGAAAATCTTTAGTCCCTGAACTCTTTTTCCTAAAAACCATATATAACAGTAGCAGTCCTCTCAGAGAGAATGTCCATGGCCAACCTAACTTTCCCTTACTATGGAAAGCAATAAAAGTAAAAGCTTTACATTTTTAATGTCAGACACTGAGGTATAGTCTGATTATCTGACAAAGTTAGGAGTAGAATGAGGCCTTGTGTTAATGTGTTTTCTATTACTATAATAAAATATCTGAGACTGAGTAACTTAAAAGAGATTTCTTTAGCTCACACTTTAAGAAGTTCAATTATATGTTGCTGGCCTTACAGCTCAACTTTGATGAGGACCTTGTGGTACATTCCAGTAGTAGGAGCCTTTGTTATAATGATAGATCACATGATCAGAGAGAAAGCCAGTAGCAGCTGGGGAGTGGCCAAGTTTGTTCAACAATCCTCTCATGAAAATTAACAAGTGCCTTCATAAGGACAGCACCCCCCGTGACTCTCACTAGGCTTCCCCTCTTAAAATTCCACCCCCAACATCATCACTGCACTAAGGACCAAGCCTCCAACACATGAACGTGTAAAAGTTGGGAGCTTTTTTCATAGCAGAGATTGGTCCAATTATTCAGGAAATGTGTGGCATTAGCTCAGGAGAGCTCAGGGTTCTTTCATAAGAGGATAACTATATGGAGACAAGTTTTAAAATCCACCTGAAATTAAAAAGGCTCTGACAAAAACAATAGTGTTCAAACAGAAAAGAGAATAAAGAGTTATTATAAAGATATAAACATAAATAGCTGGCTAGCTAAGGAAAGATAGGGTAAAGAGTGGGCAAAGGAAATAATACTCTTTTATATCCTAGTTTATGGGCAGGGGATAGTAGTGTTGATAGAATAAGGGGAAAGCAGATTTCTAGCCTTCTAACACTACAATTTTTCTAAACTGGGAGCCATCGTGTGAATTCTGGAACAGGCCAGACAGGTGACTTGATGCTTCTATGACTAAATGGTGAAAGCTGAGATTAACTTTGTCTTAGAACTTCATTCTGACTTTTTATTATATTTGCTATGTGTGTGTTGCTTTCAACGTATCTACATGGGGATATCTAACAGATTAAAAAATGAGCATAATTCAAGAGAGCTGAAAGTTTAATAAATCACAGGTTGTTTATATTATTACTAAATTCATTGATGACTGATTATTTTATATAAAATTTTTTTTAGTTGTAGATGGACAGCATGCCTTTATTTTATTTGTTTATCTTTATGTGGTGCTGAGGATCAAACCCAGTGCCTCACATGTGCTAGACAAGCACTCCACCACTGAGCTACAGCCCCAGCCCTGGTGACTGATATTTTAAGAGTATTTTTATGAGTAAGAAACCCTTTATCATGTTTTTTTTAACCAGTTTTTCTTCCCATTTTGATCACATTCATTCTTTTACCTATATTGTTTCCACCATTGCAATTTAACAGGTAACTTTAAATTTCATCTTAAATTAGTTTTTGTCCATTTAGTTCCCCACAGGTAGCTGGTGTTCCTAGGTTCCGGTTTGGGCCACCTGAAGATATGCCACAGACAAGTTCTAGTCACTCTGATCTTGGCCAACTTGCTTCTCAAGGAGGTAAACAACTACATAAACCGTTAGATTTCCTGGATTTGTCTATATTTAGTACTAAGGTATTATGGTATAGTATTTTAAAATTAAATAAATAAAGCAAATTTAAATATTTTAAAAGTTGGTACCTAAATAACCTCTATGCTAATGTACAGAGAAAGTTATATACTTACTGCTTATTAAATATTGCCTTACATATAAATATTATCTTTTCAACAAAATTCCAGTTTATTTTAGCATAAGGACTAGCTTTTACATTCATATCTCTTCTGGCTTCCAGTGCTGTGTCATACATGTAGTAAGTATTTAGGAATTTAATTAAACCAGTAAATATACACAGATACTACCACCCATGTTGAAGTTGCTGTAAGGATCACAGCATATTTACAGTTTGGTACATGTAATATTCCTAGTTAAATGCATGACTAGATTTTTTTCAATTAATGTTTTTTTTTTCAAAGTTCAAAATATGAAATAACACAACCCTAAGTAGTTTATCACATGAAGTATGTTATTTTAGAATTGATTACTTTCAGGAGGGAAGTACCAGGGATTGAAGTCAGGGGCACTCAACCACTAAGCCACATACTCAATCCTACTTTGTATTTTATTTAGACAAAAGGATCTCACTGAGTTGCTTACTGCCTTGTATTTGCTGAGGCTGGCTTTGAACTTTTCAATCCTCCTGTCTCAGCCTTCTGAGCCACTGGGAGAATTGATTACCTTATAATGCAGTTAGAATCCATACAACCCACAGTGTTTCTGGAAAGTGAACTAGCATTTTGAATAGGTAAAACATAATACTGCTTTTATAATAAATGACCCAACATAAGGGATTAATCTATAGTCCTTATAAAAATCATACTGTAACCTGTTACCTGGTTATTAAGGATGTCATCTAACATGGCAGGCCTCTTCCAATATGAAATTGTGTTATTAGCTTCATATACGTTCAGATTTTTATGTGGCTTTGTATATTAGGACTTCTTAGACTTTGAGAGTCAGAAACAGCTTAAAATTGGAATATCACTGCTTATTAGCAGTTAGTTAAGAGCAGTTAGTTGACCTTCAGTTTCATTAGCAAAAAGGAGGATGATAGTTCATACCTTGCAGTTTAAATGAGGAATAGATTCTAACATCGTACTAGTTAATAGTTGAGAACACATTAAAATTAATTTGTTTGAAACTGTTAAGAACATTTTGGCTTGAGTGGGAAATCAGAGTCCAGCAATTTGTCAGTGGCTTTTGTGCCTTTCATATTTGTACCATAACATTTGCTGGATCCAGATTAATAGATGGCTTTGGTCCTCTCAAAAGAAATAACAATGTCAACTTCACACTCGTTTTATGATGGAAAATCTTTGCCATCATAGTTTTCACATGAAAGATCTATTTGTCTCTTCTCAACTGTCAAGTCTAATAGAAAGGGGATATAAATTGTGTATTTCTTTTTAGTCATCAACCCTTTAAGGTTATGACATGATGTGACATACCTATTTGTCATGATAAATTAAGTACTTTTATTGATGTCTTGAATTTTTAATGTTTTCCAATGCTGGACATATTTTAAGTTTATTCTGAAGTGTACAAACTTTTACAGAATGCTTCATGTGAGGGCTTGTTTATAGTTAATTACATTGTTACTAGTGATATATCAAATATTAAAAAATTCACTGTAATTATTTGTTAATATTTTTCATGAAATATTTCACTATAAAGCAATATTTATTTGAGCTTATGGTTTTTAAATAAAAATAAGAATCAACTTTCAAAAATGACAAAAGGAATGAGATGTATTCTAATAGATACAACATTAGCTTTTTTTTCTAAAATATAGTTATTAAAATCTTTTATTTCTTTTTATAAAAACATACATAGAACATGGCACCAATTTTTTATTATTTTTTTTTTTTTTTTTTGGTATCAGGGATTGAACTCTGGAGCACTGAACCACTGAGACACATCCCCAGCCCTTTTTTGTGTTTTATTTAGAGACAGGATCTGAGTTACTTGGTGACTTGCTAAACTGCTGAGGCTAGCTTTGAATTTGCCATTGTCCTTCCTCAGCCTCTGCAGACTGGGATTACAGGCATGTACCACTGCGCCTGGGTCATAGCACCAATTTTTTAAATCAAATCTAGATCAAGTGAACATTAAAAATTCCCAAATTGAAATAGTTAATATTTTTGTCATGAGAACATCAGTGGTTGTCAAGAAGTATTATTCTGAAAGTTTCATATCATGACATACTTTTTTATTTTTTTCTATTTTATACTTTACTATTTCCTTCATAAAACATATATACATTTTCATTAGTCACCATTGCATTACTTGTTTTTCCAAATAAATCTATTGTCATAATTCTGTCTTTTGACGAAGTCGTATCAGAAGTTTGAAAATATTTATATTTTAATTTTCTGTGCTTTTGACCTCTAAATGAATTTGTTTGCTAACTGTTCCAAATATGTGTTAGCAAAGTAGATATTTTCTTTTTTTGGCTAATTGTTTAAAGGTACTTTCAGTGCTAGGGAGTTTAATGGATGTGTTTATAGAGTATTTAAAATTTTGAGAGCTCAGCTTTTGCTAGATGGAATGATTAGTTTGTGAGCTTTTACAAAGTTTTGCATCTCTGCTAGTTCTTGTTTTTGTTTTCCTAGATACTTGTTATATTGGCAATTTTATGTTTTTTCATTCATTAATACTGAGAATTATCTTCAGGTTTAGGAATGTATGAAACACCCCTCTTCCTAGCTCATGAAGAAGAACCTGGTGGTCGAAGTGTTCCCACTACTCCTCTGCAAGTAGCAGCCCCAGGTAGATATCAAAGACAGATTAGTAGATTTTATGTTTTATTGGTAACATGGAAGCATATTTGGCTTAAAATGTAATATGCCACAAAGTTAAGATCTTAATTCCTTTTCTTTTTAAAGTGACTGTATTTACTGAGAGTATCACCTCTGATGCTTCAGAGCATGCCTCTCAGTCTGTTCCAATGGTGACAACATCCACGGGCACTTTATCTACATCAAACGAAACAGCAGCTGGTGATGATGGAGATGAAGTATTTGTGGAAGCAGAATCTGAAGGGTAAAAGTTTGTTTTGTTGTTTTTGCCTTGCTTTAAATTCACTACATTTTTACATTTACTTTTTTCTTTTAATATATATCTTAGTTGTAGATGGCCACAAATATCTAGATTTATTTATTTACTTATTTTTATGTGGTACTTGAGGATTGAACCCAGGGCCTCACACCTTCGAGGCACGTGCTCTTACCACTGGACTACACGTTTACTTTCTTTTAGCCAGGAAACCAGCTGTTGTGCTCAGTTTTCAGTATCATCTTACTACATAAAAAAAATTAACTGAATCACATATTTTTAAGGCTACTTTGGATATAAAAGTATATTTAGAACTTGGAGATTGTTATAGGAGGCAATTTTTAAGACCGTTATCTCCCTGAAAATTTCATAATGTAAATAAAAACAATATTTCTTTAAAAGTACTAGTACCCTTCTGTTAATATAGCTGCTTGAATTGCTCTCCAAGAAAGAAGTCTTTCTGTGAAAATTGGGAATATTAGGAAATGACTCACTTTCCATTTAGTAGTGGGCTCTCAAATAATTCTCACTCTTTATTTACGAGCTTTTGGACTTTGGTGTCTGAAATACTGGTTTCATAAAATTTAAAGATTTTCTGGTAGTTTTCAAGACATTACAACATTTTTAACACATCAGTTATAAAGAAGGCTTTACAAAGGAAGTATTTGATGGCAGGTATTTTTTTTTAATCCAAAGGAAGTAGAGTAATTTAATGGAAGGAGCCTAGACAAATTAACTTTCAAGGTGAAACCTAGTTCTTTATAATAGGAAAAAAGTCAACTACTTCATGGTCAGAAGCATAAGAAGAAGTAGAACCCAGATTTCCTGAGGAAAAGCAAGGACTTTGTTTTATTTTGAAACATTTCAGATAAGCCAAGTCTAGTCTTTTAGGTATAATACAGATCTCTGTTAATCTCTACGATTATCAGGAGGTTACAGATGCTACTGAGAGCACTAGTTAATTTTAACTCCATACTTCTAGTAGGCCACTTTATATATGTCATTTCCAATCTACTCAATATTCCTGCAAAATATTATTTTCCATTAATATAAATGGTAAAGATCAGACTCAGCTGTGTGAAAATATATTTGCTTAGGCTGTACTCCTGGGTAACCAGCTGGTGCTAGATAGAGTTAAAGCCTTGATTTTTAGCCCCATGTTCTTTACATCTCACCAGCATTTCTCAGCATTGGCACACAATCCTCAGAGATGTCTCTCAGGTAAATTGTTACTAATAACTGTACGAATATTTGCAGATGATGAAACTGGAGGAGATTCAAGTTATTCTTTCACTCTATCTCCCTCACTTGTTTTTTGAATGAGATAGAAAGATGGAATTATAGCCATTGAGCAAAGAATTTCACATCCCCATAACCTGTTTTATCTGAATGACAGCCCATGGTGGTTTACTGGTATATTGATAAAACTTATGACTTGTGAATTATTTTAGTACTCTGCTTTCCTTAAAAAGTATTTTGGGGTTTGTCAAAATCTATATAATAGATTATCAATGCTGATTATCAATGTGAGAGCTAAGTGTCAAAAATATAAAACATCCTTGTTAACTGCCCCCCACCTCAGAAAAGGAAAAACAAAAACTAAAATTAGAACATGCCCTTGTCTTGGTGAGAAAAAGAATGAGGAAAACAGCTCATTTTTCCACTGCCCCTTTAAAAAATATATATGACTACTAACAGAATCTGTGATTTTTAGTTAATTAGGAGCTCAGGGTTAACTATATCAAAAAGAGTCTAGGAAACATTCCAGAATCCATTTTATGTCTTCTAATCAATTTTTGTTTCTTTTTCTTTTTTTTTTTTTTTTTCTTCTGTTAGTATTAGTTCAGAAGCAGGCCTAGAAATTGATAGTCAGCAGGAAGAAGAACCTGTGCAGGCATCTGATGAGTCAGACCTCCCTTCCACCAGCCAGGATCCTCCTTCCAGCTCTTCTGTAGGTAAGTCACTGCTCTTGATTACAGTACAACTTTATTATCATTAAAGGGAACTTGGTTTATATTTGTTATTATTCTAGTATGCCAGCATTGATAATCAGAAACATGGCTACTATGGACCCACTCATGTTTCACCATAATGTTCTATAGAAACCTTGGGTCTCTTAGAAGTGCTCCAGGGGCATAGGGGACATATGTACTGGAGAGGGTGCTAAGGACAAGTTCTCCAGACCTACTACCACTGTTTGAACAGCAGCTTCATTTTTGTTTGTTCTACATAGTGGGGTTCTGCATGAGATGTGATACGGATGGTTGAAGGGTGGGGGCTTTGTTGCTTTAGAAAATATGTTTGAAGTTTACTGGAGTAAACGGTTACAGAGTTTGGCTTTTTATGTTTTTGATTATGCATCTCTCTGTAATAAGGTATTTCTGTAATTTTTTAAAAAGCAGCATTTATTGAGCAATGACTGTGTTTCAGGCAGTATTCTAAGTCTCTTAAAAATATTTACTCTTCTGATTCTCACAACAATCCAGTGTGGTATAAAACCCACTGTTTTAAAAATGTGGAGATGGAGATACAGGAAGATTGAGTAACTTCTCAAGGTCACATGTAAGTGATAGACAAGCCAGCATGCAAATTCAAGAAGCTCAGCTCTGCAGATTTCACTCTTATATATACATTATACTAGCATATCTATCTCAAAATTTTCAGGCAGGGAGTCACCTGTATTATTTAAGAAATATAATACTCTATCCACCTTGATTATTTTCATTTTAAATTTTTTATATAAAGCAGGAATCCTGAAACTGCCATGGAAACACCAAATTTTATGGCAAACCTGCTTTAAATCTCTGGATGTCTTATTGTGAAATATCACAATTAGAAATAATGTATGTAAATTATACAAATCAATATTTTGTACACAGAAGACTCAAAAAAATGTAGCTGTCATAATTAACAAAATTACTGAGGTTCTGGACTCCCAAATTATATTTTGATGATCTATGACAATTGTTTTTTCTCAGTAGTAGAATTGATAATAGTTTTAAGATTGCATTCTCTGAGAAAATATGTTGTTCATTATGAAATTAGGATGTCTTTAAATTTCTTTGATAATGTAAACTGTACTTCCCCATCCAAGCAGTTATTCATTTGGTCAACAAATATTTGAGTGTCTGCCATATTCCAGGCAATTTCACAGAAAGTGTCACTTTTAGTAAAGACCTAAAAAAGAGGGAAGGGGATCAAAGCTGTGCAGTGGTTGGAGGAAGAGTGTTCTGAGATCAAAATAAATCACAGATGCAAAATTTATAAGACATCGAGTAGTGTCTGATGTGTTCAGAGTCTGCAAGGAGGTCAGAATGGAGACACAGTGGGGTGAGGAGGATAGAACAAATTGATCTTGTGATTGCCTTGGGATTCTCAGGTATAGAAAACTACCAAAGGGCTTCACATAGAGTAATGGTGTGATCGACTGTCAGTTTGGCTGCAGTATATAACTGAAATGAGCAATGGACAGAAACAAGGAGAAATTTTGGAGGCTATTTCAGTAATTCAGGGTAAAGAAAGATGGGTTGGACAGGATTACAGACGTAAATTTGTGAGAAGTAGTCACATTTAGGATATATATTTAAATTGAGCTAGCGGGATTTACTAATAATTGGATTGAAGGTATTCAAAAAAGAGTAGAGTCAGACAGGACTTATGTTGTGTTAATAATGATCTGTCTCTGCAGCACCTTACATTCTGTTTTACAATGTATTCCCTGCATTTACTACCATGTCTGATAGATGGGTATGAATGAAAAAAGTCAGACCTTTTCTTTTTTACTATAATTTAGTGGGGAGGGGTTGCTTTGTTTTGTTTTACTTAAACATTTTTTGTTAAATGTCCCTTTGTTATTAAAAAGCAAACTTAAATATTGAAAGCTAATGGACACATCTTTATTTTATCCATGTATTCATTTAGTAACTTTTTTTGCCATTGTAACTGCTTTCTTAAAAATTTAACAAGTTTTTTTAACATGCTTTTCTTCTGTTTTCTTAGATACTAGCAGTAGTCAGCCAAAGCCTTTCAGACGAGTGAGACTTCAGACAACACTGAGACAAGGTGTCCGAGGTCGTCAGTTTAACAGACAGAGAGGTAAATTTAGACAGATATATGTACCATAGAAATAAAATGGAATGTGTGTTTATTCTTTGTTGATTTCTTCCTTAAATCTGAAGTCAGATTTGAAAAATCTAGTATTATAGGGTTCATTTGTAACATCACTACTTTATGTTGTAAAATAATTATGCTGAACAACAAATGAAGCTTTTTGTCTTTGTTGTGGTTAGTCAAAAATGTAAAATTTTAATATCTCCATGTCTTCTGATTAACTATCAGATTGAAATTATATCATTAAAATATTAATCTAAGTATTCTAATGATTTCCACTAAGCATGTGGGACTAACAGTTTTATATCCATGGTGCTTAGATACTTTAATGAAAATAATTGTGTTCTGGCCGGGCACAGTGGTGCATTACTGTAATCTTAGTGGCTTGAGAGGCTGAGACAGGAGGATCTCGAGTTCAAAGTCAGCGTCAGCAAAGGCAAGGCCCTAAGAACTCAGTGAGACCCTGTGTCTAAATAAAATACAGAATAGGACTGGGATGTGGCTCAGTGATTGAGTACCTCTGAGTTCAATCCCTGGTACCTACCCCCACAAAAAAAAAGAAGAAGAAATAATTGTGTTCTAGCTGGGCTTAGTGGTGCACACCTATAATTCTAGCAGCCCAAGAGCTGAAGCAGGAGGATCAAAGGTTCAAAGCCAGCCTCAGCAATTTAGTGAGGCTCTAAGCAACTTAGTAAGGCCCTATCTCAAAATAATGAATAAAAAGAGTTGAGGATGTGGCTCGGTGATTAAGCACCCTTTGGGCTCAATCCCTAGTACCAAAAAGAAAAAGAAAGGAAATTTTGTTCTAAAGCATTCCTCTTTTTTTATTCTTTTTCTTTCTTATTGTTTCCTTTTACAGGTGTAAGCCATGCAATGGGAGGAAGAGGAGGAATAAATAGAGGAAATATTAATTAAATTGTTTGTAAACTATAATTCCTGTGAATAAAATTGTCAATCTGTTTTAGTGTAATGGTTGTCGAGTTGAAAAACATTTTTGTATTTAAATTGGTATGCTTATCTCAACACTCTTTATTAATAAAATGTATTTCAATGTCAAAATTGATCATCCTTTTCTTCATTTTAATTAGATGGCTCTTCCTTTGCCTGTAAGTCTAAGGACATTTGTACCAGACTTTGGAGAGGGTCTTCCCATCACGAGTAGTGACTGCTCTTGCTGTTCTACTGGGCACATTGACGTTATAGTATTGATCTAAATGAAAGAGAAATTATTTTTTAATTAAAAAGAATATATATGAACTAAATTGTATTGATGACTCAAAATATAGCATTTAACATTTGTACTATCAGAAATGTTTTTATTAATTTAGTGTTCAACTCTCCTTTTTGAAATAAGCATTTAAGAATATGGTTTTTCTGAAAAAAATTATTTTATCCTTTTTTAAAAAATATATTTTGGGGCTGGGGTTGTGGCTCAGCAGTAGAGTACTTACTTGCCTAGCACGTGTGAGGTGCTAGATTTGATCCTCATCACCACATAAAAAATAAATAAAATGAAGGTATTGTGTCCAATTACAACTAAAAAAAAATACATTCTGATGCCATTCATATTATAGAATCATAAGAAGAATAAATTAGATTTCTGTGCTTTTCAAAATAAAATTAGTTTCTCAAGAATGTCCTTCTTATTTCATGGCATCTGTTAAATGTTCCAGATGATAGAAGTAGAATACTGTTTTAGGCATCAGTTTTACCCAAGTAATTAGATATGTTATAACATCACAAAGGGTAGAGCAGAACTGGATTTCAGTCCTATCACAGTTTAACTGAAATTAAAGCAAAAATCTCCCCTTAACAGCAGTTAGAATAAGAATTATATCATCTTCAGTCACTAGTGCACTAGGTGTTTTAATTATATTTTCACAAGTGAGATCAACTTGAGCAGCTAAAATTTTCCTTAAGGACTTACCCTTGGAAAAGGCATAGTAGTCATATCCATCAGGTCGTCTAATGTTGGGCAGTGTTATAGCTGAGGTAACCACATTTGGAAGTCCTCTCCACATCGTACTCATTTTAACTTCATTATGGAGGGTACCTGCATTTTTAATGAAAGGTGTCAGATTAAAAAGCAATGTCTAAGAAAGAGCTTGACAAACAAAGGGTTTTATCTGTTTTCACTGAGTAGCTCTGTTATTTAGGTGAGATGTTAATTTCAGTACTTCAGTTTTTGCCCTCTGATAGGCATATAATCTACCTTTAAGATTGTCTTGAGGATTACAGATTTGTATAGAATGCTCTTGGTAAGATGTACTTCATACATGACACTATGGTTAACTTGAATAAACTGCTTTCCTTGCCCTCACATAAAAAGAATAAACTGGTCTTTGATTATTCACTAAGGCAAATTGATATATTTTGCATCAATAAACTTAAATTATTAGGGCAGTGTGGTCTGTTTCGTAAGGTTCACTTTATAAGGAACTAGTGCATCTACTTCAGGTTTAGGAATTTTAAACAGTTAAAACGTTACCTTTGTCTTGATAAGAAACTCTAACAGGTGTATAGTGAATTCTGATGGTGTGAGTTTGAGGTCCTATAGCCCGTTCAAAGCGACGTCTCCTGACCTGTGCTGCATCTCCATACACTGAATAATTTATAGCAGGCCTTCTTCCAGTGCACTTTCTAACAGGTTCCTGTTTATAAACATACTGCTGAACATTGCCACCTGTTGTATATCAGAAAACCATACAGAATATGAAAACCATAGAATATGTAAAGTTGATATTAATCCACCCAGAAAAAGATGGAAAAGAGCTTTTGTAGCATGAAGGAAATCAACTTGTTTTTCATTAAAAAAAATATGATTAGATATTAGTAATGGCAAAACAGTCACTGAATCATGAAATACATGTTGAATAGGTAAACTAACCAAAAGTAAATGAGGATGTTCTTTATCTCAGTGACCTGAAAACTCAGATGAACTACATTGTGCATGTCAAGAGATCTAAATACTTATTACTGCCCTCAGTTTTTAGCTTTTCATTGAAAATATTTTATCCTAGCCATTAAAGATATCTTTTGACAGTAAGCTCAGTAATAAATGACAATACTAAGTAATAATTCTTTAAAATGTTTCGTAATTTTTGTCAATTATATAATACATACCTCTCTTGAAAAAATACACAGATTCGGGCCTGTCCTTATATTTAGCTACTGAAAGAGCTGCCACAATTTTTCCAGTTAGTCCTCCAAATCCTTTTACAATTTGTTTAGGATATCCTGCATCTTGCACATCATTGGTGAAACGCCAGTACTGAGAATCCTAATATTTAAAAGAGCAAATTATGTTCAACTCATTCTTAAATTTAAGTTATAAGGAGAAGATGTTAACTTAATTGAATGTTTGAATACCATTAATAATATCAAGCTTGTGTTATTTTGATGATAGAACTGTTCATTAAAATAAAAGAACCCTTCTGAACTGGAGCTTAAGGTGATTTACATTGTAATAAACTGCAGTTACTATTTGCTGATATAGTTTTGTTACCTTAAAGAAGAACGTTTTTCCTTCACAGTTGCATCTAGTAAAAACAGTATCAATGGGTGAAGGAATACCCCAAACTTCAGTAATTCTGCGAGGTGGAGGTGGTGGAGTGAATGGATTTAGCATCCAGAAATAATGACCTAAAATTTTAAAAGACGTGGCAACTTATGTGCTGAATAATATCCCCAAAGAAACCAAAATTTTCAAAACTTTAGTGATAATCATAAAGAAAAACAGACTATGTTAAATGGGTCTGACTGAAAGTATAATAAGATACAGAAGGGACTTATTAAAATATTTCCAAGTAGAAATATTCTTAAAGTCTGAAATTTAACTTAAGCTTTGAAATATTTCAGTTTTATA
The DNA here is from genome assembly GCF_964194105.1 of Spermophilus citellus. Taxonomy (NCBI): domain Eukaryota; kingdom Metazoa; phylum Chordata; class Mammalia; order Rodentia; family Sciuridae; genus Spermophilus; species Spermophilus citellus. The sequence continues at coordinate 148,374,985 of NC_138187.1, forward strand.
GTTTTTATAGAAAGAGACTTTTGGCTTTGTAACTTAAAGAGAAAGTCACCTTTCTGGATTTCAGTGTCTTTATCTTTTAGAATTAAAGGATTAACAACTTAATGACTTCTAAAATTTCCATAACTTCTATGTATGATTTGCTTCTTTTCAAATTTAATCTATATATGTTTTAAGAAGACTGGACTAGCAGGGGGTCTGTAGAAAACATAGTAATTGCTATTCTCTTGGTTTCACAAGGAGTAAAACTCCTTTGAAAGCATCACAAGTGAGATGTTATTTTTAAACAGAGCAAAGCCTGCAAATCCTGATGTCATTTCATATCTGAAGTTTAAATATTAACAGTAGGAAAAATCTTAATAGTATCCACACATCTTCATGTGTCTGATTTTGTTAATCCAATATTTGGGATATTACTCCCAAATTCTCACTTTGTGAAAGTGGGTTTATCAATCAAGTTCCCCTCTAGAAAGTTCAACCCTACTAGCACTCTCTCAAGACTTTGGCTGTCTTAAATGCTGTAACTATTAAAATAATAGGAAGAGACAGAAGTATGTACATAGCTCACCTCGAAATGCAACTAATGTCCCATTGCGCAAAGCAGTAAGTCCATCTACTGGTCTGCCATTGCATAAATTGGTATCATCTAAAACAAATAAGCAGAAAAGTAATCTGAATGAGAAAACTATGTTCTTTTCAAATCCTCTGTCACAGGATTGCTTCCTACTTACCCAAGCTCTTAAAAAGCAGTTTGAGGTATTTACATTTCAAAAGTGAAAAAAGGTGGGGGCTGGCTCAGTGGTAGTGAGCTTGCCTAGCATGTGTGAGTTGATTTCTCAGCAACACATACAGATAAACGAATGAATAAATGTCCATCAATAACTAAAAAATTGTTTTTAAAGGGAAAAAAAGGTGATGTTTTATAATTCCATTTTACCTAAGGATGATACTATTCAAAAAAAAAAAAAAAAAAAAAACATTTTGAACCAGGATTGGCCAGGTTATCTTGTTGAATTGTTTTGATTTTTGGTTTTGTTTTTTCTTTTCTTTTGGTACTAGGGATTAAACTTGGGGTGTTCTACCACTGAGCTACATCCCCAGTTCTTTTTTGATTTTTTTTTTTTTTATTTTGAACAGGGTCTTGCTAAGTTGCTGAGGGTCTCAAAAAATTGTAAGGCTAACCTTCAACTTGTAACCCTACTGCCTTAGCCTTTCTCAGCTGGTATAACAGGTATGCACCACTGTGCCAGGCTGGGCCAGGTTTTTGTTTTGCTTTGTTTTTCCCAAATATTTTTTAGTTGTCCATGGACCTTTATTTTATCTGTATGTGGTGCTGAGAATCGAACTCAGTGCTTCACACATGCTAGGTAAGCGCTCTACCACTGAGCCAGAACCTCAGCCCAAGTTTATCTTGGTCTTCATATAAATTAGGCATTTATTAGATGTTTGAACTGATGTTGTCAGTCATTGCTCTTTGGGTTGTTTTGGAAAAGGAAGTAAGAATTTTTGCTTTGCATTGTGCTTTCTTTATAGACTCGATTTTTTTTTTTTTTTTTGGTGTGTGTGTGTGTGTGTGTGTGTGTGTGTGTGTTGCTGGGGATTGAACCCAGGATCTTGTGCATGCAAGGCAAGCCCTCTACCAACTGAGCTATATCCCCAGCCCTCAAATTTTTTTGACATTCTATGTACTTTTAGGAGGATGTGCTCAATTCCTAACCATACGTTATTACTTGACTTTCTAAACACTGGGTAAGTTTACTTGGATTTTTCCTCTGCTTACCTATAGGGAAACTGTAAAAAGTTTGGGGCTCTAGATAGTATGTGTATCTCAGAGTAATACTAAATTAGGGCATTCTAGTTCAGATAGATATAAATTAATATTACCAGTTTTTAAAATGAAAGTAATTCTATTACCTAAAAGCAGTGAGTGGGAGCTGATGCCTTGACTGGGTCCTCTCACTATGTGATCAGTGCCTGGGATAACTATAGGAGTTAGCACAGGAGGCCTGGGAATCATGTGTGGTTTTTCTCCTCCGTCACCTTCTGCATCTTCATTATTTGGATTAACTTCAACTGTTTCTGAGTCTGGAGTTTGCTGGCTGGTGGTGGTTTGGAGCACGGCTTTTGGAGAGGTAGGTGGTATTGTCGTCTTGGGGGGAGTTGGTGTAGTTTTTGGTGTTTTCCCTTTTGGTGAGCTTGGCTTTTTGGTAGAAGTGGGTTTTTTGGGTGCTTTGGGTGGCTTTTTTGTAGAGGTGGGCTTCTTGGGTGCTTTGGTTGGCTTCTGGGGTTTAGGAGTTGTTGCTTTAGAATCAGTAGCTGTGTCTTCTGGTCCAGGGGATTCTTCGGGTTCGTTCCTACTCTCTTCAGTTGGTGTTGTTTTAAGAGTAGTAGTTTTGAATGATGAATCCTGAGTGGTGGGTGTTACTTGCATGGTGGTCCTTGCTATTTCGGATTCAGTTGTTTTTTCTTCTGCTGTGGTTGCTGTCTCTTTCGTTGTAATCTTAGGTACAGCAGCGGTTGTCACTTCAGGAGTCTTGGTTGTTGGTACAGTGGGCTCCTTGGCACTGTTGTCAGGAGCTTTTGGTGTGGGTCCTGCAGAAAACTCAGGAGTTGCTTCAGCAGGAGTCTTGGGGGTAGTGGGAAGCTCCATGGTGGTAGCTGGAGCTGGTGTCTTAGGAGTAGTAGGAGCAGGCTTCTTGGGGGTGGTGGGTGCAGGCTCTTTGGGTGTGGCGGGTGCAGGTTCCTTGGGGGTAGTGGGTGCAGGCTCCTCAGGGGGGGTGGGTGCAGGCTCTTTGGGGGTGGTGGGTGCAGGCTCCTCTGGAGGGATGGGTGTAGGCTTCTTGGGGGTAGTGGGTGCAGGCTTCTTGGGGGTAGTAGGTGCAGGCTCCTTGGGGGTGGTAAGTATAGGCTCCTCTGGAGGGATGGGTGCAGGCTTCTTGGGGGTAGTAGGTGCAGGCTCTTTGGGTGTAGTAGGTACAGGCTCCTTGGGTGTGGTAAGTACTGGCTCCTCCGGAGGGGTAGGTGCAGGTTCCTTGGTGGTGGTAGACTCCTTGGGGGTGGTGGGTGCAGGCTTCTTAGTGGTGGTGGGTACAGGCTCCTTGGGGGTGGTAGGTGCAGGCTCCTTAGGGGTGGTAGGTGCAGGCTCCTTAGGGGTGGTAGGTGCAGGCTCCTTAGGGGTGGTGGGTGCAGGCTCCTTGGGGGTTGTGGGTGCAGGCTTCTTAGTGGTGGTGGGTACAGGCTCCTTGGGGGTGGTGGGTGCAGGCTCCTTGGGGGTGGTGGGTGCAGGCTCCTTGGGGGTGGTGGGTGCAGGCTCCTTGCGGGTGGTGGGTGCAGGCTCCTTGGGCGTGGTGGGTGCAGGCTCCTTGGGGGTGGTGGGTGCAGGCTCCTTGGATGTGGTGGGTGCAGGCTCCTTGGGGGTGGTGGGTGCAGGCTCCTTGCGGGTGGTGGGTGCAGGCTCCTTGCGGGTGGTGGGTGCAGGCTCCTTGGGCGTGGTGGGTGCAGGCTCCTTGGGCGTGGTGGGTGCAGGCTCCTTGGGCGTGGTGGGTGCAGGCTCCTTGGGGGTGGTGGGTGCAGGCTCCTTGGATGTGGTGGGTGCAGGCTCCTTGGGGGTGGTGGGTGCAGGCTCCTTGGGGGTGGTGGGTGCAGGCTCCTTGGGGGTGGTGGGTGCAGGCTCCTTGGGGGTGGTGGGTGCAGGCTTCTTGGGGGTGGTGGGTGCAGGCTTCTTAGTGGTGGTGGGTGCAGGTTCCTTAGGGGTGGTGGGTGCAGGTTCCTTGGGGGTGGTCAGGGAAGGATCTTTGGTTGTAGTTTCAGCTTTTGGTGTAGGTTTAGCAGGAACTTCGGGTGTGGGTGCCAAATCTTTAGCAGATGTTTTCTCTGCACTTCGAATCTCCTTAGCTGAAGTAGTCTTCTGTTTCTCACTGGTGGAAGTCTGTTGGTTTGTTACAGTAGTCTCTTTAGTTTCAACTGTTGTCTCTTTATTGGCTGTGGAAGATGTCTTTTTGGATGTATCAGAGTTAGGCGGAGGACTGGGTTTAGGACTTTCTGGCTTTATTGTTGTAGTCTTGGGAGATGTGGTAACTTTATTGCTTTGAGTGGTAGGAGTGTCAGGAGTTGGGGTGAGCTTGGGATTGCCACTGTCCAGGCCACTTCCAGCTTCATCCACAACTGGTGGTTCCTTTTTAGGTTCCTTTTTAGGTGGTTTTTTCTTGTCATCTTTTACTAAGGAAAAAACATACATCTTGTTATTTTTTAAGTTTTTTTTTCTTTTCCCCTTCAGTAGTGACATAAAGATCCTTATCACTGACTAGTTGTGTGTTTCTGGACATATTGCTAACTTTTATAATTTATTATAAAATGGTAATATTCAACCTTTCTTCTGCTTTTCTTTTTGTATGTGGCTACATTCCCAGTCCTTTTTTAAAAATTTTGAGACAGGGTCTTGCTAAATTGCTGAAACTAGGCTCAAACTTGTGATCTCACTGCCTCAACACCCCCAGTCACTGGGATTATAGGCTCATGCCACTATAACCAGCTCAAAATATATTTGGGGGTTGCTTTAGGGAATGAAAATGAATAGATTGAAGCCATTCTGAAGTCACCAGAATGATCAGTAATACTAATTCATCTTTTTACATTAATGTTCTTTCTCTTCACTTTCCCCACCCCCACCCTTATTCCTCATTACACAGTGCTGCCCTTTCCCCCTGGGAAACTAGTTCCAATAACTTGTGTCACTACACCCATTAACTCAGAGGCCTCTGCACTCGCCTCTGGGAATGGGCCTCATTCTTCCTATAGGTTCCTGCTGAGCCCTGTTCCCATACATAGAGCTATTAGTGCTCTCTTTCCCCTGCTCAGCTAAACTTGACAGTCCCAAAAGAGGAGATTAGGATGCCAGAGCAGCAAAAAGGAGTTCCCAAAGCAGCTACCCAACAGGAGAACTGCAAAGCCAAAGGGCACTTCACTGAGATGAATTCTATTTAACAAATATGTATTGCATTTCTACTCTGTGCATTTCTATTCTTGGAATGACTCAAAGACTAAATATCTGGCTATTTGGCTAGAGAGGATGCTTCACAACCACCTAGGAAATAAGAGTTTAAAAATTCAGTATTTCCTAGAAAAAGAACATATTTTAGAATTTCAGGAAATAACAAAGAGAAGAACAGAGGCAATCTCTTTTCAGGAGATAAGAGCCTATTCTTTAGCACATTCTCTAGGAAAAAGTCATCCAGATATAATTTATTAGGAAAATGAAGAGTATGTGTAAAATGTGGACAATATATTGCTTTTCTGAAGAGGTTATGAGAGGAGGAAGAGGGCTCTTGATTATTGGTAAAACATTTAAAACAGTATAAAAATGTTTGTTAAATAAGATAAAGCTGGGGGAGGACACACAAAAACACAAAGAGGAGGAAGGGAAAGAAAGAAAAACTATCGGTAGACAGGAATCTCAGTACAACATGTCATCTCTGGTGCCATCCTGTGGTTCCACAGTCACTGCTACAGCATCTTCTTAGCTTTTGCTTTCAAGAGTGGCTTCTTAGCTGCTTTGCACTAATTTCCTGTAGGAAGTATTCATTTGGTACTTTCTAAAATTATTTTTATGAAGTTTTGTACCCCCACCCCTGCATAATGAAAATATCTTCATTCTACTAACACGCATTACTTCTTAAAAATTATTGTTAATATGGCATTGATATAGTCTGTGATCTTTATCAATGCTCAAACCTTTGGGTTTCTTCTGTAATTCTTTATTAGCAGCTGAATTTTTGGAAGACTTGATTTTCCGAATAGTTGAAGAGGAAGAGGAAGAGGAGGAGGAGGACTCTTGGTTTTCAGAAACAGAATGTTCTATAAAATAAAAAGTTTGATCACACCAACTATGATTTAAAACAAAACAAAAAAAAAGTTGCCAGTTCAAATACAGTAAGAACTGCTGATAACTGATCTACATGCTTGTGTTCTGCCTTTATTATATGATCAACTGCTTTTTAATTAATCTGTTGAAAGCAAGGTGCCCTGGGTTTATCCACTCACTACCAATATGACTTTCAACTTTCCCACATATGCCAAAATTTCTCAGGAGTTAATTACTCTGCAAAGAAAATCATGGGTTCCTTTTTTTCCCCCCATTTTTTTACAGCAAGATTTATTCCTTCTTATAACTTTAACCTAGATCCTTACTGGATTTGGTAAATATAAAAAGACTCTATAGATAAATGCCTGGTAATTTATACTTTGGTTTAAACTGACTTAAAGCAAGTAAGCAAAAAGTATAATGAGCCTTTCATGACTCATAAGATTAGCCTCTGAGAATACTTTATATTGGTACACTACAGGTTATTTCATCTAGGAAATCTCCTGTAGTTACCTTCTGTCTTCTTCCTACCTTCTGTTATTTCCTCTGATTCTATAACTTTCTTAGTCTTCTTTTTTGGTGATTTGGGTGAACGTTTGGAGGTTGATTTGATGGTTTGAGATGCTCCTGGAGGCGGAGGTGCAGTCTTTGAAGGTGGTGGTGTTGTGGGATTGTGCACTGAGGCCAAGCAAGACAGGTCAGTTAACATCTGGTTTATGATCATCAGCAATGCTAACTGTAAAAAGCATGGGTGCATCTGGCTTCAAGAGTAGATGCTGATAAAATCCAGTGCAGGAAGGCTCTAGACCATAACACAGAGAAGTCCAAACCAACTAATTCTGAGGATGCATTGCTGTAAAATATTGATTCTCAAACTGTAGTAGGTTATAACAGAAGCAAAGTCTCGGGAATCAGTAGACCTAATAGTGCTAAGCATGCACTATTAGGACCTTGGGCAAATAGGCTAACCTCTCATGAACTTTTCTCATCTGCAAACTGAGATGTTTATTCAAGATTTCTGAAGGTGTTTGCCCACCTTAAAAAAAAATTGATTCTATGAGCTTCATCCATTGTGCCATCCTTCCATGATTATAAAAATAGTACTGCATGCAGATGGCAGGGTATTTATGGTCTTGAGGAGTATAATAATTATACTTTTTTTGTTTTCATATGTATTTGAATCAAATGATGCCAGTTAATGTTTTTGATTGTCAAAGTTCTACATGAATATTATGAAAATTTCGCACTTCCACATTATACTTTTCCTTCCCAAAGATAAACAAGTGTTAATGATTCCATGTGTATCTTCTTAACCTTTTATCTGCCCCCACAAACATACACACATACACTACATTTCTCCTTTTCAGGTCTAAAAGTGAAGACTTGGAACATTTTTGATCAATAGAAACCAGAAGAAAAGGAAAGGGACTTTTGGAAGGTAAGGAAACAGCAGTGGAGGCCCTCTGGTAGAGAAGAGCTGTGATCCATCCTCCTGCTCCCTCCAAACATCTCAGAACTCTACTGCTCCATGAACCGACCACTATCCCTCTCCATCTTCCTTCTCCCACACAAAGTGGCCAAGTATCTCACAGAGAGGAAGAGCTCCGCCACATACCAGTTAGCCATCTTGGACAAAACAGCTTCTTGAGCTCAATAGCATCAAAAGCACTTGGACAGCTATGACTTCCTTCATTTCTTGAACTGTTAGGATTTCTAGATATCTAAATGCCTATAAGCAGTATCTAGAGCAAACCCTGAAACAACTTGTCAGCGAGATTTAGGATAGTTTGCCATCTTTTAAAAGCAAAATACTGAAACTGTAGGTGGCGCCTTTATTTTCAGTGGGGATCCTGACATCCACTTGAATTCTGTAATTGAAGTTGACTGGCTTTGCTGTCATCAGTTTTTGTCATGAGTTTTGCCTAGACCTCAAGTACTGTACACTTGGTGGCATGAAGTAAGGCCTTTATTTAAATGTTCTCTCAAGGCTTCAGGACTCTCTAATCACCTTCCCTCCCTCCATCCTCCACCCAAAATAAATTCTTAGGCATTTTCTGTCTCATAGCCAAAGCCATTATCAGGATAATGACTAAATATGTGTCTCCCACCATGGGGCCTTCTGAAAGCTGCAGGAATGCTGAGCTTTGAGTTTTTTGATTATATGGGTGTTGTCTCTGTTCTTTTTGGAATGCTTTCCAGTGAAAACACTGAGCAGTTAGGAAATATCCCTCAACTCTGCTGATTAACAATTTTCACTGTTTCTCCACTGTTCTAAAGAAGCAGGAAGTGCAACCTTGTTTAAATAAAATGATAAGATTATGTAAACATGCTTATTTTCACTATGACTTCCACAGATAGCCTCATTTTTTCTTTTTCTTTTTTATTTATTGTTCATTTATTATTATTATTTTTTTTAATTTCAGGTATCCTCATTTTAACAAAGTATGGTTTAAGAGCAAACATTCAGTCATGGAAAGTAATCGATTAGGTAAGTGTATTTAAAAAAAAATTTTTTTTTTTTTTGCAAAATCTGGAGGCTTTAATTATACTCAGAGTATTCCTTCAGAACTTATGACCAGGTAAGAAGATTTTTAAAAGAAACTATCTCTTTTTATTGACTTTATTATTCACAGGCAATTGTATAGAAACTACTGAGGGGACCTTAGGAATGAATTGGAAGTTACCTATAACTGACAGTTAACAACTTCTTAGTAGATTTTCCTGTAAACATAGTGGCTTAAACTAGTTCATAAATTTATTTGTCCAAAATATGTATTCAAACACTGAAGGCCCAAAGGACAGTAGATTTTGTAGATTCAGTACCATTAGGATGAGACAAGAAATCACCAAGTGAGCTGATTACTGTTGATTTAACTTGAAATTGAACCACATCAGAAGGAAAAAAACTCAACCTCTGTCTTCTCCATTACTCAACCAGCGATCTCTTGTGCTCCTGGAGCAATAACTGGGGCTGCAGTTGTTGGAAGATATTTTTCTTCTTTAATTCATCTTTGTAGAGCAAAATTATTATTAAGCAGCTAATGCATTAGTAAAATCAAGACCTTAGGTGCACTGAGGTTAGACATCATCAGTGAAGCTAAGGGCTTCAGATCTGGCTATACTACTGAGAAGCATTGCTGGGTACCATGATGCTTACCTTCTTCACAGAAAGTCTCATAGTCGGAACAGCACTTGCCAAACTTCTTACACTGGGAGTCACAGTCACACTCCCTCCCTCGCGCAAAGGACTCGAAGCAGCGACCTTTACAGGAAAGCTCTACCCGGAGCAAAACAAACACATGAATTAATGATATGAAGCCATACTTATGCATTTGGTAGCCATTTCCCTTCTGATAATTGACTAGAGTTCCAAAGGTGCATTTCTAAGTCTTTTATTTGGAATTTGAAGTACACCATCTAATAAACAATGGATGATGTCCCAAATGGAGACAACCTAAGTCAAAAAAGAAATATGGGTATTTGGGAAAATGTCACTTGTCCTTCAAGGTGCTAAGGGACACCCTAAGGCTGTCTGAGCCACTTACATATATGAATGCTGGGAACCTTTCATATGAGTTCCTTCCATCCCCCAACACCATTGTTTTGTAATAGGCTGAAATTAGTTGAACACTCAAATTTTATGATTATATTCCAAAGAGCTGGTTCAATATAAATGAGTCACTGTTGAGGCTCAAAAATAATTGATAATGCAACTAGGCAAGGTATGGAATTGAAAGATTTCAGCCTAATCTCATGGTTTGGACTATGTTAAGAGAAGCCTGCTCGTTTCAAAAACGGCCTTGGGTGGAGGTACAGAGACTTACCAAGGCCTACCTGAAATCATTTCTTTACCCAACACATAAACTATACAACAATATTCACCAGCTTCACATGCAAATTCTAAAGCAAATATGACTTTTACAAAATGATAATTTTCATAAATTGAGTATGAAGTGTTTCGAAATTGATAGCAAAATGGCCCAAAATATGTTCAAGTGAAACACCATCAAAATCTAAAATTCAGACCCTTTGGGTTTTAACTGAAACTCATCATTAAACACTGGTGTTTCAAATTTAAGAGTGTCCTTTTCAGGTAATTTAAAAATATGTTAATACAAAAAAGTCAGACTGTAGACAAGATTATTGTATGCCCAAGAATCCCTTTGACGAAACTATGGAGAGGCCCCTCACTAAGCAATTACCCCTGTGTCAGTTAAAGATCACACATTGCTATTTACTTAATGACTCCTGAGTCACAGTATGAAATCTTTATGTAAAACAAAGGCATTTTACTGGAAGTTAGTCAAATAATTTTGTGCAAGTGACATATTTCCAGGCGTCCCTCCACTCCCCAGTCATCACAGGCTGTCATCCCATCCTTAGGTACAGTGACCGCGACATTTATGCAAGTGAAGGGAAAGGCACTTAAGCAAAGGAAGTGAAACAGAGGGAAAGCCACACTGCAAGGGGGCACAGGGGAGGCTCAGGGAACAGTGCTACGCGACAGCAGAGACGGGACTTACCTACAGTGCAGACTTTCTTGAAGTCAGGGCAGCACTCCATGTAGTGTTGACAGTTATAATCACAGTTGCAGATGGCATCTCTAGAATACCCTTCCCCACATCTCCCTGCACAGCTTGGTACATCTAAAATCATACAATACTAGGGTAAACATGGCCAAACCACTTTGAGAAAGGGAGAGAACTAATACGGAAGCTAAAGCCAATGGGCAAGGGAGAATTTTATCAACTGGAAAATGTTGAGAATGATGGCTATGATTGATGACAAATGGTGGATCTCATGGAACCTTGATCTTGTCCCTTTAGTTTTCACTAGACTGAAAAGATAAATACACCTTTGACAATGAGGCAAAGTAAGGGCTTTGTGTGAAGCGCAGTATTCCTGGGGGAGGGGCGGCCACTACAGCTGCTGTGGCTGTGATGACCACAAGCTGCCATTTATTGAGCCTCTCTGGGCCAGGTACAGAGTAATACATTGTCTCTAATGCTTATGAAAACGTTTCCAGGAGAGTCTTAGTAGCCCTTTTGGATATAAAATGCCAAAACAGAAATTTTAATAATTTGCTCAATGGCACACAGCTACTTAATTGTTCCAATGTATATTATAGGCCAATTACCTATTAATAGGTCAAAGACCAACTAATTATTCACACTGATCTCTTGAACTCTTTTAAGTATCCCTTAAAAGAATTATTATTATTATTATTAATTATTATCCCTGGATAATAAATTATATGGTTACTCTAAGTAAACAACCCATCCAGAACTTGAACTCTGACATACCAAATTCTAAAGCCCAAGCTTCTCCTACCCAGTTACGTTGCCTCTTATTTCCGATGATGAGTTTAAAGCAAGCTTGTTGGGACAACACACATTTTGCTAGGTGTTCTCCTTTTTTTAGTGGGGACAACAGAGAACCCTTGAAATAGCATCTGGGCATGAATATAAAGGTTATGAACAGAGTCTTTCTGGGCAAACAGTATTAAAAGCATAATTATCCTCAAATATTTCTAAAAGCCATTTGGAAAACAACACTTCAAAAGCCTCCCTGAGAGAACCACAGGAATGTAACAGTGGAATCCATCTCTGCAATAGAAATTGGCAGGTGCAATGTCCTAAATCCAAAGAGAGATGTTGCAACACACTGAAAAAATCTCAAAAGAGAATCCAGGAATGTTAAAGTCTTAATATGCAAATAAACAATTAAGAGTGGGATAACTCTCAGAACTTTTGCATACATATATATGTGCACATATATAAAAATGCATATATAGTGTATGTATATAAATACATATATTATATATAAAGAAAAAAGAATGAGAAGAGGTTGAGAAGGCAAGAAAAGCAGACAAAACAACACCAAAAGATTGTTCTTTTACATTTAGCAGATTTCTGAAATAAGAAATCAATTCTCTTTACCAGGAAAAATTAATTTTCATAGATGATATGTCTATTTTATTTTTTATTACTATTAATTACAACCACTAATTCTAATTTTATTTATTCAAAAGAAAGTGCAACTTTCTGTGAACAAGCAATTACATCAGAAAGGAAAGGGTGATTTAGGTGATGTGCATCTTGGAACACCATTATGAGAGAGCCGTGGGGTCTAGGGGTACCAGAGTGGCTATCACTCCAGGTTAAATACTTACATTTGCTTTTCTGTGTTTGTGTTTTTGCAGTACTGAGGTTGGAATCCAGGGCCTTGCATTTGCTAGGCAAGCGCTCTACCACCAAGGTACATCCCTAAACCTGGTTTGCTTGTGTTTTTTCATCTTATCTGAGTGATTCCACACCTATGCCTACACAAGCAATAATCTCTCATGTTCAGGTTTCATGAGAATTTTAGCTATTTTACCAGAAAAGTCTGCTTTGGCCAGGCCTGGTGGCACATACCTGGAATTCCAGCTACTTGGAACAGCTGGGACAAGAAGACCACAAGTTTGAGGCTAGCCTCAATAATTTAGTGAGACCCTGTCTCAAAAGAAAAAAATAAAATAAAAGGGTCTGTGATTGTTCTTGGTGGTAGAGCACCACTGGGTGAAAAAAAGGGCGGGGGGAGGAAGGAAGGGAGGGAGAGAGGGAAGAAAGGAGGGAGGAAGGAAAAGAAAAGAAATGTTAACTTTAAAAAGGTAACTTCACAGGGTTGGGGCTGTGGCTCAGCGGCAGTGCATTTGCCTGGTATGTGTGAGGCACTGGGTTTGATTCTCAGAACCACATATAAATAAATAAAATAAAGGTCTATCAACAACTAAAAAATAAGACTAAAAAATTAAAGAAGGTAACTTCACGCTGGGTGAAATGGAGCATTCCCAGCAACTCAGGAGGCTGAGGCAGGAGAATGGAAAGTTGAAGGCCAGCCTCTTTTCAAGGCCTTAAGCAACTTACATGACCCTGACTCAAAATAACTAAAAAGGGCTAGGGATGTGGCTCATGGTTAAGTGCCTCTGGAGTCAATCCCCAATAGAAAAAAAAAAAAAAAAAGAAAGAAAGAAAGAAGAAATGTAACTTCACAATAATGATCCTGAGTCTTGATTTTTCTTCTCTTGGGTTTTATACATCAAATGGAATGAAAGGGGCTAATCTAAAGCTGGGAACTATTATCACTAATCCACCTAAAGCTTATGCTAGAGAACTTTGCAAACATGATTAGCTGAATATATCTTAACCCTCTCTAAAAATGAATAACAAAAATTGTTCATCTAGGACTGACTCTGGGGAGGACTGTGAATGGTTCAATATTATAATACAAAATGACATTTGTGGATGCTTCAGTTCGTATTTGGATGAATAATTCTGATAAGAAAGAAAGAATGCTTAATACTAATAAAATGCCACATGAAACATTGTGAATGTTCATGTAGTATAATACCTAGGTCTACAAGATGCCAAATTAAGTTACTTACAATAATTTTCTTGGTGGAAAAAAAGACTAGTTAAATTTGTCAAAATAGAGGGGGGAAATGTGACTTAAATATTGTTCTTTGCAGTTATTTTGGAGATATTACAGAGTTCCAGCTTAGTTTTGCCATGTAAATGTCTGAATTTTTTAAACATTTGGGGGCACCATAGGAATAATGACTGCAAAAATTGTTTTATACCAAAACTCAGAGCTGGGATGTGGCTCAGTGGTAAAGCACTTGCCTAACATGTGTAATGCATGTTAGGCCCGTGGTACCAGCCCCAGCTTTGCAAACACAACAACAGCAACAAAAAAGCTCAAAACTTCCTGAAAGATTTCATTATGTAGGAGAAAAGGATGAGAATTCCCAAGCACTTACAAATATATCACATGTTTTGCATAACTTTAAGTTTATACTCAATATTAAACTCAGGCAAATATCAATTTTTGAAATTCATTTTTTTTCATAAAGATCAAAAACTGAATGCTCATCAATAGTTGTTAAATAAAAATATTTTTGATGGTTAAGGTACCTTGAGATGAAACTTGCTGAATCAAGAAAACAGAAAGTAGCAGCAACAAGCAAATGGGTAGTATTTTCCACTCCATGGTTGTCTTCTGGTACTGTACCCTTGCTGGAAATAAAATAAATGTATCAGAAAAATGCTCTTTAAACTCACCATCAAATAAATGTGTGTGTGTTATACCCAATGTTTCAGTAACTTTCAAAATGCAGTTTAATAATAAAGCCATTGCATTCTTGAACCTTTCATCAGCAGGAGGAATTCTATAGAAAATATTTGATCACTACATTTCCTTTTAGGCAGAACAAGTCATCAAGTTACCTCAATCACATTATTGAGCACTTTAATATGTTAGAAACCAACAAAATAGAAAATGGACTTATTTAAAAACTCTATTCCAAGTTAGCATGTACTTACAGAGTAACCTTTAAATCCTACAATGGGAAACAAAATAACCAGCTTCAGTAAAATTTAACTTAATAAACATTATGGAGTTACTACTCTGACTTTTCCTTAACTCTCAATATGAATTTATAGGCTTCCAACAGGTGTATTGCATAAATATTATCCTTTTCAAAACTCTCCAACTACTATCCTTATAAATCTTTCTCAAGCAAGCACCTTAAATGAAAACACATTTAATCCCACAGAGCAAGTTAACTTTGACACTTACCCGTGAAAGGACAGATGAATTTCTCCAATGTCCTGGAAGTCTTATATATCAGTGCAAATACATTGGGATGAACCAATTAGTCCAAAGGTTAGACAAAATCAACAGTGACAACCTATGAAATCAAACTTTCCTCATTTATTGGAAGACAGCCCAGACGACTAGACTTAGGCAACATCTGGAAAACACTTCCATTAAGAAAAATGACTACTACAAAATAAATTTAGATTTATTGGCCAAAACACATTTCTAATTTCTAAGTGAAGTGAACAAATTGTCCTGAGATGGTAAATCACTCTGGCTGGCTTTGACTAATGGATCAAAGTAGCAAGTTTAAAATAGTCAAAAGCTGGCAGACTTAATACCAAAGATGGTATTAAAATTTATCTTCTGTTAGCTTGTGGCATACATTTTCTAAATTTGTACCAATAAATCAAATGTACATGTCTTGAGTGTTTTCATTTCCACTTTTCCACTAAGCACAGAATACATACTGTCAATTACCTACAGGTAAATCATCCACAGGGCAAGGTAGGGGGAGGGTGGGCTCTGCTTAAAAACTATATGGCTATTTCCCTTAGCTCCATTTAAGACCAGCAGTGTTTGAAAAGGTTTTCTAAATTACTAATTTAACTTCCTTGCCACAGAAAATGTGAACCATCAATCATACAGAGCTAAATCAGCCTGGCCCCAGGCTTTATCCCATTTTGATATGGAATATTCCTGTTCAAATCTTACCTACAACACAAGTCTCACTCATGTCCTAGCACCTCCCCCAAACCTTCCCAGATCAATCCAAACCACATCTAAAATCATAGGCAACAAATATGTTTCATTGAAATTATCTGTAACTTTGCCTTCCACCTACAAAAGACTTTGATTTTTCCCAAAGTCAACCAATACCTGTATCTTAATTCTATTGCCAACATATAATCCAGTGCTTCACCACGGTTGTCTATTTGTACACACTCAGCATTCAAACTGATCTAGCCTGGATTCTGCCCTGTACTCTGTTTAGCAGATGCTATATTTAATTATCATGAAATGCCTTTAAGTAAAATATAATCAACCACATCTTACACATAAGAAGATGAAGTGCCCCAACTGAAGAACTTGTGACGCATCCAAGGATCCATGAAGACGGGGAGCCAAGACCCAGACTTGATTCCATAGCTTTTTGTTATTGCCACTATATCCAACTCTCTTTTGATCAAAACCATTGCTTAGTACATAATCATTGTTCTGTAGTTTACTCCTTGATATTTATATATGTTTATGAGATTGAGATTTTTTTTAAGGATTAGGATTATAATAAAAACATCTCTTTTGTTCCCATGATGCTTATTTCTGGGCTAGATACAAAGAGAACTTGGAGCTTCTCTTCCTGTCTCTTGAGGATTCCTTTCTCCTGGACCTCCCTCCCCATTGACAGGATTTTGTAGTTTTGGTTGCATATGTTGCATACGTGGTCTTGCCACATCAGCCACAGCTGACAGGCCTAGAAGTAGGAACTTGAACTAAAGTGGGCTAATATGTTTCCCTCTCCTGGAAATTTTAATTCAGAAATTACAAGTCTGTCTATGTAGATTAATAACATGTAAACTGCTACCCATGGTCTAAAGAAATGGAGATCTCTTAAGTCCTTAGAATAAAAAGATGGAAATGAATGAAGCAGCTATGCAGAGAGATTTCTAGTAAACTTTCCAAGTCCTGGTGACTATTCTTTAGACCCAACTTCTTGTTCCATGCTTTTATCATAAATTCTTCCTTTGGAGTTGTAGCTGGCAAGATGCTTTCTTGCTATTTAAAATCATAAATCAATTCATAATAGATTTATGAATTATTGATGGAGTTGAACTGAATTCTCTTAATTCTTAGGTTTACTGGAGTCAATAGAGGGAAACAAGAAGCTTTGTAACCTTCAAGTCAGACCTCTATAATATTGCTTATTATTTATTAGAAATGTTGGAAAAACTTGTGATCCTCCTACCTCAGCCTCCTGAGCCGCTGGGATTATAGCAAAAAAAAAATTTTTTTTTTTTTTGTACTGGGGATTGAATCCAGGGTGCTTTACCACTGAGCTATATCCCCAGCCCTTATTATGTTTTATTTTGTGATAGGGTCTTGCTAAGTTGCTTAGGGCCTCACTAAATCACCAAGGCTGGTTTTCAACTTGTGATCTTCCTAACTCAGCTTCCCAAGCCACTGGGATTACAGGCATGCACCACCGCACCTGACCTGGCTCCTATTCTTAAATAATATATAAATTGTTCTTTGACCACTGCCTTTTGATCTATCCATACTGTCATTTTCCTCCTTTGTATGAAATTCTTTATAGTGATGGCAAATGACATTCTTAACTTGATTGGCTAATATGCACTTGTTTTTTTGGGGGGAGGGGGGCGTACAAGGGTTGTACCCACAGGTACTCAATCACTAAGCCACATCCCAGCCCTTTTTATTTTTAATTTTGCAACACAGTGTCTTGATATTTCTTAGAGCCTCACTAAATTGCTAAGACTGGCCACCTTGCTATCCTCCTGCCTAAGCCTCCCAAATTGCTGGGATTATAGATGTCCACCATCACATCCAGCTATGCACTAGTTCTGAAATCCAAGTTCTAGGGTTGGAAAACTGACAAAGAAAATAAGCACAGACATATTTACAGGCAATGTAAGTTACAACCTTAACATTTCCATTAACATATTCCATTGTCACCAAATATATTTTCTCTGTATAATAAAGTACGAAAAAGAATGACAGCAGGTATGGTGGCACATGCCTGTTATCCCAGCAGCTCAGGAGGCTGAGGCAGGAGGATCACAAGTTCAAAACCAGCCTCAGCAAGTTAGTGAGGTCCTAAGCAACTCAAGGAGACCCTGTCTCTAAATAAAATACAAAAAAAAAAAAAAATAGGGCTGGTGATGTGGCTCAGTGGATAAGCACCCCTGAGTTCAATCCTGGTACCCAAAAAGTAAAAAATAAAAATAAAAAGGGCTGAGGATGTGGCTCAGTGGTAAAGTGCCCCTAGGTTCTATCCCCAGTGAGAAAGAGAGAGAGAGAGACTATTAAATGCCTAGCTCTTTAGGTATACCTAATTATATTTACCTATGATTTGCCTGATTCCACTGAATAATGAATGAGGTTGTTTTAAGTTTATCCTTGCAGTGTGAGAATATTTTTATCTATTAAATGTATTTTTATAAACTATACTAAACATTCCGTTCCGTATTGGTCCATTTAGCCTTCCTCGTTGGTCACCCAGCAATTGTCCTGTTAGGTTATAAGCTTTCCTGTTGCAATTTCATTTCTTATTAAAGGCCTTTTCTCGATGTTCACCTAAATCTTATCTAATTGGGATTAGAAAAAAATATTGCAGGATTCGTTTCTGATGCGGAGGAACTGGGAGGAGGAGGGCAAAGACGGGTGCAGAGGACGTGCACATAGAGGCACCTTGCGTGCGCTTCTAGGAATGACTTTCCTGTGGTGCCTGCCCGGTGCCTCGCTTCGTGCGTGGCAGCAGCACAGCCAGGGAACCTTCAAAGGTGTGTGAGGATATTTCCTCTGCATTAGATTATCCCAGACGGTCGTCCCCTTCTGCTTGGTGTGTTAGCTGTCACCTTGCCCTGTAGCCAGAGCGTCTGTACCTAGTGGCTTCCCTTCACCTCTCCACCTTTTCACATCTTTGGTCTGTTTCATTTCCTTCCAGCAGCAGCCTAGGAAAAACTGAAGCATGCCAAGGGAAAATCACAGATGCAGGCTTGTTCTTTCCTGTGCCGATTCTGTGCACAGTGCTGGGTGAGTGCACTCCAGAGGTGGAAAACTCCCTCCTCCAGGACTCCGGGACAACTACTGGCCTTTCTGTTCAAGGCATTTTCACAAACTGGAAGGGATTGTTTTGTTTTGTTTTGCTGTTGTTTCAAAATCTTACCATTATTGCCTAGCATGTGTAAGGTCCTGGGTTCAATCCCCAACACCATCAGAAAAAAAAAAAAAATCTAACCATGAAGATCATTGTAAGTATTATTGCATTTGCTTTTTGATACTAGTAGTCTGATATTTGATCCCAGTCTTTTCAGTTTTTCTAGTTGCTCCTCTAGAAACTACATTTCCCAGTTTCCCTTTTATTGTGACTTTTGACTGTGTTTTCTCTGATGAAGGATGAGACAATGAGGGTGGTGCACACCTGTAATCTCAGCACCTCCAAGTTCAAGGCCAGCCTCAGCAACTCAGTGAGGCCCTAAGAAACTGAGTGAGACCCTGTCTTTAAATAAAAAATTTAAAACTCCGGGGATGTGGCTTAGTGGTTAAGTGTCACTGAATTCAATCACCAGTACCAAAAAAGAAATGAAGAGAAGTGACCAACGCATACCATCTAGGCAAGGACAGTAGCCTAGGGAATAGTAGAGAGTAGTCTTTGTAGGATTCACATACTGTCTGCACTCAGAGAGTTACAAAAAAGGGGAAAAAAACTATTTTATTTGAATAACTTTATTTTGAGGTCTTTAAAAATATTCTAACAGAGGAATTAAAAAAATTCTCAAATCTTTAAAGGGATTATATTCTAAAAATAAAATACCATACAACAATGTAAAAGAATGAACTGTTCGTAATGAACTATTGATATTGAAAAGCAAGAGATGGACTACGTTTATTGGCAGATGACATGATTGTATATACAGAAAATCCTAAAGACTCTACAAGTAGCTGTACAAACTAATGAGTGAATTTATCAAGATCACAGGATATGAGAGCAATAACAAGAATCATATTGAGTTCATCATAATGCATTAACTCAGACGTGTATGAAAAGGCAACCCTTTCTGCTGAATTTTCTAATAATGAGTGCATTTATTGAATTTTTGTGAACATTATTGAATAGTGATTACTGTGCCAACCTTAGTATTAATTGCTGGAAATACAAATATGTGCAAGATAAAATCTCTGATTTCCAGAATTTCTTGGACTAGTCAAGGAGCTAGATATTTAAATACACAATTCAAAAGGAGGGGCAGTGCAGTGAGCAGCTGGAGTAGGGCTTTGGCATAATTAGACCCTCGTTCAAATCTCAGTCTCCAAATTTTCTGCCTGATTGTTTTCCACAATTCTCTTGACTATATAGACCTCGCTTTTCTAATTTGAAAAATAGTAGCAATGATTCCTGTTATTTTTGGCATTGTAGAAATTTGTAAAATATTAGAGAAATATGTTGAACATTAATGGCAAGTACTTGATACATTACAGGTCTTCCATGTCTTTGGCTATCATGGGGATTTCAGAACTGTGCACAAACTGTGGTGCAGATGGATTAGGAAGTGCCAGCCCCACCTGAGGGAACTCTTCACAAATGAGTGACCTGTGGTCTGCTTTCCAAAGGTCCCTATGCCTAGCAACAAGGACAGTAGCCTCAGGTCATTATTATTGGAAAAATGATATAGATCCCCCTTTTCATTCTTTTTAGCTATTTGATTTTTAGTTCCTGACAATCTTGCTGGTTCATGAAACGATGCTGAGAGCCATTACCAAGTAGAAATGACGCATCAAAATTTCCTTGCTAGTGTACCCCATGTTAATGATTTCGCTGTTGACATTGCATGTAAGGTGACCTTGCTCAAAGACCAAGGCGGATCCCGGTTTAGAGCTGATCCAGGTTTGAGGAAGTATCCCGGTCCTTGGGTTTAGGGCGTTCCCGGTTTAAGACAAGGGTTTTAGGGAAGTTGGAGGTTGAAGATTATTGCTGCCGGGATTAGGGCGTTCCTGCTGCCTGAGCTCCCATTGAGCTCTAGAAGAACTTGGGAAGATTGTTTTTAAATGGCCTTATAATCACCTCCATCCAAGCATTTTCTAATAGACCATTTTACTAATCTAATAACAGGAAACATATTGAGCATTTATTGTGTTACAATGAAGAAATGAATGAACCTCTCCTCGATCTTGTGACATAATAATTACTATTATTAAACCCATTTTGCTTTTGAGATCAACTGGGGCACATAAAGAGTAAGTATCTTGCTCAAGATCCCAAAGCTAGAAAGTCAGCAAGTTGTCAAGTTAATATTTTAACCCACACCTGCCTGACTCCAAAGCTCATATTTTAACCAGTTCTGTAACCCACATGCTATAACACCCAGGGTTGATATCTACCTTCTTTGTGCACCTCTATTACTGTATTGGTATATTTCCAATGGCATCTCACGCTTACTAATACCTATCTTTAGCACAATGTCATAAACATCCTAAGGTTCTAGAAGGGTTACCTCTTATTCATTTTGTAGCCTTTTCACAGCTACTATAGTTTCTCCTTCTATACAATTGGAACTGCAGAGTTGTTATTTGAATTAAATCAAGGTGAACTGACTTCCTTCTAATGGACATTTTGCTATCTGTGTTACTATAGCACTTTGATAATTCAAGTCTACATCTCTTGGATTCCAGATGTCAAGAAACCATACATGTGACAGCTCAGACAAAATCATGACAGACTGACTTCCCAGTAGCCAACAACATGAGTAATTCCCACATAACCAATTTAAGTGAGAGTGAATTTGGGGTGCCATTATAACTCAGTATGACAAATACTTGAGATTCGGGAAATTTAGAGAGTGGGGGCAAGGTCTGGGTGTGGCTGGAAGACCACAGATAGGTGGGACAGGAGAAGAACCTCTCAAGAGACAGTTCATTGAGTCATTCCAGAACAGGAACACCAGGCTCTTCAAAGATATTGAGTAGAATATAGTTTTGGCTGCTTGTACAGCATTGCATAATAATGATTTTTAAATCTCTTTCCTTATAAAGGGAGCTAATTTCTGTCAAATGGATCAAGAAAGACATCTGTGAAGAATTGCCTCTGTGAAATTTTTATTAAGCTGGATACAGGAAATTTAATCAGAAGCTTAAAGTAAAATTCAACATTTCTCCCTGTTGACCTTTGTTGCTGAACTAGACGGCACAGGATCTCTACATCTCCAGTGGCTGTACAGATGCTGGTCAAAAGAATTCATGAGTAAATGTTGCTGCTAATGTTAGCGTTTGCTGTGCCTCTCCCTTGGACTAGGGAGGAGGACTTTGCTATGGACAAGCCAATGGGTTCCTCCTATGTATCACTTAGACCTTGAAATTGAAGGAATAGAGAGCAGAAATAGGACAAACGGGAATTTATCCATTCTTTTATTTCTACTCTGCTCTTTTTGCAGAGAATTCTTTTACAGTGGGGATACAGATGGAAGTCAGATACTCTGTTTCCCCAAGTCCTCCTGGAAGAACAAGTGAAGAGCTGTGATCTCCAGGAAGTAAACTCAAGGTCATAGTCAGTCTGCAAGAATCCAAGAATATTGTAGAATTTGAACAACACTCCACTAACATTTATTGAGTCTCAGTTACTTATCAGGTATATATTTTGATTAAGGCAAAAATAAATAAAAACAAACAAAATATCACAAAACATTGAATTAGGTTTTTTTTTATTAGTCTCATATTACAAATAAGGAAGCAAGTATCAAAATTTCAGTAGCTTTTCCTGTGGGCAAGATCAAGATTCCAGCCTATATTTGTCTGAAAATTATAGGAATGGGTTTCTGTTAAGATTATATTTCAAATTCTAACAATGATACTATAAGGTCCCAAGAAAGCTTTGGGAAAAAATAACATTTTTTTTCAGCTTAAAATATGGGTGTATCTACCTTCTTCATAGATGGGCTGCCTTGATAAATTCAATAGACTATGACAAGTAACTCTACAGCTTCTAATCTGCTTTTTTATTTAATTATAAAAACACCTATAATAGGGGCTAGGGCTGGGGCTCAGTGGTAGAGCACTCAGCTGGCAGAGTGAGGCACTGGGTTCGATCATTGGCACTACATAAAAAATAAAATAAAGGTATTATGTCCACCTACAACTAAAAAAATACATATTAAAATGCCTTTAATATTTAAGTTAATGCCTTCATACTTTAGATTGAATTTATTAAATATCAGTTGTATATTTTATTTATTTTTTAAAATTTATATATAACAGGGGGATGCATTACAATTCTTATTACATATATAGAGCAAGGCTGATTCATAGTAGGGAGAGGGAGCATGGGAGGAATAGATGAACTCTACATAGGGCAGATCGGTAGGAGGGGAAGGGAGGGGGCATGGGGTAATTAATGATGGTTGAATGTGATGATCATTATTATCCAAAGTAGATGTATGAAGACACGATTTGATGTGAATATACTATGTACACAGTCAGTGGCAAATTCTAAGGGTTAATCTTCCTACTTCGTCCTTTTCAATGGTGGGTATTGAACCCAGGGCCTTGTGCTTGCTAGGCAAGTGTTCTACCACTGATGGTCATTTATTATTTCTATTGTTGGCATGATATTTCAATCCTCACCTAACTATCACTCTGTTATTGATCACTATACGTGTCATTTCTGTTTTTTATTCTTGCTAATGAGTAATGCTGTAATAAACTTTTTTTTCACGTAGGTGGTATTGAATTTTACCTTTAAAATAAATTTTGGGGGTGAATCTTTATGATTGTTTTTTTTCTCTTTCCACGTTTTTATTGGTGCATTACAGTTGTAGATAACAATGTATCTTATGATTCTTGGTAAGTATAAATTATCTTGTTTGTCTAGAATGTAAATTCATCAAAGGCAAAGAAATTATCTCACATAAGTTTGCATCCCCAGCACCTAGCAGAGAATTTGGCCATTAAGCAGTGTTTGATAAAATATCAGGCTGAATTTAATGAAACTATAGGATTATCATCAGAATGACGGGCATTATAAATTTTTTTTTTCTTTTCAACTGTAAGGGTAAAATTTCTAAGCTGATTCTAAGCTGCAAAAGTCTGAGTTAAAGTGTAAAAGACTAGGGCATTGTAAAGCTTCTAGATTGCAAGGTCTGGGCTAAAAGGTAAAAGCCTATTGTTACAATTCCTCTGCTATCCCCGGAACCTGTAAGTTGTTAGGACAATGCAGGAGCTGCTCAGTAAATATCTCCATTGATTCCCTGGTTGTTTAATAGCTAAGGGCTCCAGGTAGCATGGCACGTAGGCATCCAGGCCCCAGAACCAATCAGTTTGAATGTGTACCCCACTTAGCAGTGACCAATCACCCCTGCCCAAACTGTTCCCGCCAATGAATGGACTAATCATGTATCAGAATTGTTGTTCAATTTCCCCGCGCCTCATGATGATTTGTTCTGATGTATGTAAAGCCCCCCACCCTCTCCAAAAAGTGTACTTAAGCTCTGCTTGACCTCTGCTCTGGGCTCTGGGCTGCTCTCCCTTCTTGAGTGAGCTCAGAGTCCCAGCGCGCTGGAACGGATCCCCCCAATAAAATCCCCCTTGCAATTGCATGAAGTTTGTCTCGTGTGGTCTCTCCTTCTCCGACGCTTCGCCGGACCCTTACACAACAATGGAAGTGAGTTGGCACGTCCACTCCATACTCCACAGTTATTCTTCCCTCTGACAGCTTTTGTCTGTAGGCAGGAGACTGAATTGATGGATGGGGCCTCTGTGAGTTATAAACCCTATAAGGTATGGCACAGTATGGGGAAACAAGTGACTTTTTCTTTTTCTTTCTTTTTTTCTTTTCTTTTCTCTTTTTTGTTTCAGACAGAATCTAACTATGTTGTCCAGGCTGGCTTCATAGTCACAATCCTTCTGCTTCTAAGTGTCTGGAATTAGAGGTGCCCCACTGACTTTTGAAGGAACCTTCCACTGAATCAGAAAAGCCAGACTCTGCCCTCTGCAGCATTGCCAACAGGATCTGCTGTCTGCTTTGGTTCTTATTTTATTCTTATCTTCAAGCATTATTGCTACCTATACGA
Source organism: Spermophilus citellus (assembly GCF_964194105.1). Lineage (NCBI taxonomy): Eukaryota > Metazoa > Chordata > Mammalia > Rodentia > Sciuridae > Spermophilus > Spermophilus citellus. Next base: position 148,399,282 of record NC_138187.1, read on the forward strand.
ATGTTAATATGTTACCAGAGGCCTGACTCTGGAGGTACAACACATCAAGTCATGCCACTTGCCCCCAAGACAAAACAGAAAAGATAATGGTGAAAAGCTTGAAAGGACTTTTAACCAGTGTAGCTACACCCAGAAAACAAGGAGACCCATGACCTTAGCCCTGTCTTCCAAGGGCAGACAATAATTTTGAGGTTTTGTAGAAAATGGAATGAGATCAAGTGCTAGGGGTTCGCATAGCTGCAGGCTTTTCACAGCTGTCAAGGCAGGGATCTGGATGGATCAGATGTGGTCTGATCTTTCATCATCTCAGAGTTGGTCAGGCAGAAACTTGTCATTGATAAGAAAGTTGCTGTTGATAAGAAAGTTGCAGTTGAAGTTGCCGTGGGGTAGGTTTAACTTGCCCCAAGATATTTATTCATCAGACCTGTTGTTCATGGAATCTAGGTGGCACAACATGGAGGCAGAAATGCCAAGTCTTTAATCCTGTCACCTAGTGGACATTGGTGGGCAAAATTAAAAAGTAAGTTCTTGTTACAAGGAAATCAAAGTAGAAGGTCAGAGTTGCGGCAAATAGCCAAATACTCATTTCTTTCCTGCTACCCTTTATCTGTTTCGTGTTTCTTGCAAAAAAGGAATGTGAGGGATTTACGGAGAAAATAAATGAAGGGCCAAAAAAGATAAGTCTTGGTATAAATAGATGAGTTGGTCTTGCACAAAACCATCTATCACATATCTGGTAGAAGGCAGATAGTAACATGAGGGGCAGGTAGAAAAATTTATATGGATGCCAGTAAGACTAACCTTGGAATCGCCTAACACTTTTGGGAAACTAGTTGCGCTATTTTGTGACTGTTTTTGGATCTAGGAAATTTAGCTACTACAAGAAAGCAAACATGTTTTAAAGATGTTATGATCTGTAAAAATCATTTTTTTAACTGTAACTTACCTTGCACCCCCATCTTGTCTTCCAGAGAATGATTTAAATAAGCCCTCAACAAAGTTGAAGGAAGTTAACGTTCAGGGACTCTTCATAAAAAAGAAAGGTAGTTACTCCATTCATTCCATCCCCACCCCCCATTATGGTTCAGCATCCACTTATCAGAGAAAACATTTTGGTTTTTGGGATTTGCTTACTTTGCTTAGCATGATATTTTCCAACTCCATCCATTTACCTGCAAATATCATTATTTTATTCTCTTTTAATGTTGAGTAATATTCCATTGTGTATATGTACCAGTTTCTTTATCCATTCATCTGTTGAAGGGCATTTAGTTTGGTTCCATAATTTAGCTATTGTGAATTGTGCTGCTATAAACATCGATGTGGCTGTGTCACTGTATTATGCTGTTTTTAAGTCCTTTTTTTTTTTAAAGAGAGAGTGAGAGAGGAGAGAGAGAGAGAGAGAGAGAGAGAGAGAGAGAGAGAGAGAGAGAGAGAGAGGGAGAGAATTTTTAGTATTTATTTCTTAGTTCTCGGCGGACACAACATCTTTGTTGGTATGTGGTGCTGAGGATCAAACCCGGGCCGCACGCATGCCGGGAGAGCACTCTACCGCCTGAGCCACATCCCCAGCCCTGTTTTTAAGTCCTTTGGGTGAAAAATTGTGCTCCATTTGTGTACAATGAATCAAAGAACATTCTGCTGTCATGTATAACTGATAGAACAACAACAACAAATGAGTCAGTGATTGTAGACTTGTAGGAGAGTATTCTTGATTTTTGTTAACTGTACTTTTGTGGCCTGAGACAAGATTAATATGATTAAAATTGTATTTACATGTAAAAAAAAGAAAAAAAGAAAGGTAGGAGGAAACAGAGGGAGTCAAGGACAGTTGGAGGAGAGTGACTGAGAGGGGAAGGGAGCTCAGATGGAATATTAGTAAAGCTGAAGAGGGAATTTAGATAGACAGCAACTGACCAAGGAGGTTCATGAAGTCCCGTAATTCCTTCGCTCCCCATTTCTTACAAAGTCTTTAATGAATCCCATGATGTTCACAGAGGCTTTTAATCAGTGGATCTATTGTAGTGATTAAGAAAATTAAAAAGTGGATACTCTTTGATATATGCATGGCCCTGGACAAAAGGGGAAGCTATATATGGGGGTCCCTCATACTTCACCCCTAGAGTTGCTGAATAATGAGATTACCCCCGATATATAAAATATTAGGGAAAGATACTTCATCAGATTTGTGTTCAGAGGCTTATACTCACAAAGAAGGATATGGGTGGAAGCATAAATAACTCTAATAAATTAAGGAATAATTAAAGGTAATTAATGTGTTTAGTGAACATCTCTGACTTGGAGGACCAGGGTGCGGGTCCCTGGCACCTGCCTCAGGGCCTCTGTCTGGGTGGGGGTCCTGGCCAGGATGATTGTAGGTCTGTCCCATGATGCAGTTATAGAGTCCTGGGCTGAGTTATATAGGACAGAATAAAGAACGATTCAGATATTTGTTTATATTTTATTTTTACCTTTGACCAAAATAATACCTAATCATGCAATAAAGACATGATTCTAAGAGCAAGTGAAAGTGTTGAGATACAGGAAAATTTCTGTAAAGGGGGAAAAAGGTGAGGGTAGTTGTTTGTTGTTGATGGATCTTGGCCAGTTCCTTCTTTTTTGTTAGTGATTCTTATAACTGTTGCGCTGTTATAAACTGGAATAATGTCTACTGGTCAGGATGACTCATTGAAAAGATGATGGGAAACTGGTCAACAAACTACAGCAACTTTTGGATAATAGGTCACTTTATATTTTCTGGCATAAGCTATTCTTCTTCTTCCGTTGCTCCTAGGATTTCACCTGGACATCCCTCTTCTGCTTTATTGCATCAAGGAAAGTTGGGCTCTATTCTGATTTTTTAAGGGTCTTACAGGAAGCAAGCCTATGAATCAAAGACTCAACGGAGTGACCTAATTGCTAGTCTAGGCTTCCTGCCACTGGCACCTCACCAAACCATTCACTCCTTCAAAAGATTTCTTTTCAGAAATTGAGAGCACTAATTATTTGCAGCTGTTGCTGCGCTTGCTGTGACAACCTGAAGGGCTCACCCAAGCCATCTGGCAGACCCACCAGAGAATCCTGTGGAAGTCAAAGATGGGGCATGTGGAAATTATAGGAGGAGATTCCTCAGAGAAATCAGAAAAATCTCAATAGGATTATATATTTTGCTTAAAAGCAGGGAACTCTGGATCTGTTCGCTTTAGAGAGAAAGTACCAGCAGGGAATTATAGACCACAATAAAAGTAATGATCAGTGAAGAGGGATGAAGGGAGAGAGGACGAGTCACCACTCTGAGACTGGCATCCGGGAAAGCAGTGGCTTGTGGCTGGCAGGTTGGAGGTGGGGCATAACCCAGCCCCTTGGATAGTTCAAGAACAACCACAGTGCGTGGAAATGTTACACCTGGTAGCAATCTCAGGATGGGTATGGATCAGGAATGACCGGGAAGGAAGTGAGATCCTACTGGGGACTGACCAGGTGGAGCATCACCTGTAGGGCATTCAACCAAAACCCCCAGGAATGGGCACCCTTCAACCTAGAAAGACCTGGAAATACTATTCCTTCAACCCTTTCTAAACAGAGACTGAAGAATCATTTTGAAAAGTTAGGAAGTTGGGAGAGATGTCTTTTTTGTTTTATTTTTATTTTTTTGAGTCCAAACTATTCCATCAATGTCTCAAAGAGTCATAGTCAATAATTTTTAAGACATCAAAGAGTTTTCCTGCATTTTTGAAAACCTATGCATATTGAAAAATACGACTTTTATAGTTCATGTCAAGATACATTATTCTAGTCACTCAGAGAATAGCTAGAGTTAAATCATTTTAGGTTCTTGAATGGCAAAGAATATCCTTAAATTAGGATGCCTAGGGAAATTTACTATGATAGAATGTTCCCCAAAGAGTTCATGTGTTAGTGCAACAACGTTCAGAGGTGAAAAGATTGAAATATGAGAGCTGTAGTGGATTAATCCATTTGATGAATTAATTCTAGTGAATTGCTGGTACTAGAGGCCAGTGAGTGTTGATGGAGAAGTAGACCACTGCAGGCGTGGTCTTGGACTATATCTGTGCACGGTCGGTCCTTCTGCTCTCTTACTCTGTGCTTGCTGGCTGCCATGAACTGGGCTGTTTCTTCCACTACACCTTCTGCTGTCACCTCAGGCCCAAAGCAATGGAATCTGCCATCCATGGATTAAGACCTATGAAACTCTGAGTCCAAAGTAAACTTTTCCTCCTCTAGTTTGTTCTTGTCATGTCTTTTGGTCCCAGTGACACAACGCTGACTAACACCTTTACACTGTGTTTTTCACAAGTTACATTACATAAGCCATCTTTCATAAAAGAGAAGACAATGTGACAGCTCACCTTGCCTCTTTGGGTTAATGATTACAGAGTGGAGGTGGGGGAACTATTCTTTATCACACATCAAACTGTGCCCTGGATTTACTAACTGGGCTGACTTTTGAATCTACTACTATTTCCCCTTAAGAGGCCCGCCCCTCTCTTCCCATCAGGCACAGACGTTCTGAGGTCCTGACCCCTTAATAGAGCTACCCCAGATGCTCTATCATTCCTGTTAAAAGGAATGAGTAAATTCAACAATGTGACTGACGAAGATTTAAGTGTTCGCTCTCTCTGTCCAATTTGAGTGGTAATAAAAATCATTAAGCCTCATTAAAAATATAAGCAATTTCTCAGACAAAATCTCCATAAGACAAAATCATTATAAGGTATCAAAATTTCTCTTCAAGCCCACATGAAGGGAAAAGTTTTCTGGAAAGCCAATTGAATGATTTATCTGTTGGTAGAAAGACTTAAAGTGAAAGAAGAGAGCATAAACTCTGATTTGTAGATTGGGTAAGGAAATTTTAAAAATGTAGTCTAAAATCATCAGACTCAGAACTGAGGATCTTGCTCAGTGATATAGCATGTGCTTGGCATGATCAAGGCCCTGATAGTAAATAAATAAACAATCAAACTCTTCAAGGGATCAAAGATTACAGTTTATTAGGTTGCTTCTAGGGTTGATAGATAGACATGGGGTTCACAAAAGGATTGCTTAAACTCATTAAAATCTATCAAGTAAAATTCCAATTTCTGTTCAGATACAGCCACTGATCACTTTAGATCATTAACTTTTGCTTCAGCTTAGAACTGGAACTAATTTTTTTCCTCATATGTAACCTAAATATTATTTTGTACCTTTCCATGATCTTCATTTTTAAATATTAACAAATGTTCCATTAACAAAGAGAGGATGACATTTTTAAAAAAGCAAGGAACTCAATAATTACAACAACAATATCAATCTTTAGCATGACCCCTTGAGTGAAATTGATAAGTGAGATGTCATATCTTGACTTTAAACTTTGGGAAAAACAGCTTCTGACCAATTCAGTAGACAGAAAATTAGAAGCAGACTACAGTAGGCTTTTGACTACCAGACAATTTATTTCTATACTCATAAAACAATGCATAGAAACAAAAATAAAGTTTGGAAGCAAATCCAAATAATACTGTAACACTTAAAAATATAAATATACTATATTTGCATATTTAGTAAAAAATAAACAAAATCACCACATGAAGTTATATAGATATTGTTTTGTTCTATAGAATCTTTGAAGACATTCTGCTGTACTATGAACTAGAACAGAGCTGTGAATTCCTAATCTTCTTGGTGGTCTCTCATAAGCTTTTGTAAGCTATTGAAAGCTGCCTCTGTAGATAGTGAGGCTATTGTATGAAAAGCCTTATAATAAAGTAGTTCAAAAGAAGCCTTTACCAAACACCAGTTGTGTGAATTTATGTGAATTATTTAATCACCCTGTGCCAGGCAAACCTATTAATGCAGATAAAACACTTAGAACAATACTAGCTCTATAATGAATACTAATAAAAGTCAACTTCCACTATCATTGTTTTTTTTTTTTTTTTTTTTTTTGGTACCAGGAATTGGACCCAGGGGCACTCAACCACTGAGCCACATCCCCAGCCCTTTTGTAAAAATATTTATCTAGAGACAGGGTCTCTCTGAATTGCTTAGTACCTCTCTAAGTTGCTGGTCCTGGCTTTGAACTTGCAATCCTCATGCCTTAACCTCGAACCACTGGGACTGCAGGTGTGTGCTACTGCACTCAGCTCATTGTGGTTTTCATTAATTTATTTATGTGACACAAAGATCCACAGTAAAAAAACAAACAAAACCAAAAAGCTGTCTTGAGAGACTTAACAAATTATCATATGGAATATTACAGCATTTTCTGACAGAAAAAGAGTTTTAAGTAGAGAAAGAAACATGCAGGTTGGCATCCTAGGAGTTTACCAGTACATTGTGCAATTTTTCAAAGAATTTCGTCTAGATTCTCCACATTCCTTCAATCCTATCTAACCCCTAGGTCATACTTAAATGTGAAGCTCAACTCTTTCTGTAGTTTTTCACACACACACACACACACACACACACAAAAATGCAATAATTCTGTACATACAATATTTTTATATTTGTTAGCTTTTGTGACAATTTCACAGGAAGTATAAAGAAGATTCTTTGTTTGTTTGTTTGTTTGTTTTTCCATCTGCCAAATCTTTGGGTCTTTCCTCCATTCTTTATAGCCTCCCCGGATATATTATGATAGTGGTTATGATGATAAATAATTGTGATCCATATATGTTAAAGTAGTAATTATTCATACTGGCAGCTATAAAGTTTACAGCTAGACTTATGGCTTAACTATATAATAAGAATCTCTTGAGTCACATAATTGTGACTCAGTTCCATCAAGTGGAGTACAAATCAAATGCTCCAATGAAATAAATTCTTTAAAGGAATAAAAAGGACATAGGAGATACGTTAACATCCATTTTATAGATGCCAATCCTGTTTTTGTCTGACATATTAAATGAGTATGAACAGTAAATCGTTTTTGAGAATGCAGATGTTATAAACCAAATGTTTGGATCCTTCTCAAATTCTGATGTTGAAATCCTACTACAAGGTGATGGTATTAGATGTGAGCTCTGATAGATAATTTAGGCCATGAAAATAGAGTTCTCATGAATGAGATTAGTGCCCCCACTAATGGGAAAGAAACCTCAGAAAGCTCTGGTCCTCCTTCCACCAAGGATCCATGAGAAGATACCAGCTCTCAATTTGGATGAGGTTCCTTGTAAGAGCCCAACTATGCTAGCACCCTGATCTCAGACTTCAGCTTCCAGATGGTGAGAAATACATATCTGTTGTTTACAAGTCCTCTGGGCAGTGTCACTTTGTTATGGAAGTCTCAAGTGACTAAGACAGCAAGCATATTAAATGTTTGCGGCCTGTACTTAAAAGTCATGAAAACATCCTACCGATATCCAAATGATAGCCTACTCACCAAATCTGAGAAGAAAAGTGTGTTGCAATAACTGTCACAACATTGTTAGTTAAATAGGGCTGGCAGTGTAGCTCAGAGGTAAAGCAACTGCCTAGGATGTGTCGGCCCTGGGTTGGATCCCTAGCCCCACAGGGGGACAAAAAAGGAACCTGAAATAAATCGTAAATGTGAGATCAGTTAGTTTGAGTCTTCACATGGGAATGAAGGAAGGGAATATTTGTTTTCTCTTTTTCTGGGCACAAACTGGGGTTGCACTTACCAGCATGTTTTATAATTGGGCAGTCATGTGACCATGAAATGGATTTTAGGAAGAAGTGACTTATACACCTTTCATTCTGGACAAAGCAGAAGACTCCAAAGCCCTGGGTGATGGCAGGGCAACCCCCAAGAAAGAAGCCTGGATCTCTGAATGACTCTGATTCAACCCTCTCAACCCCCACCCCCCGCCCCGCACTGGACTGTGCCATGAACCAGAGACAAACTTTAATCATGTTATAGAAATTTGGAAGGATTTTTTTTTCAAACACTAGTTAGCATAGCCTGATACAGGCAGAGTCTTATGAAACTGGTAAAATGTAATTTGATTTTTCTTCTGGTGAAGTAGAGTTGCACCCTTGAGATAAAATTGAAAAGCATTCCCATCTCTGGTGAGTAATTTTATGAAGTGCCTGTGGCAACTAGTTAAAAAAGAGGCTGAATGGAAAAATCTTGCATCAATCTCTGAGTTAGTGTTATGTCTTTTCAGCTTAGCCAGCCAAAATTGATCCTGAACTTCCACAGTTTGGAAATCTCCAAACATTATAGTGAGCAATTGCAATTATACCATCCCACAAGGCATGACATTTTCTAAAGTATGAATTTCGCTATTATGTTTTGAGAATATGGAAGATATTTCCTTGCCACAAATCCCTGGCCTCAGTGGCCTCAACACACCAGAAGGAAGCCTGGGGACAGTCTCTGAGTGCTAATGTTCTAAGAGAAGAGTCTTCCCCACAATCATCTCCTTTGATCTCCCTCTTGGAATATAGGTAATCGTGGAATTTCCATAGGGTTCAGCAAATTAGGAAGATCTCTGGTCCTTGGAAAGGTGCTGTGGAAAGGAAATAGCTAAGATAAAGGATCCAAAAAACAAAACTTCATAATGCAAAACGTTTATACACACACACACACAAAAAAAAAATTCTCTGTAGTCATGCCCCTTTGTCCTCTGAATAATGTCCAGACACCTCAGGATAGAATATGAGGCCCCTCGTGTTCTGGTACTCAAGTGCATTATGGCCTCTTCCCCTCCACTCTCCCCTAGCAGCTTACCTAGCCCCTGAGTCCTCTCTGGTCTTCAGTCCCTCATGCTCTTTCTCAGCGGGAGTTTTCATTGTGCTTGTTCTTTCCCTTCTTACTGCTGATCTTTCCTTCTTATTCTATAGCTTGTTAGTTGAACAGAGATTGAGAGAGGAAGACGATTGGGGTGAAGGAAGGGGTACTGGGAGGATTCAAAGGATTTAGTCATGTGGACCTTTCCAGCCTCTGCTTAGATGTCCTCTCCATCTGGAAGCCATCCGGTTAGTAGCTTCGTATGGACGCTCTGACAGCCCTGTGTAAGCCAGTATCTCCCTGTTACTGTCCTTTATTGTAAACTTCAAACGCACACACACACTACTGAGAGCCTCCTGACAACAGTGCTCACATTTTGCCCAAACCTGTCATCTCCCAAGCCTGGCACTTAGGAATCTGTTGAAAGGTTGAATGAATACACTTACACCATCACCAAAATAATTAGCTGAAACCTCCCCACCCTTCTGGTTTTCTGCTACTCCAGATTACTTGTCAGTCTTTTTGTGACTTGTCTCTTTGATGTTACCATTGGTATTCATTTGAATTTATATCTCTGTATTAAAATGCATGACAACATGGAACACATGCTATATTTTCTTTCTCCTCTTTCATTATTTTCTTTTGATGTGGGAGATAAAATGATTATGACTTGCCTGAATTAAAAATAAAAAGCTCTTTGCTGGGCACGATGGTGCACACCTGTAATCCCATTGGGTTAGGAGGCTGAGGCAGGAGGATCACGAGTTCAAAGCCAGCCTCAGCAATGGCGAAGTGCTAAGCAACTAGGGTGAGACTCTGTCTCTAAATAAAATACAAAATAGGGCTGGGGAAGTGACTCAGTGGCCAAGTGCCCCTGAGTTTAATCCCTGGTGCCAAAAATAAAAAACAATTAAAAAAAAACTCTGTTGAGGAAAAAATGTATACTGATATAACTCAAAAACATTGATAGCAGCTTATTGATAAAAGGACATTATTTTTAAAAATGTCATTTTTAACTTTTCATTTGAGATAATTTCAGAATCACAAATAAGTTGCGAACTGATACAAAGATTTCCCATCTTTCACTCAGATTTCCTACATGCTAATCACCACATGCATTTCTATTCTGTTTTAATTTGGAAAAGTTCCTCAAACTTTACTTAAATGAATGACATTGACAATTTTGATGAGTGTGGGCTAGTTATCATACAGTTCCCCTAAGTTTGGATTTGTCTGACTTTTCTTCCTAGTTTAGCTTAGGTGATGAAGTTTTGTTAATACCACAGAAGAAATATTGAACTCTTCTCAATATATCAGTGTGATCACTTGGTTAAGGCGGTATCTGCCAGGTTTCTCCATTGTAAAATTATTATATATTTTCTTTTGCAATTAATAAGTATCTTGTGGAAAGATATACATGTTCTGCTTCTCATTATACTTTCTTTCCTTTTTCTTGGTATCAGGGATTGAAGCCAGGGCACTCTACGACTGAACTGCATCATCAGCCTTATTTAATTTTTTATTTGATATAGGGTCTGACTAAGTTATTGAGTCTGACCTCAGAATTTTGATCCTCCTGCCTCGGCCTCCCAAGTTACTGGGATAACAGGCTTTGTGCAACTGTGCCTGGCTCTCATTATACTTTCATTCTCCAGTGTCAGCATGTATTGGTAGTCTCCACCTAAAACTATTATTATTCTGGTGCTCAATAAATAGTAATTTCTTTCTTCCTTCTTTCTATATTTATTAGTTGGAATTCTACTGAAAATAAGAGTTTTCCTATTATTTATTTATTCATTTACTTGTTGTGAGCAAGCTAATTTATTAACATAGATGAACATATTTGAGTCTTTCCACAATGTCAGAACATATTGAATATCAACAGACTGACCAGCTACATCAATCATTTTCTTCACTTTATTTCACCAAGTACTCCGGTTTCACCTGGGATCGTGGTAATCACAAGTTATTTGTTCCATCTCAATCTTAATTACCAACACCTAACAGTTAACTATCTTAACCTTGAAAACCCACAATGCACAGCAAACAGTAATATTAAATTATAGAAAGTTGCAAGGAGTAAAGAAGCCGTAGAATTTGAAGAGACAATGCAAGGAGCCAATGGGAAGGGCCAATTCAAATGAAAGTCACTGTAGGTGGTCAGGTTCATGGAACTGAGTCCCAGGATGTCAGAGGGAAGGGTGAGGACAGCAGGGGAATGATGCCCACCTGACTCCCAGGACGATGGATTGTCACCTGGCAATCTCCTGGGCAGAAGCCATGATGTGTATACTAGAATGGTCCGTGGCAAGGTGACAGGTTGGTGTGCCATGCTGCAGTCCAATGTGTGCCTCCTTTTATGGGTCTTGGATAAGGTGGTTGTGTCATCCGTTGGTCTGGTGTGTTTGACAAACTCATGTACCTGGTATTTCTAACAGGGTCCCACAAGTCCTTGTGTCTATCCCTGATTTAATTTGGAATGTTCATAGGTGATGACTTTTTATTATCTTGAATGAGTCATTTATCAATCTGTGTCTTATGGTTGTCCTGGGAAGTCGGTGGCTGTTTACTTGCACACACACACAAAAATATGCCAAGTTATTGTACCTTAGTATTTGTACTCAAAATGGAGCAGCTCAGGGCAAACTCCTGCCCTATATAAAACAGAGTAACTCAAGACAAGCTACAGCAGAAAAACTGCTGTTCTGTACATATCTATTCATTCAGAATGAACCCATCTATTAAATGGGCTCAAATTCATTACTATCACTATTTTTTTTATTGTTCAAATTGTCCCAGGCTTGAAGAAAAAGCAATATCATACTTTTATATATCCAAAGTGCCTGCCGCTTGTTCCAGACATAGTAGATGCTCAAAAATTTTTGCGAAGCACTTGGTTATTATTTATGAATGAAGGAGATAATTTGAAATAACTTCTCTGTATAAATTGTTCTGGAAAATTTAAAGCAACATGAATACACACACAATTAAAAACATAATGTCAATCAAAATATGTAAATTTGGTGTAAAGAAAAAACTGTGGTAGGGATATACAATGGAAATAATAATAAGGCAGGTGGTCAAATGTAACCTGATGATCTAAACATTTGCTGAAAATGGAAAGTAAAATTTGTTTGCTTAATAGAGTGTGGTTATGGTGATAATAGTGGAACCAGTTTCAAGTCTGGGGTTGAAGGAGTAAATTATTTGTTTTTAAAAAAGACAGTATAATTATCAGAATCTTCAATCTTAAATTGCTTTCTTAATTTTAAACAGACGTTTAAAGGGCAAGGCTGAATCTGATGTACAACAAAAAGAGAATATCATACAAAAAAATGATGGAGTACAAGAGAGAGAATGTTCCACTCTGGACTTTCTTTGGCCTTTGAGAATATTACTAATGAACCCCATCTGTGCCAACATCTGAGTCTTTACAACTTGTTTCTGGTTGGACTCACATCTCTGCTTTTCTTTTATGGAAAACAGCAGTTAAAAATCAGGGCCTCCCACAGGGAAAGATTGCCAAGCCATCTGGGGTCCTCTGGGAATCAGAGCAGTTTACCATACCCCATTAGAGGCAGGCAGATGTGCCCTGCATCAGACCAACGGCTGCCTAGCAAGGCAAAAAGAACACAGATGATCACTGAAAGAATTTCAAAATCTCAGCTTCAAGGAGAAATAGATTTGGTCTCTGCATACTGAAGTTATATCTTCTGAACAGCAAAAACTACTCTGGGAGATACTATAATGCCCTGCTTCAGTCCCAAATTCCTTAGCTGTCATCAGTTTTCTTTACTGCAGGTCTGTGCAGGGCCTTTGATATGCACTGAATATGTAGCATGACTTTCAATAAGGAGAATGCCATATAAAGCATTTTCCAAATCTTTGTTGGAATATGTTGGGACATTTGCATAATCCCGTAGTTCTTAAACATTAACGTGCATCAGAGTCACCTGGAAAGCTCGTGAAAACGTGAATTACTGTTCCATACCCAATCTGAAGATTCTGATTCAGCAGGACTGTGGTGGGCCCGAGAATTTCCATCTTTAACAAGCACCCAGGTGATGCTAATGTTGCTAATCCAGGGACCATTTTGAGGACCATTGGCCTGCATTTATTGTACCCAAACCATTTGAGTTTAAATGTATTTTCAGGGATTCTTTATATCTTTCAACTCTGGAGAAGAGGCAAATTAAAAACTAGATATCTTCTCACTGGAATTTGTTATTTTTGTTGAACCTCAATCTACTTTTTTCAAAAATGTACACTAAGCATTACTAATGATTTATGACGATTCTCTAAGGGCTCCAAGGTTTTTTCTTTTCTTTCTTTCTTTTTTTAATCATTGATGCATTGAATATGACACTGTCTACATTTCCAATGGTAACGGAACATCAACCTAAGGCATTCTATTGTTTCAGATTTTATGCCTTTGATGATTCAGAAGAGAAACATTAGTCCTACAGATCACAGTGAGGATTTTTGCATTAGAATGTACATATTGCACATGTGTTTGGGTTTGTTCTTGTTTTGCTTTCAAATTCTTGATCCCACTGACAAACATTTTAGTGCTAGCATGCTGTGCATGAAGCCTGGGGTTCATTCAATTCACAGCACCTCTAAAAACAAAACCAAAACAACAAACAAACAAAAACCAGATTTTGTGAGTTTGGGGATTTAGCTCCATGATAGAGCACTTTCCTACCATGCACAACCCTGGGTTCAGTCTCCAGCACAAATGTATGTGTGTGTGTGCTTCTTTTTTTAGGAAAAAAGAAAGTTCTAAACAATTCTTAGAGGTGCTAAAGTTTCTTTGTGGCCATATTTAAAGATAGGAGATGGTGCAAATATCAATAAATAACTCCAAGAGTTGTAAATCAAGTACCAAATCTAGTTTACAACCAACTTGTGCATGCTAGGTAAGTGCTGTACCACTGAGCTCCATCTCCAGCTCAGTGGTACAGCACTTAGCCACTTGAAATCAAGTCTCTGCGTGGATATTTGGCTATTCACCATAATTGTCTAGAGTGCTTCCAGGCCAACTAATTTCATATCCACATTTACATTACACAGGCTTGTGTTCTCCCTGGTTTGGGGGTACAAGCGGGAAGCTAAAATTGAAGTTCAGTATTTATAATTATGCTAGTGATTATCAATAGCAGTTCAGGTTTCTATCTAGTATTCAAAAATCCCTGGAACCAGATGTGTTTCAAAATTAAGAACTCAGAACTTGGAGAGCTTTATAATGCTAAACAATGAACACAGTTTATAACAAATAACATTTCTGAGTCAGGATTAAAAAATGAACCGATATTTATTCAGGAACATATATGAGTAGTCATAGTTAGTGGCATAAAGTTAATTATAATAGATACATTTCACTACCAAATAAATCAAGTTAGTTCATAGGTTTCCCTTTTTATTTTTCACAGCTTGACCAAAACTATTTAATTATGTATACCTCTTGCCTCCTGCTTCAATTCTATCTATATTTATTTTTTGCATAGGTCTTCTTTTTAATTTTTAAAGTAGTTTTATTGAGATATAATTCACATACCATGAAATGTATCTTTTTAAATTGTGCAATTGAAAGGTTTTTAGGGTATTCACAGAGTTATGCAACCATCACTGTTATGGTTTGGATGTGGGTTAAGGCTCTAACCCTTTTCATTTCTCCCCCAAAAGCACACATGTGAGACGATGAAAGAAGGTTTGGAGGAGAAATGATAAGGGTTAGAGCCTTAACCTAATCGATGAATTAAGCCCTGATGGGATTGATTGAATGGTAATTGGAGGCAGGTGGGGTGTGGCTGGAGGAACGAGGCCATGGGTATATATTTTGTATCTGGAGAGTGGAGTCTCTGTCTTTCTGTTCTCTGATCGTGATGTGAGCTGCTTCCCTCTGCCCCACTCTTCCACCATGATGTTCAGCCTCACCTTGAACCCCAAGGAATTAAGCCAGCCTTCTGTGGAGTAAGACCTCTGAAACGTGAGTCCTTAAACAAACTTTTCCTTCTCTATAATTGTGCTGGTCGGGTCTTTTAATCACTGCAGCGAAATAGCAGACAAAAACAATCACCTTGTATAACTTGAGAAAATATTTATCGCTTGCTGTTTCTTCCCCTTCTTGACCTTTGGAAGCCACTACTCAAATTTCTGTCTTTATGAATCTGCCTATTTTGGACACTTCACAGAAACAGAATCATACCCATTCTTTTGTGTCTGCCTCCTTATGTTTAGCACAGTATTCTCAAGGTCTGTGCATGTTGTAGTATGTACCTGTACTCCATTCCTTTTTGTTGTTTAGTAGTAAAATGCTTTAGGGGTATGCTGTTAGACCATGACACAAAGAAAAGACCACTGACTCAAATTAAAATCAAGCTTATTATTTCCACCGGCTGTGCTGCCTCTCCCCCCAAAAACCACCAGAACAAGACAGCCCAGCTTTATAGCCCAGAAAGTTACACAAAGCGGGGGTACAGATAACAAAACTCTGAAGAGCATAACATAAAGGCCAGTTTATATTTTTGCTGGCCCCAATATCAGAATTCATGAAGGTCATCAGAGCCTCAGAGAGGGTGGTTATCTGGCCAGGGAAGGCCAAGATTGTTGAAGCGTCTATCTGGTCAGAGAGGGCTGCTATCTGGTCAGAGAGCCAGGCATGGGTGAGTTCAAGGCACGGGCAGGCATTCCAAGCAGTTTCAGAATTTGCAGTAACTTATAGTAAAGCTGAAATTAGTTTTTAATGTCTTTGTGGCAAGATGGCTCCCAATTTTAAGGGAATCAGGCTGGGTTAATCAATGCCACGTTGGATCTACTCCTCACTGAAAGAACATTTGGGCTCTCCACTTTTTGATTATAAGCATTAAGTTTTCTCTGCACAATCAGGGACACATTTTTGTGTGAATGTGTAGGCTTGAAGTCGGGCTCAGTCTCACTCATGTTGGGCAAGTGCTCTGTCTGCCACTGAGTTACACCCCCAGCTCTGGCTGAACCATGGTACCAGCAATTTATGATGGTTCCAATTTCTCCTTATCATGTGCTTTTAAATTTTTTTAGTCATTCTAGTGATTTCATGTCACATGTCATTGTGGTCTTGATTATTTTTCTATTTTCCTGATGGCTAAGGATGTTTTTTTTTTCCCCCATATACTTATCCATCATTTCTATATTCTTTGGAGAAATAATTATTCAAATCCTTTGTTTTTAAATTGAGTTGTCTCTTTATTGTTGAGTTTATGAGATTTCTCCATAAATATTCCTTGTGTTGTTGTAAGCCTTTGGTTTAATTTACAGGGTTATGGAAAAGTTGATTTTACAATTTTTTCCAGTATTCTCAAAATTTCTATGGAGTATCTGATTTTTCCCAGGTCAAATTTTATAGATTATAGAAACACTTTCAATTCTCAAAATATTTTTGAGAACTGTGGTTTTGATCTAAGTGTAATCATGCCCTCGTTTGTTAACTAATTCACTTTTTAAGTGGCCATATTATTTGAATAAAGGAGATTACAAAATCTTTTACTAAAAATAGAACTTTTTCAACATACAGTAGAACAATTTATGAAGAGGTAGTTAAGTACATACTCCAACTTCATAGGTTGATATGGAACCATTTTATAGAATTCTGCCTACATGAAAAGAAAAAATATTAGCATAGTTCATACTTATTTTATATTAAGAAACATTTGTTAGTTTTGTGAGAAGCCAAAACCCAAGTGTTAGACCAGGACGCAGGAAAAGACCACTGACTCCAATTAAAATCAAAGCAAGCTTATTATTTCGACCGGCCAGGCTGCCTTGCCCATCAAAATCGTGGGAGCCAAGGACAGCCTCAAGGCTTCTTTGCAGCCCAGTTTTATAGCCCAAAAAGTTACACAAAGGGGGGTTACAGATGACAACACTCTGAGGAGCATAACACAAGTTTACATTTTTGCTGGCCCCGGCATCAGAATTTATGGAGATCTTAGAGACTCAGAGAGGGTCGTTATCCGGCCCGGGAAAGCCAGAATTTATGAGGCGTCACTAAGGTTTAGGAAAGGGTTGTTATCTGGTCAGGGAAAAACGGACATGGGTGAGTTCAGGGCACAGGCAGGCATTCCAAGTAGGTTCAGAATTTGCAGTAATTTATAGTAAAGCTGAAATTATCATTTCATGGTTTTGTGGCGAGATGCCCAATTTTAAGAAAAGATCAGGTTGGGTCTATCACCAAGTATATTTTGTTTTTACTGGCAGAAAGTAAAGGCAATATAAAAACTTAATTTTAACTCTTCTATATATTTACACATCTCTGACAACTAATTCTACCACGCGGCCTGCGCAGTGGTTTCATTAATGAGGTTCTGGCATTCAGTTAGTTAGAAGAGATCAAAATAAAACACACAGACAGTACCTTATTTTAATGCTAGGTCCAAGACGGCTCGCCTCGCCTCCCTGTTTCCCTGCCTCCAGCCGCTCAGCAGGGCAGCGAGGATTACTCTGGGCTAGCAGGGGAGAGAGAGAGCGAACACGCCGGGGAGTAGCCTTTTATTTGGGGGGACAAGAGATTCAGGGGAGAATTCCATCCAATGAAGGTTGAGGGGGGGCTGCACTCCAAGGTCAGGGTCAGTGATTGGGTCTCCAGGGTCAGTGGTTACGCACACCCCCACACGGATGGGCTCTCTCATCAGGAAAGGGTCGGGATAACTCCGACACAGCCAGAGTGCCTCAGGCCCTTAACGGGAGTCACCCAATCACGTGTCAGAATGGCTCCCCACATATTCCCCCTTTTTATTCTTAACAATGAGGCGGCGGTTCACTCTCTGGAGTCCCCGGATTCTTGATTGGAGGACTCGCCATCCTATAGTTACAATACAAAAGAGAATTAACAGCAAGGAGAATAATCCAATAAGGTACCAAGCGGAGTGCTTAAGAATATTTCCAGGGTTGAATCCATTTAATTCCTTCAATATTTGGTTAGCCAAAGAAGAAGGATCTGAAAAATCAGCTCTATTATTTTGAATGTCTTGGATATGGTGATGAAGTTCCAGAATATCCAAGCTATCATTACTATTTTGCCAAATACCTAATAAATGGTTTTTAATTTTCTCCCAATCCCAGAGAGAAGCATTGTACTTGGCAGCTGTAACACATACATACTTATAATTAGCATGGCATTTAAGCCTTTCCTTAAATTTTAAGGCTGAAAGTTCATTACCAATGTTAATAACAGTCGCCTCTAAGGCGTTTAACTTAGTCTCAATCCTTTCATCAATATTTACTTGATTACGCAGAGCCTTGGAAGTATTTTGAGCTAAATTATTAAGAAATTTTGCATGCTGAATATTCTGAGACAATGTCAGAGATGCAGAGACGGTTGAGGCAATAAATGAGACTAGTGCTAAGACACCAACAATTATGACTCCAATAGCACGTTTAGGTCTTGTTAGCTGGGCATGAATCTGCTGTAAAACTTGTAAACCAGCATCAGCATACCATGGCTCTGAAATATTAGCAGGTAATAAAATAAAAGAGGGCTGATGAAGTATCAGCACTCCTTTTCCTCCATTATACCTAGAAATACAATTGGTTAGGTTGCACTTATTACAAGTAACAAAATATCTATCATCTATCCATCTAACTTTTACATTTCCAATAATTAAAACATAAGGAGATTGGACACAGGCTCTTAGGCCATAGCAAGATCCCTCTTTACAGTTCTTGCCGACAAATTTTGGTAAAGGTTTGTCTGAAAAATGTAAATACTCTGAGGCAGCAATTAAACGCCAAATATCTTTTTGAATACCTCCTTCACTATAAGTCAAAATATTACTAACAAATCCTGCAGGTGTCATAGCAGAATCTCTTCGTAATTGTCTCTTATCAATTTTTGGAGATCAGTCTAAAATATACCCACTAGCTTTAGACACCTTATGTTGTACAGGAAAGGTATTTACACAATCCATCCATTTAGGAAAGGTGCCAATTTCAATTATAGAACTATTTGGACAGTGGGGTACCGGTGGAGGTTTTGCAGAAATGACTGGCTTGTTATGGGAAAGTCCCATCTTAATTATTGATCTAGTATTAGGTTTTAAGTCTCCATAAATAGAATTATTTGTCAGTCTAGGTTTACCAATCGCTGTCTTTTCTTCAAATGATACTTTTAGACAGCCAGCATGTTTATCATGTGACCAACATAAAGGCAATTGGGCACTGTAGCCAGAATAATTAAATCTAGTCACATGACTGGGAGTAATATGAGTATCTGTAAATCCTCCCATCATGAATGAGTCATTAGTAAATACTGGAATAGATTCTCCAGTCCACACAGCTGGGTGTACCAGGGGTGGATCTGGGAAATATGTCCAATAAGTGTCTACTTGATTCCCTTTTACCTGACAACCCAGTAGGGCAATTACTGTCGCTACCATCAAGACTGGTGTCCTGTTCTTTCCTAGGCGTCGAAGTATTTGGGAAGCCTGGGTTGTCAATTTCTTCACATCTTTCCATGAAATCAGCTTCTCGGCTGGTTCAATCTGGTCTTTCTTCATCTTTTTCCGATATCTCCTCCTTCTGGGTTGTGGCTCCTCCGTGTCTATCCTCAGTCGCTTGAGTCTGGGTTCTATCTCCTCCATGTCTGATAGCACGTTCAGGCACCCAGATAGGACGAAAAGCACCTTCTGGAAAAATACAAGCATGCCCTCGGCCCCATGATATTACCGGATCTGGGCCCTTCCACTGACCAGTCTGTAAATCTTTCCACAGAACTCTGCCTAAAGGGCCTGTCACTGAGGGAGACATTTGTCTCTCAGCAGCAGTGTGACCTTCTGTGTCACAGTTTAAAAAATTTAAAACAAATAAGGCATGATTAAGGCTATTTTGGGGAGTCATTATCTTATTCCCCCTTTTTAATTTTTGTAATTGAAGTTTAATAGATAAATGAGCTCGTTCTACAATGGCTTGACCTTGGGGGTTATAAGGAATTCCTGTTTTATGATTAATTTGAAACTCTTGGCAAAATTGTTGAAAAGCAGAGCTTACATAAGCTGGAGCATTATCTGTTTTAATCTGTATAGGACACCCTAAAACAGAAAAAGCTGCTAAGCAATGAGAAATTACATGTTGAGTATTTTCCTTAGTACGTGCTGTGGCAAAAATAAATCTAGAATAAGTGTCCACTATGACATGCACATAACATTGTTTACCAAATTGAGGAACATGAGTTACATCCATTTGCCATATTTGATTTGGTTTTAAACCACGGGGATTTACCCCTGATGGCAGAGATGGAGTGTAAATAACACACTTAGGACATTGGCTTACAATCTGACGAGCCTGTTCTCTGGTGATACTAAATTTTTTACGTAAGCTAGAAGCATTTTGATGATGCAAGGAATGGGAAGCTAGGGCACAGTCATATGAAGACATCTGTTGACAAAAAGCTACTAATTTATCAATATTATCATTACCTGCAACCAAAGGTCCAGGGAGGCTAGAATGTGCTCGGATATGTCCAATAAAATATGGGTACTTCCTCATTAGCACTGTCTTTTGTAAATTATGAAATAATTCAAATAACTCCTGTGATGAAGTAAACCCAATAACTGAGGTTTCAATATTTTTGGTAACTCTGACTGCATATAAGCTGTCAGAATAGATATTAATAGGCTCATTTGAAAAATAATCTAAGGCCAAAATCAGGGCTTGAAGTTCTGCCCTTTGAGCTGAAGTATAAGAAGTTTGTATTACCTCTGTGTGAACACGGCTGAAGAAACCTGCCTTACCAGAGCTGGAACCATCTGTGAACACCGATAAAGCTCCCTCTATTGGATGGGAAAGTACAATCTTTGGAAAAATAAGTGATGTTAATGATGCAAATTGTACAATCTTATCACGAGGATAATGGCTATCTATCTGGCCAGGGAAATCTGCAAAAGCTATCTGCCATGAACTAGAAGTTTGAAAAAGCCAATTAGTCTGTTGAACAGAAAATGGAATAATTATGATATCAGGCTCAGATCCAATTAATTGTAAAATCCTAGTTCTACCCTTAATCACTAATTGAGCTGTAGAATCATGAAAAGGAATTAATGTTCTTTGAGGGGAATGAGATAAGTAGATCCATTCAATAACTCCTAATCTTTGCCATATGGCTCCTGTTGGGGTATGCTCAGTTGGAAATATTAATAAATACAGTATTTCTTTAGGATCTATTCTAGTAAGCTGTGCATTTTTAATTGCAATTTCCACTTTCCTTAAGGCTGCTTTGGCCTCCAAAGTTAGTTGACGTGGAGAGGTTGGAGAAGGATTTCCTTGTAATATCTGAAATAAAGGACTTAACTCAGAAGTAGTTAACTTTAAGGATGGTCTTAGCCAGTTAATATCTCCTAATAGTTTTTGAAAATCATTAAGGGTACGTAACTCCTTAACTCTTATCTGAAGATTTTGAGGACGGATTGTACTCCCTTGAATTATCTGACCTAGATATTGAAAAGGAGATACCTTTTGAATTTTTTGAGGAGCTATACTTAAACCCATAGTTGTAAGTGAGGTCTCTAACTGAGTAAAAATTTCTGAAAGTACTTCTGAATTAGCATGGGCCAATAATATATCATCCATAAAATGAATAATGTATGCATCAGGGAAGCTATTTCTAATGGGATCTATTGCCTGATCAACATATTTTTGACACAGTGTAGGGCTATTACGCATTCCCTGAGGAAGGACTTTCCAGCAGTATCTTTTAACAGGTTCCTTAAAATTAACTGCTGGGACAGTGAAAGCAAATTTTTCACAATCTTCAGGATGTAACCTTATAGAGAAAAAACAGTCTTTTAAATCTATTACCATCAAGCTGTAATCTAAAGGAATGGCTGTGGGGGAGGGAAGTCCTGGCTGTAATGATCCCATAGGCCGAATTGCCTGGTTTATTGCCCTTAAATCCTGTAATAATCTCCAATTTCCTGACTTTTTCTTAATAACAAAAATAGATGTATTCCAAGGGCTAAGTGTTGGTTCAATATGACCAGCTTGAAGTTGTTCCTCAACTAATCTATGAATTATTTTAAGCTTTTCCCCTGAGATGGGCCACTGAGAAATCCAAATAGGCTCTTCTGTGAGCCATGTAATTTTTTCAGCTGTTTTAAGGATCGGGGAAGTACTCAGTGCCCCTAATAAAAATTTTGTCCTGAAGTATTTACTAATCCTTGCCGTGTAGACTGGCTTGTAAACAGATATTCTTCCTGAAAGTTTTCCCTATCATCTCCAGGAAAATACCTCTGATTAATTTCTTCAACTGACCTTATAGAATTTGGGGTGACTAGTAGCAGTCCCATTTTGGCTAGTATATCTCTTCCCCATAGATTAGCTGGTAAAGACTCTAACACATAAGGCTTAAATATTCCACTGTTCCCATCAGAATCTTCCCAACGGAGATAGTTGGCACTTTGAGCAGGCTGTGAAATTTTTCCTATTCCTTCTAGATTAGCTGAGGCTGTATGCAGAGGCCACTGCCTGGGCCAAAATCGGCTGGACAATATTGAACTATCAGCCCCTGTGTCAATTATTCCTAGGAAATTTTTATTATTAATTCTAAGTTTTAATAAAGGGCGTTCTTGTCGCACTAACTGGGACCAATATACTCTGTCCGGCGGTTTAGAAACTGAATCTGCCGGCAGGTGCCTTTCTGAGACACAAGGCAATAATATTAATTGAGCAAAAATATCCTTTGGGGTGAGCCTTAGGGCATAATTGGATCTTACAGTGACATATAATTGCCCTTTAAATTTTGAATCTATCACACCAGGTATTACTTCAATAGCTCCCTTTAAATTATTACGCCCCAAAATTAAACCTACAGTATTTTCAGGAAGCGGCCCGAAAATCCCAGTAGGGATTTGTGTTGGTCCCGTTTCAGGATCTAATTCAACTGTCTCTGAAGGTCCTAAGAAAACTGTCTGTGATCCATGTCTCTGCTCCGGTAAAAATCGCGGACTGTCCTGGTCGGCGCCGCTAGTGACGTCACACTGTGCGACCGTCCCTGGAATTCCCGGGCTCCCGCCAGGAGGAAATGCCGGCGGCAGCGAGAAAGCGGGCTGATCCGTGCCGTTTGAATCCTCCGCATGGGGCTGCGAGTCTAAGTTCACATTTCTAACCTTGGTCCTTAGTGCTTTTGTTCTCAAGGGAAAGATAATTAACTTAGCCTCAGGCTGATTTTCCATTTGAATAGACCTAATGGCTCTTTGAATACCTCTCAGAAGCTCTTCTGGCGGCCACGGACTCTGGTCTAGGGCCGTCCAAGTTTTTTGTATATTCTTTATGCCTCCAGGTATTTCAGTAGAAAGACAAACTCTCTGTAACTTTCTTCCTAATTTCTCCCAAGTAAGTAAATTTGGAGACTCTTGGTCACAAAACCAAGGACAATATTCACCTACAATCTTTAAGAATTGCAATAACTGAGTTTTCTTTATCTGTTTTCCTTTCTGATTAATTATACTGTCTAAAATAGTTAGATACATTTCCTTATCCGAAGAAGTAGAATTTCCCATTTTAAGTAAATTAACGTCTCTTTCCTTCAATATCTCTCGGTACTTTTGTGACTCAAATGTCATTTCTTCCTTTCTCTTATCTTATTTCTTATTTTCCTTATCCTCTTTATTACTTTTGTGACCCAAATGTCACCTCTTTCTTTTCTTTATTCTTTATTCCTTACTTTCCTTTATTTTCTCTTTATTTCTTTTCCTTATCTTCCTTTTTATTTTTTCCCTTAATCTTTTTAGCGCGCGCTCCCACTCAATCTAACTAATTCAGAATGCCCCCCTCTTGGGCGCCAATTCTACCACGCGGCCTGCGCAGTGGTTTCATTAAAGAGGTTCTGGCATTCAGTTAGTTAGAAGAGATCAAAATAAAACACACAGACAGTACCTTATTTTAATGCTAGGTCCAAGACGGCTCGCCTCGCCTCCCTGTTTCCCTGCCTCCAGCCGCTCAGCAGGGCAGCGAGGATTACTCTGGGCTAGCAGGGGAGAGAGAGAGCGAACACGCCGGGGAGTAGCCTTTTATTTGGGGGGACAAGAGATTCAGGGGAGAATTCCATCCAATGAAGGTTGAGGGGGGGCTGCACTCCAAGGTCAGGGTCAGTGATTGGGTCTCCAGGGTCAGTGGTTACGCACACCCCCACACGGATGGGCTCTCTCATCAGGAAAGGGTCGGGATAACTCCGACACAGCCAGAGTGCCTCAGGCCCTTAACGGGAGTCACCCAATCACGTGTCAGAATGGCTCCCCACAACTAATTACTTTGTATTTTAGTACTTCCTTCCCTTTAGAAATGTTTTTTTCTAATTGATTTAATTATAAATATAAAAATTCATTGAAAAGATTCATCAGATTTTAAATGTGAAGTTGTTAGCCTCAAGTAGTCATGTTTTGCATATAGATTTTTAGATACCAGGAAATGATACTGGAACAGTCTTGCTAATGTAGGGGAGAGAAAAATGACTTCGCTCTACTTCAGCAGGTTCTTTGGGCTACAAATTAAAAGAACATAAGACGGATTGATAAGAGAAAAATGTTTAGTTATTGAGACTCCATAATTAAATTAATTTTTTTCCTGTGGGGGGCAAGAATCGAACATAAGCCCTTCCACATGCCAGGCAAGTGCTATACCAATGAGCAACATTTCCAGTCATTTTCTCTTGCAAGAGAAGGAACTATTCTTTCCCCATAAAGTTTAAAAACCAAAGAGGATGGTCTTTCTTTTGAAAATCTGAACAAATCTAGTTTCACTTGGTTGTCTGTTTCTTGCTTTCGTCACTGGTTTTAGAAGTTGTTTACTTAAATAAAATAATAGTCCCCTGCTAGCTTTACTATAAATATCTCTGATGCATAGTCACCCTGGTAATGACTAAGTGTTTTCTTAGGGATTTGGAGATAGCCTTTTCTAGCTCAAACTGGTTGAAGCCACCAATTCCTTTACTTGGATCTGAACAAGTGTCTGATGCATGACCCCGTATCAGAGGGTTAAAATCTCCACCCTCAAGTTACTGAAGTCCTAGGCCAGAGGACTAACTCTGGTCCCAACAGACCAGATTTGTATGCTCACCACCTTGAGAATCTTGAGATAGTGGTAGGAAAACAGGAAAGGTATTTATTTTCAGTTTGGCCATACAAGGAAGGTAGGGGTCTTGTGACCTCCTAAGAAACTCTCTTCAAGGTGCTAGCAACAGCTCCTGGATTAGCCGGGGCAGAGGACAAAAAATTGTGGTCTGGTTGATCGTTGCCTCAGATCTGGTTCTGGGGGATCTTGCTAAGTGCCAAGGAAATTGCTATTGCTTGATGGTGGCAGTCTGCTTCCCTTGAAGAGATGATTGCCTGCAGGGTTTGTCTCTCCTGGAGAAATGAATCAGAGAAAGAACAGGCCAGAGGAGCAAAATGGAGTTAGGAGGGGGCAACAACGGACTGTATCCTCCTTCAGGTTTCGGGCAATGACTGGAGACTTTTAGGTGTTGCTCCAGTGGTCTGGAACATAATGTTGCTAAAGCTGGTTGTTGATAATCTTTTGATCATGATGTCCCTGTATATCATTTTTTAAATATTTTTTAGTTGTAGTTGGACACAATACCTTTATTTTATTCATTTATTTTTATGTGGTGCTGAGGATCAAACCCAGAGCCTCACACATGCTAGGCGAATGCTCTACCGCTGAGCTACAACCCCAGCCCTGTCCCTGTATATCTTGAAAATATCTGTTACTCTTATTTTGGTGTCTTAAGTTTTGAAAAGGGAGAACAAATATTAGATAAATTTAGAGCACATCTATCTTGCGTTATCAGTTTTAGACGGACACCTTTTAAATGAGTAACATGTCTATGTGCAGAGTTGAGCAGGAATCTGACCCAAAGTGTAATTACGATAGCAAAGGAAAAAGATGCGGTATGAAGGCAAAGATGTGAAGCTTTCATTCTGTTTGCTGGCCCAAGTGAAGAATCGGTGCTTTTTTTTTAGAAAAAGCAGCCTTTAAGCTCCATTATACTCAGATCATGCTAATGCTGCCGTTTTCTGAACATGGATCCTATGCTGTAAAATCTTTTTTATGCATGTGCAGACCACCAAGTACTTCGTTTCTTACTGTCAGTAACTTTCCCCACACCTAAGAGCACCTTGTTTCTTCATGCCATAAATACACATGTCAGCTGCTAAGTGAAGCCAACTTAAGAGCAAACTCCCACACAAACAGGGTGAAAGCTGCTCCCCCTTTAAAAGACTTTTAACAAACCTTCAAAGTTTTTCTTTCTGTTTCAGTTAAAATTCTTGGAGGAAGTCTATAAGAAACCAAAGTTACCAAGTCACTCTTCTCTTTCAGGAAATCTAGCATAAACTTTGCTCATCATATAATATTAAACTCTCTGCTCCAAAGCATTTGTCTCTTCTCTTTTGAACATATGATCTATGACCTGCAACTGAGAATGCTCAGAAAGATACACCTTAAACTGAACATGCTCAGGAATGTGCCCAGCCCTACATATTTTTAAAAAATATTTATATATTTTTTAGGTGTAGATGGACACAACACAATGCCTTTTTTTTTTTTTTCAATGTGGTGCTGAGGATGGAACCCAGTCCCGCTCGTGCTAGGGGAGCGCTCTACAGCTGAGCCACAATCCTAGCCCAACCTACATATGTTTTTCTATATGAATTTGTATAGGATACCCAATAAAATACTCACATTTTCTGTGTGGGGAGAGTATGTTTTTGCAAATAACTCCAGTGTTCTTACTTGCTGCAAGTAGTAAGCCTCTTTTGACACTTTTAACTCCTTGCATGCTGACTGGCTTTGCAGCCACCAACATACAAAACCACCGTGTTTGATTATAACCCTAAACCCTATCCTTGAGGATTTGAGTCTACTCGCTCATTTGACCACCTTAGGAATAAACTTTTTTGCAAAATCTGTGACTTAAGTGATGGGCAAAAATACTTAGCAGGCAAATGAGTCTGGTTCAAACACACAGGTGTGTCTTGGAAGTGTGAGACTCAAGGAGGGATCTCACTTCTGAGGCTTATTAGCATCCTGAGCTACAGAAAGGAATGGGGGTTTGCAGCTTTGGGGATGAGAAGCAATGGGAGGATGAGGAGAGAATTGTCTCCTTATGAAGACAAAAGGTGCCACAGGCAATGAAGTTGTCTAGGAGCGGCCTCTACCTGATACAGACACCTTTACTAATGGAGATTTCTTTTATAAAGGGAAGAGGCAAAAGTGAGGGGGAACTCTAGGCCAGATCTTTTCTAGGAGTTTCCTGGGAAATTCAAAGCGGGACAGAATGAACATTGCAGGACTGGACTAGTTTGAATAATTCCTGCTGATTTCCATTAACAGAGTGTTTCTAATTCCCTTTCATGGGATTTCTTGGTTTGCACATGAAAAGATACCCTTAGTGAGTCCTTTACCATCTCTTAGAGGGGCAGTATCTTAGACCAGCATGGTTTTTTTGTTTGTGGGGTTTTTTTCCCTTCCCTATTTCTTTAGGAAAAAAAAAATTGCTTTTTTAGTTGTGGGTGAACACAATACATTTATTTTTACTTCTACAGGGGCCAAAGATCGAACCCAGTGCCTCATGCATGCTAGCAAGCGCTCTGCCTCTGAGCCACAACCCCAAACCTGTTCCTTTCATATTTTCTTATTGGTGCATTATAGTTGCACATAACATTGGAATTTGTTAACATCATCATGTGTGTGTGCAATGTAACCATATAACTTGACCAATATCACTTACCCACTCCCTCCTCTCCTCCCAACTTCTGGTCCCTTTCCTCTACTGATTTCCCTTTGCTTTTCATTTGATCACTCCCTACATTTCTTTTCTACTTTCTTCAACATATGAGAGAAAATAGAAAGTCCTTGACCTTCTGAGTTTGACTTATTTTACTTAACATAATGGCCTCAAGTTCCATCCATTTTCCTACAAAGAACATAATTTCATTTTTCTTTATGGCTGAATAAAACTCCATTATGTATATACCACATTTTATTTATTCCTCTGTTGATAGTGTTAAGATACAAAAACATCATAAACATCTAGAATATACAGAGAACTCTAAACACTTAATGCCCTTAAACAACAACAAACACAAAGAATCCAATAAAAACACTGGATTTTTGCAAATGGACGAAATACACATTTCTCAAAAGAAGAAATATGAATGTTCAACAATCATGAAAAAATGTTCAATGTCTTTAGCAATCGGTGAAATGCAAATTAAAACTATACTGAGATTTCCTCTCTCTCCAGTTGGAATGGCAGTTTTCAAAAATACAAATAATAAAAAAGGGAAAGGAACTCTTTTTATCCATCATTGGTAGGGCTGCAAATTAGTACACCCAGTATGGACATCCGTATGGAGATTCCTCAAAAGACAAGACATGGAACCATGACATGACCTCAGTATTTATCCTGAAGAAAAAGGTCAGCATACTGTAGTGATCCATGCATAGCAATGTTTATAGTAGAACGCTTCACGATAGCCAAGTTATGGAACGAACTGAACCTGGGTATCTGCCCACAGATGAAAGAGATTGTGGTCTGTATACACAATGGAGTCCTTTCAACCATAAAGAAGAGTGAAATTATGTCATTTGCTGGTAAATAGAACTAGAGAACATCATGCCAGGTAAAATAAACCAGACTCAGAAAGTCAAGGGTCATATGTTTTCTCCCATATGTAGAAGCTAGAGAAGAAATAAAAAGGGGGATCTCCCTTCTACTTCACTGAGACCAGTAGATGAGAGGAAGGGGTAGTGGTGGCAAGGGCAAGAGGAAGTGTGGGGGAATGAAATCGGCAAACAGACGCATGTTCTGTGCACAGATGAATATACAAAATTGAGTCCATCATAGTTATGTATAGTTATGATGCACTAATTTTAAAAATCATAAAATACAGAAAAATATGATTAATACAAGAAAATATGGAAGATCCATGCAGATACCTTTTGATCTAAAGTTGGTTTGTAACTAGCCTTTTTACTCGGCATCCACAGCTTCGGAGTTCTTTAGTGATTTCAACTACCCAATCTTAAAATCGTAACCACAAAGAAACTTTAACACCTCCAAAGAAATACGTAAATGTTCCCCCAAAAAACCCTTTTTTTAGTGAGATCAAATATTTTATAAAGATCTACATTTTAAGATATAATTAAATGAGGCCTGAAGCAATTAAATGATATTCCTAAAATCAACAGAGTAAAATTTTAAATGTTTTAGTTACACATGACAGTACAATGATCTTGACATGTCATACATTTGAATCAGATGGAGTATAATTATTTTTCTGAGTACAGGTTGCAGACTCACATTGGTCATGCAGTCATGTATATACATACAGCAATAATGTCTATTTTTTTGATTCTCATATATTATATATTATATAAAATATATACACATATGTTTTAAAAAACATGTTTTTGAAAACAGTGGAAATCTAAAAATATCTCAACCCCTTAGGGAATAATCCAACGGTTTGGTTATGCAATCAATGGTGTCATCTAGTGGCAATTCACTCAAATTTCAACTAAATGCCCCCAGAGGGCTATGCTAAATCATTAGAGAGTAGATTTAAGACAAACTCTTCCACATTTAATGACTGTCAAGTTATGGTCAGCACTTTTTTTGAAATAATTACAGATTCAGAGGGAGTTGTAGAGATGGTACAGAAATCCCTGGTCATACTCTTCATCTATTTTCTCCCTATGTTTACATGACTTGTAACTCGGCACAACATGCAAACCCAGATGATTAACACTGGGACATTGTGTACCTCTGGTTCTATGTCACTTTGTACAGAAATATTCCATCATCTCAACTACCTCCTTCATGTCACACCCATCCCCATTTCCCTAGTTTATCTAACCACTATTTGTTCTCCATCTCTATAATTTTGTTATTGCAAGAAGGTTTTATAAATTAAATTATATAGTACATTACTTTTTAAAAATTTATTTTTAGTTATACATGACAGTAGAATCTATTCTGATATATTTATACAAGCACAGACTGTATCTTATTCTAATTAGGTTCCCAGTCTCCTAGATGTACACAATGTTGAGATTCATTGTAGCGTATTCATATATGTACATAGGAATGTTATGTCAGATTCATTCCACTGTCTTTCCTATTCCTGTCCCCGGTTTTCCCAGCATATGACTTTTTTTTTTTTTTGGTACTAGGGATTGAACTCAGGGGCACTTGACAACTCGGCCACATCCCCAGCCCTATTTTGTATTTTATTTATTTATTTATTTATTTATTTATTTATTTTTATTTTTATTTTTTTTAAAGAGAGAGAGAATTTTTAATATTTATTTTTTAGTTCTCGGCGGACACAACATCTTTGTTGGTATGTGGTGCTGAGGATCGAACCCGGGCCGCACGCATGCCAGGCGAGCGCGCTACCGCTTGAGCCACATCCCCAGCCCATTGTATTTTATTTAGAGACAGGGTCTCACTGAGTTGCTTGGCACCCCGCCATTGCTGAGACTGGCTTTGAATTTACAATCTTCCTGCCTCAGCCTCCCAAACCACTGTGATTACAGGTGTGCGCCACTGCGTCTGGCAGCATATGACTTTTCAAAGAAATTTGTTCTAATCTTGACAGAATGCATTTTGACACATTGTACACAACTTCTCATTCCTGTGACTGTACATGGTGCATTCTTCATTCTTCATTCTTCCCGCCCCCACCCCCCATTATGGATCAGCATCTGCTTATCAGAAAAACATTTTGTATTTGATTTTTGGAGTTTGGTTTATTTCACTTAGCATGATATTCTCCAGCTCCATCTATTTACCTGCAAATGCCATAATTTCATACTTCTTTAAGGTTGATTAATATTGTGTATATATGCCACATTTTCTTTATCCATTCATCTGTTGAAGGGCATCTAGGTTGGTTCCATAGTTTAGCTATTGAGTTGTGCTGCTATAAACATTGATGTGGCTGCATCACTGTAGTATGCTGATTTTAAGTCCTTTGGGTATAAACTGAGGATAGCTGGGTCAAATGGTGGTTCCATTCCAAGTTTTCTGAGGAATTTCCATACTGCTTTCCATAGTTGTTGTACCAATTTGCAGTCTCACCAGCAATGTATAAGTGTACCTTTTCCCTCCACATCCTCACCAACACTTCTTATTGCTTGTATTCTTGATAATTGCCTTTCTGACTAGAGTGAGATGAAATCTGAGTGATTTTTGATTTGCATTTCTCTAATTGCTAGAGATGATGAACATTTTTTCATGTTGATTGTTTCTTCTGTGAAGTATCTATTCAGTTCCTTAGCCCTTATTGATTGGGTTATTTGTGTTGTGTTAACTTTTTTGAGTTCTTTATATATCCTGGAGATTAGTGCTATATCTGAGGTGCATGTGGTAAAGATTTTCTCCCATTTTATAGGCTCTCTCTTCATGTTATTGATTGTTTCCTTTGCTGAGATGGAGCTTTTGAGTTTGAATCCATCACATTTATTGATTCTTGATTTTACTTCTTGTGCTTTAGGAATCTGTTAAGGAAGTCAGGTCCTAAGCTGACCTGGTGAAGAGTTGGGCCTACTTTTTATTCTATTAGGTGCAAAATCTCTGTTCTAGTGCCCAAGTCTGACCCACTTTAAGTTGTTTTTATGTGCAGGGTGAGAGACAGAGGTTTAATTTCATTTTTATACACGTAGATTCCCAGTTTTCCCAGCACCATTTGTTGAATAAGCTATCTTTTCTCCAATGTATGTTTTTTGGGCGCCTTTATCTAGTATGAGATAACTGTATTTATATGGGTTTATCTCTGTGTCTTCTATTCTGTACCATGGTCTAGATGTCTTTGGTGCCAATACCATGCCGTTTTTGTTACTATTGACTTTTAAGATTAATTTTTGTTAATTCAGCTTAATTCCCTAAAGATTCATGGAAGCTATTGTATATATCAGTAGTTCATTTTATTGCTGCATAGTATTCCATTGTCAAAATACATTAGGTCTTCCTTCCTTCCTTCCTTCCTTCCTTTTTTCCTCCTCCTCCTCCTTCTCCTCCTCCTCCCTCTTTTGGTACTGGGGATTGAACCCATGGGTGTTTTACTACTGTTACATTCTCAGCCCTTTTTCATTTTGAGACAAGTCCTTGCTGAGTTGCTTGGGGCCTTGCTAAATTACTGAGGCTGGCTGGCCTCAAACTTATGATGCTCCTGCTTCTGCCTCCCATGTTGCTGGGATTACAGGCAAGCACCACCATGCCTGGCTCAACTATTTCTTCTATGGGTCGTGTTTTTGGTATCATGTGTAATCACTTTTTACTGAGACACAGATCCTGAAGATGTTGTTCAATAATCTTTGGGATTATTCTCTTGAGGGTCACTCAAATTATTGAATCTATGTCTGTCTTTGGCCAAGTTTGTGAAATTTTCAATCCTTGCTTTTCCAAATACCTTTTCAGGGTCTTCCTCTTTGTCCTTTCCTTCTAGAACTACAATGATATGAACATTAGATTTTTTCTTTGTTACAGTCCTACAAGTCCTTAAACCTTTATTCAGTTTTTGTCAATCTATTTTCTCATTTTCTCTGTAGTTCAGATTGGGTAATTTCTATTCTACCTTCAAATTTGCTGACACCCCTCCCTCCCCCCCCCCCGCCCTCCCCCATTCCTTCCATTCTCTTGTTGATGCCATCTATTAGCTTTTTAAATTGAGGTTATTGTATTATGGTTCTAAAATTTCCTTTTGGTTATTCATTTTTGCTACTGTAAAATTCTTTCCAGGTAATCCTAACATCTCTGTCACCTTGATTTTGATGTCTCAGCCATGCAGTGTAAGCTATATGAACTAAAACAAAGACACAGGGAATATACTTGCTGTTTTTTGGTTTTGTTTTGTTTTTAGGAATCAAAATCCCTACACAGTCTGACTTCCCCTCCAACTTTCAGGGTCTTTTTTTATCTTTGTCGTACAGATAACTTCCAGTGGTTTTAGCTATATTCATGGGCAGGATGAAGAAAGCATGTCTACCCCTTCTTTCCCAGAAAGAGAAGTGGAAGTCAGATACCACTTTTTCTTAAAAAATGTATTAACTGGATACAATGCACATAACATAAAAGTAACCAATTAATGTGGCTATCGGTACATTCACAATTCTGTGAAACCACCCCCTCTATCTAGTTTCAAAAATATTTGTGTTAGTCAGCTTTCACATCTGTGACCAAATAACTGACAAAAACAACTTGGAGGAGGAAAAGTTTACTTTGGCTCACAGTTTCAGAGGCTTAGTTTATGGTCAATCAACCCCATTTCTATGAGCTCAAGGTGAGGCAGAACTTCACGGTGGAAGAGTGTGGTGGAGGAAAGCTGTCTATTCATGGCAGCTTGGAAACTGGGGAGGGGGGCAATGAAAACAAACCTTTCCAGGGCACACCCCCAGTAACCCACCTCTTCTAGCCATGCCCCACCTGCCTGTGGTTACCATCAGTTAGTCCATTCAAACTGGGATGGACTAATTAGGTTATAGATCTCACAGTCTAATCATTTCACCTCTGAACATTCCTGTATGAACACAGGAACTTTGGGGGGACTCCTCATTTCCAAACCATAACAATTTCCATGAGTCCAAAGTAAAAACCTTTACCCATTAACCAGTCTCTCTTCAATGCCTACTCCTGGCAACCACCAATCTGGATTCTGTCTCCATGGATTTATCTATTCTAGATATATCAAATGAATATAACCATACAAAATGATATTTTTGTGTTTAACTTCTTTCTCTTAGCATAATGTTTTTGAGGTTTGTCTGTTTTGTAGCTTCTGTCCGAATTTCTTCCTGAATAACCTTCCATTGTATATATACATTATCATTGTTTATCCATTTATCCCTTAATGATGTTTGGGTTGTTTCGGTGACTGTGTATAGTATGGCTATGAGCATTTGTGTGCCTATACTTGTTTGAGTACATATTTTCAATATTTTGGATGCATACCTATGAGTGGAATTACAGGATCATATAACAATTATATATTTTAACTTACGAGGAAAGCTTGCAGCATGAAAAAATGGCAGAACATACGCTTGGGTAAATAGTTAATAGAGCAATTAGAACAGAATTTATAACAAATAGTTATAAATATAAGTCATTCAAATTACCAAAGTATTTTAAAAAATGAACTATAGTTTCTAAAAATAAAAGTTCAGATTAGTAAAATCAAAATTCAATTGATTTCTTTACCTGTGTCCAAAATGCCACTAAAGTAAAGAATTATAATTTTTATTAAAGATTTTCCTAAAGTACACTACATTAGGATAAAATATTGACGATATGAGCTCTGTCCCCAGAGATTTTGATTTCACTGGCTCAGGGAGTAATGAAAATGTTAACTCTGGAACTCAATTGGGCAAGTCTTCAAAGTTAAAATTTTAAAAAGTAAAATAAAATTACTTTTCAGTATCCATAGAAATAAATTACAAACTAGTGATCAAAGCAAGCTTATCTTAAAGCTGCTAAATTACAACTTAAAATATGAAGTGAAAAGGAGTTTTATAAAACTTCAAGGGCCACCTCATCTGTGTTAGGTATGCTAAGAATCTGATATCTGTTATTTTAATTACTCTTAAGAACAGATTTATCTATCAGTGTTAATTCCTGAATTATGTAGTTGCTATTATTAACCTCTTTAGATATGTGATCAGTAGGTCTTGCACCATTAAGATGACCCACATCATATTAAAATAATGTCTTACTCTGCAACTTTTGTTTTTTTGGTACTAGGAATTTAACTGAGGGATGTTTTACTCTGGGCTACATCACCAGCTACCCTGTCTTTTTTAAAAAAAATTTTATTTTGAGACAGGGTATAGCTAATTTGCTTAGGGACTCTAAATTGCCAAGGCTGGCCTCAAACCTGTGATCTTCTTGCCTCAACCTCCTGAGTTGCTGGGATTATTCTGTAATTCTCAAATTACCAGGTCTAAATTTGCTGGAAAAAATTCATATCAAAGCTTTCCTATCCTTTGTAGGGGGAAATGATCTTAACTTTTTCACTGAATTTTGTCAAATACCCCAGCCAAACCTGGATAAGAAATGCACTTGTGCCAGGCATGGTAGCACACTCCTGTAATCCCAGAGGCTTGGGAGGCTGAGACAAGAGGATATTGCGTTCAAAGTCTGCATCAGCAAGGTGCTAAGCAACTCGGTGAGACCCTGTCTCTAAATAAAATACAAAATAGGGCTGGGGATATGGCTCAGTGGTTGAGTGTCCCTGAGTTCAATCCCCAGTACCAAAAGAAAAGAAAGAAAGAAAAGAAATGCACTTATAGTTGGAGTCAGACTTACGCATTTCATTTGCTACAAGTGAGGGAGAAGGCGTTGCAGAAGGAACCCTCGCTCACAAGCAAGGGATGGAAAGGAGGGGCTTCCTATTTGGAATTTTGAATGGCTCGAAGGAAGGGTTAGAGAAGAGGGTACAAGCTCTGCATTTGCTTTGTACAGAAGCAACAATTCAGAATTTCAGTTAACCATTCCCTTTCTTTTCTGAAGCTCCTGAGATCAAACTTTTTTCCCTTTTCTGCATTTACTGAGTCCATGAAGGTAACTCCACTATCTGAAGCCCCCGTGCTGTTTTGCTGCTGGTTTTCACTCATGGTGTGTGGTGTCTTTGGTGACTGGTTATTTTGATGAGGATGATGGTGCCACTGCGGGGTTTGCATTTGCAAAATCTTAGGATCGATTAGTCTTTGACTGCTAGAGAAGGATTAGATTTTCCATTCTCATTGGCCTCTTTCTGGATCCTGTGTAGGATTCCAGTTTTAGATTCTTTAAGATAATTTGAAGCTGCTCTTCAATTTCTGTGAAGGCCATCTGGTTCTAGTTCTCCCCTGCTCCTGGGGTACAATGTTCTCTATCTGAAACTGAAGAAAGAAGATTCACAAAACACTTTTGGCAGATTCCAATCTCATTTCCTGTCCCCCACGCCCTGTGAGTCTGGTCAAAGCACTGTTCCTCCCCTTAGCTTTCTCCTCTGGGAATGGCAAATGAATTCTCCAGGACTGGCAGAAATTTCTAGGGGAAAAGTGACCCTAAATTCCAGGCTCCCTCTTCAGTCCTAGGTCTTCCTCTGTTTTTTTTTGCTTCAGTAATTCTTTACTATTTTATTAATAGTAAATTTCCTTAAGGAGGGGGGATTTTTGTTTCTTTGCAGTGCTAGGGATGGAACCAGGGTTTCACACATGCTTTTAATTTTGAGACAGGGTCTAGCTAAGTTGCTTAGTGACTCGCTAAATTGCCAAGGCTGGCCTCGAACCTGGTGTAGCTCTACCACTGAGTTACACCCAAGCAGTTTTTTAAATCCAGTTTTTCTGGTTGCCTTCAGTGGTAAACTTGGTCTGCCATTCCTTGAAGCACAAGTCTATACCATATAACTTGTGTAAATATTTTTTAAAATTTCCAATTGACATATAATGATTATGAATATTGATATGTCACAGTGTGTGTGATGTTTCAACACCTATAAGCAATATATAATGATCAGAGCAAGGTGATTGGTATATCTACCACCTCAACACAACATTTCTCTGCACTGGGAACATTCAAAATTCTCTCTGCTAGCTATTTGATATACACACTTAATCATTGTCAACCATACTATGTAATTTAAAAAAAATTATAACTTATTGCTTTAAAGTTCTTACATAAAACTAGCAATTTACACATGACCTATTGGTAAATTATGATTAAGAATTAATTGTTGCCCAATGCTTCATTCTTGCAACCATGAGGGAGAATCAAAGTAATTTGACTTTATAGAAGAGTAGTTTGCATTTCTTTAAAGACAGTCTCCCAGAGACCTGCTATACCCAATGCTTCCTAATTAAGTTGACCAGTTCTATTTTCTTGTGCTTTGTCTTCTTTAATTAATTTGGATGGCATCCTTCAATTAATCAAACATGAAGGCATTCATGAGGGGAAATACCAGTTATAAAAATTCCAGAAATTGAAGTAATGAGTTTATTCAGTTTAGCATTTGCTTTTGCAAGGCTTTTCACCAAAGAAGGTGGAATGTCAATGATAATTTTAGAGACATTACTTCATTACAAATGGATCTCAGACAGTAGTTGGTTTCCTTTTCCTACACCATGTGTATTATGTATGTCTGTTAAAAAGAAGCGCTGTTTACAGGGTAAATACAATTTTGCCATTACAAAATCCATAAAGGAAGACACTTCCAAACTTAGTTGAAATATAATATTTTTCTTTACTAACTTTCCTGCAGAAATTAATTTAAATTTCAACTAAGCTAAAGGATGTTTATAGTTTGAAGAAAAATACTCCGTTGGAGCCATGGGACCAATGTAACAGAGATGGAATCTTTCCAATCTGAAACCACTTCATGCTATGAGTTAATGGTGACAAAATAGGAGTTCCCAGAAAAATATAATTTTCATTTCCCTTGCTGCAAGTATTCATCCAATTAGAATCGTTAATATCCTTGAACCTAGACTAATATTGGGAAGTATCTGAAAATATGTGATTTTTCCAGTTATTTTCCCTAGATGCAACAGAATAGAAATTAGTATGATCTGTTTTGTATCAAGTGTGTCTTGGGCAAATTGTTTTGTGAGAAACCAGTAGTATTATTAGAGATTATCAACCATACATTTTAGGGGCTGGGGATTTAGCTCAGTGGTAGAGAATGTACTTAGCAGGCATAAGATCCTCAGTTCAATCTCTGGCATGTAAAAAGAGGGATATATTAAAGAATATTATAGAAATATTAAATTAATGGGAAAGTTCAGGGCAATCTTAATGACTGGGCCAACCTGGAACAGATGCATTTTCTGAATAACATTAACTAAAAAGGCATTAACTATGGACATCTAATTAATGCCTTTTTAGTTAATGTTTAGTTTCTAACACTAAATTAGAAAACAGAAAAGGAACAGTGGTGAAGTGGTTATATTTTTGCCTCTCGGAATTCAAGATACATAACAAAATACTTTGAAATTCACAAAACTAAAAGTTGGTTCTTCAAAAAAATAAATAAGATCGACAGACCTTTAGCCATGCTAACGAAGAGAAGAAGAGAGAACTCAAATTACTAACATACGGGATGAAAAAGGCAACATCACAACAGACGCTACAGAAATAGAGAAGACAATTAGAAATTATTTTGAAAACCTGTATTCCAATAAAATAGATAGTGAAGACGTCGATAAATTTCTTAAGTCATATGATTTGCCCAGACTGAGTCAGGAGGATACACACAATTTGAACAGACCAATATCAATGGATGAAATTGAAGAAGCCATCAAAAGACTACCAACCAAGAAAAGCCCAGGACCGGATGGGTATACAGCAGAGTT
The DNA here is from genome assembly GCF_964194105.1 of Spermophilus citellus. Lineage (NCBI taxonomy): Eukaryota > Metazoa > Chordata > Mammalia > Rodentia > Sciuridae > Spermophilus > Spermophilus citellus. The sequence goes on from NC_138187.1 coordinate 148,437,332, forward strand.
TTACAAAACCTTTAAAGAAATATTAATACCAATACTTTTCAAGTTATTTCAGGAAATAGAAAAAGAGGGAGCTCTTCCAAATTCATTCTATGAGGCCAACATCACCCTGATTCCGAAACCAGACAAAGACACCTCAAAGAAAGAAAACTACAGACCAATATCTCTAATGAACCTAGATGCAAAAATCCTCAATAAAATTCTGGCGAATCGGATACAAAGGCACATCAAAAAAAAATTGTGCACCATGATCAAGTAGGATTCATCCCTGGGATGCAAGGATGGTTCAATATACGGAAATCAATAAATGTTATTCACCACATCAATAGACTTAAAGATAAGAACCATATGATCATCTCGATAGACGCAGAGAAAGCATTCGACAAAGTACAGCATCCCTTTATGTTCAAAACTCTAGAAAAACTAGGGATAACAGGAACTCGCCTTGACATTGTAAAAGCTATCTATGCTAAGCCTCAGGCTAGCATCATTCTGAATGGACAAAAGTTAAAGGCATTCCCTCTAAAATCCGGAACAAGACAGGGATGCCCTCTATCACCACTTCTATTCAATATAGTTCTCGAAACACTGGCCAGAGCAATTAGACAGACGAAAGAAATTAAAGGCATAAAAATAGGAAAAGAAGAACTTAAATTATCACTACTTTCGGATGACATGATTTTATACCTAGAAGACCCAAAAGGGTCTACAAAAAAACTACTAGAACTAATAAATGAATTCAGCAAAGTGGCAGGATATAAAATCAACACGCATAAATCAAAGGCATTTCTGTATATCAGCGACAAAACTTCTGAAATGGAAATGAGGAAAAACACTCCATTCACAATATCCTCAAAAAAAAAAAAAATAAAATACTTGGGAATCAACCAAAGAGGTGAAAGATTTATACAATGAAAACTACAAAACCCTAAAGAGAGAAGTAGAAGAAGATCTTAGAAGATGGAAAAATACACCCTGTTCATGGATAGGCAGAACTAACATTATCAAAATGGCGATATTACCAAAAGTTCTCTATAGGTTTAATGCAATGCCAATCAAAATCCCAACGGCATTTCTTGTAGAAATAGATAAAGCAATCATGAAATTCATATGGAAAAATAAAAGACCCAGAATAGCAAAAGCAATTCTAAGCAGGAAGCGTGAATCGGGCGGTATAGCGATACCAGATTTCAAACTATATTAAGAGCAATAGTAACAAAAACAGCATGGTACTGGTACCAAAACGGGTGGGTGGACCAATGGTACAGAATAGAAGAGACAGAGACTAATCCACAAAGCTACAACTATCTTATATTTGATAAAGGAGCTAAAAGCATGCAATGGAGGAAGGATAGCATCTTCAACAAATGGTGTTGGGAAAACTGGAAATCCATATGCAACAAAATGAAACTGAATCCCCTCCTCTCGCCATGCACAAAAGTTAACTCAAAGTGGATCAAGGAGCTAGTATCAAATCAGAGACTCTGCGTCTGATAGAAGAAAAAGTTGGCTCCGATCTACATATTGTGGGGTCGGGCTCCAAATTCCTTAATAGGACACCCATAGCACAGGAGTTAATAACAAGAATCAACAAATGGGACTTACTTAAACTGAAAAGTTTTTTCTCGGCAAGAGAAACAATAAGAGAGGTAAATAGGGAGCCTACATCCTGGGAACAAATCTTTACTCCTCACACTTCAGGTAGAGCCCTAATATCCAGAGTATATAAAGAACTCAAAAAAATTAAACATTAAGAAAACAAATAACCCAATCAACAAATGGGCCAAAGACCTGAACAGACACCTCTCAGAGGAGGACATACAATCAATCAACAAGTACATGAAAAAATGCTCACCATCTCTAGCAGTCGGAGAAATGCAAATCAAAACCACCCTAAGATACCATCTCACTCCAGTAAGATCGGCAGCCATTATGAAGTCAAACAACAAGTGCTGGCGAGGATGTGGGGAAAAGGGTACTCTTGCACATTGCTGGTGGGGCTGCAAACTGGTGCGGCCAATTTGGAAAGCAGTATGGAGATTCCTGGGAAAGCTGGGAATGGAACCACTATTCGACCCAGCTATTGCCCTTCTCGGACTATTCCCTGAAGACCTTAAAAGAGCGTACTACAGGGATACTGCCACATCGATGTTCATAGCAGCACAATTCACAATTGCTAGACTGTGGAACCAACCCAGATGCCCTTCAATAGATGAATGGATAAAAAAAAAATGTGGCATTTATACACCATGGAGTATTACGCAGCACTAAAAAATGACAAAATCATGGAATTTGCAGGGAAATGGATGGCACTAGAGCAGATTATGCTTAGTGAAGCTAGCCAATCCCTAAAAACAAATGCCAAATGTCTTCTTTGATATAATGAGAACAACTAAGAACAGAGCAGGGAGGAAGAGCAGGAAGAAAAGATCAACATTAAACAGATACATTAGGTGGGAGGGAAAGGGAGAGAAAAGGGAAATTGCATGGTAATGGAGGGAGACCCTCATTGTTATACAAAATTACACATAAGAGGTTGTGAGGGGAATGAGAAAATAAACAAGGAGAGAAATGAATTACAGTAGATGGGGTAGAGAGAGAAGATGGGAGGGGAGGGGAGGGGGGATAGTAGAGGATAGGAAAGGTAGCAGAATACAACAGTTACTAATAGGGCATTATGTAAAAATGTGGATGTGTAACCGATGTGATTCTGCAATCTGTATATGGGGTAAAATTGGGAGTTCATAACCAACTTGAATCTAATGTATGAAATATGATATGTCGAGAGCTTTGTAATGTTGTGAACAACCAATAAAAAAATACTTTGAAATTCAAGTGTGTTTAGTCCCTATAAATTCCATAGAGGGAAAATTAATTGCCAAGTAGAAATTACATTTGCTTACTTGGACTCCCATGTTTATTGTACCAGCATTCACAATAGATATGGAATCAACTTAGATACCCATTGACTAGTGAATGCAGATGCAATGGGATGTTATTCAAACATAAAAAATAAAATTTTGTATTACATTTGGGAGAAAATGGGTAAAACTGTTATAAGTGAAGTCAACCAGCCATGGAAAGACAAATACCGCGTGATCTCTTTCAGATGTGAAAGCTAATAAAGTTAAACTCAAAGTAGAACACAGCAGAATAGTAATTACTATAGTCTAGGAATGAGATAGGTGGGCTCTCTGGAAGACAAAGAGATCCTTAGTGGATGGAGACCAGGATCTACAAGTATGATCAGCCACACTGGTTCCTCTAGTTAGATGAACAAAACCTCCAGCATATGCTTGCACCAGATCAACTAGAACAAAAACACTCAATTTAAATGTCCCAGATTCAAAGACTTACACAAAGATGCCACCCACAACTGATGGATGGATAGACTGCCTAACCAAGAAGAAACATCCTGAACCCCAATATCAGATGATTGTCATGGGATTTGATTTTCATGAAGCCTGCCCGAGAACCTGCACATTTCTTTCCAGGAAAATCATATATAATCTGGGAGCTGAAGCCTGGGTGCATCATTTCTCTTCTTTGAGAGGCTAAGTTAGCACACTCTGCTTTGGATATACCTTTGCTGTCCTTAAATAAATCTTTGTGACTTGGTTTAGATGAATCCTAGAATTAAGTAAAGTCAAGAACCTTCCAGGAACAAAATGAGGTCTCATTACCCAAGTGGAGGAACCTTCTTGGACCTCTGTCTGGTGACAGAAAGGGGTGGGCAATACAGGAATGCTGGGTATCAGATACCTGTTCTCATGTTCCAGTGCACAGTTCCATGACTACAGTTCATAATAACCTATGATTTATGAAGAACTAGAAAAGCAGTGATCATAGGCTCTAAACATAAAGGCAGGATTAGGAGTAGAAAATATTTATCACCACGATTTGATCAGACACACTGTATATGTGTATCAAAATATCACACTATACACCATAAATATGTACAATAATTTTACGCTAATTAAAAAGAAAAAGAAACCACATTTGGGCTCCAGCAGAGTGGCAGCATGTATTGCTGATGGCCACCTGACTGGCCTCTGCACTCTTCTGGTAGAACAACCCATTGTTCTTTTCCTTCTGTTGGGTAAGCCCAGCAACCAACGTGAACAACAGTTTGAAGGTTTCATAAGAAGTGAGTGGAAGAGCTGCGAGATATACTTTTGATATACTGTCCCTTCTCGTCTAATTTTGAGTGCATTATCATATAGGCAAAAATTTACCTCAAAAGTTGTGCAGTGAATCAGTTTCAGTAAAAATGAATTAAAGATGAATCAGCCTTGCTAAACATCTTGAGGGGGAAAAAAAAATCACAATTTAACACTCTTCCATATTTGTCAAATAGCTCTACTCGGTCTTTTTTAATGGCTTTGGCATTTCATGCTTCCCCAAATGGTATTTGATTTTGAATCATGGATTTACTTGCTACATGTTCATGATCTTCCTTTCTTTTGGTGACTAATCACCCAAAACCACATGGGTGACCAACTGAATCCTCTCTCGGTGGTCATATGGACTCAACACAGTTTTGTCAGGCTATTCATGTAGCGCAGATGGTGTCGTAAGTAGGTGTAACAAATTACCACAAACTGGGTGGCTTAAAATAACGCAGATTTAGTCTCTTATGGTTTTGGAGGTCAGGCATCTGAAACGGGTCTGTGGGGCTCAACTCAAGTGTCAGCAGAGTTGCGGTCCTTCTTGAAGCTCTAGGGGACACCCTTTCGCTGCTCTGTTCTCGTTTCTGGAGACGGCCTGCATTCCTTGCCTCCTGCCTGCTTCACTCTGGCCTCTACTTCTGTCATCACATACTCTTTCTGACCTCCCTGCCTCCCTTGAGGAGGACTCTTGTGGTTTCATAATGGGCTCACTGTTAAACACAGCTGGCTTTAGTTAAAATGGTGAAAATGGATTTTATTCATTAACTGATGAATGTAAGGGAGAGAACTGAGCTCTATTCCAAAGTTGTACAAGAGTGCATTTTAAAGGGAGAAGGGAGGGTGACTGGTGGGGATCAGGATCAGGGAAATGAAAATTGCAAAAAAGTGGGAAGGGCAGTTGGTCAGTGTGAAACACATCTGGGGTTTCTTACTGGTGCTTATGGAAGGTAGGCCCTGACCTCTCAGAGATTGAGAAACGGAAGCCCTATCTTCAGGTACTGGCTGGACCAAGCAGTAAACTCTTTGGTAATCTTGCAATTTCTCAGACGGATATCTTAAGAGGGGCTGGAGCCCCATCTTGGGGACGGGGGCCTTCAGCTTTAGAAACTGTTAGCCTTTCTTCAAGGCTCGGCAGGTTGTGGCTGGAGGGTTCAGAGGTGCCCAACTAGGGGTTGGTGAAGGACAGAATCTTTGTCACCACCTAGCATCTTTGCCATCACCATCTCAAGATTCTTAATCACATCTGTGAAATTCCTTTTGCCATAGTCCTCTACCCACAGTTCTGGGATTAGGACTTGTACATCTTTGTGGGGCCATTATTTGTGTTATTTTAGGAGCAATGTTAGAATTCTACCCCTAGCAAAATTTCTTTCTTTAGTAAATTTTAAATTTTGATGAACTTCTGCGTCTATGATTATAAAATTAAAACTCATAATATTCTTTTTTTTAATTTAAAATTTTTTTAATTTTTTTAAAAATTTATTTTATGCAAGGTGCTGAGAATCGAACCCAGTGCCACACACATTCTAGGCAAGTGCCCTACCACTGAGCCATAACCCCAGCCCCTCATAAGTCTTTTGAATCAGAAGGAGCTTTGAACATTTATAGGTGAGGAAATGGAAGCTAATAGATATGAAGAGCTCCTCCAAAACTCTGAGATGATGGCAAATGCATGAAACCTAAGTTTTCTTATTTCTCAGTTGCAGGCTTTTTACACAACAAGGCTGTAATTATAAAAGCATTGCACATAGCACCATTGTGAAAGGTGAAAACTGAAACAAAACATATTTAGGGTTTGAAAGTAAAACTGCTTCAGTGTTTTGAAATGTGTTTATATGAAAAATGTATATTCTTATATTCCAATTACTTCTAGTGCTATTTTAATTTGTTCAAGATTCTGGATCAATGAACCCAGGGACCTTTCTTAGCTTTTAGAGGTTTCTTTTTCTTTTTCTTTTTTGGGCACCAGGGATTGAACTCAGAGGTACTCGGCCACATCCTCAGCCCTATTTTGTGTTTTATTAGAGACAGGATCTCACTTGAGTTGCTTAGCACCTTGCTTTTGCTGAGCCTGGCTTTGAACTCAAAATCCTCCTGCCTCAGTTCACCAAGCCTCTGGGATACAGGCGTGTGCCACTGTGCCCAGCAATTTGGAGGCTTCTTGACGTTTTGCTGACTTAATTAACTTGGTGAGTCTAATGTCCTCTTTAATTTTTAATGATTAACTTTGTGACAATGATTCTAGTTTGCAAATAAATGTATTTGTGCAATTAAAAAACAAGGAATAGTAACTATTTAAAAGCTCTAACTCATCATGGGGTTTTCAGATAGACTATTTCAGATAGCACACTGCTTTGGACTTTTAATAATAATAATTTTTGATAGGTTATTTGAATTAGCCATGAGAGAAGGAAGCACACGGGGAACCCTGTGGATATGGCTGCACCTAAACTGGTGGTGGTGGGGAGAGGGCATCAGTGAGGGCCATCAGGTGAGCTTATCACTTAAATGTGCTGTGAAAGATAAATCCATAGACAGGACATTGACAACTGAGCAGACGGGGATGGGGGAAAGACATTCTGGGGCAGGAGGGGAGCAGATGGCAGGGGCCAAATTATAAAGAGCCTCTTATGATTTGGGCACATAAAATATTATTGAAAATTTTCTCTATTTGAATTTAAGGAGTGTAGATTATTTCTCAGGTACACAAATGTATAAACAAACTATACCTATTTGGTATTGATAAGTCATAATAATCTAGGTTGGCATTCAATAACATTATATGAATCTACTAATAACTGACCAAGAAAAGTAGGAGATGTGTGATATCAAAACATTTGGAGAAGACCTCTTTTTTTTTTTTAAAATTGAAGTATTTTCTTTCCTTCAAAACAAAAGGTGACTGGTCTATATCATCAAGGTGCAGGTAATGATTGCAAACAGAAGGCTAGGAATCCTGGTGAAAAAAATGTTTGTGAATAGTGAAAAGAACTTGGTTCAGAGATCCTGTAACATGCCTCTCAACACCTAATTCAGCATCTCAGGCCCGCTAAGGAATTCAAACGCAAAGTTGCAAAGAATATGGAATCTAGAAATCCTTCAAAATTTAGTCATTTTCTCTGGTAAATAATGTGTAACTCATAAACCAAAATTTTCATAACGCAGCTTTCCTTTTTTCATGACCTGGAGAGAAATGGGGTGCTAACAACTCTTCACAGTGTTCTTCAGCCTTGTCCCCATGACACTTTTCCTTCCCCTCTGTATTTCGCAGGTGTTACTTGGACAATGACCTCTCAATGCATTCAGTATACTTGAAACACTTTCTTTCTCTTCAACAAGTGACATCATATCCTCAGTTGCTCAGATCATCTTGAATCCTTTCTTCCTGTTGCTCTCCAAATCCAAACCCTCGGGGCTTTCTCTCTCTTGTTTATTTTCTGTCTGCTTTGCTTGAATGTAAGCTCTGAGGGAGTGAGGATCTTGTCAGTCCTGTTCAACAACAAATCCTTCAGTGTCTAGACAGCAGGTACTAAATGCATATTTATTGAATGGATTAAGGACATTAATAACATCTCTATAAATTATGCATTCTCCTTTGCAAAAAAAAATTTAGTAGACATTTTGGGTCAGTTTTAAGGTCACAGCAAAATTGAGAGAGAAATACAGAGCTTTTCCATATGCCCTCTGCCCCCACACATGCATTACTTCCCCATACTCTGAGCATCTCCCACCAGAATGGTATAATAGTTAGAAATTAATGAACTTACACTGTCACACATCATCACCCAGAGTTCATAGTTTACATTAGGCTTCACTTTGGGTGGTGTGCATGTTGTGAATTTGGACAATGTATAATGATATGTTTCTACCATCTTTAGCATCATTTAGAATGATTTCAATGTCCTAAGAATTCTCTGTTGCTCTGCCACCATCCCTCCTTCCCCAACCTCTGGCAACCACTAATCTCTTTACTATCTCTATAGTTTGGTCTTTTCCAGAACATCTTTATTGTTGCCATCATACATCATCTAGCCTTTTCAGTTTGGCTTCTTTCACTTGGTCGTAGGCGTATAAGTTTCCTCCTTGTCTTTTTATGGCTTGATACGTCATTTCTTTTCAGCTCGAAATCATATTCCATTTTATGAATGTACCAGGGTTTATTTAGTAGATGGCCTCTATAGGACATCTTAGTTGCTTGCAAGTTTTGCCAATTACGAATAAAGCTGTTATAAACAACCAAATATAAACTGGATGAGGTGGTGCATGCCTGTAATCCCAGCTACTTAGGAGGCTAAGGAAGATTGTGAGTTCAAGGATAACCCTGGCAAAAAAATAAACAATAATAAAAAATAATCAGCCACATATAACTTTTTGGGGGGCACATTTTCAACTTCTTTGGGTAAAACATCAAGAAGCTCAATTGCTGGGTTGTGTGGTAAATGGAAATTTCATTTTATAAGAAGACATCTCACTGTGTTCCAAAGTGACTGTACCATTTTGTGTTCCCATTAGCACTGAACAAAATTCCTGTTATTCTACATCCTCACCAGCATTTGGTGGTGTTAATATTCCTGATTTTGGCCATTCTAACAGGAGTGTACTGAAATCTTCATGTAACTAACATCTTGTTAGTTACTGTAATGTGGATCGTCTTTTCTGAGGCTTATTTGCCATCTCTCTTCTTTGGTGAAATGTTTATTGAGGTCTTTGGACCACTTTTTAATTGGGTCATATTTTTATTGATTAGGTGAGGTTTTCAAATGTACAGAAAAGTATGAAAAAATGGTGGCCCAACGATCTTTGAATTCAAAAGTAATCACTATTAATATTCTGACCCATTCCTTCTCAAAAATCTGAGAGTAAATATTGTCATACATTTACAGTAGATTCCTAGAAGATGAATCACAGCATCAAAAAAGTTTTCTTTTTTAAAGACTTTTAAAACACATTGGTATATTGTGTAAGTTTTTGTAGGAGACAGAGTCCTCTCTGCTCCCCTTAGTTCTGTGTGGGACCTTTGCCTGGATCTAGGAACCCCATGAATGCAAGTACTGACTAAAGAAAGAACAACTTACAAGGTTTCTTTAATTTACATAATTCAGAGGGATCCTCATAAGAGAATGAGGCCTTGTACACACTTTTTTCTTTTTTTGACCAAGAACAGTATATTTGTAAAGAGGTGACAGGCCAAATGGATGTATGGACTATGGCAGTAAAATTCTAGGGATGTTACTGTGAGATACATGGGGTGGGAATGCAGAAGCTAATGGAAGACAAGGGCTACTTCAGGTGTGTTTATGCAAACTCATTGTCGTTACACACAACTCATTGTGTAGTAACACAATCAGCAGTAGAGGGCTGGGAACATAACTCGGTGTCAGAGCGCTTGCCTATCATCTTGGTTCAATACCCAGCACTATCAAAAAAATAAATAAATAAAAACTGTCTCTGATAATCAAGTTCTTTTCTAGCTTTTGTATGTGCAGGACATTCCTCACAAAAGAATCTTAATGACTTGCTACCTGTAGGAAAATACACGAAAAGGCATTTTTCTGTGAAATATTTTTACATTCTTTGAGTTTATAAGAAACACTATGATGCACTCTCTGGATACCTCTTTGATCACTAGAAGAGCAATTACATTGAATGATGCAAACACTTTTTTTTTTTTTTTTTTGGCTTCTGAGATACACGGCCAAATTACTTTTTACAAACATAATACTTTATACCTGCTGATAAACCAAATACGAGTGACTGATTCATTTCTCATTTTTCTCTATCAATAACAAGTTATTTCAACATTACTCTTTTTTTCCTCTGATGTATGAAGTAGTTCTTTCATACATTAAGATCCCACAAGTTGCAGATCTGTTTTCTAAAGCACTCTTATCAGAACACTGTGCTGTATAATGACTTACTATGAAGCTTTAGAATAGAGCTCTTTGCGGGGGGGGGGGGGCAAGTTGTTCTGGCTTTTTCTTCTTTTTGAATGGTTTAAATATTATTCATTCTTTTTTTATATACATTTTAGAATAAGTTAGGTTCATGAAAAATTAAATTGATAATTTTTTAGTTTCAGACATATTTTTAGATCTTAAAATCTAGAATAGTCATAGATTTATAGAAAGTTGCAAATGTAACACAAGAAGTTTCCATATTCTCTAATCCTAGTGTATATTATTGTTTATATTTTGTATTACTATGTTATAGCTAATGAACGAACATTTGTGTATTAAGTCAACTTCATAATAATAAAGTTTTCCTTGAAAGTATGCCTGCAAAGAAATCATCCCAAAGAGAGGGATTGCCTAACATTTGGAATGGGGAGGAACTTCCTTAAACCTAAAATATGTCTACCAAGCAAAGAAAAAATGATAAAAAGAAAACACAGATATGATACCCAATTCAGAAACATGTTAAAAAATGAACATGTTCATTCTTGCCATTTCTATAACATTGCAGTATAAGTTCAGATCAATAAAACAAGATAAAGAAAATAATTTGTATGAGGAAAGAAAATGGCCATTATTCACAGGTGACTTAATAAACATAGGAGGGGCTGGGATTGTGGCTCAGTGGCAGAGCACTTGCCTCACATATATGAGGCACTGGGTTTGATCCTCAGCACCACATAAAAATAAATAAAGGTATTGTCTCCATCTACAACTAAAAAATATTTAAAAAATAAACATCATAGGAAACTAGAAGCTACAGATACAATCTAGAACTTAGAAGTTTACGTAAATTGCTAATGTGCAATGAATATGGCTATGTTACTTTGGCCAATGTGATATAAGGTGAAGTGCTTTGTAACATTTTCAAAGGAACCTTTTTAAAGAGATTATTGACACATACTCTTTTCTTCACCCATCATCCACTTCGCTGCTTCAAACATGGATAACGTCATCTTAGGTCTGAGCATGAGGACTATCTCTGTAGAATGTCAGAGTAATGAGTGGGGAGGAGCCGGGTCCTGAGGGACTCTGGAGCAGAGCCCTTGTGCCAAGTCACATACAAGAGAGAAAAAGTTTTATACAAGAGAAAAATCAACTTTCTATCTTGTTTATGCTGTTTTTACTCGTGCTTTCTCAGATTTGCTTCATTTAAGCAAGAAAAAGCAGAAATATATATATGTTTGGATCTAGTTTGGATCTGAAATTTAAAAGTATAGACTCATCTTAAAAAATTCCATTTGAAAAGGCCTGTGAGCCAGGCCTAAGGTGTCCTGCTCACATGGTGTTATCTAGGGAATCATTTCCCTGGGATTCATTTTCCTGTGTTCAGTCATCAGTGGCACTCAAAGGACACTGCAACCATGATTTAAGCAGGCCCTTGTAAAGCAAGCAGCAGCAGACCTTGTCACCATCCATGTGATGTTGGTTTTGCAGGCAGGCAGAATGGAAGAGTTACAAGGTCATGGAGGCTTCCACTGAAATCTCAGAGGTCTGGGAGGCCGGGCATATGCAGCAAGATCAGAGTCCTTGCCAGCAGCCTCTCGGAGGGCAATGCATGAAGCTAAGATAGTGAACACAAAGCTTTTGTGGAGCTCTTAAGTTAGAGATGGCTAGGAACACAGGATACCTGCTGAGGAAAGCTGCAGGCCGTGAGCAGAGCCAGCTTAAAAGAGTAGCCATATAGGCCACAGTCAGCAATGTCCCAGTGGTAGGGCTGTCGGAGTCCTTTGGAAATTACATCATTCTACCATGTGCCTTGGATGCTGCACATACAGACTTAAGACTTAATGTTCTCCCTGCTGGGTATCAGTCTTGTTTTAATCCAATCCCCTCTTTCCATGCCCCTAATCCTCCCTTTTGCATGTCATTGTGATTTGTAAATATGTTAATTCTCTCTCTCTCTCTCTCTCTCTCTCTCTCTTGAATTTAAGTGTTTGCTTTGAGTCTCAGAGGAGACTTTGGCCTTGGACTTTTGAGCATTATTGGAATTGTTAAGACTTTGGGGTCTCTTAGAAATGCACTGAATGCATATTATAATATGAGATGGTTATGAGCCTTTGGGTGCCAGAGGTAGAGAGCTATAGTTTGTATCTGGAATGCCCCCCCAAAGGCCCATGTTAAAGGTGTGGTCCCTAGCTTGGGTGCTATTGGGAGGTGGTGGGACCTATAAGAGGTAAGGCCTAGTGGAAAGAAGTTAGGTCATTGGGTGTATGCCCTTGGAGGGAATATTGGGACCCTAGCCCATTCCCGTCTCTTTTATCTTCCTGGCCACTATAGGTTAGCACTCTTCTCCACCATGGGATCCTGTCATAATGTACTGTGCTGCCACAGGCTCAAAGCAACAGGGCCAAGTGACCTTGGATTGAAAACCTCCGAAATGGTGAGCCCAAATAAACTTTTCCTCTTTATAAATTGTTTTTCTCGGGTATTTTGCCACAGCAACAGAAAGCAGACACAATACATTTGCTAATATTAAATATATGATAGGTATATGGTAGGATGAACCATTGAATTTTAAATGGAACAAATAGGAATCTAGAGGAACAGGTGGCTGGAACTGTAATTAAATTTGGACTTATGTAAATATGTTTTGTATAGACTTATCTTTGAAAAAGTATTTTATATACTTATAACTTAATATAAAAAATCAACCCCTAAATATAAAATAGATATAAATAAACAAAATGTATTTCAAGTGATATTTTAATATAGCAATTTATCTCTGTATCCATTGTGTGATGTACTTTAAGAACAAAAATAATTGAAAGAAACCTTAAAAGGCATTCAATAATTTTGCCATTGTTGGAAGTGCTGATATTATTATGGATTCAGGTGTAGATAATTGTGGGATAAATTTAGTGGGTTATTTATGTTGGTGTAATTTACAATAAGGATTTTGTGTGTGTGGGGGGGGATAGGAAGACATAAATTAGGATTGACAAAGTTAAATAAATGTCCTGTGGCCCTTATTTGATCTGGAGTTAAAAATGTGAATTTGCAATGTATTTTATCTTGAAAGGAAGTGTTATCTAGTTCCGTTCACTGAAAAGTCTTAAAACAATAACCAACCCGGTAATATGGAACACTCCTTGAGTCAAAAGTCTTCTAAATACATTTTCCCTTAAAATGTTATAAGGGTTACTCAAAAAATGGGTTGTTTCCATGTCGGGGGCAGAAAATTTGTAAAACTGGAATGTTTTATTTTTCTGGAAAGCAAGATAGTACTATTAACAATTCTACAAGAATCCAATCAAAAAAACCCTGCACTGACCTGAACAGACCCTCACTAGCAAAAGAGGGTATAATCTATCTAATAGGATTAATAATTGCACATATCAAAGCATTCAAACAAGCTACTATTCATAAGCTCATCTTGATGCCAAAAGATAAAACAACATTCTTTGTGGTCACCTTTGGGAGTTGTTAGTGAAACCATTCTTTATTTGAAGGGAATAAATAAATGGAAAGAAGCATCTATCTTTATTTTTCTGTCTGTAATATTTCTCAAGATAAACACATAATGAGGGCACAGAAAATGTTGAAGGATAGTACAAGGGACATAAATAGCAAAATCCAGGCTATTGGGAAACTCTAAAGAATAACAACCTGGTTCTGTTTTTGCTTTTAGTTGGGTGGGGGGGAAGTCTGGAAAGAGAATTTACAAATTAGGAGCAACTAAAAACTCACAAGTTGCAAAGTACAGGCCTTATTTAGATTTTATTTTTTTAAAAAGTGAAATAATCAGGGACTTTTTGGGGAAAAGTCCTTAGAGTACTGAAATATTTACCAATGAAATAACATGCTTAGGGTTTACTTAAAAATCATCTGGAGGAGGAAAAGAAGTGATCTGGCAGTAGGGATGAGGTGAGATTGTCCAAGCTGATGAACAGAATGTGGATGATAGTGGGTAATTCTCTACTATTAAATTCTCTTCTGTATGTGCTTGTGATTTTCTTTTATAAAGTAAAAATTGAAACAAAACAACACATTGATGCCCTGACCCCATCCCAGATTGCAGTGTGAATGGTCTATGGTGGAGAAGATCCCGAACAAAATGAGATCTTAAGTTACACAAAAATCCACAGCAGCACTTTGAGACTAGTAGCACAGACTGAAGTACTGGAGCACCACAGGAAGAGCACTGGAGGGAGGGAAGGCAGACCGTACCCTAGACCTGGTCCTGCATCCAGTCAGTTGGGTGAAACTAGGCAAATCACTTTGTGTCATAGGCCCAAGCTTCTGCACTGATACTATTAGTTTTTTTAAAAATATTTATAATATTTATTGGACTTTTGGCTTAATTCTCTATAACCTCAAAATAGTATTGTGAAATGAAACAAGATTATTTTACTCTGATACAAACAAGAACTGAACCAAGTATTTCTATATTTTGCTTCTTTAAAAATATGGAATGCTTCATAAACTTGCCCATTATTCTTGTGCAGGGCCATTGGAATCTTCTCTGTATTGTTCCAATTTTAGTGTATGTGCTGCCGAAGGGAGTACTTTGTATGTTTCTAAAGAATTCACTTGTGATGAGCAAGTGTTCAATATCGTATAGTTAGGAAATCATTACATTATTAAAACTTGAATTTTTTCTTTCTCTGTATGTCAGTCTTCTGAATATATATGTTTCAGGACACTTGCAATTAAATTATACATTTAGATGCTATCCTGGCTATAACATTAAAAATAATAAGATCTTCAACTAAACACATTTCCAAAATATTGCCATTGTGTGCTGAAGTTACTCTTTGAAGACTAAATGCTATATTTAAATAAGTTAATGATTAGGTCTTTATATGCTCCTGAGGTTCTGTTTTTCTTCTAAATGTTCTTTTACTAATTTTTCCAAGGAGAAAAGATGCTCATCTGCATCTTCTGGTACAAGGTTTCTAATAGAATTTGCAAGCTCAAAAAGATACTCTATTTCTTCCACTTGGACCAGCTGCACTAAAAATTTGTTCAGCACTGTCTTCCAGAGGGGCAGGACCAAGATAATTAGGATTATCACATGTTCCAATATATAAAAGCACACTGAATGGTTTTGTTGTGGGATCTTTTGGATTAAAAAATGACTGTTACATAGCCTCCTTTCTCTGAAGTCAAGGTATGTTTTTACTACTACTACTTCTCCTACTGGTAGTTTGAAAGCAACACCCCAAACACAACCCCCAGGATCTTCAACGAGAGTCAACTCTTCCAGGCTGCCTGGAGTTGGGGAGCAGTCTGGGGGCCGTGTGGGAGCTGACTGGCTTCTCACCTTGCCGGGGACCCCGCAGTGGTCAGTGCTGCCCTGCCAGAAGCGCCTGCTGTAGTTTGTGATGTATCCGACCATCTTGTCCTGATAGGGAAAGTCCAACTTCCAGATACGGAACCCATAACCAAAACCCGTATCTTGCGGTGGCTCCTGGTGGTGGAAGGGCCGGCAGCCCTAGCAGAGTGGCCGCCGACCCTCAGCTGTGGTCTTGGCTGCCACCTGGGACTTACTATCAGGTTTTGGATGACTTAATTTCGAACATTCTTGTTTGTGCAGTGTCTTTGGAAAGAAGTGATTTGTTGAGTGACATTGGGATGACTCATCTTACACTATACCTGCATCTTTTAAATTATTTTGTTTTCCAACCAAATAACCCCTCAGTGTTGGAATACATGCATGTGCTTCTCATTGGAACTCGACCTAATTTACACTCGCGCTGCTCACTGCGGGGCTCAGCTAACAATATCTGACAGGCCCCACACTCCAGCCCCTCTGTTCTTTCATTTTACAGATAGAGGGAGTCCTATTAGGAGTTAGGAAGTATAAATAATAAAGGAAAGCTTTTATAAACTGAAACAAAGACTTTTAAAAACAATAGGGTAAACCATGGTTTTTGACCTTGTAGAATTTATATGATTCTTATGTGGAGAGTTATGCAACCATAAATGCCATACCTTGAGGTGAATAGGTAGGGTGTATAAGGCATTGACATTTGGATAAGTGGGGCAGGGGTGGGATCCAAGGTTGGTCAACAAGGAAATGACAAGATAATTTTAGTATATTTGAAATATCTTTGAGGCAATAGTGTAAAGTGATATGAATTCAGAGAGACATCTCAGGTTGGTGATTTAGAGAAAGGATCTCTAAATGTTAAACTGTGTTTAAAAATGGATTCTGAAGAAAGCTATTTGCCCCCTCCTTGTTCCATGTTCCTCATTTGTAATCATGACAGGAGGTAGTGATCACAAGGTTATTTTGAGGATAAAATTAAGTAAAAATGGAAAGTTAAATAGTGCCCCTCTTGGAATAAGCACTATATTATATATAATAAATTGTTATGATTATTAATTTGCTTTATGGTATAAGCTACTTTCAGCCAGTATCAATTTTGAGGATTTTAATTTTGCTAAACATCATAAAAAATTAAAAAGGGGAGCATATAATATACCTCCCTCATATATGAAGAATTGTAAAATAAGGAGAATGTGCAAAGCAGAGAAAATAAATCTGAGGGGGGAAAATGGCAACAAATGGAGACAATTATACAAATGTTCCTGGAGGGAATTCACATTAGGTTGAAAATTATGATGAGTAATTTAATTTGACATATTTTAATCAAATGTCCCAAATTAGAAAAACCCAGCTAAATATACCCATGATGAAATCTTGTCAGCTGGAAATGCATAAATATATTATAAAGAAACAGGCATCCTTTATTCTAAAATGGATGTCCTGAGTTTTGAAAAAAAAATTCTGGTGCCAACATATCACTTGAATATGAAAATCGCCCCCTCCTCACATGAATGGAAATCTAATAGAGCCCTAGCTTCCCTGGCTCATGCTTGGGAGGGTGCTCTCTCGGATGGCTGGAGCCTGAAAACATGAGACACCCCTTCTTTTAGGAGGTTAAATCTTGCCCTAATTAAAGAGTACTCACCACAGGCCCAGCCAATCATAACAAACACATGTGGCAAAATATTTGAGATGGAGGAGGAACTTATTCCTGGGGGGCCTTTGAATCCCCCTGGGGTCATAGAAGAGGCACATTAGAGGAAAGCAAATGTTCTCTGGCCCTTCCTGGATAATTGAAGCCTTAATTATATTAAATAAAGCAGCCACTGAGCTGTTGGTGGTGGGTCAAAGGTATGTGAGGATGCCTTTCTTCGAGGGCCACATCTCGGAGACATGTTCACGAACTTTTTGAAGGATGGCGCAAGAACATGCGGCCACCTATTGATGGAAATGAATTCATGGAAGAAAAGAAAAGCCATCCTTTGGCCACCTCTGAACACTTGACTCACACTTTTTTTTTCCTTTAAAAAAAATTTAATTTTGCTTCTTGAAGCATAAGGAACACAGACAAGGTCAGGATCTTATTGAACTTTTGGAACAGGGGCTTTGATCAAGAAGGCTCTCCTTGTTCATGTTTGAGCTCTTAGTTTAACAAGCTGAGTTTTAATGGCTTGTTTATGAAAAGTCAAGCTTCCTCCTAGTCCCTCCTCCATCTCTATAATCATCTAGAGGTTTTCAGCACACTGAGGAACATCTTGTACTTCATTACTGAAGAGGAAGATGATTTAAAAATTACATGTTCACTTGTACTCTGTGATTTTCTTTTTTCTTTCTTTTTTTTTTTTTTTTTTTTGCTAAGCAATAAGACTTCAACAGGAAACTGAAGAGTGGTGTGATTGGTGGGGTGCAAAGTCTCAGGGTTATGAATGATGTTCATTTCTTTAGTGTAACTCTATTAAAATACATACACAGCACAGAGAGCGGGTAAGGTTGTTGACAGGCACTGTTCGGGGATCCATCTAACAACAAAGTGGTTGTGAGCATAGAAACCTGGGAAGGGGTCTGGAGAGGGTAGATCCAGAAGTCCAGGGATAAAGGTGTTTAAAACCAAGTGGAACATTTCAGTTTAGCCAAAGCCCCACTGATTTTGTTTTCTTTCTCCTGCTTCTTAAAAAAAAAATTTACACACACACACACACACATACATATATATTGTTGATAGGAATTTATTATATGCAGTGCTGAGAATTGAACCCAGTGCATACCAGGCAAGTGCTCTCCCATTGAGCCCCAGCCCCTCTCCTGTTTCTTGCCCACTCTTTTCACCTTCTCTATGTATATCACAACTCACTTATTTTGTTCCCACCTACCTCCCATAGTAAGTCACCTGCCCCTTTGAATGTGATGAGTGTCCTGTGGTCACATCATTCTGGAACTGTGGTCATACAGGCCTATGCTAAGGTTGAGCAGAGGGTGTGAGCTACCTTCTAGGTCTTTTTAGTCAATTCATCTTGTTTCCTTTTCAGCTGTGTGGATTCCCTGACCCAGAAACTCGGGAATAGATATAACACATTGTGTCCTGAAGATAAAGGTGATTTGATGGTGATGATGATGTGATAGCTGATTAGCTAATAAGAACTTACTATCAGGTATCCTGCTAAATTCTTTAAGTGTACTAATTTTTAAAACTCACAACTGGTCTGATGAGTGTAGGAACTATTATTCCCATGAGGAAAATAGGACACATGGAGATTAGATCATGTGAGTCGTTCAGGATTGCACAGGAGGGAAGGGATGGAGCTAGGATGTGAGCTCAGCCTGTGTAGTTTTGGAGTTCGTCCTTCTACCCAGTTTCCTCTGTTTGACTTTTACTTATAGGTTCTCAGTTGAAAAAACAAAAAAAAATTTTAACATCAAAGTATGGACTTGTTTTATGCAACCTGATTGAAAAGTCTGCCATATATAATATATATAAAATCTGCCCTTCTTGAGGACACCTCAAGTTCACTTGCAGAGTACTAGGGTCCATTTATGAGGGTGTTGCTTTCTGTTGGCATTAGCTACTCCTATGTTCTGACACTTGAGTGTGCCTGTGATACAAAGGGTCAGTCTATGAAGACTTCTGGGCATTGCTTGTATCTCTCCTCGTTAAGAATGGCTGTCTTCATCCTACACTGAGAGGTATATGGGATCAGGTAATGTCTCCCCGATGAGTAACACATTTGTCTCCTCCTAAGCTGTGTTCTGCTTCTGCCTGGATGACACCAACCCTGCTTCTTCACTTTGGGTGACTCATCTCTGTTATCCTTTCAGTCCTACTCATGAGTAGGTGGATGTTTCGTTCCAATGGAACCATTTAACTGCCTTGAATTTTCTTTAATTCACTGCTATGAAGTGGTGAGTTACTTTATACAAACTAAGAACCAACACACAGAGAAATAACACAGCCCCAATACTTACCATATGCTTTCCATTCATGAAGATCTATGTATGTTTATCATTTCTTGTATGTATAGTAGCAGGTACAGACACCAGAGAGAACTCCATTAGAGTAGAGAAGGATAGAAGACACCTTGGAATAGCTGAGGACAGCCTCTTAGTCCTGGAAAGAAACTGGAATTAACCTTTCACATTTAAAGTTTTTTTTTTTAATTCAAAAAACAGATGAACATTACTGATAGCTAACATTAAATCTAATACTCATCAGTTTTCCTGGGATGGGTAAGGATCATAAAGGGTCTTATTGGAATTCATATATGATATAATGATTGATTTTATGAGTTAACCTCATTGAGTCACAGGGTGCCCTGAGATCTAGTCAAACCTTATTCTGAGTGCTTCTGTGAAAATTTTTTTGATAGTCTACCCACTTAAGTGTTAACTGAAGTAAAGCAGATTACTCTCAATAATGTATGTGGTTCTTGCTCAATCAGTTGAAGGCCTGAATAGACAAAAAGGCTGACTCCTTCCCCAAATAAAAGAATTCTCCTGCATTGAAGCTTTCGTTCTTCCTGCCTAATGGCTTCAAAACAGGGACATCAGGTCTTTCAAGTTCTATGGCCATTCTCTGACCTTTGAACCCTAAGTGGGATATGAATTTTGGACCTGGGCAGCCTCCATAATTGTGTGAACTAACTCCTTGTCGTAAATCTCTTTATATGTAATCTATTGATCTTTTTCAGTGGAGAAACTTGATTAATATGCATGAGTTACTATACATAACTCTAATAAAGACTGATGTCTTTGTGTCCAGGAGGAATAGGAATGGATTTAGAGAGAACTAGGCAATCTCTGCCATATCTAGGGAAGTTGGACCTTAGGAACCAGGATTTCAATCTTTACAAAGAATTCTAGTTTACAAATTCAGCATTGAAGCAGTGAAGTCATCTTTGTAGAGGTAGACGACACATTCATGGATAATTATTCACCAGCTCACGTGGACTGATAACCAGAGGTTAATGATCTGGATCCCATGTAAGACTCCCAAGATCTTTGTAAAGGTAGCATTAATAATGACTCGGTTTGTCTTTTCTTGTGGTTAAATGGAAGAAAATTCAGTCTGATTCAGAGGATGTGTTAGCTATTGTTTCAGAGCAAACTAATACAAAATATTGACTGCTTTTCACCAATAATCTTTCTCTATTCCATGTGGGTAGGAAGATGCAGGTTCATCTGATCAAGGCTGAGCTTGGCTCCATGCTGTCGGTTGTATGCGGTGTACAGTTCTGTTCCAAGTGTCTTATTCTTTTTGGACTAGCAATATGTTCTCTTGGGAAAGGTGGGAATAAGGTAAGATAGAGAAGGCTTACCAGGCTTGCTAAATAGGTGAATGAAAATAAGAAGAAAAGGAGGCAGATATTGGAGACTTAGAAAGCAGAGATAATGAGCTTAATTGTGAGCCTGTTTGAGGTTCGGGCATTGAAGTAGAGACATACTACATGATGAACAGAGAGGGGACTGTTTTTGAATGTTACAGAATCACTGTCTATGTTCAGCCTATTTCAATTCTCACAGTCCTCTCTCATATGTACCTCACACTCAAAAGATGTTTTCCTGGGAAAGTTTAGAAATGGGCCATGACCAAAGTATCAGGTGTTAAGGATCAGGGATTTTCCATGTGAATATAATTGAATTGGAACTTCATTATGAGCCTGTCCTTCTGCTTCCCAGCCAACATGAGGTGACAGCTTTCCTCTACCAAGCCATCCCATCATAATATTCTGCCTCACTTCAGGCCCAGAAAAAAACAGAGCCAAGTAACAATGGACTAAAACCTCAGATGCTATGAGCCAAAATAAATCTTTCCTTCAAGTTGATTTTCTCAGGTGTTTTGTAATCACAATGAAAAAAGTTTTACTGAACTAAAATCAAACTGCTGTCGGTCCCGCGTACCTTCTGAAAGCTCTATGAAAGAATCCTTGCCTTTCCATCCTCTAGAAGTCTCTCACATTGCTTGGCCCAGAGCCCCTTTATCTATCTTTAAAATCGTCAGCATTGCATCTTCAAATCTGTTTTTTCTTTTTTTCTGATCAATGGTACTTTAGTTAAAAGTACTTGGCAAAGTTTTAGTCAAAATATCCCATAAATGTAACTGGTAAAAGATTGAGTTTAATTAAACACTAGTTTAGAAAAGGTTTGCAAATCTTTAGATGAAGGATCTATGTGTTTTTGACTCTTCTTCCTCACTTCTAATGACCATGATTATGTGAGCTACCTGGATAATTTAGAATCATCTCTTCGTCTTAAAATCTTCATGTAATCATAACTGCAAACTTCCTTTTTGCTGGATAAGGCAACGTATTCATAGGTTCTGGGTATTCGGACCTGAACATCTTTGCATTAATCTGCCTACCACAGGAACTCTCCAAAAACAATGGATTTAAGTATGTCACATGTTATTTTTGCTATCCTGTGTGATATGTCATCTTTAGTTTCTTGAGATTTTTCTTCATTTTTGTCTTCTGGACTGAAGACAGGATTCTGTGAGTACTGCAAACTCATACTTCAAATCCTTCAAGGCAGAGAGTGAGAAAATTCACCTACACTGGGGTACCAGATTGTCCTCAGTTGTAATTGGGCCACAAAGAGGATGAGATCAGGGATGAGGATGATGAAGAGCACAGTGTTTTAAAGATGCCCGAATGCTGCTAGAGCTGTGGACATTAGAAGGAAGAGTGATGGACCCTAAAGGAATTTTGAAGAAGTATAATTCTCTTAGTTCTTCCTTAAAGAAAAAAGCTAAATAAAAATATCAAGGAAGAACGTAGACAAAGTAATTAATAGGCTGAGTCAGAATGAGGTCAAGGCAATGGATGAATTTGATCATCTTAAACAACTTGACAGTTGTTCCAGTGGGTTAAAAAATACTTCAAACTTATTGTGTCAGAAATAAAGTAAAATTGGAGCAACTGTTTTTATGAATATATAAAAGTTCTATTAAATACTGATTATGTTATGGGTACTATGTCAGATTTTTTTTCTCCTGGTAATAATCTTTCCAGGTAGGTATTATATTTATTGATTTATTATATTAATCACATTATACCTGCAGAAACCAAGGAACAGAAAGATTGGCCTGCCCCTCAAAGAATTTAGTAAATTCTTAGGCTTAGGATGATTTCATCTTCTGTGTCATGTTTCCAAATTATTGTCACACATTGTTTTAAAGGCTGTAAAAGGTAGTGTTGAAATGCCAGCGAGGGAAGTTTTAATTCTTCTGTGTTCCTCCATGGGGGAGAGTCCCATTGGTATGTATGAATTTACTTCAGGCTTATGAAGACAACCCGATGGATGATAATTCTGTCCCTCTTAGAGGAGTGCTGCTACCTCGACTTCCCTTCTCTTTGTAGCCCATCCCCCTTTTCCCTCATGTAGCTTTATATTCATTTCAGCTTAAACCGAGGTAACACATTCTGCATGTTGGGGTATATTTTGGCTTTCTCTGTGGGAAACATGAATTCTGGCCCTCCTTAATGCTCTTTTGTTCTTTGCACTACAGTGAAGTTCTCTTTTCTTTCTCTTCCTTTCTCCCTCCCCGACCCCCTCTTTCTCCCCTTACTCTTTTTGAATTAGGGTTCCACCGTCTTAAGGCATTCAGGGATTGGAAACCCAAAACACTGGCAAGTCAGTGAGAGGCGTTGGCCCACGTTCAGACCCAGCCCAGTGACAAACTAGGAATCTCGCTGCCAGATTTGGTTTCTTTACCACGCTCTGCTTCAAATATGTTTTTCCGAACACACCCAAATCCCAAAGATTTTCATCTTCTCTGCACTCCCTAACATCTGCTTTGTCAAATAACAAACTATTAGAGAATAAGCCAGAATAGAGACCCAACAGGGCTCTTTCTGGGGACAATGTTCCTCCCTATAACAGAAGATTGAGGGGCATTGTCTTAGCCTCAACTATTTCATAATAACAACATAAACAGACTAAGCACTTCATAGTAGGTTGACTGGCTCATGATTCTGCTGGCTGGAAGGTCTGAGTGACATGGCACCAGTATCCTGGTGAGAGCCTCCTGGCTGCATCACAACATGGCAGAGAAACTGAACGGGAACCCTGCACAGGAGGGACATGTGTGTGAGCAAGTAAGCAAGAGTGGGGGTGGCTGGGGACACTTTTCCTTTTTTTCCCTCTTTTTAAAATAACAACCTGTTCTTGTAGGAACAAATCCACTCCTAGCAGACCTGACCTGCTCCCATGAGATAGTAATTAATCCATTCAAAAGGGTGGGGTCCCCTTGACCTAATTGTCTTTCACTGAGACCCACCTCTTAAAGGTTCTCCCATCTCAACATTCCTACACCGTAGACCAAGCTCCTAGCACTTGAACTTATGGGGGACAGGCTACAACCAAGCCCTAGCAGGCAGTGAGTTTCAGAATCATCCTTGAATACTTTATTGGTCAAACATGATTGAAATCATTTGCCTCTTGACCAATCCAGAGGAAGAGAAATGGGTACCGTGTTCTCCTATTTTGGCAAATGCAAAGGTCCTTTAGCAACAAAGGATCTAATATGAAGTGTTTTGAAAGCAAACTTGCAAACTCAGTGATTTCTTTTTCATGATGACTGAGTGTTCTTTGATAAGTAGCTGCATGATTTGCTGGAAGGGAGGGACTGTAGACTTGTACCTTGACATTTACAGACATAAGAAGTGCATTCATCCGGGAAAGTCGGGCAAACCTAGGATTTAGTCCCCACCCTATCACTTACTAGCAGTGACACCCTAAATAAATGGTCTAATTTCTCAGATTCTTGAATTTCTTATTGGTAAGATGGTTTAATAATAATCTTCTTGAGATGCTACTATGAGGATTAAATAAAATAATCTATTTAAATAGCTTGGAACACAAAACATATGAATGTACCTTTCAGAACTCTAACTCCAGCTTTTCTTTCAAATCCTCCTGCACGTTGATTTGTGCCAACGCTAGGCACAGCAGGAGGACTAAGGCAGACATATTCCTGCAAGACACTGGACTTCTCTTGTAGCCAGTTTTGGCTTGAGTCTGTCCCATGACCTTGCTGAACCTTCCTAAGATTGCCCTCACTTCCTTCCCTCCGTCTACTGCCTGACTTGCACTGTGGTCTGATGGTTCTTTCACCTTTTCCAAGTTCACCCTCATTTTCTCTCATGAGTGTGAACCTTTATATAATCCTACTCACTTAATACAGTGTTGGTTTCTGTAAAAAGTCAAGAAGGGGGACCTGGGCTAATGACTAGTGGCTTGCCTGAGGTCACTAGTAGCAATAAAGTGGCAAAATCGGAAGGGGTACCCAGGTTTGCACCTAACAATGGAGTGAATAGTGGGAAATGAGGTTGGTACAGGGGTAACTAATGACAGAAGCTTCTATCTAGATCTTCTTGTGAAAAGAAGTTGTTTGGATTGCAGTCAGTCATTCTCAAGAATCTTCATCTGGTGACAGGATAGTGAAACCCCATTTTTTTTTTTTTATCAGTTCCCCTTTGGAAGGAAATACATGTTTGGTATTCTCAAATTTTAACAATTTCATTAACATGTTAGTCTACCTGTAAAACCCTGTCACAATTGACTGGACAATGACATTTAAGGGTTGGAAGTTTGGAAACTCAGGGGAAGGATCTCGAAGATGGGAGGAAGAGCCGCTCACTTCACAGTCGTGCCTCAGCAGAGCCCCGCGAGCCAGAGCTGGTTCTTGTGGAAGCGCAGAGGATTTAGGAGCTAAAAGTTCTACCGTGAAGGCTTGTTCCTTAAAAGTGGCTTAGAGTCTGAGAAGTGGATTCAAGAGCTCAAGTTATAGTCAAATCACAATGTGTGTTGACCACCCTGAGAATTACGAGACCAGCGTTAGGCCAGCCAGCTATAGGCAGGAACATGAAGTCCACGGAATTGCTTAAGTGTGCTCTATCTGCCTATGGGAGCTCCTTCTAGTGATGCCTAGACTGACCTGCCATCAGATTGCAGTTCTGCCCTCACTGTCTGGGTGGTCCTGGGAAATCCACCAAACCTGACTGAATCTCGTGTTTTTCACCCCAGATAAAATGTGCAATTGTGAGGGTTTAAAGAAGGCAGAAATTATAGGGAATGAAAGGAAAGAAGGACAGAAGGGAGGGAGGGAGGAGAGAAAAAGAGAAAGGAATGGAGGGAGGGGTGAATGAGAGACATGTTCTTATTCCATTTTGCTCTTTCCTCATGTCTCTCCACCTTGCTCTGTCCAGCCCCACAGGCCCTCTTCCTCCTCCTCTTTAAATTGTGCAGCCATTGGTGCTTTGGAATATTCTTCCTCAGAACTTTAAATGACGTCCTCTTTCTCACCAGTCAAGTCTCTTAAAATTTCTCCTGAGTGGCCTTCTTGGACTGTCCTATGTGAAACAGGGAGCATTCACCCTTCACTATCTTTTTAGCCTGATTTTATTCTATTTATAGCCCTCATCTTGAAAAGCAGTTATATAATTTATTTATATACTTGTTTGACTAGCTCTCCCAGTAGATGAAAGGCTCCAAGAGGGTGGGTTTTAGTTTGTTTTCATGGCTGAATCTTTATGGTATAAGAGAGCTCTTGGCACTTGGTAAAGGTCACTATTTTGCATGAATGAGCGAATGAATAAAATCAATGTGCTTCATTCAAAGGGATTCAGAGTCTCTTCCCAATAGCCTATGTCTAATTTTGGAGCTGTGGTGTTGATTACTTAGATGGGCCAGCACCAAACATGATAAGATGACAATGCTGATCTATTTATTTGGTGGTGCTAGGGATGGATTTCAGGGCCTCATGAACACTAACCAAGCACTGTGCCATTGAGCTACATTCCTGTCCAACAATGTTGAATTTTAACCGATCCTGGAGAACAATTCATGTTAAATAATCTTACCATTGTGTTTCTTGGACAATGGTTTTCTGCAAAAATTGCCTTTCTTCATCTGAATTAGATAAGACTCATGAA
This sequence comes from Spermophilus citellus, assembly GCF_964194105.1. NCBI lineage: Eukaryota > Metazoa > Chordata > Mammalia > Rodentia > Sciuridae > Spermophilus > Spermophilus citellus. The sequence goes on from NC_138187.1 coordinate 148,463,649, forward strand.
TGCCTTTCATGTTTACCTACGGCAAGGGCAGGCATAGGGTCTCCGAATTCCCATTCTTTTCCTCATAAATAATTACCTGAACTTTTTGTCCCCAGTGATCAATGGGTCCAAGTCCTTGTTAGTCACACTTTGTTTCTTGCTTTCTCTCCTTCTCCTGACTCCATGAACTCTGCCTCCCTCAGTCCAGCATCCAGCCCTTCCTGAGAATAAGGCCGCCTTAGGGAAAGACATTCTCTGATCTACTGTCTGATCATGCCACCCTTTCATCCCACTTCCCCACACCCATTTTTTTTCTGGCCTTGTTTATGACTATAACACAAAATCCCATTAGCCTGGGTTTTGAGATTGTAGAGGATCTTAGAGTCACAATGCTCCTCTTATTGCAAATGTTCACATCCTCCCTGTTGCCATAGTCCTTTCTCCTTTCCCCCTTGCAAAGGTCTTTTTTGAAAAAAGTTTCTCCCCACTGCATCTGGATTTGCTTTTAATTTGCAAAGAACAGAAATATTTTTTTTCAGTGGCTTCACTGGGGAAGGACTGTGAGTAGGTAGTAATTGGCCAAAATCCCATTTTCAGATTGTGCTTTTCAATTATGATTACTATTTCTGCATGTCCACTGTCCTTCATTATTGGCGCCATCTATCTTCTCTTGCCTGGGTTACTGCAATGGGTTACTGCTCACTAACCTATTTGTTTTTGCTCCACCTCATTTCCATGCTGCAACTAAAGCAATGGTCCTAAAAAGCAAATCTGAGCAGGTCACGACACTGTGTTCACTATGTTGTGCGTATAATTTAGTCTTTTTTCTCTCGGTATTTTTCCCTTTCCTTTTCTCCATTCTGGTCTTCCTTGCTTCAGGGGAAGTTTGTGGCATCACTTCCTGTATTTTTGTTTTTATTTTCCACGAGTCTCATAGAAAAGATTGTGTGAGCAGTTTTGAGGACAGAGGGAGTGTCTATGGGGGAAGCTGGTGGAGAATTTTTTCCTGTGGGTAAAATAACATACAATAAAAGGCTCTGTCTGGAAGAGCTGTAGGGGTTCTGGGATTCCAGTATCTCCAGGGGAGTCGGGCTCCCCCGCAGAAAGCTGGTATCAAAGTGTTCTGGCCACGTGAGCATCTGAGCAAAGCTAAGCCAATGGGCCAGACAGCGCTGCTGTCCATAGCAAAATGGTGCCCTGAAAGTGTTCATTGGTGCAGAGTTGGAAAAACTTGTGTTTCAGTTCAGATCTTCCACTTATCTACAACAGCTATTTCAACTATTCGAGTTTTAACTTCCTTTATTAGAAATAAAATTTGTCATATATAACCAATGGAAACAAAAAAAAAGAAGAGAAATAAAATTTGTTACAAGAAAGTTACAAAAAAAAAAAAAAAACCCATGCAACTTGAAGCTTGGCCTGGACTAGGTACTCAATAAATATGAGTTTCATTTTCTCAAGAACATAAGCTCTTATTTAAATCAATGTGAACATGGCTATGTTCCATTGAGCATTTCAAAGTCCTGTTGGTATGCATCTTTCTCTGCAGAACTAAGAAATAAGGGTCTATTTAGATCTGTACCATTTGTAAACAATTTTATATTCAGTCTCCCAAGGGGAGACTAAGACATCCACCAGTTGAACAAGTTCACAAGGACACTTATCTAAATAAATAAATACATACATACATAAATAAATAAAGTGTTCCCTAGTCTTGAGGAGGAATCTCCCATAATATCATTTTTCTGGGCTTTTTTTTTTTTTTTTTTAAAGATGGTTTTCTTTGGGATTTGGTATCCATTTATTTCGGGCCTTTATTGTCTGAATTCCCATCTTCTTAGTGCATGTTATGTATTTATACATGAATTTTGATCGATGCTTCAACATTATTCATACAGAATGTTTTCTTTTTGTTGTAATTTTGATTGGAAGGATGCTGTTTGCTTGTTATGCAAGCATGGGATCTCTGCACAGAAATGTCCATTGGCCAAAATACAGCAGTGCCTTGTGTCTGTGTGGTCAGCATTCTGGTGTTTACACCCATTCATGCAAACTTTCTTACACCAGGCAATGACTATTTTATTTTTAAGAATTCATTTTCCACTAGCAGTGTTTTCAAAGTGGAACAAAACCCATTTGTTTATTTAGTCTCATATGTTGTGCATGAATTACTAATGCTTGTATTCTAAAAATAACAAAACTCAATACTTTGTTCAGATTCCAAAGCAATCATAATTAGCTTATAGAGTCAAATATCCAAAGTGTTTCAACTTGCAGTATACAAAAGGCAACTATGCCACTAATCTAATGGAATCATAAACATACAACAGATTTCAGTATTACATGATGAGGTTTAGCAGAGCATTCCCTTGACCATTCAAAGGTCTCTTACTCACCAAAGTGTATTTTACCAAAAAGTATATAACCTTAAATAGTCACATGTTTACAAATAGTTGACAGTCTGTTTGATCTATCATGTGACTTATTCTGAAAACTGGTATCTTAAATGAAATATAAAACAATTAGGCCAACTTGGGTTTTTAATTAAATATCAGAGACCAGAAGATTGTAGCTAGCATTTCATTCTGTGCTAAAACTGCATTAAAGTTGTGCTTGGATTAACAGTTTTATAAGAATTAAGCTGCTTTTGATTAATCAATTGAGTTGCTATTTGATCCACCAACTCTGTGAAGAGAGTTTGGAAATGGTTGAATGTGAAAGAATGCATGGTAATGACCAGAGACACATCTCACTGCTGGTGAAGTCCTGTCCCAAATGAAACCCTATTGAGAAATTTCTGAAGCCTCCTAGATCATTTTTAAAAATATTTTTAGTTGAAGATGGACACACAATGTTTTTGTTAATTTTTTTATGTGGTGCTGAGGCTCAAACCTAGTGCTTCACATGTGAGAGGCAAGCACTCTACCACTAAGCTACAGTCCCAGCCCTCCAAGATCATTTTTTATGGTGTTCACTTAAGTGCTACCCAAGAGGATGGTCCGAAGCCCTGCTCATGACCACCTTATGTACAGTGTCATGCTGTGTGTAATTGGAGGGTGTAGCCTCAGATTCCAGCTTCGTAAAGTCATGCAATGACTGAATCTCATGTTGACAGTGGTTGAAGTTTTAAAAAGCCTTGCTCTCCAGCACCGGTCTCCCGCAGTTCCAGATCAAATGATGCTTGTTTCCTGGGAATGATAGCACAGGAGTCTGCTGATAGATGAGATGGCAGGAAACTAAAGAAAATCCAAATATAAAGAAGCAAATGCTTTACCAAAATTTTATGACTTTCAAGATTTCTTTTCTTCTATACTTATAATCTTACCATGTGATATAAAGAACTAATAAGAATTAGAATTTTATACAGAAATAACAAGGGACATATTGGTTTAAAAGTTATCCTTGTTGGTTTCTAGCTTTATGGGGGACTAATTTTTTAAAAAAAGTTCTCTGATGAATTTTTGATATATCCTTTTAGAACACAAAATAAGATGCAGACTAGAAAGTAATAGTATGCATTGCCCTTGATCTCTGAGCAAAGCTGGTGAATTGCATTGGATGGGGTTAAAGTTTGGATTTGGGAATCAAGTTAAATGAGATTCAGACTTTTTTTTTTTTTTTTTTTTTTTTTGCTATGGTCATTTAATCTTTGGGACCTTCGTTTTCTATTTGTAAAATTCTGCTGAAAATAGTACAGATTTTGCAATATCCCCAAATTGTGAGGTCTAAATGACATAATATGTCAAGTTCAAACAAATGCACAGATGAAACCAGGAATTACCATGTACGACCATTTCTCATTGTTATCTGTTCACGTCTCACCTCTTAAATTGAAAATACCCTTGAAGGAGGGAGTGTGCTTTCTTGTTTGTTTCCTGTACTATCTGGCATGTAGTTTACACTTAACATTATTTGTGATACAAATGAATGTATGTCTAAAGGCACGTGTTTATTGCTGAGGCAGCATATTTACCCCTGGTATTTGCCACAGTCTGGCTGGGCACAAATCACGAGCCACTCAAGCAGGAACAAACTTCACTTCCGAACTCCCACAGCACTCCACGCACACTCCCCAGGAACTCTCCCGAACGCCACCCATATGGCTCCTCCAGGAACACACCACACACCAACCAAAACTCCCTCTGCCGGAACTTCCCAACCAACGTGAATTCCCCAGGCAATCCTCGAGAGAACTCCAAAGTAGCGGGCGCCCAAGGCGGACAGTAAAGGTCTAATATACAATTGAATCAATCCAGCATCCTCTTAATGGCTCGCCTCTCAACCATTACTTCTGGCAAAATGCCAGGGGCCATTCCGACTCGGCTATGGCTCTCAGCAGGAATTTATCAAATATTCAGAGAGTCAAAGTAGGTGAAGCTGGCCACCTGGCCTCCGTGTTTGGAAATTTAGGCGTCCCACAAGGATGCATGTTGAGACCATGCAAAGTACGATGTTGAGATGGAGGAGTTCTTTGCTGAAGATCTTGGAAGGCCTGGTTCATGTAATTATGATTATCCACCAGTGGGTGTCACCCTTGTAACACACAAATGTATGCTTCTCTGGGAAACCCTTCACAGATGTTTGCTTCTTTCTCCAGAGTAGGGTGGGAAATGATGTTGGTCTCCAGATGACATTCATCACCATGGAGCACTCCTCACTGCACTCTCATCCAAGGGTACAAAGAGGAATTAGGGAAAGCTTTGCAAAGCATGCTTTATCTATAGGAATGGTGTTCGTTGATGGATAGGATTTGGAGAATGTTGCTTAGTGAAGTAATATCATTTAAAAAATGTTGTTTGGCTATGATAGTAGTGGCCTCTGGGGAAGAAATGTAGGGGGGATAGGAAAGGGAAGGAGACTTACTTTCACTTTTCTGTTTGTAGTTTTGTTTGCACTTCGTTAATAGATCACTCGTACACAAGATTAAAGAATAAATAAGCTGTTGTCTGGCATAATCTTGATAGTGTAATCTTTTTTCCTTCAATTAGTTTTCCTGTTACTAATTTAAGAATTTTCTATTCTGAAAAAAAAACACTGATAATGTTTTTCACAATGTTATTGCTTATTAGATTGATCTCTCATTAATTCATGTTCATGTGTTTAAATGCTTATTGTATATCTAATTGTGTAGTAGGTGTTATACAGATGTTGGAGCATGATGATGAATAACGTGTGATTTTCTAAAAACGAATAAGAATTAGAATTTTATAGAGAAATAACAGGGGACATGTTGGTTTAAAAGTTATCCTTTTTGGTTTCTAGTTGACAGATTTGCAAGTAGATATATTTACTATAAAAATGCATACATTGCAATTTTATAAGAGTACACATTTATTATGAAGTTGATGAAATTAGGTGCTTCCTACTTGGAAGTGTTAATTTTTAAAATCTGTGCTCAGAGCAATTTGCTGATATGATTCGGAAATCTCAGAAGTTATAGTAATTTTCAATCTACCAATTCCACACATAGAAATCATCCTTAGTGACTAAGATATATTTTAAATATACATACAAAAACATTTTAGTGAGAGCTGTTTATGTTGGAGAAAAGTCAGAACCAAGAAAGAAGTGTAATAATGACCCACCTTTCAGTGGAACAGTGTGGCCAGGCTGTAGCTGTAGCTAAAGCACAAGTAGAGCCTTTCAGCCATTCAGTCACCTGGGATTGCTTGTGTCCGGTGCTAGGTCCCAGGTAGGAAAATGGCAAGGAGGGGGTTCTCTACTTTGACTTTTGGGGAGAGGGGTTGGATACAGAAATGCTAAACACAATGCCATGCGGAAAGTTGAATGTTAGACCTCGAACTGATGAAAAGTCCACTATGGTTGACACAGGGAAATGGAACTTCTCCAAAGGTGGTTGGTTCCAGCTCTATTGGTGAAAATGAACTTCAGATTAAAGAGGATGAGACATCTTTAAGATGAATCTACAGTGTAAAGATGGGCTGAGAATTTATGGTCCTAAATCAGCTCAAGTCTCTAGGACTGGACAGATTAAATCCTAGACTATTGACAAAACTGACAAAGAGAACCATCGTCAGCTGCAGAGGCCTCTGTAATGAAAGTGGGGAGATGCTGGAAAACTGAGCAGCAGTCAAGATGGTTGTGATTTTCAGAAGGGTAAAGAGGATTCAAAAAAAAAACCTAGGCTTAGATCAGACAAGTGAATCACCTTAATTCTACCTCACGCAGGGTAAGATTGGGTGTCCTCAGGTTCAAGCTCCTCTTTATGACCCCTGGATTAGCGTCCCAGAGTTCCATAGAAGGTACCACAAACTATGTGGCTTGAAACCATAGAAATGTACTCTCTAATGGTTGTGGAGGATTGAAGTCCAAAGCCAAGGTTCATAGGGCCACTCGCACTCCTCTGAAGGCTATATGGAAGGCTGTCCTGGCCTCCTCCTAGCTCCTTGGAGTGGGCGGTGACCCGTTAGAGTTTCTTGGATGCTCACTCCAGTCTCTGCCTCTGTCCTCACTTGGCATTTTCCCTGGATTTATTCTCATCACATGACATTTTCCTCTTCTCATAAAGACATCAGTCATACTAGCTTGGGGCCCTCCCTAATGACCTCATTGTAATTTAAGTCTGCAAAGGCAATATTTCCAAATAAGGTCACATTCATAGGTTCCAGGGCTTAGGATTTCCACATGTCTTTCGGGGGCATACATTTCAACCCATAATAATGCCTTCTTTCTTCAACTAATCCTGTTCTGTGTTCTATACCATTATTCCATTCTGTACCATCTCTTCCACACCTGACTCCCACCACTTCCAAACTCTTTCCCATGGTTACTTTCCTCAGCAGGATTATTTCTCTTTTCCATACCGGTGACCCAAAGGGTGAACTTCAAAGTTGACAAGTGTAATTAAAAATGCAAAGACTGGTGACTATTTCACCTGGGCACAGCTTAAGGTGGGACCTAAACACTTGGTCTGACTTCGTGCCCCTACTTCATGCACCAGACCTCATCTCCCCTGTGAGGAATAAGTGTTAATACTTCCCGACTTGAAATCCAACAATATGTGTGCATAAATTTGGGCAGCCAACAATTTAGAAACGGAGGCCTTTGATTAGGGGCAGAGATTAGGACAGCCTGAAACCGGCGCTACTGTTTGGCACACTGGGACATGAAGATAAAACATGGCATACACTCATCTCTACGGAAGTAGACACATCAACTAGCTCTCGTATTTCTGGCTCACACTTCAAAGTTTGTTCAAACCCAGTGTCTGAAACAACTTCTAAAAAATGGAGGAGAAACAGTAGAAGCCACAGTTTGAGAGTCTATTAGGCAAATGGTCGAGCTCAATCTGTAGGCCTGGTTATTATTTCCACTGCATTATCAAAGGATGCCTATTTTTCATCTTCAGACCACGTTGCCAAAGAGGTAATAATAATGAAGTGTTATTCTGTGAAGGAACGGCCACGCATCGAGTGCTTACGCTTTTTGATCCAGCAGAGCCAGATGACAGTTATTCTGAGGTCAAGAGGGCAATGACGAAAGGCCAGCGAGTGCTGCAGACTGTTAGCTGGGAGGGTGTCAATTGAGGACAGATGGGTGTGCCGGTTTTAATCGGAGGATAAGAAGGCGCAGTTTCCTTGGCTCAAAATCCAGATGCATCAAAGAGTTCATAGTTTTGAAGCTCCTAAGGTGTAAGGAAGATTAAGCATCTCTCTATTTTCTCTGAGTCTGTGGGCTAATACTCTGAGAGCAGGAACCTGAATGGATGCCCAGAGGCAGCAGCATTTGTCCATTCTCCTTTTCATCTGCTTTGAATGAAAGCTGGTTTTTGTGTTTCTTGGGAATAAAGCTACTGATACCACCCCCCCCCCCCTTTTTCTTTTTTTAAGAGAAACACTTTCCTAGAGTGCAATTAGATAATTTGAATTTATTTCAAAGTGAAATAAAAAATTGAGAGCAAGATGAAACACACTTAGCCTGATGATGTCCATTTAGTAATTTTTATCCTGGCTTTCAATCTTATAAAAAGTTCCTAAGGGCATTCTGGGTGTTGTCAAATGCTGTTTTCTTCAATTCTCCAATTGTTGGTACCTTTGACTTCAGTCTAGGATTGAAAATTTGGGGGAAGACAAATACCCCATGTATCGGCTGCAGCATAGACTGTGTTGGCCTTTCAATGGTCGGGTACAGCTTCAACCAAGAAGCAATGGTTGGGCAACCTCAATATTCTAAGGGAATCACATTTCTGGGCCAGATAGTTGAGGTTTTCTGCTGCCAGTAAGTCAACCTCTGGTCTTCTGGACCCCTTGTTAAGTCTCCTGATACATTCTCCTTTAAGATGAATGAGATTAAAAGTCATCAGAATTTACCATTTGGTCTTTTTGTGTTATGGGAAATAGATAAATTATATTAACGTACAAAAAATACATTCCTAAATTTTCTATAACATTCCTCAATTTGGGATGAAAACCAACTTCCCAGGGTTGGTCTCATTCAACTCAGTCCTTCAAGGTCTCTCAAAATAAATTGTTTCACATTACTCTGGAAATAAAGTCACAACTCCCTAAAAGAATCTATAGAAACTTCATATTTTATCATCTGCTTATTCTCCAGCCTTTTAGCCAAATGGATCTACTCTCTCACCTGAGAGCCTACTGATCTCTTGGAGAAAAACCTTTCCCCCTGTACTCTTGTTCCGCCCTTTCCCCTTCCTTGCTACCTGGGTGCCATCAGGCCATTCACTGTGGAGCAGAGAGGTTAGTGACAAAGCTAGTCTGGTTTTACATCAGGCTCTGAAACTTACTACCCATATAAAGTTTGAGCAGGCTACATCACTATGTATTCTTGTTTACTATAAACTGGGAATAGATCTCCCTTAAATAGAATAGAATCTCCCTTAAATTCCCACATCCATAACCATCAAAGATGCCACAGTGGAAAGTTTAGTTTACCAAGGAGGCAAAGATGAAAGCTACACTATGTAATGTCCTGGTTTTTAACCTGCTGGTTAAAGGAATATCTTTTCCCATGCCAACTCAATATGGTAAATCTGGGATGATGTCCCCCTGCCCCTTTAACCAAGTCTTTCTTTAATAAACTCTGCAAGGCTTTATTTTATTTTTTCTAATGACAGAATCCTATCTCTGTTGTCAATCTGTTCCTATCTCAGCCTCACACTTGGTGATAAATATTCAGATGAATAAAACACATGGCCAAACACATTTGTCTGATCCAAATCTTTTACTACTGCTTTTAATATTATTGTGCACATGTGGGAGATACGGTAGGATCCACATGAAATCTTGCTCTATTATCAGCTGAAATCATTTGCTAGTAAATCACTGTTTCTCAGGTTCTGAAATTATTGGGAGGCAATAGTATGAGAAGCTAGACTATGCCTGAACCTATATAAGAAACACAGGAGAAAGATGAAGCACTCAGCTTCTCTTCAGGATTCTTTTAGATACTGGAGAGTGAGGTCTGTATACATCAAACATCTGGGGACATTGACTGAATGTTTCATTTGTCAGCCAGAGGTTTCTTGGTACAGTTCTGATTTCTCTAATCTCACTGTCTCTTTGGTCATGAAACAGCTAATCCATCTAATAACTACTCTTCCTTTCACTAAATTTTTTATTTGTTCTTACTTCTGTATTCCTAAGCTTCTGTCAGTTCCATTTAACTGAACTTCTTAAACAGTTTGGATACTGTAGTCCACGTGGAAGTGAGTAGAACCATATTAAATGCGTATGTCAAAGCATGGTGGTTAGTTGGTAGTTTTAATCCCATTAGCCATACTTCAGGGAACTTTGATTTTGGGGTCAAAGAGGCTTCTGAGCAACTTTAATATGTCATTAGGTTAATGCTCAGTGTAAATTCTTTTTTCTTTGACCTAACAAGGTAAAGCAGTAAAACTTTCCTCTGTGACCATAGCTGTGACAGGCATGTCTATTCACCCATACATTTAACAAATAGTCATACAGGTGTACTGTTTGCCAGGCACTGTGCAAGGGCAAGAAATATACTATTAACAAGTGCATTGGTGTGGACTTGGAGGAATCAGGTGAGCAGATAATTACCATATCCTGCAGTTACAGGCTGGATACTATCCCTGAAAAATTTGTGTATTGAATCCCAAACCACTAATACTCAGAATGTGCTTTTGTTTTTGTGTTTATTTGAGATAGGGCCTGTAAAGCGGTGATTAAGTTAAGACGGGATCATTAGGGTAGGATTTAACTCAATCTGTCAGCTGTCCTCATAAGATGAGGGATTTTTGACATGGCAAAGAGACTGGGGACATACGCACATGGAGATAAATACTATACAAGCCAAGGAGAGGTCTCGGAAAGAAGCAAACACCTTGATCTTGGACTTCCAACCTCCAGACTGTGAGAAAATAAATTTCTGTTGTTTAAGCCACTCAGTGAATGCCATTTTGTTATGATAAATCTAGAAAATTAATACAACTGTTGATAAGGACGTGGTCCTCTATGAGCACAAACTAGATACCTGATCTAGTCGGGTTTGGAGATAGGATTTCAAGACAGACAGGAGAAGGGAATAGCTAAATGTCCAGGGCTATTATCCTAAGCAGCCTGTACACTTTATAAAGGGATTTCCTATCAGGCTTGCAGCACAGCAGAGCACGCTCACATATAATGTGAATTCAACGGTGTGTGCACTTCCAGCATTTGCAAGGGTCTTTGCAGTTAACATGCAAAAGCAGAAATATATGGAACAATAGTTTCCAATCTTTTAAACGGAGTGTCCAATTTTGTTTTAAACTGACATTATACACAGAGCTTCAATATTTAAAACATATTTTTACAAACTCCCACTGAAGTGGATATTGAGGCCAACCGGTCGTGCTTTGCCTCTTAAAATAGTTGATGAGGCACCTCTGGATACACCAACGTTTAAAGGAAAGGTATTTAACAGACAGCACAGGGCAGAAAACTCTCCAAGACAAGAATAGAACTCGGCTTAATTGTAGACAGATATCGAACCTCCTTTCCAAAGAACAGACTAGCTTTCATGTCAGAAGTGGGTTTTTCTTAGATGTCTGACACACAGTAGGACAGGAGGGGTCCACCTAGCCTGAGCTGTAGAGAGGACTTGGAACAAAGAAAAAAAAAGCAGGACCAGAACCATGGACTGTCCACTCTGTCACTGCCTGATTTTGCACTAGAATGTTCTTAGAAGAGTGAGTTTTGAGTAAAGTGTGAATGGAGGAAGACCTTCCCTTTGCACAAGGAAGTGGAGTGGCCATTCTAGTGGAGCAAAATGGGTGAGATGATCAAGAGTGGTTGACGTATGTGCAGAAACCATGGATTGGGATATAAATTAGCCTAGAGGTCATACATACGTAGATTTTGAGAGGAGACTTTGAACTACTGAGTAAATAAATAATCAATTAGTAGAGGCCCTCAAAACATAATGAGGATTTTTCATGTCCTAGGAATTATCTATTTCCCCATATTTGGGGTCTTGGACACTTTCTTAACCTATGGAAAGTAGTTTCTTACCATCCTCTGAATTTTTGGTTTTGTCCTGGCCTTTACCTTTTGTGTGCCCTAATTCCAGAGGGTCTGTTCATTCTGGTACTAAGTCTCCATAAACCGTTCATGTGCAGATTCTAATTTGATTACCAATTAGTTGCCTTGGTCGACAGGTTTTCTGGACATCCTGTTTCCTTTTCCACTTGACTCTCTCATATTGGTTGATTTCTTAGGATGCTCACTTTTTCTCATTTCTGATTGATTCATCCTTGAGGATTTGGGAATAGGGATTGCTGATATTGGTGGTCAAGAGCAAGGATGTTCATGGGTCTTGGTACTAGGCAGTAGAAATTAAATGGGATGCACAGAAGAGTTAAAACTCTGTGCTTCTATCTGGTGTGGTCCTTTCTTCCTTTGAGCTTTCTCACTTTACATTCACAATGTCTTGTAAATTTGGTAGTCTATCTTCCGTGTACCCATGAGAGGCATACCTCTCTGGAAAAGTCTAGGAAAAGAAGCCAAAAATAGGCTGGGAATATAGCTCAGAGGCGGAGGACATGCCTAGCATGTGTAAAACCCTGGGTTTGATCCCCAGAAATGACCGTCCCCCCAAAAAAACACCCCAAATATTCCTTTGTCTGATTTTGATGAAGACGTGGGTCTTTACTCAGCCCAAGAAGAAAATATGCCAGTTCAAGATGAACCTATGTTACTGATGGGGTCAAAACAACATCTATCAATAAAAAAACATGCATTTATTTTCACGTTGTGTATTTCTCCCCATAAACTGGTTGTGATTAGGTGGTAAACCGTTGATTGAGGTTCTTGGTTTCTGGATTAATGTGATATCTACATTGCTAGCAAACTTTGCTACAGGCTTCAAGGAAGATGGATAAGTCACATGGGTGTGTCATTGATGTGAAAATGGGAAGAACCAACAAAGACGGGAGCCAGCTGATGCAGCTAAGATGGTGAAGGCCAACAGGAGGGCTGAGGTGGTAGGAATGGAGAGGGAGGAGGAGCTCATCCAGAAACTACTGTGAAGACCTTCCAAATTCCCAGGCAGATCCTTTGAGAATAGAAAATTTGAAGCAGAGTCTTGGCAGAGCTTGGTGATTGGGAAACCATGTACATGTTCTCCTGCTGCTCCAGCTTGGCAGTTGGCTTTCTGACTCAGTGGAGAGGTGATTGCACACTGAAAACTTGGCTTCAGCTTGTCCCCTCCACAGACCCCTGGAACACTGCATTTAATCAGCAGGCTGGCCATCAAGGGTCACTTGACATTTTGAAAACGTGTTTTAGATACCTGGGCAAGTCTGTTGATGCATTCTTTCAGTTTCCCTACAGAGTTGTTCCGGCTCATGGCCAATGGGCCACACCAGGCACTGCCTCCACACGTGGAATCACTTTGTTCAGGAGCCTGGGCCAGAGTGTGATGAGCTTGTCTCCATCCCGCTGTCTGACTCAGAGGTGTAGGAAACTGGAAACATCAGGACACTGTGGACTATAAGCCCCAAATCAGATACACTGGGAGCTGCAAATCAGTGGGACAGGAACAAAGGGATTCAGTGTACAAGGGCAGCCACTAGCACCAGAAAAATCATACAGAAGCTCAAGACTTTGTTTTTCCCATTGTTCCCTGCAGAATGTCTGTAAAGAAGAAAAGCAGTTATTCCACTGGGTCAAAGTACATTGCTCTCATGAGGATCATGCTTGGGATGGCTAGGACACAGGGCTTCTCTTCTTATATCCATCTATGGGGACATCATTACTCTGTGAAATAAATTAAAAATAAACATAAATTTTTAAGAGAAATAAGCCTCAAAAATAGAGGGAGATAAGGGAATTAGGCCACCCTTTTTTTTCCCACAAATAGCATATTGGTTGAATGAATATAAAGCCATGAGTGTGTTTTCTTTCTTTATAAACATTTATTTTTTAGTTGTAGTTGGACACAATACCTTTACTTTGTTTATTTTTATGTGGTGCTGAGGATTGAACCCAGGGCCTCGCACATGTTAGGCAAGTGTTCTCCCGCTGAGCCACAACCCCAGCCCCCTGTTTTTATTTTTTTTTATTGGTTGTTCACAACATTACAAAGCTCTTGACATATCATATTTCATACATTAGAATCAAGTGGGTTATGAACTCCCATTTTTACCCCAAATACAGATTGCAGAATCACATCGGTTACACATCACATTTTTACATACTGCCATATTAGTGACTGTTGTATTCTGCTACCTTTCCTATCCTAAAATATCCCCCCTCCCCTCCCCTCCCATCTTCTCTCTCTACCCCATCTACTGTAATTCATTTCTCTCCTTGTTTGTTATCCCATTCCCCTCATAACCTCTTATATGTAATTTTGTATAACAATGAGGGTCTCCCTCCATTTCCATGCAATTTCCCTTTTTTTCCTCCCTTTCCCTCCCACCTCATGTCTCTGTTTAATGTTAATCTTTTCTTCCTGCTCTTCCTCCCTGTTCTGTTCTTAGTTGCTCTCATTATATCAAAGAAGACATTTGGTATTTGTTTTTTAGGGATTGGCTAGCTTCACTAAGAATAATCTGCTCTAGTGCCATCCATTTCCCTGCAAATTCCGTGATTTTCTCATTTTTTAGCGCTGCGTAATACTCCATGGTGTATAAATGCCACATTTTTTTTTTATCCATTCATCTATTGAAGGGCATCTGGGTTGATTCCACAGTCTAGCAATTGTGAATTGTGCTGCTATGAACATCGATGTGGCAGTATCCCTGTAGTGTGCTCTTTTAAAGGTCTTCAGGAAATAGTCCAAGAAGGGCAATAGCTGGGTCAAATGGTGGTTCCATTCCCAGGTTTCCCAGGAATCTCCATACTGCTTTCCAAATTGGCTGCACCCGTTTGCAGTCCCACCAGCAGTGTACAAGAGTACCCTTTTCCCCACATCCTCGCCAGCACTCATTGTTGTTTGACTTCATCATGGCTGCCAATCTTACTGGGGTGAGGTGGTATCTTAGGGTGGTTTTGATTTGCATTTCCTTGACTGCTAGAGATGAACATTTTTTCATGTACTTGTTGACTGATTGTATGTCCTCCTCTGTGAAGTGTTTGTTCATGTCCTTGGCCCATTTGTTGATTGGGTTATTTGTTTTCTTATTGTCTAATTTTTTGAGTTCTTTGTATACTCTGGATATTAGGGCTCTACCTGAAGTGTGAGGAGTAAAGATTTGTTCCCAGGATGTAGGCTCCCTATTTACCTCTTATTGTTTCTCTTGCTGAGAAAAAACTTTTTAGTTTAAGTAAGTCCCATTTGTTGATTCTTGTTATTAACTCTTGTGCTATGGGTGTCCTATTAAGGAATTTGGAGCCCGACCCCACAATATGTAGATCGGAGCCAACTTTTTCTTCTATCAGACGCAGAGTCTCTGATTTGATATCTAGCTCCTTGATCCACTTTGAGTTGACTTTTGTGCATGGCGAGAGGAGGGGATTCAGTTTCATTTTGTTGCATATGGATTTCCAGTTTTCCCAGCACCATTTGTTGAAGATGCTATCCTTCCTCCATTGCATGTTTTTAGCTCCTTTATCAAATATAAGATAGTTGTAGCTTTGTGGATTAGTCTCTGTGTCCTCTATTCTGTACCATTGGTCCACCTGCCTGTTCTGGTACCAGTACCATGCTGTTTTTATTACTATTGCTCTGTAATATAGTTTGAAATCTGGTATCGCTATACCACCTGATTCACACTTCCTGCTTAGAATTGTTTTTGCTATTCTGGGTCTTTTATTTTTCAATATGAATTTCACAATTGCTTTATCTATTTCTACAAGAAATGCCATTGGGATTTTGATTGGCATTGCATTAAACCTATAGAGAACTTTTGGTAATATCGCCATTTTGATGATGTTAGTTCTGCCTATCCATGAACAAGGTATATTTTTCCATCTTCTAAGATCCTCTTCTATTTCTCTCTTTAGGGTTCTGTAGTTTTCATTGTATAGGTCTTTCACCTCTTTTGTTAGGTTGATTCCCAAGTATTTTATTTTTTTTGAGGATATTGTGAATGGAGTAGTTGTCCTCATTTCCATTTCAGAGGATTTGTCGCTGATATACAGAAATGCCTTTGATTTATGTGTGTTGATTTTATATCCTGCCACTTTGCTGAATTCATTTATTAGTTCTAGTAGTTTTTTTGTAGACCATTTTGGGTCTTCTAGGTATAGAATCATGTCATCTGCAAATAGTGAGAATTTAAGTTCTTTTCCTATTTTTATGCCTTTAATTTCTTTCATCTGTCTAATTGCTCTGGCCAGTGTTTCGAGAACTATATTGAATAGAAGTGGTGATGGGGGCATCCCTGTCTTGTTCCAGATTTTAGAGGGAATGCCTTCAATTTTTCTCCATTCAGAATGATGCTAGCCTGAGGCTTAGCATAGATAGATTTTACAATGTCGAGGTAGGTTCCTGTTATCCCTAGTTTTGCTAATGTTTTGAACATAAAGGGATGCTGTACTTTGTCAAATGCTTTTTCTGCGTCTATCAAGATGATCATATGGTTCTTATCTTTAAGTCTATTGATGTGGTGAATAACATTTATTGATTTCCGTATATTGAACCAT
The DNA here is from genome assembly GCF_964194105.1 of Spermophilus citellus. Lineage (NCBI taxonomy): Eukaryota > Metazoa > Chordata > Mammalia > Rodentia > Sciuridae > Spermophilus > Spermophilus citellus. Next base: position 148,479,695 of record NC_138187.1, read on the forward strand.
CCTTGCATCCCAGGGATGAATCCTACTTGATCATGGTGCACAATTTTTTTGATGTGCCTTTGTATCCGATTCGCTAGAATTTTATTGAGGATTTTTGCATCTAGGTTCATCAGAGATATTGGTCTGTAGTTTTCTTTCTTTGAGGTGTCTTTGTCTGGTTTCGGAATCAGGGTGATGTTGGCCTCATAGAATGAATTTGGCAGAGCTCCCTCTTTTTCTATTTCCTGAAATAACTTGAAAAGTATTGGTATTAATTCTTCTTTAAAGGTTTTGTAAAACTCCGCTGTATACCCATCCGGTCCTGGGCTTTTCTTGGTTGGTAGTCTTTTGATTGCTTCTTCTATTTCATCCATTGATATTGGTCTGTTTAAATTGTGTGTATCCTCCTGACTCAGTCTGGGCAAATCATATGACCTAAGAAATTTATCAATGTCTTCACTATCTTCTATTTTATTGGAATATAGGTTTTCAAAGTAATTTCTAATTGTCTTCTGTATTTCTGTAGCATCTGTTGTGATATTGCCTTTTTCATCTCGTATGTTAGTAATCTGAGTTCTCTCTCTTCTTCTCTTCCTTAGCATGGCTAAGGGTCTGTCGATCTTGTTTATTTTTTCAAAGAACCAACTTTTTGTTAATTTTTTCAATAGTTTCTTTTGTTTCAATTTCATTGATTTCTGCTCTGATTTTAATTATTTCTTGCCTTCTGCTACATTTGCTGTTGTTTTGCTCTTCCTTTTCTAGGGCTTTGAGATGAAGTGTGAACTCATTTATTTGTTGGTTTTCCTTTTTTTGAGGAATGACCTCCAGGCGATGAATTTCCCTCTTAAAACTGCTTTCATTGTGTCCCATAGATTCCGATATGTTGTGTCTGTATTTTCATTTATCTCTAAGAATTTTTTGATTTCCTCCTTTATGTCTTCTGTAACCCATTGATCATTCAGTAACGTATTGTTCATTGTCCATGTGATATAGGATTTTTCCTTCTTTTATCACTGATTTCCAGTTTCATTCCATTATGATCTGATAAAATGCATGGTATTATCTCCACTCCTTTATATTTACTGAGGGTTGCCCTATGGCATAATATATGGTCTATTTTTGAGAAGGATCCATGTGCTGCTGAAAAAAAAGTATATCCACTTGATGATGGTTGATATATTCTATAGATGTCAGTTAAGCCTAGGTTATTGATTGTGATATTGAGGTCAATAGTTTCTTTATTCAACTTTTGTTTGGAGGATCTGTCCAATGGTGAGAGAGGTGTGTTGAAGTCACCCATGATTATTGTGTTGTGGTCTATTTGATTCTTGAACTTGAGGAGAGTTTGTTTTATGAACGTCGCAGTGCCATTATTTGGTGCATAAATATTGATAATTGTTATGTCTTGTTGGTGAATGGTTCCTTTTAACAGTATATAATGTCCTTCCTTATCCCTTTTGATTAACTTAGTCTTGAAGTCGATTTTATTCGATATGAGAACGGCCACCCCTGCTTGCTTACGAGGACCGTGTGCATGGTATATTTTTTCCCAACCTTTTACCTTGAGCCTGTGTATGTCTTTTCCAATCAGATGTGTCTCCTGGAGGCAGCATATTGTTGGATTTGTTTTTTTAATCCATGTTACCAGCCTATGTTGCTTTATTGGAGAGTTTAAGCCATTAACGTTTAGAGTTACTATTGATATATGGTTTGTACTTCCTGCCGTGTTTGATTATTTATCTATTTTTTTTTCTAATTTAGTTTTTCTCCATGATTAGCTTTCCCCCCATCCTCTGTCTTTACTGAGGCACTTCCCGCTGATGGTTTTGGTTATTGTTTTTCATTTCTTCCTCGTGTAGAGTTTTGCTCGAGACGCTTTGCAATGCTGGTTTTCTGGCTACAAATTCTTTTAGCTTTTGTTTATCATGAAAGATTTTTATTTCGTTGTCGTATCTGAAGCTTAATTTTGCTGGATACAGAATTCTTGGTTGTCATCCATTGTCTTTCAGTGTTTGAAATACGTTGTTCCAGGATCTTCTCGCTTTCAGCGTCTGTGATGATAAATCCGTTGTTAACCGTATTGGTTTACCCCTGAATGTAATCTGTCTCCTTTCTCTTGTAGCTTTTAATATTTTCTCTTTGTTCTGTATATTGGATATCTTCATAACAATGTGTCTTGGCGTTGGTCTACTGTGATTTTGTGTGCTTGGTGTCCTGTATGCATCTACAATTTGTATATCTGTTTCCTTTTTTATTTCTGGAAAGTTTTCTGTAATTATTTCATTCAGCAGGTTACTCATTCCCTTGGTTTGAATCTCTGTACCTTCTTCTATCCCGATGACTCGTAAGTTTGGTTTTTTTATGTTATCCCATAACTCTTGGATGTTTTTCTCGTGATTTTTACCAGCCTTTCTGAGTTGGCTAGACTCTTTTCAAGATGATATATTTTGTCTTCATTCTCTGACGTTCTGGCTTCTACTTGCTCCACTCTGTTAGTGATACTCTCAATTGAGTTTTTAATTTGGTTTATCGTTTCCTTCATTTCTAGAATTATTGTTTGATTTTTTTTATAATCTCTATCTCCTGATGAAGATGCTTAACTTCTTCTTTTATCTGTTTATGTAATTCATTTTCAATGTGATCTTTAAGGTTCCTTTCCATCTGTCTAAGGTGTTCCTTGAGTTCTTTATATGGCCATTTTTCTGATGACTGCAGGTCCTCCTGAATATTTAGGCTGTCCTTCATTGTTTGTACTCCTTTTCTTCCTTGCTTTTTTATGCTCATGATACTTCTTGTTCTGTTTGACTGCTGAGTTACTGTTTACTCTTATAAATTTATTTGATGCTTGGGAGGAGAGGTATTAGAAGGGAAGGGAAAAAGTCACTAAAGAGAGTGAGTGTAGGCAGGTAGAATTCAAGAAAGGGGGAATAAGAAAATTGAAAAGAAATGAAAAGACAAAAGAAAAATGAAAAGAAAGAAAGAAAAACCGAAAAAATAAAAATTTAAAACCAAAAAAAAATTATAATGATAATAAACAAATGGAAATTAAAGTTTAAAAAATAATAGTAATAATAATAGAATAAAAAGAATTAAAAAATTGAAACCATTAATAAGAAAGTTGAACAACAACAACATCAACAACAAAAAGTGAAAATAAAATTTTAAAAAAATACCAATAATAATCATTAAAAAAATAGTAATAATAATAAATGCAGTCATAGAGCTCAATTAACTTCTAGTAGGTGGAGCTATGCCCACTGGGCCAGGCTTCTCTTCTTGATAGGTGGGATCCAATCACTGTGCAGCAGCTCTTCCTCCCAGACTGTGCGGGTCTCCAATCCTGAGTGCCTAGGGCCTTCTCTTGTGTTTCCTCAAGCCAGGCCCCGCTCACCTGTGACGCTCACAACAATACTGGCTACACGCCGGGTCTGCTGCTCCTTGGAGCCCTGTTTCCATGGATGCCTGGGCACACCCTTTCTGTTTGCCTCCCTCAGACCCTAAGTTTGTAGAGCTTGGGGCTGAGGACCCCCAGCGAATTTGTTTGCCCTCAGGTAGCAACTCCCCTGCTAGCTGGTGCAAGGGACCTCTGTTGTCAGCAGAGGGATACCCTGCGTCTGACTTTCGTGCTCATTTGGCTTTTACCTCTGTGAGATCAGGTGGGCCGACTAGTTATTTCAGCGGGATCATTAGTGCTGAGTCACGAGAAGCAGGCGAACCAGAACTAGAATGCAGCCCATTCTGGGCTCGGTGTGTTCTGAGAAGGGCAGACTGTTCGCCCGGGATCCCCTTCAGCTCAACAGTGCCTAATGGTCCTGAGCGAACAGTATTTTGACAGTTTACTTCTCCCTATGCTCGCGCAGCTGAAGGGGTTAGAGACTTGATCTCTCCACGTCCGCCGCCATGTTGGATCACTTAGATTTTTAAATTGTCACTCATCTTATCAGCTGTTCCATTTAACTCAGCAGCTCACTCATGCGGTGAAGAGTCTGCTCTATGGTGCTCTGCAGGAAGCGGTGGCGGCCCAGCTGTGGCCTTCGGGACCCCTGGGGAGGGGGTGCGGGTGGGGGAGGGGAGGCAGCGCCTCGGGGCCTGCGCAGGCCAGGTACTGGACACGTGGGAGAGCGGGCGGTGTGGGGGAAAGAAATTGAGATCTAGATTTAGGGACTGAGCGTGGGAGGAGAGACAGTGGGGCAGAAGCAAAGCAGAAAGGTGGAGAGGAGAAGGAGAAGGGGCCGAGGGAGCTGGGCAGTTTGGGGGCTGCAGCCTTACTGGTCGCGCTGAAGTCGTGATGGACTCACTCCACCTTGACTGGATTCGTGGCGGATTCACTCCACCTAGGCCCCTTTCTTGACACGGTGCTGAGTCTTTGTCGACAGATCTCCTTTAATGATCTTTACTTCATCTTTTAAGACTCGGCAACATATGCTGCGGGCGCGGCGGCTTACTCACTTCCCGCCGCCATCTTCGCAACCTTCCCCGATCACCCCCTGTTTTTATTTTTAAGACATCTGGTAGAGTCGGTCCTCCTTACCTCCCCCATCTTGCCAATGGTATCCTCTTCCTTCTCCTCCTTCATCTATTTTGTTATCTCCCATTCACTGGGGATAATAGAAACTCAAGACCCAGCATGATCACACTCTTCCTCAGAGTGGAAGACTCTTCAACTTGCAGCTCTTTGTGTTTTTTTTTTTTTTTTTTTTGGATGGGGGTTACCAGGGATTTAACTCAGTGTCACTGAAACACTGAGTCACATCCCTAGCCCTATTTTTTTTTTTTTGTATTTTATTTAGAGACAGGTTCTTACTGAGTTGCTTAGTGCCTTGCTTTTTGCTGAGGCTGGCTCTGAACTCGCAATCCTCCTCCTGTCTCGGCCTCCCTAGCTGCTGGGATTACAAACGTGTGCCACCATGCTGCCTAACTTGCAACTCTATATCTCTAGTGCCTACATCATTTGTGGCATAGAAGAATGAAAAATGGTAATCTGTTGTATGATAATAATAGCTAACAAAAAGTACTGGGGCCGAGTTGGAAGTACGTCTTTTGATTCTGAAGTACAAAGCAGTATTATAAATATTCCCATTTTAAAGATGAGAAGACAGGTTTAGTGCAATTTAGAGCTGCTTAAGAAATGGAGATCATTGTGAATTCAGATTATCCGACTCCAGATAATCTACAAATTGAATGTAATCTCTGTTAAAATCCCACAGCCTTTTCTGAAGAAATACAGGCTGATCCCTAAATGTATGTGGAAATTCAAAGGGATAAGTATAGTCAATAATATTGAAAACAAAAAAGGGTAGAGGGAACTTTCTTATTATATAATATACTATAAAGCTACAGCAATAAATCTATAGTTAATTCATTTTGACAAAGGTCATTAACAAATCTGTTTCATTTGTGTCACTTACGCCATTGGGTACTGACAGCATACGAGGAGGAGTCACACAAATGAATGAATTGGAGCCAGAAATATGTATGATTTTTCAATGACAGCTAGACATCTATCACTATTAAGTAATTCTTTAATTGCCTCTAATTTGTTCCATCGCCAATTTTCCACAGGAACTATAAAAAATTGATCCCCATCCTTACCTCTGAAAGCCTTAGCATATGCTCTATTTCTCTCCAGTCCTTGGAGACTTACTGATCCATCACTCATCCTTACATTCTTGCTGCCCTTTGCTCCTGTTATTTTCTGTTTTAGTCAGGGTTTTCACTGCTGTGACCAAAAGGATCTGACCAGAACAAAGGTAGAGGAGGAAACATTTATTTGGTGGCTTATGGTTTCAGTGGTCTTAGTCCATAGAGGGTCGGCTCCATTCCTCAGGGTTCGAGGAGAGGCAGAACAAGATGGCAGAATAGTGTGGCAGAGGGAAGCATCTCACATAATCAGAGAGCAGAGAGAGAGAAACTCCATTCTCCATATACACAATATATACCCCAATAGCCACATTCCCAATGAACCACTTCCTGCAGTCATACCTGACTTGCCTCTAGTTCCCATTCAGTTAATCCTATCGGGGATCAATTAACTGATTAGGTTAAGGATATAGCCCAATCATTTCTCTTCCAAACCCTCTTGCATGGTCTCACATGTGAACTTTTGGGGGACACCGCATCTAAACCATAATGTGGACTGAATTATGTTCCCTCAAATTCACATGTTGAATCTCTACTCCCAATACGATAGTACCTGAAAATAGGATTTTAAAGGAGAAAATCGGATTAAAAGAGTTTTTAAGGGTGGGGCCCTAATCCAGTGACTGGAGTTCTTATAGAAGAGAGGAAGAGACACCAAGAATGTGGGCACATAGATGAAAGGCCAAGAGAAGACACAGTGAGAATGTGGGCATCTCTAAGCCAAAGAGGGAGGACTCGGGAGAAACTAGATCTGCCAACACCTTGATCTTGAACTGCCAGCCTCCAGAACTATGAGAAACAAATTTATGTCACTTAAGCCACCCAGCTATGAAATTTTGTTATGGCATCCCCAGAAGACTAAGATGACACTTCTTATTCATTCGTGATAGCCTCCCCTCTGTTTTAGATTAAACTCTTCCCATATTCTCCAGAACCTTGCTCTATCAATTATTTCCCTCTTTCTTTATCTTTAATCATCCAATAGATTTTGGTTCTTATATTAAATATGAAATCAATAGACCCATAGTTTTTTTTTTTTTTTAGTCATCAGATATGCTCCCTTTATTTCACAGCGTTTGGAGGAAGGAACCCTTCTCACTCTGTGTTCTTACTGCAAATTCCTGGCCTCTTGTGGCAGAGATTCATAGTAGCATTCTTTTTCATAATTACAGCATGGAGTTCAACTAAGAAGTTATTTTTCTTGGTATTCCCTTGTAGGTATTCAGTTATGACCTGTGAGGTATAAGTGAAAGTGTTATGTGGTAACTTCTGAGAAATTCCCTTAAAGGGAAGCATGTGTCGTCGTCCTCTTTCTCCTTCCTGTCTGAAATGTGGGCTCTAACTTGCTTTGAGTAGGACTGTTTTTTCCACTGTACCTTGTACAAACTTTTATTATAATTATCATAATGAATTATAATCATTTATTTTCACATGTGAATTGTAACTGGGCCATAAGCATCTTTTCAGTTTTGTATTCATCGTGTTTATCAGTGAGTCTAGTACAAAGTAAGAATGTGAATAAATATGTGGATAATTGAATGACTTCTATGGCTAGCTTTGATCATCATAGATCTTGGTCCTTTCTTTTTTTTTTTATAATTTTTTTATTGGTTGTTCAAAACATTACAAAGCTCTTGACATATCATATCTCATACATTAGATTCAAGTGAGTTATGAACTACCTTTTTTACCCCAAATACAGATTGCAGAATCACATCGGTTACACATCCACATTTTTACATAATGCCCTATTAGTAACTATTGTATTCTGCTACCTTTCCTATCCTCTAAATGAAAAAGGCAGGTACAACACAAGCTTCATTTACATTTTGTTTATTATTGGCTTTCACCAACATGGTTGTAGGTCCAGAGGAAAGGAGGAGTGATGGGGATAGGTTCTGGGGACAGCGTCAGCCTCTGACAAGAGACTTCAGAGAAGGCCACTGCAGGTTATTTAGGCAAGGAAGAACAACTTCCTCACACAGAGAAGAATGGGTGTTTCTGGATGCTTCTTTGTCAAAAATTGATTTTTGAGCTTTCCAACTTTATCAACATCTGCACCCTTGTCTCCGTCCAAAATTTTAGGACCATACTTCTTTCCCAATCAGTGCCTTAGCCTGGACTTCAAAGTCCCCATGAGTTTGTGAATTTAATTTGTATTACAATTCAGCCACTCTGGATTAAAACTTGATTGAACTTTAGAAACCATGGCTCTGCCATTGTGAGAGTAGAGAATTTCTTTTGTGTCATCACTCAATGCACATTCCTTTTGCAAATCTTTAACTGGAAATAAAGCCCTGAGCTTTTTATTTTCTGTCTTCAAGTTCTCCAGTACACTTAGAAGCAAGGAGCAAACAAGCAACCTTTTCATGCTTTCCATTTTCAATAAACTGATCTGGAGGAGTAAACCTAAACCCATGAATATGAGCTACATCCCATGCATTGTTCTCTGTTAACCAACTTAGGCTGCCATAACAAAATATGACTGAAATAACAAATTTCTTTGCTGAAAGGGGTGGAGCCTAGCAAGTCTGGTGGAGCTTGGTTTCTGGTGAGGGCACTCTTTCCGGCTTAGAGAGGGCTGCCTTCCTTACTCTGCTTTCATATGGTAGTTGTGGTGGAATGGCGATAAAAACAGATGTCTCTTCTCATGAGGATGCTGATCCTATCATAGTAAGGTCACACTCTTGTGACCTCATCTAACCTTATTTACCTTATCTTCATATGTGGTCACATTTAGGGTTAGGGTAAAAGATGAGTTTTGGGAGTCACAGAGCAGTTCCAGAGCAGTCTTTCACCATCTTTAACCATCTTCAATGGAGGTCTCATGCAAGAAAAGCTAGGGCTCTTTGTCACAGAAATGAACATGTATCTGGCACAGGAGTTGTAGAACGTGAAGGATTCAGTGGGAGGTAGGACAATTGTGGGCTCTCTAATGTTCCACACCAACATGACGAGCTAATAGTGAAAAGGTATGTGACTTGAAATAGTACCTACCACTCCTGCAGTGACCTTCTCAGTGTAAAAGGACACGGCCACAGCTTCATTTCTACTTTCCAGATCTTATGCAAATGTCTCATGTGGCCCACAATTTGAATGGTACAGAGAAACAAAATGTAGTTCTAGCTTATCTAAACTGACACAGCAGAGAGAAAACACTTCTGGACTAGAAAAGTTTTTAATGGAGTGCCATGATCTCTTAGATGGTTTTTAACCATTAGTTCTATACAAAGTGGAGTGTATCGCAGAGCAGGAGTGAGAAAGGAACTAGCTAGGAGTGGACTGTATGCGACAATGGTGGCCTTGCTTAGAATGGTAGTGGGGATGATAGTCATACTTTGATGGACTTAATATGCGGAGTTTGGAAAGTGTCAAATTATCACTCCCAGGGTTTCAGTGTGAGTAACTGGATGAATGGTAGTACAATTAATATAGCTGGAAAAAACCAGGGGAGAGGGGCTGGAGTTATGGCTCAGTGGTCGAGCGTTTGCCTCACACGTATGAGGCACTGGATTCAATCCTCAGTGCCACATAAAAATAAATAAAATGAAGGTATTGTGTTCATCTACAACTAAAAAATATTAAAAAAAAAAACCAGGGGAGGAAAGGGGTTTCTGTAGGCATGCATGTATTTAGAGGGCAATAGATACTTAAGCCAATTGTTTATTGAATTAAGTAATAGCTTATTGGTCTCAAACAACTAGAAGTCCTGGGGTAACCATCTCAGGGCTTATAAAACGGTTCAACAGGGGCTGGGGCTGTGGGTCCAGAGTGCTTGCCTAGTACATGCGAGGTCTTGTGTTTGATCCTTAGCACATAAAAATAAATAATAGAGGTATTATGTCCAACTATAACTAAAAAATATTTTAAAAAATAAATAAAATGGTTCAACATTATCATAGAAGGTTCCAGGCTCTTCCTCCCAACCTCCCTCCCTATCTACCTTCCTTCTCTATCCTTATTATGTAGGCTTTTGTCCTCAGAGTTGTCACAGCATTATTACAAGATGGTTATTGTTTCCCTATGCATGTTCTAATCACAGAATGATGGGTTTGGGCAAAGGACAAAACAGGCATGCCATCAATACTTACCTATTTATTTTTGGTACCAGGGATTGAACCCAGGGACACTCAACCACTGAGCCACATTCCCCAGCCCCTTTTTATATTTTATTTAGAGACAGGGTTTAAGTTGCTGAGGTTGGCTTTGGACTTGTGATCCTCCTGCCTAAGCCTCCTGAGCCACTGGGATTAAAGGCATGTGCCAACGTGCCGGGCCATTAAAAGTCCTAAGTCTGAGGAGTAAAGCAGGTTTATTGATTCAAGTACAGTACATTTCCCCAAGTTCTAAGTGAGATATCACAACATATTGGGGGGGATGTTTATGATTAAATACCTTGGAAAAGGTTGGCTTGAACAACTTAAACTCGTTACTGACCTTTTAAGATCCTTTAAATGTACAGTGTTCATAGTAAATCTTTTATAGGAGGACATATTATACAGTACTTCTTAAAAACTTGTTTGACTCTGAAATGCCTTTGACTCAAAGTACCTTTTGTTGGACTAGCGTTCTATACACTGTTCTTTGGTAAACTTAACTGAGAGCTTCACACATGGATGAGACACATTTTTCAGGGTTCTTTGAAGGATTTTTACTTAGGATCACATTATTCAATCCTAGGCCATGATTTGGCCTTCACTAGTTTAATATCTATCATAGGTGAGAGGTGACAAGATCACTGTTTAGATGGCTGAGGAAACTTGTACTGAAGATGTCATTTGACTTGAAGCCTGAGGAGATAGAGAAAGGAGGGCATTTCTGCCACTAACAAGCTGTGATGTCTAAAGAAAGGGCCCTATAAAATGAATAATAATACCACCTATTTCAAGGGCTGTTGTGATGTATACATATTTATATATGATCATAAATATGTTACAGCTGTAAGGAAACACATTTCAGGTTCGGAAAAAAGTTGTAAAAATTTTATTCAGAGTGACTTTATTGTGACATTGTTTTTTTATAAAATAATTTTATAAAAGAGCCCATCAAGATATTATATAGAAAATACATACTAAGGTAATATATATACACTTCATAAAAATAGAATACATCTTGGCAATTGCTTACAGAGTCTGGTACCACCATGTACAGTGTATTGACATTTAACGTGTTAATTTGAACATAGATTAAAAAAATAAACCTGTCTTATTGGCATTTTAAAAAATTGTTTTCCTTGACAGAAAAGTTAAAAAAAAAATTGTAAAAGTTACGGTAGCTAACTGAAAGACTGGATCAAAATGTTAGAGCAAAGATCCGTGCCATTGACAATCAGCTGGGGACAAAGTAAATTTTTCTATTACCATAAGTTGTTCAGATGATTTAACAAATCAATAAAAATGATATCTTTATTTTGGATGTTCTGTCAAGGTAAGCACCATTTGGAGTTAAACTCTCTGGTAGTGGTACTATATTTGCAAAATGTGGTATTCCCCTCTCCTGCCTTAAATGAAAATAGTTGTCCTTTTATAAAAAGTATCAGTACTTAAAATCTTATGAAATAATGAAAATTTTTTTCATCAAAACACAGAGCAACTAGTTTATTCTGAAAATAATCAAATGCTCAAAAATCGACTTAACTTTGAATTAGTTGTTTTTGTTTCATTTTGTTTTATAAACATCACTGCTATGTCCTGTTAGATATTCAGAATCATCTTTGGGAAGTAACTGCTTGAGTGTAATAAATAAAGAAAATAATAAGGGACTCCTAGACCTTACTAAAATATATGACCATGGCGGGAGCATCAAAATACCTCAGCAGTATCAAGGAAGGCACACGAAACAGGAGAGCACCATTTTCAAGTTGCCAAGTTTGCAACTGTTGAGGCGAAGTTGACTGTAAGGAATAAAATGTGGTTTAACTGTGTGAAGAGGTTCTGGAGAGCTTCTTAGTATGGATAGGCGGAGACGGCTATATAAACGATGAATGTGGTCTGATATTCAATGGTCCCATTGGCACTGTAGGATAAAGCTCGAACCCTCATGCGGTAGGTCTCTGGCTCTCGAAGTGGCCGGGTGGTATACACCACCCCCTTCAGGTTTTCATCCCTTAAGGCAAAGGGAACTGTCTGTTCCTCATCCACCATGAGGAAAGTTGTCCTGGGATGCATCACTCCATCTTGCGTGTATGCAACCAGCCGGATTAAATCTTGATTGGCAGCTATTCCAAATGGGAGGGAGACAAGTTTATACTCCAAGGCATATGGGCTCAAGGCACATTCCAAATCATTGGGTGGACAGTTCTTGAGGCAGAACCTAAGGACAACAAACATGGAATATACAAAGTTATCTGGTTTGGAGGCAAGAGAGAGCATGAGCCAGGTGACTATGACAACATTTAGGCATTAAATGCAGAAGCCAGTAAGACTGCAAGAGCAGTAAGACTCACCCCATGCTCTGTTACTAAGTCATGCCAGATGGCTAAGAGATTATGGTCTAGAGTCAAGTATCCATCTCCGTTCCATTAAAAGCAAGAAACGTTGGAGCTCTTGAAGTAAGCACAAATACCGTGTGTTGCATAGGGCCACTGCAATCTATGCCATCACTTTTGGCTGCCAAGGTTCCCCAGAACGGTCCCCAGCATAAAAACACCATGTAACCAACGTCTAGAACTCTCCCTCTGCAAAGAGCATCTGGTGGGGCTCGTTGGTGACTGAACCAAGGTCTCATGGATACTTTACTGTTGAGATGCCCAGCTCCAAGTGTACATTTCTTTGAAATGAAAAGTCAGTTTTGAAAACAAAAGCATCTGTACATATATTGGCAACAAATACTTCTTAAAAGGAGGAATACAAGCTATTTTTAAAATTATAACATCTATCCTAACACTGTTTGAAAGCTGAAATATGATACACTGATATTTGGCTTATTTTTCTAAAAATCCTGGCCCCGGGGGAGAACTTCCTTTGTAATTATCTTTCATATTTAAGATAATTAGATTAAAAACCATATTTTCTTTTTCCAGAGCCCACACTGACTGCTTTTTAAGTCATGATGACTTTCAAATTGTTGCCAGAAATCCAGAGGGGGAGGGAAAAAAAAGCAGAGGACCATTGAAGAAGATATGGATTCTTTAGTCATAGTATTTCTAGACATTTCATAAGTCCATAATTCTAATTTTCTCCTTTCCTATTCCCATAAGACCAATTACAAATAGGTTTTTTTTTTTTTTTGGTGGATTCTGAGCAAACCACACTTAACCACGGTCCAGTAACTTGGTAGGCATGACCAAGAGTCAAACTGAGTGTGAGCCCCAATGAGTATCTGGCTTTAAGAACCTCTTCTCCTTAGTAGGCACCATCCAGAATGAACATTATCACTGTTTTCAAGCATCCTGTTACCTTGGTACCTAGTCTGGGCATAACATTTCCAAAAGAGGAGGGAGAACATAGAACAGTTTATTTAGAACCAAGCAAAGACTGAGACAGCAGGAAGTGTCAGCAAGACAACAAACATGGGCAGACTACTGACTCATCCTCGCTCATCTCCATCCTCCCATTGCCCCGCGAGTCATCCTAACCACAGACAAGGTACTGCTTGGAGTGCTCTACATGCTGAGAGCACTTAGAACTGAGGCTTCACAAATGGAAACTGGGACATTTCCAAGAAAGGCAGGCTCTATCACACCTAAGATGCTCTCTGAAGAGGTAGAGTTCTAGATGTTGGTTACACGGTGTTTCTGTGCTGGGGACAGTGTTCTGGGAAACCTTGGCAGCCAAAAGTGATGGCACAGGTTGCAGTGGCTGCTGAGCTCACTTCTTGCCCGTTCATGTCACCCCACAACCCCCGTGAGTTGGTGGAAAGTCTGAGTTAACATGGGCACAGACAGGGTGCAGACTGGAGAGAGATGAAGGATTCTTCAGAAGCTTGTCTGGGATGAGAGAGCCAGACATACCCTGAAATAGGATGCCGCTGGTAGTTGGGTGGGCAGGGTGTGTCGATGCACTGGTAGCTTCCTCTCATGTTGAAGCACATGCGATTGGGCCCACACTGTACATTCTGTTCCAGACACTCATCCACATCTAGGCAGAGCAAAGGAAAACACAGCATCAGCAACGGGGGGTCAATGAGCTGCCATTGTGGATATCTGCAATATGGTGGCCTAACTTCTCATGAATGAATTCAGTGTCATACCTAAGTTTCAACCATGAAATGGTAATCATGTTCCCTGGTGTAGATTTCTGAAAAACACTTCAAAAAATAAGAGCTATAAAAGGAGAAGGGGGCTATTAAGAGCTCTCTGGTGTCTTTTATATTTGAAAAATAGAGTACACTTGAGTTTGTAAAGCAAATAATATTTTAAATGCACTACAAACAAGCTAAAAAATCTAAAGCACACTTGTGGATGCTTTTGCAAAGTAAAGAGACACAATAAAGAATAAAAGGTCCAGGATGAAATGAATGACCCCCAAGCTATTCAAATTTGACTAAAGGGAGCACAGTCCACCTGAGTCTATCCTCACCTGGTGGCAGAGGAGGCTCATCCTACTGTAACAGTAATATGGGGGAAATATGCAAACAAACCATCTTTATTTTGTTTTCTGCACAGGTGTTAAGGAGAAACAATTAAAACACTAGAACTAAGGACAATTAAAACAGAACTTAAAGAAACAGGTACCCATTGGCCAGCACCTATTTCATGATAGAAGTGCAGTCAGGACGCACCTCTTAGGAGAACTGATTTGGGTTTATTTCATTGTACTTTTTCCCTCCTGCACACAGGATATAGGTTTATTCAATCACTTAAGGAGGTGGAATGCTCCTTACAAGTGCCTACATACAGCTATCTGACTTTGACTTTGAACTTAGCCAGGCATGCTGGTGCACACCTGTAATCCCAGCAGCCTGGGGAAGCTGAGGCAGGAGGATCGCAGGTTCAATGCCAGCTTCAGCTGGCTCAACTTAGTGAGACCCTGTCTCCAAATACAAAATGAAAAAGGCTGAGAATGTGGCTCAGTAGTAAAGCACCCCAGGTTCAATCCCCAGTACCAAAAAAAGAAAAAAAACTTCCCCTCAGTTTTTCTAATTAGCCTCATTTAGCCCCCAATCACTCTCCTCACTGTTCTTAAACAAACAAACAAACAAAAACAAAACCACTAAAACAAGAAAGGAAGGAGGTACTGTATGACTATGTAATAATGACTCCTGTTATTATATAATTATAATGCACCAATAAAACAAACAGAAGTTAAAAAACAAATCATACTTTTAACAGTGTAGTGATGTTTAATTTCTATAATATTCTTTAAATATTTAATAAAAACTAAACTATGGGCTTATAATTATTATGGCTATCAGAAACAAATCCCAAAATGAGCTGAAAAATTTCAGATTTGGAAGATAAGAATGCATTTAACCAAGTGTTTCTGGATACTTTCAAAAAATAATTTCAGATGAAAATATTTAAAATGTCAGAACAGTACGAAGTAATTCACATTTTTGATAAATATTATGGATTAGTTTTTATAAAACAAGGACAGATGAGAACTCACTTCAAATGCAAGGCCAATATAATGTTTCTAAATTTTTAGGATTACATTAGTGGTGCATAAAATTAGCATAAGTATCTTTTAGTTTCTCTTCACCACTTCTTAGGCAAATCTTAATTGGTTAAGCTTTGTATTTTGCTTTTAATTTAGACAGGATTTTTTTAAAAGCTATCTTTTGTTCTTCCTAAATGCTTCATTTTCTAACTACCCCCCAATGTAATTCTTTAAAGGCTTCTTCAAAAGGTATCGTTGTTTTCTCATATTTTTTTAAATCCACAAAAATATGTAACCCATTTAAATTGCAAACATTTCAACTGACACCTGTTTCTGATTTGTTCACGGTATTTTTCACTCCATAGAGCAAACAAAAGCTGAGAAACTCTTAAGTTAATGAGTGACAAGGGCAACTTAAAAAAAAAAAGGCCAAATTTAGGAAAGAGGAAAACTCTTGAATGTGTTATGATCAAACTCTTATCTGGCTAAGAAGTTTTGCAGTTGGTTTGGTTATTTCAAATATCCAACAGTATTTGCCCCATTTTTTCCCAGCTGTCTGGTGCACATATAGGAAGTGTAGTGAATTTGTTTTAGGATCCTGAGGATCACAAAATCACTCTGAGAATTAATACTATTTATCTGTACAATGGGTACAAATGATTGCCTTGATGTATCTATACTATTGACTCAAATGAAGTAACAGGTGCTCTGGAAAAACACCACCCTGTAATATAAATGTTATTCTAGTACTTTATATCTCAGTAAAATATTCTGTATGAGGTCGACTCTTAGTAATATTTAGTGACTGATGAGTGGGAGCAAAGGTTATCATTGAATTTGGGTTCCCTGTCAATCCCACAATCTTAACTGGGGACTGTCAGAGTGTAAGAGGGTAGGCTGGGATGGGAGCTGCTCATGGTAACTAAGTGAAGCCATTTCTCACCCAGGTCATAATTCCAGAAACATGGGTTCCATGAGCATTTCTAGAAACTTTTTTTTGTTAATACCAAATAGTCCCAATTTGCTTGCTACTGATAAAGTACTCTTCTGAAGATTTTACCTGTTATTCTTCACAAAGGAATAGTTTGTACATGACAGAAATAAAATTCATATTAAGACCTACATAATATTCACTTTTGTTTACAAAATCGAGGAAGTTTCTTAGAGATTTTTAAGTCATTTAAGATCTGAAGCAAGATAACTCCTTTTAAATCAAATATCTGTTGTAGTATAATATACACCAAAGTACAGTTCTTGAACATTTTTGTGTAAAAAGGGAATTGCAGAGATTTTTTTTTCTATTACCACTTTGTTCTTAACTCTGTTATAGAACCTGTAAGCTAGTACTTTGATTTGATTACTGTCTTAAATTACACTGTTAAGATCTTCAAGATCTATTCATTTAAATTTAAACCTTTTGCATTTGCAGTACCAGCACATAACTGTCCCACATCATTTGTACCCATCATTAAATGGGTTATTTAATCCATTGCTCACTGATTGCTCTAAAAATAAGTCTAATGAGCAAAAAAAAAAAAATAAAGTCATGCCCTACACTGCAGTAAATATGAGGTACTCGTCTCATTTTCCCCTTCCATTGTAGCTAACTATGGAAAAAGGTTTTAAAAATATAAAATGTGAACTGGCTTCAGCATTCTTGCTCCTTCAAGTAAAACCGTACCAAAAATAATTCACAACTATTTCCCTTAACTGCTTTCTTATTGCTTCTCCCACTTGCAGAAGCAGTGTTGAAACATAAGTCTGACGCACGGGCATGGGGAAAGAGAATTGAGTAGGAGAGTTATTCACAATACTTCTCGCATCCTGCTATGCTGGTTTTATGTGAAGTTGCAGCAGTGAGCACCCCAGCATTTCCTTACCTTGGCATGTCTTTCCATTGAGCATGAGCTGGTAACCAGGTGGGCAGATACACTGATAGCTTCCAATGGTATTTTTACACACATGCTGGCAGGTGTCTCTGTTCTGACATTCATCAATATCTGTTGAGAAAGAAGAGTGCATAACAGGTCAAACGGAAGCACAAGCTGTGATAGCCCTTGATAAATAAGTTGGTGGCATACAAGAAAAATTTCTTGGTGATTTTATACTTCTGTGTTTAAGAATGCTCAGAGCTGTTTTACATCAATATGTGTTATATAAAAACATGGCATACAATATACACTGTATTTTAAAATATGAAAATCTCTATCTTGTTTACAAGCATATATAAGCCGAAGCCCCAAACTGGTCAGTTTTTTATTGGTTAAATAAGTTAGACTGAAATGAGAGGTGACAGATTCATATATGCTCCTAAACCACTAAAGAACTAAACTCTTCACAGCATGGTAGAATTTATCTAAAAGATAATTTGTCTTGAGATTAAATGGAAAATGGAGTTACTAGGTTTTATTTTAATTTGTAGCTCTTTCTCTCTGTATGACCTCCAACTAACACAAATGCATAGTTTTCCCATGTACAGATATAATCAAATGGGAATGTTTTTACTTTTGTGAACTATTCATCAAACTTTTCATAAAATTGTCAAGCACAGGTGGCAAGTAGGCATGTGTAGTCACTCTACCTTCAGGAGGCCATTTAACATCTCAAGATCTCAGCTGGATCCTTTGCCAAGACCATCTACCCTACCTCCAAATTTGCTAGATGGTTGATATGAAGAAAAGCAATTCATAAGCACAATAGAAAGGAGAGTGAGAATAGATGATAATGCAAAAGTAATTGAGATTTGCTTTCAGTATAAGGGATATCTAAGATTTCTTGTCCTGACTATATTTTGCTTTGACTATTATTTCAATTTTCTAATAGTCCTTGAATATTCACTAACCAGCAGAGGGCTGAGAAAATGTCATGAAATGGTAACAGGTGTGCTGTAGGGTAGAACTAAAGTCAAAGTGAAGAGTGGGAGATGATTCAGAAGAAAAGGATCTGTTCACCTTGCATATTTTACACATGCTGAAAACACAACCACAATTATTTAAATTCTGTTAATGATAAATATTCAAACATTTGTCAATGTTTTCACACCATTTTAGTTATCAAAGCATTCATTTCATAACTTGTGTGAGCTCTTATTACTTTTTCCCTTTAAAATTTGCTTTAACCTAAAATTGCAAGAAAAATTTAAAATGTTAAACTCCAAGTGATTAATATAAAAACTCTCAACACAGGAAGGGTTCCCAAGCATGATATCTGCACTTAAAAGGAAGAATAAACATTAGATTGCTTCTAAGCTTGGAATCAATTCCTTCCAAAGCTAAATTTCAGCCTAACTCTAAAAAGATTCCATATTGTTAATGTGAATCTTTGGTAACTTGTCTATCCCAGATGGTTAATTAAAGGCATTTGGTGTTGATTGTAAGTGGCTCTTGTTACACAATTACAGAGCTGTCTGAAAATTTCTTTATTAGTCCCAATGATATAAAATACTCACCATATTTTAAGAAATCTTCCAAGCTTGGTCATTGCCCCCAAATAAATTTAAATATCCAGCAATTTGACTAGTTGTGAAAGCTTACTAGATGCTTTTTTTTTTTTTTGTACTGGGGATCAAACCCAGGGGCACTTACCACTGAGACACATCTCTAGCCCTTTTTAATATTTTATTTAGAAACGGTCTCACTAAGTTGCTTAGGACCTTGCTAATTGCTGAGGCTGGCTTTGAACTTGTGATCCTCTTACTTCAGCCTCCTGAGCCACTGGATTATAGGAATGCACCACTATACCCAGCTTTACTTTAGATTCTTAAAGACTGATCCTCACTCTGGAACAGTGGAGGGCTGCCTAAGGGAGATAATTCTGATATGCCATCATATAGGTGGAAAACATAAGACTCAACAATGATGAAATTGCAGTTAGTTATGAAAGAAAGAACTCAGAAACTTTCTTAATGATGTGCACCTTCAGATATATTAGAAGAAATCGGCTAGATGGTGTAGGATGTGTGTGGTTTAGTTAATCTATCTTAGCATAAACAAAGACTCTTAGGAGAGTGACGGTAGAACAGAAAACAAGAGTCTGTCTGAAGCTAAGGTTGAGATGGTAATATGCTATGAAAACCCTTCAGGGAGAATGACTACTAGTGTGAGTGTGTGTGGGGGTACTGGGGATGAACTCAAGGACACCTGACCACTGAGTCATATCCCCAGCCCTACTTTTTGTATTTTATTTAGAGACAGGGTCTCACTGAGATGCTTTGTTTTTGATGAGGCTGGCTTTGAACTCAAGATCCTCCTGCCTCAGCCTCCCAAGCTGCTAGGATTACAGGCATGGGCCACCACACCAAGCCAGAACACAAAATACCAGATGTTGATTCTGTCAGTAAAAGAAAAGTGAAGAAATTTAACTTATGAACAGTTGGGTTAAAACTGTAGTAAGAAAAATGGCCAATAATCAGAATGGTTTGGAGTCCACATACTTAGCAATTTTGTATTATTTGGCCAGGTTGGACAAAATACAGAGTCTTAATAAATACATTAATGTTTGAAGCATAAATGGTGCTGCCCTCAGCTCTGGGAACTTAATCACAAGTTAGAATTCCCATTAGAATAAGTCTTAGAAACATCATGATATCTAGACAGAAAAGCTTTGGAAAAATGTGAACCTAAAGAACAAAAGATAAAGTTTGAGTATTCAGAGGGATGGAGGGTCCACCTGAGTAGAGATTATATGAGAAGCAGGTCAACCACCTAAGGTTGACCAGGGAAGCATGTCTGAAGAGATAATGATATAAGAACAGGGATTAGAGAAGGGGAAAGAAAATAAGTGGAAAACAACCAAAACCCAAAAACCACCTAAATTTGAAATTAAGAGGAAGAGAAATCCTTAAATGTTTATTAATATTCTGTTAAATATTTATTTTAGAGAATAAGAAAAGTGTAGAACACTTAAAAGAATTGTAAGAAAATGAGACTGGCATAATGAGTTTGGATTTCAACAGAATTTCTTTCCTCCTTGCTTTTCCTATTTAACACATATTGGGGCTGATTTCTCTTTGCTAATTTCCCTTTGGTGCTTATCCACATGTAAACTGTGGATACTCGAAGAAAATTAAGTTAAACGAATGACAGATGGTAATGTTTCCAACTTAACTGAAAGCAAAGCCTCAATTCTTAAGTTGGAAATAACACTTCATTTTTGCAAACAAATGAACATTATAGACTTGAGTTTAAATAAAGCTATCAAATGCACATATTTTAGAGCACTGGGAAAAACTTAATTTTGTTCTGGTTTACATTATCTTTTCAGTGACATACAAACATACAAAATAATCTAGGGGGTCATGTGACCAAGAGTCAATGGGATAGTGGTTGCCATATAGAACAATTGACTGAGTAGCTAAAACTGTCACTTTTAACCCAGCCATAATCTCATTATGTGACACTACGTATACCTTATTTTTAAAAAATCACATTCTGAATACACTGACATTTTTTTCCATATAGCATTAAATTTAGTAACACTTTCAGTGGTGATCAAAAAGTGAAACTACCACAATAAACTATTAGAATGTACACATGAAAATACATCATTTATTTGATGAAAGTTTGTAATAGTTTTAGGTTCCAGAGTAAATGTCTCCAAAATCTGAGTCATCCCAGAGTTGAGATTAGATGTAGTTCAACACCCCCAAATAGTGACAGGTGCTGTACACATTCTTAGACGTTGGTCAGGAAGTGAGCCCACCAAAAGGAAATGCAATATGGCTGACATTTACCTACACATGTGTCATGGCTTGCCTCAGAGCCTTCGGGGCAAGGTTTCCTAATAGTCCTTCTAGTCCTGGAGAGAGATGTCCTGCTGTTTCTATACTCTGAGTAGGAGCTGTAGAGATGGGAGTACTGTCTGTAATGCTGTTGAGGTTGATAGTTGTTTCTCACTGGGGAGAACCGTGCGAGGCTAGAGCTACTGTACTGACTGCCATAGTGTGGCAGCCTCTCCAATCCAGCGCAAGATTTCCCGTCCCCTAATAAATGTTGTCCTGGGGGACAGGAACACTTGAAGCTGCCGGGGGTGTTGGAGCACTGATGTGCACAAGGTTTAGGCACTTGCTCACATTCGTTAATGTCTGCTCATGTGCATGATACATAGAAAAGAGAAAAAAAATTACACAAGACACAGGAATAAAGAATCAGTCTGTGAAACAAACTGAAGACATTGTTACCCTCCAAAGCCAGGAATGCTGGCACATCTCATCTACTGTGGGCTTTTGAGAAGGCTGTAATCACTCCTTATGAATGTAGAGAAAGACTGATTGTCCCTGAGCATTGCTTTAGTTGTACAAGTTTTATGTAAACACTCATGTTGGAGCAGGTGGCTCAGAAAACCTGATGCTAGTTCTGTGAATCCATCCTCTTTCTACTTCCAGACCTATGGACTGTTTTCAGCCTTGTGTCCTGGGCTGAAAAGAACAACTCTGATGTGGCATCAGTTTGGGCCAATATGGTATACACATTTACATGCAATGGCAAGAATCACGTTGTCACTTTAAGTCTTAGAAACACTAGACTCGGCTTTCTGAGTTCAATGAGGTAAGCTCATGCTATGTTGTTGAAAATTTGTATAGCTTCCTCTGGGAACAAAGATGCCAAAGGGTGTGGAATCCCAAAATAATACAGTTTTCGTGAAATAACAGTTACTAAAAGGACTCAGTAGCAAATCTTTTCATTAAAACCTTTGCCCTCTTCTGATTAGTTCTCCACAGAGCAGACAGGTGATCTTTTCCAAATATAAATTGCATCACGTTACTCGCCTGCTCAAGACTGTGTGTTTCCCATTGTACATTTGGAAGAAGTTTAAGCTCTGGATTAGGGCCTTTTTACCCTCTGCCTAACTAGTTCCAACAGCATCTGAGGGACATTGCCCTGCTGACCCCTCGGTCTGGAATAAGCATGCTCAGATAGACCTACCTGCTGCCTGCCCCTTCATTTCATTTGGTCTCTCTCACAGGCTGCTAGGATCCTGTTCACAACCTAACCCAAGTCACTCTTTCCCCTTGCCCTGTTTTATTTATCCTTAGAGTGCTTATCACAATCTGAAGTTGCATTACATATTTACTTTGTGATTCTTCTTTCTCCCCATGGAAGGTAAACCTGGTTAACCCTGCTTAATGTTATCTCACAACCTAGAACGTCACCCAGCACGAATGAGGTGCTCAATAACGATTTGTTGAAATAAAAAAGGAATGAGCTTGACACAATGTGTCAAATCAAAGCCACAAATGGTAAAAACAAAAAGTATCATATAAGAAAATGTGGTCTTGAATGCAGAGAAATCTGAGTTTAAACGCTAATGTAGATCCTAATTCTTTTGATGAAGGGAAGAATGAAATTATTCCCCAGTTCACAGTCATAATATTGATCACTAGTACCCCCAATTTTCCATATAATTACAAGTTTCAGATGCAGGAATATTGGCACAACTCTAGACATTTACTTTCTATAATTTTTGACATAATATTTTTAAATTAATAATCAAGCCAAACATACTTTATCCAAAAGATTAAAAGGAAGGAAATGAAGACAGAATAATTCTAAGACATAAACTGACCAAGTCCATAACTTTTTTTTGGTACTAGGGATTGAACCCAGGGGCACTTAACCATTGAGTCACATCCCCAGCCCTTTTCAATTTTTATTTTGAAACAGGACCTAAGTTGCTTGAGGTTGGCCTTGAACTTGTGATTCTCCTTCCTCAGACTCCCAAGTCTCTGAAATTACAGGAGTGTGACACAGCAACCAATTTTAAAAGCATAGTACAAATCTGGAAGCTAGTGTTTAAAAGCCTACAAATATTTTTTATTGCACTTACATATTTTTGTGGAATAATACAATTTGATATGTTTGTAATCAAGAAATGATCTGTCTTTTAGAGTAGTGTATGGTTACCGTCTTAGAGATACTTTCTATTATCTCCTTACTTTATATTTGATTATAACTATCATGTGCAGTTGGGAGAATTGAACAAGATATTTTTAGCACAAGGAATGGCACCTAGTAAATACTACATGTTTGATAGATAAAATAATAATTACCAATTCATTTAAATTGTGCATTAAATTTAAAATTTTCCTTCATACTGCATGATGCTCAAAATGCATCCATTTATGTAATGTGTATAGAGAAATAATGAAATACTCCTGATAATTAGGTTGTCTTGGCAATTATATCAGAACCTCACTTTGACATGTGTGGTGTTCAAAATTCACTTAGGGTGAACATATTATCACTGAAATGTCAACATAAATTGAATTCACTATGAAGTCTCTGAAGAAGTGTCCAAATTATCTCATGAACTACTGAGACCAACTTATATACCATCTAGGTATAACAAGAGGGAAACATGTGAGGACAGAATGATCCTAAGCAGTTGGTTACTGTATCAGTAGCTTTATTAATCAATGAGTTTCCATTAACTTACCCATACAAGGTCTTCCAACTCCTTGCAATCGATAGCCTCTTGGACACACACATCGGTAGCTGCCTCTCGTATTCTCACATATTTGGTTATATCTGCATTGATGGGTCCCATCTTTACATTCATCAATGTCTACAAACATGGAGGTAATAAAAAGTAATAACATTTCCTCTCTCAAAATCCAGCATCATTAAATTTGTAGAATTGCTCGAAGTTGTATCTTACCACAAGGTTAAGACCATATCAACATATGACTCAGAAAACCTGGGTTTAAGTCCCGGCTCTGCCTGTTATTACCTGGCCCTGATCTCTGGTAGGGAAGGAGTTTTATTCTCACTTTTGTTTTTTCTTTTGCTCCTTTTCTATACTTCCTCCTTCTCTGACCATTTTATTTATACTAGTGATTAGCATTTGTGCAGATTTCTGGCAACAGTACTACATCACTTCTATGGTACCACACCTCCAGATGCTAGCTGGACATCTTTATTTCCATGTCTTATCAGTAAATACAGCATGCCCCCTGTGTCTTAACCTTACTTCCTTATTTATGATAGCAACACTCCTGTTTTCCTAATCATCAGGGCTCTAGTATCAGACTGTTGTAATTATTCTTTCAGTTGCCAAGGTTGGGTAATTCCATTTCTTTCCATCAAAACCATAAATATCCAGACTTCCATTCTCACTGAGCTAGACTTTTGCTACAGCTTCTTAAATAGATTTCTGACTTTTCAGCTCATCTCATTCCTCATTATCTTATACACACTTAAAGGGTCATTATTTCTAAAAATAATCACAGCGGCATGTAACTATACATGGTACTGAGTTCTCTGCTACTATCATTGTTCTGAATCAAAACTAAGACATGTTGTAACTTTACTAAAGAACATTTCAGAATGGATTCTTAGAAAAACTACTATTTTTACCATGAGAAACTTGAAATTTATCTGATTCTAAGACTTGTGCAAGGACAGATAGCTGTCTTGAACATTTTAACATGTCTAGCATTTTAATGGTCTATCCTTATGCCCAGATATTTCCCCTTGTACAGGTTTTCGTGCTTTCTTTTCCCTGTCAACTCTATCAATTATTATGTCATTGAAGTCTATATTTAAATGTATCACTTCCATGACACCTTTGATGGTTATTCCTATTAGATATTGTCACTCTTCTGGGCATGTGTATGCCCTTTATTTTTATCTTTTATGTTGTCTTAAATTGTGTATCTTTTCCCCTTTTTTGGTGGAGGGAGTAGGTCAATTTAACCCCATAGACAGTTTATTTTTATAAATCCTGTAGTTTCTACCTCTGCTAACTTGGGTAGGCTGGTATAGAATAGGAATACAAAGAGCAAACTTAGGGAAAATATAATTTATTTTCTTGTCATTGATTTGACATCTGGTAACTCAGTAGTCCAATACTGATTAGACACACAGAATAAACTTCAGGCGAAATATAATTATTTTACAACTAAATATTCTTAAATGTCAAATCAATGACCAGACAATAAATTATTTTGAAGTTTTAATAAATCTCTATAAATGTAATTTTTTCTTAACCCTACTATGAAGTTCTAAATATGTATGCTAAATTTCATATTAGAAATGAGGTAATATAAATTCATGGAGACATTAAAAAATTTATATTAACCAAATGTGTAATTGGAGGAGCACAAAATGGTCATTAGTCTGCATTCCTGGCGTAGCCATGACATTGGGACCTCAGAGCTCAATCAATCTAGAAGTGAGAAGTTACTGAAAAAAGACTTCTTTGTTACCTTGAATTGACTTTCCTCATTAGTTTTTAAAAGGGATCTCTTATTTGAACTATTGTTGTTTTTACGGATTTTGGTCACCAAAATATCCAGATACTCACCAATGCAGGTTCCATTTTCCGCCTTGGTCATTCCATTTGGACAAAGGTCAATGCATTTGTAGCTACCTCGAGTGTTCTTACAATGCTGATCTGGTCTGCATACATTCTGTCTGCACTCGTTCACATCTTGATACAAGAACAAAGGCAACACAGATTGAGAAAATTATTTCTGCCATGTTTCCAGAGAAACCATTTCTTTGGGTTCTAAGGATATTATGAACACACACAATTGTCCTATGCATTGTGTAAGCTTAAACTGCTTAAATCCAACAAAGTATGTAACACATTGTCTATTATTGTCATTTTGTTTTACAAAGTATTGCTTCACAGAGCTGGTAGCCATACCAACTACTTTCTCTTCCTGGAAAAATAAAATTTATATATAAATATTCACTGAAAAATTTATGTATGTACATGTTATATTTTTACAAAAAAACTCAGTAGGGGAAATGTTAAAAAAAGTTATGTAATTAGGAAATTAAACATGTAAAAGGGCATTTGACTTCACTTTTTTTTTGCATGGATTGCATGCTTGGTATCTTACATGTGAATCAGTGCCTAGATATAACATATGCATTTAGATCAGAATTAAGACGTTACAGAGTTATCATTGCTTTGAATTCAAAGCCCTTTTCTTACCCAAGCATTTTCTGCCTTTGAGCTGATACCCAGAGTCACATCCACAGTGGAAACTTCCTATGACATTGTAACAGCGCTGGTGACAGGGACTGGATTCTTGACATTCATTAATATCTGTTAAACAAAATCTTCATGCTGTTAGGGAACCTGAGTTAATTATCCCAAATGTTTAACATTTTAAAGTCTTCTCTAAAATGAATGTAATACATATGCTGTGGAATGCTCTGCTAAATAACTGCTATGATTAACTGCTGGAGACGGGATCTCTCGTTGACACTCCTTAAAGGTGGATACAGAACAATGTTGATGAAACAATTCTCCACCTTATGTGTTTTGCCATATGGCTTCCATTCCTGGTTCTTGGAAGCTTTAGCCTGCAATGCTGCTGACAGACTGGGGAGAAGCCAGGGAAAAACGAGCAATGAGGTATCTTGCAGTTGACTTTGTTCCCCATTCTTGATGCTCATAGTCTAACACAGATCTTTATCACCTGTGTTGGACTGATCACAGCAACATCTTTCCTTCTCTGCCATCATTGCCAAATTCTTCCCCAAACCACCTGGCTCTTAGTGAAACATGGAGTGCAGGTGTGAAATCTCCAAACTCTTGAGCATTGGCCTGTGCTTTGTACGGTCTCTCCTCCCCTCAAGTCCCAAAGGAAGAGAGACTATGCCCATTCAAGAAGTGTTCCTGCATATGGACCATCAATCATTCCTTCCTTTTCATCATTCTCACAAACCCATAGACACAATCAAATCTCTTCCATCTCTGGGATCATGTGATCTCAAACACCTGTACCTTCTCTATTGTTCGATTTGAAACCTTTCCAAAGAAGAATCATTATTTAGGCTCTTCCTGTCCATGTTTCACATTCCAAAACTCGAGATTACCGAGTGGCTCTTATTTTGTATGTTTGCTAATTGGGACCTGTTAATTTAACCTCTTAAAAGGCACAGAGTTAAGTGTGTCAACGTGATCAGATACTTTTAAAACATTTCTCAGTTTAGTTTTTTCCTTTTTTCCCCTCTTGCTTGGCCTCTTTGCCTGCCAAAGGCAAGCAACATTAACAATTTGTTACGAATAACACCACCTCTCTTCCATGAGCATATATCTCTACCTAAATATATAAACCCATTCCCCTTTTCTTCAGTTGCTTGTTTCCAGTTACATGATCTTTTCTAAAAAAATTATACCCTCTTTTCTACACCTGGGGTTTCTCATGCCTATACAATGATTCATGGTGTAGATGGATCACACTTTATTCTTTCTACTATTGATAGACTTTTAGTTTGGGATTTTTTTTTTTTTTTGGCCTCTGTGAAAAATCCTGGTAACAGCTTTATTCATAAAGTGCCCCAAACTATGATGCAATCAAGATGTCCTTCAGGAGGTGAATGCATAAATAAACCATGGTCCATTCATAAAATGGTACATTAATCAGTGCTGAAAGAAATGTGCTTTCAAGACAAGAAAAGATGTTACTTAGTGACAGAAGCCTTTGTGAAAAGGCTACATTCTGTATACATTTGAGTAACATTCTGGACAAAGTAAAACTATGGAGACAATAAAAATATCAGTAATTGCCAGGGGTTGGAGGGAGGCTGGGAATGGATTTTTAGGGCAGTAAAACTACTCTGTATGACACTATAATGGTAGATATGTCATTACAAGTTTGTGCAAACCCATTGAGTGTACAACACCAGGTGTGAACTCTAAAGTAAACTGCAGGCTCTAGATGATACGTTCGTGTATGTTCAATTACAAGAAACGTACCATTGGTGGTGGGATGCTTATAGTGGGAGAGAGGCCAGCAGGCATAAGCAAACCCTGTACTTTCTGCTTAAATTTGCTTTGAAATTAAAACTTCTATGAAAAAATAAAGTCTATATAAAACTATACTTCCATAAATATTCTGGTCTGCATTTAGTCTTGCACAATGGAGTTTTGCAAACCAAGATTCTATTAGAGTGTGTTGTGCATGGTAACAAGCAGATGTTATTTCAAAACCACTGAGCAACAAACATGTAAAATAGCCGTGGAACACTGCATCTAAATAAGAGCTTTTCAAGAAGCTCAACTTACAAAACATGTATAGTGTGGTGCTGGTTTAAGTTCTCCAGAGGGACTAGAGTCTCCCCTGCTTGATGACTCTTCATCATCTTCCCTGGAGTTTCCTAACAGAGTTTGAAGGATGCAAACAGGGGTCTAATTTACTAGCATGAAGATTAAAAAAAAAAAAAAAAAGCAGCCATTTTTATACCTTGACAACTCAGTCCATCCGTGGTTCTTCGAAAGCCAGTTCCACAGTGTACCACACAGCGATAGGATCCAATGGTGTTGTCGCAGTCCTGACCAGCTTGGCAGGTGTGTCCACCCAGGGCGCACTCATCGATATCTACAATGGAGGGATTCATTCAACAGAGGTGAGTTAAAGAAAACTTGACCCAAGAACCGGCTGTGAAATGGGGATAAAGAAAGCAATGAACGCAAAGAGCACTCGAGAAACAGAAAAGGGTAAGAAGACGACATCTTTTGGCTGAGTCATTTCAGGAGGTTTAAATAGCTGTCAAGCCCAAGGCACGGCTGGTGTGAAATCTAATTGATACCAGTAAGGTCACTTATAAATCAGGTGGCTTTAAAAATATTCCTTTGCCTTTCTGAGGTCCTGAGTGAGTCACTTGGGCACCCCTGCTTTAGCATGCCCTCAGGAAGGTGCCTCAGCAGAAACCCTCTTTCTCAACCCAATGAAGACTTTTCTGTTTATCGCCAAGCTATAGGCAGAGGTAGTAGGAGAGAAGAGGACTGGTCCACATGCTCTTCCTATGGCAAAGATTCCTTGCCCGAGGCTTCAGTGTGTCTCTGTGAATACCTTGACAAGTTCTTCCATCCGCCGCGATGGTGAGGCCTTTGGGGCAAGAGCAGTAGTAGGTTCCCATGGCATTGTGGCAGGCATGAGAGCAGGGGTTCCCTGCTGTACACTCATCTTCGTCTGAAAGAAGAAGAAATACAACCCAATCAGCATGCAAACCTCTGATTTTTAGGAGCGACAGCAGTCAGTGAAAACAGTTGCTTGCAGAAGTCAATGCACTGACCTGAATTTCATAAGAGAATGCTCTGAGTGCCACAAAATGGAATTATGGAACAAAAATGAATTTGAGGTCTACAAATTATCTCCAGTAGTGAATATTTTACTTTCAAACAGTGATGTTACCTAAAACGTATTTACCATTTACTACGATCTAATTTTTTTTTAACCAGTTTTCACTTATTCTCCTAGAAATGCTCTGAAGAATGCTATTCTCATTTTGCATGACAAAACTGAAGGACAAACAGGTTATAGTGTTATACTGTGGAACTGGAATGTCCCCCAAAGGCTCATGTGTTAAAAGGCTTTGTCCTCAATGCAGCAATGTTCACAGATGGTGTTTGGGGAAGTGATTGGATCATAAGAACTCTACACATTGGTGGATTGATCCATTGATGGGGGATTCACAATTTGGTGGCATTATTGGAAGATGGTTGAAACGTTAGGAGGGGGGCCTAACCTGTCCTTGAAGGGAATATCCTGTTCCTGGTTCATCTCTCTTCCCTTCCCTTCTCTCTCTCTCTGCTTCCCAGTCACCAGAACTGCTATGCTCCTCCATGCCCTCCCAGCCATGATATTTTGCCCAGAAACAATAGCTGGGAACTTCTGAAATTGTGAAGAAAAATAAATCTCTACTCATTTAAATTGATTTTATTAGGCAACTTGCCTGAGGTCATTATTGGCAGAGCTGAAATTTGGGCAGTTTGAAGACCACCCTTTCACTGTTAGACTGGATTACATTGCCCATAAGTGGAAGAAAATAACTGAGTATACAAATTTGAGCTCCTTAAGTCATTTACATAGCTATTCATTTTTCTGAGACTCTCTTGTACTGGACTTGGTAGGATGAAGTCAGTGGTTATTCAAAGGTCCACAATCCTTCTGTATAGCACCACCTAGCAGTTCTAGGGGTTGGTGATGTCATGTTGGATCATTCCATCGTGCACCCATGGCAACCAAGCCGCTAGGCGAAGTTTAGTGCTCTGTGCTCTCTCCACTTCTGTACTTGGTCACTTACTAGCCCTGACACAGTTGATTGTCACCAACCTGACAAAGCATGGGATTTATAAAGAAAAACATTCAGATCTAGTCTGCCACCTGATGCTAAGTGATTCTAATTCTCTACATCTCAACTTCTTCACCTGTCAAATGGGACATTTATAGAACTGTGATGATCAAAAACCTAGAAAAATGGTAGATGATGTCCACTAAATGATACGTATTAGTGACAATTTTATAAAATTAAAAATGCTTTATTTATTCAGACACTTACCAGCACAAAAAGGTCCAACTGAGTCTAAGGCAAATCCAGAAGGGCACTGGTTACTTCGATCTCCTATAAAAGAGGAGAGCAAAGTTAACCAGCTTATTAGAATAGTAGCACCCATTTCCTTTCCAGTACAGTCTCCCCTGGGAGATATGGCAACACTCCATCACATGACAAAAATGCAACAGGTGGAAACAAGCAAGAATGGAAAACTCACCTTGTTTCCCAACCAAGAACTAAATGAATCACTGTGCAGAGACTGGCGAGTGGCTATCGGAAACAGATTTTCTGTTTAGGTTGTTCATATCAGTCAAAAGAAAATGAAATGAAATTACTTTATCTCAAATTCTTTTTATTTATCATAACTGTGTATGCTATGCACAGTCCAGGCAAAGTGCTGTCTTCTAGTCATCACTACTCTGCTGTGTTTAGGAAGGAGGAAAGCTTGCTGTTTTCAAGCAACTTAAAGTAATCTGCACCAAGCTGGGAGTGGTGGCACACACCTATAATCGCAGAGGCAGAAGGATTGCAAGTTGAAAGCAAGCCTCAACAATTCAGGGAGGCTCTAAGCAACTCAGTGAGACCCTGTCTCTAATAAAATACAAAAATAGGGCTAGAGATGTGGCTCAGTGGTCGAGAGTCGAGTGCCCTTAAGTTCAATCCCTGGTAACCCCTGCCCAAAGAAAAATCTGTGTCAGTGGAAAGAAGAACCTCATGAAGGAGCCCTCTCCTTTTGTGGATCTTTCGGGTGAAAACACTCAGTATGTGATGTTGTCCTTTCCTGTGGAGTTGAAGCAAGGGGAAACGAGAATACTGTTCTAGAACAGATTTAAATTAGACATCAAGAGGAACAATAAGGAATCTCTTTCCTAAGAGGATGCAACTCCTCCTGAGTGTTCCCAGGGAGTGGGAATAGGATGGATGGAAAAGAAATGTCTAGAGCATGTGCTAAGTGACCATTGCGTGATTCACTGCTTTCTTTCAAACCTCACAATTCCCCTAGGGTCACGGTGCCCAATTTTCAGATGAAGAATTTGAGACTGAGGTCATATAAATTGACTAAGATCAAAGAGCTAATAATGCACTGGAGCTAGACTTAGATGAATGTTTGCCTTTCCACCACTGAATCAGGTGGTGATTATAATTTATGTTCCACTCATTTGTTTGTTCACACATTCTTTAATCCAACCAGTATGCTGTGTAGGGGATATAATTATAGAAAATAACATATCGTATAAACCTAGTAAGTTATTACCAGATAGTAACTTTAGATTTTTGGTCTCAATTGGGACAGACCATCTTTCATTTGGTGGCACTTGGGAAGTTTTCTTTTATGAGATACTTTGGTTGTCATGACAATAAAAGGATATTAAAATTCTGTGACTAGGAAGACCCTCGGCTGGTTTTACAATACTGAAATGTGTGGGATAGTATGGCAAGATTGTTAGACAATTACAGCCTTCTCATTTTCCTAAGCTTTGAACATGTGTACCATATACTAAACATTTTTTCATGTGATTTAAATCTTTAATGTATTTTCCAGGAATGCAATTGTCACAGAAATTGATGTCTGATTATACTTTGTTTCATTAAAAATGTTACTGAGTGGCTTAAGGCCATCTCTATAATCCCCTGAAAAAACTCTCAATCACAGTAGGATTGTACATATATAGGTTCAGGCATATGACTACTTCTTTGTCCAAAGATTTTCATATTAAAATATATACTAACTATGGATTAATTTCCTCTTGTTTCTTTTTATATTGTTAAATATGTTGTCTTGAATTACATTAGTTGTTTATATTATAAAAATGTATAATAGTAAAAACTTCAAAAGGTATAGAATAAAATTCTCTATAATCTGGTTACTTTGAAACAAACTACATTTGTAGGCATTCTGTGGTTTTTCTTTTCAGTCATTTTAATAAATACATACTTAAATTACATTAGGAGCGTGGAGTGTGGCTTAGTAGCAAATCTCTTGCATGGGTCCCTGGGTTCAATCCCCAATACAACAAAATATTTTAAAAAATAAAAATTAGAGATTTATAATTGCTTAGCTTTACTAATAAAAAATAGTTCCCTTAGTTCCACTCCTTATAAAAATTGGTAAGAAAGAGATATGATAACCTTTATACTGGCTGAAAAACAGGTTTTCTTATAATCACTCACCTGTAGGCAGTCTAGGTCTGGATCATACTATTCCCTGCTTTTCAATTATTAAGTCACAAATATTCCCCTTTTCACTTGTTTACTCCATGTTGCCCTCAACAAAAAGTTGCTAAACAAATGAATTAATGTTTCTTAAAAATTATTTCAAATGATTATTAAGGAAGTTATCCTACATCTATGCCATAACTTGCATATTTATAGTCTACTTCCAGGATGTTTATTGATTATTTTTCTATTACAAATAATAACAGATGGAACTTCCTAAGCATTCACCTTCGACAATTTTTGTATTTTTTTTTTTTTTTTT
This sequence comes from Spermophilus citellus, assembly GCF_964194105.1. Lineage (NCBI taxonomy): Eukaryota > Metazoa > Chordata > Mammalia > Rodentia > Sciuridae > Spermophilus > Spermophilus citellus. Next base: position 148,512,625 of record NC_138187.1, read on the forward strand.
TCTTAATCAGAAAACTCATTCTAGGATTCTGTGCTGTCACCAAGAATGCAAGCTCGCCCCCTGGTGGTCACTCAAAAACAAATTGCAGGTGCACAATTCTTGAAATTCAAAGGAACATTGTCAGCAAGGAATGGCTTACATATGGGGGTAATTCAGAGACTCTTATTATCCAAGCGTGTAAGAGGCCTTAAAATGCCCAGACCACCCAATGAGACCCTTAAAGATGCACAAAGGCCACCATTCAGTCACAGCTTAGATAATGCAAGACAGCATACATGACTTTCTAAAAATCATTTTAATTCCTCTGGTCCCAGCTGGCATAAATTCTTTTATAACCAACATCTTTGCCAAGTTATATTTATATGGCATACTGAAAATAGTAGGAAAAGCAGATTAGAAACTCTGGCATAATTGAAAAAATATAACCCTCCATTTCAGTGGCTCTTCTCTTGTCCAAATGGCCTACACATGTACCCAAGAGAAAAATGAGAGATCAGTGCTGCTGTGGGTTGTGAAGGTGTGGGGCCCTAGGTGTTAGTGGCCATGCTACTCACAAATCTGATTATCTGAAAAAAATGTGAACTCATATTTTCCAATGATTATGATCTCAAAACTTGACGAAGCAGTTCTGATAGATGAAGAAGAAAATGGTCATGGGGACAACTGATAAAAGCAAGAGTAACTTGTAAAGATGAATTTTGCTTTTTCTGTTATTTGGCGTTTTTTTTTTTTTCTTGCACTGTTATTTAAAATCTACTTGGCTGTGTTTTAGGAAAGTCAGCCCAAAGCAAAAGCATTCATATTGACCTTGTGTGTGCTTTAAGTGTACTCATGAAGCCTTGGTGCAAAGCTAAAGTTACGCAAACATTTCGTGTCTATAACTTAACCGCACACAAGCATCTCCCGGCCTCAAGACCCCACAGGATATGGAACACTAATTGCTGTTGGGGCTTCTATGACTGAAAAGGAAATCTTGGGGAACAAATGCATCAAAAAACCACCTATCCGAGAGCAGTGCTTGGAAAATGGAAAGCAGTTCAAAAAGTGTCAGCTCCAGGAACAAGAAATGACAGTCGAAATTCTGATTATTGCTATAGAGTTTCTAAAACCTGCTTTTAATATATGGAAACTTTTTTGAATGGTATTTTGAAGAAATACGTTTAGATATTTTAGGAATTTTAGAAGTTCCTAGACTAATAAAAGGTTGAGAACAATAACCAATGGACTTTATTCCTCCAACTTCAGTTGGATTGGCTATACCACAGGTTTTACCTCCAACAAAACACATAACACACATGAAAAGCCTGATATCACCATGTAAGGTCAAAGCCTTCACATCTTCATTTTTAATGGCATCGATATAATTAGGACTAGGTGACATGGAGATATGGACTTTCCTTTAATCAAATTACCTTTGGAAATTGAAGCCTGAATCTTGAAACCCAATGTCTCTTCTAAGTGGTTATAGTCAGATTCCACAGAGGATGCATGAAGGGTTTCTACCAAGAAAGGCATTCTTCCCTGCGCTTGATCGTAGAAAACGGTGTGGTTCCACATATAGGGGACACTGATGCCATCGAGGGTGAAGAGCCGTGTTGAGTAGGCATAGAGCTGCCCAGGGCCTGTCTGAATGTAATCCTCTGTGTAATCCTAAGGAAAATAATTCGAATTTGAAGATCAATATGGCTCACAATATATTTTTTTCTTTAATGGATGCTACACACTAATTTTTATGCAACAATTAACTATTATCTTTGCCTGAAGAAAATTAAACAAATGGCTTAAACCAACATAGGAGTGATCTTGATCAGCAGGGCAATAAAAACTGAATTTCTAAGGCTTGTCCACGATTTTAAACAGAGACCAGATAATCATTTATAACCTCGGTGGTTGACACGTTTACTCTCCAAAGTGAATAAGAGAAAGGACACAAGTTCTCTGCTCTCCCTATAGGTATCGACCCAGACTCTAACAAACAGTGGAGAAAATTTGTCATTTACCTTCACGTTGACTTCTGCAGGTGACTGAAGTTGCAGGACATAGCCACTCACCACGATGTCCAGAAGCAAAGCACCATCGGAATCCAAGCCCCGGGCAATATGAGTCATCCGCAAGATTTCTCCTGGGAAATACAATGCATCCATTCTTACAGCAAAACACATATGGCTTGTGTAAGCACAGAACAGTTCAGCTATGTTGCTGGGGTTCAAACTTGAATCAACAAAGAGAATAAACTTGGCACTCGGCTTCCCAATTGAAAAGTCAGATTTCCTGAATGGAGTTTCTCCTAAAAATTTCTATGTAGCAAAAATAAAGCATAATGATTATGGGAAGCATAATTCTCCACTTAAAGCTCATGGGCAATATCAAAGCACTTGTATGAAATGGACCGCCTGTGAGATGGGCTGGCAGCTTCACCAGGCTGAAAGGCAAAGACCACAAGTCTGATGTAGGGCTTCTTTCCAGTACTTCAGAGTAGGAAGATGGTATCTTAATAAGCAGATGGCCACGGAAAGACTCACTTGTCTTTTGGGATAATTAAATGCTGATTAAAGAGAGACCATCCTCCCCCCTTCCCTCTTAAAGGTCATTGTTACTGAGGCTGACCAACCTTGGAGAGGCTGTATAAAAATTACAATACTGTTTGAGAACCCCTCGCCTCTTATAGATCTCATGCTAATATTTATTCACACACAAATACAAAATTGCATTTATATTATTTATGATGAGATTGCATCAAAAACTTAATGACTCTGTGGAAACATGCATTTTTCTTAACCACCAATCTTTAGGGCCATCATTTTTTATAGTAATGGATTATTGAGTTCAGTTGACACTAACCAGTTGCAAATTCTACTTGGGTTTCTCTTTTGAAGACTGCATTGGTGAGGGTAAAGCCATTGACTGCTTCTCCTATTTCCTTTGCTGTTGTCCAATAAATGGGATTTAGAATAGAAACTATCTTTCTCATTGCTGGACCTAAAGAAAAAGCAAAAATATTTACTGTTAATTATTATTATTTTCATAGGTTATTCACAAGGATGAATACTAAACAAGGCTGAATAACAAAAAACATGTCCAGCACTTCACCATTGAAATAGGGTTTTAAAAGCCCTCTATTATGCTATTGATTTAGTGGTAGCAAAATCCAGAAATTATATAAATATCTTAGAGTAGTTTTAATTTCATTTCTGATTGCTAGGGATGATGAGCATTTTTTTGTATATTTGTTGGTTGATTGTATATCCTCTTCTGAGAAGTGTCTGTTCAGGTCCTTGGCCCAATTATTGATTGGGTTATTTGGTTTTTTTTTTTGGTGTTTAGCTTTTTGAGTTCTTTATATACCCTAGAGATTAGCGCTCTATCTGATGTGTGAGGGGTAAAAATTTGTTCCCAGGATGTAGGCTCCCCATTCATCTCAGATTCTTTTGCTGAGAAAAAAATGTTTTAGTTTGAATTCATCCCATTTGTTGATTCTTGGTTTTAATTCTTCTGCTATAGGCATCTTATTATACCATCTCACTCCAGTAATAATGGCAGCCATTATGAAGACAAACAACAAGTGCTGGTGAGGATGCAGGGAAAAAGGTACACTTATACACTGCTGGTGGGACTGCAAATTGGTGCAGCCAATTTGGAAAGCTGGGAACGGAACCACCATTTGACCCAGCTATTCCTCCTGGACTACACCCAAAGGACCTAAAAACAGCGTACTTCAGGGTCACAGCCACATCAATGTTTAGCTATTGTGAATTCTGCTACTATAAACTGTGGAGCCAACCTAGATGTCCTTCAGTGGATGAATGGATAAAAAAAAAATGTGGCATTTATACACAATGGAATATGACTCAGCACTAAAAAATAATAAGATCATGGCATTTGCAGGGAAATGGATGGCATTAGAGCAGATTATGCTAAGTGAAGTTAGCCAATGTCCCCCCAAAACAAATGCCAAATGTCCTCTCTAAGGGGGGGTGACTTAAAATGGGGTAGGGAGGGAGAAGGGGAATTGCATGGATGGTGGAAGGAGATCCTCATTGTTGTACAAAATACATGTATGAAGATGTGAATTTGGTGTCAACATATGTTATATACAGAGATAATGATAAATTGTGGTATAAAAGTGTATTAAGAATTGTAATGCAAAAAATAATGAACTCAAACTTTTTACAGAAACAGTTAAGAGAAAAAATGCGAATAAAGCAATGAAAAATTAAAAAAAATAAAACTGATAAAGAAGTATATGAAAGACTTACCAAGACTACGGGGCACATTGGTAATTGTGGCTTGTATTATTCTAGTATTAGATTTGGGACTGTCAGTTACTGTGGCATTAAGGAAAGCAATTCCAAATTCAACATCATTAATATTTCCAATAACACTTCCTCTGGCGCGCTGGGGCCCACCTAATGGGGGAATTAAAAACATTCCTGGATTAAGGAAGCAATTTCACAAACATGACATGGGAGGAAAGAAAGCCAATGCTCAGAGATGCTACAAATTTTCTCTCAAACTTCAAAGAGGTCATATGACATCTGAATTCAAAAGTGGAATGAATAATTCTTCTTGGGCTGGGACTATGGCTCAGTGGCAGAGTGCTTGCCTCACATGTGTGAGGCACTGAGTTCAATCCTCAGCACCACATAAAAATGAATAAAGTCTATTAAAAATTCTTTTTTCATGTAACACCCATTGTCCCCCATAAATCTAGGGTCTTTTCAATCTATGTACATCACAGTATTATTTCCGAAGCCAAAGAAAATCAACACTCACTCCAACAAGCAAAATAAAGTGTGTGTTTGCTAATTATGACAATCAGTTTACTAAGAAGGTCATGCACACAAATAACATAATACACGTTAACTCTTCTCATCCTTTCTACATCCTCTAAGGTAGCTTTAAATAGCTACAGTTTGCAGATTCCGGAAAAAAAAAAAAGTTCAGAGACATCAAGTAACTTTCCCATTATTACAAAGCTGTACAATAAGGATTCAAACACATTATCTACTTGGCCTTAAAACCTGTTGTTTTTCATGTCTTCTTTCTGTTGTTCAATAAAATTACTGATTACTAGAACAAAACAGATGATTAATGGATACTTTTTAGGTGAATCCTATGCTTTAACAAGACAGGAAACATTGGGGAAAAAAACTGGTAATAAAGTTCATAAATATTCATTATAATGTATTACCTGAATACATTTTAAAGCTACCACTAGGTATTTTATATACTGTTATCTCAATAAAATGCTGTTCAACTCCACTTTGAGTAAAACAATCAAATTAGGCATTTGATTCTTAGTGACAGAAAACATTTCTTTTTGTTGATTCAGTCTTTACATTCAGAAATTCATCAGTTTGTTCAAGTATTGAAGGCAAAAATGTAAAAGAAAAGGATGCTTGCTTCCATAGAGCTTATGTATGAAAAGGGGAGATGGATGTACATTGGAATTCCATAAATAAACATGAAGTGGAAATGTACTGTGTTCATGGTATCTACGACTCTGGGAGGTCTGAGAAGGAAGAAAAATTCTTAGTGGATATCTAAAGAAAATGTAGATCTTAACCAGGACAGGAGAAGGACATGCGTGACCCTTTGAGAGGGTGGGGTGGGGACTGCTATATCTGAGAAACCAAAAGAGGCAAAGGGGACCATGCTGCAGGCTAATGCAAGAAGGTAAGGAGAGGGGCCAGTTGGAACCTGGTAGGCCAACTTGGATCTTGTCCGCGGTCCTATCCAACAGGAATGACAGGGAAGGAGCTGTCACATATGCCTAGTTCTCTAGTCCCACCGAGAAACTTGAGTCCCTACACTCAACAGTTGTCTTCTAGTTCTTACCACCTAGATGGGTCCATGAAACTTCTGCTGGACTCCGTAGCCCCGACTGTGCACCGGTCCAGATTTCCCTGTTGCCTGAGCCACAAAATACTTCACCCCAAACCAGACTGTTGTCATGTCTCAGAAGGGAGCCTCCAAATCCACCTGATATGCAGAGCAGCTGACAGGCGGACACTCGTTCTCTTAGCTTGCCCAGGTCCTACCAATCTTTCCTCGTGAACCATGCTCACTCTGCCAACTGGGCTTTCTTGATTTTTCAGGGACCTTTTATTTCTAAAGCAAACTTAAGAGAACTTTCTTTACTCTCCCCTTCACCATTTGACTTGTCAAGCTCAGGACTCTCATTTGGCCTGTGCAAACTGTAGCCTTTTATAACGAAGCCTGGAAGGCAGCAGTCAGAGGCTAAAACCCAGCCACAAGCACTTCTAGGCGGAAAGCACAGTGTTTTTCTACTTACTCCTTTCAGACTTGGCTCTGTTTTGTAAACTGTGGGGCTCAGAGTGGCACCTGTTTCTGATTTTCACAAAATGTGCTGCCAATGGCCCCACCCAAATCCAACCTAGTTACTTACCTGGACATGCTTGTGTATTGCATCTGGACACCTGAGTAGCATCTCCTGGACAGGAACGGCCACCCTTAGATGGCATTGGACTGTCACACAGCCGGTTCCGAGTCTTTTCACCTCCTCCACAGGAGGCAGAACAGTGGCTCCAGCTCTGCCAGCTTCCCCAATTTCCATCCACTGTGAGCAAGAACAGAATGGTTAACAGTAACAAATGGGTATTAAAATCTACAGCTGGTTTTTCTTCCCATTTAACTTTTATTTTAATTATGGGGCTGTGACAATGAGCACTAAACAAAATGCTTCCCTCCTTCCATTGTCAGGAGAAGCTCACCAGGACACATATCCGTGCTGCATCTCTGGATCTGTGTGTCTGGCCCCACACACGCTCTTCCTCCATTGGAGGGACGTGGGTTATCGCAGGTGCGGAACCTCCGCGTCTGCCCTCCATTACACGTCCGGCTGCACGTTCCCCAGCCACTCCAAGGACTCCAGTTACCATGGGCTACAACATGGAATAATATGACATAAAAACAGAGCTCTAAAAATAAGAAGTGTTAAACAATGACATTCATCCACAACATGTGGAAAAATCTCTAAGAAACACACCAAAAAAACGCATAAATCTATGAATGGGCAACTTCCAAAGGCAGATGGGGTGGCTGTTGCTTTGTCTAGAAATGGGGTATATCCTCTAGTGATTTTGCAATTCCATTTAACATCTATTTACTGTATGTTGTACTTAAAATACCCCAGGAACTAGAAAGGCAGAAATGAGACAGGGTCTTGCTCTTGGTGTGCTCAGGCTGTAATATTCAGGGAACTGTAAGCACACAACATTCTGACATCCTAAACCAAAGGCTGAAGGACCAAGTGACACATATTGTAATTCAGAGGGATTCAGGTCATCATGAAGCTTTAAGAAAGTATAATGTTGACTCACTGTTTCCAACACTCACTTGGACAAGGGTCACTATTGCAAAAATCACTCTGGATATCACTCCCTTCACATTTGCTTCCTCCGTACTGGGGGACAGGGTCAGAGCAGTCCCTTGTTCTCTGTCTGGCACCTCCTCCACAGGACACGGTACAGGCACTCCAGCTGGACCAACTTGTCCACTTGCCATCGACTGCATCGAGAGAAAAACACAAGAGTTTGGTTCCCACCCAAACAGGATAGGGCTAAAAAGGAGATGAGGTTAAACCCTGGGCATGTTAGGTTGAGGGATGCCCTTGTGGGCACAGTCCAAATGGAATAGATTATCACTGGCACACGACCTAGAGAAGATGATGTTAGTTAACTGAAGGTATGAACAGTGTATTTCTCTTACTTGGACAGTGTCTTTCATTGCAAACTTGCATCTGTGTTTCTGCTCCATTGCAGTAGGATCCACCAAACGATGGTGGTGGGTCATTACAAAGCCTCATTCTTGTCTGGGTCCCTTTTCCACAGCTTTCGCTGCATGCACTCCACAGCTGCCAAGCACTCCACACTCCATGAACTACAAAAACCCCAAGAGACAGAGTTTCAAGTCGTGGAACCATGTTTGTTAACAAAACAAAAACACAAACAGGCACTGGGGTTGTGGCTCAGCGGTAGAGTGCTCGCCTAACACGTGCGAGGCACTGGGTTTGAACCTCAGTACCACATAAAAATAAAATAAAAAACTTTAAAATAAATATTTTAAAAATTTAGAGAAACCTAAGAAAACAAAACTATACAAATAAGTAGATTCTGGAATGAACTGATTAGCTCATAATCGAAAACATTGGAAACTGAACCAAAGGAAACATTACAGATGATATTATTTTCTCCTTCTGCTTAGATTTTCAGAGGAATTTGTATCTAAGGAAATTCAGAAGGCCTACCTCATGCCAAAATAAATGCTTAAGATTATCCAAATGGGGATATTTTATTAAAATTAAATTTAATCACACTACCATATATAAACACAACCCGAGTGTGGAAACCCTAGCTAAGTATTTGTCTACTCTTGGTGCTCTAGGGAAAACAGAATAAAGTAGAAGCTTAGAAACAAGTGTGTGTAACAGATCTAAATGTGGTTCTAGATACTATGAGTATCTCAGCAGTGATAATCTGGACCCCCAGACTGTGACACTACATCTTTAAGCCTGATACAGCTTTGTTCCTACACATGTACTGGGAGCATTCAATGTGTAGTGTGAACTGTTGGAACTCTTTTGAAAATTTTTCTCCATTACATAATGTTCATGAATTAAAAGTTATGAATAACACACTCACCTGCTTCCTAACAACAGAAAAAAAAATCTGACCAGTAGTTTCCAAGAAGTAATATTAAGGCTTTCCTTTTGGTAACTAACATATTACAGCATCTGACCACAAGGACGGGAGCAACTGTGTTTCCCACCAGGTGCACAGGCTGAGAATCAGCACTATGGCTTCTTGGAGGGAGAAGTCAGCATCAGGTCATGTTTTCGCTTAAGAAACTTTCTAGATATGGAGGTTTTAAAGTGTTTTTCTTTGGTTATCCATTTAACCAAGATATGAACCAGAATAGGGTCATTAAGGTCTGCACCTAAATAACCCCTGAACACAACCTGTGAGACACCAATAAAGTGAAAATGAAGTAATGAGATCATTATTTATCTGCTTTGTTTAGAAAATATTTAAAAATGTATCTTTTATAACTGATTTTTAAAAAAAATAAATAAGACAAAAAAGTAGGTTTTTTATGTGGTGCTAAGGATCGAACCTAGTGTCACACATGTGCTCGGCAAGCACTCTGCCACTGAGCCACAACTCCAGCCCTAATTAACTGATTTTTTGATTAGTTGACTATTTATGCTTTGTAGAACCATGCAGACATAGACACAGAATTCTATTTTAGTCAAGATTTTGCACTAAGAAACTATTGACAAAATATAAAAGAAGAAAAAAGTCTTTAAATAGGTGCAGATGTTATTTGAAATTATTTCTGTATTAAGTCAGATTGTAGATGCTCATAACAGTTATATGTCCACTATAATTTCAAAAATTCTACAGTTCTAATTATTGTACCATATTCTATTTTCAAGGCTGTTGGTTAACCAAAGCTCAAACCTCTGGCAATATAAAAGCATAGATGGACTTCTTTATTGGATTATAGATGAATGACATTTATCACTTAGTATCTGTTGGGTTTCTACTACATATAACTAGATGTTTTCACATGAGGACCTTCATGTCCTTTATTTTTTATTTTTATAAAGTACAGGAAGCCCTAAACAGAACTGACCTTCATGACACAAAATGTGGTAGGGTTGAAATGTTTCTTTTATAGGAATGGAATGATAAAAAAAAAATCAAAGGCATGAAAGATCATGATATCTGGATGATATTGAAAAAAGAAAAACAACGAACCAATAAGATACAACTACAGAGGAAGTACTATATGAGAAAAATGCAAAATATAATAACTGAACTTGTTGCTCCATTTGGTTGTAATTCTGATTATAGAAGATCACTTGATCCCAGAGCTGGGAGCAAGGACTGTGGGGGAGACATCCAGGGTCTGAGGATATGCTCTGCTCTTTCTGGCTGTACAACTGCACACAAGTGACTTGGCCTCAATGTGCCTAGTTCCATCATCTGCAATATGTGGACTATAAAAGAGCTTACCTTATTAGGGGCAGGGTGAGAAATGATGAGTTTATAGAGGAAAAGTGATTGGAAAGTATAGGATATAAAGTAAGAACTGTGTGAGTTATAAGCTATTTTGATTGTCACTCGAAGCTCTTCATACTTTTCATGAAGACACTTAAAAAATGCTCATTCTCTAATAAATCTGTAACTATATGCATATATAATATCACTATAAATATATAAAATGCAATCATTTGCAAATGGTGAAGTCTGCCCACCTCAGATGATATCAATCTTTTTTTTTTTTTTTTGGAGAGAGGATTGGCAACTTAAAAATATTGTACTCTTAACTGGGAGAAAAACATACAAGTTTGAAATATCTACTTGCACCCAGAATGAAAGAAGTACTCCAAGAATCATGGGGACATCTCAAAAGAACACTCAACCTAGACTGAAGAGGTTTGCCTCCACTAAGTGAACCCAGGATATTTTGAGCCACCACGATAAACAATGGTAACAATGATGATAAACCATTAAATGATACCTGAGTATCACTACTGAATTATACAAGTCCCTACTGATATAATCAGGAAATAAAGAAATAACAAGGATAAAGTTATTTACAATGCAGAATCAATAACAGATGCAGAAGACATGATGGAGTTAGAAAATTGTTGTTTGAAGAGATCACAGAAATGATGATTCAAATAAGAATCATAATATGAATGCTAGAACTGGTGGTGAAATCATGTATATATGATCTCAAAGTTCCCTAAAGCGTACTTTTTATTTAGTTATAAAGGTAAAAATAGTGACTATATAGCAGCAGGTACCACCTTAAACAAGGAGCAAAGCCAGTCAGGGCGAACTGACATCATATGCTTTCTGAAAGGAGGACACAAAACCACTTCTATGGTGTCCTTACCAAAATGTAGTCATAAGGAATTATCAGACAAATGCAAGTTAAAACTGTTCTATAAAATGATGAGCCTAACCCCTGGTATGGTGGTGCATACCTGCAATCCCAGCTACTCAAGAGGCTGAAGTAGGAGGATGGTAAATCTGACATCACTTTGAGCAACTTGGGCAATTTAAAATTTTATTTCAAAAAGGGCTAGGTATATAGCTCAGTGATAGAGCCATTGTCTAGCATGCATGAGGTCCTGAGTTCAATCCCTAGTACTGCATCATCGTCCTCCTCCTCATCGTCATATGATTGGCTTGTACACTTCAAAATTATCAAGGTCATGAAACACAATGAGAGATAGGAATTGTTCCAGTTAAAAAAAGACTAAAGAGACAAGACAAATACGTAAGTGTGATCCTGGATTGGATCTTAGAGTAGAAACAAGAAGAAAAGAGTGATGAGGAATTTGCTGGAACAATTGGCAATATTAGAATGTGTACTATTCTAATATTGGATATTGGGAAGAGATAATGATATTAAGTAATATTCTTGCATCTGTGTTACATTTACCAATTTTGATAACTTTACTAAGCCTATGAAAAAGAACAGGGTTATTTTAGGAAAACACAAATAATCGGTGAATCTGGGTAAGAGTAACATAGTAGTTCTTTATGCTATTGTTTCAGCTTTCCTTTAAGTTTGACATTTTTGAAAATAAATTCACACTAAAATCAAACCTCTTACGTGCCTAAGATTTTTACATCCATTCCCCCCCCCACCCCGTACCCAGCAAATGAGAAGATAGTCTTAGGCTATCTGTGCATTGGTGAGAAGGGGAAGCTACTCAATCCCAAGAGAAAAAGCTGACCTGTATTTTAGCATATTTACAAATATCATTTAGTTTTTCATTATATAGTTATGGCCGAAAAAGAGTATGAAAATTTCTCTAATCAGGTATTTCTGGCTCTTTTTACTTTATAACATAATGCTATTATATTTCGTGTTTTCATTCTTTAAGACCAAAACAAATCCTTGGCTTTTGGTTCATTTTGTTTAAGATTTCAGGACAGTGTTTCATTTTTAAAATCTAACAGAAGTTCTCACTGCAAACAAAAATGCCCAGGATCCCAGAAAACAGGCTTGTGAATCAAATCAACTTCTGTTCATATCCTTGATTGACTTTCTTTCCCCACATTAGAGTTGCACGTAATGGTGGGTGATTCACTTTTTACTAGCTTTGTAACCTTAACAAATTACTTAACATTACTTTTTGAGTCTTTCCTTATTGTCAAAATAGAATGCAGTACCCAACATGCTGGATACCTGTCTCCTTTGGATTAGTCCATATCCCTTTGACTGTCCTAGCTACGGCGTATTTCTCCATTGTGATCCCTTACTTCAACTCCTTGAGTTTGTTCATGATACTTTCAGTATTTGAATGATACTGTCTATCTATAGTTCTAATTCTAGCAATTAGAACAGTACCTGAACACAGAGCAGGTGCTCAGTAAATACATATTGACTAGATGAATGAAAGAATGAATAGCCTCCCCTGTATTCCATGTGATTTCTCTGTGGCAGCCGGACAAGGTGGAGGGCCACGTCACCAAGCTGCTTATCAGAATATCCTTCTGAACTCAGTTGAGTTCATACATAAGCATGTAACAAAACCAGTCACAAACAGGCTTCTTCCTCCGAGGCTGATATGAATTCTGAGAGACTGAGGAACTCTTTCTGAGACTTTAGATCCAAAACTATGAGCCAGTAGCTGCCAACAGTCATTTTTTTCCCCCACCCATGGAAACAGTGTTTTGGAGAATAAAGCCAAAGAGAGGAAAGCAGAGAGGAGAGATGGAAAACACACTAATAAAACCATTAGCCAAGTCCTTGCATTCAATCATCCCTGAAAGAAGAGTTTTCTCCTGAAGTTAGTTTGATTTCTGTCACTTCAATCAGAAAGAGCCCTGAAATACCAAGTCAATAACAACCTGCACAGAAAGTACCTAGCTTGGGCCTATCATGTTCCGAGTATTAGTGAATGGGAGTTACTAGAATTTTACCCCTCACCAATGGTGTGTTTCTAAGGAAGGCTTTGACCTCTCTAGGCTCACTATTCTCACCTCAACTGGATAGTTGGAATAGATGCTACCCGAAGTCCTCATCAGCTCTAAGGTTTTATGACTTTGTAAATATTTAAGTTTTCTCTACATGATTAAAAAAGTACTCCGCAGTGAAGAGCCTTTTTCACGTTCCATTAAATCAGATATTTTACTTAACATTGATTAATGTCCTTCACAGGTTTATCCATGAACCAGAACCAAGAACAGAGAGCATAAATTTGTCCTCAAAGGTGAAGGTCATAACATCTTTGCACAAAAAGGAGACTGTAATGCTTTTATAAAAATTCAAATGTAAGAGTTTTGGATATCCTAATATTACTGATGGATTATTACCTGGGCAAGGCTTAATGTTGCACATAATTATTTCCATAGCATTCCCCTCACATGGACGCCCACCGTGCTGAGCTGATGGGTTATTGCAAGTTCTGGTCCTCGTTCGGTTGCCGCGTCCACAGTTCTTTGTGCATTCTTCCCAGAGACTCCATTCTGACCAGTGACCATCCACTGCACAAAGGTGAACCATTATGCCATGAGTTACATTTCAATTAAAATGCTTATTTTACTGAGGTAGTCTACAGGCAGAGAATGGAAGTCGTATCTATTAAGCACATGCCTATCAACCGAAGGCAGAACTGTACCTGGACATGGCCTATTTTGACAATTTCGCATTTCTGAATCTGACCCTTGGCACGACTTCCCACCATTGGCTGGAAGCGGGTTGTTGCAGAGTCGACTCCTCTTCTGGATGCCTTTTCCACAGGTGACACTGCAGGATCTCCAGGCAGACCATGGGGAAAATCCACCATGAACTGCAAGCAAAACATTGAACTTTGTCTCAGCGTTTTTACATCCAGAATTGTAAATCAGACTTAAGTTGTATACTGGGTGTAGAGCTGAATCTATGATTGTTGAAGAATGGCTTATGGAAGCTTTCCTTTAAGGTAAATCTAGTATCTAGGAATGAGAGAAGAACTTCAGTTCATTAGCATTCTCTCTCAGGTCTGAGCTGCTGGAAGTTAGAGACCATGACGTTTATATACTGTTTACCTTTTGAGTATGTATCATTCTAAAATATATAATCAATATTGATTTCTGAGAATCTATTTGACTAAGTTTTGAATAAAAAATTTAGTTTGGGATTTTTTTGAATCATTCACTTGGCATTTTGAAATAATCTGTATAGTTTTCTCTTCAGTCTTAAACTGTAATGTGATTTTGTTCTATGCCCATCTAGAAATGTCTTACCATTAAAGAGATTCAGACCAAGATGCAAGATAATTTTTATGATTTGAGTTGCTGCAGGTACTGTTTAATATGAATATCCCCCTAGTCACACTCACCCTGGACTATGATAGGCACTCTGACAAGCACAGAACCCATTAAGTTACGAGCGACACATTCATATTCAGAAGTATCTTCTTTCTGAGCGGCTGCAATATGTAATGAGTTGTTGGGCAACACACGAATTCGGTCATCCCAGAGGATGGTGTGCCCTTGTCTGGACCATGTAACAGTTGGATGAGGTTCTCCAGTTGCCTGACAATCCAATGTGACTTTGCCACCAGCATTAATAATCGTTTCCACTGGTTCAAGAGTAATAACAGGAGGACCTGTGTAAAGTACATACCGTTAACATTTCATCATAGACAACATGGTAACATTATTATGAAAAAAATTAGGCTGATTCATTGATAAAACACTGTTGCTTCCCAAGCCTAAGGTTATAGGTTTAACTGACAATCATAAAAAAAAAAAGGAGTTTGAGAATTTTTAAGTGTCAAGAATTTAAAATCCTCCAGTAGGTTAGCCTAGAGCATGGCCTCTTCAGTGATGCTTTCTAATTCAACTTTTGCTTTGATTCCTCACTACTCTGTGAGTCTCTGTCCTTAAAATTTGTGCCTACTTTAGAAGATTGCTGTTAGAGTCCATTAAGATGACTAAGTATAAATTTTAAACAGAGTAAGCACACCGTAATCATAGTTACTATTGCTGTTGTTGTCTATTCCTTACATGATGAATATTCATGTCTTTCCTTCAGTTGTTTTTCAGGTAGAGTACTTATTAACTCAATCTTCATCACCGGTCATTGTTTGTTTGTTCACTAAACGTGAATGGAGAGCTTACTATTTTCTAGGCATTGTGCTAGGTGCCGAGAATACAGAGTTAACAATTATTATTTCTAGCTCAAGGAGTTTATATCCCACTAGTAAGACAGATAAGTAACTGATTATTTACCAGTATTATAGTATACTATAGAATATATGCTAATATGGGAGCATAAACCACAGTAACAATATGTCAAACCAAAGCTTTCCACTGGACATGGAAAGGAAAAGGAAGAAATGTTGAAAATTAAGAATTGATGATTCTAGGGTATTGATTTGGACAACAGGGTATCTGTTTAGACAATTCAACAGAAATGTGCTGGGGGCAGTTAGGGGTAAATGATGACTAGATCCATCCAGGACTGTTGAGGTTGAGATGTCTGTGAGACATTTATCTAGAGATGCCAGGTGGATATTCACATCTAAACCTCAGAATAGAGATGTGGGAAAGGATTATAGATTTGTGAGTCTTTCATGAGTAGTTTCAGAAGATTGTCTAGCATGATTAAAAAGAGGGCCAAACAAAGAAACCATTGCAACTCAGCGAGACCCTGTCTCTAAATAAAATACAAAATAGGGCTGGGGATATGACTCAGTGGTTAGTAGCCCTGAGTTCAATCCCTGGTGTGGGGGGAAGCCCAATTATGTGGGAGAGGAAGACACAACATGAAGATAGATTTAGACAATCAGGAGACTAGAAAGGATGATCCACCTGGAGAATAGTAGCATACAAGGTTTCAGACAGTGGTTAAGACCAAAGTCTTCTTTTAGGTTGAGAAGTGTTATCTGTAATGAACAGAACTTAATAACAAAACAGAAGTACAATGTTGTTTGATATGATATTAATATGCTGAAAAGGGATAACTGACATGTGTTTTATAAAAATAATTCCCTCACATGAAGTTGGGACTCTCAGCCATGTGTCCTATAGTGCATTATATGTACACATGCCCCACATCATTCCAGTCATGTGCCCTTAACAGATGATTACGTTAACCTCACTCTACAAAGTTTCAGGACCAATAATTTTATTTCCCCTTCTAGTATTGAGATTAGATGATGACTTTGAGCAACTCCTATTGAATAATGTAAATACCTCAAATTTGTCACCCAACACTAAGTGACTACAAAATGACTAACTAAGTTCATCTGTTCATATTACTATAGCCAAAGAAAGTACCAAATAAAACTCAGCATCCTCATTTAGATACCATATTTGAACATTTCTAATTGTTCCATAAAGCAATCAATTGACATAGAAATACAATTCCACATGTACATCTTTCAAGGTTATAATAATTCCATCATTCACATAATTATCAATCAAATATGAGCATTTTATCCAAATGAACACATTGCTTCTGGTGGTTCAATCTTATTTTGAGCTGAATTGTATTAGTGGCTTTGTGATATGCTCCATTTGTTTTCAATCAGTACAGAGATGAGCTGATCTAACTCAGCCTTACTGGGTCAGTGGAGCACCCACCCAGCGGGAACTAATTGTGTTGTACCCTATTTACATTCACCCCAAGGGAAGCCAGGGGAACGACATTTATATAGAAAATGT
Source organism: Spermophilus citellus (assembly GCF_964194105.1). NCBI lineage: Eukaryota > Metazoa > Chordata > Mammalia > Rodentia > Sciuridae > Spermophilus > Spermophilus citellus. The sequence continues at coordinate 148,529,328 of NC_138187.1, forward strand.
GGCCTATTATATTCTTGTCGTGGTGACTCATAATTTACATCAGCATATTAACATTGCTGGAAAGATGTACAGAAAAGAAACCTGGTATGCCTAAGCAAGGCAGGGCACACAGTAGTGTTCTTTATGTATTTAATAAATAAATAGACTTTTAAAAAGCCATTTTTCCCCCCTCAGGCTAATTTGACCATGGAATGCTATCCAATAATACACCATGAGATTATCATTTGCCATATATGTCCTTTAGTTAAACATTGCCTTAGATACCTGTTAAATACCTATGATGGACTCAAGTCTTACAGAACCAGTTTGGCCAACAGCTGTTACGAAATACTAGTCTAGAGAATCTCTCACAAGTGAATCAAGAGAATATAAATTCAATCTGTTAAATACTGAGTATCTACAAAATAAGTTGGTTTGCTTAAATTCCCAGTCCAATGATTTTGTCCTCAGGTCACCTCTCGGTATGGTTCTGTAGACTGTGCAGTGGGCCCCTGGAAACTTTCATGGTTTTCTAATTATGAAATCTCCATTTTTTGATTGCTTTCACTACAGGGCTCCATGAAGAGCATGTGGATTCCACCCAGAGCACAGTTATTTCATGAAAGATGATGCAACCCACCAGGAGCACTTCTGAGCTCATTTACGTTAGTCTCTAGTTTTAAGAAACATTTTTTAAAGTGCTATCTTTGTAAGCATGCTATAAGAATTGTGGTGAACCACGGGAAGGGTACTCCACTGAATCTGTTGTAAAAAAGGCTGTGCCACCAGTCAATGCATTTTATACTGTGTATGTTAGGTAAAATAAGAACAGCATCTGGGAAAAAGTACATCAGTTTATGTTCAATGACAATAGCAGGATCGTCAGGAGAAATCTAAGGTAGGCACACTGAGCTAGAGCAAATGGACTTGCTGTAAAATTAAAGAAAAGGAACACTCTTCATTAGGCAACCTTTCTTTGAGTATGAATTAGGGTTTAATTAAGCAGCTTACTTTGCAGAGTCAGACTCATGCTGCGCTCTACCACCCCAGCTTCATTGGTAGCTACACATGTATAGTCACCAGCATCTTCATTCTATGGAAATAAGCAGTATTTTCATAAAAAATGTGAGCCTACAGAAAAGCGCAAGTCACTTTTTCACCACAATGCTAGTTTATTTGAAATTTCATTTTTGATAAAGCATTTTAATGGAAATAGAAACATCTACATATTTTTAAACTCACAAATAGGCCTAAACAGAGAGGGATAAAAAGGGAAATGGGTGGAGGTATAGCCTAACAGCCTGTCGTCAATCTCCAAGAATAATGACTGGTAGGAAATCAAAGCAAAAGTAACATTATTTTATAACCACTATTTAAAATTGTCTTACTAAATCAAAGTGTCATTTTTATTCTTATGAATACCTTAAAAAGCATTCAAGTAATTGGTGCATAGCAACAAATAAAGAGTACTTTATAATGGAGGTTGTTAACAATATATTAAGTAAGGTCTCCGTCTAGGGAGTTTGAAATTTAGGAGACAAAGCAAAGCAAAACAAACAAAACTAATCTACTTAAAGAAATAAATTATAGCATGGAAGCCACAAATTACACATATGTGGTATAGAAAATAAGTAAAATTCATATAGTATTTATTTTCTGTACCACATATGTTTTTAATTAGAGGTTTCAATGTACTATCCAAATAGAAGTTTCTAGTAGGTAGCTGGAAACAAAACATGGAAGAGTTTCAGGATGGAAGATACATATTTAAGAATCTGAGGCTGGGGTTGTGGCTCAGTGGTAGAGCGCTTATCTTGCATGTGGGAGGGTTCAATCCTCAGCATCACAAAAAACATAAAAATGAATGAAATAAAGCTATATAAAAACGTTACCTCTCTTTAAGAAAAAGAATCTGAAGTTGTATGGTAATCAAATTAGTATTCATATTAACATTGGTATTAGAAGAAATATACAGAATTCAGAAATAGTAATATTTGGATAAAGGAAAAGGGGAGAAAATACAAATGAAAAAGACTGAGATTTCTTAGTGTGACATCAACTCCAAGTACAAATAATCTCTCATGGTGAAGTAAAAGCAAGCAAAATAAAGTCTGAGGATGGGCCACTGGAACAGGTGATTAGTTAATGTATTTTAATTATTATTTCGATCAATTAAACAAGCGAAGCATCTAAATGGGTTCATAAAACATGAGTTAACAAATTAACCATATGTATTCTAGTTAAGGAGTTTTTCAAGGAAATACCTCACTTTAGGGTAACTTGGCCTCCAAATTAGAACAATAACCACAAATACACTCATTTCCCTAATTGCTGAAGTTTTGGGAAAGCCTGATATAGTTGTCAGTTTATTATCAACATCTACCCTATAACGTACTTGTAACTATTTGTAGCTCTTCCATTTCCTTGTTCTAAAACAGATGTGCATGTACTTACTTGAAAGGACTGAAAAATATCACAAATATTGTCTCAGTTTTTTAAAAAGAATCCAGCTGATGAATGGATAAAGTGAATGTGAGCACATAGACAATGGAATGCTATTCAGACATTAAAAAAAAAGGATGTCATCTTGTTATCTGTGACCACGTGGAGAGAACTACAGATATTATTTTAAGCCAGACACAGAAACAAGTGCTGGTTGATCTCACTCATACGTGGAATATAAAAAGTTGATCTCATAGAAGTTGAGAATAGATTGGTGCTGAGCAGAGGATGGGGAGATTAGGGCAGACAGAGGGCTGCAGGAAGGTTGATCACTGGGTACTAAGTTAGAGTTAGATGGGAGCAAGGACTTCCGCTGTGCTAGTGCACAGCAGTGTTTCCATACATAACATAGTGTATGTTTCCAAAAGCTAGAAAAAATGATTTTGAATGTTTTAACCATAAGAAATGTGAAGTGTTTGGAGAGGTCAAAATGTTTAATCTGATTTAAACATTACATAATGTATATGTATATCAAAACATCTTATGGTGCCCCACTATATGTACGTTATTGTTTTTATGTACCAAAGATCAATTTCAAAAAATTAAAGGTAAAAATGCAAAAGAGAATTCAGATTTTATGAGTTAAATAGGAATGAAAGAGAAACACTTCTCATCTGTGTTACTTACACAGGAGAACCGGCTGTAGAACTTTAAGTGTGCAACAGTTTCCATGTAACTTACCACAGTGCCGTAGATGGCCAGGGAGCCGTTGCCTAGCTGTTGGATTCGGTGGCTACCTGCAATATCCACCCCCTTTCTACTCCACTGGATGGTTGGGGCAGGGTCTCCCTTCACCTCACAATTCAGGATTGCATTCCCGCCAAGAGGTTCAATCCAGTTAGAAGGGTAGTCACCTTTGAAGACTGGAGGTTCTGGAAAACATCATTCGAACAGGCTCAGACTCAAAGTAGGTGCTGATAATTTCTTTGTGATTATTGACCCATTTAGGAGGAGAATTTAGTAAACTGGGGGGAAAGTCACTTAAAAACTTCTTGGGTTTTCCATGCTCAACACCAGATAATTTTGTCAATTCTAATATTCTCAGGGGGTGATTCCACTGTGCGGAATGATTTCTTTATTTCTTTCCCAAGTGATGTATGCATATTTTTCTCATGAATTTGCACATCTGAGAAATTGAACTGAATGGGTTAATAAACTGAAGCTATATTGTATTACTACATAAGAGGGAAACAAAACAGAAACCATTCATTACAGATCAAGTGTAAATAAAAAACGGAGTGCTTTTCCCTACCTTTCACATAAACAAATCCGATCGCCTTCACAAAACCCACGCTGTTCTCTGCGGTGCACACGTAAGTGCCCGAATCCTCTTTTGACACCTTTTCAATAACAAGTTCACTGTGTCCATCGCCACTGTCAGTGTGGGCTGAGGGGAACAAGTCAGGAAACAACACAAATGTTTCTCAGAAACCTCGGAAAAGGTTCACGACCGCTCAGTATTTTGCAGGTTAGATTTATGAGTCGGTCAGCAGCGAACCAGAGAGACCTCATCATGGCACTGGGCAAGAGAGGCCTTTCCACAGATTTCTCCCTCTGGGCTATTTACTGTGTCTATAGACACTCATTTGAAAAACAGCCAGAGGAACAGGAAAAGTGAATGAAAACAAACTTTTTTTTAAAAAAATTATTTTAAAGTAAACCTTTCATCTCAGTATGTTGCTTAAAACTGGCTCAACATCTCTCTGGGTTTCAAAACATCTTTCATTCAGAAATATGGCATTTTCCATCTCATTCCACTAACACTTTTCCTCCCAAACAATTTCATCAGAACATGAAAAACCTTTTCAATTACAATTCAACTGACTTGGCAAGTCAGAGGGGAAATCATGAAAATATATGCTAGTTACGTAATAACCACAACATGAACCGATTTGTAATAAATTTAAACGTTATGTTATTAAGTCATAAATGGTGATGACATAAATATTTACAAAGGCGGTTATAATATTTGGAAGAGAATGTAAGTTAAACATGCTAATCTTTTCTTTTTTTTTTCCTCAGAAGCAAATGTTATTCTTTAATAATGAAAATCAACCGTGGAGAAGCACTCTCTCACATCAGCAAATACAAGGAAGAGTAACTAAAAAAGACATTTTACTTCAAACCCCTTATAACCAGATACCTATGTCAGAATTACCTCTGAAGGTTACAAAAAACATTTAGGTCCAGGCCTCACTTTTGGAGAAGATTGCAGTGGAGAAGGGGGGGGGGGCGCGGAGGTCAGGACCCAAGTATTTTCATTTTATTTATTTAGTTTTTGTGGTGCTGGGGATAGAACCAGGCCTTGTGCATGCGGATCAAGCCGTCCATGGAGATACACACTCAGCCCTGAACCTGTGTATTTTTACAAAACTCTTCAGGGAGGTACTGGGGAACAAAATTGACCAAATTATGCTATGTGAACATGAGAATATGTCACACTGTATTCTACTTTTATGTATAATTATAACGTACCAATTTAAAATAATTAAAAAAAATGCATTTATTTGAAGAAAAGGCTCTTCAGGTGACTCTGCTGCTTCCTTGAGTTACTGTATTTAGCTTAACTAGGCCTCTTGGGGTTTTTTTGACCATTGCTTAGGGGTGTAGGTGCCTGTCTTGCAGATCTTGCAGATTATCCAGAAACAGTAAAGAGCTTGGCTTCTGAATTTTTTGGAGTGTCTCAGGTCTTTTTTTTTCCCCCTCTCATGAAGTTACTTTCTCCTTTTTTCATTTTTGGCTTCTTTCTTGGGTCTTTACCTTGCGACTCAGGCTCTGTAACTTCTGGGGTCTCTGCAGCTGGCAAGGTCTTTCTCTTTTTGCCATAACGTGTGTCTGGGACCAGGACTCTTTTCAGAGTAGAGATTTCCAGTGGCATGTTTTTGTATCTCGACATTTTCTTATCTGGTATTTCCTCACTGGTACCAGTTATGAATTTCATCTTCAGATTTACCTGGCATTTGGAATTGGGTTTTACTGCACCAGTGTTTCTCTCGGGTCCTTCGCTGGAGAACCATCCATTTGACACACTATGTTAGGACTGCTGAAGGCTTCTTCCTCTGTTCCATAGACTTTGGTTTTTCTTCTTCCACTTTGGCTTTTCATGATTCTTCTCCTCTTTCTTTTTTCTTCACCTCCTTTCCTTGAGACTACAGAAGGGAAAGCGACTTCTTGGCTTTCACACATAGGAGTTTTAAGCTTTCTCACTTCTCTGCCGTGTTTTGTGACATTAATGATATTTTTCAACCATGTGCTGAATCTGCATTCTGGTGTGACCCATGGGTACAGTACCACAAGAACCACTTTCAAAGACGTTTAAGACAATTCCACCAATGGTGGGTGCCGTTGATCACTTTTGGTAAAATCTTGGCTGGAATGTTTATAGGTACTGGAACTTTCTTCCTCTGATAGAAATATTTCCCTTTGTATGAAGATAAAAGCCACTTAATTCTTTCATCAGTGAGGAAGAAAAGGAGGAAGTCAAAACTTCCCTCCAGGCAGAGCTTGGCTTTCCTGGCTTTAGAGTCCATTTTTAAAGTTCATGAAGGAATAATCCAAGAGATGGTTTTAATTTCATGCTTGTTCAAAAGCTTTCTATAGAAACATTCTGTCTGTTGAGTAGATATGAGTTCATCCTTGGTAAGTAAACAGATTTCTGAAAATCTGATCAGATACCAATACTTTCTTAGTTCTTCTGGAATTTCCCATGATACCACCATGATTTCCTTTTAAAAGCAATCTATCATTTTTTTTTTTTGGACTTGCAATGTGCCAAGGGAGCTCACATTGCCTTTCTAACCTAAACTTTGTTTAGTGGCTTCTTTGTGTCTGGGTCTGCTGGAGTGGAAGTGGAGGTTTCAGGGGTGTCTGAGGCCCAGGGTGGGAAGAGGCCGAGGCCTCCATTTGGCTCTCACCTCCTGTAGATGCATGCATGGAACCTACTTGCTGGTTCCTCCAGTGCACACGTGCATAAATATGTTAGTTTTAAAACAACAAGTACTAAATCAGATTCTAAAGCAGCCAATATCTAATTTATGTTGAGTATGTTTACTTTGCATGCTTTCCCCCATTTACTTTTTAAAATTTCATGATATTGAATATTAAGTGGAAAATAAACTTTAAAACTCCATGTAGCTAATTAGTAGTATGCCTTCAGAAAACAGTACTGATTATTTAGACATGGTTTTTCTTTAGCAAGAAATGCTATTGCTATTAACTAAGATAATATAGTTGATGAATTCCAGTCATTAAAGGAAATCTTAACAGCAGACAAAACCCTCAAGCTTCTTACTATTTTTCTAGTGAGACACTTAGCTAATGCTAACAGTGGGATAGGACAACTTGTCATTACTGATGATCTCTTAACACTGATGACAAAGCCCAATGAGTACACATCTGTCTTCCCAGGAAGGAGTGCTGCTGGGTCCCATGCATTAGCTGAATATGTAGTGAAAATAAACAGTGACTAAGAATTTTCTACACAACCATCTACACTATAATGGAGATTGGTTCATATAAAGAGAAGCAGAGTTTTCTGTGAGATGAGGTGAATCTTTAGGATTCCAACAGTAACCACCTTAATCCATTTATCAATGAGGGAGGTCCAGCAGCTGCCTTTACATAAAATATTGTCTTCTCATGGGGATGGAGATTATTTCTGAGGTGAAAAAATATACTCAGAACATGCAATATATAGTCCTGTGATCAATTGATCCTTTTGTAAGAATCAACAGTGCATACATACTGAGTTGAGGGCAAAATCCAAACAGAGGCACACATGTTACAGAATTTAAAGCAATCAGCCTTTCCTTTGTAACTTTTAGGCAATTCCCAGAACTAAAGGAAACAGAGACTGGTCTGAACTTCTCTACAGGTACATTTATTCACTTCTGAAAAATCAAATCACCAACCTGGAATAATATTGGTATTGAAGGTCCATGTTAGTTTGGGTAATGGAATACCAGTTGCTTTACAGCTTAGTTGGAGCCGTTCCCCTTTATTTAATGACACATCTCCAGGAAGTTCCGTAAAAGTGGGAAGAACATGTACGGTCAGGCTGACAGTGTGCATATCTTCACCGGCAGCATTGTTAGCAACACAGGTATAGATGCCAGAATCTTCCGGCTAAAATTAAAAAAAGATTCACAGTGCTTAAGATTTTATAATCTTACATCATCTTACATAAAATCCATAAAATTACAATGCTTGTTCCTCCAGAGAGCACTCTTATATAAAGGCAATTTAAATTTCTATCTTTTAGTCTTAACCATCAGGTTAGTTTTCCCATAGCACAATTTAAACTGCATAAGGAGTTTAAACATAATCTCAACCCTTACAGAACTATAACAATCGTTTTATAGCAATAAGATTTATAGAAGATTTAAGAAGACTTTACTAAACATCAAGTATAGAAAACATCAAGTTTATTACTCACCAGGAGTATTGCTGTTCTGTCGAGTACAAATAAAGAACAGGCAATCTCAATGGTATCAAGACTTTCCAAGTTATCATAATTAAAAATGGTAAGAATGAGGGCATTATTACCTACAGTTCTGAAGTTTCCCTTGCTAAGTGGAAGGGCCAGCTCTCTTCGCTCATGCCACTGGACGGATTGGCAGCATCCCATAAAACTCTGACTCCCTTGCTTGAAACCACCTCTTTACCTGGTTTCTAGGGCACCACTCTCCCCAGGTTCCCAGCGACCTCTTTGGCTACTCCTTCTCCATGTAGTTTTGCTGTCTTCCCCTAGATATCAACCTCTTAATGTTGGCATGTGAGGAGGCTCAGTCTTTGGTCTGCTTTTCTTGTCTAACTGCTCAATTCCTTGGTGATTTCATCCAGTGCCATGGCTTTAAATACCACCCATATGCAGATGTCTGCCAGCAACTCCAGCTCAGGTCTTATCTCCAAACTCCAGTTACAATGACCTCATTCCAACTCTCTGAATGTCTAGTTGATACTTGATGGCTACAGGTGACACCGGAGGGGAGGAGGGGAAATGGGGAGCTTAGTTTTGGACACAGACTCTCAAGTCCCCTTGCCTGTTCCCATGGCACCTGTAGCTGTCACCCTCTCAATTGATGACTATTTCTTCCTCCAATTGCTGATGCCTCTCAGATATTTGAGCTATTCTCTAGTTTTTCTTTCCAAACCTTATAGGTAACCCATTAGGAGATGCTAGCTACAGAGCGTATGCAGCATATCACTTTTTATTGCTTCTCTGCTGTTCTGAGTCCTGTCATTTCTCATCTGCCTCCAGACTGGCTTCTTAATAGTTCTTCCTGCTTCTATCCTGTCCTCTCGACTATCCACTGTCATTACAACAGCCACTGCAGTCTCTGGAAACACCAGTCATGTAATATTGCTCAAAACCTGCAATGGAGTCTGACTTTTACTGAGTAAAAGGCAAAATCGACCCACTGACCTACCATACTCTACATGATCTGGCCTCCATTTTCCTCCGACTTCTCTTTTCACTCTTTGTGTTCACTGGTCTCTTCTCTCTCAAATTTACTTGGTGTGTTCCCACTTAAGTTCTTTGCCCTAACTATTTTCCCTGCGTGGTGTGCTCCTTCTGTGGATATTTACTTGGCTAAGTCACTTCCTTCAGGTTTTGCTCAAATGTCACCTTCTCAAGGGACTTACCCTGACTGTCCTACTTAAAACTGTAATCTGCTGCTCCAACTCCTGCAACCTTGATCCCACTCTTATTTTCATAATCCTTTTTTTTCAGGCATTGTACACATTATTTATTATTTTCATTATGGTTTTTATCATCTATTTTCTCCTTCTAGAAATAAGCTCCATGAGGACAAGCTGCTTCAATTCCTTTGTTCTCTGATGTATCCCAGTGTCTGGATCAGTGCTGGCTGCAGAGATGGGGCTGTGTATTTTTAATGGTTGAACTAATGATTCAATGCATCTGGATGTATTAAAATACTTATGACAGATGTTTCCCTTTTTTTTTTAAATCCAAAAATAAAATTTTGTTTGGAACCAAAGCACCAGAGAATTTGAAATGTAAAGTTTATAATTATTCATTTATAAATGCAAACCCAATTTGATTTTTATTTAAAGGCAAACAAGAATAAATCATATTCCCTGTAAATCCCTCCCCACCACTCCACACACTGTCTTAAGCTCTCAGGTTGTGACAGCTCAAGTTTAAAAACAAATCAAGATTTTTATGGAAATGAAGTATTTAGAAATCTGGATCATACATATATTATTTTATATTATTATAGACTTTTACATATTATTTATGTATCTCACTTGGTATTTATAAGGTACCATATTGTTGGTATTCTTTAAATGGTGCATGAGTCATTGCTATATTAAACTCTAATTATTTTAGCTGTTTCATTAAATAATTAGAAATTATTTAATCATTTAATTCCTTAAGGTCTAGAAGACTGATAGAGAGGCCTCATTCATGGGCATGGGGATAATGCCCACCAGGCAGATTTAGCCATTTAAATAAATAAGCAAAAAATATCTATGTCTATTTTATCAATTCTAAAATTTACATTTTTAACTTTGAAATCTCTGAAATTGGGATGCAATGTAAACATCAATGGTCTGCTGTGGTTTACTTATCACTGCATTATTTCTTTCTTAGTGGTGCAAAAAGTATTGGTGCATCTCACAGTTGGTGGAAACAGATTTTAATAAACACAATGTCTGCTGGCAGAGCCGATGGGAGTAGTGCCCGATGACCCAGCCAGGCACTGGCACTAGGTGTGGTCACCCGGGCATGGATAATTGGTTGAGATTATACTCTAAATTAAATAGGATCCATTTTATCATTGTAATCTTTTCAGATTTAACTCTATCCCAACTTTGTAATAAAAGTTAGACATTTTTAAGGTTCAGGAGAAAAACAAGATGTGTACAAAGGCTCAGAAATTGACTTACAGTTTAAACATGTCCAGTATTTGGTGTCAAGTCTTGATTCTCTCAAACCATGTGAGATAATTTTTTAAGCAGTCATGCATGTGTACCTACATATAGATTTCTCTTCAAGTGGGCTACCACTATAAAACTGAGGTGTTCCAAATACTGACTATTTACAGATCTGGAGAAGTACCACCTGAGGATATTTAAAAACCTCAGTGTGCATAGGTCCTTTAAATTTTAGTTATTAAAAAGCGTTATATAAAAACCTAAAATGAAAAAGCAAAACACTACTTTCCATATTTGCTTTACAGTATCTCAGATACTCTCTTGTATCTTCTTTCTTCTTATCATTCCCAGACATGGTTACAAGTACAGGCTATAGCACAGAATTTTTTCTGATAAACAGATTTCAATAAAATAATTTTAGCAGAGCACTATGAGTTCTGATTGTCTATTATATCCCATTACAGGGATATAAAATAAAATGTGTGTATGATAAGTCTTACAACCCGAATTTATGAGTATTTTCTTTCATTATTAAAGAATATACTTCCAAGCTAAATAACCAAAAGAAGGTGCATTTACCATCTGGCATAATGTATCTACTTACGTATTTTAAACTTACCACAGCATTTTCCAAAATGAGTTCTCCATATGGTTCAGCAGTGTATTTTCCTAACAAGTTACCTAAAAGAACATTGTCTTTTTTCCAGTTAATTGCAGGTGTGGGGATTCCATCAGCCACACATGGAAGAATGGCTTGTGAATTCTCATTGACTGTGTAGTGCACTTCTGTACTTCGGATCCTGGGTGGTACTGTGAAGAGTCATCCAGGAAGTTGAGTTCAATGTCTTTATTCACATTGAAAATTAACACACAAAAGACTGGTTTGAAGACAATTTTGCTAGATATATTAATATTTTCATAGGATTTAAATGGATTATTAAGATCTTCATTTACTTGCTATAAAATCAATGAATATTTTTGATGCAAGCAAGAATTCTAATGTATTCGAGTTTATTGAACATATTTACATTCCAATTTCTGAGCAAATGTGTTGGAAATCTTTATCTTTTATGTGCCATTTTGATTCTTCCATACTTGGTTTCTTCTGCTTTTTGGATTAAAGTAAAACAAACAGAAAGACTTCTATGGCTATATAATTGCTGGCTTTGCTCTCAGTTATGGAGAGAATGAATCAATAACAGTCACTACAAAATACTATAATGCACTCAATATTGAATATCACAAAATGATGTGGAAAATATTTTTTGCAGTACTTCACATATTTTACAACAAATTCAAGTAAAATATGATCAGGAAATTTAATCCACTTTTTACACTGCCACAGAGGAAACTTTTATATTGATTTTATAACTCCATACACTGTAATGCCAAATACTTTCTATGATCAAATGCAAACCACCTGAAATTTAGGCAATATAAAGATGAATTGATTATTTTAGTGACAAAGAAATATGAAATACCTTAGTAGATTCAGACCTAAGATATTTACTGCTAAAAGAAAGACCTAAAAAATGAAAAGTCAAAATATATTTTGTTTTCAGATGATTAATTTTGGAATTATTCAAACATATTTGTGAGAAATGGACCATGTTAATGGATTTTTTAAAAAGTGAGAGACAACAGTTGGAAACTGCTGTATAAACTTTAATATTTCATCCTTTATTTTTCTATGATTTTCATATGAGTAAATATATGTACTTATGGGAATGACTATGCCTAAACATTAAAATAATTTGGAAAACAAAAATATGTTTACTGAATGGTGCATCATATTCAACTCATTTTTTATTAATTTATCTTGGTTTTCTTGGAGTTGCTATTTATTTTTCTTTTGCGGGGGATTATAGAGATACAGTATTAGCACACATATTTCAGTTGTTTATTTTTAAAAATAAAAAAATTAAGGCTATGAGTTCATAGCTGATTTTTAGATTTGGCTACAAACTGTACATTTTTTTAAAAAATATTTTTTTAATTGTAGATGGACACAACATCTTCGTTTATTTTTATGTGGTGCTGAGGATTGAACCCAGGGCCTCATGCATACGATGCAAGTGTTCCACCACTGAGATACAATCCCAGCCCAAACTGCACATTTTAATATGCAGCATTCTTATTTTTATTATTTTATAAGTAATCTGAAAAGAAAAACATGCCCTTTAAAGTACTTGTTAGCTGGAAGGATGGTTTTTTAAGTAGCCTGGGGTTGGAGCTTTGACATTAAAAGTTCATTACAAATTTCTAGCTTTACTGCATTGTGGGTAGGAATTGTGGTCTAATATTTTCAAAACTTAATAACAATTTCTTTGTTGTTTAGTATATGGGCTATTTTGGTGCATTTTCTACAAATAGTTGAAAATAGAGTATTACTTATTTCAAGGTAAAGAAATAATGTATCAATATAATTCAGTTATGTTAACTGAAATCAAGGATGTTATTTGAAAAACTCATAAATGATGATGTTAATGCTGGCTGAATTATCTACTCAACTAAAAAGAAATCCACTCAAAACTATAACTATGAATTAGTAGTAAATTCAAATATACATAAAAATAAGTTTTACATATTTTTGGAAAAATCTAAAAACCAGAAGCTACTCATTAAAATAAGTTACCTCTGAAAAATAGTAGTTGAAAACAGTTTAATTTGCTATTGTTTCCTACTACTCTCACAATAAGGATTCTATCTTTAGTCTTAAATATACTATAGAAACTAAAATATTTCAACGCTGACTTTTAGATTTTAGTTAGCTATACAAAAGGGAAAAAAGGATAGTTTTTCTGTTACAAAAATAGACAAATATTTTGCTATTTTAAAATAATGAATCCAGTACATTCCCAGTTTCCATTGGGTTCAAACTATTTACAATGTTTGATATGTTTAATCACCATATATAGTCATATGGTGATTAGTTTTTAGCCAACATGACTGGAACCTTCAAGAAGTGAAGCAGAAGATTCATAAGAACACAAATGGCCCTCTTATAAGCCAAGGACAGATCCCAGTCATCACAATGTGAAGGGATTATTGGCAGCACATTATTTTTTCCAACAATATTAGTAATAATCTCTTTCACATGTGTATGTTCACACAAAGGTAAATATAGCCACAGAAAAAACATTTTCAGGGCAAGTGCACCTTCCCACCCCATGCATACACTTTGGATTTCTGATTTTACATGGGTTTGATTTCCATATTTGCCCTTGGTGGTCTTTTCTCTTGCCATGATAATGCAGCAGACTGAAATACCCCACGTTAAACCACCTACCATGGACGGTGAGCTTGGTGCTCATGCTGCTGGATCCTGCCACATTCGCTGCCATGCACATATATTGACCAGTGTCACCGGGCTGAGCAAATGCTATTTGCAGAGCTCCAAAGCTGAGCATGCGCTGGCGGATGGATTCCACAATCGCGTGCCCATCTTTATGCCACGTGATGTCGGGTGGTGGGAAGCCATCAGCCTCACACAGCAGCGTGATGGGCTTGTCCACAGCAATGACATATTCCTTTGGCTGAGTGTTAATGACTGGAGGAACTAGAAGACGAAAAGATTCGAACTTTGTCTTAAAAGCCTGAGTGTTCAAATTACATACTACAGTACTGATCTAGCCCAGCCAAGTAACACTGATGAATAACAAAATTCTAAGTTCACCACATCCACAAGAAAGGAGCACTACAGTTTGTTTTGAACTTTAAATTCATCGAGTGTATTTCGGAAAATTAGTCTGTATGAACTTAACAAAGAAAGTGACAGCTGATTTTGGAAGAGGAGATAAACATGTATTCATGAAGGTTTGTATGTCTAGAAAATTTAGACTGTCAACAAAAGTATTTTCTTTAACATATAAATTATGTGATTCACTTTAGGTATTTAAACTTTCAAAATAGAACTCTTTGAGTTTTGGGAAATATTGTACTACTCAAAGACCCTTTTAGTTATGCAATTTCTACTGAGCTTGGCAGGATGTTTTAAACATCATGGCAATATTTAATAAAGTGTTATTTGAATGAATGAAAAATGAGTAGATAATGGAAAATAATTATATAAGTAAAGTTATTTACACTAGAAACCAATGAAAAGGCTTATGTTAAGGATTCCCCTCTCCAAGTGTTTACAAGAGGCTGACCACCACTTGGGTATGGGCCTGTATGTTCTAACAACTGTTAAAGTATCCACCAAAAAAGACATCTGAAATAATTATGAATATCCACATTAAGTTATTTATAGCAACCAAAATGTGTAGTTAAATTTGTGCTTACCATTATATACTGTACCTGCAAGGAGAGAGTCTATTTCAGAATTTTTTCAGGCCTCTAGAGCACATGATAATCTCTGGTTGCTTTTGGAATGCTTATTTTTCATTACTTAATGTGTTTTCTCTCAATTACTCTTATATCAATAATTTTAATCATTTACTGAAGAAAAAACTCAAATCTGAAACCATTCTTTTGTATGATCTCTTCGCTGATGAAATAAATGAATGCTTTTGGGTCCTCATCCTACTTGAATTCAATTGCATTCAACAAACTGTCCGCTCTCTTCTTGAAATACTGTCATCTCTCAACCTCTGTCTAGTTCTCCTCTGACATCTCTGTCCTCTCCTTTTTGTGTGTGTTTACTGGGTATTTTTATATTTCATTTTAAGATGGGCTCTCTACATTGTGTAGTCTGGCCATCAACTTGCAACACTCTTGTCTCAATCTCCTTAGTAGCTGGGATTAAGGTGTGTGTGTGTGTGTGTGTGTGTGTGTGTGTGTGTGTGTATGTGCCCACACGCCCGCGCCACTGCACCTGGCCCTCCTTTGTATTCTGTTCTCCTTATCAGAATTCTATACAGTGCACTATTCCCTGACTTTGTCTTTAGCAATCTTTTTCTATCCACATTTTCTTTTCCTAGGTGATCACAACCAGTTTCCTGGGTTTAACATGAATTCCAAATACTTACTTTACACCATACATCTCTCATAAGCCCCAATATATATATATATATTATATATATATATATATATATAATATATATATATTCATTCAACTGTCTACTTGACATCTCCACTAGGATTTTTAATAGTTTCCTACATTTACATGATTAGACAGAAACCACCATTTCCTTCTCCCAAAACCAGTTCTTCCCTTGTGGCACTATCATCTATTCATTAGCTCAAACCTGAAGCCCAAGAAACATCATTAATTTTTCTCTTTTGCTAACCTCCAATTCATCAGCAATCCTCACTATTACACCTCCAACAAGAGCTTAAATCCGTCACCATAATACCTTATCTAGACAAATCTATCCATTCTTCTGTCTCTAGTCTTGTCCTTTGTCTAAACTATCATCTACATAGCAATAGAAGGTCTTTCTAAAACCAAGTCAGAATCCTGGCTGTGGCCCTATAAGACTCCCATTGTACAGACTGAAATCTCACTTCCCTTGGGACCATCGCACCTTTCATGCCCTGGCCCTGCCTGTTTGGTTGATCTCCTCCATCTTTTGCCTGCCTTCCCATTGTGTTCCCTGTCTGGCCACACTGGCATGTTTTCTTCTCTCTCTGCCCTGCTTTGGGCTCATTACACGGACACTCTGTCAACCTGCCCAGGCTCATCCTAGCTCACTGCTCAGATGTCAGCTTAAGTGTTTCCCATGCTACACCCCAAAGAAGCCTTGTAAACACTATTCAACATCATCAGGTAGCTCCATTATTCATCATCTCTACATAGTATATATCAGAGTTTATCATTATTTCATTTTAGTAATATATTAGTTTTCTTCTCCATTAAAATATAAACACCATAAGAGAAAGAACATGCCTGTAATGCTTAATGTGTTTCCACTTTTTGAGACTGAATAAACATTAATACAAAGAAACTGAATTTGCAATCTGCCGGAAAGTGGGCTTGACTGTATTCATTAGTTACCATAAGAAAGTTGCGCTACAAGAAAATTCAGACTCTACTAATTCAAATTCAGTACCTGGAAAGCTCTTTCCAAATCACTTCATATTCACAAAAGGATTACATGCAAGATAAATAAATTATATCAAGAAAATATCAGTTAAATGTGAAAACATAAAAGCCCTGCTTTTTTTGAATAATTTTTTCATCAAGTTAGTTTAATGGCAATTTTTAAAAAATATATTTTACAATTCAGTGCTTCAAAGTATAACCAAATGTGTAGGGTGAAAAAAATAGTTTTAAAACCACAATACATAATCTACCATGAGACACAGTACAGTTGTCCCCTCAACTCCCAACCTGCAGGAGATACCTGAAAATCAAGAGTGGTACTGAATTCTGCTCATTCTGTTTTCCCCATACACACATCTCTGTGAAAAGTTTAACTCCTAAATTAGGAATTCATAATAAAATGGGACAGTTAAAACAATATACTGTAATAAAAGTTATATAAATGTGGTTTCTCTCAAAATAACTTACTGCTCTTTACCTTTTCACTTAATGGCTTCTCTTTGGCATATCTGAATAGCCATTATCATTAATGTTGTGCTTTGGGACCATTATTAAGAACTTGAACATAAGCACTGTGATATTGTGAGAGATGGCTGGTAACTGAGATGGCTACCATGTGACTACTACCTGGGTAGTGTGCATGGCATGGTTATGCTGGACAGAGGGATGATTTAAGTCCCAGGTGAGATTTTATCATACTACTCAGAAGAAAGTGCAATAAAACTTATAGATTATTCACTTTCAGTTTTCACTTAATATTGTCAGACCACAGTTGACTGTGGGTAAAACTAAAATCATGGAAAGCAAAATCACAGTTCATGAAGTGACTACTGTACCCAGTGAAGTCTGATAGAAGTTAAAATTATGATGAACACCTTCGTGTTCTTACACAAACAATGAAAAAAATGCAAAACTTCAAACTTTCTTCTTCATAAAATATGAAATCCAACAGGAAAATGCAAACCAAGAATGTTGAGAGCCATAGGTGAAAGGCACTGTTATTAGAGATAATGACATTTGGTATATGTTGCTACAAACATCTTTGAAGACAGAGATGAACGAGTCAGGTACCTTGGACATTTAACTTGATTTTCCCCAAGGCCGTGCCGGCTGGGTTCTGGGCCACACACATGTAAGTGCCAGCATCCTCACGAACAGCTCTGGAGATCTGCAAGCTGCCACTAGGAAGAACTGCATGGCTTTTGCCTGTATCATAGTTAACAAAAGAAAAGTGACATGAATTTTCATTTTGAAAAAACATACTACCAAAGGCCAAATGTTCTCTCTGATAAGTGGAGAGATCAAAAATGGGGAGGGGGGAAGCATGGGAAAAATGGAGGAACTTTGATTGGGCAAAAGGGAGGGAGGATGGAGAGAGTGCAGGAGGGAAGTAGGTACATGGAAGACTGCACATAAGGTGTGACACTACATCACCAGAGAAATGAAAAGTTGTGCTGCATTGTGTACAATGAATCAAAATGCATTTTGTTGTCATATATATCTAATTAAAATAAATTTTAAAAAATTGGGCTGGGGATGTGGCTCAGTGGTTGAGTGCCCCTGAGTTCAATCCCCAGTATCCAAAAAAAAAAAAAAAAAAAAAAAAAGAAACAACAAACTATAAAGCCCATACTCTACATGAAGCATTAAACCTGGAGTTGGTGGGACAAATAAATACTATGGACCCTGTATTCATGTATTTTTAAGTTAAAATGAGCATGAACACAAATATATGTAAGTAAAAATGGGAAATACAAATACAAGTAAAGAAACAACAACTTACTGACTTCTGAATTATAGACACTGGATGTGTCCTGATTTTCTTGATAGAAACAGTGGTAGTACCTGCTGTGATCACATTGATGCCTTCCTTCTGCCAAGTAATGAAAGGAGTAGGTGTCCCTGTTGTTTCACATGGTAGCAAAATGGGGTTGTTTAGAATGACATCTAGTTCACTTGGCTGGGGCTGAATGATTGGAGGCTCTAAAAAACCAATCAGCAAAATGAACAGCACTAGTCAGTGGCAGAAATGTCACCATGGTGATGAGCTGAAGTATGCCCAAATCTATCATTCCTAAGTACTGATTTCATTGAGTAATAGAAAAGTAAAGATCGGCCACATTTTGGGGGCTAGCTATGATACAGTTTGCATTAGAAGAACTCCATTGGAAGACTAGAAGCTGAAACAAATTATAAATGTCTAGTAAGAAAATAATTTGGGGTTGTTCTGTGTCATTTATTATCTGTATGTCTTTTTAAAATCTATTGAAAAACATCTTCCAGGCTTTCGCATACCAAGATATTGCTGTGGTTTATAGTTCTACATAGTACCATCTTCCAAGAATAAACATAAATTAAAAATTGCAAAGCAAACAAATAGACAAATAGACCCTCAAACCCAGCAAGCATTTTTCTTTTTGGTGCTAAGATCAGATCTAGGGCTTTGCACATGCTATCAAGAGCTCCACCACTGAGCTACACCTCAGCCCACCCAGCATCTCTTAGTGAGTAAATAACCTTCCATACCTTGGACACGAAGGGTCACATGTCGGTGTGCAGAACCAGCTGCATTCCTAGCAACACAAGTGTATCTTCCCGCATGATTTAATTGGGTGGAAAATATTTCAATTGCTCCTAAGTAGGAAAAAGTTTTAACGTATAGTGTATCTTTGTTCTTCTAGTTCAAAAAATTGTTTCTCCCCTCCACATCTAGCATAGTGGTCTGGGCTTATATTCATACCCATCCCCTGTAGTGTCTAGAATAGTTCTTTTTTTATTATTATTAACAACTTTATTGAGGCATACTTTACATCAGAGCCACCCATTTAAATGCACAATTTGATGATTTTTATTACATTTACAGAATTTTGTAACTATCAATATCACTTTAGAACATTTCCATCCCCCCCAAATGAATCCTGATATTTATTTATAGTCACTCCCTGCTCCAGCCCCAACCCTAGACCACTAAGAATCCATTTTCTGCTTTTACAGATTGTCTTTTCTTAACACTTTATGTAAGTGGAATTCTATACCAGGTGATCTTTTATGTTTGCCTGTTTTCACTGTGAACATGAAGGTTTTGAGGTTCATAAGTTGTAGCATGTAGCGATATTTTGTTAAGTTTCATTGCTTGATATGGGCATACCACATTTTGTTTATCCATCCACTAGTTAATGAATATTGTAATTGTTTTTTTTTTAAATTTTTTAAAACTGTCAATGGACCTTTATTTTACTTATTTATATGCAGTGCTGAGAATTGAACCCAGTGCCTCACACGTGCTAGGCAAGCATTCTACCATTGAGCTACAACCCCAGCCCTTGTAATTGTTTTTTTGACTACTATGCATGAAGCTGTATGAAGATCTGTATCCATGTCTTTGTGTAGACAAATGGTTTCATATCTCTTGGGTAGACATCTAGGAATGGAGTTTCTAGGTTTATGGTAACTATGTTTCACATTAAGAAAGTTCTAAACTGTTCTCTTAGCATAGTACTTGGTGATTATGCTAGAGGGTAATGAGCTTCTATTTTATGATTTGAATTGCTACCCATGTATATAGGTTTCTGAGACAGCTAAAAAATATTTTGCCATAAAAGTAAAGTTGCAGCCTGAGATGCGACAGCTACCACCACTATCAAAAATAGTAAATTACAGGACTTAGCATCCAACCTTTCCTGTCCTGAATTCTAAAAACCTTGAAAGCTAGAACCCTAATTTTTAGTCTCTGAAACTTATTAAAGTACATAGCCTGTGTTAGGGACTCAATGTTTAAACAAAAAATTTTTTAAAAATTTGTAGTTGTAGATGTACTCAATACCTTTATTTTGTTTATTTAATTTTTTATGTGGTGATGTGGATCAAACCCAGTGCCTCATGCATGCAAGGCGAGCGCTCTACCACTGAGCCACAACCCCACTCCTAAAAAACATTTTTATTTACTTCACAAGTAAGGAGAAGATTGGCTAAATATTGGGTTAAGCATACATGCCCATATATACCAGTGAGCAGGCTTATTATATTCAGATTAATTGAAGTATTAATTTTTCCCTGGACCTCTTTTTCCTGGCTCCCCTTCCTATTTGAGCTGTATTTTTCTAGAAGCATCAGTTTAGCAATGTAGGCAGATTTAATATTTTATTCTGTGGCAACAAAAGTCCAGGGAAGTCCACCCAGAAATAATTAATCCAATTGACAGATGTGAAATCACTGAGCTTGGTCCTACCTGAGGACAGAATTCGATAGCCATCTCCCCTGGGAAGCAGTCTAATACCATTTTTGGTCCAGTGAATTGAAGGAAGTGGAACTCCCGAAGCTGTGCAGGTTATTACTGCTGGGGCCTGTCTGGTTACCAGGAATTCTGTAGGCTCATCAGCTATGGAAGGTGGAACTAGAACAATAACAAAAGAAAGAAAGAAAACCACACAATTCCAACCCTCACACATTTCTAAAACCTATTTATCTCCACCCTGGTCCTTCTGCTCTGAAAGTGAATTTAGGTAAGTACAGAAGGAAGCCCTTTTGTGAAGGAGTAGAACCATGACGTGAAACCATCCTAATAACTTCCTGTCCCTTTGCTAGGCTCGTCCTACCTTGGACACTGAGGTCCACAGTCCTCTGGTCTGCCCCGGCATCGTTTGTCACTGTACACTCGTAGGTTGCAGTGTCATCCACAGAAGGGGAGATGATTACTAGTGAACCCGAAGAGAGCAGCCTAGAAGAGAGATTTTAAGGCATGAGACCCTGTGCATCAGTTTCTATATAGTTTTCCAATTGGTTCCCCATGGTACTGTGTTGCTCATGGAAGGAAACACAACTCCTCCTTCATGTTAAAATGAGCATCATTTATTTGATGCATGCTTTGTGTATTTAAGTTTAATTATATATGGCAAGGAGGCTCAAACATGATATTGATGGGAAGCAGTTGGCTGGAAGGATTGCCTGAAGAGGGAAGCTTGGATTTTCTGAATTCATATATCATGATTGACCTTGGTCTCCAAGGAGAAATACAATATAAGGAGCACATTGATGACACTATTTATTGAGCACTGACTATATTCCTGGCCCAATCTGAAATGCACTACATAATTATTTCTAAATTTCACAATAACTTTGCAGATTGGTATTATATTATTTCTACTGCAAATGTGTAACTACAGATCTGTCTCATTCTTTTCTGTACTTCACATGTCTCTTTACATATGATGGCTATCTTGGACATGAATAATACATATAAAGTGTGTGTGTATGTGTTAATGCAAACACAAACCTCCCATACAGTGTGTGTATGTACACACACAATACAGCATTCATATACATGTATGGTGCCTGTGTGTGTGTGTGTGTATACACATTGTGATATATACACACACATATAACACATAGCATGTATGTGTGTGTGTGTGTGTGTGTGTGTGTGTGTGTATATATATATATATATATATATATATATAAAATCTCAGTAGTCTTTTTCTTAACCTCAAATTAAAACTAAAACAATACAGATCACTTCAAAAGTTTTAGAGGTTTAGTAAATACACATACATGTTTTAAGTCTAATTGGCTATTTTTATGTCTTTTTCTTTCTTTTTTTTTTTTTTGTACTAGGGATTGAACCCAGGGGCATTTAACCACTGAACCAGCCTTTTTAGTTTTTATTTTGAGACAGAATCTTGCTAAGTTGCTGAAGATGGCCTTGAACTAGTGATCCTCCTGCCACAGCCTCCCAAGTCACTGGGACTACAGGCGAGTGCCACCATTTTCATATTTCAAACTGTCCACTGATAGAATATAAGTTATGTGGTTTAATGGAAACATATTCGATGTTCTTAATCCATTTTCTATGAGATGGACACTTAAAGTCACTAAATTCACCTGCCCAAATAGAGACAAATAGAGATGACAGAATTTCAGTAAATCAGAAATGACTTCTGTCAAAGTAGACCTACAAGAGCGTTTGTTTTTGGCACTATAGCGAACCCTTTGACAGGATAACTGCATTATTAGCTCAAGTGAGATAAAAGAAATGATGCTTACCTAAGCCACCAGAAAATCCCAGTGATTTAAAATTTAGCCTTTAAAAAACATATTGCCATATTACAAGTTATGTCAGTAAAGCTGGAAAAATGCAAAAAAAATTGGAGAAAATTCTGGTTTTTTTCCTTCCCACTCAAGCTGCCAAATATCTGAATTGTATTTTAAGGTATAAAATTTGATTTTTATTCTAGAGCTTGTATTTACTTTTACAGAGTATTTTTCTTTTATATTAAATGGTGCTTGTATCCTTTGTCTTTATAAAATTTCAAAAGGTGCTAAATAAGTAAATCGGGATTAAAAATCTAATCCTATAGACCTTGCTGACAGTCATCCACAGGGTTTGTGTACAGAAAAGTTGCATGTTTAATTCATAAAAAGATTCAGTTGTGAAATTAGTTCCACATTAAGGTAAAATATTTTCTACATATCAGCTTTCTTCAAACTTTATGTGTTTATTATACCCCCATTTAAAGAGTTAAAATGTTAGTTCTTTTTAAAAAATTATGTTTCTAACTGGTAGGTATGGAACTAGAACAATAACAAGAGAAAGAAAGAAAACCACACAGTTCCAACACTCACACATTTCTAAAACCTATGTATCTCCACCCTGGTCCTTCTGCTCTGAAAGTGAATTTAGGTAAGTAGAGAAGGAAGCCCTTTTGTGAAGGAGTAGAACGATTATTTTACCACATTTGTTAAGTGAAATAAGTCAGGCACAGGAAGAAAATCCTGCATGTTCTCCTTTACATGTGGAAGATAAAAAAGTTGATCACATAGAAGTAGAAAATAAAATAATGGTTACCAGAGCCTGGGGAGGAGTCGGGAAGGCAGGTACAGAGAAGATGTTTAATGGATACAGAAGTGTCATTTGAAAGGAGGAATATGGCTGACAACAATTAATTGATTATTTCAAAAAAGCTAGAAGAGAAGATTTTGAATGTCCTCAATACAAAGAAATGACATATGTCTGAAGTGATAGATAGGCCAGTTACCCTGATCTGATCATCATCCATTGTATATATGGATTGAAATGTCACATTGTACCCTATAAATACGTACAATTACTGTGTGTCAATTAAATATAAAACATATTATAATAAGTTATCCTTACCTGTATGAATTCTGATTTTGGTCCACATTAAGAAGATGCCCATTTTTCCTCCAATTGATTGATGGTTTTGGTATTCCGGTTGCCTCACAAGCCAGAGTAACTTGGACATTTACTGTTACAGTTATGTTGGTAGGACCCAGAGCAATGGATGGAGGAACTAAAACAATGTCACCAAATAAAAAGAAAACATTTGCAACAAGTAGTAACCATTCAGTTCTACTGAACTGAAATTAGTCATTAGTAACTTGTCTCACAGTTACAAACAAACAAGGCTCTGTTAATTTAAATAGTGTTGTGCTGACATTAGCCACAGTGAGGAGAAAACATGCACCTTGACTATTCATAATACAAAGTGATATGCATAAATAGTTTTTCGTGGCAAGGTCTTCATGAGCTCAATAGAACAGGTTAGCAAAAAAGCATTTGACCCAAAGTCTGGATGTTGTATATCAACCCATATTTACCATGGACCTGTAAATCTATGCGCCTACGGTCTGTTCCAGCAGCATTGGTAGCCATACACAAATATCGCCCCGAGTCGGTGACATGTGCTGATTGAATGTGAAGGAATCCATTTTCCAATATGGAGTATCTATAAGAAAGACCACAAGTGAGGTCTCCCAATTCAGCCTTTTTTGATTATTTACATTTTGACAGAGGACAGTTTTAACAATGGTGATGTCCATTTTCAGTCTTTGTTTTCTGTTTCTGATGACATAATATTTATAATAACCTTGGTGGCAGAAAAGAATACCATACAAAGACACATAGCAGATGGGTTTGGGTTTGTGAATGGACTGTAGTCATAAAGCAGACATGAGTTAGGAATTTGAAAATACTAAATTTTTATTCTTATATTAGGATAAAAAGACTAATTCTGAACATAATAAGACCAAAATATGCATGAGAAGATTTAAAGATGTATATTTCAGTTCTTACAGAACTCTTCCTTTCCAGAGCTGTTACCTTGCATGATTCCCAGCTAGAACAGCTCCATCCTTTCTCCATGTTATCCTCGGGGTTGGCACACCTTCAGCGGAGCATTCCAGAACAGTTGACTTATTTAAGAGAATGACGAGATTCTGGGAGCCACCCTTGATGTTTGGAGGGACTGAACAAGAGAGACACATGAGAAGATTCAGTTGAACTGAAGACTATACTAAGAGTCTGAGTTGGAATATGAGCCTTGCGTCAACGCTAATCTGGGTTAGTATAGGTAGAACCGAGGTTTAATTCCTGAAAAATAAAGAATAGATGGGGAGGAGGATTTTAAAATCCCTGATATGGAGTATAAAATCTGGCTTTCTGGGAGAGAGAACTGAACAAAAATCAGCTCTAGTCTGGTGCAAATTAAAGATGATATTTCTTATTTCTCTTTGGCCAAATAATGGTCCGAGAATGTTAACACTAGAACAACTTCATTTTAAAAGAAGAACAGAAAGTGGGCTGTTTTAATGAAAAGCACATCTGTGGTTAATCTTGCAAGTCTCAGAACATGTATTTTATTAATCATTGAGTTCATGTGGGAATAGAAATCCTGAATTTTAATTTTAGCATTAGAGATATTACTTGTGTGGGTCACCAGATATGCTGTCAAGTCCGTATATTAAAAGTCCAATGGGACTGTTTTGGGGAAAAGCCTAAATTATCTAGCCGAATTATGACAAGTTTTGCTATTTAAGTTTCACATTGAAGAAAATTACAGTAGTATGGCAGTATTTAAGAAAATTATAGTCCTTGTACATATATTGTATACTCTCAAGCCACCATCAATAACAGTGAATAAAATGATGAGCCATTTGTCATCCAGAGGTTCAGTGTATGGACACCCTCAATGATTCTGACCTGAATGATGCAAAACATCTGGATCTGCTAACAACTGGATGTATACACATTATCTTTTAAGATGGAGTAATGTAGCTCTAATTATGTTTTTCTGAAACTAAGTTAATTTGCAATATACCCCTAATACAAGTACCACATGTTGTCTTTTTCAAAATAAATAACATAACCACAAGGATTCAGTTAGTATGCTAAAACAAACAAACAAAAAACAAAGACAAAAACAAAACAAAAAAAAAAACCTAATCATCTCTTTGAAAGGCCTGAGGTTAAATTTTTAAATTGTGAAACAATTAATAATGTTTCACTTACCATTCACAGTGAGAATAAATTCTCTTGTGGTCTTTCCTGCAATGTTGCTGGCCACACAGGTATAATTGGCAGTGTCACCTAGGTCTGCATTGTTAATTTGCAAGTATCTCCCTCCAGATAGGATTCGCACTCGAGGTGTTGCCTGGATTCAGCAAGAAAAATTTATCATTAAAATGTCAGGAAAAGACATTTTAGTTGAGCCTCCCAGAGCTCTCAAGCTTGTTTTTTTTTTTTTTTAAACTGGAATCACTAGTTGTGAGGATGACTTAAACCTAGTGACAGTTTTACCATGTGGGGACATCCTGCCCTGAATCTAAGATAAAGCAAGCAGAGTTGAGATTCAGAGAATGGACACACATGCTTTGATATGTACTTGAAGACTTCTATGAAGCTCTCCTTCTCCTGTATCTTCAATCTCTCTCTTTCAGCAAATAAATATGTACAAATCTCTATTTAAAGAAGAGTCCAGGGTTGGGGTTGTAGCTCAGTGGTAGAGCACTTGCCTAGCATGTGTGAGGCACTGGGTTAAAGTCTTGGCACCACATTAAAGTAATAATAATAATAAAAAATTATTGTACCCATCTGCAACTAAAACTATTTAAAAAATATTCTACACTCCCTTCTACTTCCTTTCCCTCCACTGACTCCTCAAACAATGGTAACTTGCTTCCTACTTCAATCCCTCTGTTGCAGAACCACTGTCCATATCTTGAGTCACCTGTGTTGCCAAAGCCAATGGACGCAATGTTATTTAGATATTATGTGCCTTTTCTTAACTGCTTCCTCTTTGGTTGGCTTTCATGACACAGTGTCTCCTGCTTTTTCAGTGTCTCCTGCTTTTGATCCCAGGCTCACTGAATCCCCTTCATTTCTCTTCTTTCTTTGCTCACCTTGTAATTGTCAGTACTGTTGAAGGCTTTGTTCTCATTTCACAGTCCAACCGCATACAAACAGAACTTCCCCAACAGGTTATACCAAGAGGACCACCACATCAAAGATGTTTTATTTTAAGGAAATATGGAATATTACATCACATTTTTTTTTGTTGAAATATGAACTCATATTTTTAATGATTTCTGAAATTTCCTTGGATTGTAGATACGTAAATAAAACTCAAAATGACTAAACCTGAACTCATCATTTTTTCCTAATGGGCTTACCCTTTCCCAGTAGTGACATCACTTGGTTCTATGTGGAATCCGTGTGGACTTCTCCATCATCAATACTCATCAAGTCCTGCCTTTAACTTCCAATGGTCTGGGGTGAAATGCACCATAGGGAGATGGGACTATGGAGGCTAAGTCAGACCACGAAGGACCTCGTGAGTTAAGCTTAATTAGAATCCTGAAAACCTTATGGAACCATCAGATTTTAATAAAGGTTTATTTCAGCTGTACCAGCTAGCCTGCAGTCCCTGGAACAGAAGCATTCATTCCTTTTGTAGTTAGGACTTTGGACGTACCATTGCCCGTGATTGGAACCTCTTCTTTCTACCCCAGCACATATCTGTTCTTTGAAAGTGAATTGCCCTGTGCTCTTCCTTACCCTTCGGCCTGGGTTCTGTGTTTCTCCTCTCTTGCTTCTAGTCCTCCAACATATAATTCATCAGTAGTATCCACTCTATAATCTTTGATTTACCTCTTTGTCTTTTCAGACAGTCTGATCTCCTTGAAGGTCAACACTACTGTCAGTGTCAATCTTAGTGCCTAGCATTATAGTAGGCACACAATAAATAAAAACAGCTGGGTTCAGTGACATGCAGCATGTCTCAGTGTATAAATAACTCTCAGAACGAAAGCTCTACATGTGGTTTGGTAGTGGCGAAAGTCATTATGCATTAGATTTGGGAGGACATAAAATCTTTTTATAATTAACTGCTGGCAACACAGTGTAAAACAATAGGTTATGCTAACAGGATGAGTAAGAACAATGAAAAGGAAGAAAAAAATGGTAAGTAACTCCTGGGATGCAGACAATCAGAGGGTTTAGAGTCAAAGGTTTTAGCCAGTTCTAAAAGGCACTGAGGATCCTGGGCTGTGATGCTCTTGAGAGCAGACAGACATCACCTAGGGGGGAAACCTTAGAGAATGTGTAACTATGTTGTTCAAGGATTCTAGTGCAAGTCATCTGGTATCTAGGGGTGTAGATCTTGGGGATCCAGGTTGAGATCAGGAAAATTCAGTAACTGTTTCACCCTAGACACTTGGCAAGATAGATTATTTCTTTTGAGATTGATGGTTTCTTCCTTATCAGGTAAACAAATAGAGTTTTTCAAATGGGCTCCAGGAGATATATGCACAGGTTAATTTCCAGAGTGCCATGAATCTATCTTTCTTTCTTTTGATCCATAATAAACTATTAAGCAAAGACTAAGAAGGCATCTGTGCTGGCCTTAGCAATGTTGAGTACTTGGTAGTGATGTTATTTGGTTTTGACTATCTAGTAAAGACTCCACAGCTTTTGAACGAATCTGTAGAGTTTAGTGAAAGATTTACCTGTAACTTCTCTCTGTTTTTGAGCCACATAATCACAGGTGGGGGTACTGCATCTGATTTGCATTCCAGTGTCACTTGTCTGTTCCGTAACACGATGAAATCCTGGGGCTCATCAGTTCCAGCAATATTAGGGGGTACTGGGAATAGGAACAACACATCAAAGGCTTTCAATAAACAAGATGTAAAATGATCTATCAGTAGCCAATAAATGTTAGTTTTGCTATATGAAATAAGAGGCATAAATTTAAAACATTATTCTTTGAATTTACAGTGCAGATAATTAACAATGGGATTGTTTTAATCTTAGGTAAACCTTTTGCTTAGATTGAGCAATGAATCCTTAAAACAATTACATAAATGATAGAATAAGTAATATAATCATATTATTGTTACCATGTGACAAAGAAACTGAAGCACCAAGGGATCCCTTTGCCAGGTTCTAGATTTTCTTTGAACATTAGATCTAATATTATCAAATCAGGAACTGCCCATCATAATAAACAAAAATGTATATACTTTCCTTGATATACAGAGATATGTTTATGAGACTCTTATGGACAGAATTTATGTGTCAATTAATGGCAGATCTCATTTGTGTCTGGGGATGGGAGGAGAAACTTAAATCTCAGAGTGTTCGAGCTATCATTTAGGCTATGAAATGAAACAAAGGCCTTCTGTTTAGTTTCAAACAATCTGCCTCGAGGAAAGTAAATTCAATTTTGATATAAAAGTAGTTTTGGAGAGAGGCTCATTGACAAAAATATTCTAGAAAGTAATTAGGTAAATAAGTTTCAAAATCCTTAAAAGCATGTGTGTTTGTGTGTGTGTGTGTGTGTGTGTGTAACCAAGCAAGTGTATTTACAGAAATTTCTCAAAATAAAAGAAATTGGCTAAGATTGTTGTCCCTGTTGATGGAAATAGTCTGTTTAAATATTTAAAAATAGAATATAAAATAGGACACTATGCAATCACTGCAAATGATGCCATGACATATTTATTAACATAGGTGCATGTCAATCATATCATTAGTTGACATAAAAAGCAACTCAAATACTGTATTCTGAATCATCACATTTGTCTTTAAAGAGACTGGGCCTTGGTACATTGCCTAGGCTGACCTGGAATGCCTGGCCATCCTCCTGTCCCATCCTCCACGGAGTTGTAACAGGTGCAAACCTGGTTCAGATTATACTTTGTAACAAACATTTACAAGCAAAAACATTGTATCTTTGTATGGTGAGATGATGGATGATTACTTTTCATTATTATAATTTATATTCTATTACTTTAAATCAATGATATGAATTATTTGTGCAGGAACAAGACAAATAAGTCAAAAGCCCCATTGAACTACCCCAAAAGAGCAGTCATTCAAATAAAAAAAATCAGATTTGCAAAATATGTATTCCTTCATTTATAAACATATTTTAGTATGTGCTATAGAGTTGACCCACATTGTATAGTCTGGCTTCTAATTAGGTGTGTATATAAAACATGGACTTTTCTTTGCCAAATTTACCATGAACTCTCACTAAATATTCTTTATCATCATCTCCTGCAGGACTTGATGCTAAACACGTGTATCTTCCAGTATCTTCCACCTACAAAACCCAAATAAGCAAATTATAAAATGTTCACATGTGGCTTTGGTGATGAGAAAAATATAAACTAGAATGAATGTAACCATCACCATACAAAGCAACACAGAATTTTTAAGAAAGCACAAGTATTAAAACAAACTATCTAACACAATTAGTGTTCTGAAACCGAGCACTGGTTGGTATTTCCATTATACGTAAACCTGTGTTTTAATGGGTTTCATTATTTGATCTAAAAATATCAGGAAAGAAAGGCATATATAAGACCTAGCACCAGGCAGCTGTTGAAGAAATAAATATTCACTGGCTTAAACTGCAGACTGAAAAGTTCAATTGCAGTCTTACTGAAGAAAATTAAATGTTATATTAAGTCATCAGATCAATAAAATATGAGGTTATTAAAATCAAACACATTAATGTCACATCTTAACTCTACCTTTGATATATAATGATGAAATAAAATGGTGATATTAAATTATTTGGTTGTATTTGGGGTCAGACTGACAGCACAATTTATTCTTTTTTAAAATTTTTTTTAGTTGTTGATGGACCTTGATTTTATTCATTTATTAATATGCAGTGCTGAGAATTGAATTGAACCCAGTGCCTCACACATGTGAGGCAAGCGCTCTACCACTGAGCCACAATCCCAGCCCCCCAATATTCTTATCTGACTAAAACCACAATCATTTCTTTAAAAATCCCCAAGCATGGTCTCCACTACAAGTTAGTCTTGATTCATATGCTTGATAACATATGTGAAGAATATGTTAGAAAACAGATGTGCTACTACTGTAAAGAATGTATTTTGTAAAATTAGGAAAGTCCTGGAATCATTTATTTTACTGCTTGAACATTCCTAGGACACTAGGATTTTAAAAGTTCTTGTGTTCAAAATGGATACCATAGGTCTCAGAAAACTTTCTGGTAGGCTACAAAAACTCTTTAAAAACTAATGTTCTATATCCTGGAGAAGAATTTTGGAATCTCTCATCACATTTTTAAAACCTTTAAAAGTAATTCTTCCCTACTAACCATTCACCCCATTGATGTTGTCCCCATCATTGTCTTGACTTGGCCAATCCCGAGTCGTCATTAGCGGCTACTCTTCAATTTGCCTCTTCCAGAAAATACTTCCTGACAACTTTTTCCTTTCTGGATTCCCACAGTCATTATTTATAATGACAGTTCCTAAGGTGTGTTCTGCTAACAGGGAGTTTGAAAAAGGCAGATGTCTTTAGAGTAACATTTTGCAGAGTTGTTGACATGCACTACACCTCACAAGGAGGGAGAAAACAGTATACAATTCTCTAAACCAACTGGGTCATAGATTGGGTCCTCCTCCCCTTGGAATAATACACCACAGACCTGCTTTTCACAGACAATATTTTAGGAAATTCTTGTCTCACACAATTTGGAATTTGCAAAGCATCCATTATATACTAGGCATAACTATGTTGCAAAGAAATACACCAAAAGACAAAGGTCAGCTAAATAAGACACACATTGCTGTAGCAGAGGCATGTACAAAATAGTATGAAAACACAAAGGAGCAAAGGCATCAAGATCAGTCTTGGGACTTGATCATTAACTTTCCCCTTCAACGCCATCTTGAATGGTTCTCTTATTGTTTCATATCTAATTCTACTGTATGCAATTTTACTTTCATTAGAGGGAGAACTTTTAAGGGTTTTCATTCAGTAAGTGGTTTGAAAGTTTAACCTGATTTTTTTTTCCCTCTCTGAGTTACTGCAACATGTGAATGGAGAGAAGAGCATGGAATGGAAGGCATGTGCACCACGATGCTAGGAATGCACTGTGCCGAGGTCCGCTGGTTTGGCTTTTGAATTCTACCCAGGACTAAGACCCAGCTCCGTCACTGAGAAACAGTGAGTACTTGGGAGAGAAATACTTAACCTCTCTGTGCCTTATTCTGGATTCATAGAATGGTGATGAAGACACTGCCTCACAGAGTTGTCACAAGTGTGAGGGCTATGATACAGAGTCCTCGGCTGAATATAGTATTTCTCTTTAATATATTCACATTTCAGATAAATTTCCTTAAATGCAAACTAAAAGAACCAGGCAATTTGTTTGAAGCCTCACATGTTGGATTGCTTTCTGCTGGTTAGGTAAAGAGTGATATGGCAAATGTTAAGGGCTTTAGGAAACATGAATGGAACCATGAAAACAAGAAAAGCTAATAAGAAGGTATGTTGTTTTCGTTAGAGTTTAATTTTAGATACCTCTTGTCTTCCTTCAAGTCATGTCTACCCAATCATGTCTATCATAGAAGCAATCCACCTTTGGTAAAATTGCAGTGTGATGTATGCAGATGTAAAGACGTAATTTATTTCAACAATT
This sequence comes from Spermophilus citellus, assembly GCF_964194105.1. Lineage (NCBI taxonomy): Eukaryota > Metazoa > Chordata > Mammalia > Rodentia > Sciuridae > Spermophilus > Spermophilus citellus. Next base: position 148,561,458 of record NC_138187.1, read on the forward strand.
CTTGTATATTATCAAGTGAGAAGTTTAACCTAGGATAAACACAACTGTATGAACTTTGATGCTTACCTGAGCACTAGAGATCTGAAGAACTGTTCCCCCTCCAAGAGTTTGCATCTGGTCTGTCTGTAGAAGGGGCCGGCCATCTTTCATCCAGGTAATTTTAGGGGCAGGAATTCCAGAAGCATTGCAGGCAAGTTCAAGTGGATTATTAACAATTATTGATATCTCCTCAGGTTTTCCAGATCCATTAATGTGAGGTGGCTCTATTTAAAAAGAATCAAAAATAATAACAAACTCCCCCCTGCTATTTGATAAACTACTGCCGATTAGAAAAACTTGGAAATCTGACTTAAATTTATGTTTATATAATATGAATTGATTAGGACACATAAATTGAAGTGATCATTCCTAGATGGCAGTAACAAAAATACATTCTCACTGACACTATTTCAAAAGGAATGGATCATACTCATGAGACATCATGAAGGAAACAGTAGCTCATTACAAGGTAGTTATATAGAACTCAGTTAATTAGGTCAGTCTTACTTCATTGTAAAGATTTGAAAGCAATAAAAACTAAACCATTAAAAAAAACCATTTAAATAGCAAAAAGATCAGTAGAATAGAAGGGAAGGTAGGAGGGAAGGAAAAGGGGGAAATACTAGGGACCGAATTAGAGCAAATTATATCCCATGATTTTATAATTAATTTCAAAATGAATACTAATGTTATGCATAACTAAAAAGAATAAAAAACCAAAAATGATAAAAACTAAATCCATTTTGTATCTCTTTTCTGGAGAAGTATTTAAACCTATTAAAGTGTTTTTGTACCTTTTAAACACTGATCCTGCAAAAGCAAAAGGTGAATGTTATGCAATTTTGCTATTGTGTTTCTGATGTAGAATTTTGAGAGGAAATAATGACTTAAAGGATGAAAAAATAGCTACATTTGGAGAAGATTATTTCTGCACAGAACACATTTGTTGAGTCTGGACAGGAGTAATACTCTCTTTTGTTACTTCTACAATTACCTTCTTCAAGAGAAGGTTAAAGAATCCAAACACTGGGGGAACACATTAAGGTTCCTTAGGCCAATTACTCCTAAGTTTAGTCCCTTTAAAACAGGCTCCCCCATAGGAGAGACGGTAGAACAAATTGGGCATTATTTCCCTATGTTCACATGTGAATACACAACCCATGTAATTCCACATCATGTACAACCAGAAGGATGGGAAGTTGTACTCCATATATGTATAACATGTCAAAATACATTCTACTGTTATGTATAGCTAATAAGAACAACACAAAAATGGGCTCCCCTCACAATGATCATTCAAGTGTTCAATGAAACTTGCACATTTCAAGGTTTTAGCTTACTATTTCACAGAGCAGCCCAAGTAGCTGTTGGACAGCTCTAAAAGCTAGCTGGGGCTTTTGTTTGTTTGTTTTTGTTATAAATCAGGCACATAGTTTAGAAGAGTGAGTCACAGCACAGGATCTGAAGTCAGATTGAGTTTGAATTCCAGCATCCACAGCAAGTGTCCAAAAGGGGGATAGCAACTTATTTACCTAACAGGACAGTTAGGATTCAGTGAGATAAACTATACATTTCTTTTGTGCTTCTGTAAGCATTTTATTCTGCAACTTAAGGTCTTTTTTTTTTTTATATCACTACTACAATCTCTAGTAAAGTTTGTTGGCATTGCCCTTAAAATGTGCTTCCTTAACATTTGTTAGTCTTCATTTTCTTTTCTGGAAAAAGATAATGCATTGAATCTGTTCTTTTTCATATTGTAATTAAGAAGTCAGCTTTTATTAATCACTGTCCCACATGACCTCTTCTATGCATGTTATCTACTGCTGTCAAAATATATTTTCTTAAATTCAGCTTAAGATTGATCTAAGACCTTCTGATATCAAGATTTTAATTGCTCCATGTTGCTCATGGAATAAAAAAAAAAAACACCTCATCATGGCTTCTAAAGTTTCTACCACAACATGGTTTTAATCTATTTTTATAACATTATCTACTTTTAATATACTTATCTGTGACCTAGACTTCAAGTTAGGGCACTTCTCTCCTTCAACAAGCCCAGACTTTCCTTTCTCCTCATAGTCCCACCTAACTTAGTATGTGGATATACCATTCAAAGTTGTATGAATGTCATAAAATTCACTTGCAGAAACCACAAGTTCTTTCTTGATTCTCTCTGCTAAATGTAAATCCCTAGCATGTTGTTTACACCACTCAAAGGTCCTCATCTGATTCTCCATTTTACAACAGCCAATTTTTTGTTCTTTTTTACTTATTGATTATTAACTGCATATCAGTCACTGTGGACACAAAGATTAATTAGGCATGGCCTTCTCCTCAAAAGTTTCTAATTTGAAACAGCAACAACAGTAACAGCAACCTGGTCCCAACTGGTTCAAACCAGTCTGCAGGTTTTGTATGTGTCAAGTGATTGTGACTATTTTAATTTATGTTTGGACTATATGTCTTGTACTTGGGGCAGAGTAGAAGTTGTCTGTTGTTTGCATATGAGGTGTACCCCAAGGATCCTGTGTCAATGCAGGAATATTCAAAGTTGAAATGATTAGATTATGACAGCTATAACCTAATCAGTATATTCTAGTTTGAATGGACTAAGTGGGTGGTAACTGTAGGTAGGTGGACAGTGGCTGGAGAAGGTGGGTCACTGGGTGTGTGGCATAGAATGGTTCATCTAACCCGTGGTTCCTTCTCTGCTCCCTCTCTCAGCTGCAAGGAGTGGAGCAGTGATCCTCCACCATGCCCTTACTGTGGTGTTCTGTTTCACCGTGGGCCCAGAGCAATGGATGGTAAGTCTAGCTGTGGACTGAACCTCTGAATCTGAGCCAAAATAAACTTTTCCTCCTCTAAGCTGTTCTTATCAAATATTTGGGTCACAGGAATGACAACCTGACTAATATATTGCCCACTTGTGAAAGACTCCAGAATTTCCAGCTTAGAGCTCTAATTTGAGATCCAGATTCATAAATGAAATAATCAGATAAACATCTTCATTTGAATATTTAAATAGCACTTCAAATTTGACATGTATTCAGGTTGATGCTGTGGTCTTACTCCTCAAAACAAGTTGTTTCCCAGCGTTCCCTGCATCTCTGTGATGCATCTACCAATCATTTAGTCACATAATCCAGAACTAAGAGTCACCCTTGACACCTTCTTCTGTATCTCTCCCCATGCCCAAATCCATAACTAAGTCCTAATACTTCTATCTGCAATTATTTCCAGAATATGTCTTTTTCTTACATTTTCCTCACTTCAATCTGAGCTATGATACCGTCTACTTGAACTGATCTCTCTTTCTTCCTGTTTGTAGGTGCCTGAACAATGTCATTTACCTTTTTCTTTCTTATTAACAGACCTCAAATTTGTTGGGGCTGGCAATGTACTAAAAAATCACATGCCCTAGCCTCTTTAACCAATATAAGATGGAATGGTATATAAAGATCCTGACTAATGAGATGTAAGTCAGTGTTTCTGTGGCTCTTCTAAGACTGGAAAGGGGCAACTCTTTAGAGATAGGTCCTTCCTATTTTTCCTGCTGCTTTGTTGCATCTAGAGTGCTACTGAGTTATGTGAGGGTTGAGCAGGCATTGCATGCTTATTGACTGATCATGATGCGAAGGCCAAGAGAACTGCAAATATCTCCTTTGCTGCATCAATACAACGGCCTACTTCCGACATCTCACTCATTGAGAAAAACAAAAGTCCTTTGTTCAAGTGTTGAGGAAGCCCAACACTTGTGCCTATAGTTAGGCTTCCTCACTGAGACTTCCAGCCAGCGATGTTTTTAGTATTTAGTCAAGGTCATAAATGTCCTGATTCGGCATATGTACTGAAGGCCATAAAAATCTGCTTGTGAACATCAGCTTATTTAAATAACCTGTTGGCACTATACCTTTTTTGTTTGGCCTGCATATAAAAAAGGTTTATGGAAAGACTCAGGGCTGCTGCCACCTCCAGATAAAACACGTCTCTCAACTGTGACTGCATCTTCTTTCACTTGCCAGGATCTTGAATCTGTGAGCCAGGATCTTGAATGTGTGTGCCAGGGTCTGAACCCCTGCAGGACATCAAGCTACTATATTTAGACTCTCACAGCCAAACACAATTCCTAATAATACACTGGTCTCTCAGAATCCATTCTTGCTGTGCTCCAAAGAGATTTCTACTTTGCAGACAGAGTGTTCTTTTCAAGCTATAGATCTACTCATGTTTTCCATTTGGTAGAATTTCAATGATTCTCCTTGCTATAGGATAAAGACCAAACTTCTTAATGTGTTGGTCTAGACCCTATCACACCTCCCTGGCTTAGTTTTGTATAATGCACCCTATTGTCTTCAGTGTTCTAACCACATTTCAGAACTGTTAATATACCATGACAACTCCTACAACGTGCACAGAATTAAGTTGAGAACAAGTAAGAACGTTTGTACTTTGAGCAGGAACACTGCTTCACATGAACATCATTTTGGGGTTGAACAGAATTCATTTTCAATAGATGCTGGAAATGATGAAAATTCTCATATTTCTGCTGAGCAAATTTTCAAATCTATTTTAAGAAAGTATTATCCTTATAAACTCTTCAACTGGAAGGCTGTTTGGTGTTTGCTACTCCAACAATATCATGGTCATTTTTCTTCTCATTTGCTTCATCCAGAGACTAGCTAATCTCTGATTCTGTTTATGGATTCCTGAACTCCTAGAGGAAAATTCTCTCTTTCTTCACTGTCCAGGCCTGGCATTTATAGCCCTGGATGAAGACAACAATTTCTTCAATTTGTTCTTCATTGTCACCAGAGGGAGCTTTTGGAAATGAAATCTGGCTGGAACCTATCTCTGCTTAAGATTCTTCTTGCTTTTTAATGGGTCTGAACTCCATAAAATGTTCTCAAGGCTCTTCAGAGTTTGGCTTCTGCTAATATATATTTCCAGAATTGTCTCTTTCTTTCACATTCAGTTTACATGAGCCCAGACTGACAACTCCCATCTGTCACCTCTAGGTGAGAAATGTAGGCAATGATCTCTAACTCTTCACTCACCTCTAAAATCCCACCTTTCAGGGCTCAGATTCACCCTTAAGATCTAATATGAAACTTACCATCCTGCAGAATGTTATTTTAACTATATGATCCTCATCACACTCAAAAGTAACTCCTTTCTCAAGGTCTGTGTTCCTCCCAGGTACAGCAATTTGAGAGCTGAGATCTCATATTTCTTATTCTATAATGCATTCAAATACCTGCCACACAGTATGTCACATAGTAGGGATTCACAATTTTATTTGTTCAACAATGACAAGAGACATGCCTGGCACATAATGTGTATCCAATAATTCATACTTAGTATGTGAGTAATGAAGTACAAGATCATGTATGTCATCTATTATAACTCATATTCTGTGAACTGATGTACAGTACAGGGAGTTGTTTCTCACCCTTACCCCCCACCTCCCAGACACACATTTTCTTCTATCTTTTGTTGCTAAATATTCTGGAGAACTCCTTCCATTAAGACTCTTCATTCTCTGAAAGTCCTAGCTATAACCAGTTTCTCTCACTTTGTTTATTCAGATATTGTTCTTTCTTCCTCTATAGCTAAAACTCCCATTAATTCAACTCAAAAGTATCTAGTTTAGTTCAATTCAATCCAACAAATATGTATGAGGAGCCTCTGATGTGTCAGAATGTCATGCAAAGCACTGGGGACACAGTAGTAAGATGGACGGTGCTTCATACAGCTTTTAGGGATAAAACACACTTTAAAGTTACATAAATCACTCAATTTTAATAGGTGCTCTGAGAAAGACTACAGAGCACACTGAAAACAAAGGCTAGCCCCTCCTAACTCAGATTTTTACCAAAATTCATTTTGCTGTTCTCCATCGGGAAAATTTTTGTGCTATGTAAGGAGCCTGGCATTTCCCCTACATCACAGTGAAAAAACAAAATTCCAAAAGTCTTGATTATTGAAATAACTCATTTTCATTTATCTTTCTTTCTCTTCTAAGGTCCAATCTTACTTAAAGGAAAAGTCGTGGCTTTTCTGCTGTTTGTTTTCATGTGAAATGTTGGAATACATACTCTAAATGTTTACCTTAAATGCGCACAAGAGCATATTTGAAATGATTGTTCCATCAATAATCTACATATTGGATCATTTAAGACTGTTTGAATAACATGTAATGATATAAATAGTATCCTTTCTCATCAAAATTGTATTATTAAATATGCTTTTAGTTCTTGGAAAAAGTTAAAAAGTTATCTAACTGGCTATAAGATTTTTTTTTTCATTCACTAAACTTTTATGAGTAGGAGTTTTCATCTTTTCATACAGATGACAAGTAGATACAACAACTGAAATTTAACATGCTTTAGATGAGAGTAACTGTAGGTAAATGACATAGTAGAAATAAACATAGAATTAAGTTTTTACAAATTTTGTCCCAGAGCAAATGATTCTAAGATTCTACCTCCTGAGACTTAATGGCCACTGACCTCATAACCATCCTGTATTTATCGGAACGTTTGCATACCTAGGACCTTCAGGTTGAAGTGCTTTCTGACTTCTCCAGCATCATTGGAGGCAATGCAGGTGTAGGTTCCTGAATCTCCAGTCTCTGCCTTGATAAGCTGGAGGACCATTCCTTGAGTGCTGATGCTTAGATGGGCATCAAGCCCCAGAGGCCGGCCATCTCTGAGCCAGGACACACTGGGGCTTGGGGTCCCGTCTGTAAAGCATGTCATAGAGGTAGAACTGCCTTTGACAATGATGATTTCCTCTGTCCCCATGGCATTGTCCATATTTGGTGGTACTAGATAGAAAATAAAATAGGTGAAATTTATGTATTCATTATAATTTGAGATAAACTAAAATAAGAACACAAACTATTCTATACTGTATCTGTGGTCCATGAAAATAAGTACTTTAAAATAGCATATAATAGGTTTGACATTACTACAAAAACATCCATTAGGTAAGCTAATTATTAATGTTCCAAATATTAGCAGTGAAACCTCAAAATTGATTTCTTGTAGAATATACAGTGTGTGTGTGTGGTTTTTTTTTTTTTTTTTGGTGCTGAGGATTGAACCCATGGCCTTGTGCATATGAGGCAAGCACTCTACCAACTGAGCTATATCCCCAGTCCATACAATCAGGGTGTTTTAAGTTTTAGTGATTTCATAACTTTTCGCTTGATTTCTTTTTTTTTTCCTTTGGTAGTGGGCACTGAATCTAGGGGTGCTTAACCACTGCGCCACATATCCAGCTTTTTTTTTTTTTTTTTTTTTGAAACAGGGTCTCACTATGTAGCTTAGGGCCTTGCTAAGTTGCTAAGGCTGGCTTTGAACTTGTGATCCTCCTGTTTCAGACTCCTGAGGTTTCATTTCTTTAATTTGTTATAATGTTTGAAATACTTCCAATAGTACATTTCTACTCTTTATGCAAAACAATGACATCAAATTCAGATTAAGTTTTATATAAAACAACATAAGCTACAGTAATCAGTTGCTTAACTGTTCTGAGATGTTCCTGGGGAATTAAAAACATTTAGACCAGCAGTGTTTCAGAAATGGAAGGTTTTGAGCTCCTTATGGATGCAAATAGAGATACATACATGCACATGAATCTATTCATTTTAAATAATCTAAACTGCTAATATTATTAGAAAATAGATTTGACTTTGTCTGAAAGACAGGTTTTGTGTCTGGATTGAAATGCTATTTTACAAATTTTAGATTTTGTTTAATGCCAAATGCCAGGTCAGACTTTGACCGTCAGTATGAATACAGAGCCCTTGAGAGAAAATGATCTTCCCTAGTCAGCAGTATGCTTTTCCACCAATTATTTAATTTTTAGTTGTGGATGGACTCATACATTTATTTTTAAATTTATTTTTATGTGGTGCTGAGGATCAAACTCAGTGCCTCATGCATGCTAGGCAAGCACTCTACCACTGAGTCCAACCCCAGCCCTCACCAATTTTTTTTCTTTTTTTGTCCTGGGGATTGAACTCAAGGGTAGTCAACCACCGAACCACATCCCCAGCCCTATTTCATATTTTATTTAGAGACAGGGTCTCACTGAGTTGCTTTGCGCCTTGCCATTGCTAAGGCTGGCTTTGAACTCGTGATCCTCCTGCCTCAGCCTTTGGAGCCGCTGGAATTACAGGCATCTGCCACCGCACCCAGCTTCACCAATTATTTTTGATAGAGGAAACCCAGATCTCTAAATCTGGCAAGAGTCAATTTTTAAAGATAGCCTGTTGATGAAAACTGGACATGGAGTAAAGCAGTAGGGTCAGTTCTGTGACACACCGAACACTTGGAGGCTGTAGTGCTTGTTGTCCACCCCAGCTCTGTTGGAGGCCACACAAGTGTACATGGCGACATCAGACACCTGGGCTCTCACAATCCTGAAAAACAATTCGACCCAACATTTCATAATGTGATCTCATTGGACACATACCAGTAAAATAATTATGACTTACAAATAAATTTCAGAAGAAGATTTATATGTTGAGAAATGTTACTTATGAAGCCTATATCCCATCCATCACAAAATACAGATCCCTCAAATGCAACTGACTCTATACAGGTAATATGCAGTAACAATAAATCAGTGAAAATAGAACACATTTTGAAGAGCGAATATTTTTCAAGCACATATTAATAGGTGCTAGGAGCCACAAGCATATATACGATGTATGGCACCTTTGGTTGTAAAGTGACGCCAGCTAGCCACTGAGATGATTATGTTAAAATTTACATTCATATGCAAACTGGACTCCCGCTGTTCACCTTGGCCTGCTACCGGACTCAAGTTACGGGACTTTACGGGACTGCTGGAGAGTTCCCATTGGTTGGGGAAGGATAGTAGGAGGGAATTCCGGAGGAGGTGGGAGGAGACGGGGGGGGGTTCCGGTCGGCGCGCGGTTCCGGTCGGACACCCTCGTGGGAGGACGGGTTTTTGACTTGCTGGCGCTGAGAGTGTTAGCGGCTTTTTCAAAATAAAGTTTTGTTCCTGCTTGATTGGCTCGTGATTCTGTGCCCAGCCAAGACTGCGGCAAATAGGGAATGATAATACATGAAAATCATGTGATTAGGCACGTTCCTACCTCTGGCCACATATTATTTTAGTTAAAGCAGTAGTTTTGGCCATTGTGTATATGATAATAAGTCATCTATGAAAGACTCATTTTATCCAAGCCATTTCAATATTATATTTTTGTCTCTCCCCTACTAAAAATAGACTGGAAGGGGAAAAAATAAGCAACACTAAAAGCTTAAGAAAAAGTGTTTCTCAAACACTGTTTAGACGAGGAAACAATCACAGTTTTTTTTTGTTTTTGTTTTTAATATGCTTAGGCAGTCTCAGGCAATAAGACAGGTTTACCTGATAACGTGCCCTGCAGACAACAACCGAATATGGGAGGAGAGAGGCAGAGGAAGTCCATTCTTCAGCCAGTTTATTTGAGGCGGGGGTGTCCCTGTGGCTCTGCATTCAATATTTATTGAAGTATCCACCAAAGTCATCAGTTTCTCTGCTTCTTCTTTATTACCTCTAATTTTAGGTGGAACTATGTGATGCAGAAAGTAATTAAGAGAGGGAGCAGCATTAGTTCAAATCGCTTCCACTACAGTTGCCCACAGTTTTGCTTTGTATCCCAAAAGGAAATAGTAGTGTCCTTAGATTTAAAGTTAAATGCTCCAGACACCTGTGGCCTACTAATAGCCTCTTAAGGTAGCGTAATCAAGAAGGGGTGATAGTTCACACTTACCATAGACATTCAAGTTAAATATCCGGTCTTCTTCTCCAGCAGGATTAGTAGCCACACAAGTGTATTTCCCCATGTCGGATGTGAGAGCTCTGTAAATGTTTAATGTGCTGCCATTTGCAGTCACCCTATAGAAAAGGTCAAATAGAGGCACTGAGATAATTAATCTGGGTTTATGATCTGGAGCAATCTTTCCAGATTACAGGTTCTTTTAAAAAAATCACCATAAAATATCTTCATTTTGGATATAATAGTTCAAATTAATTTCACTAAGTACATGGAAGCCTATTAAAGTCAAAGCTAGAGAAACTGATGGAGATTCAGGCCACCAACGAAAATCATACAGTAATAGATCTCCTATTCTCCAATCTCCTTATGAGAAAAAAAAAAAGGGAACAAAATTGGGCTATGAACTTCTATGTCCAAATTACAGGCAGAGACATCTTCTTCCAAGTTAGAAAATTGTATCTTTAGTTATCAGTGAAAAGTTTGAATGAAATGAAAATCACAAAAAAATTCTGGTGTGAAAATTGAAGACAGTAGATGAGAAACTGAAGAAATCACACATCAAAAAAATCTAACTACAAAAATCTTAAGACCTTACTGAGGGTGAGGAGACTAGGATGATTTAATTAAAGCAGGGCAACTCAAGATTATGTCTGAATGTATTTAGCAAAAACTTTCCTACATATTATTAAAATTTTTCTTTTGAAGTACATCACAGTAAGTAATAGAGACAGATAATCAAAGATATCTAAATTAACATTATTGCATTATTTGTTCTTTCCACACATCATTAATTACCAAAACAAAACTCCTTTTGTTTTAGGAAGAGGTAAAATTGTTATCTACAGTTATTTCAACAATAGTAATTTCATTAGAATATCCCAGTGTTGAAAGGAAATAATCCATTTTATTATGTTATTAAATGTCATATTTTGATATCAATATTGAGAATTATAATGTCATTATCTGGACATGATTGTATTTTCTTTTGTCAAAATGTAAATGTTAAAATCCCATGAGTTTAGGCATGTTAGTAAACAGAAAGAGCAAGCTTCCATTAGCAAAACAAAGAATTAAGTTGACTTTGAGAAAATTACTTTGTCAAATTCTTCCACTTAAAAGTTCATACATATTGTGGGGTAGTGAACAAATTGTCAACAAAGTAAATGTAAATGTAAGCAAACTTAGGATGTTAATATAAGAGATAGACACTGAATTCCTATGTATGATATTATATAAGATTTTTAGGTCCCACCAAGTATCTAGTAGTTGGCCTAGAATGTGGTCAAAATCAGCTTATCTAATAAAGATTAAATACTTGTCAATTATTTAGAAATGTTCACATAAGAGTAATAAAATATAAAATATTTCTCTAAAATTTAATTATTTAGCAATTTCTCTAAATGTAAAAGGGACAAGTATCTAAATTTTAATATCAAATGAATACAAAGGAAATTACTCTTATCTGCCATTAAATTAAATTTATTCAATTCATTGACTAGAAAATATACTCCAAATCTTTAAATTTAAAATATTGGCTCAAAACAATACATTTTATAGTACATTTAATTAATGCCTACTCAGGCATATAATTATTCTGTATATGTGTGTACTAGGAATTTGTGATTAAGGCATCTTGCAGAGTGTGGCATTCTGCATTGTTGTTTTGAAGGAACTGTCTATTGAAAGTAGCAGGACACCCTTACCACACTATCATTCCATCTATTTGTGGCAAGAAAACTGACAACTGTCAACCAAAGAATAAGATTTGGACAAACCACTGTAAGGAATAAACTGGATTATGATGTTGTTATATATTTACTCAAAATGAACCAAGCAATGGTATATATGAAGTTTGATGGTTTGAGGACCCCAAATACCTATGATTATTGATGAATCTTTTATGAGAGAAAATGGGCTTGACTTAACAGGAAAAAAGTAATTATCTTAGAATGTGGACTTTGGTATGGGCATTCTGAGATCAGAGAAATAAAATCAAGAATAGTTCAATAGTTAACTAACGTTTTGAGGAATGAGTACCTGAGGATATTTTATAACACAGTCAGTGGGTAATGGCCTCCCTCCCTGCCTTCCACCCTCTTTCTACCTCCCTCCTTCCCTCCCTCGCTCTCTCATACACACACACCAATACCCACACATTTTTGAGTGTTCTCTAAAGAGAATTTGTGTCTAATGCTCCAAATATTTATCTTTCTTTTTATACATATCATGATAGCCAGATTCCAATGAGATGTAATTTGGCATTATTATAGGAAATTTGAAGCATTAGGCATTGTAGAAGACTTTATGATTTATAATGCAGAGATTCATCTTAAACATACCGGGTTCTTTCTGTTTCACTGTTAATTATGGTCTTTCCATCTCTAAGCCACTGGATAAATGGGGTGGGAACACCATTTGCATTGCAGACCAGCTCGATATTTTCCCCAAGAAGGACACTGACTTCACTTGGAATTTCAGCACCAGCAATACTTGGAGGAACTGAGAAATATTTAGGATTTTTGTTAACAAGGCACAAGAATGCAAATTCTAATGAAGGTGGCAGAATCATAGAACATACCATTTTTAAAATATTTTATTTTATTTTTCAGTTGCCAATGGACCTTTACTTATATGCAGTGCTGAGAATTGAACACAGTGTCTCCCACCTGCTAGGCATGCACTCAATCACTGAGCAACAACCCCATCTCTGAACATGCCAGTTTTAATAAATATATTCTTCCTAGATTAAAATCAACTATTGTTATCTTCATTAATTACTTTTAAATGAGAAAGATAATTGAATCAAAACACTTCAATATTCCTGGTATACCTGTAAATCAATATAATTATTTAATTATGGAGGCTGGTAACAGATCTGTCTCATGGTGCCCTTCTAGGTAAACATAATAATTCATAGATTAAATCCTCAATGGATAGTTCCTCAAAGAATAGAATTAATATAACTCAGAAGAATCCGTTTTTTCAAACATTGGCACAAAGGTCTATGGGAAGTATATAACTTAGTTATTTCTTTCTCCAATATCCAGTCTAAATAATATTTATCTGGATAATGTATAGACTTATTATAGTTTTCAGAATCCAATAGCTTCAGTTCTATCCAATCATGTTTGCACTTTAATGGTTCAAGATAACGTGAAATAAAGAGAAAGAAACATCTTTAAATCCCTATCCTATACAATTATAGTTAAAGGGATGTGTGGGCAGCAGCTCACAGGCACTCCCAGGAACCAATTTTTCACATCCTCTCTTATCTGCATTCAGTGATGTCATGTGGGAAGCTGGAAGAGGGCTTGGTGGGCATATGTCCTCCAAGAAACTGGCAAATAAATGATCATATATAAACCAGATTTTTATCCTTAAAGCATCAATTGTTACACATTTACTAATCCATCACTTCAGCCTTTCCAAATATTATCCTAGCCATGCAGAGATGATAAAAACAATATCAAATCTACATATCTAAACCCAGAATATTAAAGAAGTCAATAAGAATGTTAATAAGAGACTTTCTATAATTAGTGTGTAATATATGCCAAGCACTAGACCTAGGCCCTGTATACAAACATTATCTCTAGTCTTAAGACATTCTAAATTATAGAAAAATTCTGGTAAAATGTTTGGTCATATCACATAACGTATGATTGGTATCTATATATTGTTAATGCATAAACAAAATTTTTTATTTATGAACTGTATCTTATTTACACAAGTAAGAACAGATTTACAGACTTGGCATCCAAATAAGTTATGCCAGTTTTAAATAAATAAGTATAATTCAACATAATACATATAATAGGAAGGTAATAATTTATTAAAAGTGAAAAAATAAACTTCCTAAGTTCCACTATTCTGTTTTCTCTCATTTACTTCCATTTTCATGAAAAGAGAATTTTACTGATAAATGTGTAACTGACAACCGACAGTATTTTTGGTGATTTAAAGACACGTTGAGTCAATTGCTAATGATCCCTTTAAATGCAGATTATTTTGCTATATAAATTGAATATAACAAATAAACTGAACATAAATCAGGTGTACATGACATACCTTGAATCAAAAGAATATAATTCTTCTGTGCCTTCCCCTCCACATTTGATGCAATGCATGTGTAGTTTCCACTGTCTGAACGCTGAGATCGAGCAATTTGGAGTTTGCTACCTCCAGACAAAATGTGAACTTCCAGGGAGTCAGAAGTTTCTACAGGGAGAAACCAAGAAAAACAAAATTAAAGAAACTTCTATATTTGACATCTCTACAATTCACCACCAAATACCTTGATTTATGTACTAAACGTATTTCTTAAAATTTTGTTTTGCTTTTGTACTTTTATTTTAAATGTGATTATTTTAAAAAGGAAAAGCAAGAAAAAAAATCTCTTTACAGAATGAATGACCATTTTACAATGAGTCTATTTTATAAATTCATATGTCAATACATTAGACTTATATGATGCACAGTTCTGGCATAATGTTGAAAGTGTGCTAGCCTTTTTATCTAGCAATTAAAGTCAAAAGAAAACAACCACAAAAATGCACAAAGGTGTTACCTATGGGCTTGTGGTTCTTTAACCATACTATGGTGGGAGGTGGAATCCCAGTGGCATCACATGTCAAGGTCACAGGATTGCTGATCGTCTCCACGATCACTTCTTTTTCAGGCCCTTCTATACTGGGTGGCACTATAAAAAGACAGAAGAAAATCATGTGTCCTCATTAAGCTAATTTAGGACATTTTCTTTCATTTGCATATCTGGGGGGAAAAAGAGTTGTATTAGAGGCAGATGCTCACCATATACATTGAGGTGGAAATTTTTATCATCCCGTCCTGCTACATTTATAGCTTTACATACATACTGGCCTGTGTCAGAAACCTAAAAGAAAAAGATACTATTGTATGTGCTCCATTAAGTTATAGATGACCAATCACACTGTTTGAGTGTAGATTAAATCATCAGTCATCTTTATGCTCAAATGCCCCACTTCTAATCAGCCTCTGCAATCCTGATACTTTTTTAAAAAATGAAAATAAGGTCAATGACATTGACTATGTATTTTTTAATAAATACTTTTTTTGGCTGTAGTAAAGGGAACATGTGACTTCCAATGATCTCTTCTGCAACCCCACCAGGGAGTCTTAACCCTCAAACAAGAATAAAAGATGAACCTCAGCCTTCTTGATGTGCAGCATTTGTCCATCAGTTAAAATTTGGATGTGAGTGGACTCTGTTATCATCCGCCCGCTCTTATACCAGGTGATGACTGGAGGTGGGACAGCATTTGATTCGCACTCCAAGGACACTGAAGTTCCTTCTCTTACATTAACTATGGAGACAGACTCGCTGCCGTGATCCTTAATGCTTGGGGGAACTGAGGGAAGTAAATAAGAACAGAAGAATTATTATGTTTTTCATCAAATTGCTCAGATAGAAGTAGTGAATAATAGTTTTTAAATGAAATAATATTAAGAGAGTGAAAACAAACCATAAACAGTCAGGGAAACCTTTTTCTTGCTTTCACCAGCTTGATTGATAGCTATACAAGTGTATTCTCCACCATCAGATACCTTGGCCCGAATAATCTGTAGAGTTCGACCCCCTGTGGGCAGATACAATGTAAACTGAAGAACAATTATCAATAATTATCAATAATATAAATGGTAAAATATATCATTTTCCTTAATAAAATTATTTTGAATCATTTCATTTATTAAAATGAAATAATTGAATCAGTTTTCCTTGATCCTTTCTTTTTTTTAATCAATTTTAGTTTCTTATAAAGTAAGAGACTCAAAATTTTTCTCTTTAGTAAACAGACGTGGAAAGGAAAACTATTTGATAGGTTCTAGTGAGAAAATACTAATTGTACTATAGCTAAAATACTTAAAATGGTTGCGGATTTAAATTGTCCACAGTGCAGAAATAACTGCAATAAATAGATTATCTGTCTGTCCATCTATCTTTCTGTTTCTTTCTCTCTAATCTGACTGTATTATTTTTTATTATCTATCTATGTATTTATCTACCTACCTATCTACCTACCTATCTATTCATCCTCAAGAAGTGTTGGGATTGATTAAAAACAACCAGTGGTTAATAAAATGAAAGTGCTATTTACCATCTATACTCAGAATTACTAAGCTGTTCTGTTCTTAAATTCCATAATTTGTTAGAGGAGACCTTGTTTTTCTACATTTTCACTGAGTTCATGAAACTCTTTATAATCTTACCCTAATGGTCTCGAATGGGTAAGAGAAGCATTTTCTGTGAACAAATTAATGGAGCAAGATTAAAGTTTAGAAAGAGACCAAGTCAAAATGCCATTTGTATTAAAATTGAGGAAAATGAGAAAGTTTTGCCCACCTTAAAAAGAATAAAGAATTCCTTACCAGGTACAATGAGAGCATTTGTGTTTGACTTGATAGGCTGTTCATTTTTGAGCCAACTGAGATCAGGAGGTGGAAAGCCAGAGACCTCACAGGTCAGAGCAATGAAATTGTTCACCACCACGGTGAGATTTTCAGGGTTGGGGCCAATGACACTCGGAGGAACTGTAAAAGCATATATATTAAAATGAAAACTGATGTCAGAAATGCATATTCCAATTTATTCCATGTTAGCCCAACCACTGTGCTCTGTGAAGGCACTGAGTTAATGCTTCTGTAGGTTATCCAGCTGACTTTACTAGAATTTCTCAGTGCCTTCATCAAGCTTAGGTATATCAGGTTTATTTTTTCCAACTGAAAGAAAGAACCAGAATTTTCTAATTAAGAATATTCTATATTTATTTGTAAAACATAGATGGCAATTCCTAAGATGGTTTTGTCAAAGTACAAATAAAGACCTTATGGTATTTTTTTTTAAAGTTCATTTGAGTAATCTTTTTAAAAATACTATAGCCTACTTAATGCTTTTCTCTTCTTGTGATAGCAACAATAGAGTATAAATTTAATTTTAGGGTATCTATTTATCAATAAATCACATAATATTTTTATAGTGAAAAATCAATGTAGCTTTTAAGATAAGCAAAAATTTTAAAAATGAATAATAATGTTTACTGTTTAAACCCCCAAATTTAAAAAAAGCAGTTCAGATAAAAGGTGGAATAAAACAGAATAATATGTACATATGGAATAATTGATGCTTTATAAGAATAACAGATGGAAAACACAGAATCATACATTTGAATGGTTTCCTGTGGAGAGGAGCAAGAAGGGGGTGTAAAAATGAATGAATGGATAGGTTAGCAAATAAAAATAAAAGTGGATCTTAGGTCAATGAAACATGAGACATGAATTAAAGTATGAAGCTAATAAAACATTTGGTTACATGCACAGTAATATTAAGACTGAGGTCTTTAAATAACATCAAAAACATCAAAGAGAAAAATCACTTCTTAAAATGTTATGCAAGTTTTTATTTACCCAGTAATTAATTATGATTTTAAGTCATTAATGTATCAAATATTTATTGAATGTTTGCTGTATTCACGCTTAGTGTTAGACAGTACAATGTGGAACAGGTAGTAATTTGGTGATAATGGGGTTAATAATTTGATAGTAATGACACTAAAAGTAACATAACATTTTTTGAGTAGCTGTGTTGCACTGAACACTGTTTTAAACACTTAAAACACTTCATCCCATTGAATCCTCACACACCTTGTATGTTAGATATAGTTCTTATCCTCATATTATGATTGAAAAAGTTGAGTCAGAGGTTGGCATCTTGTTAAAGATTTACAGCTAGTTACTGGAAGAGATAGGTTTGGAAGGTAAGCAGTATGGCTCTACAGCTCTCATTCTTAGCCACTGTTTTATGCTGCCTGGTAATCATAAATAATGATGAGTGTCAATCAGAAGATCAGGGCAATAACAGGGAAGTAACCTAGTTTGGCAATCAGGAGGAGAAAGGGACAGTTATGAAGATACTTAAAATATCATCAGGAATAAGTAAAAGAAAATGAGCATGTTTTCCAGAATGAAGGCAGAGTACATACAATGATCCAAATGGGGGAAAGACCAAGGCACCCAGAAGTCTAGTAAGAACAGAGTTTGAAGAGCAAGGTAGGGAAGGGAATGCACAACATTAAAGGCCTAAGCAAAGATCAGATCTTCCAGGGTTTTCTGCATATCATCAAGAATGCTGAAACATAGCCCAAGGAATGGGAAGCAGAAAAATGGTATAGACAAAAAAATAATTTAAAGTTATCAATCTTAAAATGAACCCAGCTATTATGTATAACCATAATGCACTAATAAAAGCATTAAAAAATAAAAACATAAAAAAAACCCACCACATCAATCTTGCAACAGTTGAAATAACTGATTAGAAGGCTGCAGGTACCCAGAAATGCCAGTTAGGATACTACCATTATAACATCTACAAAACATTATGTCAGTGAGTTGAGGACAGTGTTAGAAATGTTTATGAAAGTGAGCACACCCCAGAACACTTTGCAGTAGACTATCAGAACTCATTGTGGCAAGGCTTAAAAGGAGTGAAAGTTGGCAGGGATGACATCATTATTGTCGTTTCAACTAGGGACAGATGTGGTACCTTTCCTGAGACATGGCTCTCTGGAAGAAGAAAACATTTTTGTGGAAGTTTATGAGTTTCATTTTAGGGTCACTTTTAGACATTTATGACAATAAGAAGTAGATATTTGAACAAAAGTCTTTAGAGTTTTTGAGAGGGCTCTGGCCAAAGATAAAATCTGAAAACTATTTCTCATATAGAAACTGAAGCCTGGGAGTGCTCGAAACCTCCTAGGAAAAGAGCAGGCACAGAACAGTGCCCAGGAGTTGGAGAACTAAAGTGCAATGATTGGGTAGAGGGGGAGGAACTGGCCAAGGCCACTGGGAACAAGAGGTTGGAAAGGAAGATATAAACAAGGGTGTGGATGTCTCAGAAGCCCAAGGAGGAGAATTTGTGAGAAAGACAATGGCCAAAAATGTCAGAAGGTCAGAAGGGAGAAAGATGCAGCCAGGAGAGGGACTGTTGGACTTTTTAATACAAAGCCAGTGATCAGGTTCAGTGGAGTCCTGAAGGTGAAACATGGAAGGCCGGGTGGGAAGCAGCAGCAGGGGTGAGGAAATGGAGCCATTCCATATACACAGCCATTAAGGAAGCTTGAAATAGGGGAGAAAGTGAGGGATGCAGCTGGAGAGAAATACTAGGTCTAAGAGAGTCATTTAGTTCTTAAGATGGAAGAGACAATTAAATTTATGTATTCCTTGGAAGGAGCTGGTAAAGAGTGAGAATTTCACTATTTAAGAGAAAGAGAAGAGATGGTGATGTTTTAGAATGCAATGGGCAGCATCTAGAGTCAGATTAATCTTTGGCACTTGAAGGTGAGCACACAAAAGAAGCCAGCATAGGCATAGAGGGAGATATGGTATCGTTTTTAAGTGAAAATAATTTAAATTATTTTCCCCCAATAAATTTTCCAATATTTAAGTTGTAGGTTCCTGACTTCAGTCAGGAATTCAAGATGTCATTAACAGTGAAAGAATAAACACTTCTGACTCCAAACATGCAAAGTAAAGGATTCGACTTCCACTTAAATCTTGCCCTCCCTTTAGGTGTTTCATCTGCATATTAACAAGAGGCCGAAAATGTGAAGGGAAGAGAATAAATGAGAAGCATTTGACTACAGACACCATACCAGGTTTAGGAAAACCAAGGTGAGTAGGACATGGCCATTTGCCTAGAGTTAAGTAGAAGGTGTTGGGATAGCGGCAAAGATACAGATATAGAAGTATAACACAGGGCAACCTATGCAGCTGCTATCTTTGGGGTATTTACAAGATGCTTTTGATCACACAGGAAGAGAAATACAGCCTGGAAGAACTGGAAATATAACCAACATTTTTATTTTTCAATATTTATTCTACTGCACTTTACAGATTAGAAAGTGTACTTTTATAGAAATTATATTTGCTTATTAATTCACTTGGAATTAGTAACACATGTGCTTCTGTTTTGGTCAGATTTACTCATTAAAAAAAAAACAACCGATGTGATTCTGCAATCTGTATACAGGGTAAAAATGGGAGTTCATAACCCACTTGAATCAAATGTATGAAATATGTGAAGAACTGTAATGTTTTGAATAACCAATAATAAAAATTTAAAAAACCCTCAAAGATATTTATTAAGCACCTACCCTGTGCTAAGCACTGGAAATAAAAGACAAGTGTTTCACAGACAGCAAACTTTGGTTGGTATTAATACTCCTTATATATCACAGTAAATTATTAATTACCTATAATGTGTATTCCCTGTGCTAAACACTGGAAATACAAAGACAAATGTTTCACAAACAGCAAATTTTGGTAGGTATTAGTACTCACTATATATCACAGTTAAAAAAAAAATCCATCATGCTAAAGAAAAGTGTTTTGAAGAGAATTTTTTTCATGAAAATGTCAGGTATTTACAAATGAGCTAAAATTATAAATATATGCATATACTTATATATGCCATTATATAATATATACATAATTATATATACTGATCATATATCATAACATATTCATAATATATAACTCATGCAAAGGGAATCTTATAATAATTTTATCATTTCTAATTTAATGAAAGCAGCTGCATCTCATGAATTATTCTTTTTTGGTAGACAAACAATGCCTTTTTTAGAAAAAATATATAATTTTTATATATGTATACTTATGGATTTCATATATATGTGTGTGTGTATATATATATATATTTATTTATATATATGGAGTTTTTAGCATATATGAGAATTTAAGTCTCACAAATGAATTAGGTGTGGTGGTGATTTTTAAGGAATTAATTTAACTCCAAAAAGTGATTTTTCTTCTCTCCAGGAAGGATGTTAGGTATAACAATATAAATTCAATATAAATTCTGCAGTTGAGGACCAAAACTGGTTCCAATCAGGCCTAGTAGAAACATTTTTATGATAGAAAATCTATATTTGTTTCTACCTGCACTAAAGTTGCAGTATTTCAGATTTCAAATTTTTATTTTACTTTCACCTATGAAGGAGTAATTGCTTTCTCTTGAGGGACTAAAAAATATAAAAACAGCCTTCATAGAAGTTTTGTACTTTATAAATCCTACTAGCTACAGTAGGAAGAAGAAAGCAGATTGAATGAATGCCGGCTCCACATATTGATCAAGTTAACTACAGGAAATAAGTTATATAATGCAGAACGTGGCTTCCTTGCCTTTTCAAGCATCCCTAACAGATGGTTTTAGAACTGGGCTCTTACCATGAACATTGAGGTTAAAATATTTTTTGGCACTTCCAGCGGTGTTCCCAGCCACACACACATACCTGCCGATGTCTGTTATTTGAGTATTTAGAATCTAAGGAGAAAAAGAAGAAGTCACTACTAGAATTTAAATGAAGCAACTTGTAACATTTGTCATTTAAAAGAATATACAATATATATTCTATCGAGTTAATATCAGATGAACATAAGAAAATGAATTTTTTTGTGCATACTGATGCTGATGATGGCTTTTTGGTCATTCTTTAGAGTTGTCCCACCACTGTGTGATGGAGCCATGACTGGCTTGCTGGACACTGTGATCAAGTGTAGCAGAATCAGCCCAGTTACTGCATTTGAGGCTCTGAATTTGTGTAAGAGCTCAGACAAGATGGTCAGAGCCATGGCGTCAATCCACAACTCTGAGCAGACACTTGAGTAAGCCCAGACGACACCAGAAACATCACATAGGCAACGAGCAGACCATGGGCTAAATAAATGCTTATTTCAAATCATTAAGTTTTGGAGTGGTTTGTTTTACACAGCAATAGTTAGCTAATATAGCAGTATATTTTATTTATTGTAGTATGCAGAAATTTCTATGAATCCATCTTTGTATCTTTTGGCTTTAGACACAAAAACATTTAAACATTTTGGCAGAGGATGTGTGATAATAAAGTAGAAATATTCATGATACTTAGATAATAATTTGAGAATGGCAGGTAGTGAGCCTTTTTGCATGAAGAACTCTGTTATATCCGACTACTGTGTTGGATATGCTGATAGTTATGCTTAGATTCTTGGAGGTCAATACATTGTTGTTTATTATGCTCAAATTATAACCTAAAGCATATATTTACAAAATAATTGTTATTTCTATACATGCTTAACTTTCTTTAAGGACACTGGAGCAGAAAAACATAGAAACACCCATTAATAAACAATCATCCAGTATATTCATGTGGTTTCCATTATTACTTGTTAATAAGGACACATTTTAATATATAGTGAATGTTATACCACATAGAATTTTATCACCAGGAAATATGTAACAGAAAGGATGACAGTAATGAGTTGTTTTTTTTTTTTATATTGTGGCTTTTAACACAAAGACTATATCATGTACATGTAGAAACAGTTTCTAGAAAAATTCATATCAAATTGTTAACAATGGTGATTTCTGACAGTGGGAATAAAATGGGAAAGAAGAATTTTAGTTGGATATTCTTGAAGTTCTTTACACATACAGCACTTATAAACAAAATTATTTTTAAAAATCCGAGGCAATTATTACAATGTACAAAATCCAAAGAGTGTTTTGAAATGAGATTTTTACTCTTACCTGTAGAATTCTGCCATTAGATAGAAATTTATGATGATCATCTTCTAGCAAGGGCTGTCCATCTTTTTGCCAGGAATTCCTGGGTGCTGGGCTGCCGCTGGATGAACACTCCAACAGGGCACTCTTGTTCACCAGCACAGTGACCTCTTCAGGGAGATCACGATTTGCTCCCTTGATAACTGGTGGCACTAACAAATGATTGCAACGAAGATATTGACAGGCAACAAGGGCTTTTCTAAATTATTTGAGTTCTCTAACAGCTTTAAACAATAATTACTGCTGAGGATGGGGCAAAAAGAACACTTAAGCCTTGCTGGTGGGACTTCAAATTAGCATAACCCTTTGGGAAGCAGTATAAATATTCCTCAAAAGATGAGGAATGGAACCACCATATGACTCAGTCCTCTCACTCCTTGGTATTTATCCAAAAGAACTAAAATCAACATACTATAGTGATGCATGCATACCAATGCTTATTGCAGCACAACCCACAATATCCAAGTTATGGAACCAATCTATACACCCATCAATAGAGGAGTGGATAAAGAAAATGTGGTGTATATATACACAATGGAGTTCTACTTAACCACAAGGAAGATAAAATTATGTCATTTGAGGGTAAATGGATGGAATGGGAGAATAGCATGCTAAGTGAAATAAACCAGACTCTGAAGATGGAGGGAAGAATGTTTTCTCTTATATGTGAAAGCGCGAGAGGAAAAAAGGAATTAAAAAAAAAGGGAAAGGGAGATCTTGTGAAAATAGAAGGGAGATCAGCGGAGTAGAAGTGGAGGAGGAGAGGGAAAGAGGAACAACTAGAGAATGAAATTGACTGAATCACACTAGAAGCATGTATGGATATTTCACAGTGCATTCCAATTTTATATATAACTATAATGCATCAATTAAGAAATAGGTAAATAGGAGGAAGATTAATAGATTAGAGGAAGGGGATCAGGTGAGTGAGGTGGCAAAGGAGGTGGATAGTACTGGTGACTGAAATGAGAAAACTATGTTATATGCACTTATGAAAACATCAAAATGAGCCGCAGTATAATGTGTAACTACAAAGCACTAAAAAAAAAAAAAACGCTTGATATGATAACAGAGAAGCAAATCTTGAAGGAGAAACCACAATCCTCAAGGAATGTGGATGGTGACAATAGTATTTGGGTTTGGGTTACTCACATCCCTGTCTTAGCTATGCTGGGCTAAATCCTCTAACAGTATCATTCCCACTTAGCTCAGTTTGAGATCTTTCCCAAAAAATCTTGTCTCGCTTTGCTCTTAGCTTCTCCCACTATGCCTTCTGGGATTTCAGGCATACATATAAGAAGCATCTGTATAAATCAATATTTAAGATTAGTTATAGCTTTTAAAGTGTATTTGAAAAGTTCATATTTGGTCTTACTTATAAGGGATACATCTGGACTGTTCAAAGTCTGTTTTTCGGCTTCAACAAGAGTCGGATCAGCATTAGCATCACCAGCAGCTTAGTTAGAAATACAAATTTTTGGGCCCCAGCCAGACTTCCTCAATAGGCATCTCTAAGAATTCATTTTTAGTAAGCTCTCCAAGGTGATCCTTAAGCACTCTAGAGCTGAGAAGTTTTGTTCTAGATTTCCGAACATATTCATTCTCATTTAAAAAAGAATACCATAGAATTACATGCCAGTATGAAAAATCATACTACTCAGAGAATTTTTCAAAAATTGAAATGTTAATTGAACTAGGAATATATGTGTCAGCTGCTTTTATAAACACAAATATTTATTTTCAAAGCGAATAATCATTCTTTTGTTTTGTTCCTTTTTTTGTTTCACTCTGTTAAAATATACCATCTTGGTTAGCCATCAGTGAAGATGGCCATGTCTAATGTACATGCAGCCTTGTGGTATTTGGGTCTCCAACAATTAAACTGACCAGCAGGCATTTCATGTCAAATCAATTTTGAATTTTAGTATTTTCTCTCTTCTATCCTTTTCAGGCTTTCTTTATAAACTGTTCTTTGCACTGAAAACAAAGTCAAAAAAAAAAAGAAGAAGAAAAGAAAGGTCAAATCTTGTTGATCTTTTTAAAACCACAGAAGCCAGACATGACAGCTCTGCTCTGAGATTCATGAGTGAATAATTTCTCTCTCTCCCCCTTTCTCTTTGTTTAAGCCATTTTGTTATTTGATATCCCAGGAGGACTGACTAATGTACTCTCAATTTGTATAGAAGACAATTCATTCCTTAGAGCTCTCAGTTTCTGATTATCTTGTCTCCAGAGTGCTTAGGGTAACATCTTGCAAACATTAGTTCCTGAAAAAATTGTTTTGAGTGAAAGAATTCATAAGAAACAAAAGAAAACAAACTCACACAGTACACGGACGTCATACTGCAGCGAATCTTCTCCAGCTTCATTCATAGCCACGCATGTGTATCTCCCAGCATCTTCGACTTTAGCCCGGGGAATCTGCAACACTCGCCCTCCTAAAAACACCGCAGTATGTTTTACTGTTCTAAATCTCGGGGTAAACACAGCTCATAAATAGAGATATGATTAATTTTTCACACCTAATGACTTCCTTGCATTTTCTTTTAAGGTTCCTACTTCAACCAACCATCCACTCTTAATTTCAGATACCAACCATCTTCTTAACAAATACTACATTATCAAAAGTGATACAATATTGAAATATGAATCAGATCTCCTGAGAAATAAACAGCGACCTTGTACTTTTATAAAATATGAATATTTTATTTTATTTTATTTATTTTTTTTAAAGATAGAGTGAGAGAGGAGAGAGAGAGAGAGAGAGAGAGAGAGAGAGAGAGAGAGAGAGAGAATTTTTAATATTTATTTTTTAGTTCTCGGCGGACACAACATCTTTGTTGGTATGTGGTGCTGAGGATCGAACCCGGGCTGCACGCATGCCAGGCGAGCGCGCTACCGCTTGAGCCACATCCCCAGCCCCAAAATATGAATATTTTAAGTGATGCTTATTGCTTCCTTCAAGTATTCATTTGAGAAAGTAATATTTGGGGATGTCAAAGTATAAAGTGAACTATTATTACATACGAGTATGTGCAATATTATGCATACAATATTGAAAGAATAGCTAGCTGTGTGTGTATTTAGACTTACCATGTTGAGAATTTACACTAGGATAAAAGTTGCAATAATTATATAAAAACTTTCATCTATGCCCACTAGTTATTTATACTCTGCTTTATTTTTTTGCTGTATACATTTTATCTTTTTCTAAAGCATTTGAGAGTAAGCCGGAGGCATCATAATCTGTATTTCACAATAAGGGTAGTTCCTTATATAACACTAGCACAATAATCCAAAGTAGTAAGATTAAAATGAATACAAACTACTCTCGAATTCATATTCTATATTCAAATTTCATTAGTATTGCAATATTTCAATAAATTTTCAGCCATTTTTTTCCGCAGATCCACTTGCAACTTAGGATCCCATATTACGTATAGTTGTCATACCTATTTAGCCTACTTTCATTTAAAAAAAATTTTCAAGATATTCTTTTACTTAACTGAGGCCAAATTCACATATATTTATTTAGTGCACTGACCTTAAGTGTATGATGTGATGAGTTCTGACATGTCCTGATATTTTGAAAAGCCTTCAAAATATTATTCCACAACACTCTTAACATCTTTTCCATCAATAAACCATGTAATGACTAAAATATTTGAAATTATCTTAACCATTTATTTATGATAAGTGCATTTAATAAATTGAATAGTAACTATTTGCAAATATGCATCAGAATTTAGATTAGTAATATACAGAAACCAAACATTATCTCAATGTACTAATAGAGAAAAGGAGGCACGAAGAAGCCCAAGGACTTTTGTAAGTTGGTAGAATGATCCTGTAGTAGATTCAAAAATTCACAGAAGTGTTCTATGCTATTGTCAAATTCTCAAGCTAGACAGTCCTGGATTGAAGTATATGCACACCAGTGGCACTCAAGGGACTGTCAGTTAAATTACATGAACAGAGAGTCTAATTCATTTGTTTAGTAAAAGAGAAGAGACATATTTGGTATGGACTTATACCTTTACTTTGTTCATAGAAATCTTTACCTACCTGGTAAAATCAATACTCTGTCACCTGAGGTCAGAGGACGGCCATCTTTGTACCAGGTCAGTGTAGGAGGAGGAGCAGCATTTGTCTCACAGTAGAGGGAAATGGGATTATTGATGATCACATCTTTGGCTTCGCCATTCCTGCCGGTATCTAGCATGTTTCCAATTTCCCAGAGTTTCTGAAAACTTGGAGGAACTATGGAGGAAATGAATTAAGTTTTGGTTATGTGTGAACTGTCATTTGTCAATTCATTAAGCAAAGATTTCGACTATATTTTGATTTGTAAATGTAATAAGTTAGGCAACATAAAAATATTTTCAAGTACTTGGGCACCTACCAATGCACTTAGCCACACAAAGAAGTGGAGAAATTCAGAGTTGGTTCACATATGAAAGAACAAGAAATATGAGGCTCAGAAGGCTACTCTAGAGCTCTGCTCTCCCTATAAAGAGCTCTGGCACTTGTACAACAAAGGGACCCATTCTTAGGAGTAGCAGGCCTAAGGAATACGATCATAGCAGGATGTTTTCATGCTTTTCTGGAAATAAGTTTGAACTTTCTTGAAGGCAATTTGCCTGTACATAAAAAGCATTAAAAAAGTATATGACATCTAATCTAAAATTTCCACTTTTAGAAGTTTATGAAAAATCAAAAATGTGCAAAAGTTGTATGGATACTGATATTCAATCTAGTGTTATTTGTGATTAATGAAAACTTGGAAATAACCCAGATGTTCAACAATGGGAATCTGGTTAAATAAATATCTGGATGATAAACTGATGAAAACAGGCAGAGTTCTTCAAAATCATGTTCCAGGCTAAAGAGTGTAGCTCGGGTAGTAGAGGGCTTGTTTAGCATGCATAAGTTCCTAAGTTCCTTTGCCAGCACAGAAAACAAAACAAATCCATATAGAGTAGTAATTTCCAGAATGTCAATATCAACCACAATCAGAGCAGGCATCATTTCTCAATCATTTTAATGACAGCTTACAAATGAGTGAATACTCATTTGGTATTCACTGCAATTCTACAAGGCATACATTTTAGAAGTGAGAAATGGGGCCTAAAATATTTAGGTAACTTGACCACTTAGCTGTAATTACCATCTAATTCAAAGTCTAACTAGTGTGAATTTTGCTCTTTATTGCTTTTCTGTCTTTCATGTAAATGCCATTTTAAAAATGTCATGAAAAAATGTTAGAGAAATGTTAATGTAATAGAGAGGTCTGTATTATGTGATCCAAATCTATAAATGAAGTATACATTTAAACAAATAACAGAAGAAAGACATAAAAATAACAGAAGTCATTCTGAGAGATGAAATTATGTCTTTCTCCCTTAATTTCAAAATTTCAATTATTTTATGTTACTATCAACAGAAATAAAACTATTTAAAATAAACCACGCCAAATCTCTATTGCATTGTTTTGACAGATAATGTAAATTAAGCTTTATACAATAAACATATTAGTGTTACCTTGAATATTCACATCAAAATCCAACTCGTCTTCACCTGCTAGGTTAGATGCTATGCAAGTGTATCTTCCAGTGTCTGATATTTGAGCTTCCTTTATTTGAAGCGTGTGTCCATTTGTAGCAATATTAATATGATCATCTGATTTCAGCGGCTGTGATCCAATTATAATAATGTTAACGTTAGGTACTCTCATAAATCCTCTAAGACACCATGCAGTTCATCACTTAATAATCTCAGTTTCAAGTTCTTACTCTTTGACTACCACCACCTAACTTTAACTCACTTCCGGAAGTATCCCAGCTCCAATAATTTTTGACCCCCTAGGAGAACCTTGCAATCTTTCACTGCTGCTCATCCTAAATCTGTACTCTCCTCTTAGCCAGAAAAGGTCTACCACGATAATCACTCTTTGTATAACCCTTCAACTCTCTTGTCCCTTCTCCCTTTATTTCAGTCTACTGGAAAAACTAACTCTGATGAAGACTAGTCTCTGTCCATTCTGGGACTCCCCTGGTCTCCTCAAAGGTCGTTCCTCCACTATCTGTGTCCTCTCTCACTTGCATCATCATCGATTTATTCATTCCTCTGAAGAGTTTCAATATTGAAAAAAATTCTCTTTCGCTGCAACCTACTCCTACATTTTCAATGGCCCTCGATAGTCAACTAATTTTAAAATGTTTCCCTCACTTGCTGTCTCCAATTTCTTTCCTTTCACCTTTTCTTGAATCTGATCCGATCAAATTTTTGTTATCTTACTTGACCAAAAAGACTTGCCAAGGTCACCAGTGACGTCCACATTGCTAGATTTATTGGCCAATTCAAAGTCTTTATTTAACCTGCTCAGCAGTATTTGACATGGCTTGACCCATCTTCATTTTGAAATACTTTCTCCCTCTTATCTTTTGAGACGCAACACTTCCTACTCCTCAACCTCCAAACATCGGAGTATTCCAGAGCTAAATCTTTGCATTTCTTCTCCTTCTCTCCAATCTCACTCTCCTAATGATGTCATTCAAAATCCTGGACTCATCTCTTTCCTTCACACTCCACATCCTGCTACCACTGTGGCCCAAGCACCACCTATCTTCTGGACCACTGTAATACCTTCAGAGCTGGACTGCAACTACAGAAACCAATGCAACCTTTTTGAAACCTTAAGTCTGCCCTAGCATGTCTCATCGTATCAGTCATTCTGTGTTCACTCTTTCCCCTTAGGCATTCTCACAGGACATGGGCACACTGGCACAGGAGGCAGGAGACCTGGCACCTCGCTGTTCTTTGGATCACATCTTCTGTGTTTGGTTACTGCACTACAGTCCAAATGTCTCAGGGCCTTTGTTCTGGCTACACACTCTCCTTTGGAATATTTCTTCTCTGAAATCTTATGTCTGCTCCCTTCATTGTCTTTGGGTATTTGCTTAAAGGCCACCTTATCACAGAGGCCTTTTCTATTTAAATAAAGGATCACAGTTCCCACACTTGGTATCTTCTCCTTGACTGAGTTTTCTCCATGACACCTACCCTTGCTGACACATTCTGTGTTTTACTAGTTTGTTTAGTTTTTGCCTCCTCAAACTTATATAGAGATTTTTAAAATCTATTTCTTTTAAAAGAGTATCCCCTGCACCTAAAATCATGTCTGAAAAAAATACCTGCTTAATAAACAATTTGGGATGAATCATTATTAACCTTATAACACATAAAAAGCATAGTTTAAGTTTTCTATGTTAAAATAAAAACTTCAGAACCTGCATAAATAAAAGTCAAAGATTCTTTCAAAATTTATTGTGGTTACTACTGCAAATGCAAATATTTCTGTTTTTTTTTTTCCTTTCAAAAACAATGCTTCAGCTGGGCACAGTAGTGCACACCTCCAATCCTAGTGGCTTGGGAGGCTGAGGAGGAGGATCTCAAGTTCAAAGCCAGCCTCATCAAAAATCAACATGCAAAGCAACTCAGTGAGACCTTGTCTCTAAATAAAATACAAATTAGGGCTGGGGATGTGGCTCAGTGGTCAAGTGCCCCTGAATTTAATCCCTGGTACCCCAAAACAAACCAACAACAACAACAACAAAAACAATGCTTCACAAGCAGCACTGCTTGTCTGAAGAAAGAAATAACAAAATAAAGTAGAAACACTACTTCTTATTCATATTGTAGGGAACAAATCCCAAGTCATGAAAACTTTAGCAGTTTAAAGCATCATACATAATTTGATCAATTCCAGAGTCAGAATTTGAAATTGTAATTTAACTATAATGAAGTTAAAAAAACCTTTATTTCTACTCTAATTCTAGTCTTTATCCCATTTTTCTCTGTGTGTATATGTGTTTGTGTATGAGAGTACAGGTGTGGGAACTAAAAGGGATGAGAAAGCTTAATAAATAATTTAAAAATATTAACACCACTTTGAAGTAGAAAGGAATTGTTTCCAAGTAAACTTATATAGAATTGGTATTATACCATGGAGTATATTTGTAGTCAGAAAAGGAACTATAAACAGAACATGGTGGGAGTTCTATAGTTTTCCTTTTGCAATGGCTTCCAGATGAAACTTGCTTATATGAGATGATTTCCCCCCCCCCCCCCCCCTGGCTGCCAGTATTGTAAAATTCATCTGGGATCTGAGAAAATAAAGCTTAATCTTTCCTGCATCTTAAATCATGACTATGACCTGAAGTACAAGTGGAATTTAACTGACCATTTGGTTGATTATGTGTAAAACAGAATAAACAGCAGCTTAGCTATTTCACATCTGTATTAAGAATTGTTAACAGCAGCTAAACGTCTATTTTGGCCCAAGAACGCCAGCACATGTCTTTATAACATGCATGGATGAATGTAAATAGGGTGTGTGGCCTGAGAGAGAGCACAGAACTGAATGATCTGCTTTTTATATAATCCTTCTCATTGCCCCCAGGTAACTGTATTGGGTCCTTCCTCAGTTCTTTTAGCCTACTTTTTCTTTATCTTGGAATATTAAAAATGTTATCTTTCATAAAAGAGTTAAAGATGTTTAGAGAAAGTTCTGAATACATTCTGTATTCCCGTTATACCCATTATTCCAACCTGACTTAGCACCACATATGCATTTTTTCCCTAGAAAGTTTACTTTGTGAAGCCACAGCCTGAACTTCTCCAGTGTGGGGCTGGGGACAGGTTTTCAGTCAACTGAAATGTACACAAAACAATCCTGCAAGCTTTCTAGTGAGGGTATAATACCAACATTGTTGAGCATGGTTCAGGGAATTTCGTTCATTTTTATTTTTACTTTTTTTAGTTCTTGGCAGCTTTAGAGTTTGGAAGAATGGGGTTTTCTAGTTTTAAGGTCACAATGATTCTCTGAGTTGCTTATGCTCCACCCCTTTTAAATTGACTTATTTACTCTTTAAGAAATCATCAGCAAATAAAAATAGTTGTGACTGGCCTGTCCGTCCTTGTACCAGCTGAGGGAGGCGGAGGGGATTGCATATGCTTCGCATTCCAAGGTCAGGGTGTTGTTTACTTTGATCTTTACTTCCTTAGGGGAAAGACCTGGTCCCAAAAGGTCCCCTTTATTGATTATGGGAGGAACTGCATGAAATGAATATGAAAGAATTAAACGTTGGTACTTTTATAAATACACAGAATACCAAGAAATCAGGATGAGGCTCACTTACCAAGAAACCAAGAGAATGACAAAGGCATTTCCTATGCTGCCCTTTCACTCACTCAGGACCTGTGTTATCATCTTATCGAACGGTAGTAGCTTTCAGATACCAAATGCCAAGGAAAGTATCCTTCTCCCTTTGTTATAAAACTGCCAAGGAGGCTAATGTCCTTTATAGAACAGTTAGTTTCATTGGATCCAGGTCCATAGACACTGTCCCAGCACGCCCCATAAAATGCATTCTATTGTTCATTTAGGTACCGAGTCAAAGAACAAATGACCATCAGAAAAATACTTTCTTTGTAAAAACAGGAAGAAAATCCTGAAATGTGGATCCTATTAATGGCAGTATTAGCTTTCCCTTGTATTTATAGGTCAATGTACATTGCAATAGGCCCAAATCACTGATGATCTCATCTTGGGCTATGAATTAAGTCATGTGCGCTTAAGTAAAAGCTCTGCACATGGAATTACTATAACTCAGCCCAGAGAGTAGGTCAGAAGGAAAAAATAGAGAAATTTAAGGAAGTGTCACAGACAAGGTCTTCAACAAGAAGGTAGTGAGCTAATTGAGGGGGCTATTCACATCTTTAAGCAATTGAGGTCATGGGCACAATGCTTAGTTCAACTTCCATCCTTAATAAAGCAAGCTGGATAAACAAGCGTCATTAGTGATCAGTATAAATAATTATGAACCCATAATGAAAAACAGGATGGAGAAAGTTAGAAAAGTTAGAAAGATATGGATCTGTTCTTTTGGAACTTACTGTAGACCTTCACTTCATAGTGCTTTATCATT
Organism: Spermophilus citellus; assembly: GCF_964194105.1. NCBI lineage: Eukaryota > Metazoa > Chordata > Mammalia > Rodentia > Sciuridae > Spermophilus > Spermophilus citellus. The sequence continues at coordinate 148,593,937 of NC_138187.1, forward strand.
TCCCCGGCCTCATTAGTGGCCACACAAGAGTATCTTCCAGCATTTTCCTCCTGTGCATTGAGGATCTGCAGAGTTCTACCTCCTAAAAAAAAAACATGAAATGTTAAAGAATTCCTGACATCACAGTGGCCAAGTATGCAGGATTTTAGTTCTTATTGTTAACACATTTCTTCCTCAACAAGCCAGTTGTCTGGTAGACATTTGAGAACAAACTGCAATGCAGATGGACACTGAATGGTGGGTGAGGAGAGTCACCAAGTCCCCCAGTGGTCCTCTGTGGTGGTGACGCTCATGCCCCTTCTGACACTCCCATTCCTCTGGACATCACTCAAGCTGAATCCTTATTTCACTCTCCTCAAAAAATAGGTTTCTGCCTTGATCTTCTTTCTCTCATTTATCCGGCCTCTTCTTAGAGACGAATGGTGCTAAAGTACAATTTTTATTATGGCCCCTTCCTCCCTAAAAGTCTTCAATGGTTTTCAACTATGTAAAGGATCAAGTCAAACTTTGGATTCCAGGCATTCAGAACATGGCTCCCACCTTCCTCCCTGACCTTACTGCTGCCCTTCTCTCCCAGCACAAGTACATGCAACGTCTCCCTTCAAGTGAAGGGTGAGAAGGCTGCTTACTGCTTGCAGATGGCCAGACTGGTCTTGTTTCCTATCTTTCTCACACTATTCATCCAGATGGATCTAAAACTCCCAACTCCCTGCCAATTAAGTAAATTCTAGAACTTTCTCTGAAGTTGGGTTCATGTTCTGACTAAGCAATAAAGTTGGCCCACGGTAACCATTTCTGCCCACGGTAACCATTTCTTCTTTTGAATTTTTACAAAACTTTACTATCCCATTTTTCACACCCCTTACTATTCATAGCCCATGATTAATAACAGATTCATATCATTAGTTGTTTTTCACACTTATTATCTCTTTTCTACATAAAACTGTAAATTTCTTAAAGCCAGTGCTTCTACTTTTAATTATTTCTTTTTAAAAATTTTAAAAATTTGTTTTAATTATTATATATGATAATAGAATGCATTTATGCACTTTGATATACATAGATGGAATATAATTTCTCATTTTTCTGAGTGTACATATTGCAGAATCATATTGGTCATGTAGTCACATATATACATACAGTAATAATAATGTCTGTTTCATTCTACTATCTTTCCTATCCCTGCATCCCCTCCCTTCCTCTCCCATCACTTCCCTCTACCTAATCTAACATAACACTATTCTTCCCTAGTACCCTCTCCATCTTATTGTGAATTAGCATCCACATATTAGAGAAAACATTTGGCCTTTGGTTTTGTGGGATTGGATTATTTCTCTTAGCATGCTATTCTCCAGCTCCAACCATTTACTAGCAAATGCCATACTTTTAGTCTTCTTTAAAGCTGAGTACTATTTTATTGAATATATATCTATATATATATACACCACATTTTCTTTATCCATTCATCTATTGAGGGACCCCTAGGTTGGTTCCATAGTCTAGCTATTGTGAATTGATCTGCTATAAATATTTTTTTTGTGGCTGCGTCACTATAGTATACTGATTTGAAGTCCTTAAGTTCTTTTTAATTATTTCTATTTTCATGTGTGTGTGTATATACATATTTTCAGGTATTAAATATGAATAATTAAATTCTCATAATCTAAATATAAACTCTGCTTGAAGGTTCAATTCAATAAAGAAATGAATTTCTACCCTTTCTGGCGTTCCACATTACAATACAGATTAGCAATTAATTATGTTATGCTATTTATCGTTTTTTTTTTTGGTATTTTTTGATATTTCAGACAGTAAGATACATTACAATCTAAGAAAAAATTATAAATTAAAATATCAATACAACATAGCACAACCAACAACACAGGCACTTGAATAAAAATTAATTGACAATTCTCCTTTTCTACAGTAGTAGATGACACAGATGCACCTTGGGCATCTGAGGTTAATTAATTACCTGGAAGAATACGAATATTTCGGCTGGATTCTAAAGGAGCTCTGTCCTTAAACCAGGTGATGGTAGCTGGAGGATATGAATATGCTTCACAGACCAGGGACGTGGGGCTGTTGAGGATGACAATGACGTCTTCAGGGCTGCCGTTGCTATCTACACCAGCAATTGTAGGAGATACTGAAAAAGATTAAAATATTGATTAAAGAAAGGTATTTGGAAACTTCTCTATTTTTGCATTTCTAAATTGCCATTGCACTTATTTATGGAATGCTGTTCTGCAACAGTTAGAAATATAATTATTGTTCTTGTTAGATGCAAAAAGCAGCAAGATGCCTCAAAAAGCTCACAGGGTAAAGGAGGAGATGACAAAAAAAAAAAAAAAAAGAGACCACATAACATAAAGCCCTCAGGATAATGAGGGGAATGTTGGTGCCAGGCAAGTGGGGGTCCAGGCTGAGGGGCATGGTGTGCAGTCTGATCAGAGGCCGCCTCCTGGAGGAGTTGTTTTAGAGTGAGTCTTAAAGAGCAGTGGTAGTTAGCCGGTGACAGAAGGGACACCAGGAGCATACTGGGGCAGAGTAGCAGTAAAGAATGTGGACAAGCAGGGGAGTAGTTCAATATGGAAACCAGGATAACAGAGACAGATGCCTTTGCTTCATCAGATGATGAGAGGTGAGAGGGTGACTTAAAGCTCTGAAAGAGGGTGTAAAGAGGAGGGACCAACTAGAGCAACATCAGGACATTAATTGGCAGGACTTGATGATAGAATCTGGAGACTCATAAAAATTGAAGCCAAGGACAAATTTTGATTTCTTGCTTGGGAAGCTAGTTGAAATGCAGCAAAAGAACTTAAGAAAAACACTGAACAATTTGCTCCCATAAGAGGGCAAGGTGATTTTTTTTTCTGATTCTGAATACCTTGAATTTTAAGTGCCTATATTCCAGGTAGAAATTCCAATAAGCAACTCTATACCAGAGTCTGAAACTTGTGAGAAAGATCTAGGTTGTAGATATGGAATTTAAAAGTGACCAGTCTACAGGAGATAACAACTAAATATCAGGGAATTAATTTAATTACTTGAAGAGACTATGTCAATTAAAAACAGTTATGAAGCAAGGACAGATCTAGGGGTCCCAATGTTGAAGCGACAGATCAAAGGAGAGGGAGGCTGGGAGAGAACACTGCTATGGAAAAAGGGATCGATCATGAACAAACGTCAAGTTCAAGACTGAGAAGTATTTCTTGGACCCAGTAATGGGGTATATCTTGCTGGAGCAGTGCCAGAAGTGGAGTAGTCAGAAGACTGTTTTTGGCGAGACAGACAGCACACACAAGTGCGTGGAAATGGAAGAAAGAGTAGAAGGTAAAACCGCACATTCAGACAGAAAGTGGGAATGAGCGACCTACCAAAGAAGGTGAAAAAACAGAGGATCAATAGCTAAGTGCACACAGTAAATGTGAACAAGAAGGATGACTCCTCTTTTGGAAAAAGAAAGACCAAAGGCACTGGGTTTATCGCTCTGTGGGTTGCAACCATACACACTCAAGTAGTCACACTCACTAAGTGGATGGAAGAAGACTCTGATTCCCATAATTCAGGCTTCACTGAATGAAGGAGAAGGACCAGGAAATGGGTTAGAAATCAGAGAAGAGTTGGGTTTGTGGAAAGGTGGTATAAGGAGATGGCAAGACTTTGGATACCTAGAATAAGAATTCTTCACGGAGATGGGCTCAAACAAGCTCATGTCTCTGGGAAGAATCAAATTTCAACTTTAGTCAGCAGCTGGAAAGAGTTTTAAATCAGGTGCTTAGGGAGAACAGTGGACAAGATCTGGAGACGGGTCATGACTGGGATGTGAATCCATTGAGGGATGAATAAGGCACAGAACTTAAAAGTTCTAAGAAAGATGATGAGCTATAGGAGAGGATGCAATACAAGGCTGGGCATTTGCCTTTTATGTACCTACTGGATAAACAGAGATTGTAGGTCTATTAGGACATAACTTGCTTATAAATTTTGATTTATATTTATCTCTGTAGTTTGATATATGATATTATAGAAGGTTGTGTTCTATATGAAAGGTTCCTATGTATGGAGTATATATGTTCTTCCAAAACAGTGTAGATATTAACTACAAAAGCGAATAACTACAAAAATTTGTATATTCATATATTGGTAGAAATTTTTTGATGATAGTAGTCAAATATAACACATTTAGGTAGTGCATTTTAGATTTCAAAAAATGAGCAGAAAATAAGAATCTACTTATATGTCTTTCCTGAGACATAAGCAAAATACGATGCTTCAGGAACCAAAATGTACCAATATACAGTTATTTCATCCCGTAGAGCCACAAAGACCATCATGTGGAGAATTTCCAACAATGGCAGAGTCCCAACAAAGAAAGGACAGAGTTCTGGAGGTTGAGACAGGTTCAGTGCTTAGCTGCTTTTGTTTGACAAGCATAACTTTATTCTTTACCACTATCTATCTTGTTCATAATTACCCCTTGCACACAGTAGGCATTCTGTTCTGATGAAAGAATTTATGAATTATTAAGGAAAAACAGTAGATGTGCATGATCATTGGTGCTCTTTACACAATGGAATTCTATAATGGAAATGGTAAGTAAGCAGTGGGAGAAGAGATTTCAGCCTGTAGTTACTTCTGATTCTTCAAGATCGGAGGCAAAGATTATACTTACCAAACACATTAAGACTAAAAGTTTTGCTCTTATCACCAGCTGTATTGGAAGCCAAACATGTGTATCTTCCAGTGTGTGACACCTGGGCATTAGTAATTTGCAGAAAACGGCCACCAGACATAATGTGATGGGCCTCATCCTCTTGGAGAAGCTGTCCGTCTTTGTGCCATGTGACCTCTGGCACTGGATTTCCTGAAAGAAAGAGCCAGTTCTGAGAGTTGTCTAATCACATACCTACAAATGATGACAGGTCTTTCCACTCATTGGCTTTCTTACAAATTCCACTTCTAAAACAATGCAGGAACCATTCATTCTAAAACAAATTTGAAAACTAACCTTTTTGACTTTTTTTTGTGATGCTGGGGACCAAACCCAGGGCCTTGTGCTTGGGAGGCAAGCACTCTACATACTGAGCGAGCTATTTCCCCAGCCCTGCAAACCAATCTTTTTAATGATATAATAAAATAATTAATTAAATATTATATAATTAAAAATGATAATGCTCTGACTACAACTATACACAGATTTGAAATCATTTTCATATGTAGGTTAGTTTTCATCTATAAGTGAACTGATTCTAAATTGATATTTGTATTTAAACTAATATGCTTTAGTTTTTATAATTATTTTCACAGAAGCTATACTTTAGAAAGAATGGATCGTGCATTTTTATTAAAATATTACTCATGAATACTTTATATAAATTAAAAATATTTCATATTTTGAGCCAAAGCTGTGGAAAAATAAAATCATATGTATTTCAACTTGTTTTGAGTTATATGAGGATTCTTAGAGATACATATTAATTCTGTCTTTAATGTTTACAGAGCATAAAGCAAATAAAAAAATATTTTATTACATCAGCTCCTTGAGCCCATCTCCATGAAGAAATATCGAGTTTAAAATTGCTCAATTTTTGTTTTTGAAAATTTAAAACCATAAAAGTAAATTATGTACGAAAAACAATGAGAAAGATATATTGAAGGTGGAAACCTTCAGCAGAGAATGCTGTAAAATTTGGGCAACTATTCTCTATGCAACAGTTGTTAATTAACACAATGTTTCTAGGAAAAAATAACAGGTTGGGTAATAACAGTGTATGTCACATTCTTTATATCTGCCTTTCTTAAAATAGATAAATTTCTTTGTTACTTGAATTTATTACTCATACCAAGCATATAAACAAAGAGATAAGAAACTCCTTAACACTTCCTCAAAACATTGCCTTTCCATAAAATGTTATGGGCTATTCTCTTTATTCCCTTAAAACTGCAAGGCTATCTACAATAAAAAAAAGATGGGCTTAAAACGTCCTCTTAGAGATTGTTTTATGTTTTGTTTTTTTATTATATGCAACAAGTCAACTGGATGGTAAAGATAGTCCAGTTGGTTTTCTAATTATTTTATTGTATTTTTCTAGTCTCTATTCTCCTGGTAATATGTGAACATGTTAACAAAATGTGACAGCTTTGTTCTTGGTTAATCCCCACCTTCAAATAAAGCAATCCTTCCACCAAAATCCACGACCATTTCTTTGAAATGGAATTTAGAAAACAGGAAAAATAAAGGAAGGCAAAAATGTAGGGAAATAAATAAAATCAGAAGAGGAAGGTAGAAAACACCTACAAATAAGTAGAAATAGCATGATGTTAATAATAAAGAATAATTTATTGAATGAAAAGAAAAGACAAGGGTCCACCTTCCCTCCTTCTTTTCTTCTTTTTTTCTTTCAAGAATTTCTACACAATTTGAGAGGTTTCCAGTTTCTTCCTTCATTTCTACTTGTTATCTTAGACTAGAATTCAATTTCAAACATCTATTACAGTAGCTAGGCTTTTTCTCTGCTAATTAAGGTAAGTGGTGAGGCAGTGAGGATCGGCCAATTGGGGGAATGCTTAAGTCCGACAGCTGAACCCCTTACCTGTCACTTCACAAGTCAGTGTGACACTCTGCTTCTCTTTGACTTTCACATCTTCCAATGTATTTTCACCTACAATATGAGGTGGTTCTAAAAAATTGACAGAGAAAGAAATAGGTTACAACTCTAACAGGAGATCTGTTCTTTTATAGATATTTGTGTTTACTAAACTGTAAACTCCAAAACTAATCTCCAATTTCTCATCCAATATTTCATTACAATTTCAAAATACTGTTTTGATCAATTTTAGTTTCAATATGTATCATTAAGTTTATGTCATGAAAGCAATTATACTGAATTTTACTGCCATGAAAATAATAAAATTTGGATAAAAAATTGTCAACAAATCAATGCATAAAGACATAGATTTTTCCTTCTATAATTCTAATAATCACTCACATTAAACAAGCCACTCTATGTCTCAAAATGTGGTGGAACTATTGTGAATGGATAAGACATGGACATTTAGCCATTTTCATCAGACTCATGGTTTCCAAACAATCCTAACATTGGATTCTTGCCAGAAATCATAGTCCTGGGGTCAAGGGACACATAGGTTTGAGAACAAGCTGTAAATAAATTTTAACTCTGCTTCTAAAATGTAATTAAGTCAATTAGTTTTTTTTCCTAGATACTGAAAATTTCACAAGTACCTAATATTTGAAGTACAAAGATTTTTCTTTCTTCACCAGCTGCATTCCTTACAACACAAGTATACTGGCCAGCATCTTCTAGTCTGGTCTGCATCAGCCGTAGCATCCTGCCTCCTAGAGGAACAAACCACCGGATGACATAGCTGCAAATATAATGCCAGGTGACCACAAGCTAGAAAGAGCATTTAACAGAGAAAGTGATGTTTGAATATACTCTTAAAAGGTAACTGATTTTAACAGATGACTTCAGAGATGCCTTTGTAAGTGGAGCATGAATGAGGATGTAAAGGAGGTGATAATGGTATTGGAAGCAGAACAGGTGGAGAAAACGGTAACATGAGGAATAGATAGAATTTGGCCAGATTCTGTAGGCCCTTGAATGCTATGCTAAGGAATTTAGACTTTATTGTGCTCAGTAAAGGGTATGGAAGTAAATACCACAAAACAAGGTCGTGATTTGATTTGTGCATTCAAAAGACAGCCAGGACAGGAATATTTAGGAAAAGAGTCTCAGTTTTCTGTAGAACACATAAAATGGGAACTTCAGAAAGAGGACTAGATCAGCTACCCAGATTTGGATGACAACAATATATAGCATGTGTGAGGCACTGGGTTTGATCCTCAGCACCACATAAAAATAATAAAGGAATTGTATCCAGCTACAACTTAAAACATTAAAAAACAATATACGAGGGTCAGGTAAAACCACGAAGATAGACTATCAGCTTTCAATTGAGTTTTATGGAAATCTGGAATTATTTATTTCCAAGTGTCACCTCACACACTGCTACAATGCTGCTTCAGTTTTTATACTGTGAACTTCTATGTAGCATTTTGTTCACAGAAATATTCTTCATCCAAGAAATGCATGAAGACTGAGAGTAAGACTCTCATATGCTGAAGGGTATAGTCTGGCTGGAAATCCCTTTTAAAAAGGTGGAGAAGCCAATGAAGGAGATGAAACACATTGAGAGTAGAGTCCTGCAAAGCATGGGAAGAAAGTCCAAGAAAAAACAGTAAGCCATTTCTTAGATCTTGTAATAATTTCCTAGCTAGTATATTACTTTCTGCTTAGTACCCTGAATTGGGATGAAAAAATTATAATGGTTAAATAAAAAATGTTCATGTAAATATTCACCTGGCTCTGGTTCAGCAGTTTCCATCTGCTTTCAGTTTATAGAAACACAACTTGCTGATGTTGAGTTTTTCCAATGAGCCATTTTCCCACCCTCAACCCTAAGCAGGGTAGTAGTACTCTGTTTATAGAAAGCCAATTATCTGAATTCAGTCTCGAATTTCTTCTTCCTTCTTCTTCCTTCTTCTTCCTCTTCTCCTTCTCCTCCTTCTCTCTCCCTCTTTTTGTGGTACTAGAGATTGAATCCAGGAGTGCTTAACCACTGAGTCACATCCACAGTGCTTTTCATATTTATTTTGAGACAGGGTCTCCCTAAAGTTGCATAGGGGGGATTCCAACATGGCGGCGGGCGCGGAGAGATCAAGTCTCTGACCTCTTCAGCTGTGCGGGCATAGGGAGTCGTAAACAACCTAAATTCTGCTTGCTCAGGATCACTAGGCAATGCTGAGCTGACGTGGATCTGGGGCGAACAGTCTGGGCCTCTCAGAACACACACTGAGCCCGGATCGGCTGAATTCAAGCTCCCGTTCACCTGCTTCCCGCAGACAAACAGCTGTGACTCAGTAATAATCCATCCGGCTGAAACAACTGGTCAGCCCTTCTCATCCTACGCAGGTAAATGCCAACCGAGCCTTCATAGGTAGTGGCCACAGGTTTGAAACGGGGCTTGGGAGAGACAGTAAGGACCCACCCGTTGCATTGGTCACCCGGCAAAGGGAAACGAACTGTCGCCATTTGCAAGAGATACCACCATGGCAGAGAACTGACGTCATCAGACTGTGGCAGAGGAGATAACTTCATTGAAACCTGTGGCTACAGGTGTGTAATTCCCTAGCCTTCCCTCTCCACACATCGGGGAAACCTTAAGGGCCCCTCCCAGCTCTCCTGTGAGCAATAGCCAGACCAAGGGAATCAGACGTTGCGCGGGACCCGTGGCGTGGAATTCCTGGCTACCGCTCCCACCAGTGCTGACAACTGAGGTCTCTTGCACCAGCTACCGGGGGCGTGGCTACCGGAGGGCAAGTAAAATTCGCTGAGGATTCTCAGCCCCAAGCTCTACAAACTTAGGGTCTGAGGGAATGGCAAACTGGGAGAGTGTGCCCAGTCGTTCATGAAAACAGGGCTCCCGGGAGCAGCAGACCTGGCGTGTAGCCAGTATTGTGGTGAGCGGCACCTGTGAGAGGGGCCTGGCTAGAGAAAAAGTGGGAAGTGACTAGACACAAGAGGAGGCCCTAGGCACTCAGGATTGGAGACTCGCCCAGTCTGGGACGAGGAGCTGCTGCACAGTGACTGGTTCCCGCGTATTGACAGGAGAAACTTGGCCTGGTGGGCACAGCGCCACCTACTGGAAGAGAAGTTAATCAAACTGAGACTGCATTTATTAGTTTTTTTTCCTCTTTTTTTTTGATTTGGATTTTTTCTTTCATTTTCATTTTTCTTGTTGTTTTTTAAATTTTTTTTACAATTTTTTAAAAAAATTTTTTTCTTCTAATTTTAATTTTTTTATTATTATTTTTAAAAAATTTTTTTCTTTTTTTCTTTCCTATTTTTTTCTTCTTTTGTCTTTTCATTTCTTTTCAATTTTCTTATTCCCCCTTCCTTGAATTCTACTTGCTTACTCTCATTCTCTTTAGTGACTTCTTCCCTTCCCTTCTAATACCTTTCCTCCCAAGAATCAAATAAATTTATAGGAGTAAACAGTAACTCAGCAGTCAAACAGAACAAGAAGTAACATGAGCAGCTTGAAAAAGCAAGGAAGAAAAGGAGTACAAACATTGCAGGACAGCCTAAATATTCAGGAGGACCTAGAGTCATCAGAAAAATGGTCATATAAAGAACTCAAGGAACACCTTAGACAGATGGAATGGAACCTTAAAGAGGATACGAGACAGCAAATTCAAGCAGGGAAAGAACACATTGAGAATGAATTACATAAACAGATAAAAGAAGAAGTTAAGCATCTTTATCAGGAGATAGAGATTATAAAAAATAATCAGACAATAATTCTAGAAATGAAGGAAACGATAAACCAAATTAAAAACTCAATTGAGAGTATCACTAACAGAGTGAAGCAAGTAGAAGCCAGAACGTCAGATAATGAAGACAAAATATATCATCTTGAAAAGAGTCTAGCCAACTCAGAAAGGCTGGTAAAAAATCACGAGAAAAACATCCAAGAGTTATGGGATAACATAAAAAAACCAAACTTATGAGTCATCGGGATAGAAGAAGGTACAGAGATTCAAACCAAGGGAATGAGTAACCTGCTGAATGAAATAATTACAGAAAACTTTCCAGAAATAAAAAAGGAAACAGATATACAAATTGAAGATGCATACAGGACACCGAGCACACAAAATCACAGTAGACCAACGCCAAGACACATTGTTATGAAGATATCCAATATACAGAACAAAGAGAAAATATTAAAAGCTACAAGAGAAAGGAGACAGATTACATTCAGGGGTAAACCAATAAGGTTAACAATGGATTTTTCATCACAGACGCTGAAAGCAAGAAGGTCATGGAACAATGTATTTCAAACTCTGAAAGACAATGGATGCCAACCAAGAATTCTGTATCCAGCAAAATTAAGCTTCAGGTATGACAAAGAAATAAAAATCTTTCATGATAAACAAAAGTTAAAAGAATTTGCAGCCAGAAAACCAGCATTGCAAAGCATTTTGAGCAAAACACTACACGAGGAAGAAATGAAAAACAATAACCAAAACTATCAGTGGGAAGTGCCTCGGTAAAGACAGAGGGTGAGGGGAAAGATAATCATGGAGAAACAAACTAAATTTTTTTAAAAAAGGATAAATAATCAAACATGGGTGGAAGTACAAACCATATATCAATAGTAATTCTGAATGTTAATGGCTTAAACTCTCCAATAAAGCGACATAGGCTGGTATCATGGATTAAAAAAACAAATCCAACAATATGCTGCCTCCAGGAGACACATCTGATTGGAAAAGACATACACAGGCTCAAGGTAAAAGGATGGGAAAAAATATACCATGCACACGGTCCTCGTAAGCAAGCAGGGTTGGCCATTCTCATATCGAATAAAATCAACTTCAAGACTAAGTTAATCAAAAGGGATAAGGAAGGACATTATATACTGTTAAAAGGAACCATTCACCAACAAAACATAACAATTATCAATATTTATGCACCAAATAATGGCACTGCGACGTTCATAAAACAAATTCTCAAGTTCAAGAATCAAATAGACCACAACACAATAATTATGGGTGACTTCAACACACCTCTCTCACCATTGGACAGATCCTCCAAACAAAAGTTGAATAAAGAAACTATAGAACTCAATACCACAATCAATAACCTAGACTTAACTGACATATATAGAATATGTCAACCATCATCAAATGGATATACTTTTTTCTCAGCAACACATGGATCCTTCTCAAAAATAGACCATATATTATGCCATAGGGCAACCCTCAGTAAATATAAAGGGGTGGAGATAATACCATGCATTTTATCTGATCATAGTGGAATGAAACTGGAAATCAATGATAAAAGAAGGAAGGAAAAATCCTACATCACATGGAAAATGAACAATATGTTACTGAATGATCAATGGGTTACAGAAGACATAAAGGAGGAAATCAAAAAATTCTTAGAGATAAATTAAAATACAGACACAACATATCAGAATCTATGGGACACAATGAAAGCAGTTTTAAGAGGAAAATTCATCGCCTGGTGGTCATTCCTCAAAAAAAGAAAAAAAACAACAAATAAATGTTAACTCAATAACAAAAGTTAACTCAAAATGGATCAAGGTGCTTGATATCAAATCAGAGACTCTGCGTCTGATAGAAGAAAAGGTTGGCTCAGATCTACATATTGTGGGGTCGGGCTCCAAATTCCTTAATAGGACACCCATAGCACAAGAGTTAATAACAAGAATCAACAAATGGTACTTAATTAAACTAAAAAGTTTTTTCTCAGCAAGAGAAACAATAAGAGAGGTAAATAGGGAGCCTATATCCTGGGTACAAATTTTTACTCCTCACACTTCAGATAGAGCCCTAATATCCAGAGTATACAAAGAACTCAAAAAATTAGACAATAAGATAACAAATAACCCAATCAACATATGGGCCAAGGACCTGAACAGACACTTCTCAGAGGAGGATATACAATCAATCAACAAGTACATGAAAAAATGCTCACCATCTCTAGCAATCAGAGAAATGCAAATCAAAACCACCCTAAGATACCATCTCCCTCCAGTAAGATTGGCAGCCATTATGAAGTCAAACAACAACAAGTGTTGGCGAGGATGTGGAGAGAAGGTACACTTGGACATTGCTGGTGGGACTGCAAATTGGTGCGGCCAATTTGGAAAGCAGTTTGGAGATTCCTGGGAAAGCTGGGAATGGAACCACCATTTGACCCTGCTATTGCCCTTCTTGGACTATTCCCTGAAGACCTTAAAAGAGCATGCTACAGGGATACTGCCACATCGATGTTCATAGCAGCACAATTCACAATAGCTAGACTGTGGAAGGAACCCAGATGCCCTTCAATAGATGAATGGATAAAAAAATGTGGCATTTATACACCATGGAGTATTACGCAGCACTAAAAAATGACAAAATCATGGAATTTGCAGGGAAATGGATGGCACTAGAGCAGATTATGCTTAGTGAAGCTAGCCAATCCCTAAAAAACAAATACCAAATGTCTTCTTTGATATAATGAGAGCAACTATGAACATAGCAGGGAGGAAGAGCAGGAAGAAAAGATTAACTTTAAATAGAGACATGAGATGGGAGGGAAAGGGAGAGAAAAGGGAAATTGCATGGATATGAAGGGAGACCCTCATTGCTATACAAAATTACATATAAGAGGTTGTGAGGGGAATGGGAAAATAAACAAGGAGAGAAATGAATTACAGTAGATGGGGCAGAGAGAGAAGATGGGAGGGGAGGGGAGGGGGGATAGTAGGGGATAGGAAAGGTAGCAGAATACAACAGTTACTAATAGGGCATTATGTAAAATTGTGGATGTGTAACGGACATGATTCTGCAATCTGCATTTGGGGTAAAATTGGGAGTTCATAATCCACTTCAATCTAATGTATGAAATATGATATGTCAAGAGCTTTGTAATGTTGTGAACAACCAATAAAAAAAAAAGAAAAAAAAATAAAGTTGCATAGGGCCTCACTAAGTTGCCTTTGAACTTGTGATCCTCCTGCCTCAGCCTCCTGAGTTAGTGGGATTACAGGTGTGTGCCACTGCACACCTGGCTTAAATTTCTCATAGAAATTATGTAAACATGTTTTTTTTTTTTTTATAAAAACATATATCAGTGAAGAAAGGATTCACATCCTCACTGTTACTTTAGATTAGTGAGGTCATATCTTGGCTCCAGTTGAGAGATATTGAAGCAATACAATTTTTATGAGTCATTGCTGACTCTATAAACCTCAACTTCACAAGTCTTATGACCTTTCTTTTTTTCTTTGTTTTGTGGACCTCTCACTTAATCCAGTGAAAAACAAAAATAAGTCTGACAGTAAGTTGTAATTATATGAAGATGTTTCTTGCACCTATTAAATTTTTATAGAAGCTATCTGCAGATAACTTGATAACAATGATAAGGCCTTCCCCAAGGACTGCTTTTAGAAAAGCTGGACTTAGAGATTTAGGACTGATTTTAATGAAATAGAAGTGTGCAGCAGACTGGGACCAAGCAAGTCACATGTCACTCATCTGATTCTCATTCATCAATTGCACAAGATGCACATTCAGACTATAAAACTGAATGACTCTTTTGGCAGCATCACAAGGTGAAATACTTTTATGTGTTTGCTCAGGGCTCTCCAGCTGCTAGTCAAGCAAAACAATACAAAATACAGCCCAAACACCACTCCTGTTAATTTATAATGAGTCAGAGGACATAACTTTATGTTGCCATTTTTATTTGTAGGAGCTCTGATGTAGTTATCCTATTTAATATGTTTCTACTTTCTCAGCAATTAAAACATTTTTTTAAAAAAAACAAAAAATATGAGGATGATTTTAAGATACAGAGACAACATGTTCCGAATTTTGGTAACCCAATTTTAGTAAAATCTTTGCCATTGCTATGTGCTTCCCAAGGTCAGCAGAGACTGGGAGTCCTATGAAATGGAAGCATCATAGTAAGATTACAGGAAGTTTCTCAGGACAGGGAGACTACAGACCTTTTACCAGGCTGTCCTTGGCAATAAGAATCAAAAGGCACTGGACTCAAACCACAGAAGCAAGCACTGTGTTAGCTGCTTTATATACACCAACTCACTTCATCTTTACAAAAAAAACCCTAAGATATAAGTACTATTAATATTTACATTTTACAAGTGATGAAACTAAAGTTAACAAAGTTAAGCAAGTTGCCAGAGATCATAAACAGAGGAAGTATTATGGACCAAAAAAATGTTGGTAACAACAATGAACATTCCTCACCAAGTTCCTATCATTTACAGACAGATGAGGAAGAAAGAGAGGGGCCTTATGCTACCCAGACCTAATTCCAACACTAGGAACAACGTCTTCTATCGTGAAAATTTGAACTTCATTTGAATAGTTAGGGCAGGGAGCTTACTACCACTGGGGATAGCTCATCTTGACTTTAAACCAGCTAAATATTATTTTTTAGATCGTTTATAGTCAGACTTAATCTGTTTCTAGGATCTTCCAGACCTTGACATTACTTTTAATCTCTGGAACTAGACAGACCCACATACTCCCCTTTACATCTTGGCTTTTCAAATATTTAAGTTGGATTTTTCACTGGGGTATCAAATACACCAGATGGTTTATTTTTCTAGGATTGATACAATGAGACATAGTAATCATTTTGTAATCAATTACCATCATGGTTACCCTTCTAAAATATTATCAGTAGATCCTTCTCCTGGTCTTTTTGATAAGCTCTGCTAAGTCTACAGAAAAATTATTCTTACATTCCTTATTAAGGAAAAAAACCAATATATTAAAGTGGCAAAATTTGCACTTGTTTTCTTGGTAACCATATTACACTGTTAATTCATACTGAATAACTAAGACAATTTGAATATCTTTTACTCTTAAGGATTCTAACGCTAAATATGCACTAACAAAAAATAATTCTAAAGCTGTATCTCACCATAATTTTCACAACTGTTTTTGAATGTCAGGGCAGGAGTTTATTTAACCTTCAACTTGTTGGGTTTAAATAAAATGTTCCAGCATGAGGTGTGTCTGAATTTGGATGCCTCCATTCAACATATTAGGAATTTTTCTACATATCTAAGCTTTTTATGAAACACAAACTTGGCAGAATTATCTTCTTTGTCTGCATCCAAGCCATTATATAAAAAGGTCAAGCATAGATTCTGGGGCTTGCCTCACGAAACCTCTCTCCAAGCTTAGATTGATCCATAGAGGATAAGCCTTGCAGGCTTTCCTGAATAATTATATGCAGAACAAGTCAAAATAATAATAAAGTCTTAGCTCACAGAAAACTCTCCCATCCTAGAAATACAAACATCCTTCAGATAGCCACAAAGAAGTTGCAACTTGGTTCCAGGGATATATTATATAACAGGAGTCACCGGAGTCACTGAATTTGACTTTGCCACTTTCTATTTTTCACTTTTCATATTTGCTGGTAATCATTGCAGCATGGATGCTTTGATATCCCTGTGGTTCGAGTACTAAGAAAAATTTTAAATGGCTCTGAGACAGCCTCCTCTGTCCTTTTAACTATTCTTCTTAATATGATTAGGAGATATTGTAAGCAGCAGCTAGATTAAAAAGAAAAAATAATTTTAAAAGAAAAAGAAAATAATAGAAACACTGAAAAGGAAACCTAAATAGAAAATGCAGCCAGATGAAGCCAAACAGAGGATCAGACTACCAGAATTCCTACTACCTGAGAGAATCCTCACGGAACTGCCAAGGCTGACGGGCCACCCGTCTTTAAGCCAAGTTATTGAAGGCAGCGGAATTCCTGAAGCCTCACACGTCAGGGACATGGAGTTCTTTTCGACCACACTGACATTTTCAGGTGTCCCATGGTTTCCTATGATGATTGGAGGAACTGAAAGGCAAAGAAAAAAAATTAATCTAACAAAAAATATTTATTTAAGATTCACTCATTTCTCTTTTACATTCTGATTCCTTTGGCTGCAAAGTACAAGATATTAATACTGAGCCTTGAGTATGTCTCAAGTTATAAGACTTGAAATTTACCACTATTTCTATAGATTTTTAAAAAATAAGCTTCAAATTATATGTATCCAAATGGTTGTCACTGAGCTTGTGCATGTTTGGTCTATTCCTACTGAAACGAATGGCTCATTAATTAGTATCCTAAAACTGACATCCACACCACTCATGCCCAGTTGGTCATGAATCAGTATGCTCCAAGGAACCTGTGTTTATATGTCTCATTGAGACAGCCCATGTGGAAAGCACAATTAAGGGATCTTACTTGGGATGGCACTGAACCAAAAGATAGAAGATAATTTTCCACTTTACTGTGTGCTTTCCTAGAAGAATTACCCAATATGTGGTTATTTCAGCAGAGTAAGTAACACGAGATCAGGCATAGAACACATGGTAAGACCGATCTCAGAAAGTGGGATGCATGTAGAAAAGGAGAGACTGTAAGACTTTCAACATACAATCCCACCCAGGAGGCTGGATCACACCAGCCAGGGAATAGACCTGTCGAACCACTTTCTACTTACCATGAACACTTAAGTCATATTTTCTGTCAGTCATTCCTGCTATATTCACACCAACACACACGTAACGGCCCGTGTCAGATACATGAGCATTCTTCAGCTGAAGGATGCGACCTCCTTGCAATATTTCTACTCCCCTTCCCTTGGCCAAGGGGCGGCCATCCTTCATCCAGGCCACAGTTGGCTGAGGAACACCCTGCACCTCACACTCTAAGGAAACACTCTTCCCTCGAGTCACAATCACTTCGGTAGGGTGGCTACCACTGTCAGTTATGGTTGGTCGAACTGGAGGAAAAAAGAGAAAACAAGAAAGGAAATGTTTGGCTCAGGTCTCACATAGGGAATTTTCATCAACCAAAGTTAAATACACTTTTTACATCAAGATATTAACTATCCAAAAAAAAAAAAGGCTCAGGATTAACAGACATGGCACTATTATATTGAGAGGCAAAATTCTTCTGTAATGTTCACAAGGTATCTAAAATAAAGTAAGAAAAGAGCGCTGTTTGGTAACTTTCTGTCATTGAGGAAATTCTACAAATATTTGAACTTATTACTGGAGTTTTACTGTGGTCTTCCTGGTACTAATTTTTAAGTTGATATGGCAGTCTAGGATTTGACCCCATGTCTGTTACCAACTCCTTTCTTCCATTCCAAAAGCTGACACTGTCACTCTTCCAAAACTGATGTGGCTACATGAGTCAATTCAGGCCTATAATATCCAGATGGAGGTCTGCTAGGGGCCTTGGGGGAGTCTTTGCTACCCTGATATAAGAAAGATACCACTCTTTTCCCTTTTGCCTTCAATGTGGGCTTGATACTACAACCACAGAAACCATCTTAAAACCACAAAGGAGGGACCAGGAGGATCCTGCTGACTACCTTCAGTGACTAAGGGCCAACCTTAGACTTTTCACTAGGTGAGAAAGTAAACCTCCACTTGTCCAAACCACTGATAGCCAGTTATTCTGTTGCTTTACATCTAAATTACCCCAATTAATACTGATTCTAAGAACAAAAATTAGACCAACTCTCATACGTAAGTACACGGAAAGAAAAGTGGGCCAGTGTCTGTAATCCTATATCCTAGTGACAGTTCTTCTACACATAACCCATGTGGCCTTGGTCAGCCTCAGAAGTCTCTGGGTTTAAATCTCCACAAACACAAAGTGAAGGCAAGAGTTATGTCTTATATCACAGCTCAGGTAGAGATTAAATGAGATGATGTAAATATTTGATAGAATTCCAAAATCACATCTCATTCTTTAAAATTCAATACTTGCATGTACTGTAAATATACCCAAGAGCATAATTCCCATTCTTGCCCCTTACTTGCCCACTATTCCATCTCCATCCAGGAAATAGTCTTTCACTGGTTGGTGAGCAGAGGCAGAGGAGACAGCTATATTTAAATTTGTGGGTCACAAGACATACATAACCATACCACTTTGAATGAATGTTAAATATATGAAGAAGTCAATGGAAAGAAAGAATGGAAAGCTTTAAAAGAAGATTGTTCCCAAAGCTTGGCTAATCAACAACTTACTGTAAACTTGCAGATTGTATTCTTTCTTTGTGGTTCCAGCAACATTGGAAGCCACACACGTATAGAGCCCTGCATCAGACTTTTCAGCAATTGAGATCTGTAACTGTCTGCCTCCAGATAAGATTCTAACTCGCCCCACGGAGTCAGCCAGCACTAGAGAGCCTGCCAAAAAAAAAAAAAAAGACAGATCTGAGGCAAAAAATAAAGGCTTTTGTTTACATACTCTGATAAGTGTATATAGTTATTTATTTACTACCTAATGCAAGTACCTAAAAGGCAGATAACCGAGTGAAAAAAAACCCTGCCCTGGTGTGCACAATGAAGGAGGAATATAAATGAACTAAAAATTGGGGGTTGGGGAAATAGCTCAGTTGGTAGAGTGCTTGCTTAGCATGTACAAAGCCCTGGGTTCGATCCCCAGCACCACCAAAAACCCAAAACCACTAAATGAACTAAAATTTTAGATGATCTGTCTGATACCTACTGGGCACAAATAAGAATTTGCTGATGACTCAGTTGAAAATCTGCTGAACTGCAGAATTCAATCTTAATACACATTGCAAAACTGTTGTAAATGCAGTAGAAATGTGTGACTTAGAAAATAATTTTAAAAATCTATTTTCAAGAAGAAAATATAGTTCTTTGAAAAACAAATTCTGGATAATTATAGATGCCCATAATACATTTTATTAAAAAGGAGTCAGTTAATACATAAAACTGATTTTTTCCTCCTCTAGGGAGCAGTTTGTCTTAAAAAATGAAGATTTTTCAGGAAGTGTGGAAATATCAAAACTTAATATAAATCAATGTTGCTATCTGATAGTATACAAATGCTAGAAAAGTTTGTTTATAAATTGACATGTTTGTTAAACAAGATATTCATTTTTTATTTATATTTAATTTTAGAAATTTCCAGGAGGAAAACCGACCTTTCTTCTTCCAAATGAGATTTGGGGGTGGAATTCCACTTGATTCACACAACAGACTAATGAGATTCCCTTCAATGACTGTAAGTTGGGAAAGTTCATCAGAACCATAGATATTTGGTGGTACTGAAAGGAAAAAAAATACTGTTTGTATACTTTTCATATTATATAGTATTTCACTAACACTTTACATGTAACAAGAAAAATTTCCATCTACATGACATAAGTAAATAATTAGCACATGAGGTTGACATAGTAAACCATATTAAAAGCCACCTGTAAGATGTAGAATAAATATATAACAGCAGACTTTCCTCTTTTTACAGATAAAATTTAATTATCAAAATATTCAGAATGGCATAAAAAGAAGCAAAACTATTTAAAATATTTAGATACCTTGCATCAAAAAGCTAAGGCATGGATCAAGTTTAAAATTTAACTCGGTCATTGGTGCCCAGCCAACTTTGATATCTCAGGTGCTGAACAAAATCAGAAAACATTTGGTATCTAACACATAGTAAAGGACAGAGGCGAGGGGCTTCATTCAAGTAGTGGACATGTTACCTATTCTAGACTGCCTGGCCTGCCTCACTTACTCATCTCCGGCATCTTCTGGAACCTTCCAAGAGAATCCTGACTGCTCAGGCTTCTCTCAGAAGCTACAGTCTGCAGCTGCTGATGAGCTTTCCCTAGGACACTTCTTTGGCTGTGGAATGATCAGGAGGTTGATGCTGGTTCTTCTCAGCTCCAGGGAGGTGAGGAGTGGGAGAACACTCCTCAAACCACAGCATAGAGTCCAGTTATTATTCAACTACCCCATATAAGAGCCTCTATTCCTTTAAGGCTCATGCCACCAATTCATTTCTCTTTATCTCACCTCTGTAAACCCATCAATCTTCTATCCAACAATTTGGTACTGTATTCATTTTTTACTTTGTCTTCATACCAAGTCCTGCCATCATCAGTCTATGGACTGAACCTCAAGATAAATTCTAGCTCATGACTTCACCAATTTAAAAGTTAAAAAAAAAAAACAGTCAAAATCCAGAGGGTTTAATAGATCATAAATGAATTTAAAGCAGTATTTAAAATAAAGGTGATGATGCTGGAAATGGGAGTAGTAATGAACAATTAGCAGACAGCCACAGCCAAGGCAAAAGTCATGATTATTCATAAGAACTTCCTTAATTAGTAAACATAGTAAAATTTAAAGTGAAGACAGCCTTTTATTCTTTTTTCTTTTCTTTTTTCTTTTTTTGGTACCAGGATTGAACTCAGGGGCACTCAACCACTGAGCCACATCTCCAGCCCTATTTTTTTGTATTTTATTTAGAGACAGGGTCTCACTGAGATGCTTAGCACCTTGCTTTTTGTTGAGGCTGGCTTTGAATTTATAATCCTCCTGTCTCAGCCTCCTGAGCCGCTGGGATTACAGGTGTGCACCACCACGTCTTGGCGTCTGGCGAGAACAGCTTTTCTTAACTAACACAGTAGCCCTATCTTCTTCCACACGAGCACATGGGTTGTCTCCCCTCTCACATGTATAGTTCCCATGCACCATTTGGCCTTTTGATTTATCTTCACTTGGCCAACCCAGCACCAGTGTCTGGAGGAGGCCCACACATCACAAGGCTCTGGTTGTGGAAGATAAAGGACACACTGGGCAGGAGAGAAGAGCCCTGTTACAGCAAAGTCACGACTCATACCATGAGGCCCTGGGCATCCATCTACTGTGGCTCCCAAATTAGTTCTTTAAGCTGATACTCAAGACTGCTCAGTGTCTCTAAGCGCCCTGGTGATTACCCATCTTTGTATTATAATTGAGTTTAGTTACATGGATGAATGTGTCATTTTAAGAACTGACACAATGAATAAAAACTTTAAATTTCCAGATGTGTCATTATCTTTACAGGGGCTGACTGTACTTACCCCAAATATTGACATTATAGTTTTTCTCAGTTTTTCCAGCGACATTTGTTGCTTCGCAAGTGTAACGACCCGTGTCTTGAACCTGAGCATCTTCAATCTAAAAACAAAACCACTCTCTGAAGTCACAAGTGCTGTTTCACAGTTGAGGGTTTCCTATTACTGGCTCTTTGTGGTCTCTTATTTTTAATTTTTATTCTTAAGATGTTCAAGCAATAAAAAAGGTGAGAGAAACATAAAATGAACAGCTAAACTCCCCTCCCCCAGATTCAACAGATTTTATTAAGTTATAGAGTCCTAAAATTCTGACTTGGTTTATGTTGATTTATGTTGAAAGTCTAGAAAGGCTTGTTAAATACAATTTAGATAAAAATACCAAAATTTTAAAAAAATCACAATTTCTGATAAACTCAGGGTTTTAAAATACACAATCCTTATCTATTCAGGACAGTGTTCAGTAAGTTAATACTCTTTTTTTTAAATTTTTTTATTGATTATTTAAAGCATTACATAGCTCATGATATATCATCTTTCATACATTTGACTCAAATTGTGTTTTGAACTCCCATTTTCACCCCAAATACAGATTGCAGAATCACATCTGTTACATATTCACATTTTTACATAATGCCATATTAGTGACTGTTGTATTCTGCTACCTTTCCTATCCCCTACTATCCCCCCTCCCCTCCCCTCCCATCTTCCCTCTCTACCTCCCCTGCTGTTGTTCAATTCTCTCCCTTTTTTATCCCTCCCCCTTGTCCCTCATAACCTCTTATAATTTTATGTATCATTGAAGGTCTCCTACCATTTCCATATGCTTTCCCTTCTCTCTCCGTTTATTGCCTTATTATATATGTATTTTCCCCATTGGGTTTGGGGGTGGGATATGAGTAGAACAGAGAGGAGAAGTTAAACATTTTTGAGCACCTAGTGTATACCATACTAAATAAATGGTTGGATTCTACCACCATACCTGGGTCAAGGTGTGTAAGAGTAGTACTGGGTTGTGCACAGGTAAGATGATCTCTGCTGACCCACTATGCTTGGCTTCTGTCCAGGTTTTCATTCTAGGCTCCTCCCCATGCCTCTCAATGGAACCTGCACACCCCAGGTGTCTGGCCCAGCTCCATGGTGGTAGAGATCAATAGAACTTCTCTATTCACTCAGATTGGCATTCAAACAGTTGTCTCCCTGTCAATCAGCCAGAGCTAAGGCTTGAGAATTTTACTACCTGCCTTCTAGGATGCTGGGTTCTGCCTCCAGGCAGGAGTAGTGCTTTTTCTTCTTCTTTCCTTGCTGCCCTGTAGCCCACTGGCTAATCCCTCTTTCATTCATCAGTGATTCTGGTCTGGGCTTTCTCATCTACTCCATTATTACAGGATCCTAATTCCCAAGGTCCCCTTTCTTCTCCTCTAGCCTTCTCCTTTATGCTCCTGCCTTCTTACCCATGTGGCTGTCCTTCAGGGTAAGCTGGTCATCTTACCGCCCTTCCCACACGCTGATTTTTCCAGACTGTTTACCAGTAACGATTGAGCTCCCTCCACCAAGAGGCTGTGTGTAGTTTGTAGCTGTACTCCCTGTGTTCAAATCAAAGTTCTGCCTCTTGGTAAGGACCAGATTACTTAGTTATCCTTTGAATTTCTTGGCTGGGTCATTGGAAGTCTTATTTATAAGCATTCAGTGGGGTTACGAATATTTAGACTTTTTGGCCTCTTAAATTCTAATGTGTCAGGCTGCTTTCAGCGGGAGCTCTTATTTCACTCAAATGAACCTTTTCAACATTATTTCCATATATTCATCACTTGGTAAAATTCTTAGTATCATTCAATTAATGTGCTCGCTTTCCTTAATTAAGAGTCTTGTTCTATTTATCCTTAAAAAATTAGGCAGTCTTCGAAGACTCTTCTGGGCAACCTGAGTATCATCTTTTACTATCCCTCCCCAAATATTCTAACTGTATCATCCATTTGGTAATCGACTGAGACTTATTGTAGTTATTGCATTTTTGAACTGAACTTTTAGTTAACTTTTCATAGATTTATGTGAAATTATTTTTTTTTTAATTTTTTATTGATTATTTAAAGCATTACATAGCTCATGATATATCATCTTTCATACATTAGACTCAAATTGTGTTTTGAACTCCCATTTTCACCCCAAATATAGATTGCAGAATCACATCTGTTACATATTCACATTTTTACATAATGCCATATTAGTGTCTGTTGTATTCTGCTACCTTTCCTAACCCCTACTATCACCCCTCCCCTCCCCTCCCCTCCCATCTTCCCTCTCTATCTCCCCTGCTGTTGTTCAATTCTCTCCCTTTTTTTTCCCTCCCCCTTGCCCCTCATAGCCTCTTGTAATTTTATGTATCCTTGAAGGTCTCCTACCATTTCCATATGCTTTCCCTTCTCTCTCCGTTTCTCTCCCCCCATTCGTCTTTGTTATCTGTAGTCTTTTCCACATGCTCTTCCTTCCTGTTCTGTTCTTAGTTGTTCTCTTTATATCAAAGCAGACATTTGGCATTTGTTTTTTAGGGCTTGGCTAGCTTCACTTAGCATAATCTGCTCTAATGCCATCCATTTCCCTGCAAATTCTATGATTTTGTCATTTCGTAGTGCTGCATAATATTCCATTGTGTATAGATGCCACATTTTCTTTATCCATTCATCTATTGAAGGGCATCTAGGTTGGTTCCACAGTCTAGCTATTGTGAATTGTGCCGCTATAATCATTGATGCAGCCGTATCCCTATAGTGCGCTCTTTTAAGGTCCTCAGGGAATAGTCCGAGAAGTGCAATAGCTGGGTCAAATGGTGGTTCCATTCCCAGCTTTCCCAGGAATCTCCATACTGCTTTCCAAATTGGCCTCACCATTTTGCAGCCCCACCAGCAGTGTACAAGTGTACCTTTTTCCCCACATCCCCGCCAACACTTGTTGTTGTTTGACTTCATAATGGCTGCCAATCTTACTGGAGTGAGATGGTATCTTAGGGTGGTTTTGATTTGCATTTCTCTGATTGCTAGAGATGGTGAGCATTTTTTCATGAACTTGTTGATTGATTGTATGTCCTCCTCTGAGAAGTGTCTGTTGAGGTCCTTGGCCCATTTGTTAATTGGGTTATTTGTTATCTTATTATTTAATTTTTTGAGTTCTTTGTACATTCTGGATATT
This sequence comes from Spermophilus citellus, assembly GCF_964194105.1. Classification (NCBI taxonomy): domain Eukaryota; kingdom Metazoa; phylum Chordata; class Mammalia; order Rodentia; family Sciuridae; genus Spermophilus; species Spermophilus citellus. The sequence goes on from NC_138187.1 coordinate 148,618,654, forward strand.
AGGGCTCTATCAGAGGTGTGGGGGGTAAAGATTTGTTCCCAGGATGTAGGCTCTCTATTTACCTCTTTTATTGTTTCTCTTGCTGAGAAAAAACTTTTTAGTTTAAGTAAGTCCCATTTGTTTATTCTGGTTGTTAACTCTTGGGCTATGGGTGTCCTATTAAGGAATTTGGAGCCCGACCCCACAATTTGTAGATCGTAGCCAACTTTTTCTTCTATCAGACGCAGTGTCTCTGATTTGATATCTAGCTCCCTGATCCATTTTGAGTTAATTTTTGTGGATGGCGAGAGAAAGGGATTCAATTTCATTTTGTTGCATATGGATTTCCAATTTTCCCAGCACCATTTGTTGAAGATGCTATCCTTCCTCCATTGCATGCTTTTAGCCCCTTTATCAAATATAAGATAGTTGTAACTTTGTGGATTAGTCTCTGTGTCTTCTATTCTGTACCATTGGTCCACCCGCCTGTTTTGGTACCAGTACCATGCTGTTTTTGTTACTATTGCTTTGTAGTACAGTTTGACCTCTGGTATCGCTATACCTCCAGATTCACACTTCCTGCTTAGAATTGCTTTTGCTATTCTGGGTCTTTTGTTTTTCCATATGAATTTCATGATTGCTTTGTCTATTTCTACAAGAAATGCCGTTGGTATTTTTATTGGCATCGCATTAAACCTATAGAGAACTTTGGGTAATATCGCCATTTTGATGATGTTAGTTCTGCCTATCCATGAACAGGGTACATTTTTCCATCTTCTGAGATCTTCTTCTATCTCTCTCTTTAGGGTTCTGTAGTTTTCATTGTATAAATCTTTCACCTCTTTTGTTAGGTTGATACCCAAGTATCTTATTTTCTTTGAGGATATTGTGAATGGAGTGGTTTTCCTTATTTCCATTTCAGAAGTTTTGTTGCTGATATATAGGAATGCCTTTGATTTATGCGTGTTGATTTTATAACCTGCCACTTTGCTGAATTCATTTATTAACTCTAGCAGCTTCTTTGTAGACTCTTTTGGGTCTGTTAAGTATATTATCATGTCATCCGCAAATAGCGATAGTTTAATTTCTTCTTTTCCTATTTTTATGCCTTTAATTTCTTTTGTCTGTCTAATTGCTCTGGCTAGTACTTCGAGAACTAAATTGAATAGAAGTGGTGATAGAGGGCATCCCTGTCTTGTTCCAGATTTTAGAAGGAATGCCTTCAATTTTTCTCCATTCAGAATGATGCTAGCCTGAGGCTTAGCATAGATAGCTTTTACAATGTTGAGGTAAGTTCCTGTTATCCCTAGTTTTTCTAGTGTTTTGAACATAAAGGGATGCTGTACTTTGTCAAATGCTTTTTCTGCATCCATCGAGATGATCATGTGGTTCTTGTCTTTAAGTCTATTGATGTGGTGGATAGCATTTATTGATTTCCGTATATTGAACCATCCTTGCATCCCAGGAATGAATCCTACTTGATCATGGTGCACAAGTTTTCTGATATGTTTTTGTATTCGATTCGCCAGAATTTTATTGAGAATTTTTGCATCCAAGTTCATTAGAGATATTGGTCTGTAGTTTTCTTTCTTTGAAGTATCTTTGTCTGGTTTTGGGATCAAAGTGATGTTGGCCTCATAGAATGAATTTGGAAGAGCTCCTTCTTTTTCTATTTCTTGAAATAGCTTGAAAAGTATTGGTATTAATTCTTCTTTGAAGGTTTTGTAGAACTCCGCTGTATACCCATCTGGTCCAGGGCTTTTCTTAGTTGGTAGTCTTTTGATGGCTTCTTCTATTTCTTCTTTTGTTATTGGTCTGTTTAAATTGTGTGTGTCTTCCTGTCTCAATCTGGGCAATTCATATGCCTTAAGAAATTTATCGATATCTTCGTTATCTTCTATTTTATTAGAATATAGGGTTTCAAAATACTTTCTAATTATCTTCTGTATTTCTGTAGTGTCTGTTGTGATATTGCCTTTTTCATCCCGTATGTTAGTAATTTGAGTTCTCTCTCTTCTTCTTTTCGTTAGCGTGGCTAAGGGCTTGTCTATCTTATTTATTTTTTCAAAGAACCAACTTTTAGTTTTATCTATTTTTTCAATGGTTTCTTTTGTTTCAATTTCATTGATTTCTGCTCTAATTTTAATTATTTCTTGTCTTCTACTACATTTACTGTTGTTTTGCTCTTCCTTTTCTAGATTTTTGAGGTGTTGTGTGAGTTCATTTATTTGTTGGTTTTTTCTTTTTTTGAGGTAAGAACTCCAAGAAATGAATTTCCCTCTTAAAACTGCTTTCATTGTGTCCCATAAATTCCGGTATGTTGTGTCTGTGTTATCATTTGACTCTAAGAATTTTTTCATCTCCTCCTTTATGTCTTCTATAACCCATTGATCATTCAATAACATATTGTTCATTTTCCATGTGATGTAGGATTTTTCCTTCCTTCTCTTATCATTGATTTCCAATTTTATTCCATTATGGTCAGATATGGTGCATGGTATTATCTCCACGCCTTTATATTTACTAAGAGTTGTCTTATGGCATAATATATGGTCTATCTTTGAGTAGGATCCATGTGCTGCTGAGAAGAACGTGTATCCACTTGATGATGGTTGATATATTCTATATATGTCGGTTAAGTCTAGATTATTGATTGTGCTGTTGAGTTTTATAGTTTCTTTATTCAGTTTTTGTCTAGAGGATCTGTCTAATGGCGAGAGCGGTGTGTTGAAGTCACCCATAATTATTGTGTTGTGGTCTATTTGACTCTTGAACTTGAGGAGAGTTTGTTTTATGAACGTTGCAGCTCCATTGTTGGGTGCATACAAATTGATGATTGTTATGTCTTGTTGGTGGATGGTTCCTTTTAACAGTATATAGTGACCTTCTTTGTCCTTCTTGATTAACTTAGGTTTGAAGTTGATTTTATTCGATATGAGTATGGCCACTCCTGCTTGCTTCCGAGGGCCATGTGAGTGGTATGATTTTTCCCAACCTTTTACCTTCAGCCTGTGTATGTCTTTTCCTATCATATGAGTCTCTTGAAGGCAGCATATTGTTGGATTTGTTTTTTTGATCCAGTTTACTAGCCTATGTCTCTTGATTGGTGAGTTTAGGCCATTAACATTTAAGGTTACAATTGAGATATGATTTGTATTTCCAGTCATGCTTCTTTATTTATTTATTTTAGTTTGGTTAGTTTTGCTTTTTGGTTATTTTCCTCCCCCTTTACTGAGATACTTCCTGCTGTTAGTTTTGGGCACTATTTTTCACATCCTCTTCTTGTAGTGTTTTGTTCAAAATGCTTTGCAGAGCTGGTTTTCTTGCTGCAAATTCTTTTAGCTTTTGTTTATCGTGAAAGATTTTAATTTCATTGTCAAATTTGAAGCTCAATTTTGCTGGATATAGTATTCTTGGTTGGAATCCATTATTTTTCAGCGTTTGAAATACGTTATTCCAGGATCTTCTCGCTTTCAAAGTTTGTGATGAGAAATCTGTCGTTAACCTAATTGGTTTACCCCTGAAAGTAATCTGCCTCTTTTCTCTCGTAGCTTTTAATATTCTCTCCTTGTTCTGTACGTTGGCTATCTTCATAATTATATGTCTTGGGGTTGGTCTATTACGGTTTTGAATGTTTGGGGTCCTGTAGGCTTCCAGGATTTGGCAATCCATTCCATCTTTCATCTCTGGGAAGTTTTCTAGAATTATTTCATTTAATATGCTGTCCATTCCTTTGGTTTGAATCTCTGTGCCTTCTTCTATCCCTATGACTCTCAGATTTGGTTTTTTTATGACATCCCATATCTCTTGAATAGATTGCTCGTGGGAATTAAGCATCTTTTCTGTGTTGACTATATTCTTTTCAAGTTGATAAACTTTGTCTTCATTATCTGATGTTCTGACTTCTACTTGATCAAGTCTATTTGTAATATTCTCGTTTGAGTTTTTAATTTGGTTTATAGTTTCCTGGAATTCTAGGATTATTGTTTGATTTTTTTTTAATATCTCTATCTCCTGGTAGAGCTCGTTCTTTGCCATTTGAATTTGTTTGTTTAATTCATTTTCAAAATATATTTTTATTTCTTGGACTTGCTGTCTCATGTCTTCTCTAATATTCCTTTCCATTCGAGTTAGGTATGCCTTGAGTTCTTTCCCTATACCTGTTTCTGAAGTTTCTATGTCCTCCTGTAGAATTGAGTAGTCTTGCATTGTTTGTAATCCTTTTTTCCCTTGTTTTCTCATGTTGTCCACGTTACTTTCCAGCTCTTTTTGATTGTCGTGTTTCTGCTCTCCTCTATAGATTTGTTTTGTTTCTGTATTACTCTGATGTCTCTCCTTTGTGTTGTTGAAGTATGACTGCTAACGTGGATTCCGCTGGGAAGGAATTCCGACGTTCGAGCTCCAGTGACGACACTACTCTGCTATGACGGGCCCCAGTCTCCTTGCTGGGGTGCCCTAATGGGGGGGTGTGACTGGACTGTCTCTGTGTGGTTTCAGCTCCCGGTCGTGGCAGGCGGGTAGACTCCAGCCGCCCAGTATCACAGGCCGCGGGCAGGTGATCCGTCACCAACGGGAGGGCGTTCTCCTACCGCCAAGTTACGCGGGCAGTGGGTGAACTGTCGCCGGTGGGCCTGCAGTTTACAGCTGCCCAGTCGCGAGGGCCTTGCCTCTAGGCTCCTGGTTTCTCCTGCTAGCCTTGGTTTCTCCTGCTAGACCAGATTTCCCCTCAGTGATGATTCTCGGCAGTTCAAACTGTACTCTGTGCCTGTTTTGTTGTTGCAATCTGTCGGACAGTGGCGGTGGATACTTCAGCTGTCCAAGATGGTGGCCGCTGGTTACCTTAGTGGAGTGTCCCTTGTGGGGGGTGGGGCTGTACCGCTTCCGTCCCCGCCAACAATCCCGAACTCAGCCCGGGGGTCAGTGCGGGCTTGGGCTTAGCTGGTGGGATACCACCGTGTCGCAGCCACTTAATTCCCTGCTGACTCGTTAACCCCTTCTCTGGGGCGCCACGCCTTCTGTAGCCTCGGGGCAGGCCGCGCGAATCAGACAGCCTGGATCTCCGGGGTCACACCGTTGGCTTTTGGGATCCCCAGCACTCTATGGTTTTGATTTTTTCTGCTTGCCCCTCCCCAGCGCTGGCTAGACAGGTTTTGTTTTGGCCGCTGATGGGAGGGGGGCGGGTTGAGGGTCAGGTGCCTCTAGCTCTCCTTTAGTCTTTATGCAGGCTCACTCTGATAGTCCCTCCCCCTGAAAGTCTAGGAGAGATTTTAAGCGAAATCCCCCTATGTATGGGGGCTGAGCTGGGTGACACACACCTGTTTGTTGTTGCAATCTGTCGGCGAGTGGCGGTGTTTACTTCCGCTGTCCAAGATGGTGGCCGCTGGTTACCTTAGTGGAGTGTCCCTTGTGGGGGGTGGGGCTGTACCGCTTCCGTCCCCGCCAACAATCCCGAACTCAGCCCGGGGGTCAGTGCGGGCTTGGGTTTAGCTGGTGGGATACCACCGTGTCGCAGCCACTTAATTCCCTGCTGACTATTTAACCCCTTCTCTGGGGCACCACGCCTTCTGTAGCCTCGGGGCAAGCCGCGCGAATCAGACAGCCTGGATCTCCGGGGTCACACCGTTGGCTTTTGGGATCCCCAGCACTCTATGGTTTTGATTTTTTCTGCTTGCCCCTCCCCAGCGCTGGCTAGACAGGTTTTGTTTTGGCCGCTGATGGGAGGGGGGCGGGTTGAGGGTCAGGTGCCTCTAGCTCTCCTTTAGTCTTTATGCAGGCTCACTCTGATAGTCCCTCCCCCTGAAAGTCTAGGAGAGATTTTAAGCGAAATCCCCCTATGTATGGGGGCTGAGCTGGGTGACACACACCTGTTTGTTGTTGCAATCTGTCGGCGAGTGGCGGTGTTTACTTCCGCTGTCCAAGATGGTGGCCGCTGGTTACCTTAGTGGAGTGTCCCTTGTGGGGGGTGGGGCTGTACCGCTTCCGTCCCCGCCAACAATCCCGAACTCAGCCCGGGGGTCAGTGCGGGCTTGGGTTTAGCTGGTGGGATACCACCGTGTCGCAGCCACTTAATTCCCTGCTGACTATTTAACCCCTTCTCTGGGGCACCACGCCTTCTGTAGCCTCGGGGCAAGCCGCGCGAATCAGACAGCCTGGATCTCCGGGGTCACACCGTTGGCTTTTGGGATCCCCAGCACTCTATGGTTTTGATTTTTTCTGCTTGCCCCTCCCCAGCGCTGGCTAGACAGGTTTTGTTTTGGCCGCTGATGGGAGGGGGGCGGGTTGAGGGTCAGGTGCCTCTAGCTCTCCTTTAGTCTTTATGCAGGCTCACTCTGATAGTCCCTCCCCCTGAAAGTCTAGGAGAGATTTTAAGCGAAATCCCCCTATGTATGGGGGCTGAGCTGGGTGACACACACCTGTTTGTTGTTGCAATCTGTCGGCGAGTGGCGGTGTTTACTTCCGCTGTCCAAGATGGTGGCCGCTGGTTACCTTAGTGGAGTGTCCCTTGTGGGGGGTGGGGCTGTACCGCTTCCGTCCCCGCCAACAATCCCGAACTCAGCCCGGGGGTCAGTGCGGGCTTGGGTTTAGCTGGTGGGATACCACCGTGTCGCAGCCACTTAATTCCCTGCTGACTATTTAACCCCTTCTCTGGGGCGCCACGCCTTCTGTAGCCTCGGGGCAGGCCGCGCGAATCAGACAGCCTGGATCTCCGGGGTCACACCGTTGGCTTTTTCTATGTGAAATTATTAAGATAGCGAGGATATTAAATGAGTTCTATTGTTTGCATCCATATCCAGAGCACCCAGAATGGGTGTTGGCCGATTGGTTGAATGACTGAACATGGGACAGTCCTTACACTATTCCCATATGTTTTCCTAAAAGCATGTTTTGAGATGGCTTCTGTCTACAAGTATGGAAAGATAATTAAGTATTTAAATCTTATTAAGCATAAAATTTGAAAACATTGCCAACCTCACTGAGAAGTGTTTCTAGAATTTTATGAGATGAAATCAGAACACGTGTAAAAGATAGGCAAGCTTAACAGGGGTAACACCCGCACCATGAGCTGAGGAGTAATGTATGATGGAAGGAATTTGCAACCTTACCTTTAACACACTTCCATTTTCAGAGATACCGAGGCCTGGTTTCTTCAGCAAAGGGCGGCCATCTTTTAACCATGTCAGAGTCGGTGGGGGGACAGCATCACTTTGACAAAACAACTCTAAGGCTTGGCTCATGAGGACCGAAACATTCTGTTCTTCTCCCATAATATTGGGTGGAACTAAGTGAAAGATGAGATTTGCCTCAGCATAACACAGGCCAGTCAACTGTTTATTAATCATCAAGACATACACTGAATAACTTTCCTGGTTCTTTTAAGATGGAGGATCACAGCTATTCTAAAATCACCTCTTTGCATCGTTTGGTTCAGAATCAAGTGTTAATAAGTCACTGATTAATATACTCCTGTCGAACAGAAATAATGCTGACCATCTTTTCACTTGAAATTTTTTTTAGAACTAAAAGTTCTCAACAAGAGCACATTTAAGAAATTTCTAGAAGAGATGTGACTGCTTAAGGTTTTCAAAGTGATAACTCACTCATGAAACATTTTGGAAATAACAAATTAAAGCAAATATACTTTCAGTATGTAGTCACATATTTTTGCAAAAGAAATGAATTTCATAGTCACAGAAGCAAAAATTAAAAATTGGAAGATAACAGAGGTTACCTAGACTCACCCCACAGCATACAAAACATTAAAGGGGTGACAGATAATAGCTTAGGCAAAAATAAAATGACTAATTGATGGCAAATAATCTTCTGATATTGGTGAAGGCGATCCCCCACTCACTGTCTTGACAGGGTCACAGTGAGAAAAAGTGTTGGCAAAGCCGCTCTCCCACTGTCTTGACAGGGTCACAGTGAGGATGAATGCTGGCAAAGCCACACTGGTTGGTGGGTAACCGAAACCATGAGACCCTTTTTTATGTAATTGGGACTTTGCATGTTCATGCTTATGTTTCTCACAGGAGGCATGAGTATGTTAAATGCCAAACAATTAAATTTCAGATGGCTAGAACAGAACAGGTAGTTCATGCCTTGGAAGCTGTTCTGCTACCCACCCCTCAGCATATCAAGGACAAAATAAAAGGCTATTCTTCTATCTTAGTACATTGTGGACAAACCTAATAACAGACAACAATCATCCTCTGAAAAACAAACTCTTTGAAAACTAGTACACCTTGACTGAGAAACAAATTCTTTGAGAACTAGTGTACCTTGACTGAGAAACAAAAGAAACTCTCTGAGAAAGCAGCTCAACCAGTTTTATGAAAATAAATTTAGAAATTAATTAAAATAGCTTTATAAGACACAGTTTTAGAATAATGTTAAAAATATTATTTAGATTCTTAAGTTTAGAAATTATTAAGTCTTTAGCTATATAGGTTTCTGATATACTTTAAGGATGATTCATAAACTTTAGGACATTTTAAATATAAGATTTAAAGGGACTTTTTTAGATGGGAATTTTAGATTAAAAATAAAGTGCAGGTGTACTTTAGGTTAATGATTAATTAGGAGACTTAGAGTCTGGTTACGTAGCTTGACGTTAGTTAATAAGGAAATAACATCTTGGGAAAAATAGTAAATCTTGGGAAAATCTGAAGGATGTAAATTGGTGACATGTTTTATTGATGAATCTGTACTTTGATGATTGTATGGCTGGGGGTCATATCCTGGAAGAATGTAGATCGGTGTGCTCTCAATCATGGTTAAGGAAATGTCATGTCTTGGCAAAGTTTTAAGTTATATAATCAATGACGTATTGTGAATCTATAATGATGAGAAAAATTGTAATAAAAAGGGGACCCAGAGAAAAGCTGCTTTAGCTCTCTCTCTGAAGATTGCTCAAAGGGAACGACTCCTGTCTCATCATTTCGCCGACGCCACTCCTCCTTCGGGTCTCCCTGGACCCCGCCGGGGCTGGCCCCCGGCAATTGGCGCCCGAACAGGGACCTGAAGGTAATCCCCTCGGCACCTGAAGGTGAGCCCCCTCGGCACCTAAAAGGTAAGCCCCCTCGGCATTTGCCCCCTTGTTTTCGGAGTGGATAGGACATTACCCGTGGGTTTCGCGAGCCCCCTGTTAGTAGAACAGGTGAGAGTGGGTAATTAGGTAAAAGAAAAATGGGAAGTACAGAATCCAAGGAACGAGGATTATTCATTGATATTGTTAAACATATGCTTAGAAAAAAAGGAGTTCAGGTTCCCACTTCACAATTACAGAGGTTTTTTCATTTTATTCAGGAATGTTGTCCTTGGTTCCCAGAAGAGGGAACCCTAGATCTAAAAACATGGATGAAAATAGGAGAAGCTTTAAGAGCATTTTACTCTAATTATGGACCAGAAAATATGCCTGTAGATACTATAGCATTATGGAATCTCTTAAAAGATATGTTAGATCCAGCTCAAGAAGCTGAAATCCTAAATAAGATTAACTTAACTGTCCCTACTGAAGAAACTCCCCTAAGGAAGGACTCTAGAAGTGAAACTTATGTCCTAAAAAAAGATGAGGAGAAGGATCAGTCTTGTTTAGAAAATAAAGATAATTTAGAAGAAGCAGCAGTCACCTGAGCAGTCAGGTCCTTTAGAATGGATTCATATGCCGGTTACTTCTAAAAAGGTTATTTGCTCATACCCTACTATGATTGCTTTATTAATAATAAAAGGAAGACATAAAAGTAAAGAGTTATTTGGGAAAGAAATGCATAATTTGGTGATTCCTTATTCCAGAGATCAATTAAATACACTTATGGAACATTCTGAAGATTGGCAAATAGCTTTACAGGGATATTGTGGTCATATTAAATTTCATCTGCCATCTCACCCTTTGTTATATTTAGTTAAGAATAACCCTGTTATTTTTCCAAAATTATTTTCTTCTGAACCTTTACCTCAACCAGCAGCTTTGGTTTTCACTGATGGATCCTCAAATGGACTAGCATCTTTAGTTATTAATGATAAAACCTATGTTCAATAGACAGAAGAAACCTCTGCTCAGAGAGCAGAAATAATAGCTGTAATTATGGCTTTTACCCAATTAAAAGATCAAATGTTTAACTTATATACTGATTCTCAGTATATTGTGAAAATTTTTCCTCATATAGAAACAGCTTCTCTTCCTCAACATAAGACTACAATTTTTCATCATTTAAATTCTTTACAAAAGTTAATTTTAGATAGACAACATTCTTATTTTATAGGACATATTCGAGGACATTCTAACTTACCAGGAAAATTGTCACAAGGCAATGCATTGGCAAATTCATTAACCAGACCCCAAATTCTTACTGTTCAGGAAGCTATAGCTAGTCATGCTTTACATCATCAAAATGCTTCTGCCCTTCGACAACAATTTCATATCCCTAGGGAATCAGCTAGAACTATTGTCAAAAATTGTCAAACCTGTCCATCATTATTGCCAACTCTACCCATGGGAGTTAATCCTCGTGATTTAAGACCTAATGATTTATGGCAAATGGATGTTACTCATATTCCTTCATTTGGAAAATTAAGTTATGTTCATGTTGTTGTTGATACTTTTTCTCATGTGATTATTGCCTCAACAAAAACTGGAGAAACATACAAAGACGTAGTGCAACACTTGTTTATTTGTTTCTCATATTTGGGAGTGCCTAAAACATTAAAAACAGATAATGCACCAGCTTACACTTCAAATGCTTTTAAAAAATTTTGTGATATGTTTAAAATTTCTCATTCTACAGGAATTCCTTATAATCCTCAAGGACAAGCTATAGTTGAAAGAGCTCATCAAACATTGAAAGCTCAAATTACTAAACTTCAAGAAGGAGAATATAAATATAGTTCTCCTCATCATGTTTTACAACATGCTTTGTTTGTGATTAATCATCTTAATTGTGATTATAAAGGAGTAACTCCCATGTTAAGACATTGGGAAAATGAAAAAATATCAACAAAACCCTTGGTAAAATGGAAAGATCTTTTGACAGGTAAATGGAAAGGACCTGATGTATTACTAACTTGTAGGCGAGGATATGCTTGTGTCTTCCCACAGGACGCTGATTCCCCCATTTGGATTCCTGACAGACTGATTCGACCCTATGTCCAGCCTCCGGACCAGAAAGCGGAACAGATCGTGCCCTCCGAGTCTCCGACACGCCTCACCATTGACCACGGTTCCTGAGGAAGATTTGATAACTACCTTGATTCCATCTTTCTCCCGAATGAGCTTTGATGACCCTCAATCCTTATTCAGACGATCATCTTCTACAAGATTTGCAGAATTACCAACTTGGGGACAATTAAAACAATTGACTCATCAAGCTCGAGAACTTATTTCTACTCAGTCAAACCCCTGCACTCCTGAAAAAATGTTTGTTGCTATGCTAGCTATTCTTGCCTGTCAGGTAACCAATGTGTCTTCTGAATATTATTGAACATATTATCCTGATCCACCTTTATTTCATCTCACTACTTGGGGAAAAGGAAATATTAAGGTATTTACCAATAATACTAATCTCCTGGGGGGTGAATCTAATTCTTTTATTACTCCTATATCAACTCATAATTTTAATTTTAAGGGTCATAGTCATTTACCTCCTCTGTGTTTTAGTTATAATATTACTCCAATTGTGGGCTGCATACCACTTAATTATAGAATTTTTATGACATTTTCTCCAAATGAGGAAAATGATATCATGGATGCTTGGATGCTTTCTATTTTAACTTTAGATTTTCCCGATTTTAAACAAAATTTGCCATCAGTAAAGCCCCCTCCTATGTTTCAAGATTGTGAAGAACCTGATCATTCACGGGTAAAAATAGATAAACAATTTGGATTTCCAATGTGGCATACATGTATGTTTATTAAAGGAGGATTTAAAATCTTTCCAAAAAATTCTTCTTTTCCAATATATGATTTTTCTATTTCTAAATCTAAATATGAGCCTCCTAAAATTTTATCATCACCTTCATGGAATACTCCTCAAATACGAATTATTAGGAGCGTTCCACTTGAACCCACAGATAAATGGTTCACAGATGGATGGATTGCCCCTTTATATTTTACTAAAATTAAACAACATTATCAGATTTATACAGAACTTTATAGATTATTGGCTTCTTTAGACATAATATATATGAGTAGGCCTTCTTTAATATCTGAGAGTCATTTTGTTACAGCTTGTGTAGGATCTCCTTATGCAATATTACTTAAAAATCAAGGAACACTAAAGATTTCAAAATTAGAAGATGAAACTTATGATGTTGTTTGTAAAGGTTGTACGTTAACAAATTGTATTAATTCTAGCATATCAACATCCAATCATATTTTAATTGTACATCAACCTTCTTATGTTATGTTGCCTGTTAAATTAGATTCTATTTGGTATGATGATCCTGGGTTACAAACATTAGATTTAGTTAATCAAGCCTTAATTAGACCTAAACGTTTTGTAGCTACCTTAATTTTAGGAATTTCAGCATTAATTGGTATAATAGGGTCCATAGTTGCTTCCACCACTGCATTAGTTAAAGAAGTTCATACTGCTCATCATGTAAATCAGTTGTCAAAAAATATTTCTACTGCACTTATGATTCAAGAACATATAGATAGGAAGTTAGAAGCTAGAGTTAATGCTTTAGAAGAGGCTGTCCTTTACATTGGTAATCAAATTCAAAACATAAAAACTCGAATGACAACTAGATGTCATTCTCAATATAAATGGATTTGTGTTACTCCTCACACATATAACTATTCTAAACAAACATGGTCTCAGATACAATGTCATTTACGAGGGTTATGGAAAAACACTAATTTAACTCTAGATATAGATGAATTACAGGAAAAAATTAAAGACATTAGCCAGACACATATTTCAGAAACAACCATTCCAGAATTAGCTAACACTTTTGTTTCCAAATTAAATTCTTTAGTCTCCAACAAAACTTTATTTTCCATCTTAATTAATAGTGGTTTAAGTATTTTAATTATTCTTGTTCTTATTTCCGTCCTTCCAGTCCTGTTCAGATTGCTGAGTCGTGGAATTCGTTCAGCCCATCTGGAACTAAAGTTACTTCATTTAAAAAATAAAAGAGGGGGAATTGGTGAAGGCGATCCCCCACTCACTGTCTTGACAGGGTCACAGTGAGAAAAAGTGTTGGCAAAGCCGCTCTCCCACTGTCTTGACAGGGTCACAGTGAGGATGAATGCTGGCAAAGCCACACTGGTTGGTGGGTAACCGAAACCATGAGACCCTTTTTTATGTAATTGGGACTTTGCATGTTCATGCTTATGTTTCTCACAGGAGGCATGAGTATGTTAAATGCCAAACAATTAAATTTCAGATGGCTAGAACAGAACAGGTAGTTCATGCCTTGGAAGCTGTTCTGCTACCCACCCCTCAGCATATCAAGGACAAAATAAAAGGCTATTCTTCTATCTTAGTACATTGTGGACAAACCTAATAACAGACAACAATCATCCTCTGAAAAACAAACTCTTTGAAAACTAGTACACCTTGACTGAGAAACAAATTCTTTGAGAACTAGTGTACCTTGACTGAGAAACAAAAGAAACTCTCTGAGAAAGCAGCTCAACCAGTTTTATGAAAATAAATTTAGAAATTAATTAAAATAGCTTTATAAGACACAGTTTTAGAATAATGTTAAAAATATTATTTAGATTCTTAAGTTTAGAAATTATTAAGTCTTTAGCTATATAGGTTTCTGATATACTTTAAGGATGATTCATAAACTTTAGGACATTTTAAATATAAGATTTAAAGGGACTTTTTTAGATGGGAATTTTAGATTAAAAATAAAGTGCAGGTGTACTTTAGGTTAATGATTAATTAGGAGACTTAGAGTCTGGTTACGTAGCTTGACGTTAGTTAATAAGGAAATAACATCTTGGGAAAAATAGTAAATCTTGGGAAAATCTGAAGGATGTAAATTGGTGACATGTTTTATTGATGAATCTGTACTTTGATGATTGTATGGCTGGGGGTCATATCCTGGAAGAATGTAGATCGGTGTGCTCTCAATCATGGTTAAGGAAATGTCATGTCTTGGCAAAGTTTTAAGTTATATAATCAATGACGTATTGTGAATCTATAATGATGAGAAAAATTGTAATAAAAAGGGGACCCAGAGAAAAGCTGTTTGAGCTCTCTCTCTGAAGATTGCTCAAAGGGAACGACTCCTGTCTCATCATTTCGCCGACGCCACTCCTCCTTCGGGACTCCCTGGACCCCGCCGGGGCTGGCCCCCGGCATGATATGAAGTTCTTTTTTGTTTTCCATGATGCCTTGCCATCTTTCTATGGAACAAAGACCATGGGGGATAAGTGACACAATAAAAAACAAACTAAATCAGTGAAAGCTGTAAAATATGCAGTTACATAAAAGGAGAAGATGAGTTAAAATTTTAATGAGATTAAAATTAGAATTCTCTGGCTATATGGCTTGTCAGAAGCTGAAATATATTCTTGGAGAAAGTTAAAAAATCTCCTTCATTTGAGTATACTAAAATGTAAACAATCATTTGTCACAGATGGTATATTTTTTCTTTCTTTTTTGGTACTGGGGATTGAACCCAGAAGTGCTTAACCATTGAGCCACATCCCCAGCTCATTTTTGTATTTTATTTTATTAGAAACAGGGTCTCACTGAGTTGCTTAGAGCCTCACTAAGTTGTTGAGGCTGGCTTTGAACTTGCAATCCTCCTGCCCCAGCCTTCTAAATTGCTGGGATTACAGGAGTGCGCCACCGCACCCAGCCTCAGATGGTTTTATATAGCTCTGTCAAGAAAGGGAAAGTGGGCTCCATAATCTATAAAGGACTCTTTCAAACCTGTATATAAAATCAACTGGAAAAGAGAAATGAATGATGAAATCAGAACTGTCATAAAGGGACACACCCCAAAAAAATCACAGAGGGGAATTTCCTTGACCATTTCTCATTATATCCCATAACCACCTAGGGTTGTAGAAAACTTATTATATTTGTAGTAGTTGTTGAATTTGTTTTGGTTTTGTTTTTTTGTTTTCATAAGAAAAGCTAAGTTGCATTCAAATGAATTCTGAGGGTCTTTCCAAATGTTTTGGTAGAAATGAGATTTTTGTGGTGAGGAACATTATTATAGTCCATTAGCCACAGTTCCATGCTTAATACTCCACCATGTGGCCAGATGACAAGGAATCCAATCAAATGTGACTAGCAGCATTTGCGTTTCCACAACCACAACCACGAGGCTTCTCTGCTACCCTGTCTGCTTCAGTGGGAAAGGTCTGTGAAACAAAGGGTGCGTTTGTGTCCAGTTTCTGGGCGCAGGCTTGTGCTAAACCCAAAGCAATGGACATTAAAGGAAGAAACGCCCTGCACGGTGGCTGAAACAGGCCACAGAGCATTTGTGTGATACTCCTACTGCTAAATTTCATAGTGCACAAAAGAGGTCCAGCTCTCAAAGTTATCCACGGGACAACAGTGGGATTGTTTCTGATATGCGACACACTAGCTAGAAGGTATGTGACTAGTCTGTTCAAGATAAAGATCTCTGCCTGGCACCTGCCTGTGATCTCAGTGGCTCAGGAGGCTGAGGCAGGAGGATCGCAAATTCAAAGCCAGCCTCAGCAATTTAGCGAGGGCTTAAGAAACAGTGAGATTGAGACCCCGTCTCCAAATAAAATACAAAAAAGGGTTGGGGATGTGGCTCAATGGTTTTGTGCCCCTGAGTTCAATTCCCGGTAGTTCTCACACCCCCCCAAAAGATTAAGACTGTTATTAAAATTATAAGTATAATTAAATTATACTTATTATACTTATACTTAATTATAAGTATAATTAATGTCACTTTCAAAGATATCATGAAAATGGTTATATTCACAAGCTTCAGCACTGGAAAGCCTGAGTAGAACAGCCTAGAAATAATTTTGGGTCAAGTTTGGTCTTATTGGATAAAAAAAAAAAGTATCATGAGCTGTATAAAATAGTTTGTCTTTCATTATTTGTAGAATTTACAGAAGAGCATGATTTCCTCATGACCACAGAAGTGAAACACAGCAACAATCCAAGACTACAAAATCTGATTTATTTCTAAATATTGTTCCTTCAATTACTCTTCTTTACAGCTAAGTAAGTTGATTCAAATATAAAAGGAACCAGATTTTTAAAACTGCAAAAAATGCAAAAATAATGGAGCATTCATTTAAGAAACTTAAAGCAAATCTAATTACAGTTGAGCACATATATATTACTGAAACACACGTATCTTTTTTCCTGTCCTGGTTTTCATTTCCAACTTTTATTTAGTCTGAGATGAAAACAAGTCTTCCGCTTCCTTAGCTGTTTTCTCCCTTTTGTGCTGGGGTTATGCTGCTTAGGAAAGAGCATGCTCTGAACTTGTAACTCTTTCTACACATTATACCTACCGAATATAACTACCAAAGTCAGAATTGCCACCAGGCTATACTTCCTGAGATGCTGAGCACTGTGAGCACCATAAGAAGGTTTTCTGAGCTTAGGTTTAAAGAAGAGGTGCTTCAAGAATACAAATATTTTTAAAAAATCAATTCTCTTATTTCACTATCTTAACATTTATAGCCAGGAAGAAATTCTTTAAATAATTATTCTTGCATTTATAGGAAACTATCTTATACACTGTGTATTTCTCCTACCATGCCCATACTCTACAACATAAATCTAAGGGGAATTACCAGTGGAGATTAACATTCACTAGGATCCAAGTAGACTCAAGATTGCTGAGAATGCTAATATAAGAATAAAATGTATAGAAAGAATGCTAATGGAACATAGGTTGGAAACTATCAAAATCTATCTTTATTTTATAGCTCTTTTAATCATTTTATTTTTATACCAGAGAAAAGATCCTTGTTTTTAGTCCAAGGAGATGGGATACAAGTACCTTAGAAACTGATAAAGAATAGTGATGAATGTTTCTATTAACTCTTGGGAAATAACAGTTCTTCATCTCCCAGGCCCACCCTTGACATTAGCCAGGGCAGAAATGGAAGGAGTTGAACCTAGATTTTCACTGTTGACTAAGACCCAATGAAAACTGCTGTGAAGCCGCCTAATGACTGAAGGAGCCGTTATGTCACATACTTAGCCTGATGATCTTTCTCGTCAGGCTAAGTATGTGACAGAGTGCCTTTCTAAAATCTCTCTCTCTCTCAAGATATTTTAGAAAGGCAGTCTCCTAGTTTTTAGAAAGCATAACAGTGACCCTATTCAGTGAATGAATTAGAATCCCTGGGATTGGATATTACAAACCTGTTACCTAAAATACACCAGCAAATCCAGGGGCTGGAGGCAGACCCATGTCAACTACAGTAGCAATAGGAAAAAAAGACAATGGAGAGTCCTTTGGTAGTATACCCATGCCTCCTAGGATTTTTTATATTAAACAATATATGGTATCAATGTTGAAAGAATAGATTTTTTTTTTTTTACCGAAAATATGTGATTAATTATTTGTGATACATTTGTTTTTGTCAAATTTACAAAGAAAACTCCACATGATCCTCATGATCTGGATATATATGTATTCTGGATGTGTGTGTGTGTGTGTGTATGTGTGTGTATGTGTGTGTATGTGTGTTTCCAATAAAAATGAGTTATTTGGAAGGAAGCAGGACTTTAGACCTGTATCAAGCAGATACTCCACAATGGGCCACGGAAGAAACAATTTCATTATTCCATGAACCAAGGAATACAATGCATATAAGACACTGAATGAAGTCTGCAACAGATGTGGAATGACAGGCATCATCAATGAATGGAGGTCCTTCTGGGGGACTTCTGTTGTGACGAAACCAGGTATTACCTTCTCTACCACATGACAACATTGTGGGTACGAAAAACACTTGAATTTTGTCTACATGTAAATCTGGTTTAACTTTGGCTTCCCAAATAGCTTTGAATTTATAGACATAGTATTGGTCACAAAATACAGTGACTGCAAATATCATTTAAAATAATAAAATAATGACTGTGTAGAATAGATGATGAGAGCTACTGGAGCAGGTATTTGCTTTAGTGAGAAGATTATGTCTTCCCAATTGCAGAACTGATATCCACAGTCCTGTTCCTTAAAGCACTCTATAAAACCACACCCTCCAGGATGAATGTGCATATTGCAAAATCCCAGAACTTTAAAAGGGATAAATAAAAATGTAAAGCAGAAAGAGTCCATCAGGTAATATAGTTCCTCTGTTCATCGTTTTTTATATTTATGTTTAACAACTTCCCTTAACTTCCTTGACAAACTCAAGACCCAAACACATCTACACAGAGCAGAAATAATTAGTAGCAGGTCTCACCATGTACTCTGAGGTCAATGTCTCTTTGCTTCTCCCCAGCAGCATTCACTGCCACACAGGTGTATCTCCCTGTATCACTTATTTGTGCGCTGGTCAATGCTAAGATTCGACCCCCAGAGAGAACCTGCCAATGAAAAGAAAGCTAAATCATCAACATGCCCCATGAGAATGGTAGGTGTACTTTCCCTCTTGTTTTCTAAGGCTGATGAATGGGCATTTGCCACTAGGAGAATTTTCACTTGGACATTTTAAAGTGGGAAATAGAATCCCCTGCTCATCTTCTCAGTGGAAGACTGTGAGAGATGAGAACCAAACTGGGTAATCATCATTGAAAGCAGGTCAATGTACAGCATAAAGAACAAGTCAAAGTCCATTCATAATTGAGAGAGAGAGAGAGACACACACACACACACACAGGGAACAAAGAGAAGTGGAAATAAGAGGAGCTAAGTCTCCTTATTTTTCTTTTAGAAATAAGTAAAAAGTTATGGTCAAGAACAAAGTCATAGCCCAAACAAATTATCTCTCTTCTTTGTCCTTTTATCCCATGGATCAATGGTTCCCTTAAATAGTGACATTAACTCATGATCTTCTAATGATTCCAAATTCTAAAAGGTTAGATATTTTTAAATATCAGATGAAATGAGGGTTAGGAGAACTAAGTTCTCTGCTAGGCAAAATAAAATTAGACTTTAAATTAGACACAGGCATACCTCAGAGATGTTTTGGGTTTGGTTCTACTGCAATAAAGCAAATATTGTAACAAAGCAAGTCATACAAATTTTTTGGTTCCCCCATGTATATAAAAGTTATGTTCACACTGTCCTGTGGTCTATTATGTGAAATAGCAGTAAGTCCAAAATACAATGTGTGTGTGTGTGTGTGTGTGTGTGTGTATCTTACTTAAAAATACTTTATTGGTTAAGAAAAAATGCAATGATCATCTGCACTGTTGGAAGAAATGGTGCTGATTCGCTCAATGCATGGTTGACAAAAAAATCTTAATCTGTACAAATTGCAATATCTGTAAAGGAAAACAGAGTGAAGCACAAATGAAGGAATGCTTGTGTGTGTTTCTGCGTTTTTAACATTGAGTTAATAAAATAATGCACTTAATTTTTTTTCTGAGACTCAAAGTGTTTCTTATGTTTCCATTCTAAGTTTTCTACTTCTATTCTTTGATGTTTTTATACAAGTATACATATTCTATTTGGTTCTCAGATTCATTATTATTTCTAGATATTTAGATACAAACTCTACTAGAAAATTCCTGCTTTTATTGTTGATGAGCAATCACTGTGGTAGGAGTAAGAATTGGGGACAGATAGAAAAGAATAGGTATATTAAAAAATGGGTAAAATATAATACTTATATGTGAGGCAGGGGAACTCTTGGAAATACTAAGCTTTCAACAGATTGCTTAGATATCCCAATTGTGTGTCCAGGGTATTTATGGGTGCTTATGTGTAATTTCTTAAAATAACATTTGTTAATTCTTTTTCCCTAAATCTCTTCAACAGCTTCACATGTCTGTATTTCCTGTATTGAATACATGGGTGGTAGATTTATCTAAGTAAATGAAAGAGGCTACCTGGATTCCATCAGCAAAACTGGAGACCGGGCTCCCATCTTTCAACCAGGTCAGACTTGGGGCAGGTATCCCTCTGGATTCACATTCCAGCCTCACCAGATTGTTAACCACCACCGCCACCATATTATTACTACTACCAGAAATTGATGGGGGAACTGAAAAAATAAAAGTCAAGTATGTTAACAAACCCAGGGTATGTCACGAGAAAATAATGAAAACCATACACAATACCCATACTAATGTCTTCTTACGGGTTGATTTTTTTTTTTAAATTTTGCTTTGTTTGAATCTTTGTTTTTGGTAAGTTCTTCCACATCTGTTATTTGAAAGAGAATCACAGTCATCCTGTGAGATAAATAGGGCAAGTATCAATAACTCCATTTTAAAGATGAAGAAAAGGAAGTTTCATTAGTTTGTTTGGCAACTCAGTTTTTAATGATAGAGTGGCTTTATTTCTATCTCCAGATGTGTGTGTGTGCGCATGCGCGTGCGTGCATCCACTATCCTGTGTTAACTGCCAACTCCTCTTGAAAAGCCTTATTAGAGACGATAACTTGGAAACATTTAATACTAACGATTCTGTTAGAACATCAGTGACTATTTCAATAATTCATTTAAAACAAGTTGAGAGCAGCATGTGAAAATTGAGCATTTTAATAGGCACCAGGATTAAGAATGTTTATTGGTTTTAGAACACTGGGTCCTTAAATAGAAAAGAAAGTAACACATTTCATGAAATATTTTCTCTAGAATTTTACAGAATGCTTCCTTAGCCCTGGATGAATCCAGGAGAGGCAGTACTTACCATGAACTTGTAGACTGTAAAATAATTCTGTAGCTCCAGCAGAGTTAATGGCCACACATTTATATATGCCAGCATCTGAGATCTGGGCACTTTCAATATTGATGATTTGCCCTCTATTCAAGAAAGTGATACTGGGAGAGCCTGAGAGTAGGTGGTTATCTTTGTACCAGGTAATAACTGAAAGGGGAAGGGCAGAAAAGGTCTATGTCAATTAAAAAAAAATCAATATACTAAGTTGGAACTTAATTGAAGTAGCTACACTTGCTTGACTTTAATCTTATTGCTTGAGCTTCATCTATTTAAATAAACATTTTTTAGGGTTGATTTTTAAGAGAATGTTAGGAAAAACATCAAATTTCAAGATGAGTTCTGAAATGTTAACAAGAAGATATTCTTTATATTGTCTCTAATATATCAATATTGTTTCATAGTAAAGTTTAAATCTGTTGTATTTCTTTTTATTGTGTATTTCCTATAAAGTTTTGTCTAAAGATCTAATCAAAATCACAAGTCATACACACTATTGGCTTCAAAATTTTATAGTACTATTAATCCAGATGAAGAACCTACCCATGATGGGAATGTATACAAAACAAAACCAGAGTCTCATGAGAATGACTGTGATTAAGAATCAATTTGGTCAACTTTGTTAATATAGTTTTAAAAATTAAAAATATACTTTCAACGTGAATGTACATAAAACTCAATTGTGGTTTTTGTGGCCACAATACGGACAAGACAATTTACAAATTTCAACATTAAGTGGATCAATTATTTGATGCAACTAAAAGCAATGAAATTCAAAAATATCATTCATATGACATTCTTACTAGTGTTTTACTCTTGAAACATATTCTATAGCCTTTTTATTAGTAATTAGAAATTAGTCCATTACATTCATAAACAATTTCAGTCAATCCCAGAAATCTTAAAATGTTAATAAATTACAGTGTTCAAAAGTCAACCTACCAGGTGAGGGATTCCCAGAAGCCTCACACTCCAGCTGTATGGGGTTGTCCACCACCACTGTCTCATTGAGCATCTTCCCTGCGTCTTCCAGGCTGGGTGGTTCTACAAGAGGTCCAATCGGGTAATTGATATCAGTGGGCTGTTTACACTGAATTGCTTACTCTGCAAATTATAATTTTATTTCTTCCTTCCTTTCTCTCATATATACACTGACATATTTGAAAATAAAATAAAATATACTATTAAGTAGAACTGAAGAACAGGATAGAAAAAAAATCTTCATAGATTTTCTGGATCATTATTTTCCAATAAGAAAATCCTTAGGATTGTAGATTAGGAGTGTAGTCAAAGAACATTAAATGAATACTTTCAAAATTCCGATTAATCCGTCTGGTCTGATGATGAATTATCTTTAGCTATACGCAATCTACTTCATTTGAACTCTTCCAATATAGAAGAAATAAATAGGTCTCAAAATATCTGACTTTATCTTGGCTAATACTATCTTAGATCATTTCAGAAAAAAAATGTTGGAATGATATTTTGGGTTTATTTTTTTAGCATGCTTTTCTCTGACACAATTAAAACAGGAAAAAAAATGCTTCCAATTTTAAACAATTGCTAATAATGGTGCTCTGTTATTTAGTGTAGTTGGAAAACAGGAATGTGGAAAGTCTATCAGGCAAAGGTACAAGGAGTAACAACCTGGACCATCAATGGGGGGTATTTTCAACAGTGTCTCAAGGAGTGTGGGAAGGATACCCGAATGAAAAACTTACAAGAGTCTAAAGGTTTTGTCTGCTTGGAAATGATCTCATAGATAAAAATTAGCATTTGAAGTTTGCAGAAAAAAATACATTTTAAAGATTTGCTAAATTTAAGTCATTTGATGCACTAGAGATTACCCATCCATGTATAATCAATCAATTAATCCATTAATCTACAAAAAAAAAAAAAAACAGAAAAGAGAAAGGAAACAAACACATCAGAAAATGATTAGAATTAAATAAGGTGTTGGAAAAAAATGAAATATATAAATCAATAGTATAGATGTGAATGAATTCATCTCCTTATTTAATATACCTTTGAAAATCTTTTTAAAATTAAGATTTTTAAAACTCTGATGAGTTAACAATTTTTTAATTAAAAAATCCAAGTGGGTAAAAAGCACAAAAAGAATTTTAATGAAAAACCCAACAAAGATACATCCAAACGACAATTTGACATCAATTTCTGACAAATTGGTAGACAAAACAAAAATTTTAAAAATGATAAAGCAATATGCTTTACATTGGTTCAAATGTTGCAATTCATGAGTAATCCTTTTTAATGGCAATGTTTTATGCATTGAATAACAAAGTAAAAATTGTTAAAAAGCAAGGAAAATTAGTTCAATATGCCTGTCTCAGAAATTGAATAATGAAACAACTAAAGTCACAAAGGATTTGAAAAATAAAATTTACCATTCAGATTGTGTATGCATGTTTGTGTGTATCTGTTGTTACCAAAGAGATTATATATTCTTTTCAAATGCCAATGGAGTATTCAAAATAGACTATTATACCACAAAAATATCAGTATTTTACAATCACATAAAGATATAATAATAAAGGAATAGAAATCAATAAAAAAAGTATAAAGCTATATACATAGGATACATCCTCACTAAAGATAAAATAAAAATAAAAATAAAAGTATAAGTTTAAAAAAACAAATTGGAGTGAAATTGATTGATATTATAGGATTTCACCGAAGCAGTATAGTATGTACAGAAAATCCTAAACCCTAATTAACATATTTTAAAAATGACTAAATTTTTAAAATAAGTGTTTTTAAGTATTCAACCCAGAATCTAGAAAAAGACTAATAAACCAAAAAAGAGGCTATAAATAAAGAAATAGTAAAAATATAAGCAAAACACAAGACCAAAGAAAACAAACAAAAGTATAATAAGATTCAAAGTTGTTTTTTGACAAGATTAAAATGAAGTCTGTCCTCAGAGGTAGATGTTTGTGCAGGTCAGATCTCTTATCTGACAGTTGTTCCTGAAGACTCAGCCCACAAATCCATCCTCCTTCACTCCTGCATATTCCTCTTGTATACATTTAATTCCGTATATTAACCCTTCCTGTTTAAGTGCCTAAAATGTTTCTGTTTTATACACTGAATTTTGATCACCAAAACAGTATCTAAGGACAAATAAATCTTTAAATATGGCTGGCTGACTTTTCCATCTGCAAAGGGAGAAATAACCAGCCTGTGGCACATTCTTTCAAAACAGTTATTTAAAAACTCACTTGAAGCCTCTGGGGTAAAGTGCTCGTTGGCGGCTTTCACAGACACAGCTGTGAAATGAGACATTATGGTGGGAAAAAGAAATACAAGATCTACAGAGGGGGTTCGCTATTTCTCACGTGAGAACTTAAAGAATAAAAGACTGAATTTCAGAAAGAATGGCAGAGTAAGGTCTTGAAACATCTAAGGAAGTAAGATCACTGGAAAAAAATTGTTAAAATTATCTTTTTCACCAATCCAAGAAGTTGCTTATTCAAGGAAAAAGAAAACAGCTAAACCTCACTAAGAATAGTATGCCTCTGTATAGTTTAACTCACCCCATGCCCATCTAAAGTTGCCCTAGCCCAGCCAAAGTTGAAAACAAATGGTTTCATAATCACTGTGTGTGTGTGTGTGTGTGTGTATGTGTGTGTAAACAGTCTATCTGATAGTGTATAGAACAGAATAGGATTGGGGCTACTTAAAAGCACCATTCTAAGTGAACTGTTATAATTTGAGCTATTTGGTCCCCTCTTTAAAAATCATTTGCAGGATTTGCCTTTATTTAATCAGACTCAAGAGTTCTCTCAGCACAACCAACCTCTTATTGGAGGGTATTTTCAAGTCCATAAAAACGAACTTTATGGAATTTTTGGGAAGCCACGAAAAATTAGTTTCTATTGCTGCTATTATAAATTATCCCAAACTTGGTAGGTTAAACAATAAAACTTAAAAGTTTTGTAGGTCCAAAGTCCAATAAAACCTCATTGGGTTAAAAATCAAGGTGTCAGCTGAGTTACTTTTTGGAGTTTCTAGAAGAGAACCAGTTTCCTTGCCTTTTCCAACTTCCACAGGCCATTTGCATTCCTTGACTTGTGGTCACTTTCTTCATCTTCAAGTCTAATCTGTGGTGAGGAGTCTTAAGGGACATATTGCTCTGATATTGTGCCTCCCTCTTCCACATTTAAGGATGCTTATGATTATTATATTGGGTTCATCAAGATATTTAGGGATAATCTCTCTACTTTAAGGCCAGCTGACTAACAATCTTAATTTCACTGGCTACCTTAAATTCTTTGAAGATGCATCCTAATGTATTAACAGGTTCCAGGATTAGGATGGAGGATGCTTATATTCTCTCCAATCACTAAATAAACAAGAAGCAACAACAAAGACCAGCAGCAACAATAACAGTAAAAAGCATGGCAAAACGTGAAGTTATGACTGGGAATTGACACCTATGTATGTTACTTAAAATTTCTGCTTTTCAATAAAAACAAAAACAAAAGACATAAAGGAAGAAGTGAACATGACATACACAGAAAAAGAAGAATAGAAACAGTCCATCAGGAAGCTTAGATATTGGACTATTAGACTAAGACTTTAAATCAGCTATTTTAAATATGTTTCAACAATTACATAAACCATGACTAAAGAACTCAATGAAAGTATGAGAATAATGTCTCACTAGAGTATAAATCAAGAGATGGAATTATTAAAAGATTATTTTAGAAAAAGATCCAAATAGAAATCTTGGACTCAATATCATATCATATCTGATCAGGAAGAAAGCAGAATCAATGACTTTATTTTATTCATTTATTTTCTTGTTACTGGAGATTTAACCCAGGGGTACTTTACCACCATGCCATATCCTCAGCCCTTTTTCTCTTTTTTATTTTAAGACAGTGTCTTCCTAAGTTGCTTAGTGCCTCCTAAGTTACTGAGGCTGGTCTTGAACTTGTGATCCTCGTGTTTCAGCCTTCTGAGTTGCTGGGATTATAGTCATGCCCTACCATGTTCAGCAGAATTGGCGAATTTAAAGATAGGTCAGTTGAGCATAACCAATTTCAGAAGCAGCCAGGAAAAAGAATCAAGAAAAGTGACAGTTTCTTTGAGACTTGGAACACCATCAAGTATAATGGGGATTCTGAAGAAGAGAAGACACAGAAAGGTGCAGAAACAAAAAATAAATAATAGTTGAAATTTTCCTAAACTTGAAAAAAAGATATTAACCCACATATTTAAGAAGTTAAACTCCCAGTTGGAAAAGCTTAAATAAAATAAAATCCACACTAAGATATTAGAATCAAACTGTTCAAAACCAAAGATAAAGAAAATCTTAAAAGTAGCAAAAGAGAAGTGACTTATAATGTACAAGGACACTCAATAAAGACCTCACCAAAAACATGAAAGAAAATGACCATCAAATAAGAATTCTATACCCAGCAAATCTATCCTTTAAATAAAGAATAAGTTAACACTTTCCTAGAAAGACAAAATGTTGAAAGTATTCATTGGTAGCTCATGTCCTATAAGAAATACCAAAGAGTGTTTGTCAGGCTGAATAAAGCAATAAGTAACATATGAAGAGATAAGGAACACTGACAGGTGTAACTACATCAACAAGTATAAAAGGCAGTAAAAATTTTTTACTTTTTTCTCTTATTGATTTAAATGACAATGTCATAAATCAATAATTATAAATTTACTTTTTTCTCTTACTGATTTAAATGACAATGTCATAAATCAATAATTATAAATTTGTAGTGATTAACAGATGATGGAAAAAAAGACAATTTGCATAACAATAAGAGGACAAAAGGAGGGAGGAAAAGGGGCCAAATTTTTATATATTATTAAAACTTTATATTAATTGAAACCTACATTATTATTTACAAAGATGTTAATTCTGTTCCTTAGAAAAACCAGTAAAAATATATTAAAAAGTAGCAAAGAAGCGAGGCAAATAAAATGGTACACACCAATATGCCTATTTACCATAAAAAGGTAGCAATGATGGAACTGAAAAACAAACAAATGGCATCAGACATAAAAATACCCAACAAATTACAGACTCAATCCTATCATATCAACAACTATACTGAGTATAAATGGATTAAATACTCCAATCAAAGGGCAGAAACTGGAATAATGGATTAAAAAAAACCATGATCCAACTTTATGTTGTGTTCAAGAGAAACACTTCAGATTCAGACACAAATGCTTGAAAGCAAAAGGAAGGAAAAGATACATAATATAGATAGTAACCAAAAAGGAAATAAAGACACTATACTATATAAAAATATGCTTCAAGAAAAAATTTTTACTAGCAACAAAGTAGGGCGTTTTTTAATGTCACAAAGAGTGGATTCATCAAGGAGGCATACCAGTTATAAACGTATCTGTATGTAACAACAGAGTCCCAGCATAAATAGGATGAAAAATAACAGACTCCAAGAGAAAAACAGACAAGTTGACAATAAAAGTTGGAGACTTCAATATTTAACTTTCAGTAAAAACTTGTCTATGGCATGAGAAACTATCAACAGAATGAAGAGATGGCCTTCAGGAGAAAGTACTAAGGAACAATTCATCCAATATGGCATTGATTTCCAAAATATATAAAGAACTCAAACCACTCAACAGTAAAAAAATAAATAAATAAATTCAATTTTAATAATAGGCAAAAAAACAAATGGCCCAAGCGATAAATGGGATAAGGAACTAAACAGACACCTCACAGAAAGAGAAATACAACTGATCAACAAACACATTAAAAAATGTTCATCATCTCTAGCAATTAGAGAAATGCAAATTAAAGCTACCAAGACTTCATCTCACTCTATTTAGAATGGCAATTGTTAAAAATATAAGCAATAGTAAGTGTGGGTGATGATGTGGGGGAAAAGGTGAACTCATACATGGCTGGTGGGACTGCAAATTGGGACAACCATTATGGAAAGCAGTATGGAGATTCCTCAGAAAACTTGGAATGGGACAACCATTTGATGCACCTGTCCCACTCCTTGGTTCATACCCAAAGGACTTAAAATCAGCATACTACAATAATGCAGCCACATCAATGTTTATAGCAGCTCAATTCACAATAGTAAAACTATGGAACCAATGTAGATGCCCTTTGACAGGTGAATGGATAAAGAAAATTTGGTACCTATACCCAATGGAATATTACTCAGCCTTAAAGAACAATGAAATTATGGCTTTTGCAGGTAAATGGATGGAATTAGAGAATATCATGCTAAGTAAAATAAGCCAATCCCAATAAACCAAAGCCAGAATGTTTTCTCTGACAAGCAGATGCTAATCCTTACTGGGGCAGGGGATAAGGAAGAATGAAGGAACTTTGGATTATGTAAAGGGGAGTGAAGGAAGGGGTGGGGCTGTGGGTATGGGAAGGTTGGTAGAATGAGACAGACATTACTGCCCTATATACATGTATGGTTACACTACTGGTGTGACTCTGCACCATGTACAGCCAGAGGAATGAGAAGTTGTGCTCCATTTGTGTACAATGTGTCAAAATCCATTCTACTGTCATGTATAACTAATTAGAACAAATTTTAACAAAGCAAAAAAAATAGGCAAATGATCTGAATATACATTGCTCAAAAGAGGTTATAAAACTGGTCAACAATTATATGAAAAATGCCAACATCAGAAAAATGCAAATCAAAATGACAATAAAGTATAATTTTACTCCAGTTAGAATGGCTATTATCAGAAAAAAAAATGCTGGAGAGCATGCAGAGAAAGAAGAACTCTCAAACCTTGTTGGTGGAAATGTAAATTCATACAGACATTATGTATACAGTATGGAGGTTTCTCAAAAACTAGAACTACACTATGATACAGCAATCCCACTACTTGGTATGTATCCAAAGGAAATGAAGAATCACCTGCACTTGCACGTTTTGTAGTAGCTCACAATAGGAATGATGAGGCATCAGTGTCAGTTTCCATTGATGGATTAATGGATAAGGAAAATGTGGTATATATACACAATAGAATATTATTCAACATTAAGTAGAATGAAATTCTGTTATTTGCAGCAACACAGCCTGAACTGGGAGACATTATGTTAAGTAAAACAAGAAGTCAGGCACAGAAAGACATCCTTCATGTCCTACGTTGCTAGTGGGATTACAAATTGGTACAACCACTCTGGAAACCAGTAAGGAGATTCCTTAGAAAACTTGGAGTGGAACTGCCATTTGACCCAGTGATCCCACTGCTCAGTATATACCCAAAGGACTTAAAATCATCATAGTATAGTAACACAGTCACATCAATGTTTATAGTAGCTCAGTTCACAATAGCAAAATTATGGAACCAACGTAGATGCCCTTCAATAGATGAATGGATAAAGAAAATGTGGTACATATACACAATGGAATATTACTCAGCACTAAAAAATAATAAGATCGTGGCATTTGCAGGGATATGGATGGCATTAGAGCAGATTATGCTAAGTGAGGTTAGCCAATACAAAAAAAAAAAAAGTCAAATGTCTTCTCTGATATAAGGGGAGTGACTCAAAATGGGGAAGAGAGGAAGAGCGTGGGAAGAAAATTACATCTATATAGGGAAGAGGGGTGGGAGGGAAAAGGAGGGAGAAAGGGGATTGAATGGATGGTGGAAGGAGACCCTCATTGTTATACAAAATACATGTATGAAGATGTGAGAAAAAAAAATAGCGTTACAAAAGCCTGTGATGTTTCCTTGCTTCAAGTGCCAGCCAGAGAATTTCAGTGCAAGTTCATACACTAAACACAAGAAAAACCTGATTTTCAGACAAGAAGTAAATACCATATAAATTCCATCATTCTCTTCTAGCATTTAAAGTGGACAGTCTTGAATATGGAAGAAATTAGAAATGATTCTAGACAAATCATTAGTTAGGTAACAACATCTCATATTAACAATAAGATGTCTGTGTTCCCCAGGCATGAGGGAAAATTCCATTCAATTTACTGTTTTGGTTTGGTTTTTTTCTTCTTCTAAAACCTGCATGAGCATATCATGCCAAAACCACAATACCTTTTTTCTTGGTGCATTTTGTGTTAGATTCTGCCTATTCCTTTAATCAGTCCGAACTGACTTTCAAATTGAATGGAATTAATATATAATTGACGTGAGTGGTTTTAGTTGAGTTAATCCTCCCTACTCACCAAAACTATGAAACAGTGAGGAATAAATTCATCCATACCAATATATGTAGTAGTATAATACAGTAGAGTCCTGAACTGAACTTATTCATTGAAAAATAAAAACAAAGTTCCCCAAGTCTCCTTTGGACCACAAGTGAGCTATTAAACAAAACAGAAATGACAGAGAAACGTTTTTTGAGTGGGTGTTAGCAGATGTTAGCCAAGCAAATACTTTTAAAAAAATAAAATAATAAGGGGTGCTTTACTAACGTTTTTACCAGACAACTAATACAGACCCAGGAGGGTTCTTGGCCAACAGGAAAGGCAGCAATGCTTTAGATATATTTGTGAAAATTGTGCAGTGAGAAGGGCTAGGAGCCAAACATACGTTTTGCCAAAATAGTCTTTATGCTACCATTTACAGATGTTGACTGGGGGCCAGGCACCAGGCTAAGATCTTCAGGCATAGTCTTCCATTTGATCTTCAAACAACCCCCATGACTATGAGGTATTATCATTATCCTTCCCGACATACAGATCTGAGGACTCCAAGTTTTTAGCAAGCTAATATCTGCGCTTAACCGCTTGCAGGCATTAATTGACAATGTAGGAATCAAATTTGAAGTGCCTCTTCTTAACAACGTTCTACTACTTCTGGATATTTCACCTTGGTTGATTTTTTTCCCCTAGGAAATAATTATGTGCAGATGAAATGAATGCTTGAGTTATTAGACCCCAAATAATCATTTGTTTGTGGAAACATCTGTTTCATTTGGCAAATATTTGAGGTTTCAGATATAATTTCATAGTTTGGTTTAGAGAATAAAAACTTCCAGAATTATGAAACTTTGATGATCAAAAAAAAAAAAAAAGACCACCTACTGAGGGCTCCTGCCTTTTATAATGACAGAGCTCCTCCTTGGAAATTCTATGAGAACGTTCCTCTCCTCATGATTGGAACTTGGTCTTCTAGTCCTGAAGACTATAAGTCCTCTTACTTTGGCTTTTGGAAACATTTTTTGCTATGATTGAGAAGAATGGCAGCATCTAAGATCTTTTTAGAAGGAAAATATTAAAGAATTGGAATGCTGAGTATTTTAGGATTGAAAAATCTTGGAAGACAACTGTAATAAATGGCTATTTGCTGAATGTGTTACTCACTAATAAAGACTGAGATTAAAACAAACCCTAACTTCAAAAGTAACTATAGGGGTGGTTAAATAAGTCAATAACTGAAGTACATTAAGTGATGATTGCTTCCCAATAGATTTGCCAATGCCTTTTTAAATATATATAGTACCAGAACTGTATATAATACTTCTGAAGTGTTCAGAGATAAAGAGTATTACAGGGCTAGTTTCTCTCCTATTCCTCATATTGTATTTTTTATTACTGACTTCTATGATTGGTTAGCCCTTTTAGGACACTGAATTATCATATCTACAGTAATTGCCAAAATCCAAATAATGCTCAAGTATTTCCATGTATGCTGTCTTTAATTCAAGCTTTCACAGCTTTGTTTTGTGTAGTTTTTCATATTATATTAACATGGCCTTTAAGTCTCCAAAGTCTTTTCAAAGTTTTTCATTAACCACTTTCTTTTAACATCTCCAATTATCACTGAAGTTATTAATATAAGTACTGAAGAGGATAGAGTCAGGTTTGGAGCCGCATACATCCAATGTGACAAGGCTGTCATTAATGCCAAAAGAGATGCGAGCTCTTGGTGCCAACTCCAGCCACATGCAAAGAGTCAGCTGCTTCCTCCAGGTCCATTATGATTAATAGTAGAAGCTCACTTTATTACTTATTCTCCTTAAGGGAGGTAAACTGTTATCCAGATGGATTAAGATCATATTAGATGGAATGCTTTAAACTACTACTCTATTTTACCTCTATTCTGTGATTGACAGGTATCAAAAATTGTTCTATATCTGCCATCCGATTTGGCAAATTTTAACAAACCTTTTCAATGACTAACCTTCTGTTTCTCTTTCTTTTCACATTAATCCAGATGTTTTTCAGTCTTCTCCCCATCTCTTTGATGATTTTCCATGTAGATATGAACCCTAAGTATAACTCCTGCCAACTGACATTTTGTTAGGTTTATAAACTTGTGTTTCTTAGGTTATCAATCCTGCTTTTTCTTTTCTGTTGTTGCCCTTTATTTGATTTCTTCCACGGAACTCTGGTTTTCAGTCATCCTTAACTACACCAGCAAATCTCTAGACCAGTCTTTAGTGTCTGACCCAAAAGCTCTTCAAATATTAGTGTGGAGACCACCTACATCAGAGATGTTCAGGAGATCTGGGCTTGGGCTCCAGAGACTTGTTTGTTTTTGTTTTGTTTTTAATTTTTTTTGCAGTTGTAGATGGACAGAATGCCTTTATTTTATTTAATTCTTTTTATGTGGTGCTAGGATCGAACCCAGTTCCTCACACATGCCAGGCAAACACTCTGCCACTGAGCTACAGCCTCAGCCTCGAGAAACTATGTTTTGAATATGCAAAGAGGACAGAGGAGCCTTGGTGTACAGAACTGGGAGACAGAACAGAAAGCCTTCCTCCCAGCACACTCTTAGAAGAGGAAGTCTGAGTAGATGGTGGAGAGAGCCGTCAAAGAGCACTAGGAAGACAGAGGTGGCCTTATGAGAAACAAAGTCAATTCAAGGAAACAAGAGACAGCAGCATCAGCCTGTCCTCAACCCCCAAGCATGGTGAGCCAGTTCCAAAATGATTACATTCAGATATTATCCTTCAAATTAATAACTCGTGAAAGAATAAAGGTCCTCTCAAGGAACATGCTTTATGCATATGTTAGCCAGCTTTTCCCCACTGTGACCAAAATAACTGACAAACAAGTTAGAGGAAGAAAGACTTACACTGATTGATGGTTTTAGAGGTCTCATTTTGTGGTCCTCCAACTTGAAGAAAGATCCCAGTTGATGGGCATGGTGGAGGAAAGCGGCTTAGCCCATGGCAGTCAGGAAGCAGAGTGATAGGAACCAGGGAACAGAGAAGCCCTTCCAGGGCACACCCCCGTAACTGCTTCCTCCAATTAGATCTCAACTCCCAGCAGTCCATTCAGTTATCAGTGGATAAATCCATCAATGGATTAATTCCCTGATTAGCTCAAAGCCCTCATCATCCAATTCTTGCCTAAAAGCCCCACCTCTCTACCTTTCTGCATGGGGGACATACCTATGAAACATAAGCTTTTGGGGGAACATTCCAATTCAAACCAAAAACAGTTCATAAATATTCTTAAACTAGGTGTTAATATTTAGGAACATGGGGAAAGAATAAATTGATTTACTGGAAACATTTACAGAACTGATGATTTGAATCTTTTAACTGGCTGATTAAAATAAAAAGAAAATATGTAAAGAAGCAAACTACTCAATATCTAGATAAATTTTTTCATTCACTTACTATTCTTCATTCAAATGTACTCTTTCATTTGGTACTTTTTTTTTTTTTAAACTACCTACATGTACCTGGAATTTAGTTAGGCACTGGAACACTATACTAGGTTAAACTCCTCAATAAATGTGGAATGAATGTATGAATGAGTGGATGCATGACCAAAGGAATAAATAGAATGTAGAATATGCCATCACATGACTGAGGGAAAACTAATGCTACATACTTGGAGATCTTGAATAGGTTTCTGCAAGTACCCTTATTGAACTGGTTAAGTCCAAGCCTTCGATTCTCGACCTTCTCTGATAAACCTCTAGAGAAATAAATCTCATATTCAAGGTCATGTAGCCTTTCAAGTTTGCTATGAAGCTGCAATCTTAATGTGTGTTCCATGGCCACCCAGACTTCTTATTAAAGTACACAGGAGAATCTGAGCCAAGGTCAGCTTTCCTTTACAAAATACCTTTTCTATACAGGCAAGAAAATTACAGAGAAGACTGAATGTACAACTTAGCAACTTCTTGTCTTTTGCAACAATTTTTTTTTTTTTGCAGAAAATTATCAGCTAAAGGAATACAGATCATTTAAAATACAGGATTTGTATTTATTTGTGTGCTCCTGTGCATCCTATTTGATGACCTGAAAACTGAAGATTTTAATATGAGCAATTATAATTACAATAAACTATCTAGCTTTTTTCATGCAGGCTAAAATAAACACTTGTTTCTTTTATATTGTAATTCAATAAAAATGAGCCCACCATGTTTCTAAAAGCCATAAAAAGATTCTTTTGTTGAGACGTGGAAATTACATTACCATGCACATGCAATTGAGTGTGCTGTTGTGTTTCCCCAGCTGCATTGGTAGCCACACATGTGTATCTGCCAGCATCTTCCAACAGAGCTTTGGCAATCTGCAGAACTCGGCCAGAAGACTGTATCTAATTGGAAGCAAAAAGCATGGCAGCATTTTATACTTTGTGCTTAGACTGGAGAACATTCACCAAGATAGAAAAATTCATTAAAGTTATAATATCTAATTATATTTTCATGTCACTATCCTAATTATTTCTTGAGATATTAGAACCAGATCACTTCATTATGCATAAGAAAATAGGGTGATTTGATTGCAAGCTTGTTGTTATTCATTGGAAATCACAAAATAAAATAACCTAAGGCTAGCTTGCTGGTATAGTCATAAAACTCCACTGAATAAAGGCCTTTCACACTGAATTATGATAAAAATTTAAGCCATTTAAAATATATGGCCACATCCATAAAACACTTCATAAGTATTTTTAAAACAACAAACTTTTTTGATTAAATTGTCATGGGGGGGGCCAAGAGAAACAATAAAAATCATAAAATACGAATAACAGAAATGCAGATAAATTCTTTGAATTTTCTTCTTTCCTTCTTAAACTCATTGAAACTGGCCTCCGCCATTTTGAAACTGGTGATTCAGAAGTTATTCCATGGAACTGATTATGCTGAGGCAATCAGTAATTTCCAAATCACATTATCCATTACTCTATGTCCTAGGTGTATACTCTCCCACCATCAGCCTACTCCTTGAAACTCTATACTCTAGGTTTTAAAGATATAGTATTCCCTGTTGTTATTATCTGACTTTTTAGGAGACTACTTTACAGAATAGACTTCCTCTTTATGTCTCATTAGCAAGACACTTTAGTTGTTTGGTAGTTTTCACCCAATCCCATGGCATCAGTGAAAACCCCTATGTGGACTCCCTAAATTTATAGCTTTAGCTTCAACTTCTCTCTTGAGCTCCAATTGGTTTCAGTTATCTACTGAATAGGTTAATATCAAATTAAACTTATCTAGAATTTAAGTCATAAATCCTTTCCTTTTATTTCTAAAATCTGCTTCTCATTGTATTTTCCCCATCTTGCTTAGTGGCACCCACTATTTTTCCAGTCATCTGTTTTTTTGGAGCTCACTTTAACTCCTATTAATTATACCACTGCATGCTTTTCAGATCCTGTTTTCCATTTCCACAGCCACTGTGGGATTATAATGGCTTCCTAACTGATGTTGCAGTGTCTCCAGCCTCCCCAATTATCCTGCACACTTGCCAGAATAATTTGTTTAAGATGGAAATTTGATCCTTTTACCAGTCTCCCTTCAAACCTCATTCATGGCTCCCCACCTTGCCCAGAATGAAATATGAACTCCTCATAGCCCTCCAGGCTCACCACATTCTGATCTTAAATGATCTCTCCAAACTGCCATATAAACTCCCACTTAACCCGTTTTCCAGCCATACAGTACTAAACTTGTTAAGCAACATTTGTAAATTTATATTCTGGGATATTGCACATGGACTTTACATGCAATAAGTTTTTAAGATTGTGATTTAAGTTGATCCTCTCTCCCTTTGCTTCCTACTTTTATTCTTTCCTTGAATTAACTCATCTGTCTCATAGTTCAAACATCATCAATGTGCCAATATTCCAATCAGAGCCCTCTGTTGAGCTTCAATATCATATATTAAATGATCCACTGACATTTCCACTAGTTTATCTCAAAATCACTAACCCCAAAAGTCTAAAACTCAAATCACAATTTTTTCCCCTTAGACTTATCCTTCTCCAGAGTATCTAATTTCATTAGATGGCGACATTATCCTTGCAATTAAGTAGGTCAGATTCCGAGGACACTTCCTTGACACATACTCCTTCACCTTTCATAAACAACCCCCAATCATTTAACCTATAAATAAGTCTCAGATCTATCCAAGTATCTTCATCTCCATGGCTAGCATATCAGCTCAAATTTCTCCAATTGGTTATACATATGTACTCTTGGCTCTTCTAATTTATTCTTTGGCAGGAATCCAGATAACTATAGTCATGCTCTGCAAAACAGTGTGTTGGTGAGTAACTGACCACAGACATGATGGTAGACACCATCTAGCCTAGTTGCGTATTATGCTGTTACATCTAATGTTTGTGTAAGGACAGACTGTGATGTTTGTACAATGATGAAATTACCCATGGATGTATTTCTCAGAATGTATCTGTTTATAAGCAACATTTAACTCTATTTAAAATGTGCACCTGATCACATCCCTTCTCTCTTAAAACTCTTTGAAGGCCCTCCACTGCCTTAAGGTAAAAATAGAATATTTACCCTATATATATGCTCTCTGCCAGCTGTCAGTCTCCCGCAATAACACTCTCCCTTGCCTCTCTTCAGCCCACTGGCTTACTTTCCAGCCCTCAAGAGGTGTCACACTCTCCCGTATTTGTGCATATTTTCTCTTTAATAAACAGTTCTTTCCCATTAATTCATCCATTTAACTCCAAAATATTCTTCAGACCTCTGCTTGGTTTCCTTGTTATATGTTCTTACAACTCTCTATACTGTCTTCAAATAGCTCATCATGATATGTGATTCACTTTTGCATATGATTACGTGATAAATGTCCATCTCCAGATAAACAGTTACTTATTTACACTATGTTCTAAAACTACATGCTAGCACAAAGGTGTGAGATTAGTTCCATTGGATTTTGAATAGAAATAATAACTGAACATATACCTATTACTTTTACAAGGAAAATAAACTCAAGATATCTCATATTGAAAACTTACAAGTAAATCTCAAACCCCACAGTCAATTAACACGATCCTAATAGGAAAGTCTATTAATTCTGATTTTTAAATGTATCATTTAGATTATTCATATTTGAAATTCATCATCATTTTTTTAATTACCTACTAATTCAATGTACTGAGACACAGTTATATGTCAGACTATAATCAATATCAAGGACACAAAAATAAATTTATATATCACAAAGACTAATGGAGTCTCTGCCCTCTTGTAGCTCATAAGCTATTTTTTTAAAGATTTTTTTCCCACTATTTTATTTGTTTATTTTTATGTAATGCTGAGGATCGAACCCAGTACATCACACCTGCTAAGCAAGTGCTCTACCACTGAGCATACAGCCCCAGCCCACATAAACTAGTTTTTAAAAATGTTTTTCAAGACATCTGTTTCTTACGGTTATATATGTATGACTTTACCTTAACCTTAGTCTATGGTGAACATATTGGAGTATATGGGCTTATTATTAATGAACGTTATTTATCCAGGAGATGCCATATTTTGTTTTTATTTATTATTATTATTATTTTGGTTTTGGGGATTGAGCCTGGTGACACTTAACCACTGAGCCACATTCCCAGCCCTTTTTTAAATTTTTTATTTTGAGACAGGGTCTCACTAATTGCTTAGGGCCTCACTAATTTGCTAAAGCTAGCTTTGAACTCTCAATCCTCCTGCCTCAGCCTCCTGAGCTGCTGGGATTATAGGCGTGCACCACTACACCAGGCAAGATACCAGTTTTTTACAGCTAACTCAGGCACAAATCAAAATAAAAAAAATACCAAGCCAATCTGTGTTAAAATCTGTTATTATTTGTTATCAAGGTTATTAAATCCTTTATTTAATTCCATTCAAAAAATTATAAGGAAGGGCTGGAGTTGTAGGTCAGTGGTAGAGTCCTTGCCTAGCTTGTATGAGGCACTGGGTTCAATCCTCACCACCACAAATAAAGAAATAAAAATATTTTAAAAAAATTATAAGGAAAATATATAGTTTTAATACATTGTCTGCAAAGTCCATAAAATCTATAATTAATAAAGAATACTGTGATTGCCCCGAGAAGATTGATACAGCTTTCTCAATTTGGGTCCTGTAACATTTATACTTACTTTGAGATTTCCTTGGGCAGTGTTCACAGGCTGGTCATCTTTTAACCAAGTAATGGATGGATGTGGGATGCCATTGGCTATGCACTGCAAGGTGACAGGTTTGCTTTTCACCACGGCTCTCTCAGGAGGGCCTGAGGACTTGATTGTTGGAGGAACTAGATGGAAGAAAGGAAGGGCAGAAAGAATGAAAAACCACCACCAGGAGATGGCCAAACACTTAAGATGAACAAACCCTTAACTTTAACACTTAGAAAAGAAAAAAATTCTAATTTCAACAAACAATGAAGTCATTTCATGATGCATTTTATTGATAATTTTAGCAATATTAGATATTACTTTTTCCTAACTATGGATTTCAGATTTTTCAAAGAACAAATGAAACATATATGTGTTACTGCAATCTAATGTACATTTGGCTTACACGTTTTGGTGTCTTTTCCCAATCAATAATGACCTTCCTTTCTCTAGAACTGTCTTACTAAATCACGGTGGGATCTGAGCACTATTTATACATGACTCTGCCCAGGCAAGACTGATTGAACCTGGGTTGGTAACTTGCTCTAAGCTGACCCTGCCACATTTTCTCTCAAAAAAATTGGAAGTGAGACTGAGAAACAACTTTAGCGTGGGACATTGGGCTAAAAACAAACAAAAAAACAAGAAGTCTGCAGAGAGAGGGAAGGATGAACTTGACATTCAAAGACACTTCTTCCTGTGGCTTCCAAATGGTTCTGTAGTTTCTGGTTCCAGATCCTTCATCTCAAGTTCTTCTGTCAACTAAGACACATGATACCGTGGCAGAGAGTTGTTTCTATCATTAAATTAATGGTTATAATATCAACATGACAGTTCTGTGAATGCATTTATGTGCTCTAGATCCTGCAGTTAATCCCTTAGCCTCCACTCTGGAAAGTCTTCCCAATCACTCCTGTTTAGGCTAAACCCTTAAATGCTGACACAACACCTTTAGTTGAAAGTTGCTGCCTGCCTCTTGTAACTTCTTCAGTCTCACTTCTGGGACCCTGATGAGCTCTGTAGAGTATACCTCCTAATATTTAAATTCTGCTGAAACTTGTTCACATGATACCTCTTGTGTCAGTAAACTGATTTAAAAATCTGCCATGAATTCAAATTCACATCTTTCATCATACTTCTGTTACGGTTTAGATGTGAAATGTCCTACAAAAGCTCACATGTGAGACAATGCAAGAAGGTTTGATTAACCTAATCAGCAGATTAATCTCCTGACTGGGATTAACTGAGTGGTAACTGAAGTGGTAGGGTGTGGCTTTGGTGTACATATTTGTATCTGGCAAGTGAGCTTTCTCTTCTCTGCTTCCTGATCACCATGTGAGCTGCTTCCCTCTGCCACACTCTTCTGCCATGATGTCCTGCCTCACCTTGATCCTGGAGGAATGGAGTCAGCTTATTATGTACTGAGACCTCTGAAACTAGAAGCTCTCAAATAAGCTTTTCTTCCCTAAAATTGTTCTGGTCAGATCCTTTTAGTCACAGCAGCGACAAAGCTGATTTAAACAACTTTCCACAACTCAGGATTTAATCCAGATTTCCAAGCCACAATCTGAATTAGATAATGACATAATGCTGGTTAGTTTAAAATGGAATGCTTCTGTCCCTTCTTCAACATACCATGAACAGTGACTTCAAATTCCTTCCTGTGGTCTCCAGCAGTGTTTGTGGCCACACACTGATAGAGGCCAGTGTCTGACACTTGAGCCTGAGCAATGATCAGTTTGCGTCCGTTTAGTAAAATCTTGAATCCATCCCTTTCATCAATTAGCTGACCATCCTTCAGCCACCTAGAAAAAATAGCAAGAAGTAGTCGAATTTATTAGAGTTTCCAGAAAATGTGTGTGTGCGCGCACACACACGTGTATGTGTTTAGTATTTTGTTTATTCTATCATGAATTTGCCTAATTTCCTAATCATTCACTCTTTTTTAAAAAATATTTTTTTAGTAGTAGATGGACACAATATATATTTTTTACTTATTTTTATGCGGTGCTGAGGATTGAACCCCGTGCCTCACACATGCAAGGCAAGTATTCTACCCTTGAGCTACAACCCCAGCCCCTAATCATGCACTCTTAAAAATAAAAAGTGCACATAGAAGAATAAAAGAAACCTGGTTTAAACAAAGTTGAAGTTTATAGGAACCCAGTAAATATGTGTTGAGTTCTTTGTTTTTCTTCTAATTTTAAGTTACAGAAAGATGAAATGTCCCTAAATAATACTCACTTTAATACTTAAATAACACTAACCAGAAATATTTAAACTATCTTAAAACATCTGTAGATAAAACACTGAAATCATATCTTTTTATTTTACATTTTTTATGAGTCCTAACTTTCCATTTAGTTTTGTAATCATGTGTGAACCATCTCATTCCCTTAGTTGACTAACTGTTCCTATGCATGTCCTATCACACTTTGGAAACAAAATTTAGGTGCTTAATAAATGCTTTGTGAATGAAGAAATGAGAAAAAAATGGTAAATATATGCCTGTTAACATCCTCTATTTCTTTAATGTTTCTGGTATTCTTTTTATTTATCAAACATTTCAGTCTCTTAGGGAGGTCAGACATTAATACTACTTAATAGTTGTCTCTCTCCACCGAAACTATAATTTCTAAGATCCTATGAAGGAATTTCCCCAGGCTGAAGTGCCCTTTGAATATCAAGTAAAAGTTACCTTGTATATGGGGTACATCTTAAGAGGGATATAAAGAATGTAATTTTATACTTCCTCTTTTTAATGACACAGTCTTTCAGGACAGCTGTAAAACACATCAAAAAGTGGGAGGTATTTAGAAGACATACCAAACCCCTTACATGATAGTTGGTGGGGGAGAGCCTGTCACTTGACAATCCAGTTCCAACAAGTTATTAACCATCACAATGAAGTAAGACGTTTCATCTCCACCTTCTACAGCTGGTGGCACTAGAAAACAACAGACAAGCAAGGATGTAATGTGAAGAAATACACACAAGAAAAAAAAACACCGTCACATCCACAACACTATGTAGCAGTTTAGAAGGTTGATACTATCATAGCAATTTGATACATGAGGGGGATTTGAAATGTACTGTAAGTACACTTTATAGCAAATACTTGCCACGGTCATTGAATGTACTTACAACACAATATGGATTTTTCTCTAACTGGTATCTTGGTGCTACTGATGCCATGTGAATATAATGTCAATTCTTATTTTAAACTGCTTATTTTCATAAGAACAAGAGAAGGGAATTTCCCCATATTGGGCCAACTATTAAAAAAAAAAAACACTTCATTCTGTAATTAAAGACTGAGACTCTAGGTTGCAAGATGACTTCCCAAGGTCCAGAGACTTTTTCCTGTTGTCTAGCACAGTGCTCATGAAAAGAGTGACTTGGCTCACCATGATCAGATATTGTCATAGATGTAAGAATGAA
Organism: Spermophilus citellus; assembly: GCF_964194105.1. Taxonomy (NCBI): domain Eukaryota; kingdom Metazoa; phylum Chordata; class Mammalia; order Rodentia; family Sciuridae; genus Spermophilus; species Spermophilus citellus. The sequence goes on from NC_138187.1 coordinate 148,660,224, forward strand.
AAGTATACCAATCAAAGTTAGTGGAAGATTTATGCGAGTTTCTTGATCATGGGACTCTGATGACAAATCTACTTCTGGGTAATGTGCAGCCTAGCCTTGAACAAACAACTAGACCTTATCTTAGACTATTTTACTACTGCACAAAAAAGGTCTTTAGTAAACTAATCAGGTTTTGCTGTGAACCTGAGGATCCAGGCAGAGGCATCCTTATTTACCTAAGACATCAACTTCGTATTTGATTTCCTTTTCTCCTGCCACACTGGTAGCCACACACACATACTGTCCCCGATCAACTTCTAGGGCACTTGTGATTTCGAGTTTCTTCCCACCAGCTTCTATGCGGATGTTGTCACTGGCTTTCACAGGTACACCGTCTTTTAACCAAGTCAGAACTGGAGCAGGGTTGCCGGCAGCTTTACACTCCAATGTCAATGAATGAGCAATAACAACTTGCTTAGTCAATGGTGTGGCTGAGTCACCTTCAATCACTGGAGGAACTAGGTAGAAAAATAGAAATCCTTCAGGTAAGTCTTTGTGCAATCATAAAATACATTCTAATGAAATAAAGGGGAGACTTTTTTCTCACATAGTGGGACCACAGTAACTACCTCCCTCTAAGCTGTTGAAGGAAGAACTTCTTGGCTCAGCTCATCTGCAACTACTTAAATTCTTCTGGAAAACTCTGTACAGTCGGGTTTATAAAGGACAAATAGTGAAGAATGATCTTAGTCCTAACAACTATTTCATAAGAACAAATGGTCTAGATACTCCAAGTCCCATGGCCCTAGGTTGTTTGAATGAATGTACCACTTCTTGCTCATCTTAGCACAGATAAATATTTTTTCAAAATCACAACACATTCTTCCAAAGTCTATCTATCCATGCACATTGAAAAAAAAACCAAACCCACCAAGGCTTTATTAGTGTCCAAATTTGATGTCAGCATATTAAAAGCATAGATAGAAAGGTACCAAATTAAAGGATGTATTTTTCCTTACCATAGACATCTACACGGAATGATTTCTCAGCAGTTCCAGCAACATTGGTTGCACGGCACGTATATATTGATGAATCAGAGACTTGCGCTCGAGGAATATGAAGAAATTGTCCTTTGTCGATATAAAGTGCTTGGGAGCTGGACATGACTAGCTGGCCATCCTTGTACCAAGTAACAGTGGGCAGTGGAAGTCCCCGAGGTTCACACTCCAGTTTAATTATGCTGTTGACCAATGCTGATACTTCTGTGGTAACATTCCCTCCTTTGATAGTAGGTGGAACTACAAAAGATTGTAGGATAAAAACAAATCTTCTAAGATCAGCATCTGCAATGAAATCCTAAATGCTAACTATGCTCAAATAACCAGTTTAAAGTAAATACGAATTTAAGATGGGAAGTGTGAATTATTTACTGGAAACCAGTTGACAGTCTTGTCACAACAGTCTCTATTACTCCCATTTTGGGTGTTAGATTTCAGTAAAACAGTAAGTCACAGATTCAATTTCAGGAGCTTATTTAAGTCCAATAGATCATATTAGAGTAACTAAGCAAGCTATATTTAACAAACAGCAAAACAAAATAATGTAGATACAGTATGAAATTGATCATGGGAGCAAACAATGTCAGGTGTGGCACAACTGCATGACCTCTCCCATGACATAAGGTCTAAGTGGTTTGTTTTGTTTTGAGCTATAATCCATTCATTCAACTGCACTCATCCAATTGGCTACACGTGTGTTTCCCATAACCCAGCAACCTCATTCCTAGCCTCTGTCACCAAATGAAGACAGATTTAGAACAATATCTCAAGTTGCTTTATGTCTGCTACATGTTCTTAACATGCTGTAATTGTGCTATAATTGCAACAATTTTAAAGAAATCAAATGTCATGTGCTTAATTATGAGTATCTTAGCATAATTTTAATAAAGTTTTAAATATTTTTTTTTTAAAGAGAGAGTGAAAGAGGAGAGAGAGAGAGAGAGAGAGAATTTTTTAATATTTATTTTTAGTTCTCGGCGGACACAACATCTTTGTTGGTATGTGGTGCTGAGGATCGAACCCGGGCCGCACGCATGCCAGGCGAGCGCGCTACCGCTTGAGCCACATCCCCAGCCCAGTTTTAAATATTAGTAGGATAGTTTTCTTATGGTGAGACTAGGGTTGTGGGCATTGAGAGACCACAGAGGAATAGCTCCATGCTCATCATGCCACATCAACAGCACAGCTATCAACATGACTTATGACTGATGATGTTAACCTTGGTATCCTGATGAAGGTAGTGGTGGTCAGATTTGTCCATCATCTTAATCCTTTTCCCCATTGTTCTGAAGGGGGTCAATAGTTCCAGCCCGTACAAACCAGGTGGAAACTTCAGTTTTAATGTCTTGTTAAGGGAATATCTACAGAAATTATTTGGAATTCTGTATGTTTACTGAATTGTTTATTTATATCAATATGAACTCAAAGCAGCTTATTCTCTACTAGGGGATATAATCCAATACTACATTTATTTATCCAGCTTTGGCCATTAAAAGTTTGTTTAGTTGGTTGCTATGCCCCATTGACATACACATATCATTGTTTTTAACATTTTTTAAAACTTTATGATCCTACTACATGCTTCAGGCTCATTGTGTGTACTCCCTTCCCCAGCCCTAGAATCAACCATTTCTCCTTCAGTGGAGAAGGATGTTAGAAAATAAGATCTGAATGCTGATTGGTGCATCTTGATATTTTCTGGCAATCAGCAAGCTCACACACATTTTTTCCTCACATAATTTAAGTCATGATATATTACACTTTGACAATGAGATCATTTTCTTTTTTATTTGTTTATTTATTTATTTATTTTTGCAGTTGTAGATGGACAGCATTCCTTTATTTTATTTGTTTATTTTTATGTGGTGCTGAGGATGGAACCCAATGTCTCACATGTGGAAGGCAAGCGCTCTGCCACTGAGCTACAGCCCTAGCCTGTGAAATTATTTTCTATAATGTGGTTTACTATAAAGTTCATGGGCCGGTCAACTATGACCCCCATAGGTAAGGAGATGCCAAGTTAAGAATAATTTTCACATTTTTAATGGTTTGGGAAAAAAATCAAAAGACTAACAATACCTTTGACAGGTAAAACTAATAATTCAAATTTCAATGTCCAAAAATAAAGTGTTATTGGAATACAGTTACACTCATACTCTCCATGGCTACTTTGCTCAACAATTGCAACAAAAACCTATGTGGTGTTCTCATTGCTCTGCTGCTACTCAGCTTATGAAAAATTTCAGTGACACAGTTATAACCTCACAGCATTCCAAGTGCAATGCATATCACTATGCTGTGCTATTTTATTACTAATGCATATCCTCATGTCAAAACAAGAATGGAATAGAATAGTGGGCTTCAACTACTGCACTGAGGCACACCACACAGTGTGGACTATTTTGTTATCAACTTAAATGGCACAGCATTGTATTTATTTTGTAATAGCATTATGGCTGTTCTAAAAGAATAAATATGAGTAGACTAAGCAGTCATCAGAGTATTCACAATTCAAAGGAAAGCAACAGTTTATCAGAAAATGCAAAATGGAATGTCTCATCATAGCAGAATTTCTTCACAAAAATAAAGTCAAATATAACGGTATAGCCAGAGTAAGTTTCTAAGTGGCTTATCTGTTAGCCAAGCAGAGAAAGCCGTCTACCAATGCCAACTTAAATAAATCAAATATGACTGTGGCAGTTAAAGAAACATATCGAGAGAAAAATCAATTTATTAAAGATTATCAGCCTTTCAGTGAGAATAACTGAAGAGCTGAGAATGCTGGGAACAATAGTAATAGTCTTTTTTTTTTCTGAAGAGAATTCTTGACTTTTGATGAGCAAACAGATATTACTGATAGTACTATGTTGTTCCTGTTTGAGAGGTCGCCGCCAAGTTATAAGAAAGTGAAAAATGAGCCTTTAAGAATGGTCTGTGTGGAAAAACTATTGACAAAAATATTTTTAGAGAAGTTGGGGAAATGTTAATTCATTACATAATCTGGAGTGGACTCTGCTAAAGTTTTTCACAACTAATGGTGGTAAAAATATGAGTGTATGAAAAATGGCTTTGGGAAATCTAAGAAGCCTATTAAAATGCAGGGTGTCAAAAATCTGTTTATTCATTGTTTCATTTATCAGAAAGCACTTCGTGCAAATAATAATGTGTTTATTAACCAGGAGTGTTGATGGTGTAGTTTAATTGCTCTCATCAAGTACAACATCACGAGTTCCCTGACCTTCATCGGAAGAAAAACTGAATGTCCCAGCTTACCTGACCGTCGCACTGCTACGCTTTGGTAGTAGTAATATTTTACTGTGATTTTGAGCTCAGGGCTGAGGCTTCTTTATTTCTAAATAAGAAGAATTCTTAAACATTACTATTGAACACCAAATTGTTTTAGAAATTGGTTTTGCTGTAAACTTTATATTTCTAAATGAATTCAACCTAAAATCACAAACATAGTACTTAATGTACTACGACAGAAGTCATAAAGTTGTTTTAATCACAAGTCATATCAAACAAAGAATGACATCTTGATGTCCCTACAGATTTACAGTCATTGTATTTTCTGAGCTCAAACCACTGTTTTCGAAAGGTTTGATGCAAATACAAAAACAAAGTTTCCATGTTCAAAATTCATCAATTTTTGAATCCAATCTTCAAATGGAATGGACCAACTGGTTGTATAATGACACATGGAAAGTCAAACATCGAGAGATGAATATAATAGAATTCTATAATGTCTTCCAAGCAATGAATATGCTCAATTAAAATCATATGCTTGTGAATTGATATCAGTATTAGGCAGTACCTATCTGTGTGAAAAGACATTTTCAAAGATGAAATAGATAAAATTTCATTACAGATTCCATTAAAAGATGAATTCCAACTAAGTGAAATGTTAATCCCTCACACACAAAAATAATTCCATTCCTCCCTTGGGTAGAGCTGTATTAAAAAGCATAATTTTAAAAAATATCAATAAGATGGAATTTTTTCAATAAACAATTTTGTAGAAATTTGTTTGTCTTATTATACAACTTACCTGTAGATTATCCTTGATTTTGTCTCATGGTATGTTGAACCTAAAATATTTACTACCTTGCTCTTTTAAAAAAGATTTGCCAAATTCTGCTACAAACAATAACATTTGGAAATGCTAAGAAAGTGCATTTTATTCAGGCTTTAAACTGTTTGATTTGAGACTATTTATGTCCTATGCTAATCTATAAATCCATGTTAAATTTTTGGTGGAAATTGCCTAAAGCAGCTGCATAGCCTAATTAGTTGGATGATACATTAAGGAAATCAACATAGGTTCAGCCAGGTGCAACAGTGCATGACTGTAATACCAGAATCTCTCGGGGACTGAAACAGGAGGATCTTAAGTTCAAGGTCAGCCTCAGCACCTTAGTGAGACTCTCAGCAACTTTTTAAAACCCTGTCACAAAATAGAAAGAACTGGGGATGTATCTCAGTCACAAAGCACCCCTGGATTCAATTCGCAGAACCAAAACAAGAAGAAAAAGAACACAGATTCAGACAAATCCCTATATTTCATGAATGTTTTTAAAATGAAATTCATTTGTACCAAATAGTATCTATTTTAATAGTTTATGTTTATGAAATTGAGAAAAATTACTCAGAGAACCTTTGCAATGAATACTAGAACAACATACCACCCACTGCTTAAATTGCCAAATAAATATTTCACTTCCTGTTTCATTATAACTTATATTTGCCAGAGAACTGTACTTTTATTTGAGTATGGTACAGATAAAGGCTATGAATACACTGCATAATAATGGGCCCATGTATACACTCAAAGACTTTTAAACAATTTAGGGAAGCTCTCAAATCTCTGAAACCTATTCATGGACCTCAGGTTAAGAAGCCTTGCCTTGAACTACAAGTTGTTAATTTGCACAGCCTCCTCATTAGCTATTAAAAGCTTTTTAAGTTCTTCCATTTTCTACAACTTTATCCCCTTTTTATGTTTTCTCCTCCATCTCTTATTTTCCCTCTTATTTTCTTTCCTTCTTCAAACATAATGTTTATTTCTACCTGGAAGGTGCACTAACCCATCTGCTTATCTTCATACCAGAGCATAAATAAGGAAAATAAATGAATAATTTTAGTGTGAAGCATACACACAATCTGAAATCTACATACATATTCCTCAGTTAGCCAAAACACGACCTCTGTTTCATTTTCCTCCCTCATTTCTAGAATAAAGACGAAATAAACTTAAGGTTACCCACTTGGAGGTGCAAGAGAGCTTGCTAGAAAAGAAATGGCATTATTTCCTGAAATTAAAACTCCAAACTTCACAAGAAAACAATGCCTTTCATCTCAGACAATCCAAGAAGCCCTTTCTGGGCGCCTGAGGGCATCACACAGACTGAACAAGAGCATCTGAAATAAAGAACCCAAGCCCCATAGAAACAGGAGTCTTACTGAATCACTAGAGTGCATTCAGCACAGACGTTGGGGACATCACAAGTAGAGAAGACTACTCAATGGCTTAGAAAAGACTGGACCTGTTCTTTAGACGTTTCGGTCTTATGCAGCAATAACTTGGACGTTTGTATAGATATGCTTTCATGTGACCCTTTTGTGTTTTTTTTTTTTTAGAGATATAGACGTCTTTTCATGACTGATTTCTTCCATAAGTTTCTATTTATAGACATAAATTATTTAAAAACCTGAACTTAAAATAGTTTATTTCAAGAGAGCTATTCAAACTTTATACATAAAGACACTAGCATTTAAAAAGGGAGATTAGGAATGCAGTTAAAACATATAGAAACCAAGCTAGATAATACATGTTTTAAGACAATGCAATCACTAAATTAACAAAATAATTGAATAATATATATTGAGCTCTTACTATGAGCCCAGTAATCCATGTACAAGGTATCTAGTATTTTATCCTCACAATAATATTACTATGTATGCACTATTATTATCCCCATTATATGGCCAAGGAAACTGAAGGGCTGAGGAAATTTATCTCAAGCAACAAAACTAGTAAATGGCAGACACTGGATCTAACCACAAGTCAGTCTGTCTCAGAGGCCCAAGTCCTTATTAACTATTTAGCAAGTGCAAGCCAACAGAAATACAATGCACACCAAATGTATGATTTCAAGTTTTCTAGTAGCCACATTAAAAGTAGAAAAGGAAACTAAGGAAATTAATTTAAATAATTTTAACTTTAATAAAATATTTTACTTTGTCCAATGTATCTAAAATATGATTTCAGTACATAATCAATGCAGAATGATTAAGGAGATATCTTTTTTTTTCATATGAGGTCTCTGACATCTGGCACAAATCGTATACTTACAGCACATTTCAATTTGGACTAGTCACTGAATAGCCACCTATGGCTAGCGACTACCACATTGGACACTGGGCTACTAGACCATTCATGCATTTAGCCAATATTGCTTGAGATAATTTGTATACTAGAAATGAAAATAGGGAGCATGCAAAACAAAGGCATGTTTTGATAACATTTGGCTTCCTTGGAGCTAATAAGTAAACAAATTCATTATTAAGCAACTTCCCAACAGTAAGTTCAGTAAAGAGAATGAAGGAATACAATGTAATAGAGAGCTATTAGGTGACTGCTCTGGATTGGGAAGATCCGGTGAGGAGGTGACATCCTGAAAAAAATCTAAACCACGCCTACGTGTCATACACTATGGAAAGGGAGAAGACAGAACAGTGAGGTGAGCTCCGAAAAGCACTATTGGTCTTCATAAGACCCGAAATGACTGACAGTCACCTTTCTCAAAAGGTGTTGAAAACTTTAGTGAAAATGAGAGCTATTTCTGGTGGAGACACGGCTGGGAGAAAACAGTAGCACAAACATATGGCTTTTAAAATATTACCAGGTGGTCAGGATGAAGGCCAAATAAAACTGAAAATAAAACAATTTAATTATTTGCATACTGCCAGCTTCACTGCATTTCATATAGCCCTACAACTTTTGAAGTTTTTCTACCCCTTCAAGGAAACAGGCCTCTGATCTACGTATATCCCAGCCAGAGAGGAAATTCTCAACCTCATGAGTGACAGCACATAAAAAATCACTGAACCACTTGAATAAACCCACACTTAATGATAAAATGCATTAAAAATGGATGCGACATTCCAGCCTGAGATACATGAAGACAGGCTCTTTCTTCTCTAAAAGGAGGGAGCATTCCCAAGTATCCCATATGGGAAAGAGGAGCAGTGAACGGTAGCATAAACCTGTTTACCAGTTTACAATGAAGGTTGATGATCACAAAATCATGAGAAAAGCCACACTTACTATAGATATTCAGCTTTATATCCTTGGCTTGCTTGCCAGCTGCATTAGACACAACACACTGGTAGCGTCCCTTGTCACTTCTTCGTGCATTCTTCACCCGTAAAATTTGTCCTCTGTCTAAAAGTTCAACATTGGGATCTCCCAAAAACAATGGCCTAGAAAAAATATAACTTTATTCCATGGGTCTATTTTATTTTCCCAGACTTCTTTCCCTTATTAATGACAATGAAAATCATTAAATAGTTCAAGGTTAAAAATGTAAATCAAAGTTGACTGTAAAAATACAATAATGTGATTAGTATTCCTACACAGAAGAATGAAATGATTAAACCACTTTACTAAAGGAAGTTAGATAATTATCACTTTGAGATAAAAAGCTTTCCCATTTCAAATTTAGATTTTTTGTTGGATAATATTATTAGAATTCAAATAGAGTTTTTATTTATTTCATTCATTCACATATTCTTATTTGTTCTTTATGTTTATTATTATTTTTTAGTTTGACTTGCCAATAGTTCTGCCATCATCTTGATAGTATATTACTTAAATTTATGACAGTTTTATTGCTAATTATATAATATAAAATTTAAACAAAATAATGTAAGCATCATATGAGAAAAATTTTTTTGCACTATCACCCCAATGTGAGTCTTCTTTCTAATGCCTTACCACTTATTTTTCTTCCACATGTTTTTTGAAACATTTTCATACCTAAATATATTTCCAAAGAAATCTGAAGTTTAAATGCATACATGGTATTATGCTTTTGTTCTTTTGTTCTTTTTCACTCTATCACATTCGTTATGGAGATAGTGAGAAAAGTCCAGTGTTTCATAACATTGACTCTGCCATGAGTTATCAACCCGTTCCCCGAATGTTGGGCTTTAGTCAGTTTTCACTTTCTGCCATCACAGTGTTGAATGAATATTATTCAAAGAGCCTTCCTGTGGACATGAATGACTGTTTTCCTCTCCAGGGTACTGAAGGTATAATTACTCCCTCACAGCACATTACCATTGCAATTTTAATAGATATCAACAAACTACCTTTCAAGGTACTAATCAACATCTGTCATCAGAATACTTTATGCTAATGCTAGAGAGGGCGATTCGCATAAAGCCTTTTTTGTGTCAATAATGACTTGTGGAAAACAAAATTATATTTCATTTATATTCATCAGATTATTGAGGGTGAGAATCTTTCAACAGGATTACTGCCTAACTACATATTTAATTGCCTGTTCATACCCCCATAGGTTTCTCTATGTTGCTGTTTGTCTTTCTTGCTGATTTATAGAAAATATGAATACAATCCTTTATTTCAGGTAGTGTAAATATTTTTTTTTAATATTTATTTTTTAGTTATCGGCGGACATAACATCTTTGTTTTATGTGGTGCTGAGCATCGAACCCGGGCCGCACGCATGCCAGGCGAGCGCGCTACCGCTTGAGCCACATCCCCAGCCCCAGGTAGTGTAAATCTTAACTTTTTGATACTGAGCTTTAGTACAATAATGCTCTCAGTGTAATAATCCATAAACTACAACCACATTGTGCAAAATAACCTTCCGGACCAACATGGATCATTTCAGTCCAGGCAAAGCCCTGGAGACATGCAGTCTGGGAAATGTGATTTGTTTTCTCTGGTTCCTTTTGACTCAGATATAGAACAAGCTTAGGTATCAGTCTTGCTCTCATAAGAACTTTTTCCTATTTAATAACTCAATCCCACGCAAAGGAAAAAAAACTATCTCTGCATTTGAATCTTGCATTTTTCACTGTTAGTCTTCAGACAGAGGATGTTTAGTGTACAATAAATTTAAGTTCCTCTATGTTTCTAAAAGAAAGTCCCAACATTTATAAAGACCTTTATAAGAATAAAAGATATTACAAGACTTTGAGACTGTTTTTTTGAGCAACACTGGTTTTTCTTCATACTCATTTAATATTCCATATGAGAAAGTAATTAAGAGGGAAAAAATCCACACACATATACACCTGTTTTCTGTCCATTGGACCCTTGCAACAAAACCCTTGCAACAAGTAGAGAAAAGATACTCACTTGCCATCTTTGAACCAGTGGATAACAGGAAAGGGAGTGCCTCTGACCTGGCATTCAATGGTGGTGTTGTGGTTGAGGACAACTGAGACTTCATTTGGGAAACTGGCACCTATTATGGTGGGTGGAACTTGAACAAAGACATTTTATCATGAAAATCTATTATTTAGCACAAAGAACTGGGGAAATGAAGCATATAGTCAATGATTTCTACAGTATTTCAACAAGATCTCAATCCCTTTTCTCATTACACCTGTGTACCCAACTGTTAAATTCAAATATAGGAGTATATTCATGAAATATCTGCTAAAGGACAATTATAAGAATCATAATGGTATAGGGTTTATTTAAGGGTTTATGTGAAGGAGGAGCTCAGAATGTGAACCATGACATTCATATAATATGCTATTGCTAAGTATTTTAGATAATGAATGGCATAATCAATATATCAATCTAATTTTTAAATTCTACATGTCATATGGTCATGTCTACCTTTGTCTCTTTTAAAGGACTCTAGGTATGAGATATAGCATGAAAAAAAATGCTAGTTTTTATTCTTGGAATGATGAAACCTATTAAAGAGCTCCTGTACATTTCTCTCACTACCCAATCCTCCCCTTTGCACTATGCTAAGGTGGTGTTCATATACAGAAAGTGACCAGCCACTAAAAGGGTTTCAGTAGGGAAAGAGTGTGGTGTGATCAGACATGTTTTCAAACCACACTGGCTGCTTAGTGAAGAATGGATTAGGGTGGTAAAGAGTGGATGCAGGGAAGCAGTTAGGGGGCTATTTATTACATTAATTAACCTTATAAGTGAATTATGTTTTCACAGTGGAATGGTAAGCCAACAGATAACATAGAATTAGGAAGCAGACATGACAAGACATAGGAAGATTTCATGAGTTGGGGAGAGGATAGTATGAAGGATGAGTCCAAGGTTCTGGAAGAGGCAAGTAGATGGATGGATGGGATGTGCAGGTCACCATGAGGGGACCCTGAAGACAACCAGAACAGAGGTTCACCGGGAAATTTCTGTTTGATAAACCACTAAGGCGTTCAATGATCTATAACTAAGAAGTTCAGGTCAAGATACCATGGAGAAGTCTGGGCATCTATCCTTAAATGAAGAGAAACCTGAGCTGAAAGTAAAAGTTTGGGAGTCAGCACGCAGATGGAATTCAAAGTCAAGGGTGGAAATGAACACGGAGAAAAATAATGCCAGTGTGAACAGTGATAAGAGTTACTTAATCTGTTTCTATAGCCTATCCTTACATATAAGGATGGTAACTTGGAGGGAAAATGCAATGTGCTTCAGGCTTTGAAGCAACTAAGGAGAGGAATCATTTTCATGTGCAGTTTATGAATACTAATGTTTTATGAGTGCTTTTAAAGCAGTATCATTTCTAGATCTCACTTCTACTAGAGACTCAGAAATTCTATGTCCATTTTGATGAGCAAAACATGGGAAAAGGAGAAAATAATTTTACCACCAAGTGAATTTTAAATATGAAATATAATTTTAGAAACTATAATTATAAAATTTATGATTGCCGTTAAAATATTTTATATCCTAATTTATAACAGTGGCTACCCACTCTCAAAATTCTTTTTCCAATCTCAGCATTCTTTCCCTGCTCTCAGATTTCTCTTCCCTGGAATTATTGAGTTGCAAGAACAATTAGAATGCAGAGAAAATGGATTTGCCACCTTCTTCAGTTCAAGGGCCGCCTAGCGGCTTCTACAGACATTCTCAAAATGAGAATATATGTCACACTCTGTCACATAGCTACTTACACAAATCACTACTTCTCTATAATTAGTTCCCAGGCACGCATTTCCTGCTCATCTACCTGGAGAAATTGGTAAAAGTAATAATTTCCTATTTTGGACAAGCTAGTACCCTTTGGGTGTATGTGATACTTTGGGGTATATGACTCGAAGGTATCTCTGTATTCTAAGTAATACAACTTTCTGTATCATATAGTACCAGTTAAAATTAAAGACAAAAATAATGATCAAATGAAACAAATGGGATTTCTTCTATCAATTCATTTTTTTTCTCTCTTTACTTTGTTACATAGTCAGCTCCGCACTATGTCAAAAGTGCATCTGGATCATAATATTTCAAGAAATGTTTTCCTTACCTAGTACATCAATATTGAAGTACTTCTGAGAAGTGCCTGCAATATTAATCGCTTTGCAGGAATATTGTCCTGCATCTTCTGCAGTGGCTTTGAAGAGCTTTAGCATCTTCCCATTGTTCACGATCTGAACAGTGCTGCTTTCCGTCACCTTTAAGGGCCAAAATGGTCAGTGCTATTTCCAATTCTAATAGAAATGCATAATTAGCAACTGAAGTAAAATTTTAATATTACTATTAGTAAATCCACATCTGAATCATTTATTTCAGGCAGAGAGACAAGAAATTACACACATTTGGATGCCTCTATTTACCTGGACATCATCTTTATACCACGTAATGATGGGTGATGGAGTACCTTCCACTTCACAAAGGAGACTGGTCAGCTGGTTTACCAACACTGACACGTTTATTAAGTGTTCTCTGTCTTTAATTAATGGAGGAACTGCAAGAAGAGAGGAGTCATAGCAGATTTTTATAATAAGTGTCATTTTTATTACATTATACCTATATTATAAAGTTCTTTAGAAGGCAAATTTTGAGATGGTTGATGGCTAGAAAAGCTAGTCAGAATTAAGCATTTGTTTCTTATAAAATGAAAGTTTTGATTAATATAAGTGTAAACTTTAATTGAAAAATTTGATTTATTATTTCAGGTTTTTTAATTCAGGATGAAATTCAGGATAAATTTACGGAAGAACCTATATATTTCAAATAACACTGAAAATGCAAGGGTTTTAACTTAGGTTACATGAACCTTATTACTGATGAAAGTGAATATTGCTCAGTATCTATGAAAGCCAATATTCATCAAATTTGAAAATATACAAACCTTTTTACTCATGCAATGTGGCATCTATATAAAATTTTTACTGGAAGGGTTACTACTAATAGGAAACAACTGCTGACAACTTCAATACTCATCTTTACAGAGAAAGGTTAAACAAATCATTGTGTATCCACACTGTGGGGTGCCATACATAAGAGTTATGAATATTTCATAATTGCAAAGATAGATTGTTTAGATATACTAGGTACAGAATAACAGGTATAATGTTCTACTCTGTGTGTACTTTTTAAAATTATTATTATTTTTTAGTTGTAGTTGGACACAACACCTTTATTTCACTTATTTTTTTATGTGGTCCTGAGGATCCAACCCAGGGTCTCGCACGTGCGAGGCAAGTGCTCTACCACTGAGCCATAACCCCAGCCCCTGTGTGTACTTTTTATAAGTAAAAGATAAAATATTATATATTCATATTTCCTTATGTAATGATTGAAATGTCTCCAAGAATTCAAACACACACACAAAACTGGTAACTTTTCTTTACCTCTGGAGAGGCAAAGTGGATGGCTCAGCTCAGGGCCCAAAGAATTTTACTATGTGTCTTTTTCTTCCATTTGAATTTCAAATGATGAAAAGTCACAATAAAGAATTATGTGAAATTTTAAATCAAATAAAGATTGCAATCAGATCACCAGTTTTTTGTTTGACGACACATCTGTTCACATCAATGCTAAATAATACTACATTGAAGAAATAATTCAAACATACAACAAATGAAAATGGCCACAGACTTATTTATATGATCTTAAATTAATATTGTTATCCATATTTACCATGAACTTTGAGGGTGTATTTTCTTTCTGTGGTTCCAGCTTCATTGACTGCCACACAGATGTATTCTCCATTGTCATATGGTGTAACTGAAGCGATAACCAACAATGTGCCATCCTCCAAGATGGAAACACCAGGCTCTTTGCCAGTCAGCTCTCTACCATTACGTAACCATTTGATGGTTGGTTTAGGAGTCCCTTCAAAAGAATTTTTTTTTTTACAAAAGTTAGAAATAATTATTAAATATATCAAGAATGACACCTTTTGTTATGACTATAATTTGTGCCATTAGGTCCTATGTTACTTTCAAGGTATTTCTCCTGGCATCGATACTCAAAGAGATTATGGTGGTTCATGTAGCTGATCAGCCTTGAGGTCTGTGGTTCCTAGTGTAAAATTTGATGAAAGCTATTTTTATGAAAACACTCAGATGATAGTAAGCAAAGCATTTTCTTGGTGAGTTCACAGTGACCAGTGTTGGGGGTACTGTAGTGATCATATTGACTAGCTATGGGGAGAATTTCAGAGTGAAATGAGACACAGAAAAAATATGTGACATGAAGATTGCCAAAGCAAACAGACAGCATAAAGGATACACAGAAATGGTGTTTTATAATTCACTTTAGGTCTAATATTGTAGGTGGGAGGAAGTTCTACTATCCATATGAATCTTCTGGAGATATCATCTGTTAAACAAAGAGAGTAGCTCAATTCTTAAAAAGAAGGCTGAGAAAGCAGTGAGCAAAATTGCTTTTCCTAGACTTATTTATGACCAACAGAGTGAATAGAAGTGATGTGCTTGTGGGTAAAAATGACAAAACTATATTAGAATGTGTAATAGAGCAAAAAGGAATATTGGAAACCAATGCGATTCTGTATTAAGAATGTATTTATTTAACAAGGTGCAGGCACTCTTCTGAACACTTCAAAATTTATTTAATTCTCATAAAATTAAAAGAAAACACATCCAATAAAATTAATATGATTCAATATAATATTGTTAATAATCTTATATTAAAGGTAATAAACCCTTAAAAGATGAACTTAATCCTGTACACACAAAAAAAATGGGAGAAATACACAAAAAGTGTCACTGAGGCTAGACTCAAATTGAGTTAAAGTCTTATAAAAGTGACTATGAAAGTTGTATTTATGAAAAAAATAAAGCAAAAGATTGACCTCTTTAATTGTGCTTATCATAAAATGTTGACTGATGAGAAAAAGAAGATAAAACAGATGGACTCCAGGCATCTGTCCTGGTTTTTGAGGAAAAAAGGACCTATAATCATTTCCTTTCGTCCCGCTCATCCCTTTATGGACCTCACTCAGACTTCTTAGGTAATATTTGTTAAATTAACAAACAAGAAGGGAGAAGCATTATCAAGATGAAATGTACACTATATCTCCGAGTATTAAATACCTTTTGCAGGACATGGGAATGCAATGCGTTGATTGGCCAGTCTTTCTTGGAATGGAATGTTAAAGGGAGGCTCTAGATCTTCCATTGTAGGTGGTTCTGGTGGAAAAAGGAATGGGTTACCACAGGTTTTCCTTGGGCAATTTCAAACTCTCAAGGCATCATCGACCACCTGTATCGATGGCTGCTTTATTTCTTGATTCTTCTTTTAAATACGATTCATATTTCCAGCTGACAGGTCTTTCTACCTAGATGGGATCCAGGGATCTAAAACTTTGGAGTTTCCCAAAGAAAATGCACTATCTCATGCTTCTCATGATCCTGGGATGATTCTCTTATTCCCTCAGTTAAGGCATTACAGTCATTTTTCTGTCTTTCTCCCTTACTCCTGACCTCCCCATCTATTCAATCACAGGGTACCACATATGTTCACATATCTGTATATTCTTTTGTATGCTTGAGATCCTGCTTACTTCAAGCCCTTCAAACCTCAGTCCATATATTATGTATAGACTATACATAATTCTACATGGCCCCCAGAATACTCTCCTAATAACACAAATTTCATTGTTGGCTTTTCTAATGATAATCATCACTATTACTCATTTTGTCTATAGGATATTTCAGACCTGCTCTTTCTCCAATGTGCCAACCAGTACATCCTCTCCTCTCTTTCTAAACAGTCTCCACATCTTCTCATTGATTTCATGAAGAAATTCTGCAGTTATTCTTGAGACACCCATCTTTTTCACTCCCCACAGCCCATGTCTCATTGTGCCTGAGGAGTTCCTTTCCTCTTTAATTTTTTAGACCACTACCTTTTTTACGCCAGTCCAAATACCACCATCTTTTGCCTGAACTACTGCAAGAGTCTGTTATAGCCATTTTCCCTTACATTTACTATCCAAACTGTTTTCCTACAAAATAATGATCTTTTAAAATTCCAAGTCAGGTACACAACTTTCCCAGTTACAACCCCTCAAAGTCTTTTCTCAGCATCTACAATTAAGCGTACGCTCACCCATCTGGGTTCCTAGGTAAAAGATGATCTAACACATGACTTTGCCCCCAGCTTCCTCTCAAGCTACTTAGTACTCAGTCTGGAATACAGCCCTCTGGCCTTAATCGAGACTTGATCCCAGTGTCTCTAAAATTTCACACATTCTCCTCCTTACATCTATGTCCACATGGAAGGTTCTTTTTACCTTCTTCCAGAAGGCTGCCTACTCATTTCTACCCACTCCCCAGGGAAGCCTTCTCTGACTTGTCTTTCCATTAATAGCTCATAGAGCTTCTTCTAGCATTTCATGATGGCACTGGTCAGCCTGCAATTAAATACTTAGGAGATATGTGAAAATATTATATAAACATCTACCTTTTTTCATTAGACTATAAGCATTAGCATTCAATACCATTTGTTGAATGAATGATTGAATGAATGAATTAATTGGACATGTTCTCCATTAGTTGTCCTAGTCACCCATTCAAAAATAATTGCAGTGTGCCATGTACTAAGTATTATGTAACTGTGCTAAGTACTATCCCGGCTTATCTTTTCCTTTTGTCTTTACACTGGAATACAATGTGATAGGAATGCTCTTTCCCTAATTCCCACATGGCTGGTTCCATCTAGTTAATAAAATCTCACTGTAAATATCACTTGGTAAGAGAAGTACCACCTGACAATTCACAATACCATCCTATTCTGCGTGCTGCATTTTTCTTGATTTGTAGTTCTTGTTTCTTCATTTGCTTGCTTCCTGTCTATTCACACTAGAATGGCTCATAAAAGCAAGGATTTTGCCTTTATCTCTACCGTTTCACTACTGCCTAGAACATGACAAACTCCTGGCAGAAGTTCGATAAATGTTTATTGCTTGAAAGAATAAATTGAATATTTAAAACTTCAAAATAAGACCAACATTAATAGGAAAGCAGTAGACGTCAGTTTTCTGGGTACTGGTTTAGAGTTCATCCTGACAAGGGGAGGTGAAATCCTATTTTAACTCTGCCCACAATTTCTTCCAAACTAAGGAGTAACTAGATAATAACAGGACATTATCTAGAAATATTTTCATTACATACGTCATCTACAGCAACTTCATTTTCAACAGTAACATTTGATGCAGGTTTAGTAAGTATGTTACATTTCCTTCTAGAAAGGTTCTCCTTTCAGAGTCACCAAAGTTATATGGAAATCATCCTAAAGTGATCACAGACTATTCAAAAATATGCATTCTGTATAGACTCAGAATTTTCCTTTATTCTCCAACCCCACCACACATATATTGTCCTGTGCCCCCAAATTACCTTGCACATGTAGGATTATCTCTGCTTCATCACTGCCTGCAATGTTGGTAGCAACACATGTATATGTGCCGGCGTCTGAGGGTACAGCTTGGTTGATGCTTAACATTCCATCGGGATTATTAATGTGCCGCACACCATCAACCAGCACGGTACTACCACCTTTAAACCAGGTGATCACAGGAAGAGGTGACCCTTGAGCATTACATGGAATATCCACCCTTTGACCAACTTGGACCTTCATGTGTTTAGGACCATTCTGTATCTTTGGAGAAACTGGAAACAATAATTAAGAGTTAATAATCCAACTCTTTAAAAATCCTTTCCTTTTCTAACCCTAAATGAGAGCCTCTTAGCAAGATGTAGCGTGAAAAAGAGGAGTCATTCAAGATTTGGATGACTTACTAGGTGTGTTATCTAGGGTAAGTCAACAAACTAATTGAGGCCTTTTTTTTTTTTTAATAATCCAGGCAAAATAACAATACAAGAATTGTAGGAAATAATAAACACAAAATTCTTAATGCCAGACTTGAGGAATGGTAAGCATTTAAAAGTGTTAAGTTTCCTTTAATGTATAAATAATTTGAGGTTTTAAACCCTCCATGGCAAAGTAGATAATTTCTATAACATAAGAAAGTAAAACAGAAAGCATTTCTGTCCATATGCTCAGTTTTTGTTCTCTTTGTTGAAAAACAAAGAAAAACTCTCGAATAGCACTTTCTCAATTTTGAAGAAGAAAATCACACAGAACCTTTACCATTTCCCTTTATCCATCTACCTTTAGAAATTTAAATGGGGTAGTCTATCAAAACACTGGAGAAAAAAATTCTTGGTTTCCACATACATGCATTATGTGGAATCAGCTGAGTCTCAATGATCTAATTACAATTTATGTACCATTCATTCCCTAGAAAGTCCTATTCATCTGTCCTTTTAAATATTTAACAAACACTTTCTAAAATTGTCACTCAAAACAACCTTTTAAGTTTGATAGTATTACTATCATCATTTTATGAGAGAAGAACTAAAGAGAGGAGCAGTTAGGTAATAATGCCTCATGCCCTAGAGCTAGTAAAAGACAGCTTGTCATCTGATGTTAAATGCCAAGGTCAACAGGGCACTACTATAGCACACTGATCTGAGAGCAAAATCAAGTTACTGCTGCCTGA
Source organism: Spermophilus citellus (assembly GCF_964194105.1). Lineage (NCBI taxonomy): Eukaryota > Metazoa > Chordata > Mammalia > Rodentia > Sciuridae > Spermophilus > Spermophilus citellus. Next base: position 148,679,302 of record NC_138187.1, read on the forward strand.
GACAATTTCTTCTGACATCTGAACACCTGGAATCTATACTGTGCCTGGCATAGTGTGTGCACGCAGTGTGCTGAATCATCAAATGACTGGACTGTGATACTGTGCAGAAGAGAGAGTTGGGAAGTAGACAGAGTCACAGGAAGCAGACATTTTCAGTTGCAGGGCTCTTTAAATATTGAAATGACCACTTAAAAACTATTAAATTCTTCCTTGAGAATCCAGCTAGCTTCTCCCAGTTTAAACACATTTTCTGCTTTATATCAACAAAGTCTTAAGTGACCATGGACATCTAGAAAAATGGAGAACCAAATATTTAATGCAGTTCATTTGCAAAAAGGAAAAAGAGGGAAGTCATTTATGGATAGTAGATAAACATTCTGGAGTAAATGAAAGAAAATGATGAGTCTCGTATTTTAGAAAGTATTTCTTAATCACTCTCCATACAACCTGTAATGATGAAATGAACTGGGATGTGGGTTTTCCTGTGTCCCATCCACAAGTTATCTTAGGACTTTAAGACTCACCATGGACACTTAGTTTAACAGCCTGCGTCACATTTCCGGCAATATTTGTTGCAACACAAAGATACATGCCACTATCAGAAATGCGTGTCTCAGTGATCTTCATAGAACCAGAAGGGAGGAACGTGTGTCTGAAAGGATAAACCACACGTGAGACATTGGCACATGTGAATTCCAATAACCCCAGGCAGCCACACTTCACTGTGGAATACTCTGCAAACAATTCCATTCTTCCAAGCACTATAGAACGCCATCTAGACGCTACAAAAGATGAAAATTCTCATAATTACCTTGTGTGATGTTTTTGCAAACCAAAACCATTTTTGTTTTCTTGTATATAACCTAATTGTCTAAAGTTATCAAATAATTGTACATCTTTCTGCTTTCTTAAATTGCAGCTAAACAAAATGATTTTTGTATATTTTCATAGATTTTGAATTTATCTTGAACATTTTATTATTTTTTATGATACTTCACAAAATAGTGTGTTAAAATAAAAGTTTAAAAAGTACAGATATTTTCGTATGTTCTTTGAATAGATTCTTCCTATCAAATAATAACATAGTGGCTAAACAAGGTCTACATCTAAAAATGTTAATATGATAACATTAATGTAATGTTAAAATAATTGCACATAATTATATATACATTGTACATACATGAAAACACTTTGGGGAGAGTGAAGAGGTTAGATAGACCTAGGTAATATCAAAATTCCTTATAAAGCTCAAATGAAGCATGCTACTGATCCAGAAATGCACAATTGGATAAATAGTTAAGGACAGAGACCTCTAAACAGACTTAGGCATCCTGAGAACAGAGGACTTAATATACAGTGTCAGAGGTAATATTTTAAAAGGTAAAGAAAAGACTGATTATTCCAAATGTCATGGGGCAATTGCCTTTCTACATGGGAAAAAAAAACAAATAAAATTAAAACACTACCTAATACCAAAAACAAAAAAATTCAAATAAAGTCCAAAATGTGAAAACTGAAATAAAAAAACAGGAATAAAGCATAAGAGATTGTGACTACAATCTTTCTGAAGACACAAAAAGTACAAATTAAATTAAAAAATACATTAATACATTGTTTCTTAAACATTTAAAACTTCTGTATAATTAAAGACACCATACTTAAATAAACATAAAACCTTAGCAATAAACTAAGAGAAGATATTTGCAACCCATAACAATACACAAAATATTATTAAAGAATACCAAATTTCTACATTCAATAAGAAAAAGACAAATCATAAGAAAACTGTGCAGCCAATTTAAAGAAGGAATTCACAGATAACACAAAAGGCCAATAAGCAGGTATTAGTGTTCATAGCTCACTTGAAGCCATCTCATGAAAATTAAAACTGTAAGATGCATTTCACATCCATCTGCTGGAAAAAATATTGAAGTCAGTCAATGCCAAGCGTTCATTAGAAAGTGAAAATGGACCTCTCTGTTCTGCTCACGGAAAGGAAAACCAAGACTGCCCCTTTGGAGAGCAATTTAGCAGAGTCTGCAAAGCTGGAAATAGGGATGGTTTTGACCAAAAATGTAGTTCTAACTATAGGTCCTAAAAAACTCATGCATGTGTATACAAAGAGACAGATAAAAAGGTATGTTTGTAAAAAGAAAAAAAGAATAAACAATCTATAACCTCTATGAGTGGGGGAATGGATAAATAAAATGTAGAATATGCATATGCAGTTAAAACCAATAAACCAGCTCTAAATGAATAATAGTGGATAAATGTTGACATAACCGAGCAAGTCATAAAATAATAATATATTCTATGCAACAGTGGTAAATTGAAAACAGGCACATACACAAAAATTAAAAACACAGAAACAGTTTTCTGTACTGCTTAAGGATATGAGGTATGTCTGCCCCAGGTAGAGAGAAAAGAAATTCTTACTGGGGAAGAGAACAGAACTTCAAATTTAATATTGCTTTTTTTTAATTAAAAAATATTCACTAAAGATTATTTTTCAGAGCAGAAAGTGTAGCTCAATGGTAGAATGCTTGCATGTACAAGGTCTGTGTACTATCCCCAGCATCACAAAAGTTTATTGTTTTCAAAGAAATAGTAAAATTATAAAGTATATAAAGTATTCATTTTTTTCTCACCAGTGGTCTACATCCAAAAATGTTATATGATAAAGTGGTAAAGGAAACTAACATGAATTCATACCTTGATAATTCTATGTCATGAGTCTGACAAATGATAGAGACTAATTCTTATTCCACCAGTGACTTACGTCATGATATTGAATTTAAATGGAAATTGAGACCCAGAGACAGAGGATGTGAAATGTACATGATCTTACATAATCCCCTCAATCCCCATTGTGTAGACAGGATATAAGAGGCTCAGAGAGACCCCTTAAAAAATTGCCAAAAATTTCGAGCAAGCTTTAAGTGGTAGAGGTAAGTTTAAAGTCACTCCCGGATGGCAACGAAGGTGCTATTCTTAAAGCTCTGACATGTTTTCTGTCATGTCACTTTAGCCTATCAAATAAGGGTTTAGTCAAGAAGATTTACAAAACCATCTAATCAAAGTCAAATCCTAGAGTCATGGTGCCTGATACTTTCTCACTCCTGTGGAATTGGCAAAATTCTGTGCTCTACACACTTTGGGCTGACAGGGATCTACAACAAATCTTAATAACTACCTTGTAAAATGTACCAGCAGGAAATTATGGCAAAGCCGAGTCTTAGCATTTTCTTCCATTAAAGAGCAATTTAGAGGGCTGACACAAGTGTAGATCTTAAGTTACATTTAAAAAAAAACACTATTATTTTTCCTTTTAACTGTCCATATAGGACTGTGCTCAGGCTATATCCTTTTGCCAGGTGTTTAAGACCAAGTTGGTCAAAACTGACCTTGTTCCTATCTACTCTTAAGAGTCAGCTGAGATCCCTCAGAGATCAATCACTCTTGGGACTTGGGTGAAGCTTCTTGGCTCCTTTAGCTTTCCTCTACACGGTTGCTATCTACAAGGTTGGGTCAGGGTCCTGCTGACCATAGATGGCTTCTCTTGGAAGCATCAGGGACATTTCCCTCTCCAATGACCCTCCTCTTTGCTGAATGTGCGCTGGTTGTCTTCCTGTTCTCTAGGGTTGTGGTTGAAAGCTGGGTCCTTGTCCCCAGTGCCAGTCCAATACTGAGGACCCAGTTTTGAGAAAAAGGAAAAGAAGGTTTACTGCTTTGCTACCAAAGGAGAAACACAGAGGACTCCTTTCCCAGAAGCTGTGATTCTGTTAATCAGCAGGAACAGGTACCTATATTTTCTGTAGTCTCAGATGTAGATGTGAATTAAATGTAAAAAACTTTTTTTTTTCCAGACATTTGAAAACTTCAACAGGCACAGCTATCTTCCCCAAACCTTTGTTTCTATGTGTTGTGATTTCCCACATCTCTTACCTTGGGGAGAATGGTGAGATGAGCTGGGTCTCTTTGGCCCAGGTAATTGTGGGTGGGGGCAAACTCTTCACCTCGCATGGAAGAGTCACCTCCTCCCCTGCAAGGACTGAGATCTCAACAGGCTTATCCTGGGACAGTCCTTGTTGGTCTCCAAACACTCTGGGCCTTACTAAAATAAACACACGTTAGGGACGGGACACCTTATATTGCAAAGAAAGAATATTTTAATTGACATTAAAACATGAACTACTAATGTTCTTAAGTAATTTATTTTTTAAAAATGTCATTTATTCCCAAGTTTCAGGGCATATCTAAAACTTTCCATTAATACTTCCATGGTGAGAGCTGAAAGGAAAATGAGGAGCAAGCCGAAATGTCCGTTTAAAGGCTTCCCTCTGTAAAAGTGACCTGTCCTAGCAGAGCATCACCCAAGACACAGCTGGGCTTTGCCAGAAGTTTTAACTAAGTGCTGTTACTGAAGAGGGTTGTGTGTAATATGCATGCTTCTTGGGAGAACATCATGACATTTCCCCCCAAAGACTATATAATTACATTCCTTAAAATCAGAACCTAAGTAGAGGTGATTCTGGTTGGCAGAAGCAATGCTTTTGTTGTAAATAATAATAATAATAATAATAAAAGAAGAAGAAGAAGAAGAAGAAGAAGAAGAAGAAGAAGAAGAACAACAACAACAACAACAACAACAACAACAACAACTGGGGGAAGCAGTTTGCTCTGGGGTATGGCCGCCTAGTATTGGTGCTCAGGAAAGAACTCAGAGGGTTGGCCCAGGTGGAGTGTCAAGGGACGTCTGCTCCAGACCTCTCACCATAGACAGTCAGCTGCACCTTCCTCTTGGCATAACCAGCTGCATTGGTGGCCGTGCAGATGTACTCTCCACTCTCCTCGCCACTCGGTGACACCACATACAGACTTCCATCAGCCCCTGCAGAAAACTTAGCACTGCCGGCTGAAATCAGCTCTCCTTTCTATAAACACAACAAAGAGCCAGAGTTTTAAAAAGATACTGAAGGAGTGACTTCATGTCTGGAAGACAAAGAGAAAGAAAAACATCTCCAAGCGGGGGGAAACCTAGAATTGAAAAATGCTAACTAAAAGAGAGTTATTTTTATGAAAAAGAAGACCAAAGAACTAAAGGTGGTATTTCTCTATACCAAACCATGGCCTTTTTATTCCAGAGCTACTTAAAAAGGGACAGAATAACAGTAGTCAGAAGGGATCATAGCAGAGCTCTGCCAGGCTCCGTTCTGAATACTTATATAATTTAACTATTCCAAAACTCACAACAACCTTACCAGAAGGAACTAGCTCAACCCCCATTTTACAGTTCAACATAATATAGCACAAGAAGAGGGGAGTGGAAAAAAAACCTGCCCAAGATCACGAATCAAGTCAGTGGTAGAGCTGGGATTGGAATCCCAGGAGCCAGTCTTTGGAGCCCAAATTCTTAACATTGATGTTTGGCCCCAGCACAAAGGCCATCTGGGAAGATTTCATTTTTGCATTTTCCTTAAAATGTGTCAAATTTCTGCTTGGTGCCAGACACTGTGCCAGTTGGGAATCAGCATTGCCATTGTATATTTGTGTACAGGATATGAAAATGTTAACCTTCTAGTTTTTGTATAAATGTTAACAAAAACTTCTCCATATTTTGGATTTCTACGTGGATACAACTGGATGGTAGGCAAAGCACCTGGGTTATCATTCTGACTGTGCAAATGTCACATTTCATTATGATATCATTATTTGATGCCTCTTTATATCTGCCAGATCCTTCTGAGATGCATCTACATTGTTACATGGAGGGTCCTTAGCACATTGAAGCATATCAGCCCAGCCACAGAGAAAACCAGCTTAGCGAAGCCCTGTATCAGCTTCTTTCCCGAGTCTCATTCCCTCACTCTCCTCCAGGGATCAGTTTCCAACAGAACTTCACATTCTGCTCTTCAGGAAATACCAACAGATGTACCGTTTACCTTGGACCAGACGATAGTGGGTTTGGGAATTCCACTTGCTTTGCATGGTAAGGTTACAGGAATGCCTTCGATTGTACTGAGGATCTGCTGCCCATGCTGAATGGTTGGCAGAACTGAAAAGGAAAGTGAGATTCGGAATCTGAGCACCTGTTCTTCCTTTTGGTGTCACATCTTTAAAACTGAACATTATCAGTTTATATTTAACATTTAGAAACTGAGCAATGATCTAATATTTCCTGATAAGGAGAGTGCTCAACAAAGAAAATACAAGAATTATGATCTCAGCAAGTTTAATACAAACTTAAAATCAAGTATTAAGTGATGTCTAATACTCTGACCTTCCTAACAAAAATAAAAGAGAACTGGAGAAAGATCATTTTTTCTTGGAAGCCCAAGATAAAATTACACCCAAAGAGTTATACATTCAACAAATATCTTTGATCATTGCCCATTATCCATTAAGCTGAAGTGAGCTGATAAACTCACCTCCAGAGAAGTGGGCTGTTTCTCTACCATATTAATTATCTGTCTATCCACAAGAGTCACCTAGTGGGTTACTAAATTTAACCTTGGTGGAAAAGAATTCATTTCCTTAAAAGGTTCAACAGGAAAACTTGAGAGACCTTAGAAGTTTACATTTAAAACTCTAAAATACAGGATGATAAAGTCAGTATTTTTCAGTAAAAAGAACAGCATACCTTTGTCTTTAGAAAGCAACTGAAGAATTAGTATTACGTGAGTAGAAGGAAAAGGAAAAGGAAGAATGTTAATCACTCCCTCTTAGGTGAATGAACAATTCATCAGAACCAACTCGTTCATACAGAAGTGATCCATACCCAGTGTTCTGAAAACAATGATTTTTCTTAAAGAAGCTTCTATGCTTGCTATATCCCAGATACTTCCTTTGCATCTTCTGGGAAGATGTGGTGGCACTGCTCCCTGGAGCTCAGTCACTCACAGTGTCTTTTGCTTCAAATCAAAATTTTCCAGATCTGTCACGCTACCCTAGAATAGAGCTTTGCTAGAACAGGAGGTACCAGAGACTCAGAGACTTCAGTGTAAAAATTCCTTGGAAGGATTCAGTTAGCTATACTATTATTCATATTTTCCTATGGCTGGGATTATTCTTTAGATAATTTCTTCTTAAAGAACTGGCAGTAAAACTTCAGCCCTGAAAAAGAATGCCAGGCTACTCACTAAAGCAAGAAACTTAATTTCCAGAATCATTATGGAATATTCAACTTTCAAACATACTGTCAATTTGGGGCAATGTGGAGTAAGCCATTATTTTAACTCCATATTAAATTTGACAATAAAAATGAAAAGTAGCAAATTTAGGCCAGTCTTGAAATCTGATGACATATGGGTATGGAAGAAGCTTCTTTCCAGATTGTCAATCTACATAAAACAATATGACAATTAAGCTGTTTTGTCATTTTACTTTGCATTTATGTTTGCATCCACCCATTCATTCTTTTAAGAATTAGTCTAGAACCATGAGCATTCTTCAGAGTGGAGAGGTGGAATAATGGAAGAAAGCACTGCTAATGAACATAAACGTGGTATGAAGAAGCTGCTGCGGTGTATCACATCCATCGGCTAAATGATTACAAGGCTTAGTGGATGCCAAGGAGATGGGTTGATTTTTCAACCTCGTGGACTAAATTAGTAGCCCATTTTGGACCACAATAGATGAACAACTGCTATGAAATGAATTCTAAACTTTAAATTATTAAAATTTCTTGCATCATGATAAACCACATGGTTGATCTGTACATCTTCTCACCTCTCTGATCTAGCAGAACTCATACTATCACTCTTTCACTCAAGTGACATTTGGCTTCTGAATCCTTCTCAACACAATATTCTTGGCAATCACTAAGAAGCTAAAGGGAGATGATATGAGGGCGTTCTTACACTAAATTCTTATAATAACCCATAAGCACCCTCCAGGAAATCTATGGTCTGTTCTTTAAAAATGGTTACAAAACATCTCATCTGCCATTATACATTTACCATTTTAAGTCACTTTAATATTTCTTCAAATAATATTTCTTCAAGAACATCTCAGGTGAGGTTAGTGGATAGTTGTATAAAACAGAGAGAAGGAGAGAAACAGTCATAAAAAAGAAGATGTTCTGCATGCACTGAAAATTTCAGACCAAGCAAAACTTGGAAACTACTGGATTCCAGAATTTGTTTTAAATAAAGACCGAGTCAACTACTGAAATTAAGTATCTGTGCAACTTTCTTCCCCATGATATTCAGCCTTGTTTACAAATCTATTTTAATACTACCTTTTTTATTTTTTTCAAGAAAAGCACTGTGGTAAAGTTTTTAAAGAAAATATGCAAAAAAAGTCATGGTAATTTCTTACACGATTAAGTAGTCCCATATTTACTGGGATTTAAAACAACTGACAACTTCTAGTCATGGATGGGAAAAGGCTGCCTCTAGATTTTCTTATTTGTGATCTTTGTTCTTTAACATGCAAGATTGTTTGGTGTATATGAGGTGACCTTTAGAAAAGCTTAGGTCATCTCTAGCTCAAACACAAAGGGGTTATTAGGAAGGACATGCTTGTTGCACAACTGCCCCCACCCCAAATAGGCAATCTGGATGTAAAACACATTCAGTTTGCCTGAAATTAAGATGCATTTTTAAGCACAATTCTTTAAGAGCTCAGCTCACTTTTATCAATTAAGCACACCACTTACAAAAGCCCTTGGCCAGAGTCAGCTGATGACTCCCAAGAATGTCATTTTGTGTACACAAGAGAGGGAAATCTGGAAATAGCATTAACAATGTAGATATTGTTTAAGAAATATAAAATAACAACTAAGAGAGATATCTACTTCTTGTAATTAGAGGCACAGAATTATTTGAGTTATTTGATTAAAACATATGAGCCCAGCTTTGCACAAAGTTTGAAAATGATTACATGGGGTCTGTCTCTCTTACCATGCACAACCACAGAGGTAGTCTTATTATTGGCTCCGGCAATGTTACTGGCCACACAAGTATATTCGCCTCCGTCTTGAAGTCGGACTCTTTCAATATGGAGGCTCCCATCGCTGCGCACACTGATGTAAGGATTTTGGACCAGCTTAAAGGGATACAAAAAATCATGTTTAATTTACAAAGGAAGGATTTGTCTGAGCCCAAACCATATCTGCTCTTTTTTTCCCCCAATTGGGTTATTAAATATTTTATAAAACAACACAATATTTCAGTACCATTAATTTAAAAATAAGGAACATAAAAATGTTCCTGAGAGTGTATCAATTGCATTTAATCTTTATTTGCCTCCAAAACCTTGTCAGCTGAGGGATGAAAATATTATTGGAGAGTGGGTAACATAGGAATATTATTGGAGAATGGATAACATAGTAATTATGCCAGAGAAGGCCATGTTTTCAGTTAAGAATTATTACCTCTGTATCTGTACATTTAGCAAATTGCACACAGGATATATTAGTACTCAGCTAGAATCATCCTATGAGGGCATTTATGTATAATTGAAATATACTAACTTTTCTCAAGTTTTCAAGCAAATATGAACAGTTTTACAACTTTTTCCATGAAATGAATTCATTTCTAATAAGTACTGGAAGGAGAAAGTGGGTCTCAATACTCTAGAAATGGGAGGGAAAATGCTCTGAACTTGATTAACATGTATTGCCAAAGTTAGCATGTTCACAGAAAAACGTTGTGGAATTGTATGATATGTCTACATCCTATCAGAATCAAAAGTTATACACAAAAAATGATACACTGCAGGTCTACATTCTTAACTAGTTCATGATAATGTTTGAAGTTAATCATAAGAAAGATTACTATGTAAAATGAAAGAATTTTATGGGAATTTTACATTTTATAACATATTCCAAAGAAGGGTGTAAAATATTTAAATGCTATGAAAATGATATGAACTTTCATTTTTACATATTCTAAAAGGAATTTATTAGTGACACTGAACTTAATGTAAAATTATAAAAATCACACCATTGATTATTTCTTCAGTTTCTTAATCCCCAAATAATGAATGATAGAAACATGTTAACTATAAAGAAATGTTTTGGTACACTTATAAAACATTTTTGCATATTTAGTCAATTGATATTTCAGTAGTTGGAATGCATTACTCCTTATTCAAGAAAATTACAACTATAATTGCACACATTTAAAATGCTCTTACCATGGCCGAATTCTTAATCCACCGACGCTCTGGAATGGGATTTCCGGCCAGCAGAGTACAAGGCAAAGTAAGCTGCTGTCCTTCAATAACATTGGCCACAGAGGGGCTGATTCCGATAAGAGGAGCAACTATGTCAGAGAGAGTACAGGCGTTTTCAACTTCAGTGCACTCGAAGAAGGGCAAACTACTTTATAGGCCCAAATGACCTCTAGTTAAGCTATAAAAATTTGGGTTTTCAGGAACAACATTCTTAAATGAAAATAAGCATTGATTTCAAAATTGAGATCAATTCCTTCTAAGCAGAGGGAATGGCAAATGGATAGGTAATTTTATAGAAGAAAATCAAATGTGAATGTCTGCTGCCAGAAATGTCATGGCAAGAGACCTGCAGTGTGTCTAGCAGACAGACAGAGAGTGACAAAAGCAGTTGTGAAGGGAAAAGTGGAATCATCAGAATGATTTTTGATAAATATTTATCCCAAAATTGAGACTAGACTGGAAGGAGGGGGAACAATCAGGAGGCTGTTATAATCCCTCGAGTATATACAACAGTGGACTCTCCAAGATGGAATAGAAAAGAGATCCTGGAAATGTATCCTTTCTTAGAAACCAACGAGTAAGTTTAATGTAAATCAGAACAAAATCCCTAAGTGATTTTAATTGGAAAATTCAGGTATATGCAGACAAATGAAGAAAGACATGAATAAAAATTTATAAAAGGTTATTCATGAGGGGTGGGGTCCTAGGACAGAGGAAGAGTGTTTGCCTGGCATATGTGAGGCACTGGGTTCAATTCTCAGCACTGCATATAGATAAATAAAATAAAGGTCCATTGGCAACTAAAAAGAAATATTTTTAAAAAGGTTATTAATGAGAAAATACATTGACATTTAAAAATCGTATTGAAAGCTATTAAACAATGCAGTATTGAGGTACAAAATAATTATACAGACAAAGGAATACAAACTCAGTGTATAATCAAATAGGTATTATTTTAATCAATAAATGATATTGAGTCAAATGTCTGACCACTGGAAATAAACTACATTCTATTCTTACTTCACATCATACACACATATAATTCTTCATGGACTAGAATGATAAAACAGATAACCAGAAAAGGGGTGTGTGTGTGTGTGCGTGTGTGCGCACTTTCTCACAATTAGCCTTAAATCAATTTATTTAAATTGACCTTCATTTCTTGAAATGGAAAATGAGGAGTTTGGAACAATAAGGTTACTTGCCAGTCTCACATTCTATGAAATGGAGTAGAGGATAAAATTTTAGTCTAGTAATCAGGTCTTTCTCTAGTTAAAAATAAATAAATAAATAAAAGTGGCATAGGTGAAAGATGATGCAGTAAAGGAAGTCAATTAATTTAACTTACCAAGTCCTGTCACTGTTATCGTTGCCTGCGACTGGATCTTTCCAAACTGGTTTTCAGCCTCACAAATATAGGTTCCTTTATCACTTGCCCATAAGTCTGAAAAGAACAACTCATTTATTCACTCAATACCATCTCGGAAGCCTTAACTGTGTGACAGGCACAGTGCTGAGACCTATGGCTGAGAAGTATGGTACTGTAATCCATAGTTCCCATTGTGAGGGAGGATAGAGAGCGGAATCAGCAATCATCCCTCAGTGTGAAAATGCTTAAAGAGGTTGAAACAATGAGCCATGGAAACAGACAGGAGTGACTGCATGTGGGAGATGTAGAGAAAGATTCACATCAACGGTCATATCTGAGCTACACCCCAAAGAGTGGATGGAACAGAAAAGGACAGTCCAAACCACATGCAAAAGCATGGTTTGAAAAATCAAGGTCTGCTCAAAGAATGGAAAGCTGCACCACCAACTGGACCCTACAGCAACACCAACTGGGGGCCAATTGGAAAGGTTGCAGAGGAGATTGTTTTAGTTGGACCAGTTATTAGCAGAGTCGACTTGCATTTGGTAGAGTAAAACTAGAAAGGCAAAACATGGGGCATATTCACAAAAAGAACAATTACCCCAATCCCACAGGAATTTTAAAGGTCCAACCAGAAATTCATGGATTTGTCTTATAATTACATATGAACCTGACTCTGTTTAAGCAGAAGAAAACACTTCAGTGAAAATTGTTCACCATTGAAGAAATTCACTTTGCCAGCTTGAAGTCTGGGAGTCACTCATCCCCTTTAAGGGTCTGCATTTGGGCTGTTGAATTTGTGGTGATGGTATGTAAGCATGTACATCACGCGGACATTGTCAGGGTATTTATAAACTGACATACATATTACTTTAATATGGGTTACTTTTCCTTACTTTTCTTTTGTATTACATGTTGAATATTAAAATAATTTTCATTATGTAGGTAGAACAAATACATGATTTTTTTTCAAGATAACAAAATTTATTACAAAACACTTGGAATTAATGACAATATTGGGGACAATCAGGGTGGGGACTACTTAGCTTCAGGTTGCTGGGTGGTTCAGAGACTGAAGCTGAAACCTTATAAAGTATGGTTCTTATTTTGTGAGCAAAAGGGAAGACTTTAAACAGGGCCATGATTATAATCTTGTAAATATTCTAACCAAAACAAGTAGAGCTTAATTAATCGATGAGATAGAAACATACTTATTTGTAGAAAATATATTTCCTTTAACCTACTTAAGATAAAGAGAGCTCCTGTTCTTAGTTGGCTGATGGAGCTAACGGAAAAAGATCTTGAAAAAATTGGCATGTTGTCCAGTCTTCGCCATTTGATCCTTGGTTCGGGATAACCCTGAACATAACAGGGTAATGTCACATTTGAGCCAATTTCCATAGACACATCGGCAGGTTCTTGTATGAAAACTGGAGGTGCTGGAAGTTATTAAAAACAAACAAAAAAGTCATTATTACAGTATGTAAGAACATTAAATAGAAACTTAATATAAGTTTTCAAGACACTGAATTTCAATCAAATCATTATTTATAAAATATTATAAATTTACCCTTTAATCAATCGTTTCTGATATAAAAATAGCCTTGATATTTGATATAAAAATTTGCTTTATAACTGAATGGAGATAACCAGAAGTTCAACAATTTCCTTAAAGCAATTGATATAGAGAATTGAAATCCAGATCACCTTAAATAAAGAGAATCTTTCATTTTAGAACTTTGTTTTCAATTTTATGTTATGTTGCCTAAACTTGAAGACTTTCTTGTAAATAAATGGGCCATGTAATGTAATATTTTTGATACTTTACAAAATTTACTCCTTCTTACTGAATTTTAAATGAACTTGATTTATACCAGAGGTTTTCTTTATGAATCATTATCTGACAAGCTAATGGTATTTACTCCTAAATTACATTCTTATCCCATATCATATTCTTGTTCCTCATATCTCATATGCTCGAGTTAGAGAAATCTGAGAATCAGTAATACAAATCAAGGTCACAGAACAGAGCATTTGATAAAGGCAGAATAGAGAATGCTTAACATCTTAAAGTCAAGAAATAATTCAGAAATTATAAAATTATCAATAAAAGGCTGCAGATATCTGCATAATCCAGAAACTGAGAGGAAGAGACAGAAATACATCGGAGGCACACCTTGTAAAACACAGAATGCAAAACACACCCCACCACTGGCAAGAACAAAGGGATGAGGCTTTCAATGTGGCCCAGAAACTTGTGAATAATGTCTAGAGGCATCAGGCAAAGAGAAATACAAGGATCACTGCAAGCAATGGAAGAAACCTGTTCAGGAGGATTCTAAGAAGTCCTCTAGGGATGGCTCCTGAAAAAGTCAAGGTGAAATCCTGGATAGAAATTATGGTAACTATCACTTTCAGAGCCAGGAGTTTTGTTAAGTGATTGAATGGATTATTTCATTCAATCTTCAAGATATCTCTATTGGGTTTTCCTATTACTAATAGTAAAAGGTTTCACACTAATTTTAGAGATGAAGGAATTGAACTGAGTTAATTGGCCAAGTGTCACATGGAGTTGAATGATGGAGATAGGATTAAAAAACAATTCCAACTTCTGAACCACAATCCTTTGTCATTTTATCAGCCTCCCCTCCACTAGGGGTTCTAGTAACTGCTCAGAATCATTCTGTTTCATGAAAATGACTGTAGTGATCCCTCCTTTCCTTCTTATGGGACTTCTGGGTCATGGATGGACATCTGTCTCCCAAGCAACACTAGTGCTTTTTCAGCCTGGGCGAAAGGACCTCCTCTAACTCCACAACCAAATCCTACCTCCCGGGCAATCAGCACTTCTTATTCTCCTCCAAACAGACTGACCTTTCTGGTACTGGTACCTATTTAATTATCACCTCCCCCGCAAATGTAATGTCTGCTGTTGATCTCCAGCTACTGAAATATCAACCACCTTTAATCCAGTCCAGAAGGACCCTCCTCTGTGATGCCATCTCTTACCATGGACATGATTTCTTCCTCAAGTTCCAGACAACTTGCTCTCTACTCTTCTCATAGCATTTGCCATATTTAGCCTATTAGACTGTATGTTTGTCTTTTCCCTAGAAAGTTGATATTTGCTACCATATTCTATCTTTAACAACAACTAGCATAGTACTGTGGACATTATACCTGGCCACTAGATATTTGTGAATGCATTAATGAATCAATATGAAAAAAACCTTAATAACCCAGTCTGTGTATATATGTGTGTGTATGTATGCGTGCAAGATATATATATATATGACAACCTTGAACCAGTACATTTTTTTATTGGTTGTTCACAACATTACAAAGCTCTTGACATATCATATTTCATACATTAGATTGAAGTGGGTTATGAACCCCCAATTTTACCCCAAATGCAGATTGCAGAATCACGTCGGTTACACATCCACAATTTTACATAATGCCCTATTAGTAATTGTTGTATTCTGCTACCTTTCCTATCCCCTACTATCCCCCGACCCAGTACATTTGAACTTTCATTTTTTGAAGGAAACACGACAATTTCAGTAGGCTTCCTGTTTATCTATTGAATCTAAACAAATTTCAATTAAATACCACAACTGAATAAGATGTTTTATAAAAAGAAGTGGCATGTCTGATTTTAGATTTTTCTTAATCCATATATTTAGAAATTTGACTTATATAAATAATAGGCAAAATTCAAACATGATTTATGAAGTAGCTCATTGCTTGCTCATCCTAAGTTTCTAATACCTAGTTAATTTAATTTATTGTAGAGCAGGGACTTTTCTCTAAAATATAAAGGCTAAAGTCTAAAGATCTCAAGATGTGTTAGGGTTGGAGATCGAGCAGGTAAATATAGTGAGGGACAGAAAATAATTTCCAAAATAGCAAAAAAAAAAAAAATATGCAGAAGCCTGGGATCAACCATTGGCACTGGTGAAAAGGGAGGTAAGCTAGAATGTTCCAAAATAAGGGGAAAAAATCTGGAGTAAAAAAGGATCAAGTTGTACACAAAACTCAGTCAAGATGGAGAAATCTTCCATTTTGAAGCAGCTTTGGGAATAGCATCAGGTACAACATAAGCCCAAGCACGAGGTGAGGGAATCCGGGCTCTGGTGTCAGAAAACAAGTCAAAGGAGAAGACCAGGCACTGGGTAAGCAGCAGAGATAGCATCAGTGATGAGCAAACCTCAAAAATGAAGCAACCCCTGACTCAGCCAAGAAGCCTCTTCATTACTTCCCACTCCTGAGGGTGGCCAACATGACCTCCAGTGAGTTATGTTGGAGGAATGGCAGACAGATTAATGAACAGCAGGAGAAGAGCAGAACTGAGAGCCTTATAGTAGGTGGGGATTATCCAGAGGAGGCCATGTTGCTCATGGGGTTCAGAACCCACTCAGGGGTTTCCAATGCCAGTTCCACTATTGCTCAGTCTGTCCGCTTAGAAAAATCATTTTACCTTCCCCAATTTAAGTTTCCCCAAAAGGGGGAATAATAACATTTCCTATCTCATGTTGTTAAGGAGAGAATCTTTATTAACCATTTAGCACATAATAATCATCTAAGTATAAACTATCATTAATTATAATATTGAATAATTAATATATTAAATCTTAGTTCTGAAGTTTACTGTATCTGTTGTTTCCATTTATTGTCTTCAGATAGTCTGCTAGGATAATGTGCAATCCTCTGTGGTCCCCAAAATATGTATATGCCTGCTCCTTTAGATCTGCACAGGGGTAATGCCACAGTAGAGCTCATGGTCACTCAGACAGCTGTGTTCACACAGTATATTGAAAATATAAAAATCCCAAATGGATTGGTCATCTTGCTCTAAAAGTTATTCCTTAAAATGATTCTAGTTCCCTTAGAGACAATTAAATAGATATTCCCTCTACAGCAACTCTGGAATTATGTCAGTCTGAGATTTTCTTTCCTAAAATGACTAGAGACATTGTTTTTCTTCTACCATACCACAAAACACGAAACCACAGTCTAAGACTCAAACCCTGCGTGGTGTGGAATGCTAGAAATCAAACCGCTGACAGGCCAACTTCTCATCTGATGTAGTCAATCCTCCATCCTTCCAAATGACTTCACAAGGCACAGCCCCATCTCACAAAGGCCAAAAAGCAGTGCTAACCTCCCCTGTTGACCTGCTGTGTCCATAACTTAAAGCCATGATACTAAGAAATAAGAAAGGGTTGACTTCTCATAAGAAGCTAGAACTTATGAATAATATTAAACAGTTTTTATTATTTTTTTATCTAATATTGTTGATGTGAGGTAACAGGCCTACAAAAACAATCCAAAAGCCCAAATAGCTACATGATATGGATAAAAACATGTTTTTCTTCTACTTAAATTTATGCCCAATAGTTTTGGAATTCTATTGAATAATTTTATGCACTACTAAGCTTCACACTAGCTTTCCTCAAGCCCTTTCTAAAAAGAAGTCAAGTTGAAACAGTGACTTTCATATTAAAAGCCCAAGGCTGGCTTTGAACTTGCATTCTCCTGCCTCAGCCTTCT
The DNA here is from genome assembly GCF_964194105.1 of Spermophilus citellus. NCBI lineage: Eukaryota > Metazoa > Chordata > Mammalia > Rodentia > Sciuridae > Spermophilus > Spermophilus citellus. The sequence continues at coordinate 148,696,403 of NC_138187.1, forward strand.
GAGTAGCTGGAATTACAAGCATGCTCCATTCTCTTAACCACTATATGAACTGCGAGAGAAGTTTTGTAGGTAGTGTGTTTGCCTTTTGAAACCACAGTGGTTGCTACTGTTAGAGTTTATGTGGTTCTTGGCAAGTATATCCTCAATTTCCTGAATATGTAACAATGCCCCTTAGGAGCAGACAAGATCTAATCAACCTCTATAAGATATAATGAGAAGGACTTAATGGTGAGTAAGGAAAGAGTTAAGGCAAAAAGAGAAACATGAATGTTTCTCTTTAGTACTAAGTTATTGGGCAATTGCTAGCAATGGTCAAGGTTACAGTAAGCAAATAACTAAGTTTATGCTAGTGGTTCTATCAGGGTAATTGCTGGGATAAAATTTGAGAAGTCTATTGTTTTAGAAAGGATCAAGGACACTGAGGATCTTGTATATGAGTAAAGATAAAACACAGTTCAGTTTACAGAATGAAGCATAAATATGAAATATCGGTCGGGACATTTCCTAACTCAACACAGGCAGCCCCATCCCTGACATGGTGGATCACTACACAATGGAGAGAACTTGGGAAGTCTAGAAGGTGAAAAATGACCAAGAAGGCAGTAAGTAAGAGGCAAGTGTAAGATTCTCAGACCCTCTGTAAACTTTGAAGAGAATGAGGATGCTATCATCTTTTTATTGGGAATAATAACTGAGGCTGTTTGTCCATTCTTCTAGAAAACTATAAAAATAAAATGTTTGGTATATATGAAATATTTTACAGGAAGGAGGGATAAGTGGAACTAGACAATGTTGAAATGCTGCAATCAGTGTATTTCTTGGAATTCCAATCTTGTTTCTAAGGTATTTCTCTTATTAATCCCAGAAGTTAGTCATGTTAAAACATACGTTGCAGCGCCCTGGACAGATCCTACGGTGGCCTTTGTAGTCATTTCCAACTTTGTCAATTCTTCCCCAAGAGCATAATCACCAAGAATGAAGAGTGTTCATTCACCAGACAGCCAAGGGGTCAGGGTATCATAAATATTCCCAGGAGGACAAACTTTAGTTTGTATGAGGTAAAATATCAAGCATCGGGGGCCTTAATTTTCATTTAAAAACTTAAGATATTAGAACTAAATGTTTTTTAATGCACTTTCTTATGTTTAAAAAACAGTTTTGGCATGAAAATCATATATTGAATAATTGAACATATAATTTTAAGAAATGTCATATTTTATAAGTTTTAAGAGATACAAATGCTTCATTATCTGTGAAAATTAAGCTGCCGGGTTCCTTTCTATGTAAAACGAGTTCTGTTTTATTTCAAATTTTACCATACTGTGTAGAATTTTTTTTTTAAATGTGCAACAGACAAAGGAGGAGGAAGAAACAAACTTCTTGAGTAACTCAAAGATAGTTGTCATGCACCACATTATAATGATTGACAATTATTTGTAGTCAGTACTTTTTTTTAATACACTGGGGGCTAATTGCCAGTGAATTAAAAAATAATAAGGTAAAGGACCATCTGCTACCTTTCTGTCATCAACATTTCCAAATTATGGTCCAGGGCCAAAGCCTAATTTCTGGCCTCCAGATGTTAATACTTAGGAATCTGATGGCAGAATGGATGACTTCTGATAGGAATATGATATACTAGAATCTGGAATCTCTGAAGTCAGGTAACTTGAGTTCAAATATCCTGGCTCAGCTTCTCCCTAGCTCTGTCAGCCCGATCAAGATGCTTACTCTCCCAAGTTTCAGTGTCCTTAATCTATATAATAGACAAAGACATAATTATGGCGTCTTCCTCTTAGGGTTTTTGTGAGAGTTCAACAGAATAAAGCATAAAATGTTCTCATTACAATGAATACAACATAGAAAGACCAAGTGGATGCCAACTACCATTGCTCCATCAATAATCTGAAAGGCTTGCTCCAATTTAGCCATTCTGACAAATGTTTCTACCAAATTGTTTAAAACTTATTGAATATAACTTCAAAACGAATTTGTCTATCAGATCCAGATGCTTACAGCCAACATCCAGGGTTATTTTGCCAGTTGCTCTTCCAGCATCATTGATGGCTACACATGTATAATCACCAGCATCCAGATCTTGTGTTTCTTGAATCTTCAAAAGTCCCAAGAGAGGATCAATCATAATGAATGTTGAGGGCCTCAACTCAAGATCTCCTAAGTCAAAACAAAGGGGAGAACATTAAACACTGGAGTACTTACCTAGTTTACTCAGCTATTGGTTTGACTTCAAAACTTCTGAATAAAGTTGATTGCAGAATTTCTAAATGCAAAATGCAATTTGGTTTGCACAACATAGACACTTCCTAGAGTCTAAAATCAAGCCCTGAAATGAATGGTGTACAAATATATATTTTTTTACTACTTATATCTGTATATGTACCTAAATAAGAATGAACTGTTGGACATGCTGGGGAACTACCAAGTGCTGGCACCTGTGATAGTAAGAAGGAAACAAGACGATGAAGGTTGAAAGAGGTTTCCGCCATCTTTGTGGCAGGATGCAATTCAGTTACCCAGGAAACACCTGAGAGACTACAGGTATCTTAGTTCAGCTAAGGCACAGGTTTTTGTTTTGCTGAGTACTATCAAATTTTGTCTTTGAGAAGCATGAGCTGCTGAGAAAATTCTAAGGATGGCTGGGGAGGAAGGACCCAGAGCTGGCTGGAGAGGTTAGGGAAAAGCTTCTGGGAGAAAAGAAATCTGTAGTATTCATTAAAAATCTTGATGTGGGAGATATAGGGGTTGGGGAGTAAAGGCAGGGATCTAATGTGTGGGAGGCAGAACTACATATTGAGTTAGAGCTCAGGATCAAAACAAGATGGACCAAGAAACCAGTTATGTCTGGGTTATGCCATGCTCCATATGCCATTTGCCCCCGTAGTCCCTCAAAATCCCCAGAGCCTCTCCTTTTTGAAGTCAAACAATGATTCAACTAAATTATAATTTCGGCTAAACTTCTTATGCTTCCCTTCTTCCAGGAGGTCTCCTCTCCAAAGAATGAAATTAATCAGAACAACTAGCATCATAAAAGAGTACATGGTACTAGATATTTATGGCCAGCCCAATGTCTACATCTTCTTTGTTTTGTAAAGAATGACATAAAACATGTGAGGACCCTAAAAACATCCAGAAGGTTTGAGGGCCCTTGCTCTTAGGGTTTCGTGGCATTCCCAGATGTCATGTCTGAAAGGGTACCGTTCAAAATGTCACAAACCAGCCATGGGCCCTGGGTTCAAAAACCATAGAAATAACTCTTCTGTGCAAAAAAGAACAAAGAGGTTCATAGGAATAACTGTTTGCAAAGAGCGCCCAGGAGCTAGTAATTCTCTAGCACACTGCAAAACAGCACCAATCAACAGACTTAGGACAAGAAACAGCCAATTCTCTCCTTGTTTATAAAATTGTCGGAGGAGGGGAGGTCAAAGGAGCTCTAAATTAAAAAAAAAAAATGCATTAGCAACCAACCGACAGTGCCAAAAACGAAGTATTTTCCAGCATTCCAGTATTTAAAACCCCCAATCATCCTTTTAAGCTTGCTACTACATACCACTAAAGAATGATAGAAGAAACTAAAGCTGTGTCTGTGTGCCTCTGGGAAATTTTCATAAATAAAAGCAGATGATGTTGACATAAACTTTCCTCCCACCAAAGAAGGATGCAACGTGACCCTGCTATTCATTAAGTATTAAAATGTTTGGACTAAACACATTTAGGCTTTTGGAATTTACTTTTCCCCTATATTTCTGAGGACATAACTTTCATTAGGGGATGAAAATAAAGACCTATTGTTAGTGGCCCTTTTTCAAAATAAAAATGTTTAAAGAGTACTAGTCATGAATCATGCTAAGTGAAATAAGTCAATCCCCCAAAAACCAAAGGCCGAATATTCTGATATGTGGATGCAATGCTGACCCACAATTGGTGGGGGCGTGGGGGCAGGGGGTTCACCAGATGGACAGGGTGGAATGGAGGGGGGATGGGAATGGGAAAGATAGAATGAATCAGACATAACTTTCATACGTGTTCATACATGAATACATGACCAGTGTAGCTTCACATCATGTACAACCACAAGAATGGGAAGTTATACTCCATGTATGTATGATATGGGAAAATACACTCTACTGTTATGTATAACTAAAAAGAACAAATAAAATTTTTTTAAGTAAATAAAATTTAAAAATACTAGTCATGAAACAAAAAATATAAATTGGAAAACACTAATTAAGTTTGAATTTGATACTCTCCTTTCTTGATCTCCACTGAAAAAATAGTTACTGAAAAAATAATTATAGAATTATTAAGATGCCATAAATATAGAACCTTTCAAATGGAAATTAAATAGGAATTATTAAGTTTAAATATTAAATAAGACTGAAGAATGTTAGATACATCAAAAATTATATAAATGTTCCTGATAATCTGTTGTAAAATTTAACAGTCCTTACTACTGAGAAAGATTCTCTTTCAGCTAGATTTAAATTCACCCCTGGCCTCTGTCAGTATAACGACTAACGGAGAGGTCATTTTCCCCAGCACAAGAGCCATTCAAATAGTAGATGATTAAGTAGTTATCAAATATGTGTATCTCAAGACCCCTAAGTCACTCTTAAAAATTATTGGGAATGCCAATCAACTGTTGCTAATATGGATTATACTTATTTGCATTTTAATATTTTAGAAATTGAACTGAGACATTTAAAAACATATGTATTAACTTATTTTATAATAAATCCATGATATTTTAATATTGCAAATGTATTTATGAAAAAATAATATTTTCCAAAACAAGAGAAAATTAGTAAGCACAATGGCACTGTTTCACTTTTTTGCAAAAGTTTCCATAAAGTCTAAGGTCTAGTGTAATAGAAGACAGCTGAGTGCTCATATTTACTTCTGCATTCCCTTTATTGGATATCACACCACTTGGCCTCCAGAACCTCCACCATGCACTCTAAAGACAATGGGTTGAAAAAGACAAATAACATCCTAACATTATCATAAAAATAGTTTTGATCTTGAGGATCCCTTGAAAACATTGTGAGGAACCCCTACAGATTTCAAACTACATTTTAAGGATTACCAATTTGGATAAATAAATCTAATTTTAAAGATATTTTACCACAAATGACGTTTTATTTGATTTTAATTGTATCCCTGATTCTCATTTGTGCAGTGAATTGCCTGCCTGTATCAGGGACGATACACTGGCTTGATCCAGAAGCTCAGGGAAGCTCTGTTGATGGTTAATAAGCATTGGGAACTTGTCTTCCAATATGATCTATCAGTATTCTAATGCCCATATGCTAACTCTGTTGGCTCATAACTTGGGCAGGGAAATGGAACTTTATTTACTGGACTAATGTATCTAAGGCTGAGAGAAAAAACTAATCGGTGAATTCCAGAACCTTCCATGTGGTAGCTGCCTGGCTCCCTACCTCCTCCTTTAGTTTCCAAGCTATTTGTGGAAACATAACTGACATGAAAACAAGTTTTTCAGGACAGTAGCCCTATTTGGGGAGAATAAAAGACTTTCTGTGTGATTCTACTATATACAGGCAGAGAAATCGGCACATCCTATTACTGTGTTGCATTCTTATTTTCATCATAAAACTACTGAATCACATTTAAAATTCTGTCTCCCTAACAAATTTTCTAGTTCTACTTAATTATAATGGGAACTTGAAATTGATATTTATTTCACTTGATAATTCAAAGATTTAAGTATTTTAAATAAATAAAATTATTTTGTTAATTTAAATAAGCCTGATTAAGGAGCCAATTCAGAAATGTCTTCTTATCAGGAACAACATAAAGACTACTAATCTTTTAACATAGAACATAATGAAAATGGCATTATTTCCTGATTTCCCTACTCACTTTGTTTTATATTATTTTAAAAATATTTGTTTTCCACATAAAGCCTTTCTTTTTCACCTCATGTTCCCCAAGAGTTTGAACCCGAGGTGAATTCATAATTTTGTGATTATGACATCAACCTGTTGCTATGGGAATGTCTATGATTTAACAAACAGAATCACAACAATAGTGCTTTGTACTATTTAGCATTTTTCATTTGAAGATTAAAAAATATTTTGCAAACAGCATCTCAATAATCCTAGCAACCTTCCTGTTAGGGTGTTTGCAGGATTTTTTTTTTTCTTCCTTTTCTCATGAATTGGAGAACAGACAGAAGCAGAAGCAAGGGTTTTTACACAGTTATCTACTGTCAGCATCTGAACCTGGACCAGGATCCAAGTGTCTTCTCACTAAGGCCAAGCGTCACATTATTGCTCTGTCATTATACAACCACAGAGATATAAGCTTTAAGTTACAAATGCAAACAGATAGTTTCTGTACTTGATATAAGCATCTATGATGCACGATGATGCTGAACAATGCATTCTTTTGTCTTTGAATTCTCTATACACCTCAACGTGTGTCTTTAGGTGAGCACTTTATACAAACCATCCTTGATAATCCAGAAAACTCATTAGTAGTAGGAGCTAGCATCTCTAAGAAAAATGAACTAAAATCAGAGAAGCTATTTTAAATATTAACTGAATATTCTTGGATGGTTTTCTACAGGAAACAATCCTAAACTAACAAAGAGAATGTTCAGCTGGATTAGCAAAGGCAGACTTTTCCTGCTTTGATTTTCACAGTCCTGTAATCCATACCAGATGTCAAATCCTGAAATTCAGAGTTCAAAATTGTGAACTATTCTCTCTAGTGAGATCATAAACACATTTTATGGGGCTGCTATGTCACACACCAAAACAAATTTTTAACAAATCATTTTTTTAAAAAAAAGAAAACAAAACTAAGTGAACCAGACATGAACATGCTTAAGAAATGTACCTTTGAACCACTTAACTTGAGGTGGAGGCACACCGGAGGTTTTGCATTCCATAACTGTTGTATCCCCAAGGGCAACCAAGAGCTCACTCTGAACTACAATCAACTTTGGGGCTTCTGGAAAAAAGAAAAAACAAGCATTCAAATAGTCAACATTTAGCCCAATACCACATGGACCTTGCTTATGTTTGCTACATGAAATCAATTAATAAATGAACAGTGTTTAAGTGCATGTGGTAATTTCAATGTTAACAAGCAGAAAGAAATTCTTCTAAGGCATGAACATACAGATGTGCATTTTGAAAAGATTGTTTATTAAGGTAAAAAAGGATATTAGATAAAACAATACTTAAAACATAAAATAATTATTATAAAATTCAGTCCAAAAATTCAGGAAATTATTTGAAAGGTCTTTATGGAAAAAAAAGTATATATAAAAAGAAAAGGCTTGGAAAGCCAAATACATCTTACAGCAATAATGCTAAAGGGACAGAGGAATAATTGCAATAAAAATAAGGTCAAAAGAGGAACAATGATAAGACTGATGTGGTTCAAGTAAGACCTGAAGATAATAGAGTTGCAGATGAATTTATTAATAATGTTTTCTATGCAATTGTCAGGATAGTTATGTCTGATTACAGATATAGGACTCACATCCAAGACTAAAGTTTGCATCTGTAAATACAGTCTCTCAGTTTAGACTCTACTTTTTCCTGTGATGCTTATATATAGATGTTGTGTGATATTCTTTACATTTCTGTCCTTAGGTTTGTTTGTTTCACTCTGTTGACAAAAGTGCTAGATCACGCACACATTTTCTCTTAACCAGACAGGTTAGGATTTCCAAACTTCAACTGACAGAGTTTTAAATACAAGTAAGAATTCACTACTCAAAGAACATGTCACTCCTCTGCTAGAAAACTTTCTTTCAGCGATTCCCACTGTCTCCATAATTCCATAGTTTGGCTTTCAAAAATCATACACTGGTGCTCAGCTTTCATTGTAACCTTAGCATCCATCACCCTTCCTCACAGATCTACACTGGCAATCCAAACAGAACCTACTATCTGTCTTCCTGCTTTTGCTGTTTTTCCTTTCTGAAATGCCCTTTGCCACAGTTCTTCAAATCCCACTGATTCTTCCAGACTGGGCTTAAATCCTGTCTCCTTTGAGAAATCTTTGCAAATTCCCCAGTCGGAATTACTCTCCCCCCTGCCAACCTCCCACAGTGGCACTTGTCTAATATGTTATATTTCTTTCTGTATCCACTCCTATCATGCACGCTCTTGAAAGGCAAGGTACTGTGGCATTCCTTTATTTTACACTCCAGGCATCAGCACAGCATTTTTGCATACTCTAGATGCTTCATCTGTTAAAAACAAAATGTGTTGAATATTTTGATTTCTAGGCGAATGAATTAAAATCTGTTTCTGCAATATAGAATTTCATGTCAGTCACTTATTCTACATTCCTATGTGTTTATTCCTTTTCCACCCAGATGTTTTGTGACCATTTCTAAACCTGAGCCCACTATCCTTTACAAACTTAACATGTACCTTCCTCATTTCTATATATAAAGTAGATCACCTCTTTCCAGGCCCTCAGGTTCAAGACTTAGGACACTTGTGACACTTATAACATCCCTTTGCTCTGCCAGTTTTACTATCTTACTATGAATGAAGTGGAGGGAGAGAGGGAATTGGTGGATATGTGGTTGTTCATTATTCAAGTTTATAGCCCGATACTGAGCATATGATGCTTGTATCTTTTATTTAATTATAATAACCTAATAGAAATATTCTAACAAATAATTGTCACAAGTATATCTTTAATAAATGTGTCAGTTTGGAAGGAAGAAATTATAGAATAAAAGTGAAAATAATATGATATGCTTTATTTTGGGGGAGGTACGCCAGGGAATGAACCCAGGGGTGTTTAACCACTGAGCCACATCCCCAACACTTTTTATTTTTTTTATTTTTGAGACAGGGTCTCACTAAGTTGCTTAGTGACTCACTAAATTGCTGAGGCTGGCTTTGAACTTATGATTCTCCTGCCTCAGCCTCCCAAATCGTTGAGATTACAAGCGTGCACCATCACACCTGGCTCACAGTTTTGAATATAAGTAGAATATTAAAAAAATGGAAGTTGAGATAAGCTAGAAAGGATATGGAATTTACTATTTGAAAGTGACACAGTGCCAAGAATAAGTGAATCCTGGAAGAACAGAATTCTGTAGACAATCTGGAACTCTCATAATCTGGAAGCTCCTTTAATTTCTGTTGATTAATAAAGTTATTTGTCTCTTGAACTTTTAACCTGAAATAATTATCATATTTTCTCTAATCAGTATGTGACATGAATAATAAATTATAATGCTAGATATAACTTATTCCTAATATTAATTTTCAGGAATGTACTTTTACATTGTTTGAAAAGATATTCATCTTATTTTAATTGCCTTTTAAACTGATTATACTTGCCAATATATCTGAGAGTGGAAGTTTGTTTATCTGTTCCCGCTGAACTACTTGCCAGGCAACCATAAATCCCTGCATCTTTAGGAACTGCATTTTTAATAAATAAGGTACCTTCTGAGGTCATCCTATATCTGTGAATAAAAAGCAAAGAGAAAATAAAATTGAAAATACCATAATAGTAGAATCAAGATACTACAGCACCTCCCTGTCAAATATTTTAAAATATTTTAGAGTTATATTTTGGTGCTATTTACAGAAATGATTAACATCATCATTTCACAAGCAGAGAAATCGTACTATCACTACTACTAGTACTACTACTACTATTAATAATAATAATAATAATAAATATTTTAGAATTATGTTTTGGTGCTATTTGTAGAAATGATTAACATTGTCATTTCACAAGCAGAGATGTTGTACTACTACTATTACTACTACTACTACTACCACCACCACCACCACCACCACCACCACCACCACCACATAATATACTGGCCGTGTGCCAAGGATTGCTCCAGGAGCTTTACAATTATTAACATCATTTTCAATTATTCTCACAACCCAATGGGTTAGGCAATTTTAGTGTCTCCATTTTACAAATGAGCAAAGAGGTTACATAACTTGGCCAAAGTCAAGATGTGTCATTCAACAAAGGTACTGGAATTTGTACCCAGGCAATTTTGCTTGTTGTGATGAATTACCATGCTCAATGGTTCCTGAAAAGGAGAACCTGAGAGATGCAATACATCCCGTCACTCAGGCAGTGTGCATGATGATCTAGGAATAGAATCCGGCTCAGCTTGCTGGATCATACCTACTCCACCTCATGCCAAACCCAGATTAATGAAAGCCCACAGCTGGAAACTGTTGCTTATGTTCCACACACTTATTACCTTATGAGCATGAAAGGATCCAATGTCTTTAAGAAGTGCCTAAGAGAATAAAATAGCTCTCAATGCAGTATGGCAAAAGTGGCAGTAGTTACCAAGAAAGCCTGCACACACTGTAATAGAGCTTCTTTTGTGTTCTGTGCACTACTCCCCACTAAAACCCAGAATAACTCCTTAAATAAATCTGTTAAAACTATATGATACATTCCCGAACAGAAATTTTATTATCCCCTTTCAATGGCTCGTGTTAAACCAAGTGCTATGTGTACAATTTAAAATATTGGAAATCACTTGTTCTAGCTATTGAATTAAAGGCTTAATAATCTCAAACTCTATAAAATTATTGTTTGTATTATACTTTAATTTTTCCAAGTCTGTTCAGAAAATGTAAAAGCTGTGGATTTTCATTAAACCTCCTTTAATATTAGGGATTTGGTTAGTTCTCTCAGTTCAGAAATTTCATTAACTTTTCTCATTTAATAAAAACAAGGAACATGATACAAACCCAGTACCTGTGTGAACCCACAATAAACATATCGTTAACGGTCCAGGCAATCTTTGGTTTTGGATAACCTGTTGCAGAACACATGATGGAGACCTCAGACCCTCCTGTGAAAGACTGGTTCTTGGGCATCACAGTAACTCTGGGAGGCTCTGCAAGTAAAAAGAAACTTATGTAGTGAGATTCCCATCTATCTTGATGTTAGGAGCTTTCACCATCAGCAGATTCTGAAGGCTTCCCAACCACCTGTCTACTCTATTACCTGTTTTATATTTACATGGCTTGGCTGTAAGAACTAATCTTCAAAGAAAGTAGTACTAAATTCTCCGAATGTGCATACTTTTCACTTGATAAAATAAATGACAATAAACTCATTCGACAATAAACAGATTCCATGGGTATTAGCATACATAATGAATTTATTCAATACTACCTGGTTTTTCTGTACAATTATTATGCACCACACATGGATACACTGATGAACCAGAGAGACATACTGTGTGCTTTCTACTGAATTGGACTGTTAACTATAAATGAAATTGAGAAATTCAGTTAGCTGCTTAGATCTGGATATATTTATGATACCTCTTTAGTAGAAGTCAGTCTGCAAATTGTGGCTCACTTTCACTAAGAACCCTCAGTCTAAGGACTCCCTATACATTTGAAAGAGATGGAAGTGGCATTCCTATGGTGCAGCAGCTACTCAACTCAAGAACCTAATTAGTGCCTAATTGCTAGCAGCTCACAATCAACCCTTCTCTTTTTTCCCTGTTTACATAGCATTTTTCAAATTATGATCTAGTCTTTGAAGTGAATGTTTGACGGATTTTTTCCGGCCTGTGGATTTGGTCGATAGCCTCATTATTCTACAGATCTTCTGGGTGAACATGGGGCTAGAAAAATGCATGAGGTCAAGGGCAGACTGGCTATGGCCAGCAAGTTCACATTGTGATTCCATCTGGAGTCCATCAGTTCTGAGATGTTCAAGGACTCACTGCATGCAGTAGGGGTGGTACAGACAGTCTGCATGGGATAAGAGAAAATGGACAATTATTTTATCTTTCAAATTTACTGAATACCCACATTTTGAATAAGTCCCACCTTCCTAAAATAAAATGTTTCTCATGTCGAGTTCAAGTTGACATGAGATTGCTGCAGAGATTCAGGCAGCTTTCGGGATTTTTTTAAAATCTCAACTTGGTGCCTTCTAATGGAGTCTGCCAGAAGTGGCCTGGCATCTCTCCCAGCAAGAATCCCACTGGTAGGCTCTGTAGTTCAGATATCAAAGTGAAAATAAATGTCAGTTACCCAAACCAGGATGCAGAGAGCTAAGAGTTTATTGAAGAAATAAAGCCTGGATATAGGGCGCTGCTCAGGGTCATGAAATAAATCTGTGAGCAACACACAGATGGGATGACTTCATCCTACAGAAGGTGAGAACTTTACCCTTGCCCTGGAAGGACTTCCTGCTGAAGATAAGAAAACCAGAAAGGACAAGAACAAACACAGAAAGGCAAAATTGGATTCCCACCAAATAAGAGTTGAATAAAGATGGTCAAAATGAATCATCCTTTACTTAATAATGTTCATACAGAAGTAGTAGATCTTACTATTTTAACTGTTAACTTTTTAATCCATAGGGAAAAATTAATTTCTCATTTAAATAAAGTAAACTTAATTGGGCACGAACGTGAAACTGAGGAATCCATAGTTAAATTTCATCAATGAAATGACATCATTTGCCCTCAGACAAACCAAATCACACTTCCTGATTGTTAAATGATAAACTTTTTTTTTTAATGGGGAAATAGTAGTATTAAAGCCATAGCTAGAAGTCCAAAGTCCAAGTTGAAGCTTTGGGAAAAATAATCAAAATTTTACTTGAGGTTTTCTATCTCATTTCACAACCACCACCATCATCACCATTATCATCACCACCACCACTGTCCACCATTGACACCATGGTCCTCACAACAGCTGGCTTTTTATGAGCCAGCTGGAACATAGGAACATGGCTTTCTAGGGTAAGGAGGCATTTTTTTAATTTTTATTTTTAAATTCTAAAACAAAATGCATAAGTTTTTATGACTTCTCACTAAAGATTTAAAATAGTTATACATAAATATGTAAGACATTAACAATAAAAAGAAACACTTTTAAGACTTGTTTTCCTGTACTACTAGTGGTAGGGTTGACAAAATAAATTATAACTGGTCATGAAAACAGGCATCACTCTCTCTGCCTACCAAGATTAGGAAAGGAGAAAAACCTCATCTCTCTTGGAAACTGCTAACATGATCTTCACACTTGCAGACACATCTCCTGTCAGCCCAGAGTTACCTGCTGCTTTTAAGCTTCTGGTAGGAAATTCTTCAAGAAGAGACCTAATGACTTTCTCTTTAAGGTGATTTAACTGTTGCTGACAGATTCACCAGATAATGCTAATACTTTTAACCTAAGCCAATAACTTACAATATTTTTCATCACTGAAGTATTTAGAGTACCTAGGAAAATTTTTGTATTTTCATTTTTCCCACTCAACAAATATTTATGAAGTTCCTACTATTTTCAGTCCTCAGAGATTTCACAGGATACTAAGTCAAAAGGTACATTGTATAAAATTAAGGACTGGATCTCTTCCTCATAGTTATAACTTACTTAAAGAAGGGGGACTCAATTTCTTAAGTGCCTATCATGTGCCAGGGAGCTAACCTGAGAACCATCATTTATTTTCCACAATAATCCTATGAAGTAAAGTGTTGTTACCATTTTACAGATTAAAAAAAAACAACAACTAAGAATGGAAAAATGATTTTCCAATGTCATGCAAAAGTAGAGCTATGAGTCAAACTCAGGCCTTGCTGGCTCGCTTATGTCTGTCAATCATCATCATCATCATCATCATCATCATCATCCTGTTCACAATGGGTTAGCTACATTAATATACATAAAACACCTAGAACGATTCCTGACATTTATTAGGCACTGCATATCTCTTGCTTTTATTATCAATATTACATTATTTGGTGAAGAATGACAAATAAACAATACAGTATTCCAAATCCATCTATGCCTATATATTACCTCAATGATTACAAAGGAAAATTGATCACCACTATCCTTATATTTGCATATTCTATTTAGAATACACACGTATTTAAAAATAATACTTACTATATCTTACTTAATTCTCCAGAAATTTTAGGATACTCAGGATTTATTAGAAAATTCGATAAAATAGATAATAGTCTTTTCATGTTTTACTGACAGGGAAAAAAATATGCTGATGCCTCTATCATTTGGCACGTTTTAAAAAGTTATGATGATACAAACAGCATGTGGTTATGATAATACAAATTTCATACTTAGTGAAGTAAATCTGGTCATTAGAGACTTATTTCATCAATCATCTTGAGAAATATTTCCTTTTTTTACTGCAGTATTCTCTCCAGTGACAGACTAATTAATCACAGACATCCACCCTTTCCTGATGCGATAGAAAACAAATTAATAATCTAATGTTCATACAGAAATAACATTCAGGAGAAAAGAAGGCTCTGTCTAATCTGGCCCTTTGATTTCCATGTGGCAGCATGTGATTAGGAAGGGGACATCAGCTGCGTGCTGAACATGTTCAGACTGAACCAGGACTCCTCCGTAAAACAGGACCTTCCTCTGTACAGCCTTCAGAGGCTGCACCTCATAAGGGAACTGCTTTCCATTGTCACAAAGGGGAAACTGTCTGTTTTAAACAAAAATTGAAACTCATACCACACGATGGGGTTGGGGTTGGGGCTCAATGGTAGAGGGCTTGCCTAGTATGTGTGAGGCCCTGGGTTCAATCCTCAGCACCCCATAAAAATAAATAAAATAAAGGTATTGTGTCCAACTACAACTAAAAAATAAATATTAAAAAAATCATACCACACACATATATATCCCCCACCACTTATTCTAAATTGTACTTGAAAACCTGACCAGTACAAGAATTCAAAAATTTAGCCACCATTGCCACCTTAAAAGTGACCAACTGCTTTAGTCTATTTTGTAAAATATTGCCACACTCACATGATATAATTTCTAAATTGGGGTGAGCCGATTTAAGCAATACTTTCACATAATAACTCTACAAATGTTTCTTGAGATTCACCAGATTCTGTCATATAAAGAATGGTTTGAAATGTGAGCAGTAATATGATGGCATGTGTTACAACAAAAAAATGAAAGGATTTACATAATGAAATCTAAAACTGCTGTTTTGACTCCAGTAAGCCACTGAAGTTAGCATGGAAACATGAAAGATAAGATCAGTGATCCACATGACCATCGTTAAATCCTACATTCAACCAAACCTCCAATTTATTCCTATTTCTGAAAACATGATTGATTTGTGATGTTCCCCAGTAGATTTTTCTCTGTGGGCAACACATGCCCTGAAAATGCTAAATGATCCAACATCAAGCAATGCTACCCAAGAAAATGGAAGATGACTAGAATATAATTACTGAAACCAATTTCTATTAAATTGCAGTCAGTAAAATGTGTTTTATAGAATTTCTGACCTTTCTTCTAAATAGTTTTATTTTCCTTCAAAAGGTTACATAATGACTATTGTTGAGCTTGCCGAGAATCATAATTAGTAGCTACATCCCATTCTAATTAGATGTTTAGCCACTGATTCAGGTCAATTTGTTTATTTAAAACACACTGGCACTTTTTTTTCCAATGCATTACTTCCATTTCTGATTGGGGAGGTCACTCTCCCTAGTTCCGATGCCGACTTTCACACAGGAAACCTGCACAATGAAAATGACAAAATCTCTCCAAGAACAATTTACAGTGCACAGATGTGCTTGTTCACTTAACTTTGCCTTAACTTTCAGTGAAAATAAATGGCAATGGGATATATTTTAACATTTTAAAGTTTTCCTCTGTCTACTAAACAGTAGGTCAGGGATTTCTTCCCAAGAGGAAAGAATGAAACTAAAAACAATCAACCAAATACACCAAGCAAAAACAGAAATCAGTTGCCTGAGGAAGGA
This sequence comes from Spermophilus citellus, assembly GCF_964194105.1. Lineage (NCBI taxonomy): Eukaryota > Metazoa > Chordata > Mammalia > Rodentia > Sciuridae > Spermophilus > Spermophilus citellus. Next base: position 148,712,199 of record NC_138187.1, read on the forward strand.
GATATGGGACCAAATGCAATATTTCCAAATGATATCCCATCAATGGAAATATGAAGACCTGGTTACAACCTCTCCAAAATGGTAGTGGCTCCTGAATGACAACAATCCAAGTGAAATAATCAATGTGACAGATGCAGTGAGTTTCACAAAACTTCTCTTACTATTCTACCTTCACTATTTTTACCTTTCTTCTTTCTCCAAAAAAGACTGGACCTGTACTGTGTAATGCAGCAACCACAAATATAGCCACATATAAGTCTATTTAAATTCAAATTCAAACTATCTAAAACTAGATCATATGTCAAAGTGAAATCCTTAGGTCACTAGTTATATTTTAAGTGCTCAATTGCCATGTGTAGCTAGTGTCTACCCTTGAGCACAGTGCAGATAGAAAATATTTCCATCATTGTAGAAAGTCTGATTGGACAGCCCTGGGCTAGAGAGACAAGTACCAATTCTGAGGGAAAATTGATAATTCCTTTTATTTACCAGTAGGTGGTGCATTGACAACAAAACACACAGGAAAAGAGCTAGACGAAAAAATCCATCTTGACAGTTATAAGCTCAATTTGCTGCAAAATTCCACATCCAATGTGGTTATGAAACTCAGCTGGTAAAAGAAGGGCAATACTTTGAGAGATATACAGTGGTAAATTATATATTCCATTTTAATCTTAGAATCTTGATACAAGATTTCTTTTTTTCAAAATCTATGATTTATAATTTCAAATTAAGTTGTGAAGATGTCAATGTAGGAGATGCTTGCTACCTTATATATAATTTAAGTAATTATTAATAATTGTTTATAGGTTAACATTTATTCCACTTAATACTATTATTTTTTATTTCCTTAACAAACTAAGTGAATTCAAGGATTTTTTAATTAGTAAAAAAAAAAAAATAGGTTAAGACAAAAAAAAAAGATGGATAAGAAGGACAAAATTTAAGAAGTTTTACTCTCACTTAGAAAATCTTCAACTAAATGATAACTAGCATTGATTATCACAAAGCCTTTTCTTTAACTCGCTCCGCTTTATAATAATTTCCTAAAATCATAGCATTTCCAAATGCGAGAGAAAGGTCAAAGCTTAGATTAATTCCCATTTGGCTGAGAGAGAGAGTTGCAAATCGTAATTAACTTTATTACTTCATGGCCTATTAGAAGACTACACTGACTTTTGACATATGTGTATCTCCTGACCCAGACTCAATTATGGCAACATCTTTTGACTGAGACTGTTGGTTTGACCCCCGGCACTGCAAAAACAACAACAACAAAAAAATGGTTACAGTATTTTAAAAAGGGTTTTAGCACAATATGCAAGAATCACAGAACCAAAAATTTATGACAGTAGGGCCATATAGAACTTCTTGAAGGAAATTTTTAAAAATCTGAGAGTTAATTGATGTTGCTGGACAAATTCATTTGCTATCTTAGATTCTGGTCAGGGAAGCAAGCACAGGGTAGCTGGGAGAACACCCGTCTTGGGAGTCCAGTCTGAGACTCACAACTGCCATCCTCTGTCATCCAGCTGTCACTCTCATGCTTCCCCATTCCGACCTCATCCGCGACTTTCACCCTTCCTCTTTATTCCTGCTGTCACACCACTCTGTCACCTTCTCTCCCTTCTTTGTCCAGCCTCAAGCCCACAGAGCACTGCTGCATTTTGCTGAATCTGTCATTTTGCTGAATCAATCCTGCAAAACCCACAAACAAATATTTTCCTCCAATTGTAATGAAAAGGCTACCAGAGAGAGCAGGGAACAGAAAATCCAACAGCATGGAGATGGGTCTCCCTACTCCACTGGGTCCTCCACGCTCGGCAAGCCCACACCTCATTCCTCCCTGGCTTTGCACATGTAGTTTTCTCCACCGGGAAAAAGCATTTCTCACCTCAGCCTGGCACAGGCCGAGTCACCTTCTGTGGATACCTCAGTCACCCTCTCCTCCATGAAGTCCCTTTCAATTTCATCACTCTGAGACAGAATTAAAGGCTCTGGAACACGGTGATATAGCTCTCGCCATACTGTGCTGCATAAATTCACTTTATCTCTGTATTTCTTTTATTAAGTTATGGGCTTTTTGAAGACAATGATACTATTCCCTTCTCATTTGCCTCAGTAAGGACCACAAGCCTGAGCTTTAATTTTGGGGTAAATTAATGAATGAGGAATAACTGTATAAACAAATAAGACATCAGCTCTAACCCTTTCCGGCAAAGATTTTTAATCAAGGCACTTCAGCTGTCATAGATTTGCTTCATTATTATGAAAAAAAAATGCACCTTCTAAACAGAATGATGGAGGTAGTGCCTTGGAGCACGGCATAAAGGGAGAAACTGTCATCATGATAACTAGCTACCAGACTCGCATATTCATGAACCACATGTTCCTAACATCATCTCTCCAGATACAAATAAATATTCCTGTTTTGTATCATTTAACTCTAATTGAGTTCTTATTTGTAACAAATATCGCACCCCTTCCTCACGTGTAAAATTGCAAGTTATCTGTTATTTCTTATTTTATGTATATAATCTATAGAAAGAAAACTTATTTTTCAGTTGGAAAATTAATGTATAAAAATAATAATTCAAAAAAATAATATTTTGGGGGAAATTTGAATAGAGTACTACTTATTATATAACATAAATATATATTTAGTACATGACATAAATCTTGTTCGTAGTTGCAAAAGTTCCTACATCCACACACCATATTTCTCACTTGTCTTCCCACAGACACAAGCTGCATGCAGGCACTAAAGACAAAACAGAACAAAATTTGGGGCCCTGTCTTGATAGAGCTTACAGGCTCTTATTTTTTCTCTGTGTGCTTGTTCCAGTAGTATGTTTACAGCTCTCTCCCCCCTTGGGAGCTCCCCTTAATAGCGACTCTACCATAACTTAATTCAAAGGATTCACCAAATTGTCACAAGACACCTGGTTCATTATGAGGCATCAGAGGAGTAAGAGGGACAGAGAATTATAATCTGGCAGTCATGTCTCCAAGCAGTCATTACACACAGTGCTGCAATTTCAGAGTTTTTTAAAAGATCTCCATGACATAGGAGATAGATGTGCCTTTTCTGTTGTTTTTTTATATATATTTTGTGCTCTCATCCTTCCATCCATACTTGTGAACACTTTGTTTTTCTCTACCTCCTTCCCCACACTTCTTCACTTTCCTCTAACTGCCTGTGCTTTATACCTACCTATGAATAGCAAATATAGGTGTTTCTGAATAGAATGCAGAAAAATGAAGCCACGTCCCATGGTGGAGACCTTAGATAGGATGTGGGTTTGGCCACTTGCTGGTTTTGCAACCTGGGGCAAGTCACTAACCCCTAACTAACGATTAACCACTAACTCTACTTCCTTAGGAAAATACAGATGTCAATATGTGATCTTGTGATATAATAATAACATATATTGGATCTTTTTCCCATTTCCTGGCAGAGTTCCTAAAATTCCTGGAATCTCCCAAGTGATAATTGTCATTTTCATATGCTAAGGAATGACTGGAAGCTGGGGACTCCTAGAGAGCCACAGGATGTGGGCTGGTCACAAGAAAGACCAAGGCATGATTACAAGAGTGGAACTTTCAGCACCAACCCCTGACCCCCGGGGTGGAGAGGAGGGCTAGAAATAGGTAGTGGTCAATGATTTGATCAATCATGCCTACATAATGGAACCTCTATAAAAACCTATCCTGTCAGGGTTCAGACAGCTTCTCGGTTTATGAACCCAAGGAGGTGCTGGGAAAGCAGAATACCTGGAGAGGCACAGAAGCTCCCGTTTGGCCCACCTCCTCTATGCTTAGCCTAGCATCCCTTCCTCTTGCCTATTTCTGAGTTGTACTTTTAAGAGGAACAAAGCACACTGTCTCCCCTCCACTCACATCCCACTCAGCACCACTCAACAGGGGTGTATTTCCACACACATGGGGCAATTCTCCTGTGGACATTAGCTGGGTGCCCTTTCATTCAGTTCAACTGCCACACTATAAAGGCTCAGTCCCCCAAGATTGACCCGCACTTCAGATGCCAGCTGGTTGTCAACCATACTTCAGACAGAGCGGCTATAGATGGAGGGATAACACCATCCCTCCTCCTGTTAGATGAATCCACCAGTGCCGCTCAGAGCACTCAGGGAAGCACTTGACCTACAGCTGGTACCCCGGAATCCACAGGGACAGGAGCTTGTGCTGTGCACCTCTTCATCGGGTTGTTTCAGGACCCTTCAATAATAAAATGGTTAATGAAGAGTATTTTTTTATCCTTTATAATAAACTGGTCATTGTAAGTAAAGCACATTCTTGAGTTCTGTGAGCCATTCTAGCAAATTATTAAACCCTGAAGAGGTAGTCCTGGGATCCTCCAATTTTACTTATCCTCTGGTTGGTCAGAAGTACAGCAGGGGTAGAACTTGTGATTGGCATCTGAAGTGAGCCCTTGACCTATGGAATCTAATGCTAACTTGAGGTGGTGTCAGAACTGAGTTGATACACACCTTACTGGTGTTCAGAGAGTAGGAAATTCCATCGTTGGTATGGGGGAAAAAATCTACACGTTTGGCATCAGAAGTGCTGTGAGTGGAAATAGATTTTGGCAGAGAATAACACAATTTGTGAGGTTTAGATGACATAATATATGCCATGGACACCCATTTTTCAAATGTCAGTAGCTTTCTCTGAAAAACTTAGTGATTGAAATGTTTGCCGACTCCTCATCTGCTCTCTCTCCCTGCGGACACTGCCTTGTGAAAGGACATATCTATGCCCCAGCTACTACATTCCAGCATTGAACCTCCCCAACATCTGGATGTCCTTCCTGGTATTTCTCTTAAAATCATCAGGTTTGGCTAATACACATTTTCACATGGTCCATTTTTTTTGATGAAAATTAAAATGTTCATGGTTTATAGCTTCTTTATAATGATTTTCTTATATGCTTGAAATATTAAGTCATCCACCTCCCTTTCTTTTTATAATCTAAATAAGTCTAATTTAACTTCTCCTTGTAAGTTCTATTTTAAGACATTTTAATGTCTTCTAAGTTTTAGGAAGATATAATTCCTTCCATCTATAATGAAAGTGTTTTAACATCTTTATAGAACATGAATGCTTTGGATGAAAGGCAAAAGAAAATGAAACAGATGATAGTCATTTGTACATTTTACTGCACAGAATTGGAATGTATTATAACAGAAACTTGCCCTTAACCATGGAGACTGCATGTGGTGGATAAATTGAGTGAATGCTAAACTCTTCTTACAAGAAAACCTAATTTAGTTATCAACTGAAATTATGCAAATATACAATTCCTTTTGTTAGCCTTCACTTTGGTTCAGAAAAGATTTAAAGCATCATGCTCTGTAATTCAGTGCTACAATATTTCAGATGCTTAAGCTTTCAATTAGGAATTTTTGTACTGTCAAATGTTCTAACTTGACACTTTACATCGTAACACGTTTTAGTTTACAAACAACTCTCAATGGTATTAAGTACTAAAGAGATTTTTTAAATACATAAAATAACTTCTGACATTTTATAGATACGAGATGAACTTCTCAAATAAGTTGTCCAGTTACAAGTAATCTTATCTGAAAACCAAATGAAGTCATCGTCTCAACTCTAAGCGATGTCAGGTAAATTCCATGAATCTCATACTCTTAAAAAAAGTGTTCAGAGAAGAAAAATACATGGGCTTTCAAAGCACGTTTCTAGAAGACTAGTTATTTGAGGATAATAAAATTAATATGAGCCAAGCTTCTCAAAAGTGAAGCTTTATTAGAGTAAGTTCTTCCCACATCATGAGTGGTCCACAAGTGTGATACAATATTCTTTGGGGGAAGGGGCTGTGTTTAAACAAACATGAAAGAAAAAGGTCAACAAGTAAGAATGTGTTTTTTTTTCCTGCGTATTTGAGAACAGCAATGCAGAGGGCTCATTAGCACTCAGAAATAAAAGTGACAACCTGTACAAATAAGTTAAATGAGGTCTATCTCCCAAAGTGAATCAGAAGAAGAAACTCAGCCAAGGGAGTGTTTTTCTTTTTCTTTAAAGAGTGAACTGCATCATAAAAAAATTAAAATCAAGGTATCAAAAGCTAGCATACAATATGAAATTGCCAGCATACTGGTATACCTACGTGGATGACTGTACCTACAAATAAATCTTAGAAAGAATTACCTTTTCTAAGATCAATTTTTTTTTAGAACTAAACATTTCTATATTTAAGGAATAGCATAGTAGATCCTTATTTTGTATTCTTTATTCCCATATAACTGATAAGAGATATTTCTTCTGATAGATTGATATTGACCTAACCCAAGTTTTTAAATCTTACTGCTTTTCTTTTTTGAGAGGCATTATTATATTCTTAGTTATTTCTTTATTTTATGTTATCTTTTATCTTCTTAATTATTTTAAATAAAAAAGGGATAAAACATCCCAATATAGATAGAAAACACATAAAGTCATTCAAAATTCAATTTCCCAATAAAATTAATATGAACATTAAAAACATTTATTTATGCCAAGTTTTAAAATAATCCGTTCCTATGAAATAATTTCTTTCAAGTACAGGAAAGCATGAAATAAAATGTCACTTAAAATTTCACAACCACCAAAGAATGATATTCACATTTTACAGACATGAATCTTTTTTCCCCCTAAGCACAGCAGTGGTCAGCTGGCTTCTATTTGGTTGTTTGGATAGCTGAACTTCTGAGTTAGTGATAAATCCTGCTTTAGGGAAATCCCTTTCCTGAGCAATTTCCTTTGTCTAATTATGTTATCTTCATAGTGAGGAATTCGAATAATGAAATGAACATGTCACTCATTCGCATTCTCCTGTACTCATTACAATGGCTGATTTGAACAGCTGGGTTCTGAGGTCAGTTACCATTCAAGTCTTCTCCATGAATTGGTAATGAGCCTGACACTACTTACTGAGGGAAAATCACCAGCATTTTATACCCTCACCTCCCCAATTTTGATTTCTTTCCTTAAAAAAAAAAAAAATCTATTTCAGGCATTTAACTGTCTTGTTCAATAAGTCATTTTAAGAAATGATGTGTTTGATATTTTCCATAAACTCTTAAATATTTGAGAATGTTCTTTTGATTGTTTTTGGTAAAAAGACAATTTAATTAGATCATAAATGCTTGGATCTTCCAAAACTACATGTATCTTTCCCATTATTGAGCAAGTTAGGGTTATCAATTGCAAACACCAGAAAACAGTGCCAACTAACTTAAGCAGGAAAAAAAAATCATCGGAAGTATATATTTTTGAAGTACAAAATCAAGAGGAAACTGGGTATCACACTAAAACCAAGAGATGCTAGGCAGCTGAGGACACAGCCAATGTCAGTCCGTGACTGATGGTCAAGGGGCCACTTGGCCACAAGCTTCTGCTTCTGCTACTGGACTCTGCATTCCATGATGCTGCCAAATGCAAGAGTCACTGGGGACACACGAGTAGCTGAGTGTTATGGGACCTACTAGGGGATGGGGAAAGGAATCATCTGATCTCACTTGTTTTCTCCTTCCCACCAAGACAAACAATATTTCCTCCTAAAATTAGGGCAAATATTTTGTCCCTAAAGAACAAAATATGACAAACTGCAATTATCTTCTAGCTTTTAATATATTTGAGAGGACTGACATCAGTATGATTTTCTCCCTTTGTTTATAATATATTGATTTAATTTGTATATTTGTGGAGGTTTTTCTTCATACTAGCAATATGAAATTTCAGTCAGGATATATCTAGATGAAGTTCTGTCTTCCTTGGACTTGATTTTCGTATCCTGCCTATTTTTTTTCCCCCCAGGATAATTTTCTTCAATTATATCTTTGATTATTTCTTTTGCTTAAGTTCTCTCTAGTTTTGAAACACCCATTAATATTAAAGTCGTATATATATAAAGAGTTCTTTATATATTCTGGATATTGTTTTAGGTCCTTGTTTCCCCCTTTGGTACCAGGGATTAAACTCAGAAGTACTTAACTCTGAGCCATATTCCCCATTCTTTCTATAAATTTTTTGATACAGGGTGTTGCTAAGTTGCTTAGGGACTTGCTAAATTGCTGAGGCTGGTAGTCCTCCTGCCTCAGCTTCCTGAGTCACTAGGATTATAGGTGTGCCATGAGCAAGGTCCATTTTTATTTATTATTATTTTTATTCTTTCTTTCCTTCTACTAACTTGAGGTTTGGTTTGTTCTTGCTTTGCTATTTTTTTTGAGGTAGATTATTAAGTTGTTTATTTGAGATCACTACCTTTTGATGTATGCATTTGTGGCATCCATTAGTTCTGCTTTTGCTGTCCCACAGATTTTGATGTATTATGTTATTATCATGTTCATTTATTTCTAGAAATTTTCTTATTTGCCTTTTAATTTCTTCAATTACCCATTGATCACAGGAGAATGTTATTCAATTTCCAGGTATTTGTGTACTTTCCATTCTTCTTAATTTATAGCTTTATTCATTTTTGTTTTAAATTTGAGGTTTTATTTGTGACTTAACATATGATCTAACCTGGAGACTATCCAAGTGCTGATGAGAAGAATGTGTACTCCACTGCCATTGGGTGAAAAATTCCATAATGCCTATTAGGTCCCTTTGCTTTAGAGTATGATTCAACTCAGATGTTCCTTTGTTGAGTTTCTGTCTGGATAATTGCCTGATTGGGGAAAGTAGGAATTTAAGTCTTCAACTATTATTATATTAGAGTTTTCCTTTACATACAATATTTGTTTTAAATATTTGGATGGTCCCATGTTGGATGCATATATATTTACAATTCAAAAGTCCATCCTCAAGTTTCCTTGTTGTCTATTGGAGCAGTTTTATTGTATTTTCTATTTCCTTGATCAAAGTTGTTTTTTTTTTTTTTTAACTCCAAGATATCTAATTGTTTTTTGTTTTTGTTTTGTTTTGTTTTTGCGGGGAAGGATACTGGGGATTGACTCAGTGGCACTGAGCCACATCCCCACTCCTATTTTATTTTTTGTTTAGAGACAATGTCTCACTGAGTTGCTTAGTGCCTCACTTTTGCTGAGGTTGGCTTTGAACTCACAATCCTCCTGCCTCAGCTTCCCAAGCCTCTGGGATTACAGGCATTCATCACTGCGCCTGGCATCCAATTGGTTCTCTTTTTATGATTTCTAACTCTTTGGTAAATTTCTAATTCATATCCTGAATTGTTTTTCCTCATTCTTTTTTATAGTTTATATTCTCTTTTATCTCATTGAGTTTTCTTAGGTTCAATATTTAAATTCTTTTGTAGGCATTTCATAATTTTTTAAAATTTTTTTATTTGTAGATGGAAACAATATGTTTATTTGTTTATTTTTATGTGGTGCTGAGGATCTAACCCAGTGCTTCACACATCCGAGATAAGTGTTCTACCACTGAGCTACAACCCCAGCCTGTTTTTTAATCACAATTATTTATGGAGAATTAGTGTTTTTCTTTGGGGCTGTTATATTTATGTTTATGTTTCTTGTGTCCTTATGGTGATGTCTGCACATCTGGTGTAACATTTTGCTCTTATAATTTTATAAAGTGATTTCACGAGAAAATATATTTTCATTATTTAGATAAGAGATAGTATGTCAATTGGAAGGTTCTTTGGGTTTTGTTAGAGGGGATTCAAAAGCAGACCCATGTGACTTGTTTATCTTTGACTGGTGTCAGCAGTGCCTGCGAGTCCCCCAATAGGCTCAACTACAACAGTTCATGAAGTCACTTCTATGACTTTGCAGTAGATGCAAGCTTCCAAAAGCCTTCCTCAGGCTCTTGGTTTGTGGTGGCAGGTGCCACACCTCAGTCATGTGGGATGAGGAGAGAACTGTTGTGGGGTACCTCAGAGCAAGTATAGGTGACATCAAGGATTAGGGCACCAGGAGTCACGAGCCTCAAGCCACAGGATTAAAGGAAACTTTTCCCAGGACTCTCAGGATAAATATGGGAGATACCTAGACCTGTGGCAAAAGCAGCCACACTTTTGTTAGGGACCTTTCCCAGGTGCTGCAGGGTAAGCACAAGTGACATGAGGACCCGTGGCACTGGTAATGTGGAACACAAACAGGACTTTTCTTAAGTCCCATGGGTGGCTGCAATTGGTGCTTGCAGCACTGGTAGCTCCCTTTGTGAAGCTGTCAAACCAAGTTGATTTCTCCAGGTCACAAGGGACAAGCACAGATGCTATCAGGGCTTTGGGCACTAGAAGCTGTGGTACAAAATCTATAGGATGTGGAGGAGAACATTTCTAAACCTTCCAGGGCATGTGCAGGTAATATCTGGGCTTGGGGTGATGGCATCCAAGCTCCTGGATGTGTGTGATATACGATACCTATCCTAAGTCCCATGATTTGAGCTTGGGTAGTGCTGGGACTTGTAGCTTGCTATCTGCAGTCCAAAAGCTGCAGGAAGTAGATGAGAATGTTTGGATCACACTAGGCAAGCTCTGGTGGACACAGGGCCTTTGGCTTTGGTCTTAAGTCTTGAAGCTTCAGGACCCAGATGGAAACTTTCCTTGGTCCTTATGGATAAGCTTGGGTTATGTTGAGACTTTTTGCATGAGAAGTTGCAAAATAAACATTTTCTTTTTAAAGCAAACTATGAAACAGGGACCAAGCTACTTCCTCCCAACTTTCATGTGGACAGAAAAAAAAAAATGGACTGATGTTGATTTTCATCCTACTGATCTTAAAATATAAATAAATACTACATATATATATATATACTTATATATTCATATGTACATAAATTTAAAAATATAGTATATATAAAATTCCTCCTAGAATTTTTGCTGCTTTTAATTTCCTCTTGTTTTTAGTATTCTTTAATTTTGTATTTTGGAATTTTTATAGATGTTTTACTATTAGGTGAGGAGAGGATTTAATGCTAGACAAATGTTATTTTAAACCAGAAAATTCTTGATTATATTTTGTGAAACTACTATAAAATTTGTAGAAGTCTGGATTTTTTAACCCTTCAAGTATTCCCAACAGAAATAATTCTCAAAGGGGAACCCAAATGGAGCTATGAACTATGTTTTCCTAATTTGCCTGCAAGCAAGGAAATTATTCCTAAAGTGATACTCCATTTATGTAATATTTGTATCTTTTGAGTTTTTTAGAACTTATTTTTATTTCTGCTTTTAAAACATTTAACTCTAAAATTAAAATAATTTGTAATTTAAGACTATATGTCAACAGATTTAAATCATCTCAACTTACCATAAATTATACCTCTAGCTATAGTTTAACTCAAATATTCATAACTGTGCACCAGCACATTCACTGGGTTTCCAAAAGTGCATAAAATAATGTGTTCAGATAGTTATAATTTGTTACAGACTTTTATTTCTTCTAATTATTGTGATCAGTTCAAGAGTATTTTTTGTTAGATTCTTAAACCATCTTTTTCACTAAATTTCTCAATCTCAAAGCCAATTGGGCAAACCATGATAGAATGCCTATAAACCACTGGTTCGTATAGACTAGCAGTCATGTAAATTTGCATTTTATATTTATATCTTGGGTATTACACAACATTATTGAATCTTAAATATGATTTGTTCATTCTAAAACTCACGTTGAAATTCAATTCACTGTATTCATGTGGGGAAATGGGGCCTTTAAGAGCTGATTAGGTCATTAAGATATATTAATGGCTTTCTCATGGGAGTGAGTTATTGCTTTCAGCTACTGATTTTAACTGCTAAAGTGGCTTGCTATAAACAGAGGCTATGCCACTCACCATCTGGTGCTCTCTCTTTTGCACATACCCACTTCCCCTTTTTACTGTGCTAGGCATAGTACAAGGCCCTCACTAGAAGTCAAGCAGATGCCAGCATCATGCTCTCAGACTTCCCAGCTTCCAGAACCATGACTCAAAATAAATCTCTTTTCTTTATAAATTTACCATTCTTAGGTATTCTGTTACAGTGACAAAAAAAATGAACTAAGACAAACATCTTATCTGAGCACTTATTTAAAGCATTGAACAACAATGACTTTTAGCAGAAAGAAGAGTCAAAGGCTTCCCCTCAAGATACAATTTCTAGATCATAGAGTGCATTCTGGGGAATAGATGCTATGTAGTTTTCAGAATATGTTCACAGTACCAACTGAGAAGTCTGTTAAAAATGCCTAGGCTGCACAATAGATCTATGGAAACAGAATCTCTGGATGTGCAGTTAGCAATCTATTTCCTTTTCTTAGAAACAAATTCCTTGCATCATTTTTTACCCATGAAAGTTTGCTCTAATGCTCTAAATAGAGTGATCTAAAATAATATCTTGGGAAAACAATGAAGTCTAGTTTTGTGTTTATAATTCCACTCTCAGGGACATCAAGTGAAGAACCAATATCAAATTGCAAGTCCATTAGCATATATTTCATCTGAAGCAATCCGTTTGGTAAAATGGTTCCAGAGTTCTAGTAAGCCACGTTGCTGCTTGCATTGATACACATGATCTAGGCATTTACTATGTAGAAATGCAGTGAACTATTTACAAAGGCAATGTCTTCCTAGAAGTTCCACCAGATCAATTAACAAAAGACACATTCAAATTGCAGAATGTCTCAACTACCAAGGAGAACACTATAATCAGATGTCAACCATTGTGCTAATTCTCAAAGTAGTTTCATTTTTCTGTCACTAATAACATTCTAAGAGGTAGCCTTGAAACCCAATGGTCACCCTCTTAGATAAACTTACTTATGAACTACCTAAGAGTATTACTTCAAGGATGTTATAACATTGTTCTGTGTGAAAACCAAATAGGCCCAATTCTGAAACAATCAAGCTCCCACATCAAGGATCAGAAATTACATAATCAGCTGAGGCAGTAACCAAATCTTTTAGCTTAACAGTGAAAAACTGCTGGCTGTAATTTACTCATTACATTAAGACTTTCAGTTGGTCTACAGACATTCAGAAACCAAATGACACCACTGAAAGGAAACTTTGAAGCATTTCCTGATCTTCCTTTGATGGAATAATGTATATCTATATTTAGTAGCCATTAATTCACATTGCTAACATACTTTGTTTGTAGCTATAGGGAGATCTGATCTATGGAAACATAATTGAAGATTGACTCAATATTAGTTTACTTTCAATGAACACGTGTGTGCACGCACATCTGTGCACAAAAGAAATGAAGTCAAAAAGAAAAACTCTGGTTAACTTTTGATAAAATGAGAAACATCTGAAACTTTTAATTAAAACATATTAGTAAAATTATCAAATATAATTTAAAAATAAAAAGTAAATCAGTTATGTATGCAATCAGACAGTATTTAAATTGGGGAAGAATTTTGAACCAATTATTGAAACAAGAATTATTATAATTGAGAGAATTTCAAACTATGAAATCATCCAGAGACAGTTTTTATATTCTCTTCAAATAGACATCTTCAACTGGTGGGATTAGTCAAGATGGTGGCCAAGTTACCCATTTGTTAGTGTTGTTTTCATTTCTAGCTTAATCACCTTAAGACAATGGAGGATCCCTAAGCATTCTTTCATTCAAAACTAATGGCTTGGGTAGGTGTCATCCCTCTGAGATAGCCAGTGTGGGGGGAAGAGATTGAAGGAGCAAGACACAAGGACACCACGATTCAGAAGTTACCATCAACACAGTACCTTGCACTCTCAGGAATACGGAGGCTGCTGCCGCTCCACCTTCGTTGGACACCACACAGTGGTACTCTCCCTCATCGCTGACTTTCACACTCCTTAGCTCCAGTGAGAGGTTGGCCAAAGTCCTCATTCTTGTGGGCTCTGCCAGTCTGACATCTCTGTCGTTTCTCTGCCAGGTTAGATTGTAATCCACCGCACTGATGACAAGGCAGGTCAAAATTGCTCTCTCTCCAGGAGTGACTGTAATATTGTTAGGCACTTCGATGACTGGAGGGGGCTCTGTGTGAAATCAAAAGTTTCCAATCAGGTCATTTTGCTCACTTTAGCTATGGCTTAAAAATGGGATGTATATGTATTGCATTTCTTGTAGGGAAGGTCCAGTATGACAGAATTTATTGGTTAATATGTACGCCAGTGAGCCCTCACTCCCTGCCCCAAATTACCATCTAGTTTAAAGGCACTTAAAAAAGGAGTCTACATTTACATATAAAAAATATGCTCAAGTTCAAACATACAAATTATAAACATGAAAGTCAAAGAGGCATGGTAAAAGGTCATGACTGGACAGATTGAGGAAGGCAGAATGAGGCAAAATTTTTATTTCAGTTTTGATGAAAATAGCATTTTGGATTTTTAAAATTTAAAATATATGTTTACTGTTTTAAAGAAAACAGGACATAAAGGATGGTAAACGTGGCAAGATATGACAGTTTCAGCTGTAAGAGGGGATACAATATGACAGTAGAATAAAACAAATGTCCTCTTCATAGGGATGGAGAATGATTTGAACTAACAAGATCCAAAGAGTAATGACAGACACTTAATAAAATTATATACATAGAATCATGAACATAAAAGGCTTTGAGAAGCACATGCATATGTCAGATTGTTAAAAATCTAATTGCTAATTAAGTATGTAACCAATATTATTAAAGAGTCACGTATTGCTCTAGTTTTGAGGCTGAATCTAAATTCCCCCTCTACAGCTCACTCCGCCAAATGCTTTCAAATGATCTCCTGTGGCAATCCATTATAAATTATATAGCAATAAAAAACCGAGGTGATCATTGCTAGTTGGAAATCCATGTGTCTCAGTTAATATATGAAAATAAGTCAGATACTCAAGAAACTTCTCCTCATACTATTTAAAACTCGACAAAAATGCAGATAATATCTCTGGCCTAGGAACGGACCCTGGAAGCAGATATGCCAAAACCACAGTGATTATCGCTGAGTGACAGAAATCTGTGCATATTTTCTATAGTCCCTTATACTCATTCTTGATTTCCAAAGATTTTCTAAAAGATATGTAACATTTTACATTGTTTTTTAAAAACCTGCATAAATTGTATCATTCTATGTTTTTAAAATCTCTTATGAAAAGAGCTGGTGAAACCAATGGAAAGAGAACATGATAACATTAGAAATTTTTAACTGGAGTCTGATGAGGGTAGATAGAGAAAATACAGGGCACTTAAGTTTGAATTTCAGGTAAACATTAAATAATATTTTAGTATAAGTATACATTAGGATACTTATATGAAGTTCAAATTCAAATGGGCCTCCTATGTTTGTTGGATGTCACAATCAGAGGCTACCAACTTCTACACCTATCTGTGTGACTTTAGATAAGTCAATTTACTGGTGGTCTTGTTCCCTTGTCTGAATAATAAAATGACTAAATTAGGTAATTTTAAAGATCCTTTCTAGCTCTAAGGTCCCATGAAGCCATTATGTTGAGATTAGTCCTCCTTCTCAGTGCCACCACATTCAATGGCCACATGTGATGGAACAGAGGCCAGATCTCTTGCCTCAATTCAGGGCTGTCCCTGTCCCTGTAGGGTGCAATGAGGACCCTGTTACAACTGCATCACAGTCATGTCCGTCCTCTTCCCTCACTCCCTTACAGGTGCTTTTCCCTACAGAATTCCTCCATAACATTCTTACATGCAAACTGAGCTTCCGAGTCTATTTCCTGTTCAAATATAAATTGAAATAAGCAAAACAACCACTGTATAATAATACCCTGAAACTATAAGATTTGAAAATGACATACAATTTGACTATTGCATGAATACCCGGAGAGCGTCTAGAGCATGCACACACATTTACATATATCATGTATGAATCTGCTAGGGGTAGGGGAAAGATGAGGGAGAGTAAGAGCGGTTTGTGAAGGATGCTCAGATTAGAGATTACCACAAATAACTCGGGAGTACAAGAAAACAAGATTCCTAAGTGAAAGCATGACTGGTTAGGACATGGGGACCAGAGGAGAGCCGAGTACTAGGGCAGGAAGCTGGCAAGGACCACTGGACTGATCTGATCATAAGTGGGTTACTTTGCTCCCTCTGGACTTCTGCTTCTTTAGCTATAAAATTATCAAGTGTTACAAGATTCTTTCCAGGTCTTACCCTGTTCTAAAACAATATCCTGCAATTATAATTAAACATCTCTTGTCCCTAGTATGCCTTTAGTAAGTTTCCTCTATTCAGAATTTTTGCTTAAGCCCAGAATGCTAGTACTCGTGTGTGTGTATGTGTGTGTGTGTATGTTATTGTGTTAATTTAAAAAAAATCAGTACAGAAAACTAATGTTTGTAATAGTATTAAACTGAATTAACAATATCCTTTGGAAAAAAGTAACTGTATGCTTTTACCATTTTATTCACTGGTTCCTATGTATTTGTATTCAGTGAAAGAGAAATATAGTGCTTTCTACACCATTCTGCATGTAAAACAATCAGTAACCAACATTTCAAATGAATCTCATGCCCTGAAACATGTTGACTATAGCAGAATGCTGAAAAAAATAATAAGGTAACATATCAGCAGAATTTTAGCTTTTCTTTAAATAGTTCTTGGACTCTATCTGACTTTGTACATTATAAATGTCCACAGTGACACCAGATTATCACTGTCCCATGATGCCTTCTTTCCTAACACCCTTTATGAAATATGAGAGCGACTGTCCTGTGAGTCAGTTCCTGATTCCAATATGCTGATAAGTGACTTCAGCAAAGCGGCAGAGCTAGAGCCTCCTCCTGAGTCTCAGGGGGATTCAGAAGCAGATTGGTGTAGTAGGCACCAGCCAGCCCTGAGAGAAATGTCCACTCTTCCAACTCCAATGGGGCCCTTGTTTCTTACTTCTGTGCCGAGAGTCACTGCCATGACCATCAACGCTTCCCCACTACCCACCCACCCCTCCGCCTCGTGCTTTAAAATAACCGAGTGGGAAACAATTCCTGAAAATCAGCTTGGGCACAGTACGATTTCCTAGTTATGCCATCGCACAGCTGGCACAGGTTAATACACACACAGAAGTCACTGGCGCCACAGAGCCAAATTCCTAACAGTTCACCAGTGCTTTCTGGTACTTCCTGGTTATTTATGCAAGATGTCTAAGTCAACTCGAACTCTTTCCTTGTTGTCCTTCTCTTAATTAATATCGCTGGGAAAAATACTCAAGTGTTTGAGTATGTGCTTTCCCAGAAGCTGAGGAATGTTGACACAATTCCAATGCTTTTCATAATTTCTGGAGATGAAAAAATGAATAGCTTGTGATGTATGTCAACTTGCTAACTCGTTTCAGAAGACAAATCTTTATTTTTCTAAGAATAAGAGAATATAAACAACTTTACTGCAAGAAGAACTGCTTGCCTAACTTACATGCCTATGTTTCCAAAAGTTCAGCTTCAACTTACTAATAACAAGCACCATAAATCCCAGGTCCCTAATGGTCCCTCCTATCAGTGAAAAGCTTTCTTTGTCCTACATTGTCTCAAGAAAATGCACACCAACACTAAAAGCCATATAGACTTTGCTACAAATTCAACAGCAGCAATACTTCAGTTATGACTAAACACACAGCAGTACTAGTCCATAAGGCAGGTAAAAGGTAATTCCATCAAAACAAAGTTTCCTATAAATTGTAAATACATGCCATGTTAGTGGCTTAATCTTGTTTATTGATTATATAGGGTAGTCTTTTTTATTTCCTAAGAATCCTGGAGATTAGAAGACAAAATATGTTTTATTTAAAATATATTTCCTTACAATATGAAGCTTTTCTAGCATCTGTTCATATGAAATATGCTCTCTGAATATAAAATATTAGCATTATTTCTGCCCTTCTTAATGACAATAATGTACCAACTGAGACCCCATGTTGCTAGAATGAGATCATGTTCATTGTTTTTAATTTAGAGATCAAAATCCATTCATAAAAGCACTCTGCTCATTATGAAAAAGGGGGCAGGGGCAGTTTACCCTTGTAACTAGAATAGATCCTTTACTTCAACTTTATTTTCTCAAGGGAAATTCCATAGGGTGATTGTGAAAGATATTTATTAAACTCCCACAATAATAATGGTGATAACCACGATAACAATACCGATAGTAACAATAACTTTCTACTAGGTGTCAGACTGTTTTCTGAGTGCTTTACATATACAGCATACAGCACTCAGTCCTCACAGTTTTTCCATAGGATAGAAATGCATATTGTTGTTATCCTCATTTATGGTTAGGGAAACCCAGGCCTTGAGTCCTCAATAATGAAACAAAGTCACACAACTGGTACATGGTGTAGCCAAGATTTGAGTTCACAACCGGTGAACAGATAGATGATTATTAAATCATAAAGGCAACTGTATACATGTAAAGTGGGTATTGACATCCCATTTCCATAGGTGTACTAATTAATATGCAGGTGATCACAAAGAACTTAGTGACAACTACCTGATACATCAAAATATGTTTGTGCCCGTCCCGTCCCTGCACTGCTGACAGCAATGCACTCATAGGAGCCTTCGTCAGACAGAGTGACCTTTTCAATATCCCAGTTGACACTGGCAGATTCTCTGGGGGTAAGAAAATGGAAAAAAAAAAACACAAAACATTAGTTTCTATAGAACACAAGACCAAGTTGAAAACAATGATCTGACTATTTCTTTTCGAAGAGTTCATTCGAAAGAACAATGCAAAGAAAGTTAATTGATAAAACCAGAGAGAGTCATTTTTAACTTATAATTACATACCTTTTTATAGTTCAACTAGGAAGTTAAGCTTTTCTACACTGAACACAAAGACACAGCAAAGTCAGTAATCGATGAAGACTGCGGATTTCTTTAGGGGAACATTTTCTAACTATGTCAAAACATAAGAGAATAATGCTACCAAACACTTGCTAAATCTCTTTTCTTCCCCATGTCTTTCCCAGTTTTTGTTCAGGGATCTTAGAGAAAGCACTTGAATCAGGTTAATTCATAAGCATGAAGGCAGGAATCAACTTTTTGATTCCAAGAAAATAAATTAATTTTCTTATGTATAAACTCCACATGGGGCTATGTACCAAATCTGGTTCAGTCTACATGTACAAAGAAAGGAGGAAAAAATTATCAGTTTTATAGTCAAACTATCATTTAGGTTTTAGAAAATCTCTACTTTGTATATTCATTCATTTCATAACTATGCATTCTTTGTCCTTTGACACTGTTTAAATGATTTGGGGAAAATGTCTTAGTAATAGATATTTAATTCTTGTTTTAAAAAAGTCCAATAATCTACATAAATAAGCATTATCCTATGTTAAAAAATACAGTTGAAATATAATAAATATTTTCATAATTCTCCTTTATCATCTGTGGTTATTCATAGCCTTTATAGAAATTCAAGGAAAAAAAGTCCATCTTGGAGCCTAATACCTTCCACTAAGTATGAAAGTGGCATAAGAAATCATACCTCAGAAAGGTATCTCCAAATTGCTCCCTGCCCAAACCCACCATGCTCATCATCAAACAACCACCAAGAACTCAGTGAGCTCTTTATTCCTGTCAGCACAGACCTAGAGCTTGTAAGAGAAAGTTAAGGAATAGATTCCTATTAACTGTAACGCGAAAAGCCAAGCATGGTCATTGTTTCATACATTATAGTAGCTGAGAATATCCATTTCCGCTAATGCTTCCTTTCAAAGCTCTATGCACTATGTGCCAGGGAGCCTTATTATTACATTCAGAAGAAAATGGAATAGTACTTAACTCCATACTTCACTGATAACTTAAGCTGTAACTGGAATGCTTGGCATCAGTATGCTAGGCACAAGTTTGTAAATGTCATTATCTAGGAAGTACTTTAAGTTCCAGAAAGGTAGAAATTTGGAATTCATATGCCTTTGGTGTTCTATACAGTGCCTGCTTTAGAGCTGAGCATATGCTAGAATTCATCCAAAACTTAGACTCATGGAAATATTGGAAACAGAAAGTGACAATTTTTCTAGCACTAAATCCCCCGTTTTAAAAATAGAAAATTTGAATGACAAATCATTTGTTCAAAGTCTCATAACCTAGTTGGCTAATTGCTTGAAGACAGTTACAGCTGCACTTGGCATGGTCCCCTTGTTTATGAAACAGTACATGAAAATAACTGTTTTTTATGTAGCTTTCTCAGCTGACATAATCAATATTTAACCATATTTTTTTTTACAAGGGTTTGAAGGGATGAACTTCGGAATGGGGAAAATAACTTGCCCAATAGAAATATATCCTGCTACTAATGCAAACTGGTTCTCTTAAGTCCCCTGAAGACCAAAGTGACTGACATAAACAAAGATTAAGTTGCATATTTCATACAATTATTAAATCTGGGGCAGAGGCATGTGAGGGAATCAGGATTAGAGTATCATTCTATCATCACTCATGCCTAATTTTGTCTCTGGCCCTCACTTCCAAAGAGCTTAATACATGTCAGCAAGGCATGTCATATTTCTGGGCCATGAAACTGGAAAAATGAGAAAAAGAATTATTGTGGCTTACCTCCCAAGAATTGTGTAGAATTAATGAATTAATGTTTATAAAGAATCTCAAGTGTCTTTGAAAAATGTTGCTATTTAAACAGGAAGGAGAATTATTTTATTTCATCGCCCAGATATGTAGCTTCACCATTTGATACCCTGGTCAGTTATGTTGCTGTTTATAAAATATTCAGCTAAGTAAACCATCAAGATATACTATGTACAGAGCAGGAGATCAATCTTCAATGAATGGAAAACTTTCTAGTTACAATGAACATTCCTGCTGTACATTTTTGCTTAAAAATGAATCCCAATAAAGAGACTGCAGAAGCTAAGACTATCAAATATGTAACCGTGTATGGAAGTTGCTAATATTGAATTTACATTGTAAAAGGTTGGTAAAAGAATTCCTAGAGTTTTCCCCCAAAATGTAGTTTATTTCATGGTTGAGTTAAAAGGCAAAGCTTTCCAGAAATCATTTCCCTCCACTTTTCAAGGTCTATTTATCATTAGAGTACTTATATTTGTTTTTAAAAGTCACTCAGTTTCACAAGGAAAAGTTGGTGTCTTCTGAAGCCACTCCTGTTGATTGTTCTATGCAGCAGTCACGTGTGCTTCTGGTCCACCATGTCATCCCACCTCCATCACACATCAAACCTCCCTGACAGTATCTTCTCCCCTTCTCCTGGCCCACAGGGCTCTAGCTACACTGGGCTCATTGCTTTCTTTCCTACAGGTTTCGTCCACTTGGCCTTTACATGTATGTACCTGCTCTTCCTGGGGCATGCCCTCTCTTCTGTGGCTAATGAACGAGCTTCTGGCTCACATCTTCAGGTCTTTGCTCAAATGCCCCTTACCCTCAGTCTTAAAATTTCAACCTGGCCCAAACCGCATGGCTCCCAGCCTCCTGCATATGACCCTTCCTAATTACCCTGTTATACTTTCTTGCCATAACACCCATCAGATCCCCTTATTGTGACACTTCAAATCAGAATCAGAGACATTTTTACCCCAAGGCCAATAAAGGGAAAGCTTCAGGGCCTCTCCTTCATAAGATCCCCTTCCAAGGTCTGATAAGTGCCGTTGTGTTCATCATTCTCTGTTCTTTGTCTTAACATGGAACTTAAATTACATAAAATTCAAATTCTATAAAACCTGAATAAACCCTTGGATGTGCTCTAGCATTGACTGTGTTCTCATATTACCTTTATCATCTGCTTACTGTCTCCCTCCATTACCATAAGCTCCACCAAGGCACACCCAGGTCTGTTTTTTTTTTTTTTTTTTTTTTTTTTTCACTGTGATATTCCAACACCATGAAGCAAGTAAGTGAAAATTGCTAGGGAAAGAGTACCTTAATATGAGAATCTATTTGCATTTACATGTTTAACGCTAATATTGATTAGTGATAGAAACATTACACACTTTAAATACTGGTCTACTCCGAGTGTAATTCCATTTCTGACAAAGCTCAAGGTAAAAGGCAGAAAACTTTCAACAGAGCAGGGAATTTGGCCCGGCTGCAGGTAGTATCCTGGGGTTTTCTTGGGCATTGTAACTTTAGGAGCATCTAGAAAAAAAAAAAAAAGAAAGAAAAAGAAAATCACAACAGTACTAAGTACTTCCTGTGAAACTATTCACAAACTTCACAAATTATTCCAGTAAATCATCTGCATTCCAATTAATCCAAGTCACTCAAAGTAACTTTTATTATGTTTATTTGTTCAAAGTTGATTTGTTTCTAGATATTGCCATGGCCACCTTACTAATGGTATCCATGGAATCATGTTACCTGCTCCTTCCACATAATCCCAAATCTGTGATCTCATCTCCTCTTAATAGAAAGATATAATTAACTAGTAATTAACTAACCATTCAAGTAAAGGCAGAATGGTCACCAGTTGTTCACAGTGCATTTTTTGTGCACGGAGCAAAATGTTTCTGATAATTGAATATAAACATTCAGCCACTGTAGAAACTTTTATCAAGCTTTTTTTAGAGAGTACTAGAATTTCCCATTTCTGGCTCTTAAATTGATTAATCAAATTTTCAGTTCTGCATTCAGTGAGACTTAACATGAAACACTGAAAGTGTTACTTAGCGGTTAAGAAAAACCAAGTTATTTAAGTATAAATGCCCACCAGTTTAATGCCGTGGTAGTAATATGAGATATTCTTTTTTATTTTCTAATCCATTCTTTACCACATCACCCCCTTCAGCTGTCTATATCCCAAGGTTGGACTCACCTGGGACAATACTAGAAAAGGAAACACTTGACACTCTCTGGAAGAGATAATTGTCCTTATCATAGCCCGTTACTTTGAGAAAGAAAGCTTCATTTGGTGGTATGAAGTCAGAAATATTCCATATGCCATAAGGTTTTCGATCTGGGTAATATTTCACAGGAATAACCTTCAGGGAACTTCCTGAGATACTCAGAAGTTCCAGATGATCTACTCTAGCTGGACTTGAAATGCCCGAGGTATTCAGCAACACATAGGTAGGAATCCCTAGAAAAGGAAGACTCTGTCAGCATCTACAAGTTGCACACAACTTAGGCTATATAGTAAATAAATATTTGCATTAAAATAACTTGTAAGTACCATAAGGAGGAGTATACAGTTTTCCCTACAAAGTGCAGAGCAGCATAAAACCTTTTCTACATAGAAGTTAACCACAGAAACTTAGAAAATACAATGTGGTCATCTTTACAGTATTTTAAACATAGGCAGCAAAAAAAATGAATATTTAGTTACATGATGTTTGATTATATAAATATTTTTAAAGATTTATGATTTTATATCCTTATGGAAACTGCAGCAATAAAAATAAATGAACAGTGACTGGAAAAAATACTGTAAGACTTATGGTATGTTGGAGCTACATAATTATAAATCTTACTGTATGAATTAAAATAGGAGCAAAAATAAGCTTTGGTAATCAGCGATGCTTTCATCTTGGAACACACACTGAAACATGGTGTATTTAATTTTTCAGCTATATTCAGGCATTTCATCTTGACAATGAGATCATTTGTAGATTTTTAGTAAGAAAAAAGTTTCACGGTCAAGATCAGTAGTTCTCTAAACTTAATAAGTAATTGCTCACTAAAATGCAGACTCCTAGGCTCTGCTTTCTGTGGCTCTAACTCAGGAGTCTGGAGTATGGCCCAGGAATCTTCATTTTTAACAAGCTCTCGGGCGATTCTGATATCACTAATCTTGGGACTTGAAAAACAGAAACTAAGCCAAAGGAGCAATTGTGTTTTAAGTAAAGATGCTATGCCTCTTAATTTTGTTAAATACTAAAAAAAATTATAAACACACAGACAATTGAGAGATATATTCACTTATACCAGTTTAAGTAGTATGCACATACAAACCTTGCACAGGTCTGCTGACTGTTTTCTTGAAGTCCAGGGTGGGCTTTCGAGAAAAACCAGCTCGGAAATCAATAGTACTGAGCCCAGTGATTCGAACAGAGTGTCTTCCACTGCTAGAGGTCTGAAAATGTTTAATGACAAATCTAGTAAACAGTTGATCCAGGATGCCGATCACAATAAGTACTAACCCATATGACAAACTGTAGTGTTTAATTAACACTCATGTTTAATAAGTGAGTCTCTGCACTTAGCTGTGAGTCTACTTTGAAATGCAAGTTTTACAGCACACTCTCTAAGAGATCTGCTGTAAAATACAATTCAGTCATATATTGCGTGTCTAAGGGGAGAAGATATAAGATTTCAGTCACTAATAAATTTGAAGTAAATCTGTAAAAGCTCCATAAAGGGATGGACCTTCATTTTTGTTCTCTGTTCTTCACATGGTAGATGCTCAGAAAATATTGAAAGGGAAAAAAATGAGTCAATTCCCTCTTACAAATACCATCCAGGTTCAATTCTGGAAAATAGCTCCTTTTTCTTTGCCACTGGAACATTAGAGTCAGGACAAGAACAGGAGCTGAGCGTTTCCCAGATTTCACGCAATGGCATCCTCAGCGTAGCAGCATTCTAGCAAAGATACTTGGGGTTTGAAATGAAAATGTGAGTTGAACACAGTCCTCACCCCACAGAGCTTGTGACTCCTGAGGGAAATGGCTGGAGAAGTCGGAATACGATAATACAGCAAATTCAGTGATGAACATACACAGAAGAAATATAGACTAGCCTGTTACGCTAAACTGTCATAAAGGGAATAATAGCTGTACTAAATAAGGAATCATAACTATGCACCCAAGTGGCTCCTATATACATAAATAATAAACAATTATGGAATAAGCGCAAAGGATAAAATGATACCAGTGTTTATTAGGCACTTCTGCAATGCCTTGGCTCTTAAATACATTGGCTTATTTAATGCTCATTACAACTTCATACAGAAGACATCATCAGTTTCCTCAGTGTTCAGATAAGAAAATTGAGATGCTACATTGTTAAAACAGTTTCTCCAAGTTTGCAGGTTTGGAAATGGCAGAGAGGAGGTTTTAATCCAAAGGTCAGGTTCCAAACTCTTCACCACATTGTCTACTGTAATAAATCAGCATTAGCTGCTATTTCAGTTTCTCTCAAAGAAGGATCTAAGGATCTCCTGCAGCTATACCTACACCAAATCACTTGAGTTGTTTGTTAAAAAAAAATGCAGACTTCGGTGCTCCAGCCTAGATTTACTAAATCAGAATCGCTGTTCAGTGGAGTCCAAGAATCTATATTTCAAAAACCACCTCTAACTTAGCAATGGAAGTTTGCCGTTATTTTATTACATTCACTGCCAATGTTTTGTCTCACAATGGAACGATTGCATGATACCAGCATTTAAGTAGAGGAGAGTGTGGGAGGATGGGATACACAAGATAACACCAGGGCCCCAAATGTGGATCCCAATCTCAACTCGGAGAAGACACATAGTCAGGTATCCAGCAATAAGAGAATGCAATAGGAACAGCCAGAAGAAACCACATCAACATTAAAGAGGACCACTGCCAAGGCTTGCAAACTACACAGTGTGGCTCCTTTTACTTAATGAGGAGAAGAAAGATGAGGGATATCTGTCCCTGTTGCTACCATATTTCTTCCTTATTGAGCACAATCTACAAAAACTCAAAGGTAAAGAAAATAAAAATAACACAACATTATGAAAACATTGTTCAATATTCTTAGCATACGTGTTGCTGTATTTTTAGTACAAATAATGCTGCTAGATACTATGATTCATTTTCATAAAGATTACAAAAGATCGCATGTGTCAATAAAGGGGTCTCTATCTCATCATTTATTTCATTATTTCTAAAGGAAAATGTTCCATGAATTTCACATAATAAATGAAAAAAGAAGTTATAGACCATGACCAAATTTGAAATAACGGACTGTGAATATAGTTGTATAAAACCTTGCAAAGTCAAATTTCACTTCTTCCAATAAAACAGTTTTACTAAAGACACTACAAGTACTGATTTCTTGTAAGTCATTCAAAATGCTATTACAGTAAAGTGATGGAGATTGATTCACCGACATTATAGATCACTGTCAATTGCCCTGCTGCTCAGAAAGCCCCTTATGATAAAACAGCCATTGAGGTTACCAAGGAGGAATATGACACACTATTTGCCAAATGACTGCCACCAAGTACTCATCGTCTGCCAAGTGCTCTGTGCATAAATCAACTGACAAAGGCCGATTTAAACAGTGGTGCTCGATACCTCAGTGAGAAAATTACAGATTATACAAGTGTTTGAAAGTATGTTATCTTCTGTTGCTAAATCTGACATTAAGATAAAGCAGATTTGATGAATAGGGAGGCCCTTACAATTACCCAAAATTTTCACAAAGTAAAATAACTTTGATCCCTAAAATATTACACTAATTAATGAAGTATGTAGAAATAAGAAGGTAAGTTTATTATTCTCTGAGCAATGTTAATATATAAAAGTTAATAAATTAACAAGACATCTTACTTTCATATTTCTTTATTATACTGTAAAGATAATGCCTGTATAGAATTTAAAATGGCTTGTGAGTAAAGAAACCTCCAAGTTAGTCCACTTTTATACACAATTATAGGCAACTCAAGACTAACCAGGATGATGGGAATAAAAAAAAATATTGTTTAAAAATAAAATAGAAAAAAATTAGAACAATTTAGATAAAAAATGGCTCTAATATAAACTATGCATTTGTCATTCTTAAAACAATTCTCTTAAAAGAATTAAATACGTGGACAATATTTTAAGAATATTAAACATCACATTAAATTTCTTTGTGAGAAAGTACCAAAAGTTTGCTGCTAAAGCTTTTATTTTAAGAGTATTTCTTATCTGAGCTCCCTTTTAAATATATTAATGAAACGGGACAATAAAGCTTAATGTAAAATGATGGCAAAATGATAGGTGAAGGAGAAAGAAATTAACATTGATAAAATGTACTTGGAGACTAAGCCTTTTTCATAAACTACCACTCTTATTTCTTATAAAAGCTCCTCTGAGAGTACCATTATTATTCTCATTTCACAAATCAAAGAGGTTAAATAATTTGTTAAAAATAGCAGTGGAGCAGGTACTAGATGATATGGAGGTGTTCTGGGGCAAAGAAAATTCAACTAGTTCTGTAACTGAGTTAAGCAGAGGCAACCAAGCTGTATTTCTTCTCCTTCCCTTATCCTCCAAATTATTTGAGCCTTCCTAATATTATTTTCCGTATATGTGATAAAACTAGAAAGCCAAGATTACTTTTAATATTTTCTACCTGATACTTTTATATCAGGTAGCATCAATCTGTTACATTAAAATTAGAGTATTATTCCAGAAAGCTGGTCAACAGAGTATCTTTGAGCATCACTCTTGTGTTGGAGCCACCCTAACCTCGTTTCTCCGTAGCTCACAAGGAAATTTAGGAGCAGCATGCTGGCTCAGAGTGTAAGAGAAAATTTTCTACATACCAGATCCTGGACAGTGTTTCCATGGGCTAGAAATTCCTAGAGGTGTTTTAAATAGTCAACTTAATCATACAACTTAAAGATGTTTATAGTGGGGTACGTTCCTGCCCTGAGTGAGGAGTCTCATGTTCATGAAGCTGGGGAGGGATCTGAGTCAGGAATTCACAGGCTGCTGTAGCATAAACCAGAGGTGAAGCGAAGTTAGATTTGACAGAGGTGAGTTGATGCTAGACGCCACTGGCATCTTGAAATCATAAATAGGTCATCCTGACCTACAAAATAGTCAAAGAAGGAAGAGAACGGGCCAGAGTCTAGTTTTCTGATTGGAGTGAGATGACCAGGAATGAAGACGCAGGACAGGCTGAAGCACCATGGAGCAAGCACCATGGAGAGCTCCAGGAGAACCCGGTGGCTCCTCTGAGGTCTTGGCTCAGGTCTCCTGGCCAGCTCTACTGCAGATGGAACTCCCAGGTTTAAGGAGGAGGGCTTATCAATTATCTGCCTATATTCAAAGCCCCTTCAGGGCAGTAACAATGTCCTTCCTCACCTAGAGAATATGATTCAACAGGCACATAATAATTGAGGGTCTTATAAATGATGAAAACAGCCTGGTGTTAATGCTCTTCTTTAGATTCCCCTGAGACTAGCTAATGTCAGAGTCACCAAGAACTCACTAAATTATTCTAGATGCATTATGCTAAGCATGTTCCATCTTATATAACCTTGCTAACTCTGACATCCAGAGATGATTTTATATATAGCACCATAAAAAAACAGCAAGTTAAATGGCAATAATTCCAAGTTCAATGTTCTTTCTATAGTCCCTAAGTCTATGCAGAGTGTTTTAGAATAACATAATCTCATGGCAGACTTGAAATCCTAGGCATGGAAGACAATAAAAAATACTCTGCAACTGCGTGACTGTTATTCTGTATTCTTCTTTTCCATACTGGGAATTGAGCCCAGGGTCTCATGCACACTAGGCACACACTATCACTGATACACATTCCCAGCCCTCTTTAAAATTTTGTATTGAGACAGGGTATCACTAAGTTGCTCAGGCTGGACTTGAACTTGTGATCCTCTGTTTCTCAGTCTTTCTAGTAGCTGGGATCACAGATATTTGCCACTGCCCCTGGCTGCTATTCTGCATTTCAGTTAGGAAAGTTCAGTTAGTGGGTTATTGGTAAACTCCTCTCTAAAAATTAGTAAACCTCAATTTTTTAAATGTTCTAATTTGTATGGAGTAAATACTTCCATCATGGCTGATTCTTAGCTCCCAATATGATGCCACTGGATACAGATGGGAAGAAAAGGGCATTCCAACTCCCCACAAGCTTCTGTGAGACAGCCCTAGCACGCCAGGCTGCAATGAGAGTTCTGGTCCATTGGTGATGCAGTGGGTAAAGTGTGTCACTTCTGGGATGAGCTAGAAGTAACCGAAATCTCTTCTAATTTATTCAGTGTATGCTCTTGTCCTTTTCCCTTTTAAAGGAACTGAAGAAGCTGCATGCTTTGAATTATAATGGAGCCTCCCCATCAATTTGAGTTCCTGAGTGACTGTGTGAAGCAGAACATCCTGTCAACCTTCCATGACATGGAACAATAATGAGGTCTGAACCTTCCTGTGCTAATCCAGTGAGAATTCCTCCCTTCACTAAATAGGAAATCTGCCCTGTTGTAAACTGAATTAGAAATTGGTTGGTAGTTTTTATTTCTCTTCCCTAAAGTGTTGTAATGTTTTCTAAAATAGCAAATGTTCCTGAAGGTAAAAATAAAACAAATAAGCGCCGCCCATTTCATGTATATCTACAATAAAAATTAAATGTATAATTTACATATATTTGAGAGAATAACTAATTTTACTAATTAATCTGCCGGCGTGTTAGAAACTGTTACAACACTTTTAACTAATATCTCATGGAGGTCGACAACATGAAGTAGCTATGATTTTACTCAGACTTCGGGTGGTCAAGTAATATTTCTAGGCCAAAAAGATATTAAGTAATGGATCTTGAACATCAAATAGACATCCATCCATATTTGAAGCATTTGCTCTCAAGTGATATTATTTTTTAATTAAAAAACTTGATTGTTTCAATCAATTATTTGAAAACTTATTGTTAGTCAGGCACTGTGCCAGTCACAAAGATAGAATAATGCTAGCTAGATTTATATATCATTTTACTGGACATAGAAGGAAATATGATCAAAAAAGAAATATACCCAAATTTCAGGATAATTTCTATTAAATATATGTATATGCACATTCATATATACACATCCATATGTTCATATATACTCAAGGATATCTATCCCTAAGTGTGCAAATATATTTTAAAATGGAAGACATATTTAGTTAATAGTCTGACACTGGCAGATCAAAATAACTGGGACATTTTCTTGGAAAAATCCACCATACAGTATACCACTGACCTAAAATATACCTATTTAAATAGCACATCTGATATAGTCTACATTATTCTCACCAGGTGAGAATAACTGGAGGACAGTCTTAGAACCTTTCTGTGTGGTCCTTTGTAAACTGGAGGTTGATTTAATAATGATTCCTAGACAAGCTCTGCCAATTGAGTCTGATTTCTAAAATATTCTCACCCTGCCAAAAATTCATTAGTATGCTCTGACAACCAACATAAACATCTAAACCAAAATATTTCTACTAGTCTCAGAATCTCAATATAATCACAAGGTTGCTACACTCCTTTTCTATCTGGGAGATTATCTAAGCACAATTTGTCCAAATTTACTTAATGGAAACATACCCCAGGGGATGTGTTAAACTACATGATCACACTGATAATCCCAGATGAATAGAAACATTTCGTATTATCTAAACCCATTATTTAATATCTTTGCAGGGAGTTTCCCTTAAGGAGCAGAGGACAAAATTGGGCTCAAGGGTTTCTGTGGCTATATTTGAACACTCTCTATATAGATAGAGCTGCCTGAATGGAAAATTCATATTGCTTCTCAGAAATAAGATCCAGGACTTGCAGCTTCTCTACAAATGGAAACTTAGTGGCATAAACAACTTCTCTTCTGTTTTTAATAAAACTTTATATTCTGTTCAGTTACTATTTTACAGCATGCTTTACCTACATCAAAGGCAAGTGAGAACATTTGAGTTATTTATATGATTACAGAAATGAGTGGACTCATCGTGTCTGTTTAGTAAAAGTGCCCTCATGTGTCAAGGACTTGCTATGGAGGCCACAAATGAAAAGCAATGGCCACTTGTAGCATCTTAAATCACAAACCACATCCAGGTGCTCTATGCTAGTACCTAAGCTGTGGGCTAAGAAGGCCACTCTCCTACCTGCTTCCCTAGACACCCTCAGAACCCACGGGCTGATGTTTTATTCACAATGTTTTTCTCAGACACTGGAATTTACTAGTGGCAGAAAATACTCTATTGTCAACGATGGAGAGAAAATCTGTACATAAATAAAAATAAAACATGGGAGCAATTAATTCAAAAGGGACACACCAGAAAAATTGCACTGAATG
This sequence comes from Spermophilus citellus, assembly GCF_964194105.1. NCBI lineage: Eukaryota > Metazoa > Chordata > Mammalia > Rodentia > Sciuridae > Spermophilus > Spermophilus citellus. The sequence continues at coordinate 148,743,110 of NC_138187.1, forward strand.
CTACAGGAGAAAAGAGTATTTTGGAGGAAAAAAAATCTGAAAAGACTCAGTAAAAGTGTTGCCATCTGATCTGAACCTTGGGAGTCAGTTACAAGTCAGACTGAAAGGAAGGGCATTTTAGGGAGAAGGAATAGATTGGGGCGGGGGCAGGAAACATGGGGAAGAAAAAGTAGAGAATGGGGGCTAGGACATAACTGTATTTGGCTGGTGTATAAAGTCAAGTGATGGAAGAAGACCAGAAAGACTGGCTGAGGCTCAGCGGAGTGGCATTTCAGTATCCTGCAAACATTAAATAATATATAGACTGCTCTCTGTACTTGGGATAAAAACTGTTATTTGAAACATTCAAAAAGTCATTAATAATTCTTCTGACAGAGCAGACATTTTCCAGATAGCAGGTTGCACGGGAGATAGCTCCAAGGATACATTATCTAATCTCACACATTTCTCTTCTCGAGAAAGAGCAAAGGTAAAACATTTATCATTCATTAGTCATCCCAAAGGGAGGTCCCATGTCAGCAGCAATATTTATGTCAGTACATTCAGCTCACTTTTCTTTGCATCATCCTGATACATTCTTCGGGTCTTTCACATTACAGCAATGTAAGTTTATTTTTAAGTTGCAACATATCCTTTGGTTGGTTGTTGGCAACTATACACTAGAAATAGTGAAAACAAGAAGTGGAGGTTCTTTGGTGGGGACTATATATAAATGTAAGACGAGATAATAGATATTGTGTCTTTTTATTATTCTCTTAATTATAGGAGACTGAGCTTAGAAACTTGTTTGAACAGTTTTCATCACTTCACCATCTTATCATCCCTCTCCTCCTCACTCACAGGCTAATCCCAGTACCTCTACACTCTAATTATCAATTAAATGTGCTTACTGCCCATTAATTCAGTCACATGGAACACAGCCAAAGGCAGACACTCAGGAAGTATTTATTAAATGGATGGCCGAATGAATGGGCGTTTTAGGCACAAGGTTAGAGCCATACAACATCCCTGTTCCAGGCACGGATTTTACTAGAGGAAACACTGCTGGTAGCAATCCACATCACCAGAATACAGGTTCAAATATCTCACAACAAATTACCAGTAACGTGGAAGAATGGCATCACTTGCATGTATTTCACAGTCAGTAATGGATAACTTCATGTTGCTATTCAGAGAGCAGGAACAGACTAACTCAGTGAACTGCTAGCTCAGGACAGGACTGGCTTAGGTCATGCTGAAAGAATTTGGGGGATAAAGAGACTCAACACTTATATTCCTTCCTACTGTGGTCACAGAAAATCAGACTCAACACTAGTCATATTTCAGGCAATTAGATCCAAATAATTGCAACATCAAATTTAGCCATATTTATTTAAAATATTATAGCAACATAACTCTTCACCATTGCCAATCACATACCTCCAATAAACACTGGGCACCTACTATGCAAGGAACTGGGTGACTCAAACAGGCATATAGGACCTTTTCTGGTCCATTCGTTAAGAAATTTCAAGATTTGCTTTCACACTGACTTTCATATATCTTCTTATTCTATATAATCCACCTCCAATAACCCATACTCCATTTTCCCTACAGGGTTTGATTTCTGATAGTAAGTAAATTACCTCCTAGGCCTTGAATGGTGTTCCTATGTAAACGGTCCTTCTTTAAACTGGGGAAATCAATGTAGATATTCTCTTCAAAGACCAAAAACTGACTGGCATGCAAAATCAGCTCCCTGAATTTCTAAGACTTATCACAGTCACACACTTTTGCAGCAGTTCTATCATCTGAATCACAGTCCCAGAAATCCTGTTTCTTGTGTAGGAAAGCTGAGCCAGTGAAGGAGGAAATCATGCTCAGGTATCTTCCTTCAGGTTCTCCCAGAAGGATTTTAGAGCAAGTTGTTGACTTGGGACATGCAAAGCCTGCTGATAGGAAGAAGGGAAAAAGAAGAGGCCAGTCAAGGGTGTGCTTTTATGGCTGCTCTCTGGATAAACACCTGGACCTCATTCCTTCTGGGGGTGAAGGCTGCTCCTGAGAAGTGTTAATTCCTCAGCAGAACAGCCTTCTCCTGTTCTGGGGAGGAAGGAAAAAAAAAAAGCCTCCCAGATACAGAAATGAAAATGCTGGAGTTGGAAGGAGGCCAGGGTACATTAGGCAGTCTGAGAAATACAGCAAGTCCCTCAGCATTGACCACTGTGGGTCACCCAGGAACCTGCAGCCAAGTTAGATTTCTGATTTACTGAAGCCTAAATTTCAAGTGCATGTTCTTTCCATCTTTCCTCTATGTGCCAAAATTGGGTGCTTCACTAAAATGGTGATAAAACTCTTAAGATGAAATTCCAGTTTTCAATTATCATTGCTGTGTTAAAGAAAACAACGCATGTAGATCCAACCAAACAACAAGGGTTCTTTGAGAGCTTGAGAGCTTGCACTGTAACAGAAGCTACATGGAGTATTTAACTGTCTCATCTTACCTTAATTTTCAGACCAAATTTAAGAAGTCAAGGACTGCCACCCTTAAAGACAAAGGAGGAAAGCAAGGCACAGAGTTCTGTTCTTGAACAGTACAGTTGTTAAGATTGAGATTCACACCCAGGTACCTCCACACCAGAGCCAATTACTCTACTGGCTCCAGGTCTGATGATTTTGGAGCAAGGGATGACAATAAAATCAACCCACAGGTTTGACAATAGGAAAACTATTCAAAAATTTTAAGCATTATCCTGAAGCACCGATGATATTCACGGTCATCAACACGTAACATTACCAAATTCAAGATCAAGACACTCTGAGGCATGCACTAGGTGGACTGGTTTTTATTAGCAGCACTCTCCATTATGGCAAGATTAGACATAAGTAAACTGTTGTACATACTTTCTACAACAGGCCAACATAAAGTAAAATAATAAACAGCCTTTGTGAATTAACAGTACCTTCACTGTCCACATCCCAGCCTCTGGCTCCTTCACATTCACCACTTTGGCAGAGTTATGGATATTTAATAGCTCATTCAGGCCAAATCCCTTTTTGATCAGCTTCCCTGAAAAACAAACAGAAAGGTAACAAGCATAATCTTTCTCCCAGTTAAGAATATTAGCTAATTTAACATTACATAAAGCTAAGAGTATGATCCGATTTCAAATAATGCAAAGACAGTTTTTTACTAATGTCTTGCAAACTAACCCAAAGGGCTTTTCTTTTCTATGTTGTGGCAGGCATTCGTGCCCACAGCTTAAAATATTTTTTTATTTTTGTCTAAAATATACTTGGATACTGGGACTGAAGTAATAGGTTCCCATCTGTAATGTTAATTTGATGGCAAAGTAAGAATAACAACTGACAAAAGTGATCACTTCCAAAGCCAGCCTAGATAAACAACAATTAGAACAAGTTATGTGCAGTCACTGGAGACATTGAGATTAAGTACATGGCAAACTCAGCGAACCAGAATAAATGTCTTTTCAGAGATCAACCAAGGTATTGGTGACATGAGAGCTCTGGGCATATCTTTGCACCATGTTCAAAACTTCAACTAGTTTTCCATGAAGCACAGGAGAAGGCTTTATGTGTCATATAAATAATTAAAAGAAGCAGTATCATAAGCGGTGGAATGAGACCATCCTGCCAACCTGAGATTTAGCTAAAAGTATCTAATAGTTGGAACTTAAGGAAGAAAAAAAAAAAGCAAATATGGAAGCAAGCCATAGTTTAGCTTTTCCCTCCCGGCCTTCCTACCAACTACTTTTAAAATACATAAACAAATAGATTGCAAACACCCTATGTTTGAATTGAAAGTTTTGCAATCATTGTATGCCTAATGACTTTTAAAAGTAGTAGAAACAAAATGCAATGGTTTCAGGTACTTTTAAGTATCCATGTCATGAAAAACACATGTCTTTCCTGGGCAGTATGGTTACCATTACAGTGGAATGTGACCCCAAGAGACAAACCCACTAATAAGGCCAAACCTATAGAAGTTTTGAAAAAGAGGTTTTACTTGTTTTATAAATTTCAGTGCTTGCTGATGTGGATGTGGCCTCTAAGGACAATTTCATACGTTGTTTTCTTTTAGGAATTATTTTCTTCTCAGATTCAAACAAAGAAAGCTAGTTAGCTCTTTTCCTTTCAGTTAATATTCATAAAGAGAAAAAATATGCAACATATAACAAAAGCACTGTGTAAATACAACTATTCTGCAGATATCAATAGATAACAAAAATATTTCTAAATGCAAATGTTAAAAATTTAGATTTTTTTATTATTAGATTATTTTTCAATGTAAGAAATAATTTATCCACTAGCAAAGGATTCAGGAAAATCATGTAATTTTAAAAGATAATTGAGGAAGCAGTACATTATAACATTCCTCATTGAGAACATAATTTTGATTTTATAGAAGATAGTTGTTAATATCAAATGTCACCACAAAAATGATAGTGAAAAATCAGATAATTGTTTTAGAAATGTTTTAGTGTGATTCATTTTAAAATTACAAAAAATGTTCAATTTTACAGAATAAGTTTCTGTGAAACATGTTACGTATAGACTAAAAAATATAATATCAGGTTCAATTTAAATGTTTCTTTTTAATAATTTAACTATGATCAATTTACTGAATTTGATCTGTTTAAACATGGGAAGTTTTAGTTCTTTGAATCTCATGTTAATTCAACCATGCTTAAGACCAAAAAAATGTTTTGGTTTTTAAAAGCATTTTCTATAGTCACTTCTGAATTTATTGAATATATTCCTGAAGCTGGCTTTAGCGTGACATGAATAACTGTGCAAAAGTATTTTACCCCTAGCCCCATGAGTTTTGTACTTTATTACATCGTGTTGGATTTATCTTACCTAAAGGATTGCGAATCTCAATCATGGGAGAAGGACCACTCAGAGACACAGTGACCTCTTTGAGGCTGGGATCAAAGGGAATTTTCCAAGTATTTACAGACTGTTCCAAATGATCTGTGGATAAGAGGTGCACTTTGGAGGCCTGCACTGCTTCTTCTACCCATTTTAACACCTATAAGAGAAAAAAGCATGAGTGATTTCAGAAAGCATTTATAGCCCAGACCACCACTATTTCAGGTGCTGTAGTAAGTCACCTGACCCAGGCAGGCACTTCAGGTACTAATGTTTTATTTTAGTCACAGTGAAGATAGAACTTGTCCTACCTCTGGTTACTATAGATTCAGAATGAAAAGCTGGTTTAGCCCATGTTCAAATATGAAGTCTTTCCTCCAAACACCAGCAAAGTGTAAAATGCAGAGATACTGCAATTCTTACTATCCCAAGAGAAATGAATCTACGAAAAGCATAGTAGTGCTGATATTGTGAGGTTCGTTTTTTTCTCCATTCTTTTTTTCTGAATCATTTCTTTCTAGATGCAATTTGAAAAGATACCCTCTTGGTAAGTTACCAGATCCAATTTTGGTATATTAATCATCACATTACAACATATTGTAATGACTTATAGTGTTTTAAAATATTGTAGTATCTATTGAAAAATAATTGCAATATCGAGAAAATAATCATTTCTCTGATAAAATGAATAAATACCAAGAATAACAGGGCAAGTAACTATTTAAATAAAATAGAAAAATATTTTAGATTACAACCAATTTAGGTAGTGCGTTATTGAAAAGTAGTCTTTAATATTAAGAAATTGAGCTTAAAAGAGCTGTGGACAAGGAAAACTTTCACTTCTCAGAGTGTTTTGCAAATTCAAAAAAAAATTCCATTAGTTAATTGGTGCATGCTGGATAAGTACTGATATACAGATCTTACAACAATTCACTGTAAATCATGGTAATCTTTAGTCTAACTCATCCATATGTTTTATATGTCCTTCAAGATTTTATGTCATTGTAAATAACTTGTAGTTAGACATAAGACTAAATAAGCTAAATATAAGCTATAATCAAGCTATTAAAAATAAATAAAAATGTCTAATTTCAGCAGGAGTAGTTACAAATTAAGTATCAAATACTTTATTTTCTATAAAAAGATCCTTTTCCTATTTTTTTCCTCCTACCTCAAGGGCAAAGGAAAGCAGCTAAGACATATTGTCATATAATAACAATATGAGGCAATTAAGTTCATCGTGAAACAAATGTTTACTGTGTGAAGTTCTCTTCCAGGTACTAGATATTACTGAGTATATTTTAGCTGCTCTTCTTCTCTGTACTAGTATTTACTAAATGTTTTTACTGTTATTATATGTTATTTATTTTCATACATGTTCCTGCCTTTATCAAGCATCAAAAATCACTTTATTTCTTCAAGTATCTAAAACTACTAATGTCAGTGAAGTTGAACATGATAATAATGATGTTTTTCCTAAATAAGAGAATGCAATATGAATTCTTAAGTCAAAGAATGCATGTTCAAATAATCTATGTAAAATGGCATCACAATGCTCCCACACAGTGGATATTGAACTACTAGTTGTGTCTCTCCCCACATAAATTCCTTTCTCTCCTCTAGTGATGTGTACCAGCAATGGCTTCATAGGCCAAAAAAAAAATCTAGCAATGAAAGATAGAAAACATTTCTGCAAATGAGTAAAAAAGCAATTTCACACTAGGTAGCAGAGAGGATCCAAGTAAGCACACAGAGACAGAAGGACTACAAATAGGCTGTAAATATGGTGACTCCATCCGGCTGCAGTGACATGCTCAGATAAAAGGAAAAAGTAAGATGAGGCTGGGCAATTGGAAGGCACCAGACTATGGATGGCCTCAACATCAGGGTATCACATTATAGTTTTTCATAAAGATACCAAGGAAAATTACTGAAGAGTTTTGGGCAGAGGAGTGAGACAGTGATGTATCACAAAGAAAAACCTGCAGTATTACCATAAATGGGTTGAACAGAAAACCAGTATCAACTACACCTAATGACCCTGTAAGTCAAATGATATATTTCCTCAACATTTCTCCTTATAAAGCAACTGGATTTTACATATGAAATAAAGCATGTATCACTGTCTAAAGCAGCAGATGCCATTATTTGAAAATGAGTTTTTAGTGAGGTCTGGTGCTTGAAAAGAGGGTATGAATTATTCCACTCATTGAATCTGTTCATATGGTAACAGAAACAGGATTGGCCATAACCAGTATTTGACCACATATAGAACACATACCTTATTAATCAGAGTATTGATATTTTTATGTCAACATAGAACATGGCTGAAAGGGTCTACCCAACTCAAGAAAATTCAAAGGACTGACTCAGGGTCTAGGAAAGCAACTGACAAATTTAACTGATAAAAAAATTACCTGGAGTATAATAGCTGATTCATAGACTAAAAGGAGTAAATGACAGAGATATTGGACAAATGGACAGAACATTTATCTTAAGGGCAAGACATATAACATGGTCGTAAATGATTCTCAGTTGAAGAAGTGGAAAATGGATTACATAACAAGTCACACTAAGAACTACATGGCATCTCAAGTTTAATAATGAAATGCAATATCTTCAAGTAGAAATGGAAGCAAGGTCAGTTTTTATATACATCCTCCTGTAAATTGACAACATATCTATGAGTGGTTCCTCAAATATATCCTCCCTTCAAATACAATGTAGAGAAGTTTCAGTTACTGGGAGTCCATCTGCTGTCTGTTAGCCACACATGAAAACATCCAAGCCTGCAGCACTGTCAGAAAAATGGAAGCCTTCCTAATTTAGTTGCGTATTCATAAGGCAAGTGTATTCAAATGCTACAGAACATAAAGCAAGCATTGGTTAACTTTTAATACTGCTTCCAATTCATCACCATTTATGAGGCCTTCACAAAGAGATTATCATGTATCATAATATTACTTGTTGAGAAAGACATAATGCAGGCTTCTGTCAGGAGTCTCAAATCACTTTTATCTACTCAGAAGAAAAATCAAATCAAAAACAGATGCAACTCATTTATTAGAAAATACAGATTCTACTAACAAATGAGTAAAAGAACAGGCTATTCTGCAAGCTATAGAATACATCATAAGGGAGGGTTCAGGTTCTCTGATCAAGGAAAAATCTCTAATTCTCTAACTCTGGGAAATGGTCTCATGAGATTGCAAATGGATCTTCTCTTATAAAAAGACAAAAGGAATAAAACCAGACTAATCTGAAGTCTTTGGATTGTGCATTTTTATCAACACACAAAAAAATTTTCAGTCCACTAGGGAACTGCTTATAGTACACTGAAAGTTTTTATGTAGAAATGTCTCTCAAGTGATTTGTAGCAGTTTATGTGTACAAAGAGCCTTTGAGACCATCTAATCCAGCTCCTTAATTTGATAGATGATGAAACTGATATCTGAAGTAGGTTCCTGTATATTTTAAAAGCCTGACCAGACTGGTTCTGGCTCAATAGTTACATTACTTATATAAGCCCCTTGTGTTACTATGGATGATCTTACAGTTTAATGATTTTTAGACCTATGTAATAATCAATACTTAAAAATAAGTTCATAAATCTAATCAACTCTGTAATGAGATGCAACTAGGTTTGAAAGCACAAAACTGGAATACATTATTCTGCAAGAGGAGACAGAGTGGTGTTACATAGGAAGGAAGTACAGTGAATTTTTGTATACATCTTCAAGAAAAGAACCAGAAAAACAGTTTTTGCTTGAAGGGTCTTAATATAATGAGTTATATCCACCTGAATTTCCCCATGACATTTTTTTTTGTAACAAAGGGTAAGGTGGGTGATATAATTTGCAATTATGTGTTTATTTGTGGTGTTGTTATTATTGTTCTTGTTTATTATCTTCCTTACTGAACTGTGGATTCTATGAAGGTGGAGACCATGGCTGATTTATTCACAATGTATGGGACATGGCAGATGCCTAATTACGGCTCTGTGTTTGTGACAAAGTCCTTGCTCAGCACTGAATTTTCAGCATTGAAATGGAACAGGATTCAAACTCACATGTGTGCTCTTAAATATGAGCACCAGGCTGAATTTAATTTTCATTTCTTTGTTTGGTTGGTTAGCCTGGGATTTAAAAATGCCGAGGTGAAATCTCTGGAATTAAGCCAGTTTTATTTTAATGCAAAATTTACATGCTTTTCATGTAATTCTTACAGAATTTTTTCCAGCACAGAGATGGTGGAACATTGGTTAGGTATAAATGGTCCCATCTAAATAGAGGAGACTACCCTAGGAAAACGTGGTGTAATAGCCCTAATACCAGTAGGAGCTTTACAATGCTTACATGGGAGTTAAAGAGAAATAGCCAATCTAATCATGATGTTTTGCATGCCATATGTTTTTAATCACTATTTTGGCAATAAATTCAAGAATTGAACAATGTAAAAACATTAAAGCCTTTAAATCTACATTGCTTTTGATGTGAAAAAGACCTGCTATGTTTTCCAGATGATCCTTTTGTGGTAAAGCCTATATGATAGATAGCCAGGTCAGAAGTGAGGAAAGCCTGCCAGTGCTGAGATACACCTTTGGATACTCAGGACAGACTGAGTTCAAGTTCATTCCTACCCCTCAGTATAGCCCAGAGCCCATAATACAGGACTTGCTTAGAAGTCACTAAGCATCAATTGAGGGTCCAAGTAGAAGCATGAAGGAGGCACTCAGACACATGGATATGGAGTTCAGGTGAGAGGATGAAGTCAGATACAATGGAATTTATGGAATTTAGGGGAAACGGGGAGGGGGGATCATCCTGTGCAAATAAACTTAGGTATTAATACATAATGGCTCAGAATAGAGCCTTGGAGCAAGTCTCCCCTTGTTCTGACTCCAGGGAGCTGTCAGATGGTGACCTGCAGGCCCTTTACATAAGCATGCAGACAGCCAACACACTACTTGTGTCAACACAGGTGTTCTAGACTTGTGGCAGACAGGTTTCTCACTATAGATGAATGAGTTGGTGTTCTGATTTTACACAACACTGCTGTGTTTGGTTAATTTCGGTATATTCCTAAAAATAGATCGATTTACTATGCTGACAAATCCAATGTTATCATTTGCAGATCTTAGCAAATTCGTTAAAGAAATGTTACCAACTTAGGTCTCTTGAGAGGGTCTTCTCCAGATGAAATCCCTTTGTATTACTCTTTGAATACTGGAGGGGTTTTGTTTTTGTTTTTTGGAAAATTCTACAGTGAGCCTTGCCAACAGCAGCAAGTGCTCATGAACTAAACAAGTGTGGTTAATCATTCATTCTACAGCTTATAAAGGTTCATGGTGAAGCTATGCAAAAGCAAAATAAGAAATAAATTATGGGTCCCAGGTACTTCTGGATAATAAGGCTTTTCTGTTACAACTAAAATTTTACCTAGTTCATATACAGAATATGGGTTGAAGGGAGTTAGGAAACAAGAAGGCATTAAAAAAATTGTGGTGATGGTTATAAATTCTGTGATCATACTAAGACTGGAGGGCATACTTTAAAGGGGTGAATTTTATGACATGAATTATACCTTAATAAAGGTTTTGTGAAAAGAAAAGAAAATTGGGGCTCACTGGAGACTCTAGACATGACTGATGAAAGGAGTGATCCTCGACTTCAACTCAGCGAGCACCTAAAACACGTACAAAACTACCACACCTTCTACATGATGAAAGTTTCTGATGCACAACAGCTGAAAAAATAAAATCAGACTTCAGACATTTTTTAAAGGGTGAAATCATTCCTATTAGCTATTTTAAAGTGTCAAAGTATATTTCATTAATTTATCTTCAGCAAATTCTTGTGTGTCACAACTTCAGTGTGTTACAAAGAGGAAATTTAGCTTGCCAGAAAATATGCCTTATTTAAAATAATGAAGGTACAAAAGATGGATTATTTTTTATCACTCAATCATTCCTGTCTCACATTAAATTCTGTTTCATTTGCTTGACTTTGTTTCAAAGTTGTTTTATTCTTTCTTTTTCTTCTTTTTCTAACAAATATCTACCTGTGTTAGAGTAGACAGATTTCAGGGATTTCCACTGTCCCATTCAATTCTTCCTAGATTAAAAGGAATTTGTAAAAATACATAACATTCTCACACACACACACACAGTCAGGCATGTGTTACATACATATAGATTTGTTAGCTTTCTATACTGTGCCCAAAATGCCTGACAAACAACTTGGAGGAAGAAACTTTTATTTCAACCCCCAGTTTCAGAGGTTTCAGTCAATGGTTGGCTGATTCCATTGCTTTGGGCCTCAGTTGAGGCAGAAGATCTGGTGGAAGCTGTGGTGGAGGAAAGCTGCTCCGCTCATGACAGCCAGGAACCAGAAAGAGATGGAGAGAGGAAGGGGCCAGGACAAGATACAGTCCAGTCCCCCAAAGCAACCTACTTCCTCCAACTGTACCCCACCTGTCTACACTTCTCACTTTCTCCCTGTGGCCCATTCAAACTATTAATCCATCAAATGGATTAATCCACTGATGAGGTTATAGACCTCATGATTTAAACACTTTCCAAAAGCCCCACTCTGGATACCACTGCACTGGAGACCAAGTCTTCAACATGTGCTCTGGGGGGGGGGGAGGAAACATTCCAGATTTAAGCCATGACAATACATATGTATCTACATGTATAAACCAGTTAGGATCTCACTCCTGGCTACCCTAAAAGCAGAAATATGTCCAAACTATACTCTGGCTCTATATCAGTAACCAAATCAAGTCCTAGTTAGGGAGGTACCTGAGTATTACTGAAGTTACTAGGTCCTTACCCTGGCTCGCTGTCTACTCATACCTTTTTTACCTGTCTTTCCATACCCATATGGACACATTTAATATGGCATGTAGGTACATGAACTACCATATAATTGAAATCACTAGTCTGGTAACTGGGGATCCTCACTCTTAGGATCTCCCCTCTTAGGGCGCTTCAAACACTTCCCTTGAAGACTTCACTGTGCCCATACCTCCATGTTGATCTGTATTCACTAGGGTTGACATCTTCAGTCAAGTTACAGGCAACTCTCACTGAACTCTGGACCCTTCAGTGACTAACAGGAGGCTTTTGTATCTCTCTGCTCTGATTATCTGAGGACTTTGAAGTTTCTAAAAATCTCATCATAATCTCCAAATATCCAAATTGAGATGCTGCCTAAAAACTGATAACATCTTCAAAACCAAGAGATTTTCTGTGTTCAGATGGCACACAGAACTTCAAGAAAATCTGCTATGTAAAGGACTTAGAGGATTTTAAATGATCAGTCATTTCAGTAGTTCCATGAGGAAAAAGTGACAATAACAATGTAGGCTTCAGGGAGTGAAGAAGAGGAGCCATCAAAGTGGACTAAAATTATTGGCAAATACTTTATAGAGGTGGTAAAAATGCAACAGTATACAACTTTTAAACTCTGGCACTGTACACACACATACACACACTAAAAAAAACTCACTAAGTTTTCCCAGATCTAAAATTAAAAAGACCCTTCAATTTATATAACAACTTGGATTCTTCTGGTAATAATAGTAATAATATAGGTGAATATTCAGCAGTTGCCAAACGTACTTAATAAATTACAGCAAAACTTTATTAGTTCCCACAACTAAATTAATCATTTCAGAGAGAGCCATTGGAAATGAACCTCAGTAACCTTCATGGGAAAAGGGAAAAGTAAAAACAAGAATCCAAATTGGGTTGTAAATGAAAGCAATGGATTAAATCAGAGAAAAAGTCAGATTCATCAGCATACCAAAAGGTAAACCGGTCATTAAAAAAACAGAGAGAGAGAGAAGGGATTGAAAAGCAAAGGTAAAACAAGCAGGAGGACATTTTCAAAAAGCTGAGAAGATGAAGAGGAAACAAAGAAATGGAAACATAGCTTATGAGGGTCTATGGAAAAAATACTGCTTCTATGTATTTTAAACAATAGTATGTTAGCAATTAAAGACAGAATGAGACTGATTTATAACCTAAGGAGAAATTTTACATTAAGTCGGTGAACATTTAGGTAGAGTTGTTTTACCAAGTATTGCCAGATATCCAAAAGTGACAAAAATACATTCCCTGTGTATGCCAGTTGACAAAGCTACAGTTAGACAATTACAGCACATACCCATTGAGCATTTGCTACCAGGAACAAGGATTCTCTCCTGCTCACACCTAGGAAATGGTGCTAATGAGCAGTGGGGAAGTTTTGGATTTCTAACTGCAAAGCCATGGAAAGAGACCTCAGCAAAAGAACAGAACCTCAATGATTCACCAAATACCTCCTATTCAGAGGCAGACCTGGATCGTGTAGGCCTAAAGCTTACCCAATTGGGGATCTCTTTTTAAGAAAACTAGAAAATTCAGTATAAAAATAGCTACCTTGAATGAGAAAACATTTTGCATACAGTTCAAATTTCAAAAGGTGAAACATACTTAAAATCTTATAAAAATCTAGAAATTAATAATAGTTTTATTAATATCTGACAAGATTCTCAGATAGTTATTTTTCCTGCATTTTTTTTTGGTTATTTGCTTTAATATCTATTCCCATGGGGGAAATACAATATTTTCTAGGCAAAAAAATAAAATTAAAATTATTTATCAAAATGTTTTTAAGTCTTGACTGGGATGCACTGAGACTTTCAACTTTCAAACACAGCTATGTTTGGTATTTTTTACATCATTAGAAGTTGGGATCCAAAAAATTAACCAAGGTTCCTACAATGTCACTGGACTTAAGGGAACCTGTGTCAGAAGGAAAGTCAGAGCTGAAAAGACAGTGGTTTTAATCAGACTCTAAATACTTAACTTTTGCAATATTGCTTAATCTTTGTGAACACATTTTAAGTAACCATTTCTAAGTTCTAGAAAGAGTCCAAGCAAAAGATGGACCGTGGGGCTTAAGATCCCTTACCTTCAGAGTAAACTGGTTACCATTCCCCATTCTTTGGATGACAATTACAACTTCCTCACCCACTTAAAACACCAATAAAATGGCAGCCATCACTGTCAGATTGTATGAGCTCCTCAAAGGACGGTTAATAGTACCTATGTCTGGATAGGATGGAATTGGTTAAATGGGAATGGGGTTATATACAAGAATGAGACTTCATCTCTTAAAAGCCAAACAGTATTTAGGAGAAAGACTCCATGCTACAGAACACTGCCAGAGGGCAGGAGTATGTATTCTATTTTAAGGGTTTATTGTCTAGTGAGAAAGAAAGAAAGAAATAACAAGATTCTAATAGATGCCACAACAAACATACATACCCATTGGTTATACTACCACAGAAGATAGTTAACTCTGGATAGCTTATCTGGAAAGATAACCATGCATAATAGTAACTGAGGATGAAGGATGAGCAGGAGTCAAATAGACAAGCAGAAGAAGAGCCTTTGGAACAGAAGGAGTAACAAGTTCAAAGGCACTGGAGATACAATATGGCACATCCGAAAGACACTCGTGTGTGTCACAGTTGGCAAGCTTGTGAAGTGGTAGAGGATGAAGGTGGAAAGAAGTTGGAGGGCCACAGAAGTTCTGGCATGGCATGCCAGCACAAGACCTTCATCTGAAGATCTGTAGAAGTCACTAAAGGAGCCTGGAAACAGGAGTTGCCACCAAGTTTCTGTTTTAAAGTATCCTACTAACAGGATATGGAGGATGGATTTTTGGAGGGTCAGGATAAGATTAGAAGCAGAGGGATTAACAATGTGGTATTGAACACAGACTAGGCAAAAAATAATGAAATAATGAAGAACCAAAGATGTCGGAAGTAAAGAGGAGGAAACACGATCCAAAGATACCTTGTATGTAATGCTGCCTAGGTAGCCATTTGAGATATGAAAAAGTCTAGAATGACTCAGGTTTCTAGCTTGAGAAATCAAATCAATTGTGATGCCATTTAATTATGACTAGAAATACCAGAGGTAAGTCAGTTCAGGAGATGTCATCTTGAAAGATGAATACTTCAGCAATTAAAAGGGAAAGGGGAAATTAAAAGGACATGAATGCATATGAAATGTATTACAATGACAAAATATTATACTGATCATAAATGACAATACCTGTTAAAAATAATGAGAAAGACTCCTTAAGTTATAGCCACAAATTCAAATTGTACAGAAGCTCAATAGTTTTGGATTCTTATACAGCACAGGTTTGCAGAACTCTTCTGTTTGTCACTGTATATTGGAACCATTAAGAGAATTCCAGTTTGGGGCTGGGGATGTGGCTCAAGCGGTAGCGCGCTCGTCTGGCATGCGTGCGGCCCGGGTTCGGTCCTCAGCACCACATACAAAGATGTTGTGTCTGCCGAAAACTAAAAAATATTTTTAAAAAATTCTCTTTCTCTCTTTCAAAAAAAAAAAAAGAAAGAAAAAGAGAATCCCAGTTTCTCTGTAAACTAAGATTCATTTTGGCAAAATTTTGAGGGATAAATTTCCAGGATCTGTTTCTGCAGCTCATAAAAATTAAATGTTATTTTATATTAAATATTTTATTTAAAAAATTTGTATTTAAATGTATCAGGACAGTAAAGTATGTTATATTAAAAAAATTGGAAAACAGAGAATCATAAGAAAATAAATCACACCCACTACTATATATATATATATACTATAGGTGTTCCATAAATTAGTTTGGTTTTCCTGTGTGTGTTTTGGGGTACATGTATGTTTATGAGTGTGCTTATACACAGACTTATGACACATAGTTACATACCTTTCTTATTTCAACACATATTAATTAGTACTATGTACTCACCCATCTCAGAGACATTAGGCTGGCAAAAGGGATTAGACAGAGTTCTCGTCCTGAAGCATATTAAATGAGTTTATAACAATGTGCTTAAGGTTGGAGTTAGAGAACAAACTAAAGGCAGTAATTTATATGTTATGAACTAATCAGAGTGTACCCTACCAATGAAAAAGTCAAATCCTAATGCCAGATGATATTCTTTAGCCAATGACAATGTAAGAAAGATCTTTCAGGTGCTCATTCTGTACGAGACTCTTAACATGCAATTCATCATTGACTGGCTAAGCTCAGCATTTTAAGTGTCCAGACCACAAAGAAATAGAGCATTCCAAGAGACCTATTGCACTGATCTCTTGGTGTCTAAAGGCATTGTTCTGTAAATGGATTGTTGTGATAGAAGGGAGTAAACCTTTCTTATTTCTCAGTCATAATTAATTTTTATTACAATTAACCACACAGCCAGTACAACCCTCTGAAATTAAATTCCCTGAAGTCAGTATCTTTGCTTTTAGAGCAATTAAAAAATATAGCTTCAGGATTCAATAAGAAACCGAATGTCTTGGCTTAAACATGGGTATGAAAGAGTATTGGCAGGAAAAAAAAAAAAAGACCACAATGTTTCCCTCAGCAATCATAGGATAGAGAAATGAAATTATAGACTGATTATCTAATATTTCAAACAAAAAATATCTTAGAACTTGTGAAAAATCAAAAAGAACTGTTCATGAGAGATTTAGTACACAGATTTCAAACCAGGGCTTGGACGTGCAACACGTATTCACCATAGATAGTGGTAGCACAAGTGGGACTCAAATGTTTGATTTCTAACTTAGTAAAGTGTGCTGGTATTAATTTTAAAACATGTAAAAATAATAAATGATATTAAATCCAAAGCAGTTATCAACAAAATGTTCATTAAGTTATCCCAACTCCAGGAATTAGCATACTCAATTCTCTTACTCAAAGGTTAGCAGAGCCAAATGGGTAACTGAGAATTAAAGGAAATGGTCAGGAGAATGCCACAAAACTAAAGTGATTACAATGAACATCAACAGAAGATGTCACCAGAAACAGCCCAAACCACAATATCAGGAAAACACTCAAAATGAGTAATGGTAATGCTTTAGTCACTATCTTCATGTAAATCCTATAGCTCAGTCTAAAGTGCTTATCTTCCATACCTGTCACCACATTTCCAAAATTGTTGCTGTATTTTTATCTACACAGAAATAAATTGAGTTAATGAGGACGTGGGAGGAAAGGTTGCTCAGATATTTCTGGTGAGACTGCAAGTTGGTGCAACCACTCTGGAAAGCAGTATGGAGATTTCTCAGAAGACTTGGAATGGAACCACCATTTGACCCAATTACTCCTCTCCTTTTTATACCCCCAAAACTTAATAACTCCAGTACTACAGTACCACAGTCACATCCATGTTTATATCAGCTCAATTCACAATAGTTAAGCTGGAAAAGCAACCTATGTTCAACAGATGAATGCATAAAGAAAATGTGGTATATTACACAAGGAAATATTACTCAGCCTTAAAGAATAATTAAATTATGGCACTTGCAGGTAAATGGATAAAACTGGAGACTATCATGCTAAGTGAAACAAACCAATCCCAAAAAACCAAAGGCTAATGTTCTGATACGTGAATACTAACACACAATAAAGAGGAGGGAGGGAAGAATAGAAGTTAATTGGATTAGACAAAGATGAATGAAGAGAAGGAAAGGGGATGGGAACAGAAAAGAAAGTAGAATGAATCAGACACAACTTTCCAATGTTCATATATGAATATACAACCAGTGTAACTCCACATCATGCACAAACACAAGAATGGGATCCTAATTAGAATAAGTTACACTCCATGTATGTTTAGTATGTCAAAATATACTCTACTATCACATATACCTAAAAAGAATAGATAAAAATAAATAAAAAGCTATGAAATTTAACTCATATAAATATTACCAAAGTGTTATTAAAGACATTTTTATTTAGAGGTATGTGTAGATATTTCACCTCATTTTATGAGTCCTGCATCAGTTCAATGAATTGTTTTTTAATGAAAATTTATGCAATATAAAATGTATAGGATAATAAATTTTAAAAAATCAATTAAGTCATTTTTTTAAAAAACTCTCATTAAGTTAAATTAGAAATAATAATGCACCAGGACGATTTAAATGAAACAGACAGAAAACACCAAATGTTGGCATAAATGTGATATACCAGCATTTTTATTTATTTTATTTTTTTAGTTATAAATGGACACTATACCTTTATTTTATTTATTTATATTTATGTGATGCTGAGCATCAAACCCAGTGCCTCACATGTGCTAGGCAAACGCTCTACCACTGAGCTACAACCCCATTCCCTAGCCAGCATACTTATAACTGTTGAAATAGCTTTGGAAAACAGGTGGCATCAGGTAGAGTGAACATATTACACCTAATTTTCCAGCATTCCCACTTCTATGTATATAACCAAGAGAAAACCGGTACATATCCACAAAAATGTTCAGAGCAGCAATATTTGCATCAGATCAAAATTTGAAATCACCCAAATATACATCAAGAGTGGAATGGAGAAATGTTCACAAAATGAATACTACACACCAACAAGAACGAGCAATCTACAAGTACATGCAATGACGTGGGTGAAATTTACAAACAATGTTGAACAAAAGAAACTAGACACTCAAATGCATGGGCTGAATGATTTCATTTACACAAAAGACAAAAAATCCTTGTCACCAGAAGGTGGCATGAAGGTTTCTGAGGTCTTGATGCATGTTCTCAGTCTGAGTGCTGGTGACCCAGGGAGTGTTAGGTTTGTAAGTGTTCTAAGCCACATGCATGTGTGTACTTCACTATATGTATATAATACTTCAAGGAAATTTTTGAAATAAAAGAAAAAATATAATTCATAAAAGTACATACCTAAGCAATCACAGTAAGTCTATTTCTTAAATGTAATTCAACTATAAATATATTCAAGAAGTTCAGATATATGTTTAGCCTAGGGTATTCAAAAGGAGTAAAATGAAAAAATTTTTCCGTGGTAGTAAAATCCACAACACTGGGCCAGCACACCAGACACACAGGAAGTCATTAGAAATAAATTTTATATATATGATTTTGACATATATCATTATTTTATGTGTCAGAAAGGAAACACTTTGAATTGATCTATGACGTGCTAATGATTGTAAAATAAATATCACTTAATAGATATTAATTTTGTTTAACAAAAGGCATTACTTGGAATGGATGAGAAAAATGTTCCATAATATATATCAAGTACTGCAGATGCACTAGGATGGGCTCTACATGGGGGTCTTGGAAGGATTTATATATTAGGTGGTAGGAAGGATGGTCCATGAAGGCTGGAAGGAAGAAGTTAAAAGCTGAAAGATGAGTTTATCCATGGTTGAGGATGTTTTAGAAGCAGAAGTGCAGAGGCAGCAATGTACCCAACACTGCGGAGGCTGATAGTAGATAGCCTAATTAGTGGGGAACCCAGTATTAGGAAATACTTGGAGGTATATTTGGATGGCAAGAGAAGGCCAGATTTTGGAAGGGTTGGAATTCCATCCAACAAATACAATTTGGACTGCATTCAATTGGCAGTAAGGGTCCGTTTTTAGCACAGAGGCACAGCATGATGAAAGTGATATTTGAGGAAGTTTATCTTGCTGGATGGGAAAGTAGTAGAGAAAGAAGAAATTATTGCAGAAATACAGGTGTGATGTGATAAAGACCTGAGCTAGAGGGCTGACATCCAAAGCGTACATTACATATATTTTTCCACAATAGTTCTTCATGATGTATTCCATATACAGAATTAAGTTTCATGTAATCAGTACAATTTCCTAACAAGAAACTACAGTTTTTTACTTAAGATTGGAAACTGAATAAATATATTTTGTGCAAGCAAGAGATGAATAAATAAAGGAAATTCACTCTAGCTTTATCTTCAAGTTTCTTAAGATAAAAAGTTTACACATATCTAACTAAAAAGCTTCTCTAGAGTATTTATTTATTGAAGTATGCATGTTGAATGTGACCTTTACTTAGATCCTGCATGAGTCATTGAGCATGCACATAATTGGATTTGTTTCTCTTGCATGTTCTCTCTCTTGCTTTCTCTCTCTTCTCAGAGTTTTAAACACTTAATCTTTATACAAATATTAAGGATTTAAATGTTTGGTAAAATGCATTGCCCAATGAAGTGGAGCAAAATCTGTGTTGTCTTAGTCCTTGAATTATGAAAAAGATGATTATCTAGCTTTAGGCAAAATCTCGGGGACACAATAAGCATTTAGGCATTACTTAAATTTCAAAAGATAAATTTCCAATTGGTGAATCCTTAAAGAATGACTAGGAAGCTCTTAAAAGACTGTATTAATAAATTTGGTATCACATGCACAGCATGAAATCATTTCTCTGAGCATAATATCATGAAAAGATGTGCTACCGGCACAAGAAAAGACAACTGCAACCTATACTTCTTTGGAAATTTTATGGATTGTAGGGTAGGAGACTGGCTATTGTCTCTAGTCAGAGTAGACAAAATTAAAGGGGATAATGCATCTGGCATTGAGAAATAGAATTAACTACACATTCGAAATCTTCTAATCCATGTAGTTACAGACATACACTTGTGTTTATAAGTCTTAGTAACAGAGCAATCAGCACTAAGCCTATGCCTTAAGAGGTGTAATTTAGAAGACTGAATATAGGAACATGGTCCTTTACTAAAGTGACATGTAGTGCAATCATGTTAGTGGTTTAGGGATAAGTAAAGAAAGAGATACTTTGGGCAACTCATCACAACTTAAAAGTAGTAAGGTAATTTTAACATAGCTAACAATAAAAGACCTACTATGTGCATATATGATAATTTCAGAGAAATGAGATCTTATTATACAGTTCTTTGCTTTAATTGTGGCTGCAATTCTCAACAGACAATAGTAAATGTTCTTAGTAATTTTCCAAAACTATAATCATGCTCTTTACATCCGTTGGTTTTATATGATCAAACTATATTTATTCTTATTCTTTCTTGTAAGCTTTTGGAGATATTACCTATTGTCATTTCGAAAATTATCTGCATACATATGAGGCAACAAATGCTTGTGTATTTTTTAATAATACTTTTCTAATATAATTCTTAATTACTTTAATAACTTTTGCTTCTTTCAAATTTCTCAAACTTTTCCCCAGTTCTTGTGAGAAACAAGAACGTCTACCAGACAAAATGCAGTAGAGAGGTTTATCCAGAATTCCCATTTTTCTATTGATTATTACAGACCATTTCTAAAGAAATATTAGTATGACATTATTACTTCTTAATCATTAATGTTCAACTTTATAACATTTCAAGATTATTCTTTATCTGTTACTTATAACTAGCCTGTTTTACCACTTTAAACATAATAATTTGTATTTTTGTCTTCAAAGTCACTAAAATTCAATACTTTAACATAACCAATGTCATTCTCTAAGATATTTTTCACTGAATAACCAATTCATGCTGAGACTGACTCAAAGATATCATTTCTTTTGCATTTGCCTCTTTTGCATGTGTCCCCCCTGGGTTCTCTACAGTATAGTCTCAGCAAAATGCTGTTTTCCAAGATACATAACAGTGCTTGATTTGCTGACTTAGTAAACCAATTTTGTTTCATGAGGATACACCAAGTAAGGAATTATCCCCTTAAAAATAATTCAAACCACTAAACAAATGATAGAAACAACTATTTTTAGACATAATTCAATAGGCCACATGGATAGGTTATCCTTGATATGACGAACAAATGAGACAGACCCCAAATTTCAAGCTGGAAGCAATTTTCACTGGAGAAATCTTATTGAGTTGATGAGACAGATCTGAGTTGGAAGAGACTGAATAAGCTAGAATTTTAAGGACAAAATTACAGAGGATGGAGCTTTGAAGACAAAAATATCTAGATATCTGAATGGGCAGCCTCTTGAGTTATTGTCTGAAGAACAATTTGTACATGTAAAAGGTAAACCTCATGCAGTCAAGAGAGAAATATTCTTCATAAAGGAAAAGTTTCCAGGGATAACTCAATGTTCCTAGAAATCATACAGAAATAACACAGTAAGTACATGACTTCTTTTCAGTCACAATAGACAGGTCTTTTCAAATTCTTAGCAAAATTAGTAGAGAGCAGAGAAGGTCCACATTTTATATGTAGGACTCAATTAATCCCAGGAGAAAGACAATTTTAACCACTCTACAAGAGCTTGAAAACAAGCCTCAACCAAAGGAGGATCAACAAAATTCATGAGTAATTCAATATAAAGTCTAATAATCTTTAAATGAATACAACAAAATCCAATATTAAAGAGTAAATATAACATTAACAATGTCTACCCCCAATCACTAGACATACAAATAAGCAGGAAAACATGACTTATAACTAATCAATTGAAAGAAGCCACCAAATGATAAAAATGACAGCAATTAATATCAATGTTCAATATTAGGAAAATGTAAATTTAAAACACAGTAAGATAAAAACAAAACTATTATAATGGCTAGAATTTGTTGGACACAGTGATGCATGCCTGTAATCCCAGCAGCTCAGGAGGCTGAGGTAGGAGAGTAACAAGTTCAAAGCCAGCCTCAGCAAAAGTGAGGCACTAAGCAACTAAGTGAGACCCTGTCTCTAAATAAAATACAAAATAGGGCTGAGGATGTGGCTCAGTGGTCAAGTGCTCCTGAGTTGAGTCTGTGGTAACCTCCAAAAATTTTTTAAAAATTAAAAAGTGGCTAAAATTTAAATGGTTGACAATCCTCACTGTTAGCAAGAATGTATATCAACTGGAACTCAAAGACATATCAAATGGCAAAATCACTTTGAAAAATAACTTGGTACTTTCTTATAAAATAAACATACTTTCACATGACCCCTAATTTTTATTCTTTAACTACACGCCCAATAAAAATTAAAATATGTGTCTGCACAAAGAACCACACAGCAATGTTCACAGTAGCTTCATACAAAGTAAATACTAGAAACAACCCAAATGTCCTACAATAGGGATATGGGTAAACAGACTTTGGTATAGCCATAAAACCAAATGTACTAAATAAAGTAACTATTGGTACACATGACAATATGGATGATCTCAGAAACAATAAACTGAGTGAAAAATGCAGACTCAAAATTTCTCATGTATATGAAACATTAGAAATGACTAAACCAATCAAAAATGATGTAAAGAAAATCAGGGGTTGACAGACTGAAGGGCAGGGGGCAGAACTGACTGGGGTGGGACATAAAGGAAATTTTAAGGTAATGGAAATGTTCTATATCAGGATTGTGGTGCACTTTACACAGGTGAATAAATTTGCAAAATTGTATTGGGATGTATGTACATTTGGTATAGAGATATTTTTAGTTCAATAAAACTCCACCTCAATAATACTGATCTAAAATATTTCCTGAGCATATAGCATGTTTAGAAATACAATCAGTACCAACAACACAGAGATAAATGCTGTCTTTATATTCATAATGGATAAAGTGAAAGAATTACTCACATACACCCATACATACACACCCCCCCCACACACATAATAGTCCCTCACTTATTCTTTTATTGTTCAAAAAGCATAGTAATCTAACATCACAGTAGAATAAAGGGCTAACATATTTAAGACAAATCCCCTGAATTCTGGCCCTTAGGAAGCTCACAATCTGGCACTATAGCAGAGACCAGAGAAATAGAAGCAGATGAAAAATGGTAAATATTAAATCAAGTGGAAACAGGGATTCCAGAGGTAGCTATGCAGGACCACCTTTTCTCATCTTTGTAAATGGTTTCCCTTACCAACCATAAATAAGATATATATTTTAGCCCTTAATTCTGCCAAATATAAGCAAAGTATTATTATCATCTTTGAAGTGTTGAACACATTATAAAATGTCACCTCTTATGACTGAAGATCCAAGCCAATGCTAGTATTTGCATCAAAGAAAAGAAAAAAGAACATTCACAAAATATATTGCAGTTGATATTTCATTCCCAAAAACTAAATGTTATTTTTATCATTCTTTATATTCTAATCTTTGAAGTGGGTAAATGATGATTTACAACTTATGGTTTTATAGAAGTTAACTCCAAACAATTTTATTTTTCAGTGGCAATTAACCTGTATCAATGATTTTCAAGTTTCTTTAAAAAAAAAAATAGGACATTTTGGGCTGGGGTTGTGACTCAGCGGTAGAGTGCTCATCTAACACGTGCAAGACCCTGGGTTCGATCCTCAGCACCACATAAAATAAATAAAACAAAGGTATTGTGTCCAACTACAACTAAAAAATAAAAATATTTAAAAAACAGGACATTTTAATCTGATCATTTTAATCAGAAGTGACCATAGTAGACTTGCACATAGATAAACACAGAAAAACGGGTAAAAGCAGAACTGATTCAATAGAAATAGCCTACCTTCAGTGACCCAAGACCCACCCCAAAGCAGCCCCAGGAGCACAGGTTAAACCACTTAGCTGCATAATGAAAGAAGAACAGTGTAACTTTAAAAGGAGCTGGTTCATTTCCTTGATAATGGCACAAGGACAATACATTCATTTCCTTATTATTCTATCAGGTAGGGAATCATAAACTGTGACTGTTTCTTTATAGTGTCATTAGCATCACTCAGTCCACAGATGAAGAAATCAATGAATACCTGGAAAGTCTATTATGGTCAATTCAGCCAGCCAAATAAGTTTCTGTACCCTTTAAAATAACACTTAAATACCAATCTTCTAAAACAAAATAAACGTAAACTTCAAGAAAAGTTAGTGAGTCTGAAAAACCTTCAAATAGGAAAGGAATGGTTTTCCATTGGGATGCTAGGTTTTTGTACATCTGTTCAGGCTAGAAATTTCCAAAAGAATAAGTTCTCTTATGGAATTCTGAACTTCAACTTCCAGGCCCCATCTAAAACAAGAGGGATAAAACCTGAGTGAAATAAGAAAACACTAGAAAAGTTTTCTAAAATATTTTTGAAGCTGCAATAATATTCAGGGTAAGTTTCAGTAAGAGTAAAAATTGGTTGTTTTATAAAAACTAGGCATTTCTATATAGTTGACTTTGGAAACATCATCTGAAAATGAACCACTTGTTTTAATTTTGCAGACTAAATTTGTAAATGATATTTGTCTACATTCATGTATTTGGTACTATGTCTCACTCAACATTTCTGATAAAAATGGGAAAAACTTTAAAAACAAAACAAAATTCTAAGAAGCCAGGATCAGAATATTCTTGTGACATTCCTCCTACTGTAAAATATTTTAAATTCAAGACAGGCTATTTCTTACAGAAAGGTTTAAAAAGCAAATTAAACTTATTAGCAAATCAAATTGATTCTTTGGCCTGATCTTTCCCTCTTCATAATTTTTCTCAAAACCATACTCAGCAAGATAGTATTATTTCATGTAAAAAAGAATAAAGTATTAGACATTGTTAGTTGATCCACTTTCTCCACTACAACAGATAGTTAATGTAACTATCACTGCCAAAAAAAAATCCTTTTTTGTCATATATCCATTGCCTCACATACAGTAAATCTGTGTAGCTGTGTAGCTAACATCTAATAGCTTTGTGATATCTGTACCTAATTACCTTTTTTTTTTCATTCCTAGCCCTATTTATTTTAAAAAAAATTTTTTTTTAGCTTTAGGTGGACATAATATCTTTATTTTTATGTGGTTCTGAGGATCAAACCCAGTGCCTCATACATGCTATGAGAGCACTCTACCACTGAGCCACAACACCAGCCCCCTAGCCCTATTTATTATTTATTTTTATTTTGTGACAAGATCTCGCTAAGTTGCTCAGGTCCTTGCTAAATTGCCAAGGCTGGTCTCTAATTTACGATCCTCCTGTTTCAGTCTCTGAGTCACTGGGATTACAGGCATGAGCCACCACACCAGGGTATGTGCCTAATTACATCCCTAAACTACAGTCTTTAGTGTTGTTTATCATGTTAGAAAAATAAAGAATCCCTGAGCCGAGAAAAAACTAACCTCAAAGGCACAGTCTTAACAACTGAATGTGTGTCCAAAGAAAACAATGTCATCTTATGGACAGGCAGATTCAAATAAGAAAGGGTCCAGAAAGGCCTCCATGATTCCATCAAAGAAAGTTCCAGATCATTGGCAGAAACGAATCAGAGAGCTCTGGACCTGAATTCTCAGTCATCTGTGGCCTAGACTCATCATCCCAGCTTACATTGGATAAACTATTCTTGGGTACAGACCTTCCTGTGCACAATAAGCTATGAGCAAGACAATTCTTTCTTCCTCCCTTTGTCATAAAAACTAATACATAAATTTTATTCCAGATTCTGAGATCCAAATCTCAACTTCATTGCTGAATTTCTTCAATCATCATTCAACAGATATTAAGTATCTATAAATTTACTATATGCCTGGCACTCCGATACTCAGTAGAAATATATCAAATTAAAGAGTTTTTTTTTTTTTAGCTATTGTAGAGTTTATAGAAATAGTACAGAAACAATTGTACTATAATATCAAGAGAAAGTATTTATAAGAGGCTAGCCAAGGCTGGGAAATATGCATTTAGGAAAAGCAGCAAAGGAGGAGAACATCATCTAATGGATGCTCAGGGCAAGAGGTTTTCAAGCAAACAAAAAGTGTCCAGGGTGTCACACTTTGCAGAGGAAAATAAAAGCTGAGGCAAGGATCATGGGAATACATGATAATATAGTTCTACTGCTGACAAGTTTTACTTCTGAGACAACAATTTCACTTCTGAGACAGTCAAAGATCACAGAATACATAAACATGTCAGGACAAAGGAAGAAATCACTACTCAAATCTGGTGAGGCAGAGAAGGCCTATACCCAAGGACGAGGCAAAACAGACAGTGGAGTTTGGTTTACGGTTTTGCTCTTGGACAGGGGAGACTTGATCTCCTCCTCGTATATTCCAAAACCCAGGTCCTGAGACACCATATCTACGCCTGGGTCACAGTGCAGAGCCTGTTCGTGACCCTCTTCCATTAGCCTGTGGGGTGCTGTACAGCCTCATTTTTAGTGGAAATGCTTTCAGTATTTTTTTCAGCTTAACCATAATACATATTCGTTATTCTAAATATTATTAAAACTACAAGAAGTAGTATTAAAATTATCTATAATCACACTACTGTCATTGTCAACATATTTGGGTATAATCTATCCATTTCTTCCCATGAAATATGCATATATAAGGGGGCAGGGATGTAGCTCCATGGTACAGTACTTGCTTAGAATGCATGAAGCCCTCTTTTGTTCCCTAGCATCATGGGGGGAAAAGAGGAAAAAAAATATGCATACAAACATGTAAATACCTGTATTTTTAAAACTGCAATATTACCAAACAATTTTAATAAACATTGCTTGAATTAAATAGAAATTTAATTACTTATTTACATTATTATTTATTAACCATTAATTATTAAATGTTTTAGTCATTATCATGTTATTGAGTTGATTTAACACATTAAAATTATTTAAGTGAATGTGGTCAAATTATCACAAATGTATTCACTAAGATTCCTAAAGACTTTCTTTCTCACAGAAGATACTGATATATGAACTGTAATAGTTTCACCATCCCATATTTCCGAGATTGTTTAAAAAAAAAAAAAGGTTGATAAAATAACCCAACAATATTTTAAGGAAAATCAAATATTCATGTCTATTTAAAATCACAACTAATAATTACTGAAAGACTTTTTTTTCCTTCCTCATTCACTCACACCAAAGCTATTTAAATTATATGGTATATGACTTTAAAGTGCATTTTTCTTCTGGGGTCTTTCACAAGAAAGAGAAAATTGTAAATTTTGTCAGAAAGCCAAATCATATCCAAAATGTTACAAGAGAGCTCTCAAAACTAGCTCACACCCTCTCTCAAGAGATTTTGCATTTATAACACTATTGCAGTCAATTCATGTTAGGAATGCATAAGGAACCTGGAAGGTATATGAAGCAGGACTTGTTTTCCTGTTATCCTGGTTCATAAAAAATTTTCTCAAAAAAAAAAATTCCCTTACTTTGACTCCATAACCCTTTCTTCTTCTCTTTGTTATTGAAAAATGAGAAGGAAAAATCGGATTTTCCTAGATTAATATTTTTATTTACATTTAACCAAATGCAAACAATGCTAAATCATGCCATATGCTGGGTAATTACTTGGCATTTGCAATTTAATATCTTCATGGAATTACTTAACTTCATTACTTAAGCCTACTGTTTTCAGGGGTCTGTTCTTTATATCATACTGAAAAATAAGATCCTGAGTTTTCATCATTCTTTGTATATAAAATTCTTTATCTCTTTCTTAAAAAACAATATGCATGTTTTTTTCCAAAGGCTTTAAGCTATGTTTAATTGATAGAATTATTTCCATCAAAGATAGTAACCAAGAATTTTCCTTCTACCTCATAATAATATTTATCTACTGTGTTCAGTAAAAAAGCTATCACTTTTTTTTAGATAATAACTATGTAATGGGGTTCCTGGAAAAGTAGTTAAGAATTTTTAAATTATATAAGATCTACATGGAGAAATTAATGAGAGAAATTAATAAGAGCCAAGTTATCCAATTATCATCATGAAACAAAAAATACTAACATATTCCTCCCTCAGTTACATAAATATAAAAGCATCAGGCACTTCTCATTCTGGAGAATTTTTTTTTTATTTTTTCTCTTCTGTGACAGACAAAACTGTCCTTTAACATCCAAAGTTCTGGGCTGGGGATGTGGCTCAAGCGGTAGTGCGCCTCGCCTGGCATGCGTGTGGCCCGGGTTCGATCCTCAGCACCACATACCAACAAAGATGTTGTGTCCGCCGAGAACTAAAAAATAAATATTAAAAATTCTCTCTCTCAAAAAAAAACAAAAAACATCCAAAGTACTCAAATCTCTTGGTGAGATGGCCCTGTTGGTGGAGATTCTTCAGAGCCTTTTGGTAAACGAGAGACTGAGACTCTAAAATTCTTCTTCCAAAATTTCAAATCTATATTTTTCAAAATATTTTAGACATGATCTCACTTATTTTTCATACACAATAAATCTTGCTGTGTCTTTGTAACTCCTAGTTGAGAGGATTGAAATATAATTGTTTTTTCCCCCTCAGGACAATGTCTTTATTCCCCCATAATATCACATCAAAATGACCATCACTTATACTGCTTAGCATTTAAAAAAAAATTACAGAATATTTTTAGTATTAACAAGCACAAAGTTCTACTAGATTGCAATTTCAGTATGCTTAGTGCTACTACACTTGAAAATGGTGTAAGCCTTTCCTATATATCACAGACATTCAGCATCTCTGATTCCTTTGAGAGTGGTACTTTCCCCTTAAAAACCACTTATAAATAGATAGTTAAAGAGGGATTATATGAACCTCTTGTCAATAAACAGAAATCAAGAACCAAAAAAAAAAAAAATTTACACTGGAGGTTGAAGGTATGTCAGCTCTACCTAAGAAAGATTCTTCATCCCTTAATTTGCATTTTTAAAAATTATTTTTCACATCCTTCTCTTTGTGAACCCACCTAGCTCGGACCTTTCCTGCCACCCCATCAAGGTTCTTGTACTCATTGAGGACTCTGGAAAGTTAGTGGACTCCTTGGGTTATAGCTCAAATGGACAGGCCTCTCACACAAGGCAGGAGCTTGGCCCGTCAGTTCTGGGTGACAGCTTTTTGTAGCCAGGGTTATTCTCTATATGCCCCTCCTCTCTGCCAGTTATCTTTGTAGCTCCAGCCCAGATCCCTCCATTTTTAGGTCTTTTCCTAGGAATATCTGGACTAGACCTAAAAGGTTCCCTCTTAACACTCTTTTTTTATTCGTGCATTATGTACATATAAATTATGTAATGTATAATAATATATAAAATATATAATTGCTTTCTTATTTGAAATCTTCATTAAATACAATGTTTTTTAAACATCCAATATGTAATCTCTTAAATGTGATAGTTTTTCAATTTTTTAAATCAATTCCTAAAAAATCATTGGTACTCTGATGTAAAAATATAGACACTGTGGGGGGGCACTTATTATGCTATCATAGACATGTGCTTTCTCAACACAAAATTTTGAAAAGAAATCTTTTAAAATTCAATATACAAAACATGCAAGGAACTATCCAAACTGTTAAAGGCTGTGTAAAATTGGTTCCTTGGAATTTTATTCGTCTCAGCATTGCTGATTTTCTTCATGTTTCCTTGTTTTCCTTTGCAACTTTTTAAGAGATGATGGCCAGTGATTTCAGTGGCTAGCTAGTTGTTTTGGTTTTAAATAGCAAGCATTTGGGACATTGTTCTGTCAATTCAAATATTTAGTTTCCTCCACATTCTACACGGTAGAATGGCCAATTTCTTTCAAACCAGGGTGGATTTTGAATGAGGTTGACACAATAACTTTTTGGTCATTTAGGACTCTTGCAAACTGAGAATTAGCCATGCCTGCAATTGATTCAGTTAGCTTGACATCTCATAGTAAACTGATATTTTATTTTATCTTCTAATCAAAACAGTCAGCTAAATAAGCAGATTTATCTTTTTTTCCTGTTGTTTTTTTTTTGTCCTGTTGAAACCATGCAACTTATTGAACAGTGTCTACCCTTAAATAACATTTCTTTTCTGTCTATGAAATATTCCTCCAGGCATTTATATAAATTTCTCTCCCCTTAGTGACAGCTCTTATCTGATTTTTTATTGTACTTTAGAAAGAAGCTTTAATGAGTGGTATTCATTATATTTTCTTTTGATATTAAGGTTCAAATATCCTGACTATCTTATGAAGGATCACCAGGATAACACCTTGATATTGAAATTTAAATTTCATAGACCATGAGTTCCACTGTGTAGCAGAGATGGAATTCACACATTATGGAATGTTTTGCTGCAGCTTATAGCTAGAGCTTCAACAGTCTCCAAAGTCAATATACAAAACCACGAAACAGAAGATACACACTTATTTTGCAAGATTTACCCCTTTAAATTGTATTCCCCGTCTCCCATCCCCTTTTGTCCCACCAGCTGCTGTTGCACATTGACAGAGCTCTGCTTGAATTCGGGTATATTTTGCCTACACGGGGTCCTGTTGAGAACAGTCATCATCTTCCACCCCACCCTACCCCCACATTTATGAGGAACATTTTGTACTATATACCCTTTAAATATCATGAAAAAAATTGTTCATATGCTCAGAAGTCTATGGCCAACAGATAATACTTTAAACAATCATGACTTTTTTTTTTTTAACCTGAACAAAGGGAAACAGAAAGTACACATGGCTTCATTTAACTGTGAGTGACCAATAAAGCACTCCCAGGTGCCTGGGAGTGAAAGGGCAATTATGTGACTGGAACATTAGCATTCCTAGCCACACACTTGGAGGTTAACATGCCCATCTTAGCCCAACAATAGAGAAAGAAAAGCATTCCACTATAACTAAGGTGCATATTTTTTTTATATACATTTGGGGATGACTGAGCTCTGAGCTTATTGTAATGTCTGAGCTCTGAGCTTTCCACTTTATTTTCAACAGGCAAATTCAAAGAAGGGATACATGGAAATATTTACACACTGTTTCCCATACATTTCCTGTGGCTTTCAGAATATTAGAGTTGTCTCTGATACATTTTCAAGTTTCAGAGGAAACACCCGTTTCTACTTATGTTCAAGGTCAGCAGCAAGGTTATGTTTTTGAAATTATGTCTGCAGTGAAACTTGGAATGGGGGAAAGAAGCAGATACCTCATTTCACATCACTAATTGTTCAAACCCCTGAATGATTCTCATCATTAAGCCCATATGCAGGGAGCTCTTGGTCTGAATTCTAGTCAAACGTGGCTGTTGGCCATAGTATTTTCAGGAAGGGGCTGTGCCAAATTCATACTCCAACAAAGTTTATAGTTTTTCTAATATCAGTACTTAACTCAGGAAAAATGAGTGCAAAACTAGCAAGAGAAATAAGTGCAGTCATCTCTAATCTGTGAGGCTTCCTGTTGCCAGATCACTGAATTTTTCACAGATTGTCACTTTGTCTTCCTGGTTCTTTGTTACTTCCTCCAATAGCAGTTAGTATTTATTGATATGTCTTCAAACCAACAACCTTACCACTCTCCTATTCTAGAGATAAAGAAACGGAGTCACAGAAAATTATGTAACTTGTCTAAGGTCATACAACTAGGATATGAGCCATGGTCCCAGAGCCTGAAGTCAACTCCTACACAGTATTGTTTGTACTGGTTTGTTGTTGTTTGTTGTTTTTCCCCCATAGATTCCTTGTCTACCCTTTTCCATCTGGCTTTGGGCCTTGGGATGCTAACTGCTGTGGACTGCCTCTATAGGGCCCCAGGCTTCTTCTGGATTCTAGTTA
Source organism: Spermophilus citellus (assembly GCF_964194105.1). NCBI lineage: Eukaryota > Metazoa > Chordata > Mammalia > Rodentia > Sciuridae > Spermophilus > Spermophilus citellus. Next base: position 148,775,244 of record NC_138187.1, read on the forward strand.
GATTTGGGGACATGGAAGGTACCAGAAAAATGGGACCTGTTGGGTGTGCATACCCTTGAATCCATCCTGACAAGGCTTCAGTTTGCCTACAAGGCCACAGTTCTTAGTGAGCCCTCAGCCTGGGTCTCACTGAGTGCCCTAGGAGCTGTCTCCTCCTCCCCTCCAGACTTAGGGGACATATGGGTGGATCCATTGTTGCTGGATTTGGAGCTTCCTCAGTTCTGCCTAGATGGTGGCACGTTATCATTTATTAAATGTTCTTTTGTCCCTTTGAGTGAGCCATTTGTTTTCGGTGGGGCAATTCCTGGGATCCTGAGTCTGTAATGGACACATCTACTGAGATGTTAACATTTAACAGACCGGAACAGCTCCACCAGGCTGGGATGTCAAGGAAGACCTTTACTGGGGTCTCAAGGGGCTGTTGGAGGACATGAGTTCTGGAGGTGGGGCGAGAGGATGGGGAAACTCGGTACAAATTAACAATCGATCTTTCATGTTAGCTTCTTTGACACAAAGATAGAGGATCTCTAACTTTTGAGATTTCATATTTGGACTTTTTCTTATAATAAAAGAAGAATTAATTGGATCAACTAATAATTACTCCATTTTCAAACAAAGAGAAAAGTAGTACTGTCATGATTTAGTTCTAGTTCTGTCTTCAAAGGTGAAGTAAGTTACCTCCTTGGGATGAGTTTCTACTCGTGTTTCCAAAATGTAATATCATACAGTGATTTATAGACCACTGATGCTGAGCCAAGTAATTTCTTCACTTTGATTTTCCTTTTATGTTAAATGAAGATGAAAGATACCTAGGATCTTCTACTTAATCATTGTTTAAAGAACAATAACTTCAAGTTAGCTCAAGAGAGAGCTGATACAAAATATACCCAACGAGGTGAGGAAATTGATGAACTAGATTAAGAGGGTAAATCATAACACTCCATAGTTTCCTTTTAGAAAGAGCACATGAAAAAATCTCTCGAGTCAAATGTAAGGACTCGGTGCATGTGTGGCGTCCCTGCAGTTCTTGGAGCTATTAAATGTAGATATCCTTAGAGCATTTATTTTCCTTAGAATTTGTAATGTTTACATAATAAAAGAATCCAGAACATTGAGAAAAAAAGAAATGACTAACAATGCCAAATTCTCCCTCTTAACAAAATCTTGCACACTGGTGGCTTTCTTTAAAGAACATTTCTTCTCTACAGTTCCAGTAAGCCTTCATAATACCTTTTATCATCAACAGGCAAAGAGAAAATTGCCCAGCTCTTTCTGGACTATCCCATTGAGATGTATTTCCCAGCTACCACTAGACTTCTGTTTTCTAACAAACATGTACCATTTTACAGATTATTCACGTTTGTAAAATGGTAAAACATTGTAACACTGTAACAAAGTTTCCCCCACTTTACAAGCAAACTAGCAATACCCCCAGGATTATAAAGCAATTTAATATTTATTGGGTACTTAACCCTGTATCAGATCTCCTATGGAACATTTTACATGCATTATCTCATTTAATGTTATCATTTTCTAAAATGGAAATTCTACCATCTCCATTTTACAAGCAAGAAAACTGGGGCTCACAGAGCAGATGTCACATAAAAATGCAGAGATTTATCATTTAGGATTCGTTTACCTTTAGGTAACTGAATACTCAATTCTAGTTGGCCTGTGCAATATTGTTCCCTTAACTAGAGGCTTACCATTAGGATAGGAGTGAGTGATGACAATCCAGAGACTGGATTTTTCTCAACTCCTCACTCTTCCTTGTATTTGTTCTATTCTCAAAATTGTCTCAAGTTGCTTGCATCAGATTGGGGATTCACACCCATGGGGGACAACATCTAAAGAAAGAGAATTTCTCCAGGATAACCTAGCTAAATTCCCATTGAGTCTCATCAGCCCAAAGTAAATGAGACATCCTTTCTTGCATCATTGAGCAAGCACTTGGAATTGCTATGGTTGGCAAATAGATCAAGACCCACCCGCACTGGTATTAAACTCGGTTTTATAAAAATAGACTATTTTAGCAATGATCTTCTCTAACCCTATTTTTCCAAAATTAAATTGACAGATCAGAACATCATTTGATGATGCACGAGAGAAACACTTACCAGTGGGTTAACTACACCTATAAAATTTTCTGTACCAAAACTTTATAAATTATTATTCTTATGAATTATATGGCAATTGTCAGCATTGTGAACATTTACTAGATCTATAAAATTATTCATGAGACCATTTATCTAATAAATAAGGTATGTGCCTCTATAAGGCTTAGCATTTTCTCAGTTGAAGACAATATTTTTAATTTTTAGTGACACAATTTTTCCTGGATGTGTATAAATAAGTGGAATCACAGTTACAGGACACATGGGTTTTTTTTCCTCTTTCTTTGGGACCCATCTACTAATAAAGTCCTATAGTTCTCCTCACAATTTCACCTAACTTCTTCCAATCTCAATGTTGTGTCTGACCGCTCATCAACTGGTCCAAGCAAATGTTCTTTCAAAAGCCCTAGGTGTTGGCCATGAGTATTTTAACCTCTTCTCCAGTACTGTCTGCTAAGAACCATCATGTCTACTGGGCATGACATCTGCTGGTTCCAACACCCCATCTGTCTCCAGTGAACATTACTGTCACTTTCAATCCAGAACCTCACCAAATCCTAAGGGTTGTAACTCACAATTTCTTATGTCCCACTTCCTGCTGGTGATCCCAACTATACCCCAGGGTCTTACAGAATTTGAAGCTAAAAACTCTGACCAGCAACCTTTCCTTCATTTGTTTAAGCAAGATATAGATGACGACACATGAAACCCAATCCCTGAGAGTCCCAAAATCTTTTCTGATATCTTCTCAGATTTCCAAATCCTCATTCAAAAATGTATGCATACTAACTGCTAAAGGGACCCCTTGTAGTCATTAGACCTGCCCAGGCATTTCTGAGTCACTAAAGGGGACATAACATGGACTCAAACCATAAATCTCTCAAAAGCCGTTTCTTCCAAGAAAACTCTTTTTAGATTAAAGTAACTCTCTAGGCTTATATACTTCAATATTTGGGGGAAAAAATGTTTTTGTTAAACTGTTGGCTCTAGGAATTTGTAAGTCCTTAACATTGGAAAGACATTATAGGTTTTATTGCAAGGACACTATAAATTTTATTATCAAACACTTAGATTCTATTAGTTCCACTATGATGTAATAAGAACTCTTCAACTATAAGAGAACTCCATTTCATTCAAGACACAAGGGAATCTGTCATGAAATTAATAGACCTTGTAAAGATAGAGTCACTGCATCAATTAAATGTGAATTGTGTCCATTTAAAACTTTATCTTTGTACTGGTATGTTCCTGGAAACTTCAATGGGAGCCAAATAAATAAATTAACAGGCAAATAAAATATTATTATCATGAGCGAGGCCAAGGCAACATAATGAAGAAGGAAATCTTGACAATTAGACCTACCTCAAAGACGTTTAAGAAAATACTAGGGTTTTCTTAATGAGTTACAAATTTTATTACCAAACATTTTGTTGTTGTTACACAATAGCTTTATTTATTTATTGTTATGTGGTGCTAAGGATCAAGCCCAGTTCCTCACACGTGCAAGGCAGGCACTCTACAGCTGAGTTATAGCCCCAGCCCACCAAACATTTTTGATAACTATTTACTCAGTTATAGTTCTGACTTTTAATGTTAGATGCCAAACCTCATTAGAATTTTGTTCAATAATTAACTTTTTCACATCCTAATTCAATAACTAGTCAAGCCTCACTTTACTGGTTATCCAAAGTTCATTCATTAGAAACACAAACTGACCTTATTAAGCAATAAAAACTACAAACATCTATGATTAAAACTAAATTAATATTAAATACATGTATGCTTAAATCTAAAAATGTGTTGCTGTAGCATAATGCAATCTAGAAATTAACATTAGATAAATCTGTTCCTCCACATTAGTTCAAGGATATTATTGACTGGTGTATGGTTTAGGAGTAAATCCTATTAGTTAAAACAGGTTTTGGAATCAATGAGGCCAAACTAACCGAGTTGGGTAAAGTAGCTGGCAATAAGTAAACCTACTTTATTGAACTGACCTCATTAACTTGTTTTTTGTCCAGATGGAACACTTGACCAGAACTTGTAGAGGCGATTTCTTCATACACTTTATATCCAATATGGTTCCTGTCATCACAATCTCCAGTGAGCACAAATACCACCTGTGGTTTAAAAAAAAAAAAGTTTAATGGGCTTTATACTTATTGAGCACTTATTATGTGTGAATATATTGCTAGGCAAGTGGTATTCTTAATCACTCTGTTTAACAGTGAACCTATGTGGGAGCAGAATTATTAACATTTCAGAAATACAGGCTAAAAGCAATGGAAATGAATGTGAGACCATGACTGTGCAAGATTGCATAACAGCCTCAGTTCCTCACCCCTCCCTGTACCCATTCACCCTGCCAAAGGATTCTGAAGTTCCTTTCACTAAGGAGGTAGAGTTTATTTTGTCATCTCTGGGTCTAAGCTTAGTCACTTGTCTCGCTTTGGCCCAAAGCAAGAAACAAAAGGGATATTCTGCAGGTTCTGAACTTCAACTCAAAATGCCTTATGCATTTCCACTTGATCTCTAGTGTTTCTGCCATGGCTATGAGAAGGGCATGACTAAACTAACCTACTGTCCTCAGAAAGAGGCTAGGAAACCTGTGAGGCAAAGCCAATTCACCCCTGAGTCCCACTTAGGCCAAACCCAAACACGTCCAGACTCACAGTGGGCGAGTCTAGCCTAGATGAACAGAGCTCTGCTAACAGCTGAGATATAAATGCTTATTGTTTTAAACCACAAGTATTAAAACAGTTTGTTATTATGGCAAGAACTGATACAATGAATAACTAACATGGGCCAGATTCCACATAGGAGGTGACATTACAAAATCCAGGCCTTTTTTTATGTCAAGGCTGCATTTTTGTCAGTTTTAAGATAACAATCACCTTCCTTCCTTACTCCCCAATCACTTCTCTGTATTCAAAAACAAGACATTCAAATGCTCTCTACACATCTCACATTCACATTAAAGTTTAAATGAAATGACACATGCAAAGAGTTCACTTATGGGGAGAGAGAGTTGTAATTAGTGCTATTTGGCACACAGGGGAGAACAGGGAGGATACGTGCCCCTTCCATGGTGTGTTCAGAAGGGTCTGGAGTGGATCCCTACTCACCTGGGACTGCTTCTGTTGGATAAGCTGTAGCACCTCATGGGTGAGCCGGTAATCTTTGGACCGAGCATCAGTGAAAACATAGATGAAGGAGCCAGGAAGAGAAATTTCCAAGGCAATTTTTATGGCTCCAATACTCATCTCTGGACAATCACCACCACCCTGTTGAGCAGAAAGAAAAGTCTAATTAGTTCATCGGCTGAGGAAGAAAAAAGACACAGGTGTTGTATGTAAAGAATAAAAGACTAATAAAAACTAAACACATCTATGAGGTAAATATCATTTTTAGCACAGTTCACCAACAGAACACTAAATCACGAAAGTTCTTCCCAAGATCCCAGAACAAGTAAATGAAGGAGCAGAGATGGAATTCAACTCTGCCTGAACCGAGGGTTCACGCTCCAGTGATCTCCAGCATCAACTTCTATTCCACAAGCAAGTGGCTTAAGACATTCTAAAATTCCCATTCTTCTGGACACCCACAGAATACTGTTCCTCCTTGTACTGCAGCATTTGATGAACTGTGTTGTCATCCATGCTTCCTCCCACTGGACTCCCGTTCCTTGAAGAACTTAATAGGTGTTCCATTGTTGTTAATGAATGAACAGATACATAAAGGAACAGGGAGTAAAAGGTGAATGTCACTGTGCAAAGTAATCTTGGCACAATCTAGGCACACCTACTGTATTCAGCCTTACTCTTATTCACGCCCATCCCCTCCCATTTCAAGCCATACCATCTCCTAAAGCCATAAAAATATGCACATGCACACAAACGAAAGGTATGGTGAAGACAAACTGCATAATGCACGGAATTAGACAGTTTCCTAAGTGTATTAGGAAAGGTCTGACTTGATGAACCTTGTGTTTTTCTTTGAACCCTGAAATACAACTAATCAATATCAGTAGGCACATTCTTGGCCAGGCTTCTGATATGCATTTTATCTTTATAATTCTACTGAGAGCTACAATGTGCTAGGTTGCCAAAGCTACCTCAGATATAAAGAAAAAAAAAGTACTGGAAAACTAAACAAATCAAATCAGAAGTTTGTGAACTTCTATAGTATATGTTGCTCCTGGAATTTGAAAAAAAAAGTGATCTCAGTTACAGTGATAATTGTAGTCAAAAAATGAATTCCTGGAAAGCAAGATTAAGTAAATAAAAATGAATAGAAATCCTATAGATCGAAGGAGTAATAAAACACAGATTACTACGCTGTCTCTTTAAAATATAAGACAGGGTGGGAGAGGAACTGCAATAAACTGAACCTTTAAGCTCTGGGACGTTAAGAGAAAAACAAAGTCCCTGTTCAAACCTTAAGTGAAGATGCTCATCAAATGAAGGATCTGGGAACCAGGAATGCCCTTCACAGGGGCTGCTGTCCCGTGCCTCTTCTAATCTTCCCACTGCAATTCTATGCTCATCTTAACTTTCATGGAACTGTTCTTTTTTTAAAAAAAATGCATATATATTTTTTTCAGTTGTAGATTGACACAATACCTTTATTTTATTCATTAATTTGGAACTTTTTTTATTCCATTTGTTTTCCAGATAAACCTAACACTATGAAATCAAAATATGAAACTTCTTTGGTGGGCTCACGTCCAACTGCAGAACTTTCATTGGCATCCCAACATTCTTATTCTAACGTAAGCGACTCCTACTGAATTTTGAACCTAGTTTCTAAGTTAGATCACAATTCTTTCATGTGGAATACCCATGCTGGAAATGTCTTATTTGTGTCTTCTGTCTTGTTACCTATAAAACTGAGGTGTGAAACTCAGTTGCAGGCTGAACAGAATTTTACAACCCTCGGTTCTCTTTCTTAAAATACAGTTGGCAACGCCTATGATCAAGAAAACATCATGTACATGTGGAAACCATTAAGTTACATTGAATCTGATTTAAAGTTGTGTCCAAAGCAAGTATGAAATAAATCAGAACAATTGTAGCTCGTCAGCGACATGTGCTGGCCTTCATCACTTGTAGAAAATATGGTAGGGGTGTCCTGAGAGACGATGAGAATTCCACAGAGCCCAGGCTTCAAATCCCTCCCAGGCAACATACCATGCTGCCCTTTGCTACACAGTGATCACCAAATAAGCTTGAAGAAGGTGGACTCAAAATTCAAGCCTCAAACTGCTGACCTCGATTCCAGTTGCATTATAGGTAACTTAAAAACTTGGAAATTGTTTTGATTGTTATCACTTGCCAGTGAGAAGAGTTTAACTCTTCAGCAACTGATCTTTCAACTCCCTGGAATTTCTCTGGTAGAGCTTTGCTGGTTCCACATAAGAAATTCAGTTTACTTCAATTTGAATATCCACAAAGAATATCTTATGTATGAGGCACTCAATATCTGCAGTAGATCAGAAAATGATGTGCCTTAATACTTTAAAAATTTCAAAAGCTTCATGGTTCACATGAATTATAATGACGTTAATAGTCTTTAACAAAAATTTATGAAACAAAATCTAGATCATCCAGAAAAAGGTGACTATTTATACAACAGATTAATGAAGATTATTAAAAATCAACATGTATGTAGAAAGATAGACTTGGTTTAAAAGGATATATGTGGAAGTTGGGTGCAGCGGCACATGCCTGTAATCCCAGCGGCTGGGGGGGCTGAGGCAGGAGGATCACAAGTTCAAAGCCAGCCTCAGCAAAACCAAGGCGCTAAGCAACTCAGCGAGATCCTGTCTCTAAATAAAATACAAAATAGGGCTGGGGGTGTGACTTAGTGGCCAATTGCCCGTAAGTTCAATCCCTGGTACCCCCCCCCCCGCAAAAAAAAGTTTATATGAGGGAAGCTGGGGGACTTAGCTGACAACTAGACCACTATTCAATACTGTGATCTGCCTGCCAAAGAAAGAAATAAAGCCTCCAGTATACCCCACATCGCTCCAGGGAAACCTCAGGTCTCTTCTGGTGACAGGCCAGAATTCAGATCTCTAGCTAGTGTTATTTAGGTCTGGGGTATTTACAGCTCTCTGGAAGGGATTCAGACATCTGACAGGGTAATCAGATGAATGATATTCAAAGTCAATTCTAATACTAAATCTCCACATGATTCTTGAAATTATTTTCAAGACACAAGAATAAAAAAGGTAACTTATAGCAATATGGCCATTTTAAGGAACAACCAGGGACTGAAACATAGCACATTATATTCCATGCATGTCTGATTATGTAAAAATGAATCCCAGTATTATATGTAACAATAATGCACTAATAAAAACATTAAAAATAAAATAGAAAAAAAATTTTGGAGAACTGGGCTGGGGATGTGGCGCAGTGGTAAAGTGCTTGCCTAGCATGTATCAGGCCCCGAGTTCCATCCCTTACACTGCCCCCCCCCCCCCCCGCAAAAAAGAAAATTTTGGAGAACTGCTTCTGACAATTTGGACTTTAAAGAAACTCTTTAATTTTCCTTTGTATCTGTTTTGTTGAAAACAACATGTATAGTTTTTTCCAGGATTTTAGATCATGAAACAGTATCCCAAGGAAACATTTTGAACTCCTCCCACATCATCACCTAAAGTCAGACAGATCAGATACTGTATTGTGGAGAACACAGCAATCCTGTGGTTGGGTTAAGTAGGATGGGTGGAGTGAATTCAGGCTTCATAAGCCTGTGGATGTTATTTTGTCACAGGAACCTGCAATATTTACTCTTCAGTGAGTCATGTATTTACCCTTAAGGAAATTCTCTTGTTTATAGGCACACTTTGAAAAGAAAATCCTGGACTTTCCCATTATAGTCCACACCCACCTCATTCTACCCACCTGTACATTTTGCTTTGAAAAAGCAATGTAACAGAACACCCTTTTAAACTTTTTATTCTTTTGAGATTTACACAAAAGATGCTTAAGAAATCAGGGAATGATTTGCTTCTGGGTAGGACACCAGGATGGCTAGGTGGAAAGAGTCAAACTTTCCCACTTCTGTCCTTCACTCCTGTAACTCAGGCTCCTTGAGGACAAAGGGTTATTTGTCCTTCAGGGAACTCAGTCTAGCAAAAGCTCTGACAGAAAACTTCAGCAACAAACTAGTTACAATAGGCCCAAAGAAGTTGCCATTATATAATAAAAATAATAAAGACACTACCTACCAATTCACCTACAGTATGCACACTGTCTTCAGTCTCTTAAAATGCATCTTGTTCTTGTATCTCCCAAAAGTGGATGTGAGATGACTCTTTCAATAAGTTCGCCATACTAGTTAGTAAGAACATGTGCTAAGCAAAGGGAGTGATTTTCTATTTGCAATTACTTTTGACATTTGCTGCTCAATTGCAGGTATACCAATTACTCAAAGTGATTGGGACATGGAAGTAAAAGTAAAAATAGTTAACTGATTAAGATAAATTTGCTGGGTGCGGTGGCACATGCCTATCTATAATCCCACCAGGAGGATTGTGAGTTCAAATCCAGGTTCAACAAAAGTGAGGCTCTTAAGCAACTCATTGAAACTCTGACTCTAAATAAAATTGAGAATAGGGCTGGTGATGTGGCTCAGGAGTTGAGTGCCCCTAAATTCAATCCCCTGTATCCCCACCCCAAAAAAAAGAAAAATTCATTGTATTGAGGATAAATCCAGCCCTAGAACCACATCTGTCTTTAATTATTTACTTTTCTGCTTTGAAGTAAAATACAAAGAGAAATCATAAAAATAAATAATCTTAATTTGATTAGATTAATAAGGTTACATAAAATAATATTTAGAAGGAAAGTAGAAGAGCAATAAAGACAGTGGCTTTGGCAGTAAATGCCCCAAGGTGTTTGTGTATGTGTGTGTGTGTGTGTGAGCGAGAAAGAGAGAGACCTGCTTTGCCATTTGACAATTTTATGACCCAAGTAAGATATGTTATCTAACACCTTAGCACTTGAGTTTCCTCATTTGTAGAAAGGAAAAGTCCTGCGTGTGTGTGAACTGAAAGAAATACTTTCAAACATTTGCAAAACCTTTCACAAAGCACTTGCCCATAACTATTGCTCATTTATGGCATAAATACTTGGAGATTACTTCTCTAGAAATATCTTTATAATACTAGAGTTAGTAGTAGTAGTAGTAGTAGTAATAAAGTGCATTTATGAATCCCACACTTAGGACCAGACACCCTTCTATTATTCTTAAAGTTCTTACATGTATTATTAGTAAGACTCCTTATCATACTTCCTGCCCTAAATTAAATAAATACAGACCATTCCTCTTTACAGTATAAACATGCTCAGATATAAATATGTCTATAAACATGCATATTTTATAACATTCATATGTACTTCAAAATATAAATTTATGTCAAATGCACATTCTAAAAACTTAAATGTAATAAAAACTGTTTTTAAAAGTTGAATCATGTTCACTACCAAACAGTATAAACAGCTATACTGTATATCTACATCTATGCTGACATAGATGCCTACTCTTTTTTTTATTCTTTTTTCTTCTTTTCTTTCTTTATTTGGTAACTTTTTTCCAATGATTAAAAAATAGCATACTTTTACATAGAAGCATAATTTAGAATACTAGAGGGCTGGGGATGCAGCTTAGAGGTAGACCACATGCCTAGCATGCATGAGGCCCTGGGGTCAAGCCTTAGAACAGTAAAGAAAAAAAAATCAGGGGCTTGGACTGCAGCTAAGTGATAGGGTGCTTGCCTGGCACTCGAGAGGCACTGGGTTCGATCCTCAGCACCACATGGAAGGAAATCAAATAAAAGGTATTGTGTTCATCTACAACTAAAAAAACAAAAATAAAAACTTTTAAAAAATCAGTCTTAGGATACTAGAAATTACGTAAAGTGTATCCAAATTGGCATAGTAAATTATTCTTCTCAAATCAGCATTATCTTGTTCTCATCTTGCTAACCATCTTCACCTATCCAGCCAATATATTTATGTATTTATTTATTAATTCATTCATTCTAATCAGTTATATGTGACGGCAGAATGCTCTTCAATTCTTGGTACACAAATGGAACACGATTTTCTACTTCTCGGTTGTACAGGAAGTAGAGTCACACCATTCATGCAATCATACATGTACCTAGGGTAATGATGTCTGTCGATTTCCATCATCTTTCCTATCCCCATGCACTCCATGGTCTGTACCCAAAGGACTTAAAAACAGCATACTACAAGGACACAGCCACATCAACATTTATAGCAGCACAATTCACAATAGCCAAAATGTAGAACCAACCTAGATGCCCTTCAATAGATGAATGGATAAAGAAAATGGTATATATACAGCCATCACATTTCATATTCTCCTTGCACAGTGAACTCTAGTACAAGCTGCTCTCTCACAGAGAAACTCACCTCCCCTACCTAAGTTGGCTGCCCCTACGTCTGTGTATTTTCTGTTAAACAAAAACTGGACCCTATCCTTACTTTATTGACTCTTATCTTCTTGCTATCTGTCTGTTCCACATACATTTAGTCTTATTCCTGGTCTTTTTTTTAAAAAAAAAAAGTCTATTTCATTAAAATCTTTTTACGAAAGAATTAAATTGTGTGCAAATATTTTCAGTTTGGGGGATCAACCATTTGTATAAAAGTTATCACCGTAATCACATTTTTGTAGAAAAATCCTGGGTTTTATTATTGATTTAATTATTTACTTATTTTCCCTTTTCAAGTGTTTGACTAATGTGCTTTTTTGTTCTTTAGAACATTTGGATTAAATGCTTGAAGGCTTATCAGTGCCAATACCATTTTCTGAAAATCAACAAGCATTATAGTTTCTTGTGAAGAATGTGACCAAGGCGAGACTTCACACTACATGTTTATGAGCATACTAATTCCCAAAGCTCTGTGTGATCTGAACACCATTTGTTGTCATTTGTCCTTCATTCTTGTCCCCAGAAAGAAAGTTCATTTGCTTTTCAAGTTACTTCTCTGTATTCCAGATGAAAGCCGATGAGGGAAAATGAAGTCAATGTAATACAATTAATGATTTAAGTATAGTGGTTTTTGCTAAATTTTTTTTTAAAGTTTTTAATTACTTTTTTTCAATTCCTTATCTCTATAAGCAAAAAATAGCTGAGCCCCTTGTAATGTTAATAGTCAAGTGTTTCATTTACATCAAGCCAAGTTCACTTTTTTTTCAAAGCTAGTATAAATGAGTGTTTTTAAATGTTTTTTAAATCAAATTCATTTCAATGGCATAACAACCCTTGCTGCTCTTAATATCAGCGACTTTGAGAGTGTTACTAAAAATAATGGAAGGGAAACTGAGGAAGGGTCAGAAATTACACACACAACAAAACATTAAAATTTTATGAAATGTGTAAAGTTTAGTTTTTGATATTGACTTATAAAACTTAATTGCTTTTCAAGTTACTTCTCTGTATTCTCTGTATTAAAATATTATCTAATAAGCAAGCAATAAAAAAATCAGTACACTAGGTTATTGTAGCTTACAGGTTTTTTATAGCTGACTCTTTAAATTTTTGTTTGTTCTTTTTAGTTATACATGACAGTAGAATGTATTTTGACATATACATACATGGAGCATAACTTTCCATTCTTGTGGTTGTACACAGTGTGGAATTACACTGATCATGTATTCATATATGAACATGGGAAAGTTATTCCTGATTCATCCTACTGTCTTTCCCTTTCCCATCCCCTCTTCCTTCCTCCTATTACCCCCTGTCCAATCCAGTGAACCTCCACTCCCCACCATCACCAACCATTTTGAGCCAGCATGCACATATCAGAGAAGTCTTTTTTTTTTGATTAGCTTATTTCACTTAGCATGATAATCTCTAGTTCTATCCATTCACTGCCAAATCCCATAATTTCTTCTCTAAGGCTAAGTAATATTCCATCTAGTATATGTACCACATTTTCTTTACCCATTCATCTGTTGAAGGGCACTTAGGTTGGTTCCATAGCTTAGCTATTGTGAATTGAACCGCTATAAACACTAATGTGTCCGAGTCACTATAGTATTCTGACTTTAAGTCCTTTGGGTATAAGTCAAGGAGTGAGATAACTGGATCAAATGGTAGTTCCATTCCAAGTTTTCTAAGGAATCTCCATACTGCTTTTCAGAATAGTTGCACCAATTTGCAGTCCCCCCCAGCAATGTATGAGTGTACCTTTCCCCCCACTTCTTCGCCAGCATTTATTGTTACTTGTATTATCTGATTCTTTCTTAATGAATTTGTGTCACTGATTTTTAAAAAGAATAACTTACTAGAAATTTTGAAAGTAAAAACACGTCTATGGTAGCCCCAAATGCCAATAACATGGCCCAATATTGAATGAAGAGGAAAATCAAATATTTGATTTATTGTCCATATTGTTGTTCTAATTAAGCTTCCTCTTCAATCTCATGAAGAGGAGGAGGAGGAGAAGGGGCGGGGAGAGGAAGAGGAAGGAGAAGAGGAAGAGGAAGGAGAAGAGGAGGAGGAGGAAGAAAGGAGAAGAAGGGAAAAGAAGGGGAGGAAGGAGGAATAAGGGGAAAGAGGAGGAGGAGAAAAAGGAGGAGGAGGAAAAAGAAGAGGAAGAGGAAGGAGAAGGAGAAAGCAAAGGAAACCCAACTCATTAGACACAGCTTATGCGGAGGAAACTTCCAGAGATATGGGCACAAGCTTTCATTCCAGGGGAGAAGAAAGAAAAATTATGGTTTTGAACAGAGATGAAATTGCACAGCCCTCTAGATTGGCTGTATCAGATTCAATCCCAGAGGTGTTGGGAGAGCTCCAAGAAGGGAGTCCATGGTGAGTCAGGAATCAAGATCCTTCTCCCTGAGACAAACAGAACACTGCAAATCCTGCAGCAGAAGACAGTAAATCAGGGAGTGCCAGTGCCAGGTCTCACTGGGAATGTAGGTATTTTCATTCTGGCCAGATTTTCAAGAATAGTCTCATAGAGGGGGAAAAAAAATGAATGAATACAGTAAATCCCTCTCTGAGATTCTACCGACTAGAAATTTCTACTACTTGGCTCTTCTCAATCTCTATAAGGCAATGAGAACATTAGGTTTTTAAAGTATAGTTGAACCATCAAGAAGAATGCATTTTGAGATATACATACATGGAGCATAACTTTCCGAGTCTCAATTATATTTGACATAGCTTTGAGGTTAAAGTGTACTTTTAAAAGAAGCGCCCTCAAATGGCATTTCTTTATTCAACAGTTGTTTAAAGTATACTGATTCATTCCCAGGTGGAGCAGAGACGAATGAGAGCTACAGAGCTCTTGCCATCGGGAACTCACAGCAGAATACAGGAACATAAACAGACACTTCAGAAAATGCAGTTTTAATTTCCTTGATCCATGTACAAGATAACAAAAAATTCATAGAAATTTCTAGTTTTTGTTTTATTTTTTAAGAATCTGGACGTGCAAAGTGGCAAGGAATTTGCTGTATCAAGGAAGAAAAAAGTGAATAAGATATGAGTGGCAAGACATTGACAAGAGAATGACATGGCAGAAGAGAAAGGAAATGGAGCATTGATGGAGAAAACATTTTCTGAAGAAATTCAGAAAAAGAAGAACAAAATCAAGGGAACATTGCATAAATCAACATACAGATTTATTAACTATAACTCAATTCACGATATGATTTATAAATAGACACATGCACAAAACAGAGTCACCACTGAATACATACTGGGAATACCAAATTTTGGGTTTCACACTTCATTCCCCAACTAAGTTCCTACTGTGCACAGTTCCTCATCAAGTCATCTACCTCACAGTGAAACCAATCAAAGTTTTATACCTCCAACTCTGATATGAACTCTGTTAATTTGTACATTCTGGTATATTCACTCAATAATTTATCACAAAGTGAGTCCAATTCTACTTATCAGGCATTTTATTTCAGGATTTAATGATGAGCTGGGTCAGACACAATCTTTCAGTGTGAAACCCCAACTGCTCTTTGATAGAGGTAGTGAGATACGGCCAAGCCTGAAGGGTAAGGCAGGGTTCTCTGAGGAATGATATTCAAGACAAGATTACACGTGTAAGATTTTAAACTCAGTTTAGGGGATCAAGGACAGGAACTTCCTATGAAAGTAGACAGCACGAGCCAAACTCTCAGGAAAAGACGGGTGGGGATGTAGACATTGGGAGATTCTATGCAAGTCCCTGGAGGAGGATTGCAGAGCCCAGTGGACAGAGTGGCACTAGGTGGGCTGAGAGGGAGGCATGTCTCAGGTCACTCAGAACCATGGCAAGAATTTGATGAGGTACAGGAAAGGGTTGACAAGTGGATGACAGTAGTAGGCGAAATGATCAGAGATACCTATTGAGATTCTTTAGTTTACAGCTTAGAGAAAGTTCTGGAAAAACAACAAGAGGAAATGCAAGAACATCACTTAGATGCTTTTCTCTGTTAAGAATAATGACAGTTATTGGGATTAGGATGGTGCCAACAGAAATGAAGAGAAGTTAATAGACTTAAGACATTCAGAAAGTTAAAAAAAAAAAAGACAATGATGATTTGAATGCGAGAGGTAAGTGAGGGATATCTAAATTCTGTTTTTAGAATAGTATTGGAACAATGTTATTCTTATTCTCTAAAAACCAAATTATATTAACAGCCAAAAATCTCAATGGTCAACTGACAGCATAGAATATCAAAATTTCCTTAGTTAAGCCATTCATATTTTGGGGGGATTATTAACTGTTCCTTATCTCATCTAGAGCAGGGGTCAGCTAGTATTTTCTATAAGGGGGCCAAACAGCTACTCAACTCTGTCTTAGATAATACATAAGTGAAGGTGGTATTTTGATGCCATTCTCTTTATTCCAAAATCTTATTGTTCAATTCATTCTGGACATTGGCAGAAAAATGAAGTGGTATTTCATCCCTTAAAAACTAACAACTTACTTCTTTCAAATTTAAAAAATATGGAAAGTCAGCCAAACATTCATGGTTTTCCATTCCCCCAAGAAGAAATTGAAGGCAAGCACTCACCTGAACATAGAGTTCTCTGAGCTCATATTGAAATTTCTTGGGATCTGTGGTAATTGTCACTGGGCCAATTTCTGTAAAAATAAAATGAAAGATCAATAAATATTAATTGACAGCATTAATTAAGACTTTACTGTGTTTGCCAATATCTTTTCACTGTGTACCACATATTACTAATTAACAGCACATAATTAGCAAAATATCAAAGACTCTTTCTCAATTTATACCTACCAAAGAATAACTTATCATTCACTCTATGGTATGCATACCTAACAGAGTGGACTTTTTAACCTGTGGAGTCAAAACTGTCACAGAGGCAAAGAACCACAGGCTCCCAGTGGGGGTTCCTTCTTACTATCCCCAGTCAGTCATTATTTACTGAGCACATACCTTGTCATTAGAATCTAAATGAAACACTTATTCACCCTCTAATTTAGTTTTCTCAACTATAAATTGTAGGTTTGTCTACAGTTTTTTGTAAGTCTGAATTAGTTCATAAAAAACATTTTAATGCTACCCAAAGGAAAAATGTGAACATTCACTGCCTATCCCATAGTGTTCTTCAGAATCTGAAGAGACATTAAATGTATGAGGACATGAAAAGTACGAGAGATGGTCCTATAACTCCTTTTCCAAATGCCCGGATGGCTGGGTGTCACTATCACCATTCTAAACTGGTTTAGATAATGATCGCCTTTAGGGTTGGGCCACTTTCATGACCGTCCTGATATACTATATACACCACTGCTTTAGAGAACAGATCAGGCTCCAGCCTTCCTTGGAGAGTCAGGACTTAAATCATTAGTCAGTTCCAGAGAAAGAACCAGATTCCATTTGGGTTAAGATATAGATAGATAAATATACATATATTAATATACACATACATTATTCATATTATTTGGGGGCTGAATACAGCATATCTGGAGTAAAGATTTTAATCCCCCAAACTTATTTTTTATAAAAAAAAATAAGGCTTTTAAAACATAATTTGGAAGTGGCCTTTTACGAGTATCAATTATTTTCCCCAGAAAGCATCCATATACTGAAGTGATGGCATTAAAATTCATCTGGGCATCATGTGTACCGACATATTTAAATTCCCAGGATAGATGAGAAGTTTTCTATTTTATGTCATGGAGATAGAGCTGGCATCCAAAATTATAATGTGCAACTACAACACCAATATACAAAAGATACTTCACATTTAATTTTTACAAACTCTTTCTAGCTTCAAAGACATACTGCTAGAAAAGGATTTTATAACTTCAAAGAACAATAATTAATTAGCCAGGCCTTCTATAACATGCTACATATGGTACAAAAACAGACCGTAGGATTTTAAAAATAAATGAGGTAAACTGGAAAGAAGGCACAATTTGTCTGCCATTACTCATGTGATTTTTCTTAGAAATTACATGATAAAAATGCCTCAGTCCTTCACCAGAGATTAGACACCTTGCAGTTTGCAAAAAGAATGGAGAGGTGACTGGATAAACCATGTGCAAATGCAAACATCTGCATTCCATACCAAGCAGAACCGTCATTAGCCATGGCCTGAGTGTATGGAAAATGAGAGAAGCCTACTCCCTCAAGACTAAACAAAGGCATACTTTGCAAAGGAATGCGAAACAGTGATGAACATGCCAGACAGTTACACCCTGACATATAAGTTGTCAGCAGCACTGTCAAGCCAATCTTCTATGTTCCTCCATGGCTTAATACTGAAATAATCCTAGAATTTAAGGCTCAAGAAGTAGGAAGGAATACAAAGAATGCCAGGAAACAAAAAACAATTGTGTAAGAATACAGTTTAGACATGCAACAATAATCCCTGTAATGATAAACAAAATGGCTCTGGATACACACTTTTTCTTCAAGAGTGGGATCAAAGGATGCTAATAAAATAAGAGGACTGAATGGTCTTCATTTTACTCAACCAGAGACTTTCCACTAGACACTTCTTTTCAGCACAGATAGGAAATCTCTCTTAAAGCTCATTACTAAACTTTTTTTTTTGCAAACCACATGGAACAGCGGAGATAGATCTTTTATCAGTTAAGATAAATACTCAGGTGAGGTAACAGCTTGCCAAAGCTGCTAACACTCTAGTTGTAAGCATTCTTTCCACCTTTTTAAAAAAACGAATGATAGGACTATCGGGCAAAAATCAGTCGCCCTCCTTATCAGGTCTTGCTTCAATTCCAGTCTTTCTCTTCATTCAATGAGCCCTGTGCCAATTATGTCATTAGCAATTTCCTCTTCCCTTCCTTTCTGCTCACGTTAGTTTCATCCATTGCCAAGCCTTTGATGACATTCAGCAGGTACAACTTTGTCCTTACTTCTTGCCTGAACACAGGCGTCTACTGCTTGTAAAACTAAAAGAGAACTCTCAAAGGCAATCCAAGCTCCCTCTTTATCCAAACTCCAAACTTGGTTAACACCCCTTACTATGAAGCTACTGCACCCCCTCACCATACCCATTGCTATCTCTATTGTATTTCATCTTCTCATGCACCACTCAGTCTAAAAAGCCCGATTTAAATCCTACCTCTTTTAGCATCTTGCCGTTTCTCTACCTCACTTTAATGTAAAATTCATTGATAACAGTGCCCATAATAACAGAATGGGAAGAATAAACATGCATGATAATAATGCTCTCTGCATTCATTATTCAGCATATTTTGTACAGTGGTTTACTAAGAAAATCCACCTAACCAAAAAATAAACAAAACAACCATCAATTTCCAAATAGAATCAGAGCTAGAAGAGGCATTAAAAATCATTTGGTTTAATCCCCATATTCTACAGACAAGAAAATCTGAGGTCCACAGAAAACGAAATTGAAAAACTTTGGTGGTAAAGATAACACTGAGCAACCTAGGCATCTTACAAATATTCCCACTTTTCCAAGATCTCCATTCTATGAATGAATATATCATTAACTTCACCTCCTTTCCTTTGGACCATAGGCAGGTTGGGCCATATGCAGAGTTCCTAATTTAAGGCAAACAATGCTCATAGTTCTCTATTATTGTATGCTTGGATATTTTCTTTAATAAACTAAACAAAATTATCCCTCTTGCCTAATGCTTACTATAATCAAATATGCAATGAAAACTTTTGGAAAATTCCTTCTTAAATGTATTCAGTCAACATACATGGAACACCTATAAGATGTGGTTGCCACCGGTACCCTAAAGATAACAAATACAGACCCTGCCCTCAAAGTCTCCACAGTCTGAAGGAGAAAATAAAAATGCATATATGTAATGACACTACCACGTAATGAGGGCAGAAACAGAGCATGGAAAAGGTTGTGTGGGACCACTAATGAATACTTTTCTTTTCCAGAAATAAAGGGATATTTCAAAAAAGAAGTTCAGGGTTTCAAATTAGAGAACCAAACTCTTTATTCTTGCTACTTTCTTAAAAAAAAAACACTATACCTCAACTAAGTTCTGTAACAAGTTACAACCTATAGCTATCTATGTATACGGGTATTTTATTTATTTTTAATCAGTGCTTTATAGATATACATAAAGGTAGAATTTCTGTGGTATATTTATACATGCATACAATGTAATTTTGTCAAATTCATTTCACATTTCTTCCCCTGTATCATTCTACACTTCCCCCTCAAACTCCTTCTTCCACTTCATTGATTTTTTTCCTCTCTTCTTATGATCATGACCACCCCCGCCCTTTTCCCTTACCTTGCTCTAGCTTCTGCATATCAGAGAAAACATTCAACCCCTCTGAGTCTGGCTTATTTCATTAGCATAATCTCCAGTTTCACTCATTTACCAGCAAATGCCAAAAGTTCATTCTTCTTTGTGCCCGAGTGAAACTCCATTGTGTGTGTGTGTATGTGTGTGTGTGTGCGCGCGCATGTGTATATATATGTATACATCATAATGTGGGGTATGTGTGTGTGTAAATATATATTATATATAGCACATTTTCTCAATCTGTTCATCTATTGACAGGCACCTGGGCTGGTTCCACAACTGGACTATTGTGAGTTGTGCTGCTATAAACATTGATGTAGCTGTACTCTGGAAAGCAATATAAAGATTCCTCAAAAATTAGGAATGGAACCACCATAGGACCCAGCTATCCCACTCCTTGATATGTAGTTTTAAAAGTCACAAGAGTACTCTGTAACATACAATGGATCCCTTGAATCTTACAACAGCCTCACGAAGTAGACGGATAGCAGCAGCTTAGGTGATGGCAGCTGTCCAGTCTAAGGGCTACACACCATGTGCCCGCACGACACCATGTGCCTGCAACAGGACACAGCATCCACCACATGATTCTATGATCGCCTCACTGCACTGATGTCCACTATCAGTGCTTTCAGGGGACAAACTTAGTGTACATCTAGTGGGCCCAAGAAGAGGAGGAAGGGGGAGAGGGAAAAGAGTAAAGATTATACCCAGGCCTTCATATCCTCAATTTCTTATACTGTCACCACATCTTGGAGCCTCCAGGATAGACCTGAAGGCCATGCTACCAGATCAGGGAGGATACCAATTAATCCAATAAAAACTTCTCAGTTTTCTAAGTGACCAGAGTGTCTTCTCTTCTACTTTAAGGAAGAAAAGTTATTGGCTTAGCAGTAAGTTATTGATATAGGTCATTAATATTTCAACTTTCCACATAAAACTTATTTTTAAAAACAAAAAAAAAAATGCCAAGGTAACTTACATACATTACTAAAAACATAAGAAATATGTCACACTTCAGATGACTTTTGGTTTTAAAAAATAACAGTGTCTGAAACTAAAAAGGTGTTTCCCCTTTTCAATAATTTTGTTATTCCCCGTTTCCTAGGGATTTATCAGATGGGTTGGATTTATTTCCAGCACCTCAGCCATTGTTCTCTTAATCTGAGTTGCTGGATTGTACTTGAGAAAATAATGGAAAGAAATTCACAATGTAATATTTCCTTTCACTGCTTCATTTGGCAAGATCAATATCCAACTCCTTACTTCCTTTTCCTTTCCACGAACAGATTTCTGCTCCTTATAGTTTTTCCACTTTACTAAAAGTGATTTCTTGATAATAAAGAATTTTATTCCACTATTCAAAGAGATTACCATTCAAACAACTATTCACTGCTTTTTTCTGGGGCTCTGCATGGTTTTATAACAGCTTTCACAATTTTTGTTCTTTCTTTAAAAACACTGTTCTTGTCTTCATGTTGATAGATACACATAAATAAGTATGTGAAACTAATAACTATTTGAAAGGCATTATAGGAGAATCAAAAATACATATATCAGAAGGCCTGCTATAATAGAAGTTGAAGAATAGCTGGAAACTTAAAACAAGTTAAATGAAGCTTGACCTTCTATCTGCTTCAGATCAAGTGATACACATACAGAAGGAGGACGAATTTTATAGAAGACTTCTGAGCTCTAAGGAATATACAGGGAAGCTAACCAGGAAAGGTCCAGGTAGGAACCAGGAAGAAAGCACCAGATGAATAGAAGCTAACAAAAAAGCAAAAAAATCCAGGCATTGAAACATGATCTTCTCAAAATCCCTTTCATGAGCTGAAACTCAGCATGTTCCACTTACTAAAAATTCTACTCTTGATTAATTTAATACAAATCAACTCTAACCTCTTTGTGTACAAAGATGTTAGTATAAGTATACAACTATATTCAAAGCATTAGAGATGTTTTCTGTATGAAAAAGTAAGTTATGTTTCCTGCTTTGGGATGCTACAGAAAATCAGATTAATAATTTATATTTACATGTACTGTTTTCAATTTAAACTACGATATGCTCCTTCTGGATTTCTCCCTTCATTTTCATTTACAGTGTTGCTGTCCAGCACCATTTTCAAATGATCTGCATCCAGTGGACAAAAGCACAACTGATTCACGATGCTGAGCTGAGCTAACACCAAGAATATTTCAGGAACCATTTAATTGATTACATTCCTCTCCACATTAGAACAGGTAATTTTAAGGACCACTGAAAGGCCCTTAATGATTGTTTTGGCAATAAGTTATATATTTGATGCATTTTATATAATCAGACTGAAGGATAAATTCATGAACAGCAGCTTATATAACATTGATTGAATAAGTAGAACAAAATTCTGTCTGAAGAGATTACCATTTAAACAATGGGCTGATGTTAACCTTAAGCATATAAATTCAATAAAACTGCAGATAGTATAGGTATAATGTAAAGATTATTCACTTCATGGACCACTGAATGGTACATAAAAAGTTGTTAACATGAATCAAGCAATGTTACACAGCTCTTTAGAACAGGAAGCAAGGAAGCGGGCCTTAATGATAGACACAGGACTATGAGGTATACAGAGTAGGATGTTATTGCTTAGACTGGACCTTAGCCAGGAAACAGCAAGCACTTTTGCAAAAACAGCCATGGGATTTTTACTGGATAACAAAATTCAGATTCTCAGTTTTGCGTGTAATCCTAAACATGAAATGGCATTTTTTAGCTTCCATATATATCCATGCATTGATACGGTATAGTTAAAAAGACAGAACACATAATATTTTTTATTCTATTTAATAGGATTCAATTAACAAGCTTTCTAATGTGATCAAGATATTCTAAAAGCAAACAAAAAGAAAATAAATACCATGTTCAAGAACATTTAAAAATTTTTAAATTTAATTAAAAATTTTTAGAGAGAAATGTATTTTAAGATTAAAATTTTGAAATTCCTTTCAAAGTTTGCTCTTAGTCAATTCTTTCATTTTTTTTTAATTTAAGACTGCTTTCTTAGTGGCAATTAGTACAAGTCAATAAATATTGATCCCCAAAGAGGAGCCCAGCTATTTATCTGGTTACTGATTCATAGAGAGCTGAAAGAAACTGAACCAGATGATTGCTGAGAGGTCTCTGGTCAATCCTGCCATTTGGGAGATGAAGCCACAGCCAACTCCTATATGACATATGCTGTTCCACCAACTGTAAGAATCATGGTGTCGCTATACAGAAGGGCATCAGCCGCTCAGATCTTTAGATGCACTAGTATTCCATTTTCCTCCTGAACCTGCTTTTGTTTCTCTGGAACTTTATTTTCAAAATGCCTATTGAATCAGTGCTGGGCAAGCTGACAAAAACCCAGCAGATTCTGTAGCATCTTGGCTCAGTTACTTCCCACCAACCATGACAATTGAACACCAGGCAACAATTCGTAGTCATTAATATTTTTTTAAATAAACCTCATCATCAGTTAGGGATAAAGAAGTGAAAAATCATGAAGGAAGAAGTAAAATGTTGATAAAGAAGAAAAATATCCCTTTGCAGTTTCTTATAAAACAATCTTTAATACTGTTGAAATTTCCCCATGTTGGGCAAACAGGCTTAACCTCAGGCCCAATTGTTTCCACAACAACCAAATGTATGTAGTCTTTTGATCGTGTCTTCAAGGAAAACAGAGTAAGTGATCCAAAGCCATATTTATGAAGTAAACATTTTATTTGCAAAAATATGGCAGAGACATGCTAAAAATATAATGGACATATGTATATAAATAGTATGTTTTTTTCTTTAAACACTTGCTTTAATTCATTCAAAAACAGGTTCTACATCCTTAAGGTTGGTTCAGATTGTTAGCAGAAAGCACATAGACTTTTAAGAGAGAAGTCTTCATTATAAAAGTCAGAAATATCTGGGTGTGTCTGGGCAGACCACATGGATTTATGACCAGTGCAGCTGTACAAGGCCCTGCTCTCAAAAGAGCCCCGCCTTAGAGTTTAATACTTTCCAGTCATAATATTGAAATACTTTTTCCTTTGGATTTGTGTTTTGTAGGAGAGGTTCAATGAGACAATGGATGGAAGCCTTCCCACCACCTTCAAGAACAGGTCCTCCACCACCTGTTCTCCCACTTCCAGATGCTCCAGGTCCAACCCATTAGCTCCATTCCTACTCCTGTTATCTGTCACCTTCAGAAACAACAGGAACCTAGATGTGGGTTGGGAAAGGCTGGGATCAGGGCACACAAGCACTCAGCACCATCTTCAAGCAGGGCATGGAGATAGCACACCCTGCTCCTGGCTAACAATATTTTCACCCTGGCTGAGCCCAGAGGCCAGGCATCAGGGGAAAGCAAGGCCACGTTCCCAATCCAAGCATGCCTCAGCACCAAGGCTGAAATATCCCTGGGGGTACCCTGTACATCAAGGATTAGGAAGGCTGGTCTATAGGAAGAGGAGACAGCTGGCTTAACTTTACTGGACCCCATTCCTAGATGAGAGCACAGTGCTTGTATCCTAGGGCTTGTACCAGGGAGAACCTCTCAAGGCAATATTGCCAAAGCAGAGGCAGCCTAACCACAAAGAACTTTCTAGTGCTTGCACGGACCTGTCTTTGCTGCAGAAGTATACTGGTGCCTGGGAGCTCTCTTAAACTGTAAGAACCTCTGTGGCTCAAGGTTCATTCCCTTCTTGCTTCCAATCCCTTGCCATCTGGTGTAAATTATTAGCATGAATTTTACCATCCATCTTTATTTGGTGCAATGCCCATTTTAAATGCAAATAATACAGCATTTAACTGGTATGTAGATTCACCCAAATTACCCAATTCATATTTTTGGCTGATCCCAGAGGTTGTCTACAGCTGTCCAGAAGAGACAAACATAAGCCAGATTAAGGAATGTTGAAGAATCCTAGCAACCATCTGAGCAGCACAAGCAGTCCAGGTTTATCATGACACTGGGTTGAGCACTACTCCTTATTTCAAAACACCAAATACTTTTTAATTTTTAAGTTCACATAAAAGAAATCTAAAAATCAAGTTTGTGTATTCTCCTGGCAAGTTATTTCATTGGCTTAATATATTTAAATCAAAATCTCATAGGATTTTTTTCTATGTGTATTTTGGAACATTTGCCTTATACTTCAATTTATTTGGGAAAGCCTAAGGTCATTTATATCAATAAAAACTGACAAAGAAGACAATAAAGGGCATTACAAGCATCATTAATTGAGAGGAGAAGAGTGCTGGTATATAATAGATATGAAATAACTGGAAAAGATGAAATTATCCATATATAAACAGGTATCTCAGGACAGGATGCACAGGATTATTTTATATATTTGGTACTGGTAATTTAATGTATGGGTGCTTAACCACTGAGTCACATCCCCAGCCCTTTTTCATATATGAGAGACAGGGTCTTTCTAAGTTCCTTAGGACCTCACTAAATTGCTGAGACTAACTTTGAACTTGTGATCCTCCTGCCTCAGCCTCCCAAGTTGATAGGATTACAGGCGTTCTCCACTGCACCTGCTTTTTATGTAAATTTGATTCATAATTCATAGTATATACTAAAATAAACTCCAAATGGATAAAATTGGTAAATGTAACCATTTTAATTATTTTTAACTAAATCTAAATTATAATATATAATTAGAATCTATATCTACATCCTGTAGATATATATTCCAAATAAGACTACTATTCTCTCACAATGTATTAGAAATCACAAGATCCTGACATATTAATAAACAAATTCAATTAAAATCTGAAACATAATATAAAATAAAAATTGGAAATATTTTACCTGTGATAGATTCTTCAAATTTATAAGAATAAAATAAAGAACCAATCACCATGCAAAAGAAAAGTTCATGAAAAAACAATAACAGGAACAAAACTTTTAACTTAGTCATATTGAAAGAGACGTAAGCTACAGCACCACTGAAATATACCTTGTAAGAAAGAAAACTTTTTTCCAAGATTATTACTCAAACCGTGTCATAATGAATCTGTAATAGTCAAACTATTGGTAAGATTATATACAGTCATCACTTTTGTAAAATTTATTAGCATTGTGGGTATGATAGGTATTGTAAGTCTCAGAAGTAACTTGTGATAAAGCCCTTTCCCTCTGTTATAATTCACTGGAAATAAAAAACACATTGACATTATTAAGGTATGAATAAATGATGTCAAAATAGAAAAATGATTGAAAATGTATGGTCCCCTAAAAAATATTAGGCAGCAATGAAACTATTGTTCCATGTGGACAAGCAAATCAATATTTATCATCTAATATTAAATTAAAAAACGAAATATAACATTGTACTCATTGATGGCAATTATCTCCAAAGGCCCATATACACAAATTCTGAAAGGCAATGTGGAAGTCAACCTGATGTTTAAAATAGATGAAATGATGAGTACTTTTAATTTTGTGTTCAATTTTATATTATTTTCTAATTTAGAAAGAAAAGAACAAATTTCACTTGATCATATACAAGCTTTAAATTTTGGCTCTTATTAATTTGCTTACAATGGCCACTGAAAAAAGAAAAGCACAAAAATATGTTTCTGCATTAGGCAAGATAACAAGCAAGTTGCTAATCTGAGGCATTATCTATTAGAGTTGTAAGGTGAAATATTTGAAGTATTTTGAGTCTAATCAGAACCATCATTGTCTGGATATAATGTTCTCTTTCAAACTTCTCCGCTTGAAGCTTTTATCTCTTTTAAGTGCATAACTCTTTGGAATGTCATCTTCCTCCTGTCAGTCCTTACTGAATATACTAATAATTCCTTTTGATTGAATGAAATGAAACACTGTCCAGACTTTCAACCCTGAAATCTAACCACAGCCCAATTCTGGCTCTTTTTCTACCTACTATTGATTTTTGTTTTCTCCACACTCTCTGGCAATACATGTATATTCAGATACACATTTGTATTTGTCTTGCTTTTTTCCTCTTCAGAGAATATTTTAACTATGAAGTATCTAGGATAAATGTAAACACTGAGAATTGGGCGGCGACAGAACTTGGATTTCCCCAGAACGTGTGTAGAGGCCGGTATGAGTTCGGGAATAAAGAATTGCTGTTTGAATCTACAAGCTTCACAGGGGCACTGAACAAGTGCTGAATCTTCATCCTGAATAATGTCATACTGTTGATGAACATTCACTGAGAAAGCAAGAAGCAAAAGGAGGAAACGATTAATTCTGACTGAGGTCCAGCAATAAAGATGTATAAACTGAAGGAAATTAGAAGTATATGAGACAACTGCTTGTTTTAAGATCTCTTGGAAGGAAACAAACATCAATATACTGAGTCTCGGGGATCCAACATGGCCGCCGGCGAGGAAGCAGGGATTCCAATGTCTCCACATTAACGGGATCAGAAAGACCCATTGGAACAGCGGCAGTCTACCTACTGAGGAACTTCTAGCAAAATTCCGTTAAGAGGGGACCTGCCGGGAATTGGTAGGTTTATTAGAAGTGTCAGTTTGTCCCAGACAAGTGGATCTTGGCCGGCCACGCGGGCGCGGAGGTCCAGTCCCGCAGCCACCGGCCGCTTCTGCAAGCGGCCAGCGGCCCAGAGTGGCACGGCCCGCCCGAACGCGCAGACGGCACCCGCCATCCCGGGGAGGCCCTGCTCTCGCTCTGCGAACGGCCACCACGCCTGCCAGGCTCGTAGCCACGCGGCCACAGCTGCCCGGCTCTACAGGCGGCCCCCCCGGCGGGTGCAGAGGTACAATCCTGCGGCCACCAGCCGCTTCAGAAAGCGGCCGGCGGTCCGGAGCGGCTCGGCCCGCCCGAACCCGCAGACGGCACCCGCCATCTCGCTGTCCCGGGAGGCCCCGCTCTCCCTCAGCGAACAGCCACCCCACCCGCCCGTATCTTAGCCACGCGGCCGCAGCTGCCCGGCTTTACAGGCAGCCCCCGGCGGCCTGGCGCAGCGAGAAGTGTCCCTGCCTGGCCCAGCAGACAGCCCGTGCCCTCCCGGCTCTACTAACAGCCCCGCCCACCCGGCGAACGGCTCCCGCCCCAAGACAGCATGAAGGGAATCTAACCAACCCTTTACGAAATAGCAAACTGGGAACTAAAACCAGAGATTGTGTCAGACCAGAGACAAGCCAGTTCCACCCCTCCCTTGGGTCACTCCGGCAAGGAGCCAGGGGCCCGCCATAGCAGAGAGGGGACGTCACCAAAGTTCGGCCAAAGAGATTCCTTCCCAGCGGAATCTACTTTAGCAGGAGTGTGACTCCCACCCACACCAGATACAAACAACCAGGAAACTTCAAAATCTCTCCGTGGGCGTGACCGTAAGGGCCAAAGGACTCTCGACCCCCAACTCCCCCTACTGCCAGTGACGAGGGCGTGACTGTAGGGGCAGAGGGAAGCAGAGAAGACTCCCCACCCCCAAATCCCCCAACCGCGAACTGAGAGGGTGTGATGGTAGGGGCGGAGGGAAACAGAGGACACTCCAGACCCCCAACTCCTCCTACCGCCAGCAGTGTGGTTGTGACTGTAGGGGCTGAGGGAAGTAGAGGGGATCCTCGACCCCCAACTCCTATTACCACCAGCAGCGACACCAATGGTCTTAGCTGCCAGATTCCGAAGGTGTGCCCACCAAAGGGGTCCGGGAAAATTAAACAATTGACTCCCAGACTACAGCTCCACAGAACTGGGGCTTAGATGAATGACAGCGAGAGTGCTCAGTAGTTAGGGAAATAGAGCACTCGGTGGGGCTGAAAGTGTAACCAAATCCTTGGGGAACTGCCTCCGGTGAGCAGGACCTGGCTGGCTGGCAGGAGGAAGGGGAGGAGGGGCCGTAGAAGTGAAACGGCTCTGGACGAACAGGATTGAAAGACTCCCAGGAACCGCCTTACAGGGATTGCTATTGATACATTGAGGGCAAAACTCAGCCCGGAGGGCACAGCTTTGCCTACGGGAAGAGAAGAAAATGGATCTCTAAGACCTAATTTTATTTCCTATTTCATTTAATTTTTTCTCTCCCTTTTCCCTCTCTCTCTCCCCTTCCAAGGTTTACTGCTCTTTCCATTCTCCTCTATGCTATCTATCTCCCTCTCCTTCTTTCTTTTCAAGAGCACCTACCTTCCCCTTCCCCCCAACTTTCATCCCAAGCATTACATCCTCCATTTCGCGTAACTGTCTAAATACAAATAGGTGTGCGCCCTCCCCCCGCGCCTGCAAGGTAGCCGGACCTGCAACCCACCAGCAGGTCAGGCCCAGCAACCTGGGAGTGGCAGAGCTGCCCCACGCACCTGCAAGGTAGGCGCACCTGCTACCAACCAGCAGAACAGGCCCAGCAGCCTGCCGATGTGGTAGGCACAGTGCCCCAATTGGAGGAGGAGCAGAGCCCCTGCCCGCACCTGTGCAGGAGACTTTGCAACTATACAAGAGTAATACAAATATATAGGGGGAAAATTCAACAACACAACAGTCTCAGTAAGCAGAAAGAAACACGAACAGTATGAAGAGACAAGGAAAGAAAGGACCACAAGCAATGCAGGTCAACTCAACTTTAGAAGAGGTAATATCTGCAGCACATGGAATGTCAGATAAAGAATTCAGGAGAAACATGCTTCAGATGATCTGGAGTCTCAAGGAAGACATTAGGCAGCAAAATCAGACAATGAAAGATCTCTTCAACAATGAAATGCATAAACAAATCCAGGAAGCAAAAGATCAACTATACAGGGAGATAGAGGTTATAAAAAACAAACAAACAGAAATCCTAGAAAGGCAGGAAGCAATAAACCAACTTAAAAACTCAATTGAGAATACTATCAGCAGAGTAGAACACTTAGAAGATAGAACATCAGACAATGAAGACAAAGTATTTCAACTTGAAAAGAACATAGACAGCTCAGCAAGACTGTTAAGAAACCATGAGCAGAACATCCAAGAAATATGGGATAACATTAAAAGACCAAACTTAAGAGTCATTGGGATACAGGAAGGCACAGAGCTCCAAACCAAAGGAATGAGCAATCTATTCAATGAAATAATTCGAGAAAACTTCCTAGACTTGAAGAACGAGACAGAATCCCAAATCCTAGAAGCCTACAGGACGCTGAATGTGCATAATCATAAGAGATCCACACCTAGACACATTATAATGAAGATGCCCAACATACAGAATAAGGAGAGAATTTTAAAAGCTACAAGAGAAAGGAAGCAGATTACATTTAGGGGTAAACCAATCAGGATAACAGCTGATCTCTCAACACAGACTTTGAAAGCTAGAAGATCCTGGAATAACATATTTCAAACACTGAAAGAAAATGGGTTCCAACCAAGAATAGTGTATCCGGCGAAATTAAGCTTCAAGATGGAAAATGAAACTAAAACCTTCCACGATAAACAAAAGTTAAAAGAATTTGCAGCTAGAAAACCATCTCTCCTAAAAATCCTCAGCAAACCATTACAGGAAGAGGAAATGGAAAATAACAATGAAAACCAACAGTGGGAGGTAGGACAGTAAAGGGGGGAAAATAATCAAAGAGGAAAACAAACCATATTCAGTAACATAAATAAACAAATACGGCTGGAAGGATAACCCATATCTCAATAATAACCCTAAATGTTAATGGCTTAAACTCACCAATTAAGAGACACAGGCTAGTAGAATGGATCACAAAACATGACCCAACAATATGCTGCCTACAGGAGATGCATTTGATAGGAAAAGACATACATAGACTGAAGGTGAAAGGTTGGGAAAAATCATACCACTCATATGGACTTCGGAACCAAGCAGGAGTGTCCATACTCATATCAAATAAAATAGATTTCAAGCCAAAGTTAATTAAAAGGGATAAAGAGGGACACTACATACTGCTCAAGGGAACCATACACCAACAAGACATAACAATCATAAATATATATGCCCCAAACAATGGTGCAGCTATGTTCATCAAACAAACTCTTCTCAAGTTCAAGAGTCTAATAGACCACCATACAATAATCATGGGAGACTTCAACACACCTCTCTCACCACTGGACAGATCTTCCAAACAAAAGTTGAATAAGGAAACTATAGAACTCAATAACACAATTAACAACCTAGACTTAATTGACATATATAGAATATACCACCCAACATCAAGCAGTTACATTTTTTCTCAGCAGCACATGGATCCTTCTCAAAAATAGATCATATATTATGTCACAGGGCAACTCTTAGACAATATAAAGGAGTAGAGATAATACCATGCATCTTATCTGACCATAATGGAATGAAACTGAAAATCAACGATAAAAGGAAGGAAAAATCATGCATCACTTGGAGAATGAACAATAGGTTACTGAATGATCAATGGGTTATAGAAGACATTAAGGAGGAAATTAAAAAATTCTTAGAGATAAATGAAAACACAGACACAACATATCGGAATCTATGGGACACATTGAAAGCAGTTCTAAGAGGAAAATTCATTGCATGGAGTTCATTCCTTAAAAAAAGAAGAAACCAACAAATAAATGATCTCATACTTCATCTCAAAATCCTAGAAAAAGAAGAGCAAAACAACAGCAAAAGAAGTAGAAGGCAAGAAATAATTAAAATCAGAGCTGAAATTAATGAAATCGAAACAAAAGAAACAATTGAAAAAATTGATAAAACTAAAAGTTGGTTCTTTGAAAAAATAAATAAGATCGACAGACCCTTAGCCATGCTAATGAAGAGAAGAAGACAGAGAACCCAAATTACTAGCATACAGGATGAAAAAGGCAATATCACAACAGACACTTCAGAAATACAGAAGATAATCAGAAATTATTTTGAATCCTTATACTCCAATAAAATAGAAGATACTGAAGGCATCGATAAATTTCTTAAGTCATATGATCTGCCCAGATTGAGTCAGGAGGATATAGACAACCTAAACAGACCAATATCAATTGAGGATATAGAAGAAACCATCAAAAGATTACCAACTAAGAGAAGCCCAGGACCGGATGGGTATACAGCAGAGTTTTACAAAACCTTTAAAGAGGAACTAATACCAATACTTTTCAAGCTATTTCAGGAAATAGAAAAAGAGGGAGAACTTCCAAATTCATTCTATGAGGCTGACATCACACTGATTCCTAAACCAGACAAAGATACTTCAAAGAAAGAAAACTACAGACCTATATCTCTAATGAACCTAGATGCAAAAATCCTCAATAAAATTCTGGCGAATCGGATACAAAATCATACCAAAAAAATTGTACACCATGATCAAGTAGGATTCATCCCTGGGATGCAAGGCTGGTTCAATATACGGAAATCAATAAATGTTATTCACCACATCAATAGACTTAAAAATAAGAACCATATGATCATCTCGATAGATGCAGAAAAAGCATTCGACAAAGTACAGCATCCCTTTTTCTTCAAAACTCTCGAAAAAATAGGGATAACAGGAACATACCTCAACATTGTAAAAGCAATCTACGCTAAGCCCCAGGCTAGCATCATTCTGAATGGAGAAAAATTGAAGGCATTCCCTCTAAAATCTGGAACAAGACAGGGATGCCCTCTCTCACCACTTCTGTTCAACATAGTTCTCGAAACACTGGCCAGAGCAATTAGACAGACGAAAGAAATTAAAGGCACAAAAATAGGAAAAGAACAACTTAAATTATCACTATTTGCAGATGACATGATTCTATACCTAGCAGACCCAAAAGGGTCTACAAAGAAACTATTAGAGCTAATAAATGAATTCAGCAAAGTGGCAGGATATAAAATCCACACACATAAATCAAAGGCATTCCTGTATATCAGCGACAAACCCTCTGAAATGGAAATGAGGACAACCACTCCATTCACAATATCCTCAAAAATAATAAAATACTTGGGAATCAACCTAACAAAAGAGGTGAAAGACTTATACAATGAAAACTACAGAACCCTAAAGAGAGAAATTGAAGATGATCTTAGAAGATGGAAAAATATACCCTGTTCATGGATAGGCAGAACTAACATCATCAAAATGGCGATATTACCACAAGTTCTCTATAGGTTTAATGCAATGCCAATCAAAATCCCAATGGCATTTCTTGTAGAAATAGAGAAAGCAATCATGAAATTCATATGGAAAAATAAAAGACCCAGAATAGCAAAAACAATGCTAAGCAGGAAGTGTGAATCAGGTGGTATAGCGATACCAGACTTCAAACTATACTACAGAGCAATAGTAACAAAAACAGCATGGTATTGGTACCAAAACAGGCGGGTGGACCAATGGTACAGAATAGAGGACACAGAAACCAACCCACAAAACTACAACTTTCTTATATTTGATAAAGGGGCTAAAAGCATGCAATGGAGGAAGGATAGCATCTTCAACAAATGGTGCTGGGAAAACTGGAAATCCATATGCAACAAAATGAAACTGAATCCCTTTCCCTCGCCATGCACAAAAGTTAACTCAAAATGGATCAAGGAGCTTGATATCAAATCAGAGACACGGCATCTGATAGAAGAAAAAGTTGGCTACGACCTACACACTGTGGGGTTGGGCTCCAAATTCCTCAATAGGACACCCATAGCACAAGAATTAATATCTAGAATCAACAAATGGGACTTGCTCAAACTAAAAAGTTTTATCTCAGCAAAAGAAACAATAAGAGAGGTAAATAGGGAGCCTACATCATGGGAACAAATCTTTACTCCTCACACTTCAGATAGAGCCCTAATATCCAGAGTATATAAAGAACTCAAAAAATTAGACAATAAGATAACAAATAACCCAATCAACAAATGGGCCAAGGACCTGAACAGACACTTCTCAGAGGAGGACATACAATCAATCAACAAGTACATGAAAAAATGCTCACCATCGCTAGCAGTCAGAGAAATGCAAATCAAAACCACCCTAAGATATCATCTCACTCCAGTAAGATTGGCAGCCATTACGAAGTCAAACAACAACAAGTGCTGGCGAGGATGTGGGGAAAAGGGTACACTTGTACATTGTTGGTGGGACTGCAAATTGGTTCAACCAATTTGGAAAGCAGTATGGAGATTTCTTGGAAAGCTGGGAATGGAACCACCATTTGACCCAGCTATTCCCCTTCTGGGTCTATTCCCTAAAGACCTAAAAACAGCATGCTACAGGGACACTGCTACATCGATGTTCATAGCAGTACAATTCACAATAGCAAGACTGTGGAACCAACCTAGATGCCCTTCAATAGACGAATGGATAAAAAAATGTGGCATTTATACACAATGGAGTATTACTCTGCATTAAAAAATGACAAAATTACAGAATTTGGAGGGAAATGGATGGCATTAGAGTAGATTATGCTAAGTGAAGCTAGCCAATCCCTAAAAAACAAATGCCAAATGTCTTCTTTGATATAAGGAGAGTAACTAAGAACAGAGTAGGGAAGAAGAGCATGAGAAGATGACTAACATTAAACAGGGATGAGAGGTGGGAGGGACAGGGAGAGAGAAGGGAAATTGCTTGGAAATGGAAGGAGACCCTTAGGGTTATACAAAATTACATACAAGAGGAAGTGAGGGGAAAGGGAAAAATAATACAAGGGGGAGAAATGAATTACAGTAGAGGGGGTAGAGAGAGAAGAGGGGAGGGGAGGGGAGGGGAGGAGGGATAGTAGAGGATAGGAAAGGCAGCTGAATACAACAGACATGAGTATGTCAATATGTTAATCAGTGGAAGTGTAACTGATGTGATTCTGCAATCTGTATACGGGGTAAAAATGGGAGTTCATAACCCACTTGAATCAAAGTGTGAAATATGATATATCAAGAACTATGTAATGTTTTGAACAACCAATAAAAAAAAGTTCAATAAAAATGTAAACACTGAACATGAAACTGAATCATCAATGGGACCATCCATTTTAAATTTCAATATTTCTCCTACTACGACAAAGTTCAGAGTGTTTACCGTAGTTGGTAACTTAAAGCTTCCCAGATTCCAAAATTGCCTTCATTTATTTAAGGTCAGTGAAGTTAATTACTTTGTTCTGGTTTGAATCCTCTCCATAGGCATTTCAACGTACTGCACCTGCTAATATTTGAGCATAGGAAAGCATCCTCCCCAGAGGAGCTACCCACTCCCTCCATTGACAAATCATTAACACAGCACTACTATTGCAAAGACGCCTGTGTGTCCCTACAAATACCAGTGGGCTGCAGTGGATAGCCAGGCCTTTCCTACTACTGTAGAGGAGAAAGGAGAGACTTCTGTGGCACTCTCCATCACAGTGATCAGGCCGCTTACCAGCTGATAAACACAAGGGTGTCCTCCTCTGCTACAAACTCTATGGTTCTCGGAAGAATACCCCTGCTCACTAATTGTATCAAGCCACCTCTTTAAAACCTTTCCTCTAAAAGGCAGAGTTTTTTTTCTTTATTATACATTCTGTGCTCAAACCAAAGTGCAATGATTAGCATGAGCTTTTTACAGGCATCTATCAACAATTAGCAGAGTGTTTGAAAGGGAGATTTGGTCAAGTAAAGTTCCCAAACTGAATGATACTGTTTTAAGATTGCAGCTGATTCCAAATCCCATTAGAAATGGACAGAACCCAGAGGGAAACTGGCATATGATTTGGGATTATGCACTCACGTGGCTCACATTTACTATGTTTGATCTAAGAGCTCAGGCACTAGAGTTGAAACCTCTTGGGTTGGAAACAAGGCTCTGTCACATAATGGTTTGGTTTATTTAAAATTTTTGTCAAGTTCCTTAATTTCTATGGTTTTCACTTTCTACATCTATCAAATGGGGATAATAGTCATAGCTACACCACAAAAGTGTCATGAGAATTTAACGAGGATAATGCCCACAGTGCAGAGCTCTGGACAGATTAAGTACGCAGTAAATGCTAACTGTGCTGTCGCCGCTGCCTGAAGTTTTCATAAGACATGATTCTAGGAAATATGATCGATTAAATAACCACTATAATATGTGGAAAAACCTTAATCCGGAAGTTCATATTAGAAGCCTATCACTACTTAAGATAACTTAATGAATTTGAATTTTCATCTCAGAAAGAAAATAGGCAAATTATATTCTTATAAAGATACATTTTTAAAAAAAGTCTACATTTTTACCAATAAGATGAAAATAAATCAAACTTGAATCATTCTTATGTGTTTTTGTAGATAACTAAAAGTCTACTTTCTTGCCTTTGAAGATAATAAAACATCATTTCTACATGCCATTGAATCAGATTTGCAAATTTGAAGTTAGATGATTAAGTATTTCTGAACTATGCTTAATCTTTCATTTCAACTTTTATGATACATATTAATACTTTAAAAAAGGCTAAAGGAAAAACATTTGCCAAAAATAAGTTTCTGGTTTCAAATTACTCATTAATATTTTACATTAAAATGCTACTGCCAAGTTATATTATCTGTCACCATCTCAAAGTAATCTGTAGAAATACCCACCTCCTCTTTTGTTTATATTTTTTTCTATCTGAGGCTGCTTTCCCCATTTACTTGTCAAACCTGTCCTCAAGACTCACTCAGGTCCTAAGTTTTTGACAAGGTTCTGAAATATCTCACTCCTCTGAATTATGACTCAGCTATTTGCTGGGTACTTTGCATATGTGGCAGGCATAGTCTAAAATAGCTTCCAACAATCTCTACCGCCTAGAATCCAGACCCTCATGTAATCCCCTGCCCTTGAGTATACGCTAGACCTAATGTCTCGCTTCTAATGAAAGACTAGGACAAAATGACAGGGCATCACTACTAACACGAGGTTACTAAGCAACCGTGGCTTCCGCTAGTGTGTTCTCTCTCGCCTTATGATGGAAACCAGGCGTGTGCAACAGGCATGTGAGGGGCCTTCTCACCCCAGTGACTGGCAAGGATTGAAGGGCAGCATCTAGCCAAAAACAGCAAGTACCTGAGGCCCAAGTCCAACAGCTCAGGAAGAACTCAATCTTGATGACCACATGTGAGTAACTTGGAAGTGGACTTTTCTTCAGCCAAGTTTTGTGATGACCACACATCAAATCAATGCCCTTCTAACGGACTTGTGAGAGACCCTGTCAGGACCCAGTGGTCTTGCTGAGGTTTCTACTCAAAAACTACTTGTGCTTAACAGCACAAAGTTTGGAAATAACTTTACAAAATTTAAATTAATAAAATGTAAAATGAGATGCTGCAGCAGTGGATAGCAACAATCATCTAACTGCACGTTCAGTCTCTCAAACTGGATTATTACTACTCTGGTGACAGCAACTAACATTTTGAATCTTCAGCTCCCAGACAGTGACCCTCACTGTCTCATGTTGAAGTTATAGAAATTGTCAGATAACAATTTTGAACAATATATACAAATCACTATTTTTAAACAGTCACCACACAAATCTGTATATGAATCTAATTTAACTTGCAAAAGAAAAAATACATGTACCCATCTTATATGTGTTTATGTAATGAGTAAATGCCTACACTAAAAATAAACAGAAAAAATAACTTTAGAAGAGGTGAACATTTAAGTATTAAGGAAATGATAGCTAGAGAAAATGGAAAACATTAATATGGCCGTCTGAAAAATAGTGAAGGAAAAGAATATATTGAATTTTACAAGATATCTTAAAATACAATTATTTACTTAATCCTAAAAATATTAGAGAGATAGCAAATATTAATGGAACTTTTGAACTCATTCAGATCATCTCTAATGAAGCCTATGAATTGCATCATGGTAATTTAAAAAGTCAAAGAGGCAGATGAAAGAAATGAAGAAAATTCAAAGCAATTGAAACTGAGTTCAAAACTCTTAAGTTATTAATGAAGCAGTGTACTCTGCCAAAGAATGAACTCAAAAAAAAAAAAAACTGAGCTCTCTGACAAATATTCTCTTCTGATACTTTTTAATTCAATAAATCATTTGTAAGTTCCTATTAGGTAATCATGCCCTGTGCCTAAAGCTGACTATTAAGAGTCTAATGAGACAGTTCACATTGTATGTTGCCCAGTTTCTTGGCGAATTTATGTGATTTTTTTTTTAATCACAATCCATCTATTGTTTAGTTTTTAAAAAATGAAAACAGTATATATTTGACACAGGAGATCAGAAAAGCTATTTAAAAGGTACTTTTCTTTGATGAAGGAAAATAATAGATTGGAAGAGAATAGAATATCACTATACGCCTCATGATTGACAGCACTGTGCTTGTTGGAAGGGAACGAACTGTGCAGAAGACCAAATCTCTTTCTCCATGAAATTCAGTCTTAGAAATGAACAGAGACTAGAAACGGAACAAAGAAAAAACAAAGTTGTAATAAATGCTAGAAGAAAGCAAGCTATTGAGGACAAAATAATGGAAAGGGGTTGTTTAATATGATAGTAACAAGAGAAGATGTTTTATTTCCTTTGTATAAAGTGAATGTCCATAGTCTAATCATTTTTATATGGGGTTCTTGGTTTTTTGTTTAAATTCTTTTTTAAATTTTTTAGTTGTAGATGGACACAATGTTTTATTTGCCTTTTTTTTTTTTTAATGTGGAGCTAAGGATCGAACCCAGTGCCTCAGGCATGCTAGGCAAGTGCTCTACCACTGAGCCACAACCCCAGCCCCAGGGGTTCTTGGTTTAGTCATGTCAATTTGTAGAAGTTTTTTATATATTGACTAAATTAATTTTGGTCTGATATGTGTTGTAAAAATTTCCTCTGGTATGATGTTCCTTTTGGCCATGCAGAAATAGTTTTTTATGTAGTAAGTACAATTTATTAATCTTTTGCTAACAATCCCTGGTTTTTAAATCATGGTTGGGAAAACTTTCCTTATGATAACATTATAAAGAATTCTCCATGATGACTTCTAGGATTTTTATAATTCATACTTAACATTTACATTCATGATCCATTTGGGAATTATAGTAGTGTAAGGATTCACCTTTTTTTTTTTTTTCAGACAGCTAACCAGTTGGCACTTCATTGTTTACTGAAAAAATTTCATTTTTCTCATAAACTACTATGATTGACATATGTCAAATGCGACCAAGTTAGTCAATACGATCAAATATGATCAAATTGTCTAAGTAACTAAGGCTTAATACTATGTTTTAATATCTGGGGAGGCTAGTCCCACATCTTTACTCTTTTTGGTAAATTTTCCTAGCCATTCATGCTTGTATATTTTTTCACACCAATTATAAATTATAACCCTATCTAAATCCAAAATTATTTTGAAGGTATTTTTGTGAACACCACATAAATTTATGAAATGCATTTTTAAAAAACTGACAAGATGCTGAAATTTTCTATGGTGTATTATTCCAGTGATTCCAGTTTTAGAGATCTTTTCAAAGTTTTTTTTTTTGCCATCTAGAAATTTTATTACCTTTATTTTCTACATTTTAAAACTTAGGTTGGATTTCCTCTTTCACATGAGAGTTTAAGAGATCTTTTAATTTGATGACTTTTTAAATTTTATTCTTTTGTTATTAATTTCTAGTTTTATTTCATCACAATTTTCCTTGGTACTGAATATGATTGATCTATTAACATTCCATACCCAGTTTAAAAGGAGGTCTGTGCTTCATTTTCAGAACACATTTTATGTCTCATTTAGATCCACATTCATTATGTAAAAAGCTTTCTATCGAGTCACGTATTTTTGTCCTCTTGCTTTGTTATGAACTATGAAAGAAAATTAAAGTTTCTACTCTAATGTGTTTTTACTTTGGTTGTCATTGTTTTTTCTATTAATAATGATGTTATCTTTTTGGTGCATAGATATATTTCATTTTTATTTTCACTGTAAATGACGCAATCCTTTATAAATTTTCTGTTAAAGTTCATTTATCTATTTGTTTCTTAGGAATCTCTAACTGACCACTATGTCTCAAAGGAACAATATTTCCAATCATTCATTACGGCCTTCATACTTGACAACTGTTACTGGTTGTAAAGTTCTTGAGTCACATTTTTCTCTGAAGATTTTATAGGTGTTGTCCAGCATCCCATGGGTTACAGAGTAGTGTCAGGTCACACTAATCTTTTTCTTCTACAAGTGACTCCTCTCTTGGCCCCCGTTAAATTCACTACCTCCGAATTTAACTTGGATACGTTCTTAAACTGAGAGCTCTAGGACAATTTCCATTGGACTTTGCCTTTTCAACATGCAAATTCTCAAGTTTAATTTGTGGAAGTTCTCTTCATGTCTACCTTCAAATATTTATTTTGTCACTTAACTTCCAGTTTCTTTACTAGCAACTCCAGTAATCTATGTGTTTGATTTCTTCTGTCTGTCCTCCATAGCTACCTACCATTCTCTCTCTAAATCTTTTAAACTTGTTCCGTATGCTCATTTTTCTCATTCATCCTCTGTCTCCATCTTTGCTATGTTTTCAGCAGGGTTTATTTTCTCATGTTCTCCTCTAACTTTATCTTGATTTCTGTGTTTTCATTTGTCTCTTCTGTTTCTTGAAATCTCTCCACTATTCACCTACTATCTCTTTTCTGAGCTCTTGTATTTGTAATTTGCACTAATTCTTCAGGGGCACACTTATTTCTTTAAGGTGTTGTGCTCTACTTGTAAATTTATGGCATAATATTCAGTAACAATTTTTGTCTTTTGTGTGATCATGATTTTATCATGAACTTTTAGGTTTTCTCATTTCATAACTTCTTTTCCTCATGATATTTTTAAAATGTCTTGGGCTGGTCCCTGTTGTATCATACAGTATTGAAAGTGGTGAGTTTTTTGCTGTACCAGCTGTTTACTTAGGATTCATATGAGGAAGCGTCCAGAAACATGTTCCAGGATAATAACAATTTTTCTCAAGATGTAGGGCTCTGTTTGTATTTTCATTTGCATGTTGCATTTCCTCAGACAGTGGACACAGCAGATGTGTTGGTTTTCTTAATGCAAACACTCTTCTCCACAGCAGCTGAGACTGGCTGTCTTCTGAAACCATGGCCTGTATTTTCATGATTATCCCATCTCCATCACTGCTGAGACCCAAAGTGGGTCTGAGAAAGCTCCTCTCTGGGTCACCTCCCTTTGTCCTGTTACAGTGAAGGAGTTCAGACATGGCCTCTTGTTCAAAAATAACACTCATAGCCATACAGCTCTGCCTTCAGTCTCCACACTTGTCCATCTCCACATCTCATGTCTGCTTTGGGCACACATCCTCCCTTCTGGGCAAGCTGGTATTTAGCAGTCTTCCTCTTTCAATCTGTCCACCTCACAACAGCCCAGCACACTGGGTATTAGTGTCTTCATCTCCCAGATGAACAGCACAACCCACATTTCAATCTGGATCTGACTCTGAAGCTTGTGATCTTTACTTTGAACCACACTCAAATAAATTCCTATTCTCCAAAGATGATTTTTAAATGTTTAGTTGTTGTGGAAACAAAATAATTCCTGATTGATTAGACAGTGGCATTATTTCTTTGTTTTGGAATTTAAATGTCGTTAGTCTCCTCCAAATATTTTTTTCAACCACTGGTGGTTACATATAGGAGGAAAACTTTTTAGAACAGAAATGGTTGCATGTTATTAAACAAGGACTGGACTTCCTAAACTGTAAAACCACAAAGCCCAACATAACACAACCAATATGCTGTTTCGTTTTGTCCCCTAAGCAACTGACCAAACAGTACTATAAATCTGTCTGCCAATGAATTTGACAAAGATTAAGAATGTTGATAGATCCCCTACCTAAAAAAATAAACTTCGAATCAACATAACATAAATAACAAACACGTGAATTCAAGGGACAATTTCAGAGTACAATTACAGATGATTTTGGGCAGAATTAATTATAATTATGTCATGTATGATTTGAGCTTGCTACATGTAATAAAGCTCCAGACACGTTGATTTCCAGCAGTTAAAGATAGAAATAAGCCATTGCTACCATGCTTTTCTTGGCTTTTCGAACAAAGAAAACACTGCACAGATTTTTTTTAATGAAATTTTATTAAAAGTCTTAGAAAATATACTCTAAAGATAGCACTAAAACAAGACAACAGAAAGAGCGTTGTATTTCAAGTCAACAACTGTTTTTCTGCCAGATCTACATTACTGGTGTGAATTTGGACAAGTTACTTAACTCTCTATACTTCAATGCATGCTCTGGGTATAAAACAGAATAGCACAGTTCCTAACACTTAGTAGATGCTCACTAAGTAAGTACTGAATCTAAATAATGTGATGAACAGTCTGCTTTCCTCCTTTCTGTTGCATTAAGATCTAACATAACAATAATAATAAAACTAAGTTTCTCTCAAGGGTGCACTGGCAATTGTAGTTAGCCTTAGACAACAGTGCTCACTTATTTCTTTATTTCTGGTCACAAGAGTTAACTTTAGGGCTGTTAGAATGCTTTCTATTCTATTTTAGTGTTTTAACAAAATAGCTCAAGTGGAATAAAAAAGCTTAAAAGAAAGCCAGAGGT
The DNA here is from genome assembly GCF_964194105.1 of Spermophilus citellus. Lineage (NCBI taxonomy): Eukaryota > Metazoa > Chordata > Mammalia > Rodentia > Sciuridae > Spermophilus > Spermophilus citellus. The sequence continues at coordinate 148,817,608 of NC_138187.1, forward strand.
AATTAAATAAAACATCCATCAACACCGATTCTGGCTTTTCTGTTTACTAGCTGTAGCAGCTTGTTTAGTATCTCTGAGCTTCAGTGTCCTTCTCTGTGAGAATCGGACGGATCTGGACAGCACACATAAAACAATGCATGTAGCAAGCCTTCGAGAAAAGGGGGACCCTTCCTCCCAAAAATTTCATCAGGCTTTGCAGGACCACGTGTGCTTGCAATGTATGTGACCAGTGTGTGTGTCCTCTCACCCCAGGGGTCTTGCCAAAGCATAGCCAACGATTGGCTTTAATACACAAGTAGTTATCTGTTTCCTATTAGGAAACACTGCATAGCTCATGGTAGTAGCAGGGTGTTTTGTTGGATTGCACAATTTGAAAATTCTCAGTTTTTACCACCTCTGATACCCCCCAAACCTACAATTTAGTTGTAAGTTAAACATGAATCATGTAAGAACACATAAGACTGTGTGTGATCAGTACTGTGCAAGAAAGCCACAGGGTTTGGAGAAAAGATGTGTTAGTGCAAGATGCTAAAGCCCAAGAGTGGTCCCACACATAGTATTTGAAGAAGACGGGGCGTCGATCTTGCTCAGCTACCTACCAGCCACACAGACCACTGGGCGATGCACTTAAACACTATATACTGTGATAGTTGATATTTTCATGAGCTTCAGATTTCTCATCTTTAGAACAGATCTTCCCAGGATTGTGGAGAAGACAAAGCAAGCCGAGTACAAAGCCAGCTCCCAGAACATGGGCATTGATGTGGCATCATGAGTCACCCTCTAAGTCTCACAGAGAACACAGAACATACATAGATGGACCCTCATTTATATGAGAGATAAGCTGTTTCAGTTTCCCATAGAAAGTTGATAAAAACAATAAAAACAAACAACCAAACTCCTCTTGCTATCAGTTCCAAGCTTCTCAGATGTGCTTGGAAGGAAGAAGTAGTAGACTTAGTAGCACAGTAAACCAATAAAGACGTCACAACACACTTGACTGCACTATGAACCTAGGTAATTTCATTACTTGTTTCTAGAAGTCTGGATTGTATCAGTTTTGAATTCAAACTGCCGCCTCTTGTTTAAATTTCAGCTCCTAAATTAGAAATCAGAAGAAATAAGGAAGGACGTACAAGTCCTTTGGGTGGTTTGTTTTTCCAGAGCAGGATATTTGATTTCACTCTATCGTCTGGCATTCTGTCATGTGAACAGCTCAATGGAGCAGACTTGACTCTCACTAAAACCACAAAGCCAAGAAACGGCCCCCTGGGAGGCTCATGACCAACTGGTCATAAAAATAAGCGCCGTTGCCAGAAATCTGTAGGCAACTTCAAATCTGAGGCAACAAATTCTGAGGCAATATCAAAATTGTAGTCAGTTGAGACAACCAAAACCAAAACAGCAAAAATAACTTCAGAACAATAAATGCAAATAGGTAACGTTGAACTCTCTGCCTCCAGTTACTGAGGACAATTATTTCATAGGTTGCTCATATTTTTACACGTATTTTCCATGTTTGCTTTGGATACAACAGGAAGCTCATGAAAATATCAGTGCACACAGGTTTAAAATTTTGCTGATGATTGTGGGGGGAAAAAAGCCATCTTTTTCCATAAAATACTCTCAAGAATTCATTGTTCCAAAGAAATTATCATATCGAAATGAAGATTTTCTACTTCAGGGTAAAAAAATCTTTTAATGTCTAGCAGAAGATAATAAAGTAAATAATGGGGCCCATGTATCATTTTCAATAATGTTTTAGAATGACATTAATTTCTTAACTAAATATTTATGATATAATGTGGAAAAAAGTGAAAGACACTATCCCATATATGCTTCATTTGAAACAAAGAAAAGTGAAATCAATAAAAGGAGGGGAAAGAGAAAGGAGATAAATTAAATATATTAAATATTAACAGTGATACAGTTAGAATTTTGCCAATTTTATTTTGCTCTTTAGAAATGCTTTCATAAATACCAACAAAAAAGCCCAAATCTGCAGTATTCCGTCAAATAAAATAATTGCTGACTATTACATGGATGATTTTTTTAAAAATCTAACAATTTTCAAAATACAATCTCATAAATGAGAAGTCCTATATTTTTAGCAAGAATCTTATTTACTATGGATTCATTAACTCTTGCCAGCAAGATTCAGTGTATCACTGAATTTCATAAAACTGACATTGATCAACAGATTAAATATGATGGCTTTTTTTGAATTTTAAATTTAAAAATCTTTTTTGACCTTTTAGTTCAAAATACTTATTGGCAATAAGAATTTACTCTTAGGTAATGGATTCAATCAAGTGCATTAATGTGGCCTGTGTGAAGAGAGGTTTGATTTAATTTACATTGAACATTACATAATCCTTCAAGTTAGTAGGAATACTGGCCAGGCAGGCAGGAACTAGAACACCCATGTTAGAGTTGGATCTGGCACCTCCCCGAAGTTCAGTGTCTTCACTGCTTGGTCCCTAGTGAGCTACTATTGGAAGGGGGTGGAAGCTTTAGAAGTAACAGCCTAGTGGAAGGTCTTTAGGTCATTGGGTATGTGCCCTTAAAGGGGACAGTGGGACCCCAGTTCCCTCCTCTGTCTCTTTCACTTACTGGTCACAAGGTGGGAAGTTCTGCTCTTTAACAAAGTTCCACTATGACATGCTGCCTCACCACAGGCTCAAAGCAACAAAGCCAACTTATGAGGTTTCAGCCTCCTGTGCCGAAACTCTAAAACTGGCCCAAAACAAACCTCCTCTCTTCGTAAGTTGATTATCTCAGGTATTTGTTATAGTCATGGAAAGCTGACTAACAAGCCAGTTTTGTTTGGGCTTCCTAGTTTCCTGGTCGGATGAAAAACATTAACACTTATTTTTCAAGACTACTCTTTTGAGCAGTTTTAGGGTCACAGCAAAATTGAGAGGAAGGTACTTGGATTTTCCACATATGCACCCACACTTGCACAGCCCCCCCCCCCGTAAACATCCCCAAAGTGGGACATTTATCACAAATAATGAACTCAATTACACAAAGTCATTTTTTTCTTGGTATACATTTTATGAGTTTGGATGATGTAAATTGACAGGTGTCCACCATTATAGTATCAAGAGAGCCTGAGATCTCCCTGAGATGACCTAGCACCAGGTGACCATAGGCAGGCCTTGCTGCTAAAGCATTTTCTGCAGCTTAAAAAATAAGATACAGGGGGAGGGGTTGTGGCTCAACCGTAGAACGCTTGCCTAGCACTGGAGAGGCACTGGGTTTGATCCTCAGCACCATAGAAAAAAAACAGCAAGTAAAGATTAAATTCTTTAAAAAAAAAAAAAAAGTAAGATACAACAAGATTGGTCCAATAGCTCTCAGCAAGCCAGGAAATGCTGAGCTGGACCAGTGTTGAAACAGTACACACACAGAATACAACTAGCACCAGGCTTTCATGCATTTTATAAAGAAATTGCTTTTTGGAAAGTTAATTTGGTTGCAAGAGTTTTATGTATTGATTCTAGGGGGAAAAATCATCCACTACTGTTGGAAATTCAGGAGGGATTATAGTATCCCACCGCTAAGCTTAATTAGTTTTACTAATACATGACAGAATGTTTCCTAAACTTTTCAACTCATAAAATTTCATTTTCCTGAGATCAAACATATGTCAAACACCTAATTACATACAGTTACTATAAATTTAAATGAGAGAAAACAAAACTTGGAGCTAACTTCTTTGGAATTCCCTTCAATGTATGTATATTAATTAAGTTATGCCAAAAAATGCAATCCTTTATATCCAAGGTCTCTCCAGTGAAACGCACATGACACAAAAGGGTGCACAAGAACATTTGCTTAAGGAAACTTCTCCTGTTGATTTATTTTCAACTACTTATAACATTTTTATTTTAAAACTGACATAATTTATTAGAACAATAGCATGTATGTGATTTATAAGTTCATATACATATATTACAGATACTAAATATTTTTATCAGTAGTGTTTAATTTTAAAAATTTGAAATTAGGTGATAAGAAGTGAAAGAAGTTTTCTGTATAAAAAGTTTATTTGCCAAAATAAATGTGCTATTCTTTACCTGGGTGAATGTATTTATTCAGCTGAAGGCAGTAACTGGTCCATTTCACTTGTACTTTATGGAAAGCACTTTGCAGTCAGAAAATATTGCTATACAGCATTACTATATCATGTATTCCATTGACATTGTTTCCCATAAAGTATTCTCTAATGAGTCCAATGCTTTTGGCTAATGGCCTGAAGCTTGATTTTAATTGTACCCAACCTATAAATCCCAAACTGCAAAGAATAGCATACATAATTATAAAATTTACTAAAATAAACTATTTCACCATTTTAAAATTTACTATTTGTACCCTTATATGACTCAAAGAAAATAGCTTTAATTGCAGAGAGAGATTACTTTGAAACTGAAATCACTGTGGACCGAGTCTTTTACTTCTAAGGAGTTTGATCTAGACTGGTTGATAAACTGTTCTACCAAGACGGATCAATTGCTTGGGGCTGCCTCCGCTTCATACCTGTAAATCTCAGTATAAAGAACATGAAGGAGGAATGCCCCAGGTAACAAAATAGGCAAATAGAATTCAGTTCTAAATACTACATGCCCCCCCCCGCCCGTATAATAAAAATGGATTTAGTGTCCTTCAGAGAGGTTGCCCAGGTAAAATTAAAAAGCAGGCTAATCGAATTTGGGATCCAGGTCACCAAACCTATTCTGTTTCTAGGAGAATAAGAACAAAGCAACCTGGGAGATCACATCCACACTTGCCCTTGTTGACAGTTTCCAATCAAAAGCAAACAGCACACACACATGCATCAGGAATTTTGGCAGCGATTCCTGAAAACCTTCACCTCTTATCACACTTCATTGTGCTTTTTCCTTCCCACTGACTCCTTTATCTACTTCCTGCCCCCCCTTTTTTTCCTTCTTCTATGCCTTGCTGCACTTTAAGAGGTCATTAAGATGCTATATGACACGGTATATTGTTAGTATAAAAGGAACATAAAGCTACATTCCAGAACATTGGTTGGTGCTCATCATACCAAGCTTTCCTATCGACTTGGTCACTGTAGAAAGACCCCGGGGATTCAAACAAATCCCCTCATTTGTTTTGGATGTATTGTTTTTAAATATCTGGGGTGATTCCTTATAGGATTGGAAAGAATCAGAGAAAGTAGCAAACAATAAAAATATGATTATTTTTAGAAGTAAAACATTGAAGATTGTCAGGAGTTATGAGAAAATCATTGTAACCAGAGAAGGAGGTATATAATCATTGAAAAGCCAGTGGGGATTACAGTATGAAACCAGCCCATCGGAAGAAGACATCATTCTCCAATGTCAGACTTAACTGTGCTTTAGTTTCTGAATAAACATAGAAAAGGCCGATTTTTTAATATCAGAGAACTTATAGAAAGTGACATATGTAATAGAAAATGATAAAAAGAAAAATTATGATTTACTTTCCAAAAAGGGAAGGGGAAGTCTAGCTAATTCTGAAGAGCATATGTGAATACACCAATTTTAAATTTAATAAAATGTCTGAAAGGTCTTGAATATATAGAAAGAGACATAGTTGCATATAACTTAAAAATATATATAATAAAATAGGAGCAGCTTCTTTATCAAACCTGGCTTCCATAGAGATCGATCAAGGAACCACATAATATAGCTCACCGTTAGCAAAAGAAAAAAAAAGGAGAGTTGCTAAAATTATTCATGCTCAATGAGATGGAAATTTCAACCCAATGAAAGGTTTTAAAAATGGAATTTAGGTCTTCAGGAAATAGTCCGAGTAGGGCAATAGCTGGGTCAAATGGTGGTTCCATTCCCAGCTTTCCCAGGAATCTCCATACTGCTTTCCAAATTGGCCGCACCCGTTTGCAGTCCCACCAGCAGTGTACAAGAGTACCCTTTTCCCCACATCCTCGCCAGCACTTGTTGTTGTTTGACTTCATCATGGCTGCCAATCTTACTGGGGTGAGGTGGTATCTTAGGGTGGTTTTGATTTGCATTTCCTTGACTGCTAGAGATGGTGAGCATTTTTTCATGTACTTGTTGATTGATTGTATGTCCTCCTCTGAGAAGTGTCTGTTCAGGTCCTTGGCCCATTTGTTGATTGGGTTGTTTGTTTTCTTATTGTCTAATTTTTTGAGTTCTTTGTATACTCTGGATATTAGGGCTCTATCTGAAGTGTGAGGAGTAAAAATTTGTTCCCAGGATGTAGGCTCCCTATTTACCTCTCTTATTGTTTCTCTTGCTGAGAAAAAACTTTTCAGTTTAAGAAAGTCCCATTTGTTGATTCTTGTTATTAACTCTTGTGCTATGGGTGCCCTACTCGGACTATTTCCTGAAGACCTTAAAAGAGCACACTACAGGGATACTGCCACATCGATGTTCATAGCAGCACAATTCACAATAGCTAGACTGTGGAATCAACCCAGATGCCCTTCAATAGATAAATGGATAAAAAAAAATGTGGCATTTATATACCATGGAATATTACGCAGCACTAAAAAATGACAAAATCACGGAATTTGCAGGGAAATGGATGGCACTAGAGCAGATTATGCTTAGTGAAGCTAGCCAATCCCTAAAAAACAAATACCAAATGCCTTCTTTGATATAATGAGAGCAACTAAGAGCAGAACAGCGAGGCTGAGCAGGAAGAAAAGACTAGCATTAAACAGAGACATGAGGCGGGAGGGAAAGGGAGGAAAAAAAAAAAAGGGTAATCACATGGAAATGGAGGGAGACCCTCATTGTAATACAAAATTATATAGAAGAGTTTACGAGGGGAATGGGATAACAAACATGGAGGGAAATGAATTTCAATAGATGGGGTAGAGAGAGAAGATGGGAGGGAAGGGGAGGGGGGATTTTAGAGGATAGTAAAGGTAGCAGAATACAACAGTCACTAATATGGCAGTATGTAAAAATGTGATGTGTAGCCGATGTGATTCTGCAATCTGTATTTGGGGTAAAAATGGGAGTTCATAACCCAATTGATTCTAGTCTATGAAATATGATGTGTCATGAGTTTTGTAATGTTGTGAACATCCAATAAAAAAAAAAAAAAGAATTGCAAACACAAAAAAATAAAAAAAAATGGAATTTAGGATAAGTTTTACATTTTCCATTTAAGTTTTCAAAAGTACAGAATAGTGTTAGATGAGTAATGAATGATACCAGCCTAACTAATTACTGGGCACATTTTAATTCCATGAAGAATACATTCAGACTTTAGCCAGTTGCAAGCTTTCTGTCAGTTAACAATGTGAGACCACTAACAAAAATGGGTTAAACATCTGAGAGCTAATAAAAATGTTATGTTATATCAAGGAGAATAAGAACTCATGCTATTCCAATCTATTCAATTCACATCTGGAAAATTTTATACAAATCGCACATTTTGAGGGAGACAGAGTTCAATTAGAGTGTATCTATAAAAGGCCTATCAGGGTTTTGATGTTTTAATTCAGACACCAATATTCATATGAATAGTGACAACAAGATAATCATAGCCAAACACAGCCATGTCATTCAGGAGGAAAAGAACTCCAGCCAAGGTGCAAAAGAAACGAACAGATTTCAATTCAACATAATGAAGAATTTTCTAATAATCAGAATCCCAATAGGAGGAGCCCATACTCTGTAACTTCAGGTACTTAAGGGCAACTTAGGAAACCAATTTCAAGGATGCTATAGTGGGACATGGAATGACTGAATGGTTAATTAATTCATTCTTGAAATTAAAAAAAAAAATCACTGTGCTGGAAAGGAGGTATGAAAGTGCAGGTGCAGGTGCAGACAGAGGTTCACCTGCTGCAAAGATGTGGGAAGCTGAGGAAAGGTTTCTGGAGAAGTCTTGAGGAAATAACAAAAGGTCCGAGTTTTGAAGGAAGCATTGGGCTTAGCCAAATGCAGGAGATGGATAGTTGGTGGAGGGAGGAGAGAAGAATGATGGGTAACAGCAGCTATCTGTCTGAGAGGGATGATAAGTATTTCCTCTGCTTATTGCTATGCAGCCATGCCCTAAAGTTTCCACACATTGTTGCTCCACCTGTCCCCTTGGCCAAGATGCACCCCTTCCATGGCTGTCTTTAGCTACCCACACCTCTTTAAGGGCAAAGCTGAATGTCCCTTCAATCCCTGGGGACATTCTACTTTGTGCACACACACAACAGGTCTTCCTTCCGGATTCTGTCAGATAAGGAAGGAAAAGTTTCTCATTCATCTTTGTTTCTCCATGACATTTACTAAAACATCTTGCACAGAACAGTCTTTCAGCAAACCGATTTGACTTCTTCACAAATATGTCCGAGTTTCTACTATGTACCAAGCACCGCTCTAGACACTGAAGAGGCAGTGATGGTGGGGGAAATTGCAACAGGAGTCCTGCCCTCATGAAGCTCCCACTGAGGGTGCAGAAAAGCCTAAGCAATAGACCAGATGGATCCAGAAGCTTCAAGAATGCCCTGCAGTCAGAAAACGGAGCCCACAATCTGGAAGGAAATAAGTCAGCCCCAGAGAGAAAAGTACCGTATGTTCTCTCTCATGTGTGGAAGTTAGAGGAAAAAAAAAACAAACAACAACATGAAATAAGAAGAGAGACCAGTGGGGAAGAGGAAAGAGATGGGGGAGGGAGGAGAAGTGGGAAATACTAGGGAGTGAAATTGATTAAATTATGCTTTTATTATATGTACAAATATACCACCAAAAAACCTACCATTCTGTAGGTTTATCAATTACTTATTAATAATTAAGTAATCAATTAATATTTGTCAATTAAAATTGAAAAATAAACAAGTAAATAAAATGGCAGTGAAATTTTTTTTTTAAATGCACTGCTGTCAACCATCATGCCATGTAGCCATCAACACTGAAGTCCTTGCCTCTTTCCACTTCTGTCTGTCTCCCGGTTTCCCCCCAACCAGATCCAAGGATGTATCTGATTCCAGGCGCTCACCCTAATGGAGTTTCCAAATGCATAAAATCCTCAGACAACATGTACTTAAACGACTCATCCCCCAAGATGGGGCATTTGTACTGAGTCACTCTTTCTGCTAGGATGTTACCCAATACTGACCACTGGAGTTTCCATGTTATGCTCCAGGCTGCCTTTACTGCTAATCAGATACAGCTGACGTTAGCATATGAAAGTCAACCTCATTATCAGAAACTTGTCCTGTGATGGCAGAACAGAGATAAAGAAATTGTTTTCATCTCTTTCCCCCTATATAACATATATTGGAAGGTCTCAATGGGAAGAGACTTGAAAGCTGTAATCCAACTGTGGTTATGGAATTCTGACTTCTACCCTTTCAAATTAAAATATTACAGACATCCCTAAAAGTACCAAAAGTAGTCACCTGAGTACTTCGAGATAGAAGGCTTAGCACATGGATTGACGGGTCTGTTAGTGACTACTTGTAATTTTCTCTTCTTTTGAGTCTCTCAACCTTCCATTCTGACCACATCCTATGATGATACTAACATGCCTATTCTTAGAAAAAATGAAAAATTGATTTTTTTTCCAACTTAAGGTAAAAGACTTTTTCACTTTACTGGTTCCAATTTTTTGCTTATGTAAAACAGGCCATGACTTCTTGCCTGGATCCTGGCCCTGGGAACATTCATTACATAGTCTCATGGATACAATGTCACTTCAAAAAAAAAGGGCATTATCACAAGCTGTAGAGTACACAGTAGCATTTTAAATCATAGTAACAAACAGATCAAACTAATGTTCAGCAATATAAAATAGTAAATATTTTAACAAGGAATTCTAGCCATTTTCAAGTCTTTAGGTGGTCAAGTTGGGAGCAGAGACAATGTGTGAAAATAGCAATAACTTAAAAACTAAAAGGCTGTTCTTATGGATAAACAGGTTGGTAAAGCCTAATGGTACTGTCCTCAGTTATACTTACTGTGTGAGTCAGTTTTGCAACACTAACAAATAACTGATATAGTCAACTTACAGAGAGAAAAGGTTTATTTGGCTCAGTTTTGGAGGTTCCAGTCCATGATTCATGACCCTGTGGCTAGGCACCTCATCATGGTGGGCAGGAATGCATGATAGAGAAAAAATTGCTCATGTTGTGGCCAGGAAGCCAAAAGGAGGAAGAGGAAGGGACTGAGGTCTAACTACGTCTTTCAAGGGCATGTTCCCATTCACCCAACTCCCTTCTAGTAAGCCCATCTTTCTTCTTAAAGATTCCACCACCTCCCAATAGTGCCAACCTGGGGATCAAGCCTTTAATACATAAAACTTAAGGGAGCACTTACAATCCAAACTGTAACATTTATGTTCATGAATTAGTATCCATGTATTTTCAAAAAGAGAACTTAAATATTTCATTATAACAGCTAATTTTTGTTGCTGAACACACTAAAACAGGTCACTTTTTCTCTAGTTAGCAGAGCCAACCAATAGTGCTGACATTGATATTAAAACCTAGATCTTTTGGTTTGATGTTTTTAACACTAAACAACAAAATTACCTCTGTAGCAAATACTACACATAACAGAAGAAGAGATTTTGAAATTTCTATTCAATGTAAATACATTCTTTCATTCAACAAATGTTCTTGCAGTACATTTCTAGGCAGCATGAATGATAAAATCTGGTGTGTACTTATAAGAGTGCTACACGACCGAGATACTTACAATCCTACTAAAATAAACAAAGAATAAGACTAACTTGTACAATTTTTAAGTAGTTGACACACCAATTTTTACATTAAAAAATTAAATTTTAGGACTTGAGAAATCTCTCCTAACAGTTATGGCCAAACACAAAAGTGATCTATGTCCTCTTGCCTCATGAATATGTCAGGTGATATGAGTTAAAGATTAATTAGATCATTCTTAGACCACAGATCTTCAAAATTTTGTAGTTAGTATATTGATTCAATGGTCATTATATACATACATTCATACATATATAAAGCTCTTAGTTACCATCGGCATCAAGCATACTTTTCTTGTTTAACCAATAAGATTAACTTTTTTTAAGCAAGTGATATTGACTTAGTTTTACCTCCACAACCCTGAAACTATGCTAGCTGTACAATGATAGTCAATGAGCATTAAGTGCAACAATATAACTAAAAGATAACCTCCTGAGAAATAACAGGTCAGAAAAAACAAAATAGATGGCTTTATTGCCAAGTGGCTCCTCAATGGATAACTCACCAAACATCACCAAACTCCAAGCTTCTCTTCTACTGACTAGGCTAAGTTATTGTTTAAGAAAAGCTTGAAAGCAGATATTCGTCTTCAATTATATGCAAATAGGTCAGGGAGTAATTCCTCGGAAGAGTTCACTTTTGTCTACTATTAAATGTTTATGATTATGAAAATCAGCATACCCTGAGAAGTATTTCCCTGCCCCTGTCCCTAGCACTAATTTTCAGTTTAATGATACACTGATGTTCCAGAAAAATAACCTATTTAAAAGGCAAGGGAGCAGGGCTGAGGGTGTACATATATAATCCCAGCAGCTCAGGAGGCTGAAGCAGGAGGATCTCGAGTTCAAAGCCAGCCTCAGCAACAACAAGGTGCTAAGCAACTCAATGAGACCCTGTCTCTCAATGAGATATAAAAAAGAAATAGGGATGTGGCTCAGTGGTTAAGCCCCTCTGGGTTCAAAAAGAATAAAAAAGGCATTAAATTTGAGACGGTGACTATGGTCATCACATGGTTATCAGCAACTGCTTCAAGAGTAGCTCATGCAAGTACCATTTTAGTGGAAGAAGATGACTCGGATCTAAAGGTCTCTCCCATTTTCATGTTCTGTCTCTCCCTTTGGATTAGAGAATAAACTTGACTACTCATCACTGAAACTTATTTTTTTACATTTTAGAATTCCTTTTTATCACTCAGAAAAAATAATACTATGCTTTTAGAAGTAAATAACATGACACAAAATAGAAGTGACAAGTAAATCAAACATGCTTACATGAACAAACACCATAAAAAAATCCCACTCAAGTTTTCCTGATGCCCTCGAGTGAACTCCACATCCTATACGTTCACTATTTCTTCAATCTTTCTCCAAGATGAGTCTAAACTTAGTTTTACAGTGACTTTTATTTCAGCTCCTGTTGCATTTTGTTAATATACATTCAAAGAAAATCAAATGTAACCTAGTACAATTATAACTGCATGACAGGGCTCAACTCCAAAAATAAATGCAAAATAGTAAAAAAAGGAAAATCCATTAAACTCCAAATGATGGCTCTATTACATACAAAATTTCATGTATATGCTTCATACCATGACAAAAAATTCTTCACAAAATCATTGACAGGATTCTGACTCTACCACCTTGAGCCACACCTCTGGAAGACTCCATTTGTTATTCAGCATTGGAACACAGTGCCACCTGCTGGTACTTCTAGATCATCCAATGCCTTTTGTAGGCTATTACCAAGTTTGCTCTTATTCAAAACTGACCTAAAGGCTCTTGTGGCAGTATTTTTTTTTTTTTAAACAAGAGTAATTAGAATTTGATTTTATTTAAAATTTTTTCTTGGGTAAAATTAAATGGAAATTCCTCTGCTATTATACTGTTTCTCTTCAAGAAAATACAATTCACTACTATCTTATTTTGTCTTTGATGACTAGAAAAATTCAAGGAGTGGCAGTATAACTGGCTTATATTTTTACATTTTTAACTAGGTCAGCAAGTAAAATGTCAGTAATTTACCCTGTTCCCATGAACCCATTTTATTTTAATAAATGAAACAAAGTTATGTAATTAACTATTTACCCACCTATTCATTCATTCATTCATTCATTCACAAAAATCAATTGAGAACCTATTTTGGGTCAAGTCCCATGTGAGCCTATGAAAGTGACCCTGAGCGAAGCAGACGTGGAGTTTATGGTATAGTGATGGAAAAAAACATTGTACAAGTTGTCAAGTTGTCATTATTGCTTCAATCAGATACACTGAGGAAATGATCAGGAAATGCTCTCATGAGGAAAGCATTTGAACACTGTACTCATTACACTAGTGGAGAAAACTTGTAATAGTTAGCTCTGTGAAATCACAAATATTATAAACTGGGAAATTTCATACTATATTTTTTCTCGAATTAAAAGGGAGTTAGGTCTTATTTCTACCTTATTGATTATGATGGACACTAATGAAGAATATGGGAGGATTGTGTATATATGTATGCATATTCCAAGGAAATGTCAATAGTGGGATAATTAAGAACAAAGAAGCAATTTAGTGGATGACTAAGTTGCCAAAATCACATTCAATAATTCAGTAAATTGTTCAATTATTCTTACTTTATGTAAAATATAGCAACTGATAAAAACTAATATCTGTGCTAAATATTTACCTTGCAAAGTTTACAAAGTCAGCCTAATAAATGTGAAGCAGATCACATACACATTTTTTTACTTCTCAGATATCAAGTTTTGTGTGTCATATAACCAAAGGAAAACCAGAGAACTTGACAAACTAAAAGGCATGTCAAATAAGAAATCATTTCAATTCTTCTTGGCAACTCACTTTTTTGTTAAAGAAACTGTTCCAATAAGCCAAAATGTATTCATTTCTCCAAGTCTACTCGTTTTCAGGAGACTTTGTGTTCTCCATTGATTTAAGTGTATGTGTGTGTGTGTGTGTGTGTGTGTGTGTGTGTGTGTGTGGTGCGCACTCCCGCTTCTGTTAACTTTTTCAAAACACATCAAATAAAACACTAAAATTAATGTTTCAGTAAAAAAAAATTCAGTGAGGGGAAATCAGTCAAATAATCTAGACAGAGCACAGCAGCAATCTGTTTCCTTTTTATCATCACAATCTTGCCCTAAAAAAAAAAAATTTTTTTAACTATTAAGCAGAGGTAAATTTTTTTAAATCAACCTCCTGCAATAACTATGTGCTACCTCAAGATGCACCAACTTGTTTACTAAAAGCTGAGTATTCTGGGGCTCTACTTCATAGGGTCTGCTTTAAACTGAAAAGGGGTGACTTCTGTAAACATCACCAACATCTGTCTCCAGTTTTTTATAACTGCACCATTCTTAAAGAAATGCCCTAGAAAGCAGTTTGTCTCATTAACTGAGGCAATCTCAAACTACCTAACCAGCATTACAAAGAAAAACATGCAAAGGTCCTATCAGGAGGGAAGGTGCCAAATCAGGTAAGCTCAGTATGTTAAACATTTTCTTTCCATTTTTTTCTTAAAATCATCCACTGAAGGCACATGCATATGTGTCTGTGCATTATTTATTTTAGAGCAGGCAAGAGAGAACATTGTTTTTTCTAGTCTGTCCCCTCACTATAAAACCAGATCAATGAGAAAAACAGGTAGTACAAGCACACCCTCACACACTATCAAAAGCATATTTCTCCACTTAAGCCTGCCTGAGGCGTGCAGAGTAACATGTATCATACCCTAAATAAACGTATTAAGTTCAGATGTTGGAGCACCCTCAGGAAGGCTGGGCACATGTACTTCCTTATGTAGGCTGAATAAGAGAATTCGTCCTATTCCTCTAATAATTGCCTTTCAGATTAAAATTTAGAATGACTTTTTCTTTAAATAAGTGTTTTTTTTTTTCCAAAATTCTTTAAGACCGCTCCCACCTGAAGTCCTAAATGTAAGGACATGTGGAAATGAAATAAATAGTCTAAAAGCTCACAGATACACAAAAATGTGAGATTGAATTTCACGGCAATTGAAAAACATTCCGTGACATACTTGTTTGAGAGATTGGGGGTGTGGGGTGGGTTTGTTTTTTAATAAGCAAATGCAGATGTTGAGAGAAAAACATTTAGATTTTTGACACTGTTCTTTGCTAACAGAATTGCCAAATGTTTTCCATAAGCAAACAATGTTGAAATGTCTGAATGTTTCATAAAACCACCACCCAGATGAACTTTGAAAAATAGAATTCACCAACTTACTGTTAATGAACTTACATATTTGATTTTTCTGATCAACATTTCTTTGTGCAACTTTTAATTTCTCTCCCATACACTCTAAATTTTAGTAATTATGGGAAGAATTCATGGTGTTCCCTGTTGTGTACATGTAGATATATATACACACACACAGTTGGTATTTATCCAATTATCACTCTTTAGGAGCACATTTAAAGTTTTGGATAACTAATTATGGGATGAAATAGTCTATGTTACTATGTATGGCAGTTTGGATCCATGTTATGGAATGGGAAAAACTACCTGTATTTAAGTACTGTCAAATCAGAAAAAAAGCGTTCAACAAATAAAACATTGAAGCAGTTCTTCTCATTTTTGAGTTCCACTTTAAGGCATTATTGGTGGTTGTGGATTGCTCTCCCTAGTGAAATTTTTTCTTTTTAAAATTAAAATATTGATTATATTACTGTTTCATTTCCCACACTGTCTATAAAAAATACAAAATTGTCCCAATCATTGAGGAAAACTCTAAATTTACTTATAATACAATCACCCTATTTAAATACTAAGATGCTATTGATTATCAGTGGAAAGACTGACAGATGTAAAGGGATCAGGTTTAAGACTAACCACAGAATGTCTCCTCCTTATTCTATTTAATAGTGTGAAGAAGGCTCACGTCAGTTAGAGCCTTCCTCCTTTTCTAGTGTTGTGTCCAAGGTGTCAAAGAGATCCCTTGTAACTGGCAATGGTACCTGGAAGGAGTGTCTCATTGAATTTCTATTTCCTCACCTTTCATCTTCTCACTAAAGAAGACCAACAACAAGTAGAGCCAAAGGAATCACAGAATAGAAAATAAATATGCATACCAAGGAGGCAAAAAATGCTATAAAGATGACCTAAACTCTATAACAGTTAAGAGTTCGAATTAATTCACAGAGTATCTTAAGCCTTTCAGAGTGGTAAGTACTGACAAAGTAACTCACTAAATCAAGTGAGTGTAGAGAGGACCTAAATACTTTTGTAGTACCTCACCCCTGGCTGATTAACCATGTATCAAAATGTATCTTATGATCCCACTCACTATGATTTCCAGAAATGTCAAATAAAGAAGGCAAGTATCACCTTTTAATCAATATTATCTTCCTATCTTGTCACCCAACTGAATAAACGATACATAGTAAAAATTTCAGATATATATGTATATATATATGTGTGTGTATATATATAATGTGTATATATATCTCACCAGAAATTCCTAGGCATAATATGTTATACCATATATAATCATGGGTATGTGTATGTATACATTCATTTCTAATGAAATAGAGAAGACAGCATATTTTATTAATCACAAGTACCTCAAAGATTTTTTTTTATTGTTGGTCGTTCAAAACATTACATAGTTCTTAATACATCACATTTCACAGTTTGATTCAAGTGGGTTATGAACTCCCATTTTCACCCCGTATACAGATTGCAGAATCACATCAGTTACACTTCCATTGATTTACATATTGCCATTCTAGTGTCTGATGTATTCTGCTGTCTATCCTATTCTCTACTATCCCCCTACCCCTCCCCTCCCCTTTTCTCTCTCTACCCCCTCTACTGTAAATCATTTCTTCCACTTGTATTATTCTTCTCTTACCCCTCCTTTCCACTTATATGTAATTTTGTATAACCCTGAGGATCACCTTCCATTTCCATGCGATTTCCCTTCTCACTCCCTTTCCCTCCCACCTCTCATCCCTGTTTAATGTTGATCTTCTTCTCAAGCTCTTCGTCCCTACCCTGTCCTTGGTTACTCCCCTTATATCAAAGAAGTCATTTGGCATTTGTTTTTTAAGGATTGGCTGGCTTCACTTAGCATAATCTGCTCTAATGCCATCCATTTCCCTCCAAATTCTATGATTTTGTCATTTTTTAATGCAGAGTAATACTCCATTGTGTATAAATGCCACATTTTTTTTATCCATTCATCAATTGAAGGGCATCTAGGTTGGTTCCACAATCTTGCTATCGTGAATTGTGCTGCTATGAACATCGATGTAGCAGTGTCCCTGTAGCATGCTCTTGTTAGGTCTTTAGGGAATAGACCGAGAAGGGGAATAGCTGGGTCAAATGGTGGTTCCATTCCAAGCGTTCCAAGAAATCTCCATACTGCTTTCCAAATTGGCTGCACCAATTTGCAGTCCCAACAACAATGAACAAGTGTACCCTTTTCCCCACATCCTCTCCAGCACTTGTTGTTGTTGGACTTCATAATGGCTGCCAATCTTACTGGAGTGAGATGGTTTCTTAGGGTGGTTTTAATTTGCATTTCTCTGACTGCTAGCAATGGTGAGCATTTTTTCATGTACTTATTGATTGACTGTATGTCCCCCTCTGAGAAGTGTCTGTTCAGGTCCTTGGCCCATTTGTTGATTGGGTTATTTGTTACCTTATTATCTAATTTTTTGAGTTCTTTGTATACTCTGTATATTAGGGCTCTATCTGAAGTGTGTGGAGTAAAGATTTGTTCCCAGGATGTAGGCTCCCTATTTACCTCTCTTATTGTTTCTTTTGCTGAGATAAAACTTTTTAGTTTGAGTAAGTCCCATTTGTTGATTCTAGTTATTAACTCTTGTGCTACGGGTGTCCTATTGAGGAATTTGGAGCCCGACCCCACAGTATGTAGATCATAGCCAACTTTTTCTTCTATCAGATGCCATGTCTCTGATTTAATATCAAGCTCCTTGATCCATTTTGAGTTAACTTTTGTGAATGGCGAGAGAAAGGGATTCAGTTTCATTTTGATGCAAATGGATTTCCAGTTTTCCCAGCACCATTTGTTGAAGATGCTATCCTTCCTCCATTGCATGCTTTTAGCCCCTTTATCAAATATAAGAAAGTTGTAGTTTTGTGGGTTGGTTACTGTGTCCTCTATTCTGTACCATTGGTCCACCCGCCTGTTTTGGTACCAGTACCATGCTGTTTTTGTTACTATTGCTCTGTAGTATAGTTTGCAGTCTGGTATTGCTATACCGCCTGATTCACACTTCCTGCTTAGCATTGTTTTTGCTATTCTGGGTCTTTTATTTTTCCATATGAATTTCATGATTGCTTTATCTATTTCTACAAGAAATGCCGTTGGGATTTTGATTGGCATTGCATTGAACTTATAGAGAACTTTTGGTAATATCGCCATTTTGATGATGTTAGTTCTGCCTATCCATGAACAGGGTATATTTTTCCCATCTTCTGAGGTCTTCTTCTACTTCTCTCTTTAGGGTTCTGTAGTTTTCATTGTATAAGTCTTTCACCTCTTTTGTTAGGTTGATTCCCAAGTATTTTATTTTATTTTTTTTTTTGAGGATATTGTGAATGGAGTGTTTTTCCTCATTTCCGTTTCAGAGGATTTGTCGCTGATATACAGGAATGCATTTGATTTATGCATGTTGATTTTATATCCTGCCACTTTGCTTAATTCATTTATTAGCTCTAATAGTTTCTTTGTAGACCCCTTTGGGTCTGCTAGGTATAGAATCATGTCATCTGCAAATAGTGATAATTGAAGTTCTCCTTTTCCTATTTTTATGCCTTTAATTTCTTTCGTCTGTCTAATTGCTCTGGCCAGTGTTTCGAGGACTATGTTGAACAGAAGTGGTGAGAGAGGGCATCCCTGTCTTGTACCAGATCTTAGAGGGAATGCCTTCAATTTTTCTCCATTCAGAATGATGCTGGCCTGTGGCTTATCATAGATTGTTTTTACAATGTTGAGGTATGATCCTGTTATCCCCAATTTTTCTAGAGTTTTGAACATAAAGGGATGCTGTACTTTGTCGAATGCTTTTTCTGCATCTATCGAGATGATCATATGGTTCTTATTTTTAAGTCTATTGATGTGGTGAATAACATTTATTGATTTCCGTATATTGAACCAGCCTTGCATCCCAGGGATGAATCCTACTTGATCATGGTGCACAATTTTTTTGATGTGTTTTTTTTAAATTATTTTATTGTTGGTTGTTCAAAACATTACATAGTTTTGAATCCGATTCGCCAGAATTTTATTGAGGATTTTTGCATCTAGGTTCATTAGAGATATTGGTCTGTAGTTTTCTTTCTTTGAAGTGTCTTTGTCTGGTTTAGGCATCAGGGTGATGTTGGCCTCATAGAAAAAGAGGGAGAACTTCCAAAGACATTCTATTTCCTGAAATAGCTTGAAAAGTATTGGTGTTAGTTCCTCTTTAAAGATTTTGTAAAACTCTGCTGTATACCCGTCCGGTCCTGGGCTTTTCTTAGTTGGTAGTCTTTTGATGGTTTCTTCTATTTCCTCTATTGTTATTGGTCTGTTTAGGTTGTCTGTATCCTCCTGACCCAATCTAGGCAGATCATATGACTTAAAAAATTTATCGATGCCTTCACTATCTTCTATTTCATTGGAGTATAAGGATTCAAAATAATTTCTGATTATCTTCTGTATTTCTGAAGTGTCTGTTGTGATATTGCCTTTTTCATCCTGTATGCTAGTAATTTGGGTTCTCTCTCTTCTTCTCTTCGTTAGCATGGCTAAGGGTCTGTCGATCTTATTTATTTTTTCAAAGAACCAACTTTTAGTTTTATCAATTTTTCAATTGTTTCTTTTGTTTCAATTTCATTAATTTCAGCTCTGATTTTAATTATTTCTTGCCTTCTACTTCTTTTGCTGTTATTTTGCTCTTTTTTTCTAGGATTTTGAGATGAAGTATGAGATCATTTATTTGTTGGTTTTTTCTTTTTTTAAGGAATGAGCTCCAAGCAATGAATTTTCCTCTTAGAACTGCTTTCAATGTGTCCCATAGATTCCGATATGTTGTGTCTGTGTTTTCATTTATCTCTAAGAAGTTTTTAATTTCCTCCTTGATGTCTTCTAAAACCCATTGATCATTCAGTAACCTATTGTTCATTCTCCAAGTGATGCATGATTTTTCCTTCCTTCTTTTATTGTTGATTTTCAGTTTCATTCCATTATGATCAGATAAGATGCATGGTATTATCTCTACTCCTTTATATTGTCTAAGAGTTGCCCTGTGACATAATATATGATCTATTTTTGAGAAGGATCCATGTGCTGCTGAGAAAAAAGTGTAACTACTTGATGTTGGGTGGTATATTCTATATATGTCAATTAAGTCTAGGTTGTTAATTGTGTCGAGTTCTATAGTTTCCTTATTTAACTTTTGTTTGGAAGATCTGTCCAGTGGTGAGAGAGGTGTGTTGAAGTCTCCCATGATTATTGTATGGTGGTCTATTATACTCTTGAACTTGAGAAGAGTTTGCTTGATGAACATAGCTGCACCATTGTTTGGGGCATATATATTTATGATTGTTATGTCTTGTTGGTGTATGGTTCCCTTGAGCAGTATGTAGTGTCCCTCTTTATCCCTTTTGATTGACTTTGGCTTGAAATCTATTTTGTTTGATACGAGTATGGACACTTCTGCTTGTTTCCGCAGTCCATATGAGTGGTATGATTTTTCCCAACCTTTCACCTTCAGTCTATGTATATCTTTTCCTATCAAATGTGTCTCCTGTAGGCAACATATTGTTGGGTCTTGTTTTGTGATCCATTCAACTAGCCTGTGTCTCTTAATTGGTGAGTTTAAGCCATTAACATTTAGGGTTATTATTGAGATATGGTTTGTTCTTCCAGCCATATTTGTTTATTAATGTTACTAAACATGGTTTGTTTTCCTCTTTGATTATTTTCCCCCCTTTACTGTCCTACCTCCCACTGTTGGTTTTCAATGTTATTTTCCATTTTCTCTTCCCGTAATGTTTTGCCAAGGATTTTTTGAAGAGATGGTTTTCTAGCTGCAAATTCTTTTAACTTTTGTTTATTGTGGAAGGTTTTAATTTCATCTTCCATCCTGAAGCTTAATTTCGCTGGATACACAATTCTTGGTTGGAACCCATTTTCTTTCAGTGTTTGAAATATATTATTCCAGGATCTTCTAGCTTTCAGAGTCTGTGTTGAGAGATCAGCTGTTATCCTGATTGGTTTACCCCTAAATGTAATCTGCTTCCTTTCTCTTGTAGCTTTTAAAATTCTCTCCTTATTCTGTATGTTGGGCATCTTCATTATAATGTGTCTAGGTGTGGATCTCTTATGATTTTGCACATTCGGTGTCCTGTAGGCTTCTAGGATTTGGGATTCTGTTTCATTCTTCAAGTCTGGGAAGTTTTCTCGTATTATTTCATTGAATAGATTGTTTATTCCTTTGGTTTGGAGCTCTGTGCCTTCCTGTATCCCAATGACTCTTAAGTTTGGTCTTTTAATGTTATCCCATATTTCTTGGATGTTCTGCTCATGGTTTCTTAGCAGACTTGCTGAGCTGTCTATGTTCTTCTCAAGTTGAAATACTTTGTCTTCATTGTCTGATGTTCTATCTTCTAAGTGATCTACTCTGCTGGTAGTATTGTCAATTGAGGTTTTAAGTTGGTTTATTGCTTCCTGCATTTCTAGGATTTCTATTTGTTTGTTTTTTATTACCTCTATCTCCCTGTGTAATTGATCTTTTACTTCCTGGATTTGTTTCTGTAGTTCCTTGTCAAAGTGATCTTTCATTGTCTGATTTTGCTGTCTCATGTCTTCCTTGAGACTCCAGATCATCTGAAGCATGTATATCCTGAACTCTTTATCTGACATTCCATCTGTTGCAGCTATTACCTCTTCTAAAGTTGAGTTGACCTGCATTGCTTGTGGTCCTTTCTTTCCTTGTCTTTTCATACTGCTCGCGTTTCTTTCTGCTTGGTGAAACTGTTGTGTTTTTGAAATTTTCCCCCTATTTATTTATATTGCTCTTGTATAGTTGGGAAATCTCCCTTGCAGGGCAGGTAGTGGCTGTGCTCCTCCTCTAATTGGGGTGATCCGTCTACCACGCTGGTCAGTCGCAGGTCTGCCCACCCTGCGGGCGCGGGTGGCAGCTCTGCTCTGCCCCCACTCCAATTGTGGTGACGTAACTACCACGCCCTCGGGTCGTTGGTCCTGATCCGGATGTGGGCGGCGGCTCTGCTTGGCCCCTACTCCAATTGGTGTGACGTGTCTACCACGCTGGCAGGCCTCTAGGCCTGTTCCACCGGTGGGTCGCAGGTCTGCCTACCTTGCGGGCTCGGGCAGCAGTTCTGCTCAGCCCCCACTCCCAGTGGGGGTACCTGACTGCCTCTCCAACGGGTCGGTGGGCCTTTTCCGGACACGGACAGCGGCTCTGCTCCACCCCCACTCCAACCAGTGTGATGTGACTGCCTCGGTGCTACTTGTCCACCATGCTGGCAGGCTACCGGGCCTGTCCTGCCAGTGGGTTGCAGGTCGGCCTACCTTGCAGGCTCAGACGGCGGCTCTGCACAGCCCCTACTCCAAATGGGGTGACTTGGCTACCGCGCCGTCGTCGGGTAGCTGGTCCTGTTCTAGGCGTGGGCGGCTACTCTCTTCGGCCCCAGCTGCAGTTGGGGTGTCGTGATACCACACCGGCAGGTCACTTGGCCTGCTCTGGGTGCAGGCGGCAGCTCCACTCTGCCCCCTTGGCCCCCACAGCACCCAGCAGGACCCGGACCGAGAAGCAGTCACCGCAGGTTCCCCAGCCCTGGGCCAAAGCAGGTTCGGGAGCCAGAACCCGGCCTCTCCGATTCCGGTCACGCCCCGCTAGGAGCAGGCTCCACGGAGCGACCCCCGCGGGTTCCCCACCCCCAGGCCAAAGCAGCCCCGGGAGCCAGAGCCTGGTGCACGCTCCGCTGGGAGCAGGCTCAAAGACGCAGTCCCCACGGGCTCCCCAGCCCTGGGCCAAAACTGTTCCGGGAGTCAGAGCCCAGCCGCCCCGAGCTCAGCACCCGCTCCACTTGGAGCTGGCCTTAACACGCAGTCTCCGCAGGTTCCCCAGCCCTGGGCCAAAGCAGCCTGGGGAACCAGAATCCGGCCACTCAAAGCCCGGTGCATGCCTTGCCAGGAGCGAGCCCCAAGAAGTATTCTCCACAGGTTCTCCAGCCCCGAGCCTGAGCGATCTGTCTGCGAGACGCAGGCAAGTACCAGCCTGAAATCACCTGTTCCGTAGCTGAATGAGCTGAGATCAGTAGAAAACAGGGATGGTTACATCAGCTGTCCAAGATGGCGGCTGCTGTCCTCCTCCGTGGTCCGACCGGTGTCGAGAGTCGAACTGGACCACTTCTCTCCTCCGTCTCAAAGCCGGAGCTCAGCACTAAGCACGGCCATTGCACCACTGGCAGCAGCCCCCGAAATCCGCATCGCTGCACTCCCGATCCAGCACCTCGCCACTTCCCAGCGCGCGCCGCCGACTCCACCTGCGGGGCGGTCCGCCGATCAGGCACTGCGACCCTCCGTGCGGAGAAATCGCCCGTGACCGAGCCCCCGCAGCTGAACCTCGTGCGATGGAAATCCGTCCACTAGATTCTGGAGCACCTCAATTTCACTGGAGATTCCCAACAAGATAGCCTTCAGCTGTTTCACCTCGTCTTTCTCCCGCACAGTGACGCGGCGCACTGGGGTGATGCACTCCCTTCGCCGCCATCTTCCCCTCCTCAAAGATTCTTATTTAAAGCATATTAAAAGAGTATTTCAAAATTAAAATTATTAGGGGAAAATGCCACAATCTGATTTCCAGAGAATAGCCTTAGTCGCCAGCCCTGTCTGTAAAATGGGGTTTTTACTATGGTGAAGGAAAATATTTGGCTTCTAGCTCACTTATAGACATATGTTAAGAATGAAAGAGAGGTTAATAAAGTGCTTATAATATGTCCTCTGGGAGAAAATGCTATACTGAGCACTATCATAAGGTAAGTCCAAACTTAATTTGACCAAAGGTAATTACCCATTGGAGTCCTCTGGCCCTGGATCACAGAGGAGGGTGGGTAAAGTAACCTTGAACAAGTGGTCTGGTATAAATTAATAGCTCTCCATTCCAAAGGGCTGATCCATTACGTACTGCCTATTGCTATTTCCCTTCTGAATACTTGTGACTCTGAGAGTTGCCCAGAGATCCATGCTGGATGCCATCACATCATTAACAGTCAAAGGAAGAAATATTGATCTGCCAAGAAAATGGAACAGTGACTTCTCATATCATTCAGATGGCTGAGGAGCAGAGAAAATAAGATACAGTATGAAAGAATCCCTTATTTCACAGTTTATCAAGTTGCAAAGACCAAAATATAACATGAAACACAGATGTAGGTTGATTCCCACAGGGAAAAAAATCTGAAGCACCACAACCACTCTGAAATTTAATCAATAGTCTACACACAGGGCAATGATAAAGAAAAATCAGAGATGGTATCTTGCGTTTTAAGTGATTTTTCAATTAATTATTTTTATAATTATTGGGAAATTTCAGAACAAAGCAGAACTCTCTGCATCCAAAAACTATATCAGAAAATTCCATTCTTTGAATGTTCTTAATATTTCTGTCCCCTGTTTGTCTAAACATAATGTTTCCAAAATATTTACTCTTCGAGGAAATTAGAGATAACAAAGTGAGTGGTATAGATTTGCTAATCTATCAGACTGCAAGGAAAACAAAATAATAATTCTCATCCATAGAAGAACTTCTGCAGAAAGGATCCAATGTAAAGATATATATTCAAAAACAAAGTGATACCAAAAACAGGATACAAGGCTCCTCTTTGTAAATTATAAATAATGCTGAAAGGCTCACTTAAAGGAGTATAATGTCAAAACAAAATCACTGAAGTCTCTTGGCCAGAACTTGTCTGCCTTTCAACGTATGTAGATGTTAACACATAAGCACACGTGTGTATTGTGTATGTAGTAATGTGCAGACACGTGTATTTGCAAGTGTGCACATGTGTGGATAAGCACACCTGCACATATGTGAATGTGTTTGTGAACTTGAGTAAATACATGAGTAGATGTGCTAGTTCTCCCTTAATCAAATCTATCCTTCATGTTCTGAGAAACTATTTATCAATGAAGAATGTATAACAGCTAAGTACAGCCAAAATATTACATCCAGTTATTGGGAACAGGAATGACAGCATAGAAAAACTCAGAATATTGACACTTTAAACCCAAAATGTAACTCTTTATTTTGCAAGGATTAGGTAATCTTCCTATCATTCAGGGTGTTTGAATGTTCTTAGCTAGAATAAGGGCTTTTTTTTGTAAACAGAAAACCGGTTTTATTTATTTCACAATCTTCAACATTCAAAAAACACAAACCTTAAACATTTGTCCTTTTACTAATTACTAATCATAAATTCTTATAAGCTAAAGTTCTTTCAAAGTCAAAGGCATCATTTTCAGTGTTTTCAATCACTGAGGAAAACCTCCAACTGGTTAACTGATGAAATGCTAAGAAAAAAAATATGTAGGAAAGGAAATGACAAGATGCTCCTCATAGCAAGATTAGTTCAACTTCCTCAACCTATGGCCTGAATGTAGTCACATTAAATAGATTAAACATCATCAAAACACAGCAGGCACTCTCCATTTGCCTTCATAATCAATGTCAATCTTTGAAAATTAAATGTAAACCACTACAAACTCAAAATTAAAAGGCTTTTCCTGAGGAGTAAACCAATTTGTAAAGATGAAGCAAGCAAGAAGCAATGAACTTGGGGAAGGATGCTGGACACCACTTTCCCTGTAGACCCCATCAACACAAGATACAGATCTGAGAAGGGTGCTCCCATCCAGGAAGGGCAGGAGAGCCCATTGCTTAGGAATTTGGCTCTAGAGTCTGCTTTCAAATCCCATTTCTGACTTTTTTTTTTTTTTACTTCTTCAGACATTTAACCTCTTAGTGACAGTCTCCTTGTTTATAAGAATGAGAGAAAATGATAGAATTATTTTATAGAGTTATTGTGCACTTAAATTAGTTAATAAAAGCACACAGAACTGTGATAATTGGTAGGTGAAAAAAAATCTCCAAATAAAACTTCCTTATTATTATTATCACCGTGCCAAGTTTGTAAGTGCTTGGATTCACTCCACAGTTCTTAATTTCTTCAGCTAGAATGACTTCTACAAGGGGAAATATTTTTCCCCCCAGAAATAAGGACTGGATCCTCTTCTGTTATCCCACTTCTTTTTTAATGGAAGATGAGCCATGCTACAACTATGAATGTAGCCACCAGTGGTAATGACAAAAGTGCACATTCTGCCTGTACCAGGATCAACTCAAGTATTATCTCCACAATATAGGAGCATTTCCAGAAGAACACAGGGTCGGCATGTGCGCTGCCCATACCACCTCCAAGAAGTAGCTTTTGTGCTGAAGGATCAGGATTAGACCTGTGGTACAGACGGCAATGGTGACAGGGAGAGAGAATAGGGATACCCACACTACATCCAAATTTTGCTCTCCCAAATATGTAACAATGAATCCCACCATTATGCATGATTATCATGTACCCACACAAAAATACAGAAAATAGTCTTTCTTTTTCAGAATAAATTTACAAAAAGATAATCTGGTTAAAATATTTGTTTCACAAAACTAAGTTTGCTTAAAGACTATCTCAGGAAAGACAGAATAATACACACATCCTCTTTGTCCTTTATTAATAATGAAGTATGACAAAAACAATAATTCCTGTAAGACTCAGAAGTAATCAAATTTCACTTGACAATTACTTTCATTTCATTACACACAAAAAAAATATTGTCTCTTCTACATAAATGTTATCATGTAACAATAAATTTTTTGCTGTTTCCAAAGGAAAAATATTTGAACGTTTTAGCCTCCCCATTTGATAATTTAGGGGTCAGGGAAGGAAACTCTTGCTTCTCCACTTCCAAATGAGCATATTTGGGAGCTGGACTGCCAATAAGAAGGAATTGTATTAATTTAATACAAAATGTTAAAACTTTTACTATAAATTTGAAAAGTATTTTAATTTTTTTAGAAAAATAAAAATGCAACTATATTTCACATGCTTTTCTCCCAGTCTAAGGTTAGGTACATGAACCTACCATAAAAGACTACCATGAATTTAAGGGAAATCTACCCTGAAAAATATTTTCCCCCACTGAAAAACTAACAGGAATGATTCAAGAAACATTTTCCATTAGAATCTGTCAGAATCTGTCAGATAGGTTTTATCTTCAAAATGCTAATCTCATCCTTTTTCTATCCAATCACGAGTCAATAAGGAAACAGCAGTTTTGT
This sequence comes from Spermophilus citellus, assembly GCF_964194105.1. Lineage (NCBI taxonomy): Eukaryota > Metazoa > Chordata > Mammalia > Rodentia > Sciuridae > Spermophilus > Spermophilus citellus. The sequence goes on from NC_138187.1 coordinate 148,844,706, forward strand.
TGTTTTGTTTTGTTTTGTTTTTCAACAATGCTAAGCCAACAGACATGGCCCCAGCACAGGGCACATTACTCTTCAGCAGAATCTGTAGTTTTGCCATAACAAAGCCCCTTCTGAAGTTTAAAGAGCAAGGTCTTAGGAAGACCATCAAAGAGGAAAGCAGTCAGAGCAGGAAGCAATTAAGACATAAATAAGCATTTCCACAGAATAGGGGCAAAGAAAGGACTTCTTTGAGAATGTCCTAAAGGTGAGGAAAACAGACATATCATAAAGTAGTAACAGGTAGGAGTAAGGGTAGGGGGTCTATTTGGTGCTAAATGAACCCCTCTTAGAACCTCATAAAAGCTTTGAGTGAAAAGTCCTAAAACTGTTTTAAAAAATCCACAGGAATCGCAAAATGTCACAGAGCCTTTGAGTCACTGGATTCAATGGTCAGTCACTACTCTTAAGATCTTGCAGGAGGTCTAGCTCTACTATGTCTCTGAAGTAAACCAGGCTTTCTTTTCCTCAATTAGTCAATGAAGCATTCCCAAGATAACCTAGTTTAGGTAACAAGTGTTCCAGAAGGCAGTGAAACACACCTCACCTCATCCATCCCCAGAATCATGATGACTAAAGCTCAAATTGTGCAAGGTCGTCAGGAAGCAGACATCCCAACTATAAGGGTTTTTTTTAGCACTACTTTTGTGATACTCCTTGGTTCATGATTAGTGTTACTGACACTGGGATGACTGCATTCCTATATTGATTTCTAAAAACGTAAAAGTACAGCATACATGGAAAGCACTCTTGAGCCATTTCATTAATTTTCACTTAAACAAATACACTCTCATGCAAACTCTGGAAGACACAGGGAGATGAATCAAAATTCTCTTTTATGTACCAGCTCACACATCTGGGGCTCTGGGGGTGGGGGTAGTGGGATGTTTCAGAAATAACAATTTATTTTTGTTGACAGATAACCAAAGACTCCAAGAAGACTCATTCTGAAGACAACAACTGAGTGACCGCCTACAAGAAATGAGGAAACTCTGCTGAATCCTGGACTCTTGAATCAAGAAGGAAACCTAGATGTGCTCTTTTCCGATCACTTTGTTTTATAAATGACAAAATTGAAGGGCTAACTTACATAAACTGTCAGTTAGGAGAAGATAAAAAGATTTTAATAGAAATCAAAAAGAAAAATTTAGCATTAAAAAGCAGTATCCGGGTTGGGGTTGGGGCTCAGTGGAAGAGTGCTTGCCTAGCATGTGGGAGGCACTGGGTTCAATCCTCAGTACCACAAGTAAGTAAATAAAATAAAGATCCATTGACAACTTAAAAAATATTTTTTTAAAGAAAAGCAGAATATGAAGGCAAAGGATTCCGCCGAATTTCACTTTCCTTCTCTTAAACAGGCACCAAGTATTCAAAAGTGCCTTTTCTGCCCCATCCTTTTTCTGCCCCATGTTTTAAATTTGGAAGAACATTGTTCGCTAGAGATTTACTTTTCAATTCCTTTTCTTTTCCTCACTACAAATCCTTTTGGAAGCTGAATCTGACTCGGGGTGGAAAAATTGCTATTGAAGATCAAATAATGAATCTTTCAGCTTCAATGAACAGATTTGCCTGAATCTCAGAGATAAATATTTATCATTGCTGCTGCAGACTTAAATCACTATGGTGAGTGTTTGTAATGAAACAAAGTTAGAAAAATGTCAAAATATCTACATTTAGGGTGTTTATGAAGGCTGAAGCAAGTTACTGACAGTTTTTATTAATCTCCCTATATTTCACCCCCAAAGTCATTTCCTCCTTATATTCTTGGTTCTGCTATAATTTGGAAGGACAGGATACTGGGGATTGAATTTGGGGACACTCTTAGCACTGAGCTACACCTCCCGAACCTTTTATTAGTTAATTTGAGACAGGGTCTCATGCAGTTACTAAGGCTGCCCTCGAACTTTGAACCCTCCTGCCTCAGCCTTCCTAAATTCTCCCTCTTTCCTGTTAAAACCTTTCAAGTTTCTTAAACTGAAAAAACAATGAGAACAAAACACCTCCCAGTTTCCCTTATTCTCCCCTACTTTCTCCCCAGTCTTTGTAGACATACTTATCCAAATGCTTGCCCATGATCACCACTTCTTCATCCCCATAGAAGCCTCGGACTTTAGTCAAATCTGGTTCCTGACCCTGACACTTCATCAAAATAGCTCAAGTCACCAGTGACCTTCATGACATGAAATCAAATAAGCACTTAGGGAGATCCAGCTCACGTGGTCTGTCCACACCAGTTGGCCCTACTCTTCATTCTCAAAATACTCTCTTCACTTGGTGACCTTGATACATCATCATCCTGGGTTTCTCCCTCCTCTGTTATCATGGAGTCTAGGTCTCTCAGTTGCATGCCCTTTATTCCTTACTGGTTCAATAAGGATTTTCTAGTTCCCAAAGGATCTTTCCCAGGCCCTCTTATCTGCACTTGCCCTGGATGTTTTCATCCATGCCAAGAGCCTCAGTTAAAACCTAGCAACTGGGACACAATTGCACATCTCTAGTTTAAGGCAGTTTCTCCGCGATCTCCTATATGGAGGTGTCTAGTCATTTTTACTGACATTCCCTAAATCATCTCTAGCTCAACCTCTCAAAAGAAAAATTTCTGATTTTACCTCTCCCCTCCAACCTGGATCTCCTCCACTGCTTCCTGTCTCTATCAAAAGTACCTAGGTTCCTTCAATTAGCACAATCCAAAAACTTAGGTATTACCATGACTCATCCTACCCTCAGCCTAACTCCTCCCGTACTAACCCATCACCAAACCCTATCCATCTTACCTACTAAATAGTTCTTGGATGTTTCCACTTTCTCCTCAACTACAACCATGTCCTGGCTCATCAAGAGGACCTCGGCTATAGAGAGGGCCCCTGACGGTCCTTCCATCATTCATTCCTCTCAATTCATTTTCCACAGGGAACCAAAGTGTTTTTCTCTGGGACATCAACACATTAGATCACCGACCCATTAACCCCTCCAAGACTTTCTGCAGCTCTTAGGTGCAGCTGAAATCCCCAAACATGGACCCCGTAGTTCCGCATGCTCTGGTTTCTACCTTCAGAAACCCCCGACTCCCTCCGTGCCTGTGGGAGTCTTTTGCCTGCCTTGCACACTCTCACTCCACATTTCCTTGTGGCCTTTTCTAGAGGATTGTTCCCTCTTTCCTCTAATTCCCCTTTCTCCCTGGTATTTCGCTCAGCTTCCCTCCCTTTGGGGAAAGGCTTGCCTGTATCCCTCAACTAATTCTTACTCTTCAAGTTGCATTTCACATTTTCAACTGTTGTTTAATTCGACTATTTAATCAATTTCTGTCTCTCCTCAAGACTTAGCCAGACGGAGAGGGGACCACAGCTGTTTTTGGTTTTCAACGATCCCAGTGCCAAGTGACAGTGAGCACCTAGCACATCGCAGAAGCTCAGTAATTTCTGAATAAAGGAGCAAGGGAACAACCTCGAAACTCAGAACGTGAGCCACTAGAACAACGTGCAGTTGTGGGAGAGCTCAAGAAAGAAATAGAAGAGGAATGTGTCCAGTCCTTTGCCCTGTTATTTTTCTAGAACATTTATTTTTCTAAGCAAGTGATATTATCTTAGCCAACTGACTTTTTTTCTTCTGTTTTAGCACTCATCACTCCATGAATCATGGTGAATTATTGACCAAACCCTAACTATGCAGACCTCTCCTGGTAGCAGGATATGATTTCCTTTAAGGAAAAGGTTTTGTTTCTATACTCAATTTAAACTAGGAAAAAAAAAAAAAAGGAAGATACATCTCCTACATATCGGGCACTATACCAGGCGTTGTATCATTGTGTTTATTTGTTTTGATGTTATGGTTTTATTTTATTTATTTTATTTTTTTTTAATATTTATTTTTTAGTTCTCGGCAAACACAACATCTTTGTTGGTATGTGGTGCTGAGGATCGAACCCGGGCCGCACGCATCCCAGGCGAGCGCGCTACCGCTTGAGCCACATCCCCAGCCCTTTTTTTTTTTTTTTTTTTAAGAGAAAGTGAGAGAGGAGAGAGAGAGAGAGAGAATTTTTTTTTAATATTTATATTTTAGTTCTCGGCGGACACAACATCTTTGTTGGTATGTGGTGCTGAGGATCGAACCCGGGCCGCACGCATGCCAGGCGAGCGCGCTACCGCTTGAGCCACATCCCCAGCCCCTTATTTTATTTTTGAATATACACAAAGCAGTTCAACTTTTGTTTGTGCAATTTTTGAAAAGCTGCAAAGATCAGAGTGGTAACTCAAGAAAAATAGAAACACTTTTCTTGATAAAATTATTAGAAACAGTGGTTTATTTTCTTAGCTGCCACAAAAAAATACATATTTTTAAAAGGCTTTACTTTCTACTAAAACAAAGCTGAAAAGATGCCATTAGCCCTGTCTCATAAAACCCAAGATATTTTCTATAGCAGGCATTTATTTTTCTTTAACATAAAAATCCGTACACAGTAAAATAATTTATAAATTTAGTATAGTTGATTCAAATACTTGAAACACATGGGGATTTTTACTAAAAAAACCTACTTCATTTGCAAGACAATTTAAACATGAAATTTAAATTAACTGTTCCATTTTAAATTATTTATAATACTTCCTACCATTTAATAAGTATCTCCCATAGGCCAAATGTTTACCACTAATCTTCAAAACAACCCTATAAAATGCAATGATAATATAACTTATAATTAATCATATTTACAGAGTTGGAAATTGAAGCTTGGAAATGTGAAAGACTAAACTAGATGATTGGATGGTTTCCAACATGTAGTTTAAATAAGATTTGAGAAGTCTTCTGTGATGATCTCTTTTAGTAAGCCACACATCTACAACCAATTGACTTTCAACAAAGGAGCCGAGAACACACATTGGAGGAAAAAATCTTTTCAATAAATAATGCTGGGGAAATTGAATAGCCACATGCACAAGAATGAACGTAGACCCTTAACCTCTCACTAGTTATGAAACTCAACTGAAGATGGAGTAAAGATTTAAATGGAAGATCTGAGACTAGGAAAACTATAAGAAAACATAGGAGAAATGCTTTAGGACATTGAGATGGACAAGGAATTTTTGGATAAGATCCCAAAATGCAGGAAACAAAAGCAAATGTCATGATGACATCAAACTAAAAAGTTTCTTCTCAACAAAGGAAACCATCAAATAAGTGAAGAAACAATCCACAGAATGGGAGAAACTCTTTTCAAATTAGACTTCAGACAAAGGATTCATGTCTAGAATATTTAAGAACTTCAGTAGCAAAAAGCAAATAGCCCAATTGCAAGTGGGCAAATAGACCTAGGCAGACATTTCTCGAAAGAGAAGACATCTGAGGGACTAAGATTATGAAAAAATGCTCAACCTTGGTAATCGCCAGGGAAATGCAAATCAAAACCACAATGAGATATCACTTCAGTCCAGCAAGAATGGCAAGCCTCAAACACACAGAAGATAAGCGCTGGAAAGGATGTGGAGAAAAGGGAATACTTTCACTCTGTTGATAGGAATGTAAATGAGTACAGTCATTATAGAAATCAGTATGGAGTTTCCTCAATAAATTAAATGTAGAGCTACCACATGACCTGGGAATCCCACTTTTGGATAGATATATACTACATATTTAAACAGATATCTGTTTGGATACGTGGTGTTCCCCAAAAGCTCATGTGTGACACAGTGCAAGAACATTCAGAAGTGAAATGACTGGATTTATGAGAACTGCAACCTAACAGTGGATTAATCCACTGAAATGGATTAACTGTAGGCAGGGAGGGTGTGGCTGAGGAGATGGATCATGAGCAGCATGCCTTTGGCATATGTATTTTGTCCCTGGTGAGTACAGCTCTCTTTTTCCTGGCTATCATGTCCTGTGTTGCTTTCTTCTGCCACACTTCTCTGCCATGATGTTCTGCCTCCCCTTGGGCCCAGAGATATGGAGCCAGCTGACCATGGATTGAACCTCCGATACTGAGCCAGAATAAACGTTTCCTTCTCTATATTGTTTTTGTCAGGTCTTTTGGTCACTCTGACAAAAAAAAAAACACTAAAAGAATACCCAAAAAAAAACTAAGTTAGTAGGTCCAAGAACTTTTGCACTTCTGTGATCATTGCAGCACTATTCCTAATAGTCTAGAAGCGGAAACAACCTAAGTGCTCATCAACAGATGAGCAGAATAAGAAAATGTGCACATATACACCATGAAATACTGTTCAGTCATAAAGAATGAAATCTTGTTATTCATAACATCATGGATTTAACTGGAGATGATTACCTTAAGTGAAATAAGACAGGAACAGAATTACAAGTACCACATGATCTCACTCATATGTGGGATATAAAACAGTTAATCTCACAGAAGTTCAACAGAGAATGGTGGTTACTAGAGACTGGGGAGAGTGGGAGAGAGGAAGGGATGGGAGAGATTTATTAATAGTTACTAAGTTATAGTTAAGAGTAAGAAGTTCTTTGGGCTATTAAAAAAATACAATGACTATGTACTGCATATTTTGAAAAGCTAGAGGAAGGAGTTTGCTTTCACCATTAAAAAATGATAAATAAGAAGGTGGGTATGTTTAATCTGACTTAATTGTTAACAAAATGTATACATGTATCAAAATATTACAAGGTAGCCCATAAAGTATGTATAATTTTTATGGGTTTTTGCATCTGTTAAAATAAATTTATATTATAAAAGGTTAAAAGGTGACACAGCTATGCCAGGACCACTAACATTATTCATTTAATCAGTCAACAAATATTTAATGAGTCCCTACCATATACTATACCTTTTGATGCAACAGTAAACAAGCTAGACACAGTCCTTGACCTTCATTGAAGTTACTGAGCACATCTTTTAAACCCATAAAATGAAGAAATCAGTATTGTAATTTAAAAATGGAAATCCTTAGTTCTTCAAGCATCTATGTTCTAGGATTAAAGAGGTGATAAAATTTGTATTTTTCCTATGCTGGACATGGTCCTCTTCGTGACCTATCAGTGTAAACAGAGATCACGTCTTTTTCTGAGAACTCTAAGCTGTCAAGAGAGGTCCTCACACTCGGGACATTCCTATGAGGAGTTGTAAAGTAGAATTTGGCACCAAAACGCTCATCATGATTTCTTGAGTTGCGTCCTTGGCATGAGGGGCACCAAATTCAGTGTTACAACAAGGTCATTTCAACAGTCAAAAATTGGTGATTTGTAGTTCAACCAACTCAACATACAACTCCTTGGGAAAAAGGGCTTCTCTTGGGAAGAAATTTTGAAATGACTATTTTTTTAGGATTCAGTGATTACACGAAATAACAATATAAAAATGTACATTTCTTGGACAGCTAAGAAACTTAAATATTTGGGTTGGCAACCGAAAGTTTTAAGAAAATCAAAGGCATTATAACTTCCGTCAACTAATGGCCAATTACGATGGGAAAGAAATCTCACAAACTCAGCTATGACTACTCTACCTTCAAAACGCTTCCATCTGACAGTTGTAACACCTTTTTGTGAGGTCCAGGTATAAGGCACTCATTAAAATACTCTTCCTTCCTCCTGCTCCAACATTCACAAGACTTCCTTCAGTGTAAAACCAAGACTTCTCACTGTTCCCAGAAATAGGCAGCGGGTCTTAATGGGGAATGGAAGCCACTCAGACCCGATATAAATATTCCAAAAGTTAAGGCTCTAATCTTAAGAATGTCTACTCTAAATTTAATGGCACTACTTTCATTTCCTTATGAAAGCTATATTTTGGCAACATGCTCATGACACTTTAAAAATTCATATCTTGCATACATTCTATAAATGTTAGCTAAATCTACCATGAAGGCCTGAGAATATGTCTGCATTTAGATTTGTTAGAATGCCTCTGCTCATTTCAACAAGATCATTAAAAAGTTTTTCCCTTTTAGAGGAGGAAAAAAATGTGGCAAGATAACCTATCAAGTAAAGATTAAAAACCCTGGATAATTAAAGCAAGTCTGTCTACTTATCAAGAAGTTTTACAGAAATCGAGTACCAGCACTCACTAGCAGTGCTAAGTTAAAGTCAAAATTTATACCCTTTGAACGTATGGGCTTACGTTATCTTCATACACTTAATGGCTAAATCTCCCGACAGCTCTGAGCAAAAATGTAACTGGTGCAGAATCATTTTTTAGATTTTCATTTATATCATCTGCAGCAGACATTAGCCATTGCCCTCATCACATGTAGTAATGCGGGATTCTTAGCCAAGAAGAAGAGGAGAGCGCCATCTTTATCCCCCAAAAAAAGTATATCAGAATCTTTTAAGAGGCACCTGTTATTCCAAAAATTGCCCCTCCAAGTCCTGAAATAGTCTTAAAATACTAGATCTCTTTTGACATTAATCAGCAGTTAAAATGCAAATAACAATAACTCGGTGGTGCAGACACTTTAATATATTAAAGTATCTGTGAGATACAGAATAATACCCCTCCTGCAAAGGAGTGCACATCCTAATCCCAGAACCCAGAATATGTGAGCCTGTGGCAAAAGGGCCCTCCCAGAGGTGATTAAATGGGTTTTGAAATGGGGACATTGTCCAAGATTAGTCATGTGGTAGATTAATCATGAGAGATCCTACAAAAGCAAGGCCAGAAAAAAATTAGAGAAGATGGGACATGGAAGCAGAAATTGGAATGAAGCAAAGAAGGACCATGACCCAAGGCACTCAAGTGGCCTCTGAAAGCTAGAAAAGGCTAGAAAAGGATCTCCACAGGGCCTCCAGAAGGAATGCAGCACTGCTGATACCTTGATGTTTGGACTTGAGGCCTTTAGAACCATTAGACTGCATTGTTCTAATCCATTATATTTGTGCTAATCTGTTAAAGCAATCGTGAGAAACTAATACAGAACCACTATGCCAAGAACTGTAAAGTCTACTCTCCGGAGCCCTGCTAGAACTGACATAAATTACGATACCCAAGCTGCACATAATGATGGGATTGTTGGTACATAGTCATACATACACACAATATAATAATGAAATTTGGCCAATCTCTCCCCACAGTACTTCCCTCCTCCCACCCTTGGGTCCCTTTCCTCTATGGATCTCCCTTTAATTTCCACAAGATCTGCCCCAACCTTTCTTTCCCTTCTTCCTTTCTGGCTTTTAAATATGACAGAAAATATATTTCCCTTGACCTTCTGACTTATTTCACTTAACATAATGTTCTCTAGTTCCATCTATTTCCCTGCAAATGACATCATTTCACTTTTTAAGGGTGAATAAAACTATGCATTCATCCATTAATGGACACACACTCTGGTTCCATAGTTTGGCTATTGTAAATTGCACTGCTATAAACATGGGGATGCACTGTAGTATGATGACTTCATTTCCTTAGGATAACTACTCAGGAGTGGTATACTTGGGTCATATGATGGTTCCACGCCTAGTCTTTTGAGAAGCCTCCATACTGCTTTCCATGGTAGTTGTACTAATTTACAGTCCCACCAACAGTATAAAAGTGTTCCTTTTTCTCCACATCCTCTCCAGCATTTATTTATTATTATTTGTATTCATGATGACTAGCATTCTGACTGGTATGAAATAAAATCTGTAGTTTTGATTTGCATTTCCCTAATTGCTAAGGATGTTGAACATTTTTTTTCATATATTTGTTGGTCATTTGTATTTCTTTTGAGAAGTGTCTGTTTAATTCATTTTCCCATTTATTAATTGGGTTATTTGACTTTTCTTGTAGAAAATTTTGAGTCCTTTATATACTAGATATTAATCCTGTCAGAAGAGTAGCTAGAAGAGATTTTCTCCCATTTTACAGGTTCTCTCTTCACATTCCTAATTGTTTTCTTTGTTGGGTAGAAGCTTTTTAATTTGATGCCATCCCATTATTAACTCTTGACATTTCCTGAGAAAGGGCCCTTGTTTAAATATTAAGATGTAGCTCATTGTACTGTGAAGGGGTGATCATGAACAGATTAGTGATTGGCAACTGATAGCACAGTAGCCCTGACCATGGATAAATATCACAAATATGTGGTACAGTCACAAGGAGGGTCACAAAGTGATAGTTAACAACCAGAAAACTCCCAGTGCCAACAGTTCTGTCATTTCTGTATCTTAGCAGGTAAAAATAAGTAAATAAATAAGCACCTTTAGAGATTCAGTCATGAAAAATAATATCATAAATGCCACTTCTTATTCCATATAATGTATTTTAATTTTATTTCTAACAAAAAGAAAATGTACACAGAATATTCTGGGGCTGCATGGATCAAGGGGTTTATTTTGTCTGTTTTGTTTATTTAACACTGTCTCCTTTGAAGCTAAGACATTTAATCAAACACATTCCTTCAAAATTCATTCATTAGCTCTTGTCCTAGACATTCTGAGGAAACCATGTTCTTCTCAAAAAGCATAAACCACAAACAATAATTCATAGGATGCTTTGAACAATTTCCCTTACAGTTCTGAAGTATCTATCCCAGTCTGTTAGAATTTCACCTCTATATCTGACCTACCGAGAGGCTGTGGCTGGGAGCACCACTTGTAGCTATGGAACAACAGAGCTATGTGGTTGGTGCAAATACAGATAATTTCCCTATTAGCAATGGTGATGACTCCTTATAAAGCCAACCAATCTTATCATAGCACCTGCAGGGTTGTCCTTCTAAAAGGACCCCAGCATTCTTTGATGTATATTCCAGCTATTTGTTCATATGTCCATTTCCTCCTATAGATGGCAAGTTCCTTGAGGGCCAGAAATACTGTCCAGTCATCTCCATGCCCTCACTGCTTAGAAGATAGCAGGAATGGACAAATGCCAATTCAACTAGTCCCTCCACCTGCCAGTCCCCTTCCAGCTCATCTTGGCCTGCCCCTGGGAGAGGCATATCAAGACATCAAATCACCTCTTACAAACTCAGAATTTACATGTGCTGGCCTAGTGTTGGGGAATGACCTGCTTCTTTACATTGCGTTAAAAACTACATCCCTTGATTTGAATCCATGAGTCAATTGTGGCTAACTTAATCCTCTAAGTATACCAGGATTTTTGTTTTGTTTTTGTCTTTGTGATTTTAGTATACCAAAGCCAGAAAAAGATCTTAGGCAGCTAATGGTTCAAATATCACTGAATAAAATCAACACAAAGCATTAAGGAAAAAAAAATGAAGTCTTCCAGTTTTAAGTATCAACTAAATTTTTATTCCCAAACAAGAGATTGTATTAGCTGTAATGCCCCAAAGCAAAGATCTCTTTTCGAGCTTTCTTGACTACAGAATAAGGAAACTACAAGAGCCCTTTGGGCAATGATGGGCTTTATTAGCTACGGAACAATGTTGTTATTGACAAAATTAGAACACTTCTAGAAAAGCAAATAAATCAGTATCCTATCTATTCAACCACATAAAATCTCCAATAGTGAAGATGAAAGGTCAGAAAAATTTCTGCAAATATGCTTATACTCACTGAACAGCACCAAATATTTGCCTATGGACTGTAGAGGGGAAAGTGTTCTGCATATACAGGCTGTTCCAACTATTAATAACTAGAATAAAGTAAACAGATCAAGAATTGGAGACATGTTCATCAGCTTAAAAGAGGCCATGTAGAAAATACAATCAGGAAGTAGGAAAAGTTAAGCTTTAAAATAAGAGTTTATTTTACAAATATCTTCAGTGACAAGACTAAACGAAACTCAAAATCCACTGAAATCTCTGTAGTAAGGAGATACAGCTTACTGCTTGCTTGTTTTAAACTTGCTTTTTTTAGGACCCCAACTCCTCTTCCTTTAGCTACTCTGATCTTTTGAAGTCTTTTAGAATAATCACAATTTCTCATGTTTCTGATTTCAATTTTGTATTTTTTTTTTCAGTCTTGCTCTAGGGTTTTTGATGAAAATTTCTTGTGTAAAAAGTTACATTTACTATTAAAATATTCCTTGTGACCTCAGATGGGACCTTGTGCCACATCATAGTTCACTTCCTCTGCTGACTCAATCAGGTTAAGAGCTTAGTGAAATTCTCCCCATGCTTCAAGATGGTTAATGTCACCCACAGCACTGCAATGTTTGTGACCAGTTAACATAAGCTGCTTCTACTTCCTCTCTACCTAAACATGTTCCTGAATCGAATCATACCCCCCTTCATTTTATTTACATAACAGTGACATCAAATCTTTATTGATGGCCTACTATCTGCCAAACACTATAATGTGCACAATCAAAATCTCTCTCTCTCTGCTCAAGAGCAGAAATGACCTGAAAATGGGCTGTGCTTTTCAAAGGTATAAATGCTGTGCAGGTTTTAAGGGAGCTCAGAGGAGGTGGCCTATACCTAGGGGTCAGGGAGTGTAGGTCTAAGCTGAACCCAAAGTCTGACTAGGTACTTCTCAGGTCCTACAGTTCCACATCAATAAAGATGGAGCATTGGATCATGCTATAGTAACGCAGCCGTGTCAATGTTCATAGCAGATCGATTCACAATAGCTAAAACGTGGAAGCAACCTGGATGCCCTTCAGTAGATAAATGCATAAAGAAACTATGGTATATACACACAATGGACTATTATGCAGCATCAAAAGAGAATAAAATCATGGCATTTGCAGGTGAAAGGATGGAGTTGGAGAATATCATGCTAAGTAAGCCAATCCCCAAAAAACCAAAGGCTAAATGTTCTGATAAGTGGAGGCCAAACCATAACGAGGATTGGGGAGGCATGGGAAAAATGGAGAAACTTTGATTGGGCAAAGGGAGGGAAGTGAGGGAGGAAAGATGGTGGGGACAGGGAAGATGGTGGAATGAGATGGACATTGCGATGCTACATCGTGTACAACCATAGAAATGTGAAGTTGTGCTGCAATTGTGTACAATGAATCAAAATACATTCTGCTGTCCTATATACTTATAAAATAAATAAATTTTTAAATGTGGAGTATTGGAAGTGAAGGGAAGAAAACTATGGAAACACAAATGGCATGATATGAGAGATGCACATTTGTGACGAGGCAACAGAAATAAATTATGTTGGACCTGATATACCACACTAGTCTTCCAAATAAATAAATAAGTAAGTTTAGAAAAGCAAATAAACAAGGAAAGGCATAGATGTCAAACTAAAGACTCTCAGAAATATAAGTAAACCATAATTTTCAATTACCTCTAAACCCAGGCAGCTCCACCCCTGCAGAGAACATTTGGGAACACGTAAGCCATTTTTTGGTTGGCACAATGGGAGATGCAACCAGCAATGGATGCCCAGAGGCCAGGGATGCCAAACATCCTGCAATGCTGGGAAGAAGTGTCCCACCCAAGATGCCAACAAGGCCCCTTTGAAAAGCACAGCTCCAGGCCATGCAACAACAAACCAGCCTTCCTGTCCATTTGTCTTTCAGTGCCTCATGAGCTGGAGGCCTGGTGCTTAAACAAGATGCCCACTTGCAGACAGTAATGGTCACAACTGAGACTCAAAACAGGTCTGATCATAAAGACCTGCTTCTTCCACTGGTCAGGATAAGGCAGTCATAGGAAAACCAAGCATAAAAGACAGTATTCTATAAAGGTCTGAGCACTCAGTAACACCATAGAGTACAGAATAGAAAAGGAGACTGGCCAAATCAGTATTTGCTTTGACAACAAGCATGTCATTGCTGTCTGTTGGAGAAGAATAGCTTTGTTAGAAGGAATACAGGAAGTGAAAATTTCAAATATATTTAATGTGTACTTTCAGTAAATTTGACAATAAGGAATTGGTTTCAATGGGGTGATTAGGTTGTAGCAGCAAGATTTTGTTCTGACTATTTTGGTCAGGACATAACAAAATTTGGGGTATGTGGATATTGTGTGTGTGTGTGTGTGTGTGTTTGCAAGTGCTAACCAAGAAAAATGTCTCAGAGAAATGGAACCAAAGCCAATAAATACCTGGGAAGAAAGGATCTGACAAATACTCAAGCAGTGGAGGACTTTCAAAGACTCAGGCAGCTTCTCCAGTTCTCAGTAGCATGAGCTCAGAGATGAAAAAATAAGATATAACATCTGAATCAATGAGAGGTAAACTTAGGAATTATCTTTGACCCTGGCACAAAGGTTCTCCACCTGATCCCACAAGAGCCGAGGGAACAAATAAAATTGACAACAGCCAGGCCAGAGGCAATAGAATCACTGAAATATCATCACGTGGTACATTTAATGCCAGCACATGAATCACAATCACAGAAATAGAGTCCACCCAGAAAGTTGGTAGATAAAATAGCCACCTCCTGTGTCTTCTTCAGATTGCTACGAGAATCTGTGGCATAATTCAGATAAAATTGGCAACAGTGTTTACGCTGTACAAAAATCACAAGTGACCCATGTACATGCCATGCTTCCTTATTAACAAAATCAAGCATTCTTGTATTGTATGTCTGACATTCATAGTGATAATATGGTAATTTTGAAACATTACCTGAATTGTACTGAGGTGTGACTACCTAAACCCTCTCTGGAGCTAGTCATCATGGTCTTGGTGATTTCTAGTGAGATGTCCACAAACCACCTCACACAGAACATCAGCCGAACTGTGTTCTCATAACCCTTCCCCTTCCTCTCTTGATCCTTTTCTTAGCAGGAGATCCATTCACCCAAATGCGAAGACAGAAACATAAAACAAATGCCTGTCAATCACACCTACATTCATGAAGCATATTGTTTATGACTGCTTTATAGATTATCAGTGGTAGAAAAAACTTTGTCAAATACGATATGTGAATTCTAATTTTATAAAAATAACATACATGTCTTTGGAAATTTTAATACAAAAAAAAATGTAGTGAAAGTGTTTTTAATTCTCTATCTCAAAGGCCCAGGACACTTTGTGTCATGTTTCTCAGAAAACCTTTAGTAATTTTTTTTTTGCTTTATTACATAGATATTAAAAGGCAAACAAAATAATCAAATCACCATGATTCTTCAAACTAAACATGGAACACTTGAATAAATTATTTGAGCTATTTTTTCTGAATATATTTTTTGAAAAAAAAAATCTGTCATTAAAAAGAAAAATTTCATTTGGGGACAACATCGTGTCCTCACAAAATGAAACAAAAGTTCTGTTCTTCTAAGAGCAGACTTGGACATACCAATGTACAGCTCACTCGAGCTGAGGAAATATTTTAGTGATATTGCATCGTCTCCCGAGACCCTTCAGCTCATGAAAATGCCAGTGTCCAAAGGATGAAAATTACAGTGGTCTCCTGTAAAAGCCCCTTCTAGGCTCGGGCTAATTTAAACAAAATGGCAGAACTCCAACCAAACTTCACGCATAGGTTAAGATGTCTATTATCTAAAAGCTGATCTATGCATGTATCAGTTAACAGTATATCTTTCCTATTTCAGGTTCCACATGTTTCACATGTTCCACAAAAATAAGAAGAAACTACAATGTGTCTTATTGTAATATTAATTTTTACCATCTTTCAGTTGTTTGTCTTGTTTTGTGACAGAAGAGGAAGGCTGGGCATAGCACCTTGCATGCATGTATATAGACAGACATGTTGACCTGCATATTGAATATTGCCACTTAAATGCACTGATGAAGCTATGCCTTTTTTTTTTTGTCTGTTGTGTTAATATTAGAGAAATGCCAAAACTTTGCAGTAATCCCTAAAGTTTTTCAAAACAAAAGTCAAAATAGAAGACACTATCATATGTTTCAAACTCAAACTGTTAGTCTAAAATTAATTTAATTTACTGGGTCTGGGTATCAGTCTTTGGGATGAGTGGGTGGGATAGAAAGTTTTAATGTATATTAATTCAAGCATACGTGCTAAATTCAAACACTTGGACCATTTATCTGTATTTTGACCTTCAACTACTAATTATTAAATTATTATCTACAATATGGTAAATAACTATGTATATATACATATATGTCACACATATAATATGGTCAAAGTAAACAATTAAAACTACCTCACAGGTCTAAAAGAAAATGCATGTAAAGCCCAATGGATATTAGTTTCCTCCCTTCTCTCTTCTCTAGCAATTGCTCCTTTTACCCTAGTAAAATATATTCCCACAAGTTTTTAATTGAGGATTTTAGTGAGAGAGAGTGAAGACTAGCCAGGGAAAGCTAGAAAATGACAATGGAAGTATTTGGGATTTTTATGGGTGTTTGTCTTTGTTGTTGCCGTACCCAGGACTCCTTCCCAACACACTTTCCTATGAACTCTCGGATGAGATGGCAACGAATTTCTGCAATGTTTGCATGCCTCGTGCTGCAGACAACTGGCATCATGGGCTCTGAGTGTGTTTCTGCCAATCTCTCCAGACTAATTCAGTGTGGCGTGAGCCTGCTGATTCTCATTCTCCAGCCCACACTAGAAGACCAAGCCAAGGTGGAGTTCAAAGAAGCTTGCTAAAGCTCTGCCACCACCAAACCCAACCTTAGCCTAAGTCCCCTTCCTTCCTGATAGAGGAGGTACCCCAACAGGTAATTTTCTATTTGTCTTTCAGGCCAATTTTTCACCAAGAAAACTCAAATATAACAAAGTGCTTCCCACCCTTTTCTGTCACACATTCTGCCATACAAACATGCACACAAACCCATTCAACTCACAGCTTCAAATTTAAAGGAACTTGTTAAATTACCTAAAATAGAAGATAAAGAGAAATTACTGAAAAGCAAAGTTATCTGATGTAACCAAAGGCGACTCAAAACAGCATGTCCCTCTACTGCACATTTGGTTTTAAACAATCCTGAAGGGTAGAGAGCCTTCCTATGCATTGTTGGCAAATGCAGCATTGGGGTGACACATAGTACAGGAAACAATGACACTAACCACAAATGGGAACTTAAGCCATTACCATGGCCCAAACCTAGAAAACGAGGAAAACTCAATAGTTTTAATTTGGTTGTGCCATATTTGATTTATGTAAAAGCTTCATGTTGGCTTTGTATCTGGAAATGTGTCCTTCTTCAAATAGTTTTAACATTAATAATTTGCAGATTGAAATCTGCGGTTAAGTAAATTTTTAAGAGGGTATTTGCAGCTAGCAAAGGTTTGCACGATGATACATTGCAACTGCTGGAACCAGACTGAGCCATAGAACAGATTTCCAAGGAAGTCAAAGAAAGCCAAGAGGCAAGAGAACCCCAGATGAGGCAAAGAGAGCCAAGACGCCATTTTTAATACAAAGCCCAGCCTCCCTTTTCCTATATGCATTTCCATCCTAACACAAAATTAGAATGTTTCTTATTGGCCAAATAGGAAGTCCCCTATGAAGGAATAAAAGACAGAAGAAAAGGATAATCAACATTAGTTGGAGAAAAACAAAGTAATGGGCACACAGAGAGAACATGGAAGAACACATATTGCGTAAATGTAAGTTCCAAATACTGTTTTCTGCATTTCCGTGGAAAACCTCATGTTAGGGAAAATTATTTCTGGGCCTTCAATTTGGAAACTAAAAGAGGCCTCCTTGGAGCCTGATAAATAACAACATCATCGTGATGTTATAAAATCACACCGCAAAGTATCTCAAAATGTCTTACAGACATCTTTTTGCTAATCTGCATGGTCTACTCTGAATTACACAGCAATCTTTTACTGATTGAGGATTTCACTTCCAAAGAGTCATGACTTGTCAACTGTGGCTGATACATGGAGACAGGAGTAGGCACTGGGTCACCAAATTTATATAACACTCCTCTATCCAGTGGGCAATGTTCTCTCGAGAAAAGGTCATGAGACAATCACTCAAAATTCCCTAGAGAAGAGAAGAAACATGTTTTTAAAACATACCACTAAAGAAGATTTATCAGAACTGTGCCAGGATTTTTTCATGTTAGTGAAATGTTTTATTTTTAAGGAAAGAGAATCTCCTATCAGTGACAAACATGATCATATTACCTTTGTCACCTTGCCAGAAAATTTTCCGTATTTACCCTTGAAAAGAGAATTATTGGAATGTTCAGGCAAGATGGCAAAATAAAGCCAATCTTGGTTTTAAAAAAATATATTTTGAGAAATATATATACAGACACAGGGGGGAGAGGGATTATGCATTAGCCAAGTAGTTTTCAAAATTTTCTGTTATAAATTGGATTTTTAGGGAAAATTAGCAGTTTGCAGTCAGAACGCAGACTCAACTTTCTCACAGACCTAACAAATAAAAATAAGTTAAAATTGACCCCTTTGGGAAAAAAAAACACATAGCAAACAAGTAAAGAAGGGCAATATTAATGCCACTTTTTAAGAAATTGTCATCAGGCTAGGCATGGTGGCAGACACCTGAATTCTCAGCAGCTCGGGAGGCTGAGGCATGAGGATAGTGAATTCAAAGCCAGCCTCAGCAATTCAGTGAGGCCCTGAGCAACTCAATGAGACTGTCTCTAAACAAAATAGAAAAAGGGCTGGGGATGTGGCTCAATGGTTAAGTGCCTCTGGGTTCAATCCCTGGTTCAAAAAAAAAAAAGAAAGAAAGAAAAGAAATGATCATCAGAAGAGAGAAAGTGAAGATTCAAAAACAAGTTGCAGTCACTCCACATCTTACATACACCAGCACATTAAGGAAGACAGGTAAGTGGACAAATGCAAAATTTTCCACTTATACTCCCCATTATTTTTTTTTTTAAAGAATCAGCCTGAGTAAAATACGCAACCGACTTCCAAGAAATTATATTCCCAGATATTCGTTCAAGAGAAATGAAAACCTATGCCCTAAAGAGGACATAACAAAAATGTCCATCATAGCCAAAAACAGAAGAAATCCAAGCACCTATCGAGGGGAATGGATAAACAGATTGTAGTATACCGATATAATTGAAAATTACTTGTAATGAAAAAGGAGTTGGTATAGGCAAAACACTGAACTGAAAGAAAGAAATCAGACACAAATGAACACCTACTGTTTGGTTCTACTTATATGCAAAACAAATCCAGGTGATGGTAACAGAACAAAGGTCGCCAACATGGTGGGAGGATTAGTAGAGCAGGTATATCTGGGAACATGCTGGAGAAATGGAAATGTTCACTATCCTGATTGCTCTATGGGCTCCATGGATATATAACTATCCAACTCATCCAACAGTATACTAAGATGGGTGTATTTCACTGTATGTAAGTTATACCAAGATGAACTTTTTAAGACCCACAATATATTAATAAAAGCAATCTGCAGGGATAAGCAGAGAGCCCAGGCAAAAGACGTGTAAACCCCAGAGGAGTAGGGCCTCCCTACCAACATGGTGTATCACAGGTTCAGAAATTTCCACCAAGTCTGCCAACTCATTTTTTTCCTGCCTAGAAAAAGAAAGCTGGGTTGAAAAAGCAGAGCTATCAAAACTGACCCACTGAGTCTCCGGCAATAAAGAGGAACGATTTGAGAAATGGAGAAAGAAAGATAAGATTTTCAGAGAGAATGGATGACCTTCAGAGAAATACACAACAGGTCCCTATGGAAGCCCCACGTCTCTGTGCACGGATAGGCTGTGGTCAAAGCCCACTTTCTCCCTCACAGACTAAAAGAAATAAGAGCTGCCAGGATAAATCAGGACAAGTGAACACCAGGGCCCAGTTATCTTTGAAAACAGTAAAGTTTCTAGAGGTTCACCTTCACTCCAGGAGAATATTTGAAACCCATAGGAATAAGAAAGATCTCTAAATGGTTGGAAAAATTCCTAGCCCATGTGTTTTCAATGGCTTTTGGAAAAACAGATTGGTCCACTGTTGCCAGCCACAACCCTTTTTTTTTTTTTTTAAGTCCTGCTCTTCTCCATGCATGCATATGATGTCATGTCAAATAAAAGCATATTGAACACCCAATATATTCAGTCCTGGAAGAGCAGTTAAGGGCATCACAGATAGGCCTCAAACAGGTCAGGGCAAAAATTCATCAAGAACACAGTACAACCAGTTGGAGGTGATGGAGCTGCCTACATCTAACATGAATAAGATGCAAAGAAATAGCACAGTGCCCCAGAATTATGCATACCAGGATACTAATAATCCCACTTTAACATGATGTGCAACATCTGAAACAGCAGATCCTCTTAACATGACAGTAACAACGTGGAGAGTGAGCTATTGACAGTAACTAGTAAAATCCTGAGAGATCCCCGAAGACAAAGTGCTCTGCAGTGAAGTCGTTAAACAAGAACAGATGGAAAGGAGACAGCAGAAATCCTACATCTATTCCTTTCATCCCCCACCTTTCTGTCTCCTTATCTCTCATACTTTCTATCTCCTTATCTCACAACTAGCCAATGGGGAAAAGCAGAAATGAAGGATGGGAAGAGACACTAGAAACTTTGGCAGCTCCCGAGTACTAAAAATTATGCAGAACAATAACTGACATTTTTCTATACTGATCTATTGCTTCACTTTCACACCTGAATAGTCAAAAAAGAGTAGGACAAGCTATAGGACCACACACTCTTTCATACTGATTGCATAATCAGCCAGGAGTAAACAATATTTTCAATGGCAATGCAGACTCTGCTCTTAACAATAATAAAATAAAATGGAGTCCACCAAATAAAAGAAGCAATTACTTAAAAAATCTATAGTCTTATAAAAAACTGAGTATTCCACCTGGAATGACATAAAAGAAACATTCACATGCCACTCACACTACACATTTTTTAAATTTTTTTTAGATGTTGATGAACTTTATTTTATTCACTTATTAAATGCAGTGCTGAGGATCAAACCCAGTGCCTCACACATGCTAGGCAAGCGCTCTATCACTAAGCCACAGCCCCAGTCCAACACTACACATTTTTTATGTTGTTATGCTTTCTGTTATCCTAAAATAAATGAAGTGCCTGTGGGTGCTAAAAGCTCATATATTTTCCCTTCACTCTCACAATGGCTTTATTTATTGAATTAAATTTTCAAAACAATTTACCACCAGCAGAAACCTAATGAAGCAAGCTTTAGCCTTAGGGAGGCTTTTTTAATTACAGAAAAAGGAAGTCATGAGAATATAATTACTAAAAAGAGATTTGTACCTACTTGTATTTACTCCACATTATAGTAGGGTTATTTTCATTGAGTAAAGACTATACACATACACACAGAAAAAAAAAAATATCCTATGGAATTACTGTTGATACCACATTAATCACTACCTGAAGGGCACATCCCTCACTTGCCCACATACGAGAAAATTCATTGACAAGCAACTGACATTCCAGAGAAGAAGGCATACGGCCCCTGAAAACAAACTGTTTAATTTAAACACAGAAAGATATCTGCAATCTCTAACCATTAAATGCTCATAAGAGAGAATACAAGGATTTATAGAAATCTCTAAGAAAAGCAGAGTGAACTTACAAAGAATTTAAATGTAAAAAATAATAAATACAAACAGCAAATGTTAATGGCTTATCATCTACTAAACCATACACTTCCAGCCCCGATTTGGGTCACACATAGAAACAAACCCAGACTTCACAGTTGTGCATTTCAACATGTAGAATAGTCAACTTTCCCGTGTGCGTCTCTCCTGTTAGTGGCACTGTCAATTACAGAGCACAGCAGAGGCTGAGAAACAAGACCGACCTCTTTCAACAATGTTAAAGCTTTCACCAGCCCAGCCTAATAAACACATGTTCCCAATAAGTTCCCCAATGAATAAGCCCCTTTCAAAAGAGAAGCAGGGCTCACATGAACACTAACTTCTTGATTAAAAATCACATACTTAGTCAGTAGACTGTGAAGGTCTCCCCCAATTCGCATGCTTCAGGCTGCATTCACAATCAATTAGTTACATCAAATCCCCTTTTGTTCCCCTCCAGTGACTTTTTATCACCCTGTTACTTGACTCCTAAACAACTGCCTAATCTGGCTGTCAGCCAGATTTCCTGCAAAGTGTGCCTCCCAGACCACAGGAGCCAGCCTGCAGAGATGGGACCAACCTTCTGGAGCTTCCATAATACTATAGACAAGGAAATGTCCTCAACATGCTTCCCTAGGTCAACTATGACAGCTGTAATATTTGTTTAAATCAAGAGATTCCTTTGCTTCTTTTCTTGCTCCTTTCTTGAACTTTTTTTTTTTTGGTCAAGCCTCCTTCTTTTGTATATTCCAGAACTACTCAAGGAAGAGTACTTCAGCTGAGGACATAGATATCCTGGTTATAGTCTCACTTTAATCACTTAAAAATGACCTTGAGCATCTGCCTTTACCATTTTTGAATCTCACATTCCTCACATTCTTTAGTTATAAAGCACATGTTAGTCAGTTTTCCATCACTGACAAATACCTAAGACATGCAACAAGGGAGAAACCTCTGTTTTGAATCAAAGTTTTGGAGATTTCAGTTCATAGTCACTGGGCCCTGTTGCTTTGTGCTAGGAGCCACAACCAAATAATATGATGCATGGCACTTTTGGTTGTAAGGTGACGCCAGCTAGCCATTGAGATATGATTATGTTAAGATTTACATTCATATGGAAATTGGACTCCTGCTATTCACCTTGGCCTGCTAAGGGACTCATGTTACGGGACTCCTGGAGAGTTCCCATTAGTTGGGGAAGGATAGTAGGAGGGAATTCTGGGGGAGGTCCTGGGCCCCGGTTCCGGTAGACAAGAGGGCATGGGTGGACCGGCTTGCTTGCCCAACGTGTACGGGGTATTGGCGGCATTTTCAAAAATAAAGTTTTGTTCCTGCTTGAGTGGCTCGTGATTCTGTGCCCAGCCAGACTGCAGCAGCTTTGGGCCTGTGATGGCACAGGACATCATGGCAGGAGCAGGTGATGGATTAGAACTGCTCACCTTTCAGTGGCTAGGAAGCAGAGAGATGGGGCCAGGGTCCTAATATCCCCTTCAAGGACACACCCCCAATGACCTAACTTCCTTCCACTAGGCCCCACCCCTTAAAGGGTCCATCACTTTCCCAGCTGACAACTAAACTTTTATCACATTGCCCTTTGGGGAACATTTAAGATCCAAACCATGACAGCAGAGTTTTAGTAATTCCATGTCTATTTCAAAATATTATTAGTTTGTGAAACATGACATCCAAGAATTGATCTGCTTCCTTGGATCACACTTTATATCAAATCATTCTCATTTTAAATGAGTGTTTGAGCCCCACCCACCTCTAAGTTTCATCCCTGAAAGAAGAGAAATTGATAGCTAATGATCCATCCTAACCATTCATAATTCCTAATGTTTTCTCCACTGTCCTAATTTGGATGTATTTCTGCTGATAAGGCAATACTCAATAATTTCGACAACATTCCTACAGCATTTTCAATTATTACTTTGCCAGTTTACCTTCTACGCCATTCCTCCTTCCAAACCACAAGCTAGAATTAACAGGACTGTCTGTTTCCTTTCAAGGGTCACTGAGCATTGCCAGGGGGAAATCACATAAATATGCTAATTAGATCCATCACAAAATTATGAGATTCAACTCCAGCTGCTCAGCAATCCATTTATTTATCTTTCCTTTGCTTCCTTTCCATTGCCTAAAAGTAGTTATTTAGAACCTGTATCACTGACCCCAAGCACTAGGCTCCCCACTTCTGCACTCATTCTCAGCAGATAACTGTCAAGAAAAGAAGACTTTGGCTATGAACTCCCTCAACTGTCCCCTTCTTTTCACCTTCCCTCCCAGAGTGAAAAACTCACATTGGCATTGCTTTTCATTCCCAATGCTATGCCTTCCTTCAGTGATTGTCCTTCCCATCTCTTCCACAACCATCCATCAATTTCATCTTCTACTTTTATTATCATGTCCCACTACTCAGCCTTGTTCCCCCTTCTGTTTAAGATACACTCAAATTTCCCAAAACTTTAAATAACAAATTATTTTCTGTGGAGAGCATGTTGTCTCTATCCCACAGTATTAGCTTAGCTTCTCTGATTCCCTTCAGCAAATCTTCACCGTGTCATCTTCTTACCCTCCTAATTTTTAAAAGCTTTATTCTAAGATTCTGCTTGTATTGTATTTTCTTCTTACTCTCCGAGTTCTATTTGAATTAGATCATCCGTTCCATGGTTGTACCTATCACCTCAATATGAAATCTTTCACAGCTCCAGCCCCAATCTTAACTTTCTTGCTAAACTCCAATAACACATATTAAATACTTCACTTAACACTACCACTTTGAATCCTCCACTAGCAATCCATCATTACAATATTGGTTAGGATGCTTTTGGATCAATAGGAAAGACCTACTCATTCTGTATTAGGCCATAAATGAATTTACCAGCCCCATGGAAAAAGAGGTAGAGCTGCCTATAGAGAGTGTTCAGATGTACATCAAAGCTCTGAACCCTTTTCTGTGCATTTTTCTAAGTTCTACCCTCTTCCATGTTGGCTTCATCCTCAGGCTTGTGGCAAGATGGATAAGACAATTCTATGTGTCACCTTCAGACATTACATTATCCATAAAAAGAAGTGTATCGCTTCCTTTAAGAGAAAAACTTTATAGAAGTTCCATTGAATTGGATCCATGTCCATCCCTATACTAATTACTAGCAAATAAAATGAGATTGCCACAGGTAGCTTAAGCCAGGGTTTCTAAGCTTGGAACCATGGAAATCTAGAACTACATAATTCTTTGTGGTAAAGGGTTCTCCTATACATTGTAGGTGTGTAGTGGCCATTATACATTATATGCCCATAGCATGCAATTGTCTTATGACAATCAGAAATGTCTCTAGCCATTACCAAATATCTCCTAGTGGGCAAAATCACTCCTGGCTAGGAATCACTGATTGATTGTGATCTATCTTTACAATATGGATGAGGGTCACTGCTATGGACTGAATGTGTCCCTTAAAATTTATGTGTCAGAATTGTAATACCCAATGCTACAATATTGGGAGGTGGAGTTTGTTGAGATAAACAATCGCTAGTGTCTAGGAAAGCTTACTGTTCTGGGAGCGAGATAAGAAAGACTCTAAAGAACGAGATAGCAAAGGAAACAAAGAGGGGAAACTGGCTGCTTCCTTTGTCTCCAAGCTTTAGGTGAGGATCAAAGCAGCCTGACCTTGGCTGTAAAGTAGAACATCTGAAGAAATCCACCTGCAACCCATCCTACATATTTCCCTGCTTGTAGGTATGGGGTAGCCCTCCATTTTGTCCCAGCCTGCTACCACGAAGGAGTATGTGAGTAAGAAAATGCCCAAACCCTCTCTTGAGTTCCCCAAGTTCTTTGGGATCCAAAAACAGTATGCTAGGGCCTTGGAAGCCCTGGGTTTGCACAAGCCTTTTGGGAAGTGTTTAGGTCCTAAGGGTTCCACTCCCGTGATTAGATTATTCCCAGAGGAAGGGCTGGCACACTTGTCATGTAAAGACACAGTGTCCTTCAGCCTTCTAACACCTAAGGGTCAGCTTGCTGTGACCTTATCAGATGTCAGCACCTTGACCTTGGACTCACCAGTCCCCAGGACTCAGAGAAAATTTCTATTCTTGATATTCAGTCTGTGGTATTTTCTTCTGATAACACAAATGGACCAAGTAATCTCTTAATAAAATAAATGAATGTTTGCGAGGTAAGCCACAGTGACCACCACAATGTCAAAATCAACATTGCTTTCTATTCTACACCTCTAAAAATATATTTCTTCTTTTAAATTCCCAGTATTGACATCTAAGTATCTAAATACTTCATGGCCTAAACTTAAGAACTCTGAAGTTACTTTGATATCTCCCTCTTTCTCCATGTCCAGTCATTAAAGTTCCAACCCACATCAGATATGAAGCAAACGGTGAATCTGCTCCTTCCTCTCCATCTTCATTGCCACCTAAATATCTCAGGTCTCTACATGATCCAGGATGTGCACATGTGTACATTCCTAGACACTATCCAAACTCTCCTCACCTTATCCCCAGTGATAAACAGGGTTTGGATGGAATGTCTAAAAATAGGGGATAGAGTAAGAGTATCCCCTAACCCCAAAAGATAGCAACTAGGTCTGAGAAATTAAGAAAAGGTCACATAAGTGGAAGAAAAAAAGGGAGTTTAAAAAAAAATTAATGTCAAGCCCAAGCAGAAACAGAGTAGCCATGCATAGAGGTTGAAGGAAATGGAGGGTGGCTGGGGACAGTCACTAACAGAGGCACAACGGTTTTTAGCCTATTGTATATTCCTTGGTCAACAAGACACCCGAGTGGAGGACAAATATCAAGAACAAAATCAACAATGGTCCACAAATTGGAAAAGCAAAGTGCAGATTGTAAGTAGTTAATGTGTTGAGTCATAAACACGTGTGTTCTCTTTGTCACAGAGATTCTACTTTGGAAATCTTTGCTCGGCAAATACTTCAAACCCAAAAGGAAGTCTGTAAGCACAAGGATGTTTCTACAGCCTTCTTCATCAACAGTAAAAAATAGAAGCACGACTTTCAAAACAGGGTCTCATGGCCTGCTGCAGGCACTGGCCCAGTTTGATCTCACATCTTGTTGGGTGCTATGAGTTCAGAATTTCGCTCAGAATTACAGTGGTAAATGCCAAGAGCATTGTCCCAAAGAAAACGGATAAGCTTACAGCAGCTTATGAGATATGACTCTAAAAAAGAAAAAAAAAAACTAACTAAAATTAGCTGCTTCTCACATCCTGAAGGAAGTCCTGGTGCCTAAGCATTTACCCTATTTGAACAGGGTCAAAAGCACCTGTGATCATCTGCCAAACCTCACTGATCCCTCCTGTCCTCTGTAGAGAAGCTTACCACCCTACCCTGTCTGTCATGATGCAGGGGAGCCAGGATTCTAGAAAGCTGTAGTCCCAGGGCCGTTTAAGCATAGAGTAAACCAATCTCTTATTTTAACACTGGACAGACATAAGTAGATCCACATTAACACATTGCTAAATCTTATATGCAAATGAGATTTGTATAAGAATGTTCTGGTATAGCTCTGTCTTCTCTGTCCCTTAGGTTTCTATTTGGCCTCATTTGTCAGGAACAGCCCAGGCTCCAGCTCTCACCTATGATGATTTAAAAAAAAAAAAAAAATGCTACAGGCACCAAAAAAGAAGAAAGAGCTGGTCAGAGGGCCTGAGATGGCCTGAGTGTGGCACAATCATAGGTAACCAATTCTGGTGACCACAAGCATCCCTTTAATGAGGCCCTACACTTAAATGTCCTTTTAGTTTTGTTTCCTGCTCAATCCGGCAGAACAGAATGATAGCTTTTGCTAAATGACTGCCCCACAGTGGAATCAAGTGCTTATTGGTGATGAGAACAAAGGGTATAAACTCAGTGTAAGGCACACTCCCGCGCTGCCACAGAAGTAGTTTGTAGGGCTAAAGAGACCTGACTTCTTCAATCTTCTACCCTACACTGTTAACAAATAACAAAAGACCACGTTTCTCAGAAATTCCTGTTTACATCTAAGTAGTCTAAACTGGAGCTACCCCCTTACAAAACAAATGCACCACATTTCTTCAGGACAAAAGAAAATCATCAGTCGATGGCACATTTATAGAATGTGGATTTCTTGTCCTTTATGTGCTCACTTTCTCTTATATCCACTGGATAGTCTCTATATTTCAATGAGCTAATTGCTGTTTTCCATATTTTATCAAATTTAAAGTTTAAAGTTAAATTCTTTGTATTGCTCAGAATAATTCTGATAGTTTCTCAAAAAAAAAAACCAAAACACACAAATTAAATCTATATTTATTCTTTCCTTTAGTATTCTTTCCAAACACAGCTCCTGTAAAGCTTTATTCTGCCCTCTGGGGCCTTTCTAACCACCCCTGGTGAAAGAATAGTTGTGTTTTTGATAATTTGGTGGAATCAGTCTCATTCCTTCTCAAGTCTCCTTTCTATAGAGTCTACCAGAATTCACTTCCCTACTGCAGAACACTGCAAAAATGGCCACATCATTTCCACATATGCCCTTTGAAATGCCACTTTGCCTCTCATCCAGTGGCAGAGTCTATTTACCCTCCCTTTGACTCTGGACGGGCCTTGTTTCTTGCTTTGGCCAAAAGAATGTGATGGAAGTGACAGATCGTCACTTCTAGCAACCAACCTTAAGAGGTTGTACACTTCCTCCTCTCGCTCTCTTGAAACTCCGCCAGCCAGTACGTAAAAAGCCTATGCCAGCATCCAGGATGCTGGGAGCCCATGAGGAACAGGGTTAGCCATCCCAGCTGAGGTCATCCTGACGCTAGGCCCTCTCCTGACTCAGCAGCTTAACACAGAGGCATTGGTGAGACCAGATAAAAACAGAAGACCTACCCAGCAGAGCTCAGCCAAAACCATTGACCCACAGAACCACCAGCTATACATGACGGTGGTTGTTTGAAGCCACTAAGATTTGGGATGACTGCTACACAGCACAAAATAACTAATGGAGCTTTCCATCTACGTGTTTAACAACCCTGACTCCTCCTCTACATAAGGTCAACATTTTTCATCAGTTAAGCTATCCTTCCACCCAAGCACATAATTAATGCTTAGAGTTCAACACAAAAATTTTACCTATTCCCCAAAGTAACCGGAAGGGTGTTCTTAAACAAGATAACTATAATGGCTAATCTCGATTTTTTACTTGACCAGACAGTGATGCCTAGGAGATTGGCAAAGCACACTTCTGGGTGTGTCTGTGAGGGTGTTTCCAGAGACCAATGGCATGTGGGTGGGTGAAGAGAATGAGGAATACCCACCCTGAATGCAGGTGGCACAGTCCAATAGGCCGGGGTCCTAGATAGAACAAAAAAGTAGAAAGGGAGCTTTTGTGCGCTCACACATGCAACTCTTCTTGAGCAGGTGCTTTTGTTGCTGCTGTCTCTGCCTGCAGACATCAGATCCCAGATTCTTTGGCTTTCTAACATGGACTTCTACCAGCGACTGTCCAGGGGGCTTCAGGACTTTCCACACTGGACTGGTGCTGCATGACTGGTCCTTCTTGTTCTGAAATTTCCAGCTTCTTTGAGCAACTACTGGTTTCCCACCTCTTCAGCCTGGAGAAGGCCCTTGTGGGACTATCCTGCTTCATCATGTAAACCAACCTAGTAAATCCCCTGTGCAATACACATTCTCTTGGCTCTGCTCCTCAGGAGAACCCTGGCTAATACTATATCAAAGGACGTATTATGAAAATTTTCTCTCAAAAACTAAGATATTTAAAATTATATTAATTGTCATACTATAGAAACAAATTCCTTTCTAATCTCTTTAATATTATAATGTTCTATGTTCCAGATCTTTTCAAAGTTATATTTTCAACTTTTCTACTAGGTAGAGAATGGCTTAATGAGGTTAAAAATTTTGTTCAAGGTCAAAAAGTGAATGAGTGGCAAAAATTCAAATTTATGTCTTTCTGATTACAAAGCCTATGTTTTCTGCATTAACACATACCAGCTACCTTCACCGTCATTTTGAGAGTGACTAGCTTGCCTTCATTTCCTAAAGCCTTAGATTTACTAGGTTTGGCATTAACCTGTAAACTCCTTAAGTGTTTCACTTGTTGATTTATTCAGTGACGTGGCAGATGCAGCCCAAGAATGTACAATCTGTTGATTCCACCATTCTCTAGAGCACTGAATCTCAAGAACTGATATGTATTTCAAGATTTACCCACCCACTTTCCAGCTTTTTCTTGTTCCACAGGTCATGATATTGAGTTAAGCCACTTTCTCCCACTCATTTACATGTGTTTTCCTGTCCGATATATCATCCATCTCTCCTAAAAGTTCTTCCTTTTTCCAGCCTGAAAAAGTGACTTAAGTAGATTGAGGAGGAGAAAGAATACAAATCCAAACATGAAAATATTAATCAAATATAAGAAGCCAAATTACTTCCACCTATGAGATTCATTCCTGGCTTTAGGTTATGCCAATTGTAAATTTTCTGGACAAGGTCTACTTCTTTATATTTTGACGTGATGGGTGTTCATTCAGTAAATGAACATTGAGGAATAATAATGCAAAAAGTGTCAACTGTATTTACCCCCTCTGGATTCATGTTGCATTCCAAGGAATTATCCTCTATGGCATTTAACCTGAACTTTGTGTTTTTTCCTTGCTAAAGGCTATTAACATTAATATTGCACCACAGAGGGGATTTTTGTTTTTCTTCTGATAGTGATCTTTCAACAAGTCTGGCTGCAAGTAAATGAGATCAGCATTTCAAGAGCCAGCTATTGTGTGGCTTATTGCCTGAGCTTGCTAAACTTGACTTTCCCCACAGTTTGCCTCTATTTCTATCACTGACTTTATCTTGTAATGAAAATTAATGCCCTGATGTAAATGAGTAATATGAAATATGATCTATTACGCCTGCTGGCACACAGCAGGTTTCACCTCATTACCACATTCTTAAAGAATAATTAGCATCTCTTAGGGATGAATTGGATATTACCTACCCAGCATTTGCAGATAGCTTTATTTGAAGTTAGAACACCTTTCCACCCGCTAATCCTCAGTTGCACATTTTACCAGTCCCTAAAACTGAAATTGCTCTCTGGGGAACACTGATTGTGTTCCTGTGGAATCACTGGCAGGTTAGTGGAGCCCACAGATTTTCCACTTGCATACTTATAAAATTGTCTCTGTTGTCTTACCTTTGTATTTCTTCCAAAGTTATTTATATCCTTTAGACATGCTATAATTTATGATATTAAATAATTGATAGTTAAATATGAATTGAAGCATGCCATTTAGTCATTAATTTCAAATAAATTTAAATCTGAAATTAATTGCATAAAATATATCTCATAAAATCTCTTACCAAGAGAGGAAGGGAGTTAAGGGGGAGGTAGGAGGGATGGAAAGGAATGGAACAACGGAATTAAGTCAACCAAATTATGCTATGTGCATGTATGAGTATGTCACAATGAATCCCACCTTTATGTATACTTATAATGCACCAATTGTTTAAAAGTAAATAGAAGGAAGGCTAGTTAAAGCAGAAGAATGGGGGAGGGAGGAGGAAAGGGGAAATCCTGGGGAATGAAATGGAACAAATTACGTTACGTGCATTTCTGACTATGTTACAATGAACTCCACTATTATAACTATAATGCACTCATAAAAACAAAATAAAAATAAAAATTTTAAAACCAACCAAGTTATTCTAAGTAGAAAATACTGCCTCCAGCATACACTTTGTTTTAATCACTAGTATCTTTAATTTTTTTTTAATTTTATCACTTCTCTGAATTCTATTTTCTCTCAAATCTGCTAGGGTTTTAGTTTCCTGTTACCTATAACTATTTTCAAGCTTGTCTTATTTCTTTAAAGAGAGAATTTTGTTTTATAACCTGACAATTATAAAATCTTGAATTTCTGTGGGTCTGTTCTAGTGGTTGGTTGTATATGCCAGTTCTTGTCCTTGATTCCTTGAGTGCTTGTGAAATTTGACTATGATTTGCCCATATGAAGCATGGAACTATCTGTGGGAATTCTTGGAGATGCGAGATTAGTATTTGCTTCTACCAGAAACACTCGGGACACCACCAGTTCAGAACCACCCTGAACTCAGACAACACTTCCTAGGTAAAGTGTATTAAGTAGCCTATTCTTAAAACACACCAGTGTTTGGTATAGCTTCATTTCTTTTGGCTTGGTTTTCTTCCACTCGGCAATAGTGATCTGTCCTGCAGCCCTTTAAGGATGGGAGGGAAGGGAAGTTTACTTGTGGTTCACCCTAATCCTGAAGGGGAAGCCATTGTGATTTTAGCTTCATGCTGGAAGATAGTCTCCTCTTAGGCTCCTTACCATGGATGGGCCCTGGGCCAAACTGGCCAAGTTCTGCAACCTAGAATAACATCCGGCCAATGTCCTCAAGTGAAAGTGGCTTAAGGGTCCCAAAGAACTCTCCAAGTTCTCACTCTGAGATTTTAGCCCTTTTGACTTTTTGATGTTTTTAAGATTACATATGTGTTCATGCCAGATATTTCAGTTGTTTTAGTAAAAAGATTGGTCTTAGCATCCTAGCCTTCCCGGTGTTTAATAAGTTCGTTAAAGGGAACATATTCCAAGTGTCTAAAGTATTTAATTATACCTTTTAATTGCAAATAAGAACATAGCTCAAGTCACCTCCAATAATAGGGTGTAGTTATCAAGATGTGGGTGCAAAGAAACCCTGGAATAAATAATCCAGGCCGCCAGAAGAAGAGGATCTTTTCCCAATGGACCATATAGAGATCAGAAAAGTAGGAATAGTAGGAGACTGTACCTTAGAGGTTCTCAAACTTTAGAGAGAATCAGAATTACCTGGAGTGTTAAAACAGATTGCTGGGCACCATCCACAGATTTAAGCAGACCCTGATAATTTGCCTATCTACTAAATGCTCAAATGATATAAATGCTGTTGGTCTGGGGACCACCTTCTGAGAATCACTGCTCCACCACATCATTGTTCAAGAATGAAGGCTCTGTTCTTGGTACCCCACCCCCAAATAAAATGAACGAGGGCTCTGAAGTCACAGTACTCAGATCCTAGTGGTTATCACCCAACCGCTAGATGTGTAAACTTAAACACATCAACAGCCACTCTATGGCTTAGTTTCCTCATTCTGACAATTCATATTCCTCATCTATCAAACAAGAAAACTGGTAGTACTTGCCTTAAGGAGTTTGTTCACAAGATTAAATGAAATAAAAGATGTAACATCTTACAACAGGATCTGATATTTAGCAAGCACTTGGCAATATATCAGCTATTATTATCACACACCTATTTTAGGTAAATCATATTTCAGTATTTAAATTCCTTTTTTGTAAGTGTACAACATTGCTCCTTATTACTAACTTGCTTTTTAAATTCTTTCCCTCTCCCTCTTGCTCATGCTTTTAAGACATTCTAGCACAAGTTCCTTGTAACTGTAGTTCACTTTTAGACTCTCTCCCCCAACCAAGACTGTCCTTACTCTAGGGCTTATCTCTTTCCAAATTTTTGAGTTGATTAATAACTATTATGTACTTAATTCTATCCATTTTTCAGTTTAAATTCCCACAAGAGAATCTGACTAGACCAGATTGCCATTTAGCGTCCTGCCAAGTCCCAGATCACTAAGCAGTCCCTGAATTTGCTGCCCTTGGACCAGGTCACTGTCACCGGTCCAATCAACTGTGGTGTTGCAGGATGGAGACTGAGTAGAATAAAATGACGCTGCAGAGGGCAGATCTTCACACAATGCTGAATGGGGAAGGTTCACCTGGAAAGGTCTGAGCAGATGGTAGACAGCAAGATTGACACATCTGAGAAACATCATTCTAAGCTTAACATATAAATGTTACTGCTCATCTGTTCTCATTAAAAGTAAATACCATAATCAAACTCCCTCATATCAAATTACTATTTTATACAGACTTTGTTCAAATATATTTGAGCTTTCATTCATGCATTTCACACTTGTTAAGATCATTGAGGGTTGTGAGCACAAAGTATAGAATTTCTGTAAACAAGCAGTAATTAACCAGAGGGAAAACTTCTCCCATCTAAGGGTGAAGTTGCACTAAGTGCTTTTATGTTATATTAGCTCTGTTGATCAGAAAGCAGAATAAAAGAGACAATTTATGGACACAGCCTACAAGTGGTATTAAAAAAGAATCCATGTTCTCAAAATGAAAAGTACAGTATATATTAATATGGGTTAAAATGACAATACAACTATTTCTAAAAATGGCATCACATAATAATTCTATATAAATGTAGTAGTTGTTTTAAAAATCGTCGTGAAATATTAATCACTATAACCCTAACTTCTTCCAAGAAATACTGATAACCGGCCTATGCATTTATCAAAATCTTTACTGAACCTGTTTGTAATTGCTGAGAGACATAGCCCAGTCAGAATGACACATGGCATTTTTGCCAGAACGGAGTGGTTGAGAGGTGACACCAGCAAGCCATTGAGATGATAATAGTTATGTTAAGCTGTGTATTCAATTGTAATATTAGACCCCTGCTGACTCGGCCTGCTACTTTGGAGTTCTCGTGGGGATTCCCGGAGAGTTCCCATTGGTTGTGGAAGTGCCGGAGGAGGGATTTCCGGATGGTGGTTCCTGGAGGAGCCGCGTGGCATTCGGGAGAGTTCCCGGAGCGTGTGTGGAGTGTGCTGGTGGAGTTCAGAAATAAAGTTTGTTCCTGCTTCAGTGGCTTGTGATTTGTGCCCAGCCAGACTGCAGCAGTAATGATGAAATACATCATCTATATGTGCATTTTTTTTGTCCCTCACCATCCACTTCACCATGCAAGGAGAAAAAAAATACAGGTTTCTCTTCTTGAAACATCCATTAACACCATATGTGGGTACAGACTTATCTTTCCTGAATTTATTTAATGGAATTCTATTGACTCATTTGAGAAGTTGGTTAAAAGAGTTGCAAATATTTTTTAAGTGTAGACATCTGTTCTCCACTCAAGACATTGACTTCCTTCCCATGAAGGATCTGAATCCTCATGGACCATCAGAGGATGTTCCCATCAGATTTTCCACTGCTATGACTAAAGGACCCACCAGAACAACTGTAGCAGAGAAAAATTTTATTTGGGGGCTCATGGTTTCAGAGATCTCAATCCATACACAATAGACTCCATTTCTCCGGGCTCAAGGTTAGGCTGAACATCATGGCAGAAGAGTGTGGCAGAGGGAAGCAGCTCCCATGATGATCAGGAAACAGAGAAGCTTCACTCTCCAGATACAAAATATATACCCCATAGAGAAAGACATTATTATCCTATATACATGTATGATTACACTATTAGAGTAACTCTGCACCATGTTCAGCCAGAGGAATGAGAAGTTGTGCTCTATTTGTGTACAATGTGTCAAATGCATTCTACTGTAAAATAAATACATATATGTGTGTATATAAATATATCATAGCCACGCCCCCAATGAACCACTTTCTACAGCCACAACCCACCTGCCTCTAGTTACCCCAAATTAATCCCATCAGAAATTCATTCACTAATTAGGTTAAAGCTATAATCCAATCATTCCTCCTCCAAATCTTCTTTCATCATCTCACATCTGAGCATTCAGTAAACATCTCACATCCAAACTATAACAGAAGATTAACATCTGGTTCCTGGGTTCTAGAACATATTTTTTATTTCCTATCTGAACAAATGATTTGCACAACTACATACAGGCATTCCACACAATATGTGACGGTCTTATATAATTTGAACTTTATAATTAAAGAATGTTATCATTTTTATAGTATATAAAATAGAGCATGAATAATTGGACAAAGAAAAGCCAGTATGAGTGACTTTAGGTGATTTACATAATCTCACAGAACCTTACCTTTCTCATCTATAAAATGGGGATACCTGCACCTAGCCAAAACCATGAGACTTAAATAAAATAACACACATGAGCCCTTGGCACAGTATTTGTTTCTAAGAAATGTGTTTCTTTCCTTTGCTTCTACAATACATAATAGATGATGGAGCCTGTTTTAAAACATAATGCTGCTCTTTATTTGTATTAGGCATTTTAGGAAAAGTGACTGACATTTCTGGAATAAGAAAGGGGAAAGAATACCAGTAAAGTATATCATTTTAGATAACATCTTTGTTATGTCTCTACCTTCAGCTTGATTATTTTGATCCTCTCTCAAGTAGATCCTTTCAGCAACCAAATCCTTACTTTTGGAGTCGGCCTTTGTTTCTCTCCAGTTCCTGCCAGTCCTTGACCCCCAACCTCACCCCGGTTATTCTCCTGAGGCCTAAGCTTATGCTTGTGGTTGGCAGCCCGTTTCTGGCTGCCAGTGCTGTTCTGTGGCGTCTGCTTCACACTCACCATGTGCCTCTGTGCCTTTGCCCCCACATCGGAGATGAGTTCCCTCACATTTTGCTGCAGAAAATGAAGTCTCTCCAGGAATGATCAATTTGCCAGTGTCCCCAAGTTTGGGGGTCTAAGCACTCCTGAGATCAGTGGTGTCCTTTTCCAGAACACCTCACCCCGAGGACAGATCTCCTCTGCTCCCTTCACACCCCTGACCCCATTCTTTAACCTTTGGGCTCTGACAACTGAGTATAAATAAAAGTACCATTAGCCCAGGGAGAAAGCTCTGTGATTGGAGGAAGACAAGAAGGATGGACAATAACATCAGACACAAGAACAAAAATTGCTTTATAAGCCTAAAACTTTTGCAGAAACATCTTCAGTATTAAAATACCTGAATCAACCATGTGATCTTACTCAACATCTAAATCTGTAAACCAAAAGCCTTCAATTTAGTCTCCTAAGCGGTTTTCTTCTTTTAAGATCCAAGACCCGTGTTGAAACGAGTTCATTCACTAATTACACATCTATGGTCATACTGCTGAAATCCATCTGTGCTGTCTCACTGGCCTCTCAGTCTGACTTCGCCACTAAGAGGAGTAAATTTCCTTCTCTTCTGATTGGTCCATTGATAGACTGAAAGCCTAGCTACTTCTGGATTCCCCACTTTTCTTCTTTATTAGTAACCATGATTAGGGAAGCTAAAGTTTCAAGATTAGCCACCAGTAACACAAGCACCAATTACAGTCACTTTAGGTATAGCAGTCTCCAAGCAAAAGCACGTTACAGGTATCCAGAGGACTGCACTCAAATACACTCCATCTATAAAGTCCCACATGATCTCTGCAAACCTTTTTCCTGCTGAAGCTAGAACTTCATTGAAACAAATGATTATAGTTCATAACTACAACAACAGAAAAAGTACATGGAGATCTTAAAATTTAGCAAGGCAGCCCCTTTTGAACAGTTATAATGTCAAAGTTACTCCTTTCCAGACAGGATTGAAATATAGGGTAGAGTTTAAGCCACAAAGGAAATCATTGTTCTACAATACTCTTTGCCTCTTTTTTCTCTTGAGTGCAAATCACCCAAACTATTCTACATGGAAACTCTTCTGGCCCCCTGCAAGTGGTAAAGCTGAATGCCCACTGAAAGCCTGTAAAATACAGTAACAGAGGCTGGGGATGTGGCTCAAGCAGTAGCACGCTCGACTGGCATGGGTGCGGCCCGGGTTCAATCCTCAGCACCACATACCAACAAAGATGTTGTGTCCGCCAATAACTAAAAAATAAATATTAAAAAAAATACAGTCACAGGCCAGGAAATTACTCCCTGGATGTGGTCAATTTTAAAGGGAGATAACCACAGTTTAAGACATGGCTTCATATTTAGCACTGTTCTTCCTCTCAGGCCAAAACACATGTATCATTTTTTTTTAGCAATTAATTATACTGACATTAATTGACATTAATTTTTAAATCAAGCAATTAGTGTTAATTTAAAAATTACAGTCAGAGATCATGGTTAAATTATTCCAAAATTCTCTTCTGCACCAAAAGCATCCACCTTCCATACCACCAAAATGGTTTATTGTCCAGACAAGGCACAGTGGTCATTTAGCCATGTTTTTTATTCCCTTCCGTATGATAAATTTACTTTTATATAGTATCTACTTCCTAAGCCCTAAAATGGTTTACCAGTCTAGATGAAGTGTCGTTTCAGCCACGTTTCACGTGCTTTATTTATCCAACCCTTTGATGGAAAAATTAATAGGCAATGAAGGTACCAGTAAATAGGCACCAATAAAAACAGGCAGTGAAGGAGTTGGCCAGGATTCCACTGTCACATCACATGAAGTTAGTAGGCCCTTGCGGGAGAGGGTTTTGATTCTAAATACAGGAAAACTAAAGAAGAATGTGACCAGGAAAATGAGAAAGATAGGTAAAGTCTCAGGAGAGAGGTGCCTGACAATAAGATCACATGTCTGAACATCTTCAGCAAACCTACTTTGGGCCCAGAAGAAGTTCATACATCATCCAACGAAAACAGCTCCACCAGGCCCCCTTGAGCTGTAACATGGCTCTCCACCCTCACCACCTCCTGCTTGCCTTTGTGTCTCAAATACACCAATTCCACCACTCAGTGCTGCGGTGAAAATGTAAGGGAGAAGACAGCATTCTCAAGTGTTTATAATCACAGCCACAACAGGCTTACGTCAAGTTACATAGATGTGTGTACATTTCTCTCCTCATGTAGCTACAGCCTTTAGAAATGTGTGATTCATGTTATTAAGCCCCCAACCATGGCCTCCAGTAGCATTTCTGTTCCACCTGCTAATACAACTCCAAGGAGCACTGTGGAGAAGCCCGAAGCTATGCCTTTGGGAGCAGGAACACCCGTGTTTGAACCCCATCTCCACCCTTTCCAGAGGTCTTAGACCAGCTACTTCTCTAATCTTCATCTATAAAATGACAAAATGACAGTGACTTCATAAATTTAAGCTGATTTGTTAAAAAAAAAAAACTACACAAAAATGTCTAGCATATTTGGGTTCTCTATTGAGTCAAAAATTTTTAAAGGAAAAACAAAAAGGAGGAAGAAGGGGAAGAGCAGGAAGAAGAAAAGATTGAGGTGGAATTTAAAAAATGAGGAAGAGAAGGATCAAGTGATGGAAGGGTTTTGAATCATAAATATCATCAAGTATGGAACAATGTAACCCTCTGGCTTTAAAAGTCCATTGGCCATAAAATTAAAAATTTTTTGAAAACAAGTCATAATTTGGTGGCTTTCTTGAATGAATACATTTTACAAATTTAACAGGGCCAAGAAAACATAGGCA
Source organism: Spermophilus citellus (assembly GCF_964194105.1). NCBI lineage: Eukaryota > Metazoa > Chordata > Mammalia > Rodentia > Sciuridae > Spermophilus > Spermophilus citellus. The sequence continues at coordinate 148,883,262 of NC_138187.1, forward strand.
CATACAATGAAAACTACAGAACCCTAAAGAGAGAAATTGAAGATCTTAGAAGATGGAAAAATATACCCTGTTCATGGATAGGCAGAACTAACATCATCAAAATGGCAATATTACCAAAAGTTCTCTATAGGTTTAATGCAATGCCAATCAAAATCCCAACGGCATTTCTTGTAGAAATAGAGAAAGCAATCATGAAATTCATATGGAAGAAAAAAAGACCCAGAATAGCAAAAACAATGCAAGCAGGAAGTGTGAATCAGGCGGTATAGCGATACCAGACTTCAAACTATACTACAGAGCAATAGTAACAAAAACAGCATGGTACTGGTACCAAAACAGGCGGGTGGACCAATGGTACAGAATAGAGGACACAGTAACCAACCCACAAAACTACAACTTTCTTATATTTGATAAAGGGGCTAAAAGCATGCAATGGAGGAAGGATAGCATCTTCAACAAATGGTGCTGGGAAAACTGGAAATCCATATGCAACAAAATGAAACTGAATCCCTTTCTCTCGCCATGCACAAAAGTTAACTCAAAATGGATCAAGGAGCTTGATATCAAATCAGAGACACGGCATCTGATAGAAGAAAAAGTTGGCTACGACCTACACACTGTGGGGTCGGGCTCCAAATTCCTCAATAGGACACCCATAGCGTAAGAGTTAACAACTAGAATCAACAAATGGGACTTACTCAAACTAAAGTTTTTTCTTAGCAAAAGAAACAATAAGAGAGGTAAATAGGGAGCCTACATCATGGGAACAAATCTTTACTCCTCACACTTCAGATAGAGCCCTAATATCCAGAGTATATAAAGAACTCAAAAAATTAGACAATAAGATAACAAATAACCCAATCAACAAATGGGCCAAGGACCTGAACAGACACATTTAGAATAGAGATCTTCAAAGGCAACAAAACAATTGTAGGCACAGTCCCGGAGAAGAGAGATCTTCCAATAAGCCCAGTTATAGTCTAAATACCGTAATTGTCACTGGGGTTCAGAAGTGACAATGAGCCGTGGAATCCTTTTCAGTTATGGCCTCTTCATCTGTACTTTAAACCAGGGTGATTTTTATAGTGTGTAACTTGATCTAATCAATTCAACCAATTTTTATTGAATACTTGCCCTCCAATCCTTCCGCCAGCACCCAATAGTCTAGAAGACACTTAAGAATACACATAAACAACTCAAATGCAAGGAACATAATACAGTTAAGCAATGCAAACTGAATGTAACAGGGACTCCAAGAAAGGAGAAATTACCTAAAGTTCAAGTGCTCTTAAAAACTTCATAAGGAAAATAATTTTCGCTCATTTATTCATCCAGGCATTGATTTTGGCATTTACCCATTTACCAGACACTATTTAAAGAGTTAGAAATACGAAATTTATACTCTAGGGGGAGGAAAATAAGAAGCATAGACGTTTATTCCCCTGTGATACTCATTTCAGATATTTTTAATTATTTTTGAATAAATCAAAATAGGGTAATCTGATGGAGAGCAATTTGTGGCAGGAGGAGGTGAGTTCAGATAAAGTGGTCAAGAAAGATCTCTTTGAAGTTCGAGCATTGGAACCAAGACCTGAAAAGATTCTTGGCAGGAAGAATAAGGCCAAGTACAAGGTCTTGAAGTGAGAATGAACTGCACCTAACAACTTTGAAAACAAGACTGGAAGATAATGAAGAGGGGAGGGTGGAAAGAAGGGACAGGGAGAGGCACTCAGGTGACAGAACACGGAGGCCCTTGTTGGCCACAGGAAGGCACTTACACTGATTTAAAACACATGGGAAGCTGTTGAAAGGCTTCCAATTCATAGGTGATGTGATTTTAAGAGCTGGGGAAGGAAGACCAGCAGGGAAAGACTACTGCAGAAGTTAGAAATTATAATGAGTGGGTGACGGCAGTAGAGACTAAGGGACAGGGGCAGATTCAGAGCTTATCTTAGAATTAGAGCAAAATTTATTGACCGTGTGCACGCACATGCACGTTTAAGCGCTACAGTTTGACTTGACTGTTTATAGAGCATGGGTAGAAAAAGAAGGCAATCTAAGATGAGAAAACTGGAAAGGAATTCATTTTTGGTTACCTGCTGTGGCTAAGGACGTCTTCTACAGAAGACGACACTATTGTCACTCACTCCCATCTTTCTAGGTTAAGTAAACTGCCTGAGTTCTCACTGAAAAAAAAAAAAACAAAACAATTTCAGGATGGGTTTTCTCGGACTCAAAGCCAGGTCCTTTTTAACCTAGTACCTTTCTGGGAGCTATGAGAAAGGTGGGGGTAAGGCATGACAGAAAGGAACGGACAGGAGCCTTTGGAGTTAGCAGACCAGATGTATAAAGGAGAACTGTAGAAAACCGAAATGGTTACAGCCTTAACATCCTCCTGTTCTTCCAGAGCTTCCCCCATGGATGTCCTATAAAAACTTGGTCCACAGAATCTTTCCAGGACCCACCTCCTGAACCCGTTCACACACTCTTACTGCCTTGCCAACTCTTCATCTGCGAGTGCTTTCTGTCCATCTTGGATCTGACACTCTAGAAGAGTCCAGGCTTTCTGAAGCTGCCACATTACCAACAGAATGGGCTCCTCCTCTGCTCCACTCATGTGTCTTCGCTTCACTCCCATTTCCTGCTCCCTGAAGCCTCAACCAGTCCCAGAAAATGGTGAGGCTTCCCAATCCCTCTGATCTATTCAGATATAGACAGATGCTCCCGTCTGCCACAGACCTCAGTTCAGCCTGAGCTCCAGATGTGGTTTGGAGGGCAGCTGGATTTCCTCAGCCAGCTAATGAGGTGATACTTGAGGCTTTTCGCTCTAAATTTCCCAGTCTCCTACAGGAATGTTCTAGTAGCTCATGATGGTCTCACAGTGGCTAAGGAGTTCTGGAACCTCACCCCAGCGCTGTCCCCTGAAGCTTAGCAGCACCCTCCAGTGGAAAACCAGTGACAGACAGCCTTCCACACTCCGCCAATTGTGATGCCAGATGGGCTAGACATCTCTGAGCCATAACAAACAACTTTCTGGGAAGGCCTTAGGCCAAGCTGCCTACCCCACAAGTGTGACCTGTATCCATCCACAAGGGCACCTAGATTAAGAGGAGGCCCTGAATGAAGGAGGATATGACCATGTGGTAACAAAAATGCATAAATACACCAAGTAAATACCGCAATTTTCTATGGACACATCATAGCTTTTCACATTGAAAAGACAGAACAAAGCACAAGGAGAAAAACACAGCTTTTAATGGGTTTCCCTTAGTGGGAAAATAAACAAGAATGATTAGAAATAGACTGAACCATCATAATTTAGAAATAACAGACAGCACTCAATATGGTCCGACCCTATGATAAACATTTTATGTGTTAATTTAAATCTGAAAAACCCCTATAAGAAGTTACTATCAATATTCATATTTTAGAGATGAAGAAATAAAAGAGGTTGTGACAAGTTGACAGGGCCAGTAAATAGTCGAGCCAGAATTAAAACCCAGGCAGTGACTCCAGAATCTATTTCTTAACAATTGTTATATCAGCTCTCTGTATAATATAATTTGCAACTGGATCTCAAATATAAATTTTAAAAAAAAATTCACCAAATAGAGAATATTCATTCTTTTTGAACAGACTCAAAATATTTAGAAAATACCAATTAACCAATTTGGTTTGCCAAAGAAGTCTCAGTAATTTTTTAAAGATTATAAACTTTACTTATAAATATTTAAAAAAAACATTTTTTCAATATAATGTTCATTGAAATAGTGACTGAGTTAAAGTTAAAAGCCTTTAAATATTTGTATTATAAATAAGGAAGGAATGATGCTGTGTCCGTGGAAAACTAAAAAATATTAAAATTCTCTCTAAAAAAATAAAAATATAAATAAGGAAAGTAAAAATAATTTAGAAGTTAGAAGAGGAACAACAAAACTAAAGATAGTAAAAACTAAAAATAATAGAGCCACAAATCTAAAATATAGAAAACAAATAAAAATAGGGATAAACAAAATCACATGCAGTTCCCTTGAAATAGAAAAGCTAACCTAAACTGATCATGAGACAAAAAGGTACAAGTAAATAATATTGTAAATGAAAACTGAACCACTGATGTAAACATACTAGGGTTAAACTTTCCTCATGCCATTTTTATCATCATTTCAATTTCAAAGGGAAAAATATTAATTTAACCATCACATATGATGATGATTAATTTGAGTTATTCAAAGTTTGTTTTTTTCAGATTAAAGATATTATATACACCTAGCTTGCTAAGAGTTCTTTGCTCTCTTATATAAAATTACATCAAATACTGCGTATGCAACTACTGAGATGATCATATGATCTCTCTCCTTTATCCATATTTTTATTTTCCAGTTTTAAACTAATCTTTTTATTCTCTAGATAAAAACAACCTGGTCATTACACATGCTCCTTTTTACTTATCATGGATTGGTTTATTAATACTCATTTGGGAATTTTTGCATCTAGGTTTATAAAGGAAGATGATCTAGTCTATTCATTTTTTATAGTATGCTTTGGCACCAGGATTATGCTAGCTTCATGAATAGTATTGGGTTTTTTTTTCTATTGTCAAGAAGGAGTTGTGTAAAATTATGATTATGTTTCCCTGAATACTTGGTAATGCATTCCTGAGAAATCATCTGGGCCTGGAGCTTTCTTTGTATGCAGATATTTTACTTTGTAGAAGTTATTTTTTTTATTTTTTTTATTTTTATTTTTTAATTTTTATTGGTTGTTCACAACATTACCAAGCTCTTGACATATCATACTTCATACATTAGATTGAAGTGGGTTATGAACCCCCAATTTTACCCCAAATGCAGATTGCAGAATCACGTCAGTTACACATCCACAATTTTACATAATGCCCTATTAGTAATTGTTGTATTCTGCTACCTTACCTATCCCCTACTATCCCCCAGAAGTTATTTTTTTTAATGGAAGAAATTTAAATATGGCAAAAGACCAGAGGTGAGGACAGGCGTGAGATGTGAGGAGTGACTTTCAGTTACATGACAGATGAGATTGACATGGAAGGCTCTCCTCCCACAAAATGGAAATACTGGATAAAACATGAAATTTTCTTTGTAATAAATAGCTAAGCTTTATGGTAAGAATAAAGGAAAATCTCCCAGATGCCAGAAATAAACTTAAATTGTCACCATGGCAGCACAAAACTCCTGATATAAGATTTGGCTATTAAGATTTTAATATCCATGTGGATAAAATTTTATGGCATCAGAAGTTTTTTTTTTTTTTTTGGATCAGAGAGCACTATATAGTACCCTTTTTAAAACAGAGCCATATCAGTAAAATAAGGATAAGGAAAAATTCCCCCCACTAAACCAGAAAATTGGCAAGAAAGCTTGTTATCTGTCCAGGTCTATAAATAAGGGGAAAAGTCTCCTGAGAAAAACCAAAATCCTATACTAGCTGTATAGTGCAAGAATCCAAAACCCAAAAAATTAACTCACAAACTATTTTTAGAATTCCACAAGAGCTAGTACAAACTCCTGATAAAACACTCCTCTGTACAGACAGGTAGTCCAGTACACAATCTAAGATACACTGCACTCCCTGCAAAAAATAAATTCACAGTCAACAATTATCAACCACACAAGGAAACAAACCACCATGAGGGAGAGTCAGCAGATCAAATCATTGGAAGAATTTGCACCTTAATAAGTAGCAGAAATAACAGAACATGATAGAATCTAATATTGAAGAGCATATAATAAAATATAAAGCAGTGAAATTGGAGAAGGAACCAAATGAAACTTCTGAAAATAAAAATTACTGTCATTGAGATTGAAAATTCAATGGATGTTTTAAAGAACAGATTGGACAGAACTAAAGAGAAGGATATAAAAAAAATCGAGGAAATGAGTCATAATGTAGCAAAGAGGAAAAAGAAAAAATAAGGAAGTAACAATATGAAAGAAAGGTAAATGTTTGGAGTATAAAGTGAAAAGATAAAAACAGAATTTTATGAAAGGGAAATTACAGAGAATGGGGAAAGAAAATTTAAAATATAAGAATTATCTAGATTTAATAAAAACTGAAGTCCTGAAGTTGGTGAAGCAAATCAGGCTCCAACCAAGAAAAACAAAATCAAGTCCATGTTTAGTTACTAAATAAAAAACTTCCAGAGTAGGAGGAGGAAGAGACAATCTTAAAATAATCGCAGAGAAAACACAGGTTATCTAAAAGGGAACAACAGTTGTTGATGAGAAGTCTTCTCATAACCTAACAAAAGAAGTCAGAAAAACAACAAAATTACTATCTTCAATGGGTTAATTTAGATACAAAATTCTATGCCTAACTATTAATCAAGAATTAAGAAAATCATTATACATACACTAGAATGGTCAAAATTTAAAAGACTGAGAACACATTATCATGTATAATAAAATAGTTTTTTAAAAAATAAAATATAGTTTTTTTAAAAAAGACACAATACCAAGTCTTGGTGAGTATTTGGAGCAACTAGATAAATATAGTTGTAATTATAATGCACCAATAAATAGTTTTCTAAAAAGACACAATACCAAGTCTTGGTAAATATTTGGAGCAACTAGAACCCTTTGGGACATTGCTGATCAGACTGCTAAGCCACTTTGGAAAACAATTTGACACTTTCCTATAAACATTCATTTATAATGTACTCAGAAATGAAAAGATGTGTCCAAGGAAGACTTATACATGAATGTTCATAGTAACTTCATTCATAATAGCTGAAAACTGGAAACAATACAAACATTGCTACAGCAAGTAAGTACATAAATAAGTTGTGACTACTGAATACCATCCAGTGGTAAAAAGGAACTACCGGTATGTGTAACAAGAGGGATGAATCTTAAAGAAATGATGCCAAATGAAAGAAGCCAGATGCACAAGCTAGGCAAGGTGAGGGGTGAGGCAGTAGGATGAAGGACTGACTATCAAGGGGCTGGAGAAAACTTAACTTTACAAAATTGATTTTTTTTTTTTTTTGGTACCAGGGATTGAACCCAGGGGCACTTAAGCACTGAGCCACATCCCCAGCCCTTTTAGCTTTTTATTTGGGGACAGGTGTCACTAAGTTGCTCAGGGCCTCCCTTGCTAAGTTGCTGAGGACTGAACTTGGGATCCTCCATATCAACCTCCCAAGTCATTGGAATTACAGGTGGATACCACCATGCCTGGCTAAAAATGTTGTGTATCTTGATTGTGGTGTTGGTTACACAATTATACACATTTGTCAAAAGTCATCAAATTATCCACTTACAATTTGAGAGCTTTGTGTTTCTTGCATGTAAATTATCATAAAAAGATGATCTGTGAGATATCTAATTAATATTTATGTTCATTAAAGTACTTACATGCTAAGTGACACCACTTTTTTAAAAAAAGAATTAAAGTACAATACATAGATTCTCAAAGACCAAATGAAGTTCCTACTTACACACTATGCCTAAAAAAAAAAAAAAAACTATTTAAAAATATAAAGAAAAGTCCAACACAGAGGAGTGGGAAACTAGAAGCAAATAAGTAAGGATCAGTAAACAAGTCCAATCTAAACAAACACTTATTATTTAACAAAATGTCTAACTTGGGTGTGTCTAAAAACAAGTGGGGACTGGAGTTGTGGCTCAGTGGTACAGCATTTGCCTGGCATGCATGAGATCCTGGGTTCGATCCTCAGCACCGCATATAAATAAATACAATAAAAAATCCATTGACAACTAAAAAAAAAATTTTTTTAAAGTGGATCTAACATATCAGTTAACTATGCTATAGAGAGCAGAAGGAAGATGATCCATCATATACCCCAAGACTCATATTACGCAGACACATGGAAACCGCAGTTAACTTTAAGTCAACCAAATTAAAGGTAATCACACAAGGGGCTGGGGAGAGAATGTAAAGAGAACTCAAGAGGAGAAAAAGAGGGGGAAAGGATCAATAAAAATCAGTTAATGGAAAACACAAAATAAGATCATAGAAATAAGCCCAAATGTATAAATAATCACAATAAAGGAATGGGATTAAACTAACAATAAAAAAATAGTTTGAAAATAAAGGGAAAATATTATGAGAAAAGCAAACAAATTTGGAATAGCATTTTTAATACCAAGTAAAACAGGTTTAAAGGCAAAAAATAGTATTAGAGATAAAGATGGCTACATATTTAACAATAAAATAATGCACTAGGAAGATAAAACAATCCTGAGCCAGTATATACCTACCAACTTGGCCTTGCACATAAAATCGACTTGAGTTACAAGGAAAAATTAGCAAAACCAAACCTACAATGGGAAATTTTTAATACAACTTATTTAAAAACTGATCGATCAATCAAACAATAATGAAGAGAAATATGCTTGTGCTACATAAGAAATTTGAGCTCATGGACATGTATAGAACTCAACATGCAAAAATTAGAGGTTTTTCCCAAGTAAATATGGCATTTATAAAAATTCATTTTCCTTTAAAAAATATGTATTGAGCACCCTCTGCATGCCAGGGAACCTTCTATATGATGTTCTGGGGAAATACAGTCATGAAAACTAAGCCTCTGCCCTCATGGAGTCTGTTTAGTGGAGAAGGTAGAACTTGGATTGATAGATTCAAGCATCTCTTGCATCGAGCAGTAAGGAATTATACAAAGAAAAATAAAGCAGGGTAATAGGACGGTCATGTGGGGAGCTAGGCTAGACTGGCTGTGAGAGAAGGACTGAACTTGGGCACTGCTCTGAGGAGGTGACTGAGCCAAGAGCCTTATGAAGTGAAGGCAGAAGCCATGCAAGGATCTGGGGTCAGAGGGGCCAGCAAAGGCAGTGGCTCTGTAGAGGGAGTCTGCCTGGCAAGTAAGAAACTACAGAATCCAATAAACTAAAGGTGAAATGAGTGAGATGTCAGAAAGGGGCACTGAAAACCTGCCTTTCACTTTTTTTTTTTTTTTTTGGGTGGTGGTGGTGGGGCAGGGGAGGTACCAGGCATTGAACTCAGTGGCACTCAACCACTGAGCCACATCCCCAGGCCTATTATGTATTTTATTTAGAGACAGAATCTCATTGAGTTGCTTAGCACCTCACTTTTTGCTGAGGCTGGCTTTGAACTCATGATCCTCCTGCCTCAGCCTCCAGAGCCACTGGAATTACAGGTATGTGCCATGCACCCAGCTCTGCCTTTCACTTTTAAAGGATGCTTCAGACAGCTCTGGAGAGAGTATCAGAGAGACCAGTTAGTGACTTGAGCTGGTGCAGTAGGGTTAGAAGGGGATGAGTTTGAGCCAAATTAAAAATTATCTTGAAAGTAAAACCAAAAGATTCTGTGGAGGCATTGGATGGACTTTGGGGGGTATGAAAGAAGTCCAGGATGACTCCAAGCATTTTAACCAAACAACGGAGAAAATGATGGCCCTGTACAGAGATGAAGAACACTGGAGGAGACACTGAGAGAAAGGAGGAGGTGATAAATGTGAGCATCAGATGCCCCGCAGAGACTCAACCCAGGAGAAGGTTGCTGCTGCCCACTTCTGTGTGGGTATTGCCTCTCTGGGCTTTCTGGGTATTTCCCAATGAAATTTCCCAAAACTGTCATGGAAAAGAAAACAGTCCAACTGCTTCCTTCATCACAGATCTCACTGTGCCCTCACGAATTCTACCCACCTAACAGACCTTTCCAAGCAAAAGTAAGTGAATGTTTAGTGAATGCCAATTACACCAAGTCCTTTCGCAAATACAACCTCATTTAAACACGAGTATCTCCCTTCATGGAAAGAGTTAAGTGGTGGGTGAGATGATTGGGCACATCCATTCTCAACTCCACTTCCAGTGGGATCAAACTGGTCATTTGAAATGGCGATGAGGGAGCAGGGACACAATGGAAATTGGCAAATGCTACCAACAGAACATGGTGTCCTCCTCTTCCCATCCCCAGGCCCACAGCCAGTGACTGAACAGTTAATTTGGCTCAAACCAAATAATTTTTAATTTGGCACACACCACTGATTCTATCCTGTTTTAGTCAACTTTATTTTTTCTCCCTGCTGTGACTAAAAGACCCAACCAGAACAACTTTAGAGGAGGGAAAGTTTATTTGGGGGCTCACGGTTTTAGAAGTCTCAATCTAGAGGCAGCAAACTCCATTCCCTGGAACTCAAGGTGAGGCTGAACATGATGGCAGAAGAGTGTGGCAGAGGGAAGCAGCTCACATGGTGACCAGAAAACAGAGAAAAACTACAGAAGCCAATAAACTAAAGATAAAATTAGTGAGATGTCAGAAAGATCTCTCTCCAGATACAAAGTATATACCCCATAGCCACACCCGCAATCAGCCACTTCCTCCAGCCACATCGGACCTGCCTCCAGGTACCACCGGATTAATCCCATCAGGGATTAAATAACTGATTAGGTTAAGTCTGTAACCCAATCATTTCTCCTCAAAACCTTCGTGCACTCTCATGTGAGCTTTTGGGAGACACCATATAAACTATAACATATCCTTATTTTATGCTGAGGTTCCAAGAGTCAAGGGACCTGCCATTTACAGAGCCAGGACACAGGTATCTTGACCCTATATCAACAATTTCCCCTGTGGTGCATTCTTCATATTCTTCACTAAATGTTTTACACACATTTTCTCTTCGAATCCTACAACAACTCTATGAAGGAAATATAATCATTATTCTCTTTATGAAGTTTTAAGAAGTTAGTAACTTACTAATAATCAAATGTTGATCTATGTGATATTAGAATTCAGTCACTCAACACCTATAACATCCCAACTCCACCAAATTTCATTCTGCCAAAATAAATCAAATTCAGTATTAATTTTCATCCTAATGCAGAAGTAATAAAGGGAGTGAAGTTATCAAAGGAGCAGCAGGTACAATAAATATTTTTTAAAAAGAATGTCCATATTTAAAAGAATGACATTTTTCCAATATTCCAGGAGAATTTCTTGGGAGAGGTGAAGTTGTGGGAGCTGTTTTCATTATAGATGAGGACGTGTCCTGAACAGAAGGGACATTCCAATTCAGGGTGTGGCTGGAAGAAAACTTCAAGGCGTAAGTGTGATGATCTGAGCAAGAAGGTGGAGCAAATGTGCACCTACGAAGAACAGGGAAGACCCTCTTGGGAACATGAAAACAATAGAAATGAGGTTTTCTGTGTGCTCTGGCAAAAGGCTTTGAAGTGAAAATAACAAACCAACAAAAAGCAAAACAGATTTCACTTTGAATCTCTGAAATTGATATTCTAGATAGTACAACATCTTTTTAGAGTTTTATCCTCTCTTGCTTAATATATTTTCTTGACCTTTTATATATATTTTTTATATATATATATACACACACACACGTGTATACACACTGCATACATATAATAAGTAGCATCCCACATATTTATCTCCCATCACCCATGGGTCTCATTTAACTTCCCTGTCAAATCTTGGCAGGAGCAGCCAAGGTTGACCTAAAGCACTCTGGGGCAGGGTGCCTTCCAGCCTGGGAACTTCAAGGAATCCCTCCCACCTGCTGGAAAACAGTGCTTAAACGAAAGTTCTCAGAGATGTGGTGCTAATGGAAAAATTCCTCCAATTAGTGTGTTTGAAGTTTCCAAGAAAGAAACCCCAGGTTACAAAAAGTCAAAATATTTTGAACTCACACACAGAATTCCTAGCTCCTATATAATTTTCCCCATTTCATAATTAAATATCTCAACATACCCCCCAAAAAAAGATCAAATAGAGCTTTACTAAATGTCATGATTTAAAAGTAAAAACCACAGATTTTTTTTTAATGAAAATTATTTAACAGGCTTAAATAGCACTGCACGCGTACTTAGTCTCTCACCCTATAATGACCAGAGAGAACAATGGAATCACAGCTTGAAGTACATGAAACTCCTGGATGCAAACTTTTTTTTTTTTTTTTAATCAGAAACAGAAAAACAGTCTCTTGTAAAAGAGTTTTGGTTCTTTAATGTTAATTGCCAAATGATCTGCTATGGGTTCAACTGTGTCCTCCAAAAATCCCTATGTTGAAAACTATCCCCTTGCACCTCAGAATGTGACCTTATTTGGAAATAGGATCATTACAGATGTAATTAGTTAAAAAGAGGTAACACTAAAGTATGGTGGCCCACTAATCCAGTATGACTAGTGTTCTCACTGAAAAGGGAAATTCTGAGTAGACTCCTGGGAGCCAGTGGAAACCACTGACAGATGGGATGCAGTTGGAAAAATTAGGTTACCCTTGGGAATCTCTCTTCCCTGACCCCTCCACACCCCCACACTTCCCAGATGCCATGAGAAGATCAGTTTTCTCCATCACACCCTTCTGCCATGATGTTCTCCTCACCTCATACCCAGAGCAATGGAACCAGTCAACCATGGACCGAAACCTCTGAAACCACGTATCAAAATAAACCTTACCTCCTCCAAGTTGTTTGTATCAGGTATTTTGGTTACAGCAACAAAAAGCTGATTAACACATTGGCTCAACAAAAATCCCAATCCTGGATGAACCTGTGGTCAACTTCAGCAGTCACTCCCAGTGGTCAGGGCTTCTGGAGAAAACCACCCAGGTGGGCAGCATTCAGGCACTACAAATCCAGCAAGTGATTGGTAGAGTCAGACTCCCCACCCAGCATCACATTCAGGAGCCTGTTTTTACCTACTGTGTTACATCTCATGAAAAACATACTGTACTCATAAGCCTCATTTTCTTATCCATTTTTCAGCTTCTGCCACAGCCCCAATGAAACGGGAGGATCTTTTTAGCTTACTACTGTTTAGCCTTTCTTTTCAGTAATCTTATAAACGGACAGATTGACAACTTACTTAAAACTAACAATTTAAGATTTCTAAACACCGTTCATTCGTGTTCCCACTTTTATTTTCCTGGACTCTCCTTTCTAGAATCCTTTATGCACTTCCCTTCTTCCGTCTTAACTGTTCATATCCGCCATAGCTCTATCCTGTCTCTTTTCTCAGTCTACACACGCTCCTTGGATGATCTCATTTCTTCCAGTGGTTTTGACTGTCATCTATACAAGTTCCAAGTGGACAGAACAGCCACTTGGCGCTACTCTACTAACACTGACAGCTGGAAATGCCGAGGAGTGACACCTGGAGACAGGCCACCCAAACAGATCCACACAGGGAAACACTTACTTTGATAAATTCACCATCATCCACCAGAAGCTGGCTCCCAGACTTACAAACTAAGAAACTTGAACATGACATTGTTACAGTATTTTAAACAGCAGAGACTGACGTATACAACTGGTTTGCCAAAACATGAGTTACCAATAAGGAATATAACTGTCTGGTGAACCTGAGGTGTCATTCTGACCACAGCCTTCTCCCCCTATAAGGAAAGTACATGAAGTTAAATTGTCAGAAGGCTGTTTAGTGAGGGTACAACCAGAACGAGGACAGTTTATTGTAGGATGCTCATACATAATGACATCATTACATATTTATAAGGATAAACAGTCCATTGCCACAGTAGAATCCTGCTGATGGGTGGACAGGTTATTCAAGAGCAGAATAAATTAACACTTTAAACCCTTGTTATAACTTGGATGCATACTGCTCAAGTATGTCTGTAATTCTCCATTGCTGACCCACTTTTTTTGGGGGGCGGGGTGATGTTTATTTTGGACAATATATAAGTAACTTACTTACAAGAATCACTAGCCTAGGAGTAACATTGTCTTAAATTTTGTATATTTCTTCTCTTTGATTATATGCTAATTTCTTATTTTAACCTCCAAAACATAATCATCTTTCTCTCTTTTCCATGTTCTTAAGACCAAATCCACGGGCTGGGGATGAGGCTCAAGCGGTAGCGCGCTCTCCTCGCATGCGTGCAGCCCGGGTTCGATCCTCAGCACCACATACAAAGATGTTGTGTCTGCCGAAAACTAAAAAGTAAATATTAAAAAATTCTCTCTCTCTCATCTCTCTTAAAAAAAAAAAAAAACACAAATCCAGTCCACTGGACTTTCTCAATGACTCAAATCTATTCTCTTCTCCCTATGTCTGGATCTCCTAATATCTCCTCTCCGAATTGTTGAGGTGGCCTCAGGTTTCATCTCCCAGAAAGACTTTCTTGCTCCAATTGAACCAAGAGAGAGATCTAAAATGAAAACCCAGTCACTTCATTCCTTGCCGATAGTCCTTCCAAGTTCCTGATAGTTTGCAGGGGGAATCCAACTCCTTAAGTTTTGATTGAACTGCTTCCATTCATGCACACCCATCAAGTGTCAATCTAGACCATGCATTTTCCAGAAAACCTCTGCTGACTATCCCCACCTGGAATCAGGCGCTCTGGGCTCCCCCCAGCACCCAGTGCTTCCTTCCACAATAAACGTATTGTGGTATATTACACTATCATTTCTCCTTCTCTCCTTTTCACAGACTGTCAACTTCTTGAAGCTTTGTCTAGTTGTCTTGGAATCAAGGGCTCCTCACATAGTCCTTGAGTGAGTGAATGAATCAATACCGGCTTCTCTTTGGGTTCTTATATCTTGCTGGTCTGCCACTTGTAAGGCAGTGGTCTGGGACTCAAGGGAATGGTGTAGCAAATACATTTCTCAAACATTCAGTGGATCAGAATGGGGACACAGTTGAACTGGTTTGAGTTGTCCTTTCCCTGTATGCTGATTAATGGCCAACTCATTAAGTAGATTTTTTAAATTTTTCTTCATCTTATTATGTAAATACTGTGCTACTTTCCTTGACAATGGGCTTCTCTCTTTCAATCTTTATACACAAATGTGAGTTATTAAATAAATTTGAGCAAAACCATTAAGTAGTACTTTTAAAGGACTTTCACATATATTGTTTCATTTAATCATGGAGGGAGAGTTGATATTATTGCACCTTATGCTTGACATGAGATCATTTTAAATTTTCTCCTATTCTCCATAGAGATGGCGATTATCAGAAAAAACAAAATCAAGGTTGAGAATTCCTGCAGACTTTCGAGAACCACCTATGGTGTGGGTCCTTGGCATCAATATCCTTGGAAATTATTATGCATCCCTTCCATTATCAAGTTAAAATTGAAAAGAGACAGTCTGCCTTACAGCATGCAGCTGACACATTCCAGATGAATATAAATCTCCCCTAAAATCACTATCCAAAAACCGGGCATTATCAGGATCACAATGATCTCCCATTGCATATTCAAGCCTGGTTGGGAGCTATATTATCACCAAAAAAGGCCTAACTAGAAAATTGTTATGTTTTCAGTTTTATTCTTCTGATTGTCGTGATTTAAATAGGAAATTGGACATGCCCAGCCGGGTGGCACAGGCCTATAATCCCAGCAACTCACAAGGCTGAGGCAGGAGGATCCCAAGTTCAAGGCCAGCCTGGGCAACTTTGAGACCCTATCTCAAAAATAAAAAGAGCTAGGGATGTGGTTCAGTGGTAGACTGAGTACCTGGCATGCATGACATTCTGGTGGTTCAATCCACAGTAACCAAAAAAAAAAAAAAAAAAAAAAAACACTTAAACCAGGCTGGGGGATTAACACAGCAGTAGAGAACTTGCATAGCCTGCAGGAAGCCCTGGATTCAATCCCCAGCATGGCAAAAAACAAACAATAAACAAAATCATTTGAAAAAAATAAACATGAACAAAGCCAAATTAAAATAAAATTAAAAGGCTGTTCCTCAATTTATAAATATACAAACAGAAAATAAACTATCTTTATTCTGTGGGAGCTACAGAAGATGCTGTCAAAGAGGAAACATCCCCAACAAATTTTAAAAATATCCGATTTACCAAAATTGAGTCCGAGTCTTTATACTTTGGGAGAAAGTTTTTTGATTATACATAGCAAAGTCTCTCTGTGTATCCACAGAAGACATCAAGTGACAGGATCCATTCTCTCAGGTCAAAATATTTTATCATCCTGAGAAACATAAGTTATCATTGTCCTACCAAATCTCTTAAACTCTAATGCAGTTTTCCAGTTTGATTTCTCTTAGACCTAACAGACCAACCCTTTCTCATGAAAGCCCTTCTAGGATGTGCTAGTGGCAAAGGGAGACTAACAGCTTCTTGGCCGTTTCCTATACATACTAAAACGGAAATCATTTCAATTCAAAGTTCAACTCGTATAAATGTGTATAAGTTTAAGATCTGCACGTGCAATATTTTCCTTAATAAAAAATCAATATATTCACTATGGTTTCAAGGGATTTTGCTGTTGCTCAGGAGAATACTCTTAAAAAAAAAAAAAAAACTTATTAAAAAAGTCCTGGAGTGTTTTCTTAACACTATGTAGGTCCTGGCAAACCATACAAAGTCATTGAGGGTTCTTGGGTTTTATTAAAAATAAAACTCAAACACAGACACATGCAATGCTGACATTTATCTCAATGAATTTCCTTGCTAATTTTGATGTGGTTTTTTTTCCAATCAATTTCTTTTTAGAATATTATTACAAAATCATGGACTTTGATAAAATTAGTACATTGCTAGGTTATTATCACTGGAAAAACAGTGGTCTGGCAAGGTTAAATGATTTGCTTAAATGACAAGAATACGGAGAAGTACACAAGTTTTCCATTCCAAATTGGATGTTCTTTCTACTACATTCCATTTGCATTTTGAAAAATACTGGTTGAATAATTTATCAAAACTAGGTTCAATTTTAGCCTCATGAATAAAGCAACCATTCCAGTAGTTGGACACAGTAATATGGTTACAAATATTTTCAATTTCTCTTCTCCCATTCTCTTGAATTCCCTCCACGCGGGCTTTCATTACCATCCCTCCGCTGGAGCTGCTCTTGTTAAGACATCAATGACTTCCACATTGCTAAATTGACTAACCAATTCCCAGTCCTCCTCTTAACTTCCCAATTAGTCCTTCCTTGAAACACTTTCTTCTCGTCCTCTGGGATAATGCATTCTTTCCCTGCCTCCCTAACTGTAATTTCCCTGGCTGCTCTGCCCGTTCATCCTCACCTCTCCTAAGCTTGAGATTGTCTAAGAACTGGCTCCTCAAACCCTCTCGCTTTTCCACCAATAGTTGATTCATGGTCTCCTCTGGTCTGAAGGCCCTAAATGCCATCTACATGTATGCCTTGGGGTCCTAAATTTATCTCTCTCACCCACACCTCTCCCCTTAAATTATAATCTCATATATCCAACTGACTTCTTCCATCTCCAATGGATATTAAAAGGCATCTCAAACTAAACATTTTTAAAAATTAAACTCTCATTCCCCCCCAACCATTCTGAAACCTGCTTCTCCTTCTCCATCTCAGGATATGGTCATGTTGTGCTTCTATTCCCTCAAGACAAATTCTCAGAACCAGTCTTGACTTCCGTCTTTTCCTCACACCCCTCAATCAGTTCATCATCAGACCCTTCTGGTTTCTGCCTTAAGATATGAACAAACTTCAACTATTTCTCAAAACCTCCACAGCTACCAACTTCCCGCACAGTCTACCATCATCTTCTGCCTGAACTTAACAGAGAAGTCAACAGTCATCTGCTTATTCTCCATGTTTCTGCCCTGGCTTTGCTTTAGGCTAGTCTCCAACAACAGGATGATTATGTGGGTGCCTAAGGCGGATCATGTCGCTGCTCTGTTCAAAACCCTAGAGTGGCTCCCAACTCCCGCATGATGCCGGTCAAGGCTACAGTGGCCCCATCATATGCCTGACCTCACCTCCTAACTCCTTGCTCTCTCACTGCCTTGTGACATTCTGGGATTATGGTTGTTCTTTGAACATGTCATGATCCTCTTGCCAGGAGAGCTTTTCATCTGCCTATAACTGCCTTTTCTCAGATATCTTCATTGCTCCCTCTTGCACCTCCAAGTCTTTGTTCCAATGTGATCTTCTCATTTGGGAGCTTCCCCAACCACCATGTTTAAAATTCCAACACTCTCGATCCACCTCAAACTCCCCATAATGCTTTTTCTTTGTTTCCTCCATAGTGATTACCACCGTCAAAACAAATCAGATGTATTGTGATTATTTTCTTTATTGCCTGTGTCCCTCTGTCTCCAACAAAATGCAAACTCCATGAGCACTTCAGCTATTGTCTGTTTTATTCCCTTTGGCATCCCCAGTGCCTAAAGCAATAAGTGGGTGAAAAACGAATGAATGAACAAATGAATGAAGGAATGCAAGCCAGGTAAGAAACCCTGAGAAGAAAGTGGAGACTTAACTGAGAAAGAAGAACTTTTCTTTCTGTAAACTCCTCAAAACTCTCTCCCTCTGTCTGGTACCTACCTTACAGAGAGAGGGTAAGTAAGAGACTGAGTGATAAAGGGAACTATAGTCAAGAAACACCATCAGCCCTCCCCAAATTGTGTTCTGAGGAAGACAAGACATTTGGAATGCTGAAAAAAATTAACCTATGAGAATCCAAAAGTCTGATAACATGTTGGTGAGGATGTGAAGAAATTGGAACTCTCAGACACTGCTGGTAAGAGTATTGCAGCCACTTTAGACAACAGTTTGGCAGCTCCTCAAACAAATAAACACAGTTACCATGGCCTAGCAGTTCTACTTCCAGATACACACCCAAAAGAAATGGAAACACGTCCACACAGAAATTTGTACATGAATATTTATAGAGGCATTATTCATAATAAGTGGGAACAACTCAAATATCTATCTTGGACTAATAGATAAACAAAATATGATCTATTATACAATGGAATATCATTTGGCCATAAAAAGGAATCAAGTACTGACACAGGCTACAACACGAACAAACCTTGGAAGCCTTATGCTAAAGTAAAGAAGCCAGTCACAAAAAGACCACAGGTTACATGATTCTACTCATCAAAGTCCAAACAGGAAAATCTAGAGAGACAGAAAAGCAGATTAGTGGTTGCTTAGGGCTGGGCAGGGTTGATGGGAGGCTAGCAGGCTGATCACTAAAGGTATGAAAGGTATGAATTTCTTTCTGAGGTGATGAAAATGTTCTAAAAGTTGCACCAATCCATGAATGAGCAGAAATCACAGAATTGTAGGTGTTAAGTGGATGAATTGTATGGTAAGGGGATTACATCAAAAAAAAAAAGTTACAAATTAATACATTAAATGTGATTATGAGAACCTCATTAACATTGAAATGTTGACTTCCTTTTCCTTGACCCCTGGTCATCTCAGTATCTCTCTCTGCTCCTCATAGGCTGATGGTGCCCCTGGTTCTCCACCAGGCCTCCCTGCACGCGCGTGCGTGCGTGTGTGCGTACACACACACACACACACACACACACACACACCCTCCCTGCCTGGCTTTATCCCCTTGCTATTAAAGGTCAGACATTCTTCCTCCTCTGTGTTGCTCTTGTATTTTAAGTGTACCCCCACCTACAAACACCCCACACTAGAATGCAGAACTCCATGGCCATAATCTGTGAAAGCCTAAAGTCTTTGTCAAAAGCCTTAGACTACTTCCCAGAACTTCATTATTTCATCTAGCCAAATGTCACAGTATGTGCCAACAGCCTATAAGCACTGAAGCTCGTTACCATAACCATAATATTAAATTCTATACATTAATTAATTTCCATGTCAGTTGTATCACCCAACCATACAAATATGTTAGGAACAATGAAAAACAACTACATATAAAACAAAATATCACAAAACATCACAATGAGAAGGGAACTTGGTTCGAATCCCATTCTCCCACTTTAGCACTGAAGAAACAGATTCAAAATGTACATTGACTTTTCTAATATCACTCAGTAAAACAGACAATCCCCGTCTATAGTCAAGGCCTTCCTGTCATTCCAACCTGATCACCAATGATAAGAGAATCAAAACTGAACAGCTACACACACACACACACACACACACACACACCCCTACAAAGAAAAAAATCATGCAAAGATAATCCAATTTACTAAAGTGAATACTAAATGGTGAATAATGTTTTAACTTTATCTTCAAAAATATTTTAAATAGTGTTAGATAAGATAAACTCTTGATCACTCCCCTCTACTTTGAATCACAGTGGAAACAGAATCCATCATTTTGTTGAATTATCTATACAATCAATTTCATGAAGCCAATTTAAATAAATGATTTTCTCATAATTTAATTCAAAAAGTTCTAGTTTATTAGTCAGTTATTAGCATGCCAAGTCTCCAACTTTGAACTGTGATTGCTAAACTATAGATCAACTATAGTGATATGTAAACTTTCCCATTTGATGACAATAGGAGAACAGCCCACAGCAATAGAATGTGTTATAAGAATTTTGCATAGCACTTTGAGAGCTCATGATAGTCCACTTTCCATTTATGACTTGAAGCAAATTTTGGATTTTGTTTCCTACAACATAATTTCGTAAGAGTTTTTTTTTTTTTTTTTTTTTGGAGAAAAGCAAATGATGATGTTATTTAGAGAAAACAGTTATTAGCCAACTTCAGATTCACCCCTGTTGAAGAAATGTATTTAAGTTATTCCAAAATAACAAAAGCCTAGAACTACATCATAACTGGTATCTTGACATTTTATAAATGGAAGAATCATAACAGTAAACACAACAAATGACTATCAAATTCTTTATTCAAATATAAAAATCTTTAATAAATATAGAAATTACTAAGATATGTGTATATCCCAGGAGAGTAGATGTTACTGTTTTCATCATTTAAAGAACATGAAAATCCAAGAAAATTCTTTTGCTCTCTAAATATCTGCCAGTGCTTTTTAAATAGTTGAAATCTACCACATTCAATACCTAAAAATAATCTGAACTCATAAATGTTTGCCATATGCACAAAGAAAGAATTTAAGATCGTCAACATCATGCTCTCACTGTGAAGAGGCTGTATCAGTCTTTCAGTGAAGTGACTTTCAAAAGCAGGAAAAATGTGGGAGAACAGTGGGGGAGGACATTTAAGAAATTGGCTGTTCTGTTTCTTTAACTGGGCAGCTAATGAAACTCAGGTGGACACTAGAAAGCAAGCCCCAGGACTCCCCCTGTAATGTTACCCTCAGCAATGACAATGAGGGCTCCTATAAGCCTCACCGAGAGGTGCTACTTTAAAGAGAAACTGAAAAAAGTAAACAGGATCACATTGCAGTGGAGCAGCCGAAACTCATAGCTTTAGGGCACAAAATAAAGTTATTTTGCTTCAACTACCTTTAAAGAGCACAGACATACCAAATTACATTTCTACTGCATGAGACGTGGACATAATGTTTACACACATCCATGAATCTAACTAAATGACTTGGTGCAAAGATGAATAGGTGGAGTTAGAAAATGAATGGCTTCTCTCTTTTATTCTCATGTCTCCAGTTCCTCTAGAAGTTCTGACTTACAGGCTTCCTCATGTGGCACACATCAGGGGTTTTTCCCTCCCTTATGTGAGAGTTGTTCAACCTGGATGTGCACTCTTCACATTTAGTGAGCACTGCTGCTCAGTATCCACGGCTTCCTTGACAATTACACATTCTGTAGCTTTAAAGTACAAACTCTGATTTGGATGTTGCAGCAGACTCTTGGTACTGGTTTTCCCAAGTCCACATTTCCAGGTTGAAGCTCCTTAAACAGGTCATCTACTCAATGGCTGAGACCTAAGGAGGAATTAGAGCGCAAACCCAGATGCAAGATGCAATTCTTTGTTACAAGTGTACTCAGACATATTAAAAAAAAAAAGTGTTGAAACTTTCTAACAAAAAAACAATTTCATAGCAGAAGGAAAAATAAAATCATGAGACATACAAATATAAAAAATAAATATGTCCCTTACCTGGATCATGGAAAGGCACCAAAGCAAAGTTGAAGAGAGGTCTCTTAGGTCTTTTCAAAGACGTCTCCAAAATTTTGGAAGCCCCTTCAATGACCTGAACTAAGTCATCATACATGGAACCAGTCACATCAAATACAAAAGCCAAGGTGGAAGCCCCCTCGGGAATTTCCTCCTCCCTGACCTCCGACTGGGGGCTGGCATCCTGAGCTAGGGAAGAATAAAGAAGAGCAAGCAGGAAAACTGTGTGGACAACTTCCCGGGAAATCATTTTTTTTTTTCTTTCCTGAGTGCCTACTAAGCCCTGTGCTTAGTCCTCCTCAACAACAGCAAAGGTTTTCCTCCCAGAGAAACTCAGACTCTTGCGATCGCTCAAGAAGCAAAAAAAGTTTGGAGCCGAGAATCAGAAGGGGGCAGGCTCCAAACCCGACTCCCTCCGCCAGGGATGCAGCCGCTTTTGTCCCGACGCGGTGTCCTCCTGGGCGGCTATCTGCCGGCGGAGCCCGGGCGGCGTGCGACACGATGCGGGCAGCGCACGGGGTCCAAGCCCCGGGGGCAGCTCTGAGCCTGCGGCGCCCGCCAAGTCCCGCCGCCGCTGCTCCCTCGGCTGGGCCGAAGACGAGCTCCCCGCTCTGCACTGCTCCCGGCTCTCGGCGAGGAGGGGCAGCCCGGCGCGGCCTCGCCTCCTGATTGGCCAGTTGCCGCCCCCCGGCCGCCGCTCGGGAGCCCCCACCCTCGAGGGCGACTTTTCCCCCCACTGATTCTGGGGTCAATTCAGTACCCGGGGAGCGCTTGCAGCACCCACGCTGCTGCTAACCTACCAGAACCCCAGGGTGAACAATGGCTTTCGAGACCGTGTGGCAAAGACCCAGACTGAGGACACGGCACCAAGTAGCACAAAGGGAATTGTGTTTTTCTAATGTGGACAACGCTGCTTCAGACACTGCTTTCCCAATTCCCCCGCAGAAGCCAAGACGTCCCAGCCCAGCCTCCTGTCCCTTAGCCCACAGCGCGGCACAGCCAGGAGGGGGAGCTGGAAAGCTCACTCAGCTGGGCTGCACCCCACCAAGGCTGTCCCGCACCCCACCAACGCTGTCCCACCTCCCTGGGGACCGAGAAACTACCGGGAAGGGCCGGAGGAGAGCTGGAGAGGCAAGAAGTAGGAGGGACAGGAAAAGGACTGTTGGGGGTTCTGAAGGAGACAGCAAGGACGGCGGGGCAGGGGGTCACTGTACTTAGGAACAACTAGAGGACACGAAAGTGGATTATCAACAGAGGATGAAGTTGAGTAGAAAAGATAAAGGGGACTGAGGGGTGCGGAAAAAAGAATGAGACGCATCGAGTCCATATTACAGAGAAATCTGATTTTTTTTTTTCACATTATCAAGATTCACGTTTGCTGAGCGGTTTGAATCCTCTTCATAGCATGGTGAGGCAGAATAATATTCCCACTTCTCATTTCCTTCCATAGAACCACCATATTTCAGGTCTCAGCCAAAGATCCACTGGAAAAATGTTCCCCTCTATGGTTCTCCCTCCCCCCCCCAATAAATAAGGAAACCTGACCCTGGAAAACATTAGGATTTTTTTCTGTATTGTAATTATTATATACATTATAATTCTAATGACAGATTTAACAGGGTAAGCAAAGAAAGTCAACCATGGGTAAGGATTCTTTGCTTCATTTTAATAAAAGTGTATTTCTTTCGTCAAAAAGGAGTTGTTGTCGATCTGGGCACACAAAGACCGACAATCGGGCATCTTGATCTATGTTTGAATGTCTATTAGACCACCCATCCTTCACGCATGCAGCCTGAGGAAGAGTCAGCTTTTTATAGTCTACGACTGTCTTCCCTTTCAGACCCAGGGGCCATGGGACCTAAGTTTATGATACCTATAAGTCATGTCACTTAAAGGAAGCAGACAGGCCATTTGGGTTGAGTGGGAATTTGAGAGGAGAGAGGGAATGTACTTCCTTTCCAAGTAGTATTTAGAGAATGCTATTTGAGTAGTCCATTCCTTTGTTTATTTAAAAAGGATTTCATTCTAAGTCATAGATTACTGAGCTATTCCAGGTGCTCAAGGGAGGTGGTAAAGCCCAGTGATTAAGAGTTCTGGATCAGATAGCCTGGGTTCAAGCCCAGCTGTGACTTAGTAACTGTGACCTTCAGAAAGTTATCTAACTTCTTCGTACCTTCTTTTATTTGCTTGTAACTGGAAATAGTGATTAAATGATGTATAAATGTTCCATATGCACTTGAAAAGAATATTATTGAGTGGTCTGTCCTATAAATGTCAATTAGGTCAAGAAGTTTAATAGTGTTGCTCAACTCTACTAAATCCTTACTAATTTCTGCCTGCTTGTGATCAATTATTGAGAGTGGCTACAATTGTGGATTTGTCTTTTTACAGTTCTGTGAGTTTTTGTTTTCATGTATTTTGAATCTATGTAATTAGAGGTAAATATAGTTAGGATTATGTCCTCTTGACAAATCAACATCTTTATCACTATGAAGTTACCTTCATTATCCCTGATAAAGTATATTTTCAGAATAAATACTATTATTTATTCTGAAAATATACTTTATTAATATAGCCACTCATTTCCCTTTGTATAGTGTTAATATAGTATATGGTTTTCTATCCTTTTACTGTAAACCCACTTGTATCTTTATATGTAAAATTTATCTCCTGTAGTCAAACAATCGAGTCTTGCTTTAATTCAGTCTTACAATGTCTGCCTTTTAATAAATGTGTTTAGCCCCTTTAGACGCAATGTAGTAATATGGTTGGATTTAAATCAATCATCTTGCAGTTTGTTTTCTATTTGTCCAAATGTTCTTTATTTCTTCTATTTTTCTGCCTTCTTTTAAATTGTTTCTTTTTTTCCATTTTATCTTCATTGCTAGCTTACCACTACTGTGTTAATGATTGCTTTAGGGTTTATGGCATATATCTTTAATTTATTACAGGTTTCCTTCAAATAATATACCACTTCATATGTAAGAACTTTAGACTAGGCCTGGGGATGTAGCTCATTGGTACAACACTTGCCTAGCATATACAAGGTACTGGATTCTATTCTGAGTACCACAAAGCAAAATCAAAACCAGTTTACACTACTAGACTTACTTCCATTTCTCCTCACCTGTTTTTTTGCCATTATTACCAGCTATTTTACATTACTGCCTTTTAAGCCCCACACTCCATAGTTCTTTTTTTGTTTGCTTAAGTAGTCATTTTAAAAGATACCTAAATCAATAATAAAATAATGTATGTACCCTTGTAGCTACCATCACTGATGCTGTTCATTCCTTGTATAGATCATATCTCCATGGGATACTGTCTCCTTCTCCCTTAAGGACTCACATTACTAGCTTCTGCAGTTCAGTTCTACTGGGGATGAATTCTTCCAGTGTTAAATATTTGAAAAAGTCTTTATTTCGCCTTTGTTTTTGAAAGGTTTGGTTGGGTGGACTAGATAGAGAAATCTAAATTGACAGGTTGGATTATTCTTTCAGCACTTTATTTCATTGTCTTCTTGCCTGCCTTGTTTCTAATGAGAAATCTCTGTCATAGTAGGGTTTGTTCCTCTAAGTGCACTGTTTTAGTCAGCTTTTTCTCTCTTCTGACTAAAATACCCAACCAGCACAATGATACAGAAGGAAAAGTTTATTTGAGGACTCACGGTTTCGGGGTCTTAGTCCATAGAAGGCCGGCTCTAGTCCTTGGGGGTCAAGGTGAGGCCGAAGAACATCATGGCTGAAGAGTGTGGCGGAGGGAAGCAGCTCACGCCATGTTCAGAAAACAGAGAGAGAGAAACTCCACTCTCCAGATACAAAATATATACCCATAGCCACATCCCCAATTAACTACTTTCTCCAGCCACATCCCACCTGCCTCCAGTTACCACTGGATTAATCCCACCAGGGATTAATTCACTGATTAGGTTAAGGCTATAACCCAATCATTTGTCCTCCAACCTTCTTGCATCATCTCATAGGTAAGCTTTTGGGGGACACCTCATATCTAAACCATAATATTCACCCTATCTTTTTTTTTTCTCTTTTGTGTTTTTCTCTTAACTGATGCTCTCAAGGGTTTCCTTCAGATCTTCTCTTGAACCATTTGACTATAATACACCTGGTGTGATCCCCTCATTTTCTTCCACGGGAGGGCTTTGAGTTCTTCCATCTCTTTTGAATATTTTTTTTTCTTCAAAATTTTTTTTCTATCCCCAACTGCCTTTCCTTTGGGAGCCTCATTTACATGTGTGTGGAGGACACTTGCAGTTGTTTTACAGTGTATTGGTGCTTTGTCCACTTTTTAAAACTAGTATCCTCTTTTTTCACCATGTTTCATTTTTGATAGTTTCATCTCTTCAAATTCTCCAACCTTTCCTTCTATTTTACCTAATCAGCCAATTGTCCCCTCCAGTATAGTTTTTTCGTCTCAGACATTATAGTTCTCACCTCTAGAAGTTCAATTTGGATCCTTGTTGTATCTTCAATGTCTCATTTTAAGTATATAAATAGAATAAACTTACAATATTTTTAATGTTCTTATTGCGTAATTCTAACAATTGTGTCGATTCAAGGTCAGTTTGGAAATTTCCCTCCAAGTTATAGATTGTGTTTTCTTTCTTCTTCCCAAGCCTTATAACCTTCGGATATCAGACATTCTTAAACTTTGTTCTGAAACAGAATTAAGTTATTTGAAAACAGCTTGATCCTTTTAGGACTTGCTCTGAAAATGTTTCAGATGAGACCAAAACAGTGATCAATCAAGGGCTAATTAGTCCCTATTACCAAGAAAAGATCCACCTGTGTGCTCGACTCAGCACCCTGTGAATCATAAGTTTCCCAGACTGGCTGGTGGAAGCAGCCAGTATATTTCCCATCCGTGGGTACTGTCACCTTCAATTGGGTCTTTCCTGGACATTTGGTAGCTTCCTAACACGCATATGCTGATCAGTACTCACCTGGACAGTTGTGGGAGGGGACCTTCTTCAGAGCTCTGAAATTCTCTATCTATATAGCTCTTTCTGGAACTCTGTCCTATGAACTCTTGCTGAGTCTCCCAGGCCTTTCAGCTCTTTCTCCTCAACCCAGGAAGTCTGCTAGGCTCTGCCAGGTTTCACCTCCATTCACTTCTAAAGACCAGGGAATGAAACCTCCAAAGAGTGAGCAACAATAAATTTTCCCCCTTATAAGTTGATGATCTCAGGTATTTTGTTAAAGTGACAGAAAGATGACACAGTAGCTTCACTACCATCCCAAGATAAAATGGGTGGCAGCACATAAGTATGTGTTTAGGATCCACAGGGCATAGTGCTTAGGAAAGAGTGTGACAAAAAAAAAAGACAATTCAATGACTAAAAGGCATTTTTACTTACATATGCATTTATGTAGAAATATACCTACATCTTCCATGACCCCAAATATATTTCTCCACTTTAGCCTCAAATAATTGAAGGTCTATGACTTGGGATATTGTCAAGACCTATATGAGCTCACAGTCCTTTCAATAGTTTATTCTCAGTTGAAATTAAGATCTCTGGAAACAAGGTAACCCCCTGGACAGAAATCTTATTCACACTTTAGAGTAAATGAATCTCTGAAAGTATATTTTGGCAGTAGTCAACTGAGAAAACCAACAGCGTTAAGTGGGAGAAAGTGATTGAGTTGGGAAAAGGGCACAGCCCAAGATGAGAATAGGAAGGGTGGGGGGAAAAAAACAGTGGTGTTTAAATCAGAGTATTTCCAGAAATAATATATATCCTAGCCCTTTTCCTGCTTTTGTTATTAAAAGTCTCTATGAGGTTGGAAGGAGCACTGGTCTGTGAATCTAATCTTGCTTCGGCCATTAATTATTTCAGTTCTGCAATTCACGAGCAGCTCACACTCAACAATTTCTAAAATTATTTCAGCTGTGGTATTCTCCAACAGCCTTACCCAAAGTTTGCCAGAAAGCAAACGAAGGTTTGCTCTGATTCCAGGGAGCAGGTATGAGAGGTAGGGGGATGAAGCAGAGAAGAAGAGAGAGCCAATATGTGGGTGCATTCTCAAATTAGCCACAACTATAGACTACTGGTTACCCAATGTCATGAATTGGTTTGGAAACCCTGTTAGACACTTAAAGACTTTTCTTAAAAAAGAAAGGCAAATGGATAAGGCCAAAAGGGGAAGTACCTACCCATTGGCTCCCATCTTCATTGGTCAAGGCTTCCCCATGGGACATCACACATTGTCAAGATACTATCAAGTTATATCTGCATAAAGTTTTTTGAACCTTTAGTCAAACTCTTGGCTATTATCCAATATTAACCTTATTTGATAGAGAAATTAAAGTCCATTAAAATGGCACAGTTGATAACCTAAACCTGGTTCTGCTTTTTCTGAACCCCAAACTCTGTTTAGTCCTTATTGACTCATTCCTCAACAAATATATTAAACAGTTACTAGTTTCACACAAATTACGGTAATTGCCTGAGAAAGAAAACTGATTCCCTGCCCTCAAGGCATTTACAGTCTAGTGGAGTCAACAGTGTAAGAATGCTCTGAAAGATGAAATCCAGCATTCTCAGGAAGCAAATAAGACAGGCATCTGTCTCAGGAAAGGCACATCTGAAAGTATGGCACTCCAGCAGGATGACATCTTACTTAAGGATAAAATATGGAGAAATTTACCAGATTTCAGTTGGGGTGGGTGCTGAGGAGGAGGAACATGGTCCATTCCTAGAACTGAAAGTTAGGTTGGAATGAGAAGAAAGAACCATGGGGAATCAACCAGGCATCCTGAGTAGCCTTGGGTTCCAGTGTAAGGGCTTGGATTACATCTGGAAGGCACATAAAGGCGCTGGAGGACTTCAAGGGGAGAGCAGAAATGTCAGTTATAATCTAGCAAAATCACTCAGGGCAAGGTGTGAGAGAGGGAATAAGAGACATAAATTGGGGAAAAGAACAAAAATAAGAGTAGGCTGCAATAATAATAGTAACACCATCCTTCATCTTCGGAAACTGAGACGTGGAGAGTTTCAGCAACTTGCCCAAGGTCAGCGCCAGTGAGAGGAGAGGCAGCATCTGAACTCAAGCTACCTGGCCCAGAGCCTGTGTCTTTACTGCTATTTGGTGCTATCCTGTGGCTGCAGGTTATGAAGCCATGAACTAAAATAACCATCATGGATAATACAAGAAGAGACTATGACTCCACTATCAAAATCATTTGGTAGTTTTCTGTTGCTTTTTTATAAAAAGAGCTGTGTATATAGCTCCAAACAAGCATAAGCCACCAACACACTTGAAAGGCTCTAGGGACAGAGATAAGGACAAAAGAGAAAAAGTAAAAGAGCTTCTTAGTTCACCAGGAACTGATATCTGACCTTCATCTATCTGAGACTCCCTGACAGTTCCCAGGGTCAGGAAATGGAAGTAGAGATGGAGTTGCTTCTCCGAAGTTACATACCTAATGATATGCAGTGACATGTAGCAGACACTGGGACTTTGCCAGTTTTTTTGCTAAACATCACCAAATTAGTCTGAAAAGTCTCTTCACACAGATTCACACCATTTGTGTTGCATTTGCTGGATGGTGGGGATAGGAGGCATATAAGAAGGTAACGTCTTTTAAAAGCAGTCCAGCACATTACAGCAAAATCAATACTAAAAACCCTCTCTCCAATTCAGTTTTCTCCCTTGAAATTCTCCTAATTGCCCTGAAGAAGATAAGACTGCTGACTGGTTAATATTTTAAGTGATCACCTCATTAGAAGCATTACCCCCCTGGGCCTGAGAAACCCTACCTCAGAAACGCATTGACATAATAAGGGCTGTGAAGTGACTGCTCAGAAGCAATGTGTACAAACCGCCTTTTGCAAATCACTAAATGGCTTGATGTTATCCTCAATGATCCTTCCCCAAATGTCTGGCTGTCGATGTCAGGAGGCCCAGGATTGCTTTATGCTTACATTTTTATGCTTACATTTTTACAGGGTAAGTAACTTGCTATTACCATTGAATTAAAAGTAGAGTACTCTTGCATAGTGATTATACTTGGCACTGCTATTATGCTGAGAAAAAGGGAGAAATTAAAGTTAGATTCGTTCTTCTCTTGTCTCCCTGAAGAATGCAATAAAAGGACAGAAAACCATCTCGTTAGAACTGGAAAATTAATCACATCAAATATTCTCTTAAACTAATCAGGTTATAAGTCTGGAATCAGCTTATGCAAAACAGATGTTTACATTCTTATTCTCCTTTGGTACTAAGGTCGAGAGAAGAAATCACAGAATAACTAGGCTGTGGCCTACTTTAGGGAATGCAACTCTCTGCTTTTACTTTTTTTTAGGGAAGCCACAAAGCCTGGGGGAAGCTGGGGGGTACAGCCTGAAAGGGGAAAAGCACCAGGGGTCCTGGCTTCTATTCCTTATATAGGCAAAATTCCTTTCTTCTGTAATGGCACAGGAAATGTGCTGCCTAAGAATGGTGAACTGGCTCCCAGGAAGAGGGAGAGGACACAGGAGACATGCAACTGGCAGCCTGTCCCCTTTGGCTCAGCTGGTGCCCTAGTTCTCTAGGGCTTGTGGTTCTGGCTTATGTTGCAGTTGCCCTCTTGTCTACAAGGACCTTGGTCTTAGGCACATGGGCCTGTGCCTGGTACTAGCCTGTGTGCTATTGGCAGGTGGTGGAATGTTTAGGAGGTGGGGCCCAGCAGACAAAAGTTAGGTGATTGGGCACAGGCCTTCAAAGGGAATGTTGGCATCCTGGTCCCTTCCCTCTTTGCTTCCTGGCCTCCATGAAGTGGAGAGGCCTACTCTTCCATATATTCTCACCACAAGACAATGTGGACCAGAGCAACGGGGCCAAGCAACCATCTGCCAAAATAATCCTTTCCTTTTCTTAAGTTGATTATTTCAGGTGTTTTATCACAGTAACAGAAAGCTTACTACAACAAGAATCTTCATTTAACGAAGAGAAACCAGGTCTGGATGGTGACTTGGCCAACATCTAACAAAAAAATTTGAGATAGTGCTGGAAGTATATTTTGGGCTTTTAACTATCCTTTTTTCCACCTCATCAGATATACTAGCCAATATTGAGTGTTTACTAGGCCCCAGGCTCTATTTCAAGAACCTAGTATGTATTAACACATTGAATCATCTTTAATCCTCATTCTAAAGCTACAGGGTAATCAATAATGATCCTCATTTCATAAAAGAAATCGAAGATGAAATTAACCAAAAGGTTGGGTCAACTGTCCAAGTTTTCACAGCTCACCCTTCCCTTGTTCACTATTATTGTCCTTTTGCCTCTAATCTGGATTTCCCATATCATTTTACAGTAAAATTGAAAATTCTAATAGAGTCTCTTTGAAATAGACAATGACTTTATAATCACCAAGATTCATCATTAATCTGATATTTACACTATGGTGACCTTTTCAAAGAAAATGACACTGTAGTTTTCATTTCACTTTCTTTGAGAATCATCCTTGAGGCATTCTTTGAACTTAAATGGGCCTCTCCTTCCAGGAGCATTTTTTCTGTGCTTTCTTTCTCATTAATTATGAATTCAAGCTGTTTATATTTTTGCTACAGTACCATGAAATAATTTAGGATACATTTTGTGTTTTGCTCATTTTTATAAACATGTAGGGTTTTATTCATTTTTATACAGTAGTAACTCAATAATGCTTCTTTTTAAATTTTTATTTATTTTTTATTTTTTCCATGTTTTATGGTTCATTATAGTTGTACATACTGGTGAGATTTCTTATTATATATTCATACATGCTCACAATATAACAATATAATTTGGCCAGTATCATTCCCCATTACTCAGTAATGCTTCTTTAATGAATTCATTATAATTAGCAATAATGATGATAATAATAATTGCCCTCTGAATACTTTATAATACACTCTTAGCACTTACGTATAATATGTCCACAGACCCATTTGATATTTACACCAACCATAAATATTTAAATAAATAAATAAATATACAAGATAAATATTTCTATAACCATTTCAAAGATGAGCAAATGAGACTCAAAATGACAAGCAATTTGCCCAAGATTGTATCAGTGGTACGTGGACGGTCAGTAGTAAAACCAGATCTTTCCAATTCAATCCATTGCCATCATGCAAAATAATTTTGTTATTGGCCTACACATGACATTTGTAGAAAAAAATGTATTTTGTAGAGCATATCATTATAAGTCCCAAATAATTTTTTAAACTCATCTTGTTTAGGTAAAACATCATTACTTAGCTCCAGGTACATAATCAAAATGCCACAGAAGTGAGGGCAATTTAGAATACTGTAGTTAAAAATAAAATAAAATAAATGCTCTTTAATAAAAACAAAACGAAAAAATAACCAAAGGAACAGTATTACACTGTAAATATCTAAGCATTTATCTGTTTGTTAGGAGGCAATATATATTATTGCCTATGATCAGTTTCTGTTAACCATTAGGAGCTATTAAAGGGGCAAATCAATATTGTAATATTTGCACTTGATGCTGATTAAGAAATATGAAAAGGTGGTAAATACAATCCATTTTCTGTTTTCACTTTTATTCTAAACATGGAGTTTTTAAAAAGGATAAAACCTTTTTTTCCCCATTTTTATTCTTGGTTTTTTTCCCCCTACTTTTCTTATCACCTTCCTGTGTCTTCAACATAGGAATTTCCCTGCGCTAAGGATCTAAATATGTGTGCAGAAAATCCCAGAAATCAGGGAGGAAAAGAGCTTTAAAAATCAGAAAAACACCTACTCTCCTAGACAGCTAGGAATCTGGCCTAATTTTAAAAAACAGAAGAAGAAATTCTAACTTCTTATCTTACATTCCAACATTCAGTAACTCTTTATCAGAATAGTTTCCCTATTTCTTCTAATATAATTTAAGACTGTTCTTGCTCTCTTTTCAGAAGAACTATAGCTGTTCACAAGTTTCCCCATACTTTTTTTTTTCATACCAATTAATGAAAGGAGAAAGGTGTTGGCTCTGAGAATAACAAACTGGATTCATGCCCATTGTCTTTAACTTTCTTTTTTTTAAGAACCCAGTCCTACTTGAATCACATTAATCAAAAGATGGTGGATAACTCCTCTGAAGAAATAAAGGAATATATTATGAAAACCAATCTTCTTCCTTTCCTTCCTTTTTATTTTCAATTTATTCAAGAAAAATATAGATTTTTCTTTCTTCTTTCTTTCTTTCTTTCTTTCTTTCTTTCTGTCTTTTCTTTTTTTTTTCTTTCATTCATTAAAAGGTAGTCTCCTGAAGGCTGAGGTGATCCTGTGGATTAGAATTTGAATGACAGTATGAGCTCAT
This sequence comes from Spermophilus citellus, assembly GCF_964194105.1. NCBI lineage: Eukaryota > Metazoa > Chordata > Mammalia > Rodentia > Sciuridae > Spermophilus > Spermophilus citellus. Next base: position 148,916,370 of record NC_138187.1, read on the forward strand.
GTTTGACTTCCTATGGGTAAATACAGACATGGGTACATATACAGGTTAGTACTCATGTGTATCTCCTTGCTCTGACAGCTGAGAAGGCCTAGAAGTAATGCCATTCCAACAGTAATGAACACACCTGCTGTCCAAATCATGGTTTCTATTGCCAAGATTTTATTTCCAATAAAAGGAATCAGGCTCCTTGCAAAAATGGTTGATTCTAAGGAGGGACAGGAAATAAACAACATGAGCCTGGAGTATCTTACAGATAAGAAATGAAGAAAATGCAAGAAATTTTTTAAAAAAGACAACTCCCCACAGAAATAATATTGGGATATGTCAAAGGGACAGTTAATAGAACTCCTAGTGATCAAACCTGGAACAATTTGAGCAAAAAATAAATAAATGAGTATATAAGTAACACCATTAAATTAGAGCTCAAAAGTATAAATATATATATATATATATATATTTACATGAGGATGTAAATATATAAGTGAATAAATAAGTAAATGAAGAAGAAAAGACAAATCTCCCATATGAAAAAACTCCAAACAATACATGCAGAAACTTCCTGCTCAGAGAGATGGAGGATAAATCCTTACCTCTTAAATGTGGACTGCACAGAGGGACTTGCTCCCAAAAAATACAGTAAAGAAGTGGGGAGAATAATCTTACAGAAAAATCTGGCTGACACTACCTTTGTCAAATGATCAAGGTCAACACTAACAATGACAAGTCATGTTGATAGCATGTGTTGCTGATGTGATGTGATGAGAACAGCATCTCAAGTCTTCCTTGCAAGAATACTCCCAAGACTTCTTGCCATAGCCTAGAGGAGCCTAGCATGTCATGTGGTATTCTAGAATGGAATAGTGGAATGGAAAAGAGAAACACTGTAGAAATAGAAATCAAGTACGGAATGTAGTCAATTATGTATCACTAGGTGTAACAAATACACTACATCAGTAAGATGTTAGTCATATGGGAAACTGGGCATAGAGTATATGTGGACTTTTTATCCTTACAACTTTTCTATAAATATAGAACTATTGTAAAATTTAAAGTTTGTGCATAAAATATATCACAAAATAACCCTAAAACATTTAAATGAGGCACAAATATTATAATATCAAGAAATGCAAAAGATTTTAATTAGTCAATTGTCATCCATACAGTTACATGAATGAAATAATTCACTGCAATTGATGAGCATATTTTATATGTAGAATAAAGTCTTATCCTTAGAAGACAGAACATCTGAAAGAAATTCTGTTTGGCCTAATGGAACTCAAATTGAAGACCTGTATACTGTATAACATAAATAAACACTGCAAATGTGCCCTAAAACAACACTATCACTGGTCATTGCCTTAGGGAAACCATCATCTTGAAAACAGGTCTAGGAAGGGATAGTTAGGTTTCTGAAAGAGTCATGGTTATGCTTTAAATAAAACTATAATAAATTGCAACTGCTTCACTCAATCAGAAGAGATTGGTAATAAAACCAGTCATTAGCACATGGATCAGTTTATTTGACTATATTTGGTGACAAACTCCAGCCCCAATGCGGGCTTCTTGCCTTGCAGCTGTAAATCAAAGTGGGGTAAGAGTGTGCTCAGATCAGCAAAAACCCAAACCTTCCCTGGAAAAATTGCTTAAACAGAACATCATATCAGCAGAAGACCAGGTGCATTATTTTCTTATGGAACTTGACTTGTGTTAGCCAAGGGACAAGGAACCTGAGTGGAAGCAAAACAAGTTCTACTATGAATGACCCTAGGAGAAAGCTTTATTGAGAGTTGATGGTAAATTTCAGCCAAATCCTTCCATTTGCAATGAAGCTAGTCCCTAAAACTTCAGTAGATGCACTGTTCTATATTTAAAGCATCTCCACAAATTTATTTTGCTGCAACTTATAAGCAGACCCAAACCAAACAAAAACAAAACAACTAAATATTGAGAGTGCATAGAAAAAGTTGTCTTCTTATTGCTCCTGTGGTTTATGCTTAAGGCCAGTTTTCTAAAACCAAATGTACAATGAACTATTAAAAGCATCAAGACTCATTCAGTCCTCACCAAAGGGCATTCCTTAATGCTAAATATTTAGCTGCATGCTGAAACTGAGAGTATAAAATTAGAAACATATTTAACAGATGTTAAAAAATAGACATTATGCCAACTAATTCAAACTATCAATATTGCTATCATTTTATATAACAAAACAATAATATAATTATACACCAAAATTGACAAAACAAGATACCCAGAAGATGCATATTGATTCATGATTTGTACATTATAGTTTTTTAATTTAGCCTTAAAAAAACTATATTTTTTCTGACTTTAGTTCTATAAAGTGACTAATTTAATTCAAGCAATAATTGATAAATAATATTTTAATTTTTATAGCCTTACTTTTAACAAATCCCGTCTAGCCAAACATCTTTATCAATGTCAAGTAAACCTTGGGATTCAATGTCACAACTAGGTAATAGCATTTGTTTTCTATTCATGCAAAACTACAAAAATTAAACTTCCTGATTTAAGGTTGCCCTAAATTGGTGGAAAGACTGGAAATTACTTTCCCAAATACCATGAGAAGTATTCAGAGAAACATGCTCAGAAATAACTGCATTCTACAAGAAAGAGAAATGTAAGAAGGTCTCATTCTACTCTGGGCCTCCACCTCAATACTACATATGCCTATATTTGATCAGCATTTATTTACTCATAAGCTATTCAATGAATAATCATTGAGAAACTCCTATGTCAAACAATAAGGAAATGCCATAAAGATATGGTAATCCTATAGCTGCACTATAATCAGTTAATATCTAGAGTTTTTCTGGTATTTAAAATAAATAAGCTTAATTAATTTTTATCAGAGGTGCTAGAATTTTATTAATCAACACTGTGCCTTATCACTTTTCTACTCTTATTTGCCTGTGATAGAAAAATTGTATAGCCTAAAATCTCTACTGAATAGCCTAAGGTTTCTACCCATCTTTTTTTACTCAATGATTTCAGCTGAGTAGAGGTACAGGGCAAGTGTGAAAACTAACATTGCCCTCTGCTGGCAGATTTCTCCAGTGAGAGGCCCTGGGCTTGCTTTGTCATTGTACCTTATTCTTCAGTCTTTGAGGATACATTTTGACCTTAAGAGTTTGTTTCTTCTCACAAATATTTGGATTCTTTCCGAAACAAAGTCCAAAATGTGTAGGCAATGGTGATTGGCATCTAGTCAGCACCACCCAAAATAAGTATTTTTTAAAAATACAGCTCTACCCACATGACAGAGGGGCATGGTCACAACACAGCCCTTCAAAATTCAAGGATATGTGAATCTCATCTTATTGAACCTGAATGTCATTATCCAAGACTCTCCAGGCTCCTGTGAACCCAATAACTCTGAAATTTCAGTAGTCCTTACCAGCCCATCTAATACAATTATGCCTCTCTATTTTTTTTTTTTTTTTACCATTGGGGTGTATGAACTCCCCCCAGTGAAAATCTAGATGTGACTTGAGATTTGGTGGTGTGATTATCTCAGGGTATTTGATAATCAGGGGCTTGAATAATCCTATGTTAACATATTGACAGGATTTATGAAATAAGAGATTCTTGTTAATTGAAAAATTGTAAATCCCAGTTGGAAGTTGCTGTTATCATTCTTTATTGAGCCCTTCTGGTAAACACAGACAGATGTAAGAAGCTTTGGTCTTGTGCTCTTTGAAAGCAAGTGCTGTACACCATTGCTATTTAAGGAAGTTGAATGGATAACTAAATTGGTCCATTCTATTTACTGTTTTTATCACTTTAGGCCTATTTCCCAACAAATGCTTAGAGTAAAACAAAATATGGTTTGGTAGGAAGTGCTTGTGCTTTTGAGTTGGACAGACTTGGACTTCGATCCTGGCTTCGATAATCCAGCTGTGTAGTAGGAAGCCACCTAATCTCTCTTCCTATCCATAAAATGTAAAACATAATATTTTCTTCTTCTTGTTTTATGGATTATATAATATGAAATATAATAAAATACTTGGGAAAATACCTGGCACATAGTGGGTATTTGAAAATTTGATTCTCTTCCCTTTCCTTTCAGATAAATTGCTAGTTTCTTTCTTTTTCGTCAGCACAATAGACCAAAATTAACTCAGGTCCATTTTGAGAAGTGAAAAGACTTTGTGGTAGTTACCTTATTTTTAGAGTTTCTGCTGAGGTCAAAAGAGGTAACTGGAAAAGGCAGTAGGGAAATTTATTTTACTTATCATCATTTTCCAATTAAGTGGAAAATTACAACACCTTCCATTAATGATTTACAGATTTTTGAAATGCTATAAAGTCTCTCACTTCACTCTCACATTAACTCCATTTTAAAGCTAAGGAAACTGAGGAGGGGGGGGGGAGGAGCTACCAAAACTGTGGAAAGGAACTAGTAGCCTTGTGTTGTGACTTACCTAGGGATCCCTCGGGACCCCACTCTGGGATGCACTGCAACTGTTCTCCTGGGGAGCTGCCATTACTGGCTCGCCAGTGCCCCCTGCCCTTCACTCTGGGCACTGCTCCCTGGAATCAAGTCCTCTCCTGGGGCCCGTAGGACTGTGGTTTACCAGTTGAAAGAGACAAACAAGTCATGAGTCCTGAACTCTTTTTTTTTTTTTGGGGGGGGGGGGTGTTTTTTTTGTTGTTGTTGTTTTCTCAGTGACTCACAACAAGACATGTGGTGAGTTGTTTGGAATTAACTACTTTTCTAAGGTTTTATAAAGCCCGAATGCCCTTGGTGGTATTTTTAACAATTCTAGGGAAGTTCTCAGTTTATTTTCAACATTAAAGATGCTACAGAGAGTGTGAGTGAAATGGAAAAGATGAAGCTCTTGTCTGTAGGGCTACAGACTCCGAGTCTCCATTAGAAACAGCTGCGCCTGGAAGTTTTCGTCTGTGATTGCATTTATTGACATTCTTGTTGTGTTGCCAGTTCTAGCTGGTGGCCAGCTGTTCTCATCGTATTTTAATTAAAGAAACTCCCACACCATCAAGAAATGTTCTGTGCGAAGATGTGCAACACCTGTCTGCTGCTGTTTCTGTATCAGATCTAGCTCCATGTCTGCAGCTGAACAATATCATTAATTCTTACCCTTGCAGTCCCTCATCACCACCACCCCCCACACACAAAGCATTACTAATCTAGGATTCCTGTACCTTTAAGGAAAGTCTATACCCCTAAAAGTGTATGTAAGGTTGGGTTGTATACTTACCCAAGTATGAAAAGAGGACTCATAATTTCAACAGATTCTCAAATGGATTCATTATTCAGAAAAGAGAAAAAGAAGGTTGGCTGTAGACAGGCACTCCTTTATATTAATTTCCAATAGAAATAAAATTGTTTTTTCCTCAGTCAACAATGGGGTAGGCTTCAAGGGGTAGTTGAAAGACTAAATTAAGAACAGACAAAACACAGGAAAGAAAAGCTAAGTACAAATTGTGTATCTATTAGCAATAAACAGTAAATCACTAGGAAAGTGTAGGTTATAAAACACAAAGCTTACCAGGATAATTTTTCCTATCTTATTCCACACACCCACAATAAGTATATGGATAAAATTCTGGAAGAGGCTCGTAGAGGGGTAAAGATAGTCTTCCAAGGTCATAAGTTCATGCTGTGTTCAAAAGGAAAATGCATACCTAATTTTAATAAATAACTTACAAATCAGCTGATTATAATTTGCTGACATGTTCTGGTTTTCGATGCTCACCTTCCCATAAGCCAAGTGAAGCAGCTAGATTATAGCTATTGTCTACCACCCTTCCCTCTCATAATGTAGAAAGCGTCACAGGAATCCTGAATTTGCTGTAATATGACCTACACCCAAATTGACACACTACTGACCAAATCACCAAGGCTATTCCCCCAAATTACCTTCAAGCTCAGAATTTAATAGGAAATATCATTTAAATGTCTACCCAAAGGCCCTCTAACTATATGAGACTTCCTCTATGGGTTGATGTGAGTCCCAAATTTCATGTGTTGCATATTTAATCACTAAAGTCAGGTGTTGATGGTATTTGGACTGGAGTTCTTTGGAGGTAAGTAGGATTAGATGAGGTCATGAGGGTGGGATGCCTATGATGGCATTTAGTGGCTTTGTAAGAAGAGGAAGACAAACCTGAACTGACATATACTCACTCTGTCTTGCTCTGTGATACCTTCTGCCATGTTATCATGTAGGTAGAAGACCACCAGATGCTAAGCAGATGTTAATGTCATGCTCTCAGACTTCCCAGGTTCTGGAACTGTAGCTGAACAAACTTATATTCTTTATAAGTTACCTGGTCTTGGGTATTTTGTAATAGCAACAGAAAATGGACTAAGAACCTTGTCCACACCTTCATCCTTGTCCACACCTTCATCCTTCCCCTCTCTTCAACTCTCTCGTTGCTCTGCTGTGCTCCCCATTCCTTCTTACACTCATCTCCCACAAAAACAGAGAACAATAAAAACATTAAGAGTGAACCTTCTCTGGGGGCAAAGAGCTCATTCAAGAATGACTTATATAGTAATTGAAGAAATATCCTTGAATGTGTGTGGCCACAGTTTCTGTGTATCATTTTGGTTGCCTTACTCGTATGAATCTCTCAACAATTTATTATTTTTAAGAAAGACCTCATCACTAAAGCCATCTCAAATCCAATGCATGTCAATTTGGCCAGAATAGAGCTTCCTAGAAGAAAAAACAATAGACCTAGGGGAAGGGAACTGAAAAACTCTTTTTTTTTTTCCTCCTTCCTCTGTGAAGGAAGAAAGAAAAGCAAGTAAGAAAGCAGCAACAGAGGAAACACACACACACACACACACACACACACACACACACACACCCCAGAGATGGTGACATTTTGGTTGAAAAGACTAACTGGTAAAATGTCTACATAAGTCATGAAAGACCACTTTTAGCAACTTAGTTTTAGAAAAAAACAAAAAAAGTTACATTTGGCTCATTTCTAGTAAAATCCCAATTTCTTATCCCTATATATTTACTAGTGCAATAATGGAGCACAACCAGGCAGTAAAAAGTTACTGCCTTAAAGAAAAAAGTTGGTTCTACAATAAAATTTTAAAACATGGTTTCTTTAATGCCTGAGGCACTGTTTCCAGAAGCTTATTTAGCCCAGTACTCTGTACCCATACAGGATATCAAAATTAAACTTCAAGTGAAAATTTTAATAAGGTTGATTTTGTAAAGAAAAGTAGTTTAAGTGTGCGTTGCTTGCTAGTCTCCCCATGCTAAGACTGATTCCAACAGCAATAAAAGTTTTCAATTTACTATGTGGTTCAAGACAAGTTAATAATTTGCTCTGAGTACTACTATATTTCTGTATTACTTCAAATCTAACAAAATTCAGTCAAGATTCAAACAAGATTCATCAAGTGCTTGAAGAGTTCCTGAAATTCTCTCTCCTCCACAAAGATTCACCTGAGTAAGGTAAAGATTTCCTGTCCCCTAATCCTTTCTTTATTTCCTCAGCATGATACTCAGAAGCATGACCTTGCTGTCAGTACTTTTAGGGAAATAATGGAGCTGATTCAGAGGCAAACCCCTTATTTTCAAGAGAGTGGGGAATAGGAGAAGCAAAAATTCAAAATCTTTAAAGTTAACAACTACATCTTACTCTTTTTTTTTTTTTTTTTTGGCAGCACCTGGTATAGGGTTCATAACTTGCATGCATAAATAGATGAATTAATGGGTGGACGGATGGATGAATAAATGGAGGATTTTATCAATTTAAATAGTCCCTGAAAAACATATGTTAGGAAAAGATGACATTTCCTTTTTTGGTTTTTTTGAAATGAGAAATAAGTAGACAAATTATGGTCCCTTAAAAACAAAAGAGAGACTGGATTCACCAAAAACAAATCATGTCTGGCTAACCTCACCAGGAGTCTGTTCTAGGCTCTGTCCTGATCAAGTTAGATCAAAGTTTAGCCAGCATGCTCATCAAATTCGGGGATGTCACAGAATTGGCAAGGGCAGCTAATACACTAGATAGCTCAAAGGAATAAAAAATGAACTGAAAACCACCCACTTAAAATTTTATAAGAGCAAATTTAAATGACATATGTAAATTCATAAAAATGATTTTAAAAATTTAAATGAGATAATCTGGAATTGATGCTATGAAAATTATGGTATGGCATTAAAAAATAATGTACAGTCTTCAATTAACCATAAATCAGTACGAGACAATAATGTGAAGTAGCTACTAAAAAGTTAATGTAATTTTTAGTATTAAGAGAAATATCTATGCAGATCATAAGAGGAAATGGTTCACTGTATTCTGCACTAGACAGAATCCATCTTCCCTCTGGTGTGATATTGTAAGAGATGCTGACTGACTAGAGAGCTTAGAGAGGCACAGGACCAAGATGACTAGAGGCTTTGCAAGCATATTGTATGAAGAATATGTAAGAAGTTTGGGGAATGCTAGCCTTCAGGTTTATTTTTATTTGTTTATTGGACCTCCAGGGAATCAAGTATAATAATCTAAATTCTTGATTTGTGGCACATCACTGATCCATGAAAGTTTTATTTATTTTTATATTTGATTTGTTTCTTCTCTATTTTTGATAATATAGTAAGAGCCCATGAACCTACTATCCAATAAGAAAACCAAAAACTTTGACAATAACTTCGACAATAACTTCCTTCTATCACTGGCAGAGGACATTTATTAGTCAGATTTCTGTTATTGTAACTAAATACCTGAAATAATCAACTTATAAAGAAATAAGGTTTATTTTGGCTCACAGTTTTAGAGGTTTCAGTTCATGGTCAGTTGGCCCTGCTGCTTTTGGGCCTGGGGCAAGGTAGCACATCATTGCAGGGACCCTGTGAAGAACAAAGTTCCTCCCCTTGTGGCTGATATGCAAAAAAGAGAAAGAGGAGAGGAGATTGGGGTCCCACATCTCCCTTCAAGGACATACCCCCAATAACCTAAACTCTCCCACTAGGTCCCAGTCGTACCTTAGGGATGATGTGAAATGCATAGCTTCATTGAAAGAGAATTTGGATGTGATCATCTCTTAAGAGCTCTCCTGACTGTGAGATTCTCCACGTTCTTATTCAGTGAAATTCCCACACCAATACATACGTAACATAGTTACACAGATTGCAGTTAGTAGGCTAGATAGATCAGACAAAATATTTAACACATACCTTCATTTAAACTCCACCAACTATAGTTATTTAAGATTGTTCCCTCATTCATTCTGAAAATCAGGGTCCCGCCATTCCCCTAGTGTTGACGATTGAACACAGGAGAAATGCCAAAGAAGAGCAAAACATTTTATTTAAAGGATAGAACTGAGACACAGAGAGAGAGGCTCCTCCAGAGAGGAGGGGGACCCGAGCTGGTGCCCCAGGGAGTGGGGGTGTCTTGCCCCTTCTATAGATTTTAGGTTTCCTTTCTTCTCATGCCCCCTCTTCTTCCTATCTTGCCGACCAAAAGGCAGGAAGGGAGCCACCCAGGGGGTACTCCTTAAGAACTCCTTGTTGGGAGGAATAATTCCCTGGAGGCAGGTGACCTTGGCAACAGGTGAGGAGGAGGGGGAGGTGGTCTGGAGGTATTAGCATTTTATTTCTTTTTGAATCAGCCTCCATCTTCCCTACCCAATCAATCATTCATCATCTACACTGACCATCCTTCTGCCCCGTCTCAATTCCAACATTCCCTCGAACAAAATATAGTAGGTATACAGTAATAAAATAACTTCACTATAGCCACGTGGGGTTTATCAGAGTAAAAGTAGAGAATAAAATGTAAATATTATGAGAAATGGGTGGATCTCAGATCTTGTATCTTGTCAAGAGACTCACTGCCTAGAACAATTCTTTAGAAAGAAAAGAAAAAAAAAGAGAAGAATTTCAGGGTGTATAACTTCACTTTCTGAATTAAGGGCTAAAAGTCAGAAAGTCCAAATTTTTGAACCAGTCTTTGTACCATCTAAATAAAGAAAGCTTTTAATTTTCCAAAAGTTAAAAGCTACCAATGACATTTTTCTATACTTTAAAAAATCTGCTAATGGTTTATGATTTACATCTCCATTTAATCTGTTTCTGCTCGATATTTTCATACTTTTATATATGTCAATATGTCCTTACTTTGATATGGTCTCTTGTAGCATAAACTCAGAGAGAGAAAGAGATTTCTATTTCATAGGATAAGGTCATGCCACAAGATATTTGGGGAGTCTTAATTTATAGCAAATGGTGCTTTGGTTCAGTGTTATTGTGTTCTGTCTTAAACTGCAACTAAGAGTGCTTTTTGATCTCATTCACAGAGTTATTGGGATGATTAAGACAACTAGGATAAGACACTGGCACAGTGTCTAGCAATCAGTAACTTTCCCTTAAATATCAGTTCTAGGACTAATATTAAAACCAGTATTAAACGTCATTACTTACACTTAAAATTAAATCTGCAAAGTTCTAAGATCCTTACCCCTACATCTATGTGGTGAGAGCTGGCAGAGCACAGAAGTTAAAACTCAAGGATTAGAGGCCAACAGTTGAATGAAGAGTTTGCACCTTGGCTCTTCTTAGTAGCTGTGTGATATCAGATAAGTTGTCTAACTCCCTGATCTTCACTTATCATAAGAGTTATCCACAGGGCCATTAGAGATAGCATCTAATGTGATACCTGGCACATAGGAAGCATTTGATAATTAGTAGTAATAAATCTTGTGTGTGTGTGGGGGGGGGGGTGCTGGGGATTGAACCCAAGGCCTTGTGCATGGGTGGCAAGCACTCCACCAACTGAGCTCTATCCCCAGCCCCACCAGTAATAGTAAATCTAAGGAGAGCTTCAGTTCCATGTTGCCTCATCTCTAAGGATTCTTTTTAAGAACCTGCCATTCTATACATAACTCTTATTTTTATCTAATAATTTGCATTTATTTCTTATATACTTACATACATATTTATGTAATGCCTCTATTACTAAATATTCACACAAAATTTAAATGTCCTGTTGAGAAAAGTACCCAAATTTGAAAAAAAAAAAAAGTAAAAAAAAAAATGGCAAATTCTTTCACTCTCATATGGTTGAAGATACACCCAAAAGATCACCTTTAGGGGGATGTCATTTTTTGATTTACTACTTAATGTTAATTAAAGATCCCAGACTTAGTAACATTGCCTAAACCATGTAGATTTTTGTCCAGTAAAAATGCAAATAATGCTTCTGTTGTGGAATGGATACTCCCAAAGTTCATGGTTGCTGCGGTTTGGATTTGACCTCCACATTTCATGTATTAGAAATTGTAATAAATTTAAAAAAAAAGAGAGAAATGTAATCCCCAAAGTCATATGTAGATGGAGTTTGGAAGTGGGACCAGGGAGAGGTTATTGGGACCAGATGAGGTCATGAAAGTAGGATCGCCATGATGGCATTAGTGGCATTATGAGGAGAGGAAGAGAAACCCAAGCTTGCAAGCTTGCTCAGTCTGGCACATGATGTCCTCAGCCACATCACAACCCAGCAAGAAGGCTCTTGCCAGATGCCAAGCAGATGCTGATGCATGCTCTTGGATTTCCAGAACCACAAGCTTAATTCATCTCTTTTCTTTGCAAACTGCCCAGTCCATGGTGTCCAGTTATAGCAACAGAAAATAGATTAGGACAATTGCCCTGAAGGATATGAACTAGATGTTTTTGTATCTCATCCTACCATTTCGGTATTAAATTGCTTATAAACACTTAAGTCCTCAAATGCCTTTTAAATCATTTCAAATTTACTGATTCCCTCTTCAGTAAATCAATTGAATAAATTTTGACATGTTCATTTTGCATTTGCATACAAGTCATGGTTTTAATTTTCTGAAAATTATGTTAGCAGCCCTCAGAAAACTTACTAGGAAAAATAATTACCATTTTACAAAATGCAAGACCGTTCGGCAATGTGAATTATTGCTCTCTAATTATCAGTTGCCACAATGTTTTTCTGTTTTCTTCTACCTGGGCCTTCTGGTGTTCAGGCCACTGGCACAAGTAAGGACATCTACCACTTGCTGTAGCAAGAAAACCTGGCAGAAGTTTCTAAAGTCTCTTTTACTATTGCATTAGCAATGAATTCAGAATCACTGTAATTCAGAATCGGCTTCCCTTTCTTTGCTTATTCCAAACTTTGTTAATGGTCTGGGAGATAAAGCTCATGCTGTCACACGCAGAGAATATCTGGCTAGTTTCATTCACACTTATGAGTTGCAGTTTCACTCCTATTTTCCTGCCAGTAGGGGAGCATAAACAACAAAGCTGGTCTCCAAAGCAGCAGACTCGTTGGTTTAAACTGTCTTGCACCTTGTTAATACAGAATACTCATCAACCCAGAGATCATTTGGCAATATGAAGTCAAATTTCTGCTTAATTCATGAATACTATAAACCATGCAAATTATCATGGGTTTGCATACTCAAGCTTAGAAATAAAGTGTAGGCAATTCTGATTTGAATTTTAAATTGTTTGGCTAATTCACAATCTAATGAATTCCACATTCTCAAGGACAAAACAGTTAAGGTATATGATGAATTCAGTAAGTTCAAATAGAAAAAAAACAGAAAAGATATCAAAGGGGGGAGTTATTCTCTTGATAGCAGGATTCTGTACTGTACAAAGACCTTTTAAGGATCAAAACTCCTGTGCACTACAAACTTACCCATTTCCCCTTTATTTTTTCTCCTCTTTTTTCCAATGCAATTTTCATCCCTGTGGCCAAATGAGCAAAACTCTGGTGATACTGGTGTGTGCTTTCAGAGAAAACCACTCATCTTGGATAGGGTTTCCAAGGAATAAAGGACTGTCCTAATGGAACTCTAAGACTCTATCAGGTTTTATTCTATAATTTCTGGATGACTTTTTGAGAGGATAAATTGTATAAAGTAATACATTCTTAAAGTACTGCAAGGAAAATAAACACCAGAATATGTCCATGAAGAGCTCGTTTGACTTAAGGAGAAAGGACTAACCCCACGATAGATCTTCTCATGCTGGTCATTTGTTTTGTCTAAGGAAACAAAATGGGTGGAAAAAAAGAAGCAAGTTTTAGTGGTCCCTATAAAAGTTTTATGAATAACTGGTTGTTTTCATGTAGGCCTGTCACGTTTCCTCTAAAAATGAAGACTCAGACCAGTTCTCCTGTCAGCATTAATTTTCATTGTCTATTGGTTAAAAAAAAAAAGATGTTTAGTTAGTTGTATGTTCCATTTATTGGCACTGAAAACAGGCATTATGATCAAATTTATCTCTGATGCTTACAAGCTGTGTGATTTATATAAGTCACATAAACTTGTAGAGTCTCAGCTTCCTTATCTATAAAATGAGAACAAAGATGCTACTTAGAATATATATTTTCAAGGTTAAATAATCAAGTATACTTAAAATGTCTGATATGTCAAATAGTAGTATGCACTCTTCACTCAGTAAGTAACAGTTGTTTTTATTTTTCAGGCATTTTGTGATAACATTCCTGAATGGAATGTTATATTTTTGCATAGTTTGAAGACTATCTTCAAACCTATGTGTGCTCCTTTTGATTCTATGCTATCTTGCACCTGTCTAGAATTCAAATGAGATTTTGGATTTCACAAAAATTCTGTCTCATGATTATATAAAGATTAACTATAATATTTGTCATCTTTTACTATCCTGGAAATGGAAAAGACTACATACCTGTCTGAACCTTTTCTTTTCTTCCAGAACTGGAGGTGAAATCCAGAGCATTGTACTTATTACTAGGTAAATATTTTACCACTGAGCTGTATTCCAACCTGAGTTTTTATCTTATATTTAAAAAGCCCAGTGAGCTAATTATTTGTATTGATTATTAGGATGACAATTAGAGAGGTTTAGGGTTGAATTATTTGAAGAATGAAGTTTCCTTAGCAAACTGTGAAGTCTCTTCAATTGTAAAACATTTTAAAATGTTTTTATAATGTCAACATTAATGTTAATTCAGTGATATAATATTATTTATAGACTAAAAATATAGGTCTTGTGGACTTTCAGAAGTCCATTTAAATTTCATTTTTTAAAATTTAAGAATCAAGCCTCAGATTAAAAATACAATATTTAATATAAGAACTGCCAAATTTTATAGATTATTTTTAAAAACTTTATTGTGACATATATGAATCCCACTATTGTATATAATTATAATACACCAAAAAATGTTTATGGTGACTATTATCCAACTAGTAAACAACTCTAAGCTTATTATCAGAAATATTAGTTATTTATATACTTATTTCCATTTAATAGTGTATAAGTAATTTTGTACTGTACAATGCCTAAGTCTAATCATCATAGAATTTATTACCATTGTGGGAAAACAACAACAACAACAACCTCTCTTTAATGTAGGTGTCCAAAGGACACTTAGATATGAAAATAAAATAAATCTCCAAAGTTATAAAAGCAGAAGTAAAAATAAAGATATTATAATTTGTTACACATCTGCCTCTTACTGAACACTAATATGGGTCAGATATTAAGTATACAAACATTTACTTTAATATTTCCAAAATTGATTTGAAAACCACAAAAGGTAGAATTAGTTTCTACATTTAGCGGACAAGGTAATGGGACTAGAAAGTTCAGCGACTTGCCTGCAGCTGCAGAGTTTTCAGATAACAAAGCTGAAGTATATGCTCCTGCCAGGATGTCGCAATCCTCATGCACAGATTACAGTCAAGTTCTAGAAACCTCTCGTCTTCATTTCCACTCACTCTGCTTATCACAAGCTGTGTCTACCAGCTCATTCCAGGAGAAGGAGGGGTGAGGAGAGACAGCCAGATGGCTCCAGCTCATTTAGCCAGCTGTAGCAGGATATGGATGTGATTTCCCCACCATCCCAAATAGTGTCGTGGTCTTATTCCAGAGATACGAGTACAAAGCTCTTCATGTGTTCCACATTCCAGGTTCCTGGAACCATCAACATTTGTAGTCAGCACTGCCATCAAAGAAACCTCAGAGAGGAAAAGCAAATCATCCCAGTTAATTTTTTGGAGGGGTAGGAAGGTGCTGGGTTTGAATCCAGGACCTTGCACATGCTAAATGGATGTTCTACCGCTAAATATACCCTGACGGCATCATCACAATTTTAAAATGTCTATCCACTTATTCAATTTTCTGTGTACAGCAGCACCTTCCTTTAATGGAGTGTCATGGAGGCCCGAATGGGAGAGAGGAAAGATTGGGATGGAACAAGCATCACCCTAGAGAACAGGTTAAAGTTAGGCTTTGGTTTTGATTTGATAAGGGAGCTACTGAGGATTTCAGGACAGGACATAATTAGCCTCAGCCTGTGCTTAATCTTGGGGGTGAAACTACAGCTGGGGAGTCAGGCTGGAGGAGACACAGAAGCAATGAATATGAGGTGACTCCCAGGAGTAGGGATAGGGTTCTTCATTTGAGTGGATGTAGATTCCAAGCCACGGAAAGTGGTGGCACTTTGTCAGTTGGACTAGAGGAAAAAGGGCAGAGCTCCAATCTCTAGTATGGGGAGAAATGCAAATTAAAACCACTATGAGATTTCCATCTTGTACCCATTAGGATAGTGATTATCAAAAATCAAGGGATAATAAAAGTTGGTGAGGGTGTGGATAATACGGAGTCCTAATACAGTCTTGGTGGGAATGTAGAGCGAAACATTATGGAAAATAGGATGGCTTCAATGGTATGGAGATTCCTAAAGAAATTAAAAACAAAACTACCATAGGACCCAGCAATCTCTCTTCTGGGTATAGACCCACAGGAGATGAAAGTACCACCTCATAAAGATTAGACTCTCACGTTCATGGCAGCATTGTTCATAATAGCTATGATGTGGAAACAATCTAAGTGGCTATTTCTGGACAAATGGACAAAGAAACTGTGAGATAAGTACACACACACACACACACACACACACACACACACACATCGTGGAATATTGCTCAGCCCTGTAAAGGAGATCCTAATTCTGCACCACAATATGAATGAGCCTGGAGGACATTACATAAGCCAGGCAGAAAAAAAAATTGCACAATCTCACCTTTATGTCGAATCTTTTTTTAAAAAAAATCAAATATTCAGAGAGAGCGCGCAAGCAAGAAAGCAAGCACAAAGTAGTGGTTACCTGGGGGTGGTAAAGGGGGAGAAAATAGTGAGAGATAGTTGGAGCAGATTTGTAGAATGAATGAGTCTAGAGATGTAATGTAAACATGCAGACTATAGTTCATGAAATTGTATGGTAATTGGGTTTTTTGTTAAATAATTGGGTTTTAGCTATTCTTGTCATTTAAAAAGTAATCATGTGAGATGATAGATATTTATTTGCTTCACTATAGTAATCATTTTACTGTCTATAAGCCCATCATGTTGGAAACCTCAAATATATACAAAAACTTTTTTTTTAAATCCCATATACACTCAATTTTTAAGTCACCAAGTAGTTGATATCTGGAAAAGTCTCAGATGATGTTTAAGAATAAAGTTTTCAAAAGAGCAATCTTCAATACTCAAATAAAACTGTCCCAATACTCAAGTCAACAGGAATATGTGAAATGTAGCTGAAATTTTCTTAAGGACAGTTCAACAGAGCACATTTGAAATCGGTGATGAGATTTCACTCATTATCCCATGTTCACATGCTTAATAATTTGAGAGTCCATGGGAAGGCACGTCAGCATTCATTCATTTATCCACCAAACATTTAATAAAAACCTATGAGCCAGGCACAATGCTTGGGTACCAGGAATACAAACAAACAAGATGTGGCCTCAAGGGACTTAAAGGTATAGTGGACTAGACAGTCATTCCTCCAGTAAGTATTTACTGTTACTCACCTTTGTTTTGAGTGCCAGTAATATAAGAGTGGGAAAAAAAAAAGCAAAATCTCTCTTTGGAGAGCTCACATTACAGGGGAGAAGACAGTCAATATATGAAATAAATATATAAAACACACAGTACGTGGGCTGGGGCTAAGAAAATAAAACAAAGCACTGAAGCAGGATTGAGGTGCTGCAATTTTAAATGGAGTGGCCGGGAAAGCAGCATGAATTTTGAATAAGGGAGCACACCGCGTGGCTGTCGGGAAAGGGGGGGTTTCAAGAAGCCTGAACAGTAATTTAATGGCTTTTCTGAACCAAGACCATCATAAAGGCCAAGTGGCTACAGCAATGGAGGCGGATGATAGAGGAGAGGAGATTGAAGAACTAACACAGGCCACTCAGATTGGGTCCCGATGGCCACCATAAGGACTTCTTACAAAGGATTGATGGTGACCTGACTTGTGTCCTAAAAGAATCAGCCTAGTTGCTATGAATAATGGAAATGACAAGAAGTTGTCAGTTCTCCTGTGTTTTTAAGGTAGAATCAGTCACCTGTACTTGCTGTTAAACATGGGGGGTGGGGAAAGAGGTCAGGGATAATATGTAAATAATGAAAAGAATCAAATACTACTGGCTTCACTAACTAAATTCTGTAAACTGAGCCTCGCACACGGAGATCACTTAGATCTCCAGCACATCAGAACCACCCTTGTAGGACTTCGTGCTGGAGCTACATGATCTATAATTTGCACAGAACACTGCTGTATACCCAGTGGCTGTCACACAGTGTTTCCATGTTGCACTGAGGAAACTCAGGAAATGAGTAATGGGACTTTATGGTTGTTGCCTGTCTGCTTTTCTTGGATCACGTTAAACCACATTTCTTAAAGCTCTCCCCAGTGTTCTGAAGTTGCAAGTTCTGGACCCTTTTACATCCACCCATTTGAGTGTACAGAAGGAAAGGCAAGATTCACTCACAAGGTTCCTCTTTGGCTCCTTCTATTCTAGCATTAACCCAAAAGCTTTCTCTCAGAGTATCTTTAGTCCTTAAGAAATCCAACACTAACTTCTCAAGGTAGTTGAACAAAAAGCAGCACAGGCACAGAGAAAAGACTCATTCTGAAGTATATCAATTCTGAATTATAAATGTCTAAAGACACAGTCATAAATCTCAAATAAGTTATTTTCAGATCAGGTCTCTCCTGATTTTCTTTTTGAACGGATCTATAATCCAGGATCCTAATGCCAACAAGAATTTATATTTTAAACATCTAACCACAAGGTGGAGATCTAAAGCAAAGATTAGCTGTCACACACAGCAGGGCTCAACTTGGAATCCAGAACTTCTTAACTAACATGAGAGTTGTGCAGGCTCTCAGGATGTGCCAGAAATTGACTTAATATTTTAAACTACAAGATAACACTGCTTGTGCATGAGTATTCTTTTAGATTAGAAAGAAACATAAGTGGTATGCCTATATTTAAGGAAGCCATAAGGAGCATAATATCAGGTGTTCAAGGGGAGATGATGATCATATTGGAAATTTCAAGCTTCAAGTCCCAAGTGCTTATAACAAATAAGCACTATGGTTACATCACTGATTGTTAGTACCTTAAGCAAAGCCTAATGTGATTATCTTAGTCCTAATAGTTTATGGTTGCTACTGAACAACTAATTTCCTTTAACCTGACAGCACTATCAGACTTGTGTTCTAAAGATTTTAAACTATGTGGCCATAAAAGTCCGTTAGTTTTATTTCATAGTGGACTGGTTTACCAAATGAGGTCTTTTATCAGTTAAAAACTCTCACTTCCCTTTTAGATGAGTGGGCTTTATCAATTTCCCTAATTATACACCAAATGATTTGCTTGATTCCCAAATTACTCATTTAGAAGCTTGATTATTTTAAAAGTAATCTACATTTACTTAGTTGTTTTTTAGTGTGAATATTCTTCCCTAAAGAAACAAATTAACAATTGAAAAGAAAATCTAAGCTAAAAAATAAACAAATACATGGTATGAACTTTCTCTCTGTTCTACTTATACGTGCCTTTGCTTATTATAGATATCATATAACAGAAGGGAATTAAATTAGCCTCAATCTCAGCTGAAATTCTTGGCAGCAAAATTCCTTAAAGCTCTTCAGCTATTTTTTATTGTAATGAAAGAGCTTATTTGATGAGACTGTTTTTCCTCTTGGTTCTCTCAGTTCAATCTTCAATATATTGAAGATTTTGATTACCCCAACCTTAGAAAATTAAAAGGAAAGGCAGCCACAGACTCCAATATTATTGCTCTCAGCTATTTGGTGGGACTTCCCTTCATTCCTTAGAGCTGACTTATCTCCTTATCTCCCTCACCTGCCTCGCTCAACTAGTTGAGCAAAGTTCAAGCTGTTTGTTTAGGTAAGCATCAAAGCTTGGGATGCTGATCTGTACCTAACAGACTTTTGATCCTGTGCACCTGGATTCTGGAACCTAACAAGAAAGATTTGTCTCTTCCGCTACTTTCTGGTCTCAGGGAGCCCGGAAATACCAAAAGCAGCTTCAGGGTAGTTTAGAACTTCCGCTTCCTATTTTGGACGAAAGCAGAAGTGGAGAAACATGAAAATGTTAACCAAAAAGCACGATGACCTTCTGCAGTCCACCACAACACCGAGGTTAAATTTAGTTCAAATGTTGTCTGTTTACTTAACCAGTAAAAGTTTATAGGACACCTTTTCAAACCAAAACAAAACCTACAGGAAACTTTGAGATCACCAAACATTTGTTGGTTCTCTGAGGAATCTGAGAGAGTGAGGAATTTTCTCCAGGAGTGACCTCTAGGATGGAGTGGGCTGGCCGGATGATCAGTTAGTAGCTTGGACAGCAATAAGGAGTGTTCAGCTTTCGGCTCCTCCAGAAAGCCAATCTCAAACTTTCTGTGCGTCAGAATCACACAGAGGGCTTGTTAAATGCAAACTGATGGACCCCTTCCTCCCCTGCACTCAGTATCTGATTGATTAAATCTAGTGCTGGGTCAGAGAATTGGCACTTGCCAACAAGTTGCTAGGAGATGGCTGTTCCCTTCATCTGGGACCATCTGAGAACTTTGCTCTACATCATTGGGCCTCTGAAAACAGGGAAACACTTCAAACTTTAGCAAATGTTGGAATCTCATTTTAAGAGGAAGAAAGACCAAAAAAAAAAAAAAATGAGGAGCATGGAGTTTAGAATTAGCTTTACTTGGGATTTGAATCTGGATCTGTCCAAAGCTGTGAGTCCAGGCAAAATGTTTAACCTCCCCAAACCTTACTTTCCTTATCTGCAAAATGGAGTGTAATAATTTCTGTTGCTGAGACTCAAATAAAATATTTTATGATTTTATGTCTGGTGTCTGGCACATGATATTCTATAGTAGTTGCAACTACATTTTAAATAACACAATTAGCTTATAATACACACACACATACACATACACACACACACACAAACACACATATTTATATACACATAAACCGATAGGTATGCAATACCCTTTGAGATCTAAGCATAGGAGAAATGTAGGATACAATCTGGGTTTGTTTTGGATTGAGATTAAATAATAAGGGTCTGATACAATTTAAAGAAGTATCTTTCTGTATTCAAATAAATACTTTTCATAAGATCCCTGATTCTTTCTTGAAATCTATCCCAATTTTCCATTTCTTTACTGCCATCTTAAAATTGAACCTAACATCTAACTTCTCTATTCTATTTCTTACTGCTTTATTTCTGATATTTACACCAACAAACAAAACTTTTTCTAACAAGGAAAAATGCTAGTGTCCCTGGATGTCTGTTAACAAATCCACTGGCTGGCTGCCTAAAGTTTGCCAGCCCTGTGAATAAGGGGCAGTGGAGTAGGTTGGTTATAGGAAGTGGGCTGCCATTTTAAATTGGTTTGACCCAGTGCCTTTCCTCAATAGAGTATCAGCCAAAAATAAGAATGAATATCAGCCATACATATTCTCATCAGGCCCTGTATTATTGGAAGTTATCCCAGGATAGACGGATGAATCTATCCAGGAACACAGACTGCCTCCACCACAGCTGTTTATTTCCTCTCCCTTCTCACAGGTCTGAGCCCTAACCCATTGTCAAAGAACTAAGACAAGACCACCACTCCCCTTCCTCTAATACTGCCCTCAACTTATAGTGAGAACTTTCCCATCCCCCACAGGCCATTATTAAAGGGACTTTTTATTGCCAGTGGGTTTGAAAGAGTTTTCCTCTAGTTAAAATCTTCTAAGGCAGTGTGTGATGCAAAAGGTGGACAGGTGACAACTTGAATCGCATTTCTCTAGAGTGGTTCTGTATCCTCACCCTGGACCAAACCCACCAGATCAAAATCTGAACTGTAACCAATACTCCAAGTAATTCCCAGCCCACTACTGTTTAGGAACCACTGCTTATGGCAGTTTTGCCCTGTTTGGATACACCACTGTATCTTAAGTTAGTGGGGAGGAACTGTTAGTGAAAAGAGAGAGAGAAAGAAAGAAAGAAAGAAAATGAAGGTAGGAAGGAAGGCAAAGAGGGAGGGAGGGAGAGAAGAAAGGAGAGTCAGAAAAATTACTTGAAGTTAAGGATATGATAATTGGCGATCATTTCAAAGTGTATAGAGCATCAAGTTGATAATCTTAACATAAATGCCTTTTTTAAATCAGTTATACATATATGAAGCTAGGAAAAACATTATCCAGTGAATTAGACAAAATTTTACTGAAAGTTGGGACGATAAAGGGCTTGCCATTGAAATACTGTGCATTCCTATTTGGTCTTGGCTTTCACTGTTGTTAATGGTAGTTTCTAAGATAAACTGAGTTTTCTATAAAAGTAAATCCCAGTGTTAAGAATCATAATTTGTACCAGACTGGGGAGGGGGGAGGATCCTTGCTCCAAGAATGCAGCTGAAGTGCTGTTCTTGCCAGAAGCTATATACCATTCTGCAATTTATTTTCCTTGTAATAGAAGAAAGGACTTCAAAGACATAAGTACACACATATGCTCCAAGTATGTCTAAAATCTACATGCAAGGACCTTTAAACCAACTTCCGCACGGTATCATTGACAATTCTATGATCTACGTTATGAAATATTATAAAAATGAGGCCAGGTAGGGATTCAGAGATGACATAAATTATAGGAGCTAAGAATAGTGACGTGTGAAAAATGAACTTTCTAAATTACAAACGTGATCAGCAACTCCCAGTCACCTTCAGGATAACACCTAAGTTCCTTGCCATGTCCCGCAAGCCCTTTCACCTTCTCCCCCTCCAAAAGCTAACCTACGTACACACCGAGTACTCATTTTAAAAGCAAAGAAAATCATGTGGAAGCTGAGTTTTGCCAAGAAACAGAAGGCACAGCTCTGAGAGGGAAGTGGTGACATCCAGTGTCCACTTTGCCACTGCTCTTGGACAAGTCATTTTTGTCATCTGTGAAGTTCTGAGACGAGCTAGAGGGTGGCTGAAATCCACTGAGGTTGTGACATCTTATTAGTTCGCTGAAGTTTCTACTTCAGTGACAGAATTGCTAAGTCTGTCCATGAGGCTTATGATTGGTCTGTTTTTTACATCTTCTTCCTTTCTGAATTGGGTCATAGACCAACACAAATTTAAGAAGTAACCACTAATAATTTGAACACTGATATCTTCCTAAGTGGAAAAGAGATTTGAAGTAGTGGAAAACAAGCAGTGAAACTCATGTTCTCTTTTGCTTTATTGGGATGTAAGTTTTTCAAAAGTAGATGTTCAGTCCTTTACCCACCCGCTGCTTTGAACATTCATTTGAGAAAAATCTTAAATTTCAATTGAGCTGCAAAAAGGTCAGTTTTCATATGCCACATGAAAGTAATTCAAGTTTGAGCTAATTCTGAATATCAGAAAACCCTCTTTGTAGCCCTTTATCAGAGGGCATTTTTGTGTTTGTCAGTAATAGTGAGAATATCTTTAGTATATGAGTCCTCTCAAAGCCTTTTTCAAAAGATATGTGTTTCTAAACAGACTTTTAAAAGAAATCCAATAAAACAGAGATAATATAGCAGTAGCTGCTTAGTAAAGGAAAAAAGAGCTTGATGATTGTTCTATCAAGAGCACTTAAAGAAATCTTTCCTAAATAAATCCTAAAGGAAGCCCATGCTATTTAAATAAAATTCTAAAACAAGTACTAAGGTCTCAATACTATCATACCAATTAGTAGACTACAAAATACACAATCATAAAGCCCCAGTACGGAATATGTCACTAGTTACTCTAAATTTTATTCAGAACAATCCAGTCCCCCAAAATCAAGTTTAATCCCAAGGAGAGGACTTTCTAAAACCTGAATTCTGCAGGAAGCCAGCTTCTTAGAGTCTTCTCATGACTTTCTGCCCTGTGCCTCCTTATCTTCTCTCCTATAGCAGCTTCCCTCACTGAGGACCTGCATTCACAAAAAATAAAAACAAAATAAAAAACAAACAAACAAAAACAGAACAAAACACTGCTCACTGCATGTGAGGAGCATCCAGGCAAAATCCTGAGACTCAAAGAGTGACATTCCAATGAATCGTATACACTCTAAGGTGCTGATGATGGCATTTTGAACTATGCAGAATTTTGAACTGGTAGAGCTCTGTTCTGCTGGGGGAAAAAAGAGACCCATTTCAAGTGCAGTCACTGGGATTTGCACTCTTTTGGAAAGAGAAGATGAAGCAGAGTCTCACCACTATCCAAATGAGGCACTACAGGACTATGGAAGTTTGCATCATATACAAGCAAGAGAGAAAAGACATTCGTGTATGACTGCCTGGATGCTCTCACAAATCAGAGGAGCCCTCCTTCTTGCCTGTTGGGCTGAGAGGAAACTGGAGAAGCCTGAAGCTTATTGGATTTATATTAAGAGGACAACCAGCTGGAGACAGGAAAATAAAATTGTTAAGCAAAAGATGAAAGATTTAAGGATTCCAGAAAGCCTGTGTGAACTGAGTTCATGATGGTGATCTATAAGAGCAGATTGAAGAGGTCCACAATGCTTAGGGTGACACCTCCCCTTGAAATTATCTTAGGAAATTGCAATGAACATTTAAATTCCATTGAAGTAATTTCCAATACCTGGCTGGTATTATTTTGACTGTGACATCATCTACAAGGGATCCTTTGTTCTCTCAGGCACAACTGGAAACCATGATCTTTTTTGACTCCCCTATTATGGGAGAGACATTTTCTAGGGACCATATACTCCCTATTAACACCTGGCTTCCTTCTCTGAAGTCTCCATTAAAAACTAGGAAAAGATGCAAGGGTGCCTATGCACATGAATACACACACAAAAAAAAATATTTTCTTATTGTTGGTTCCTTTGGGATCTAGATGAAACAAATAACAAAAAAATGTTGCATTTCTTGTATCAATCTAATATTTGTTTATTCACTTTATATACCATATTGGTAAACAATATAAGATTCATTATTATTCAAAATGGTTTTATTAGTGTGCAATAATTGCACATATTTATGAGTCACAGTATGATCTTTTAATACATGTATACAATGTGTTTTGATCAAACCAGGATAATTAATGTTTCTATCTCCTTATACTCCTATCCTTATTTTGTGCTTGAATACTTCATGCTCCTTTCCTGTAGCTGTTCATAAAATATTTAATAGGATATTATGAACTGTAATTACCCTACTGTGCTGCAAAACAATGGAAAACGCGTAAGGAGCTAGAAATGCTAACTACCATGATTTGATCATTATACATTGTAGATACATAACAAATTATCACACCATATCTCATAAGTATATATAATTAATAATAAAAAGTTTTAAAATAATTTTTAAATAAAATAAAGAATTAAAAGACAAAATATGTGTACAAATTATTATTCTCTTAATAATATGGAACTTGTAACTCCCAACTTGTTTCAGTAAGCAGTGGGTGATATGAGCCTCTAGTCAACGTCTCCCAATCTCAAATTAAGTACAGATAATTAACTGTTTGATAAGCTAAGATGGATAAAAATCCTCCAGTTTTGAGGTATCTATCTGACTCTTCAAGGTAGTTTTCTTGCATCAAAAGAAAAATTACATTATCTGCCTAGAATAATTCATGTCAAATGAAGAGTACTTTCAAAGAATATGCACTTAAGCCACTTTGCTATTTTATTATGACTTTGAACTTTACTGGTTGCAGCAATGACAATACTTCAGAACCTATGAAAATCTTGCTCACTGATGGGACAATCCAATAGCTGGAGATATGCATGAACACATTTAATGCCATCAGTTCCAAGGTATAATATGCCTTCAGGAGCTAGTAATAATCCCCACAGTACAAAGAAGCAGAGGGCAAGGTCACTGTTGCAAATCCTACAGGATAGCTGTACTCAGCAGAGCCAATATTCTATGATCTTCACCATTACAGGATACAGAGGATGCGTACTCAAAGAAACCGAACACCTCACATGGAATGACCAAGTAGGATCTTGTAATTTTGAATTAATGAAGTCATATTAAATAAAAAAGCCTATATTATAGAATAATATACATATATTTGTAGTTTTATTATTCTAAGAATATACAAAAGCAAAAAATCTTATAAAAAGTTTAGAAAAATTATTTAATGATAGCCTAAGTAATAATTTGATTATCTGAATATAAGTAATATTTCCAAGCATTCAAGGACATGTTCAAAATGTTTAAGTGTGGTAATTTATAGTAGTGATTTATTTGATCTCTGAAGAACTATATTACACTGGGGGGCTACTTAGCAATTGCTGACTTTCAGAGTTCTCTAATATGGGAGACAGCACCAGTCACTGAAGCCAAAAAGCTAGCTTGAGCTTTACCCTGGACCCCCCATTCCCCTAGCTCTGTTCACTTACTTACCAAAGTATTCCGTGCTTAGCTCTATCTTTTCCCCTTGTCTGCCTGGAAAGTCCAACTTTTCCTTCCCATTCCCAATTCTGTGTGATCCAGCCTGACTCTTCAAGACACACTTAGGCTTTCCTAATAGCCAATATGCTTTAGCCATAGTACAATACATTACTAGATCATAACATCGTTAAGTATTATCTCCTCCCTTAGAAATGGGGTGAATACCTTGAAGGGGCAAATGCAAGCTGACGTCCACAAGAGGGAGCCATAAATCAGCAATCAGACCAGAAGCAAACACTAGATCCAAGGGATCTGGTTAAAATGGCACCTAAAAGGTCAAACTATAACCTGGGGAGTCGGGTTTGGGGGTGAGAGATAGAAGTAGGAGAAGATTTGTTAAAGGAAGACAGTGCAGAATAATTGCCACAAACACCGATTTAGGTCTGTGGCCCATTTTCTTAAGAGGATTCTGATACAGGGGGTGTGTTAAGCTGTGTAACATAGTCAAGGCAAGGCAACCAGGCAGGGTTTTTCATTGATGTGCCCAATGGGTGGTCAGCTATTTGGGAAGTAGAATTCTGACCCTCTCTCCTGGATAAGGGGTCTCCTCTCCTATTCCTTCTCTCTCTTCTTGAACAGCACAGAGCTTTCTTTCTTTATTTTAATTAGGTATATATGACCGCAGAATGCATTTTGATTCATTGCACGATGTAGCGTTGCACCATAAGTGCAGTCATACATGTATCTAGGGTAATGATGTCCATCTCATTCCACCATCTTTCCTGCCAAATGGAAGAACTGTGATTGGGCAAAGGGGAGGGAGAGGGTGGGGTATGGGGGCAGAACTTTTTGAATATTGTGACCCAGAGAAGAGAAAGGGACTGGAGCTGAGAGATCAGGGTGAATACTCTTGGGCATGTCATAGCAAAAGACTGGATGTGGAAACCGCTGGTCGTTTCTGATTCTCCTTTGCCTATGTCAACCTCCTATCTGCATCACAGATGTGGTAAAAATGCACCAACTATCACTGTATGCTGCCAGTGCAGAGAGTATCCAAGCGGTGGATAGTTCATGGTTAAATAAAGTGCTATTTGTGCTCTTGTTGAAGCGTTGTTAGGACGTTATGTAAGAGAGGAAGAAGCGTAGAGGGACAGCAAGGCCACTGGATGCTCTGGAGCACGTATCATCTTCCCGCTCTCCACCTTGCCAGCGGGGCGTGTACCCTGGGTCCTCCCACCAAGCCCTAGAGCTGCCTCCTCCGTCCTTGGCTCTGTTACAGAGAACCAGCCCGTGGGTTCTGCTGAGCTCCTGGGAGCATCGCACGAGGAAGTTCAATCAGGGTCAAGAGGCTTGTTTTCTCTTCCTCCTGCCTGGATTTACTCTAAAACCGATTTGTCCTGCCAAACGGAAGGAACTCCTCATTGTCTTTTCACACTTGAGCTTCCCTAACGCAAGCACTATCTTAGGAGTTGGCATTAAGCCCCAGACTTATTGCACATTCCGCGTAGGTTATTTGTTTTTTCCTGGAATGGTGATGGATCAAGGCCTGATTCTATGAAGTAGTCTGTGAGAATTTCTGGGAGAATATGGTGTTTATCAGCATGAATGGTGGTGGTTTGAAGTTGATGTTGCTCCTTTTCCGTTCTGTTATTCTCTGAGAATTTTAACCCTATTGCTGAAACTTTATCTCAAAAAATGATTTGAAGATGAAACTTTCCAGAAGAGCTTAGTTAGCCCTAAATCTGGCCTGTGTCTAGCAACATGCAACACCTCAGATTTCAGGGCTACTAAAAATAAGGCTCCTACTAGAGTTGCAAGAAAATGTTAGCTGTTTCTTCTGACAATTGAGATGATACCATATGTAATTTTAAATGCAAAAAATATTAGATCTCAAGGGAGTTATATTCAGAAAAACTCCATGTCCAATCACAGAATATAAAAAAATAGAGTGAAATGGTCTTGAATAAGTAAATCTGGGGATATGGCTGCTTTGGCTGCTTAGCAGTTAAGTACTCCTGGGTTCAATCCTTGGTAACAAACACAAACAATCAAAAAAGCAGCAGCAGCAGCAAGACTTTGGTTTCACAGAAAGTGTCCTTCCCCTGCCCCCCCCCACCTCCAAAAATTAAAAGAAGGAAAAACCCAAAACCAAACAAGTTGTTGGATGGAAAAGTAATTATTGTACCAGTATTCATCTGGCTACAAACAGTATTGTTATATTTTATGTGCAAAGTGGTATCATTGGAATTGCTATAATGAATAATTATTTTGTGACACATCTATGTATTTTACTAATATATCTCCATTATATAACACAAAAGTGAGCAAGTTTAAAAACAGTGATTCATAATCACCTGCTACTTTAAAAAATCCAGTGATATGCATACCTCCTATTCAAAGGGTAGGAATGTCCCCTAGACCTCTCTTTTTGTCCTCAGTCTTTGCCAACCAACCCACACTATGGCCGTTAAATCCATAAAGCTTCTAAATCTGTTACAGCTCATCTCACCACAAAAGCTAACCACATGACCTGCAGGGCTGCTTGTGTGAAAACACCACAGTCCCTCCCCAAGATCAGGATAACCTGAGTCAACAGCGAACGCATTAGTGAAGTACAATTGCTGGTTTATGGAGTAATTCCAGTGAGCCACTGAGCATGAGGTATCTTCTAATTCTTCCATTGTGTGAAGATTTGGTTTGTGGGCCAGTAAGCCGAGTGGACATAAAGATGAGGCAATGGAATCATGGGTTGATCTTTCCATCAAAAATAACTCCCATTATTTTGAAAAGAAAAATATTTATTTGGTTTTTGCTTCAATAAAATAGAACTAGATCAAGATCTTGAATTATAAAAACTAACATTCTTCAAACTGCAAAAAAAAAAATTTAAACTCTTGATGTCAAAAATCTTTATCGACCTATCCTAGAGGCTTTGAAGGGGGGGACTCTAAAGTTTAAAATAATAAACTTACGCCACTATCACCTACACCAAAGTAAAAAATATTATGCACTTTTCAAAACAAAATAATTAAGACAAGGATGATCTAGATGAGACCCTAGAAATTCCTTGCCTCCTCCTACCCTATTTGACCCAGGGAAAAACTGGGGACCACACAGGCTATCTGGTTAAAGGTAAGCACAGGTCAATGGCTGGTATGTGGATAAGCCAGAGGCAGACCACTGGTCATATGACTTCTCTTCTTCGCCCTTTTGAGGTAGGAAAAACCAAACTGCCGTCCTCCTGTCTCCCATTTCAGTATCCACTCTCTGATTCCCTTGGTACAAATGTCTAATCTATGTCCTATTCCTAAAGAATCTTTCTCAGTTAACTATTAAGTTCAGAAAATAATTCTTCCCACTAGTGTGTAGTCTTAAGCTGAAATGTAGCCATGGCACATGAATAGATGCTGCTAACAAAAATGGGCTCTGATCAAATTGGGAAATTCTAAAGTTAGACAACAGTTTCTTTTCTGTAGGATAGTTCCAGGCCTTTTAGCTGCTGATGTACACTGTGAGTCTTCAATCTTATTTGTTTATGGTGTCTCTATTTTTAAAACAACAAAGCATATGATGTTGCTTACAATGATGAATGAAATGGATATTTTGAAAATTTGCAAAATATATATTAAAAAAATGAACTGGCTCTGTTCAGACCAGCCGAAATGATAAGAAGATATCTAGAGTATTTGCATTTACAAATTCATTTTTGGAAGATTAAAAAGACTTTGAGATATGTGAGGGAATTAAAATTTAAAATGGTATACACTATACCAATAAAACATTGAGGGGAGAAGACAGGAGCAGCTAATAATCAGATTAATTCTTATCTGCTTTCGTGTAAAGCTGACTTAGTAACAGAGGTACCCTTTATTGAGCGCGGGCTGCATGATAAGATGTATAGCACTTTAGTCACATCAACACTCTTAAGATAGAGCCTATCACAAGCTGGTCCATTTCAAGACTTGTCTTATCCTATTAACCTCCCTGTGACACACCTTCCCCAACCTACCCCAATTAACAAAACTCCAACTATTCAAACGTGGACTTCATTTTTTCTTCAGACCATTTCTCCACATGTGCCAGGATTCTGCCTATATTTCAGAACTATTTCCCTCTCCTGTTGAAGGAGAGGAAACAGCTGCTACTTGCTTGAAATTTTGCTTACATTTCGTGTTTTCCTTTCAGGACACCCCTTGCAATGTATTCTCTGAGTTCGTCACCATCCTTCCCAACCGTTGTGCACTGTGAAAGCAGCATCACCAATACATTGCTCATTTTTAGTCACGTATGTTTAAAGGAAAGTGCAGCAGGAAGATCAGAGAGTAAATTTGATCATTTTCATTCAATGAATGTCCAATATTTAAAGGTTTGTGAAATGCAATCTAATTCCGAACTCAGCTACTCAGCACTATGAGGATAGATAAATACAAGTAAGAGCAGACCTTTTTAAAAGTGCTTACCATTTTTACACCATTCTCACCTAACAGAGCTCCAGAAATACTTTTTTTTTTAATCCATAGAGATGAGATGCAATGAGTTCAGTTTTGCCTAGTAAACCTTTTGGCCTAACATCCCGCACAGCGAGCGTGAAGAGTTCACGGTCCTAGCCAGATCTTCTCACTCATTAAAAGAAAAAAGAAACTCCTTTCATGCACTGTCTATTCCTTTGATTTGTGATTTCTCTACAAAGATTTTAAACTCCCCTGCTGGCCACATTATTCCTGAAAGGTACAGAGAGAGAACTGAGCAAGCATCCAGCCACATCAGACCTTACTGACTTTAGTTTCCATTTTCCAAAATTTGGAGAAAAACATATCTGTTCCAAGTTACCTGCTCAGTTGCCTAAGTTTCTCCTATGAACTCTCTATATAGTTCCATAATCTTTAAAATGGAATCCCTTGGGAAGAACTGTGATAAGGAAACATGAAACATTTATCTAGCATTTGATCCAATAGACAAGCACATATCAAAGTTGTTAGAAGGTACTAACTCACAACTATGACCTTAGGATTAGAAATGTGAGAAAATAACTTGTCAGAAGCTTATGGCTGTGTTTTCTTCGGGCTGGAGGGCATAAACAGGATGTATTGCTCTTCATTTATCTTGAGTAAATGTTTGCTTTGGTCTATTTTTGCTTCCTCCCCCACTTCCTCCTAAACATGTTACACTCCAGTCCCTCATGTCAATATTTAAGGGACTCATTTAGCAGCTGCATTGTGTTCATTTCCTGTAATCATTGACTACTGATGGGCCGCTTTTTTTTTTAACTTTCAAAATAAGTTTTAATTAAGCACAACAGGTAATAAACTATGTCAGTTCCCATCCTTACTCCCACCACCAACCTCCACATTTTCAAATCAAACTACAGCTAATATTAATTCGTCATGTTACATCTGTGTTCCATATTCAGTGTATCAAAGGAACTAGAAGAAAAATGCCAATAAATGTGTTAATTCAAACCACTAATCTTTTGAAGAAGATCTGTCCAGTGGCAACCCAAGCACCTGCATTTTCTTATATTTTTGACAATTTTCTTCAATAATTTGGAATCCTTAATCAGATATTGGGTATCCTGGATTGACTAATTCTGTTTCTTCCTTGTTGTACTTTTCTGTTTATTTGTCCTTTTTTTTTTTGTTTTGCTTTCTAGAAAATGTCTCAATTTTAGCTCCCCAAAATTTTACAGCATTCTCATTTTGCCAATTTTTAATTTCCAATATCTCTTTTATGTTCCTTTTTTCTCATAATTTCAAATAATTTCCTTTTTTATAGATGTGGAATTCTTTTCTCTCCAAGGATACTAAAATTATATAGTTCCTTGGAAGTTTTCTCCTCCTTGAATTATCTGTAATGAATACACATGGAGATTTTAATGGAGAGTTTTTATTTGCTCTGAGGACTATTTGAATAGTGGATACTTTCTTCAAATATACAACAGAGGGTACGGGGAAGGCTCCAGTTCTCCCTACTCCCTGTTTTTGCCACATGACTTTGCAGTTCCCATCATTAAAGAAGCACAATTTATTTCCTGAACCCTTGTATCTTGGCCAGTCTTACAACTCACTCTGGTCAATTTAATTGAGCAGATATAGCAGGGTGCCAATTCTGAACAGGCCTCAAGAAATCTTTTGTTTTTTCTCGTACTCACTCTTGTATCTATGTCATCCCCAGGTTAGCCGGCTGGAGGATAAGGAACTCATGAAACGGAGCCACGTTGTCCCAGTTATTCCAGCTTAGTCCTCCCCAGACAGTGAAGACCAGACAACCGCCAGACACAAGATCAACTCCAGTCAGGATCACGCACAGCCATCCAGCAGAACACCCTAGGCAGTGGCTTAATTGTGTCCCTGAGATTTTGTGGCTGTTTGTTACATTACTGGCACAATAGATAACTAATACTGATGGGTAGGTAGATGTGGAGGACCTCACAGAGGCACCAGGGAATTTAAATACATGCTTATGAAATGCAACCCCCTGAAGGGTATTCTTATAAAGAGGGGAACATGATTTAGTTTTCATTTTGGAAAAGTAAGTAACACTGACTACAATGTGTAGGTTGCATTCAAAGAGGAAACTTTTACAATAGTCTAGGTAAGAGATGATGAATACTTGAATGAAGGCAATATCAGTAGGATGGTTAGGAGAAGACATACTAGAAATGCCAAAGAGGTCAATACTGCTGCATATGGTAACTATCTGGATGTGGGAGGAGGAGAGGAAAGATCCTAGTATGTTTTCTAGGCATGGGGTTTTGATGCTAGGAAATCAACCAGAACTAGGTTCAGGAAGGAAGTATAATAGATTCAGTTTCTCTGCATTGAACTTGAATCCTTATGTGGGATACTTAGTTAGACGTTGGGTAGTCAGTTATATGTACAGGTCTGGAGGTCAGGGCACAGCTCAGGAGATAATATATATATATATATATATTAATAATAATATAGGAAACCACAGTATGGGGATTACACATAGAGCCATGAGCTAGGATTGAATCAGCTGGGGAAAAGGTGTGTATTGAGATGAGAGCCAAACACAGAACACTGGGACTAAACACGTTCAAGATGCTTGCTGAGGATGAGATTCAGCCAAGCAGGGAAAGGAGGGAGGGTGCAGAACACACGAGAATCAGCTGATCTCAAAGCCAGAGGAACATTCAAGAAGAGAAGGATTGACAATATCTATAGTATGAGCTGTATCTCTTTCATTAAGAATACATGTCTATCAAAATCTTAGAGCCAAAAAAGGGATTTAAAGATCAAGAACTCAACATGGCAGTGACATCTACAAAGTTATTTTTCAAACTAAATAAATAATTTCGTATGAGATGGCCCCTGTGGGTCTGACAGCCGAGTGATGAAAAAAAATATATTTCTGAACATACTTAAAAGGATCATTTCAAAAATTGTAGAGTCACTTTGAAGTCCCACAAAACTTAAGAGAAAAGCAGGAGAATGATTCTTAACAACCACAATAAGCTCTTTTCTTTCTAATTTCAGGTGGCTTTCCCTAGAGAGCACAGGAACAGATGTTCAGTGAACATAAAGGTCATCTCTGCAGCACAGGACACTCTGCTTGCCTGATTATTAATAAACTGTCATTCTAACCAGCTGATTGGAAAACAAGCTAGCAAGCATTTAGGCCAAATGTGCAGGGACTTCAAGGAGCCTGCACTTTTTGATCATCTGATACAGTGTCTGTTTTAATCTTATTCTTTGACAGGACAGAGATTAAAAACAGTTCAATTAGTCTGCTGTGTTGAGGTTCCTTTATCCTTTGAATGTATACCACTGAAACGAATTTTTCATGAGTTCCTTTTTATAAAGAAGTGTGAGGTTAGCACTTTCAAATCATAAGAAAATCCATCCCACTATTCAGAAATCCTTCGAATTGTAGACTTCTTGAATGATGCTATCTAAGCCTTATAGTTGTTACCAAGTGAACCCCACAAGCAATCAACTAAGGTTCATTTTAGGTCTCTGCCTTAAAGAAACGTCTTGAAGAAGGAGAAGAGAGCAGCTTATCTAACCAAGGTAGAGAGTCATTTCATCAATTTGAAACATAACTCTGAGCAAAACTGGTTTTCTGTATCAGCAGTCTTTGCATTCCATGGTAAAAAATACTTGCTTACCAGTTTCAAATGAGAACCAGGACCCTTCCTTGGTTGGGGTTGGGGTTGAGACAGTCCTCAGACCCTTGGTCACCCCTGCCAGGCAGGAGTGCAAGGAACCCATGAACAGCACATCAACACCCCAGCAGTTGCTCATATCCTATTATGGACCTTGTTTTCAAGGAAATAAGCACATCTCACTCATCCATGGACAAACTAACACGTTACTAAGCTGCAACACCAAGCACATTCTCTCTATAAAATGTCTCTAAAAGAAGCTCTCAAACTTGGGGGTAGGTGGAAAGGTATTCTATTTTAAATTCACTCACATTGTTTCAGCAGCACATATTCTTAAAGATATTGATAGTTAAGGACATCTCCTGTTTAATCATGTAGTATCTGTCCCTATTATAGTAGCCAAGAGCAAAAGACCAACTCAAATTAGCTTAGTAAGGATCAACAGAAATTTCTTGGGTTGCATAACTGAAAGACCCTATAGGACACTCCCTCAGGAATATTTGGCTTCAGAATTTCAGATTTTGAGTGTTTTAGTCAGCTTTCCAATACTGTAACAAATACCTAAGACAAATCAACTTAATAAGAGGAAGACTTTATTTTGGCTCACAGTTTCAGTCCAAGGTCCCTTGGCCCCACTACTTTGAACCTGTGGCCAGGCAATACATCTCAATGAGAGCATGTGCCAGAAGAAGTACTTACCTCCTAGAGGCCAGGAAGCAAAGAGAGACAGAAAAGGGGTTGAGGCTCCATTATCCTTTCCATGGGCACACCCCAATAACCTAACCTCCTCCCATGAGGCTCCACCTCCTAAAAGTTCCACCACCTCCCAATAGGACCACAGGCCAGGGACCAGGCCTTTAACACATGGGCCTTCAGGGGACATTCCAGATAAAACTAATACCCCAAGGATCCTGTTGCTCCCTCTCCATCCATGGCTCTGCTTTCCTGTGTGTTGACCTCAAGTCAGTTAGGTCCTCATCTCATAGTAACAGGTCCTCATCTCAGTCCCAGCCTCCTGGAGGATGCTGTACCCAAGGACCCCAGAAAAAGGTAGGTCCTGATTTGGCTCAGTCCATCTTGGGGTGCATGCCCACATATAACCAGTCACTACAGGCCTGGCCTGAGTCCTTTCCCCTTCAATGACCACCACCACTGAAAGCCTGCAGAAAGAAGGGCCAGTGGTGTGTATGCATGCAGTGGACTGAATGCAGTCAGAATGAGGAAGGGCTAGTCTCCACAAAGAAGAATGAAAAATTGCAGCCAAGTGTCATGGCACATGCCTGTAATCCCAGCCACCAAGGAGGCTGAGGCAGGAGGGTCACAAATTTGAGGCCGGTTTCTGCAACTCACTGAGGCCCTGAGCAACTTTGTGAGATGCTGTCTCAAAATAAAAAAATAGAAAGGGCTGGGAATGTGACTCAGTGGTTAACTGCCCCTGGGTTCAATCCCTGGTACCAAAAATATTAATTAATTAAATATATATATATATATATATATATATATATATACACACACACACACACACACACACACACACACACACATATTTCTGGAAGAAGAGGGAAGAGATGCTAGACATAGAAAAGCTTTATATCTCTTATAGTTTGAAAACACCACAGTGTTTGAAATATAAAAAAGACCCTAACAAGAGCAGTTAATGAGCAGTAATAATGATCAGGCATATTTCTGAGACCCAAACAGATGATGTGTTGTGAAGATAAGATCATTGGTAATTCTGTCAGTATAAGTCTCCCAGTTCATTGTACAACTCATCTGGTCTGTTTAACTACAAATTTGAACAAAGTGATGTCAGTGCTGTATAATTATTAATAAAAAATAACAAAAAAGCAAAGAAAATGTATTTAGCAACCAAAGAAAAATTGACATTTGAGCACAAGAAATAATTTTAGGTCTGACACACGGTTGGCTGAATTGGCATCCAAGAAGCCTAGTTTGTGTTCCTGCTTCCGCCATCACAGTGTGTCATTGGGTAAATCTGTATGTTGTTTGCCTTTAAGTGAGTTCCCTGCATACAGACAGGTCCATCCAGCATGACTTCCAAGCTCTGAGCACTTGTTCAGCGGCCTCCCCAGGCTGAAAGACATTTCCCCTCCCTTGGGCAATCTCCATCAGCCCACGGTTTAAAGCCATCTGCATGAAGAAGCTCCAGCCCTCATTAGCCTCCTCTCTCTCTGATTGCACTTTGTCAGCCATGAAAAGTTGCTGGAAAACTACATAGAATGTTGTCCATAACCCAATTTGACACCCAGTCATATTATTTCATACCATCTCATGAATATTTTTATGATATACCTCATTTTTTTTACTTCTACCCCTCTTGACCCTTAGGTTTGGTGATTCTAAAACACTTATACACCTCTTTGGAAATGTGTCACTCTATCTCTCTTTGCAAATGCTCCTTCTTATGGACAGAAACCAGCCCCCACACTCGGCCATCTCCTTCCCTCCTTCCACTCTTCACCTGGTACCTTGCACTCATCCTCCTTAGGTTAAATGTCCTGCCTTCAAGACTTCCAGGACCCTAAGTTAGCACAATTTTCCCCCTACTTTTCCAAAGCCTCTTCAGCAGTCCAGGTATGCATTTTCTTTATAAATTTTCAATGCAAAGTCTTCAGCAAGCCTTTGATCAACTTAGCAAGTCAAAAATAGCTTAAGGGGGAAAAAATGAGGGAACAATTTAATCCTAAATGGCACTGCAGTCACTAAAAGTACATGAGGAGTTTGGCATTAAAGAAAGTTAAGAAATATTTCAGGGAATTGTATGTTTAATTCATCACAGTATTCTCAGCCTGATACTCATTACCTAAAACAGATAGAATACTAAATGTCAGTATCTAGACAAGCAAACAGAATAATCTGGACGTGGACAAATGCCTGCAGGTTGGCGGGAGGAAGCCCGGTCTAGCAGAGTGTTAAAAGTGAACCGGATTTGAACACACAGAATGGAGTTGACTATTATTCTATCGGGCTTAAATTGTTTTATCAATTATGTGAATTAGGCAATTCTTGCTCTAAGGCAAAAGTGTTTTTTTTAACACTTTAAAAAAGATGATAAGGGGGGGAAAACATGAAGAAAAATAGAAGTTGGGGGCAGTGAGTCTTAAGGAAGTACAAATGGAGTACCCCTATCATTGGGGGCCCTGTTTTCTAGTCCTACTCCTAGAATGTCTGAGAACAAAGGCATCACACCAAAGTCTGAAACTGTCTGCAGTGGGTTCTGTTTTAAAGAAGTATTGTTTTTAATTAAGTCTATTGCCTTACACTCAGACAAGGGACTGAGAAATGATGCTGCTCTTAACCTAAATAGCATCTCTCAGACAAATCTGGGATGTATTTCCTATGAAACAGAAAACAGCACATTAGTGGCGTGAGCCTTAATAGTTTGGGGGGGATCTCGTGTTTATCAAGCCACTGGGCTGTGTACCTCTGTCATAATGAAATAACCATTCTGCAGGAACTTAATACACTCTGGGAACGATGCTTGAATGTCGTACCCAGGGAACCTAATAATGTAATTTGAAGCAACTATGTAAGAGGAACAGGAAAACAACCCAAGCTGTTATCTCTTATTGAGTCTATTTTCTTGCAAAGAATCCTGAGAAAACAAAAGATATTTTGTTTGAAGTTTTTTTTTTTGCCTTCTTCAAGTCTAAGAATTAAAAAAAAAAAAAAGCCCTTTGAAGTACTTACAAATTAAACATTGCTGAACACTATTTCTTCCTTTATACCCAAAATATTTAGTAATTCTGTTATTGGACAATTTTGCCTTTCAAAAAATTATTTCACTAGTGTCCTCTTGTTCCTAAAGGTAAGCAATGCAGAGCCACAAGGAAATCATATCCCACCAGCATTGCTTGGGAACTTAGAAACGGGGTTCTCGGGCCCTACCCTAAAATGACTCAGAATGTGCATCTTAGGAAGAGCCCAGGAGACTGTATGTGCCTGAAAGTTTGAGAAGCAATTTTGTGGTATCCTGTTGGGATTACATGGGCCTTGTTGTTGTTGTTTTTTTTTTGGGGGGGGGGGAGGGTACCAGGGATTGAACTCAGGGGCACTCCACCTCTGAGCCACATCCCCGGCCCTATTTTTTGTATTTTATTTAGAGACAGGGTCTCACTGAGTTGTTTAACACCTCACTTTTTGCTGAGGCTGTCTTTGAACTTGAGATCTTCCTGCCTCAGCCTCCTGACCCACTAGGATTACAGGCGTGCACCATTGCACCCGGCCATGGACCTTGTGTTGTTCCTGGCTTTGTCATATAATGCTTAAGAATCTGCAAAATGAAAACACCTAGTGATGAAACTTTTCCATAAATGTTATTAAGGGCTTGGCAGACTGTCAGAAAGACTCAGTAAATGCTGTTATTATTAGAAACCAAAGGAAAGAGTATTGAGCATGAATTACTTCAAGAAACTCCCCCTTTAGCCTCCTCTGATTCATTATAAAAATTAATAACTTTATCAGTTCAAGTAAAGGCCACCTTGAACCCAGCCCAGGACAAAAAGTACAAAAGTAGTTGAATAAAAACTGCATCAATGACAGGAACAAATGCTGTACAGGAGAGGGATCTGGAGCTACCGGCCAGGGCCAGGACACAGGACTTTTTCATTGCAGAATACATTTTTGTTGAACTACAATAAAAGTCTGAAGCAGACCTTAATACTTTCTGTCAAACTGCAAGAGAAGAAACTTGATGTGGTAGGCATTTGTCAATTTTTTGGTTTCCAAGATGTTCAAAGAAAGTCTTCTTACCTATAGCTGGATACTCAATCCCCTAAGGCCTTGTACCTCTCTCCCCCGGGCAACCTTTCAAATAGGGACTTCCTGACACTGACAAGCAGAAGCCTTGAGAAATCCATCAGGTTGGTGGCAGAAAACAAAAAGAAAGGCGGCCTTTGCCAAAACATCCATTTTCCATTGGGAGCAATGTGACCAGCATCAGAGGCCAGAGGGCAGCTACCCCAACAGCCTCACCAGACTGGTCTTGAAACATGGTACTGTCCCCTGCCCAGTAGCCCCTGCTTCCTACCCCTTTCTGATCCTGGTTCTCTAGCCTTCCTGGAGATGTGGTGAGCGGATCGATGTCTTTTAGATAAACTCCCTTCCTACGTAAAGCACCTGAGCTTCACTTCAGTACCCATAACTGAGAATCCTGCTGGTGCTAATTGCACTTCATCAGTAGTGAAAGGCTCACACAAAAACCATGAGATTAATTCGATGGTCCACTTATAAACATGACCATTTATTACCATAAGTCTAAAGTCCCTTCCAGACCAGAAACTCTTGGACTCCGTTAGGCAGTTTCAGCCAGGGATGTCAACACTGTGTCAACCTGTGCCTCTTGTTCATTCGTCCACACACGTAGATGTGCACCTTCTAGATTCCTAGACGACATCACACTGTTGATCACACTGCAGTGTCTTCAAAGAACATAATTCGGAAGAGGAGTTCCAGACTTCTGCCGGAAGAACTTCTATCAGGGCCAGCACTGAAAACTGCCAAAGCTCCATGGACCCCCAGCGGCTCACCTGGCATCTACCTCTGGATGCTACAGAGGAGAGGAAGGAGCAGAGTTCTTTGGACCCGACTTCATCTTGAGCTGCAGAGCAGTTCAGAAAAGTGGCCGCAAGGAAGTAGAGTGTGCGTCATGTGTTCCCTTGTCATTCCCGTCTGTCACCTGAGTGCTGAGAAGTCATTCTCCTCCAAGAAAGAAAGGCACCGGCAACTCAGTCCTATAGTTGTAAGGGTGCTTTTAAAAGGCCGTTATGTAAAAGGGCAAGTAAAGAAAGCCAAGTGGCACATGGTAACCTGCCATCAAGCCGGCTGTGGTCCTCCCTGGTCTCTGTGCTGACAGAGACCTGTACTTTGGCACCTGTTGGAGAAAGCCTCTCATTTTCTTTTCACTTACACATAACCCACTTCATCCAGATGAGATTTACGTGGGAGATTAGCATGAAATTCTTGGCCTTTCTTCTATTTTTATAATCTAGAAGCCATTTGGTAGATCTGGTAAAAGCAGTTTTTCTTTGCAATTTGACATTGAGAAGATAGCTTTGGAGGGCTATTATGAGGCCCAAGCTCTTCTCCAAGTTTCATAGGGAGCAAATTATATTCTGTGATCTGTTAAAAAAAAATCGAAGAAGCTCCAAGAAGACAACACCCACACATTCAGAACACCTAATTTCCCCAACTTTTTGGTGTGTAGGGAAGAATATGATTCATTTAAAGAATGCAACCCTCCCCACTTTTGTTTTTCACTTTTGCTCTAAAAAGAGGGGTAGGAGAAATTATGTGAAATGGGAAATGCTAATCTGTGAAGATCCTCGTCCCCAGAGCCCAGAGAACAGCAAAACACACAGACTTGGGTGACATCAGTGACCCTATCAGTCAGCTCGATTCATTGGTTGGTATTGAGCAACGCCATGCCCACTTGCCTTCAATTGCTCCTTGTCACCAGGCCTGCATTAACCTGGTATTAACCTACAGCTGTGGACCAGCTGTATTGATATGGAGAATAACCTTGAGGGTTAGGAATCAAAGCCCTTGAATGGCTCATGTTCAAACAGTAAATACTTCCAGGCAGAAGATCCTGGCAGCTGCTGCAAATGACCCTCCAACCCCAGATGAGTGCAGAGGTAGAGTGACAAGTCAGGACAGAATTCAGAGACAGAGGAGGGGTGGTGATCAGGCCCTGCCATTCCCTATTCCTTCTGGTGGTTTGATATTTGAATATTCGAGTTGCTGATTCTGACTAAATGCACCATTCCTCTGCATGGAGGCTGTCCCAAAGCCATACCAGTCTTCCTAGGCTTCTGCAGAGTCACTGGGCATGCCCTTCATTTGTGCCACAGCTCACCATCTCAGGATGCACCCTCTGTGCTCATGTTGCCTTCCTATACCCATGATCTAAGCAAGCTCCTCTTCCAAGCAAACTTAGAACACTGTTCAACGAGTGGCCGAGATTAGCAGTTTATGAAAACAAAAGGTATCTGGTTTATTTTCTGGCACTGATTTGTGGTGTCAGAATCACCTTCAGCGATAATCACTTGTTGGACATCATAAGTTCCAAAACACAACAGGAAAAATGTGGGCTCTGGATGAGATGGAGGTGGCTTTGAATCTCAGCCTCCACCTCGGTTCATTCATCTGAGTGGCTTTTCAGTTTCTGTACAAGGATGTGGTAGGCAGTCTCTGAGATAGCCCTGAGTGATGACCTCCTGGCATTCACACCCTTGTGTGATGCCACTGGACCTAGTGTATTGTTTCCCATAAATAGAACATGGCAAGAGTGACTGGCTATCCCCTGCAAGGTGAAGGTTAAGTTAGGTAAGGACTGTCACTCCCATCCTGTGTCCTCTCTTACTCTCTCTCCCATTGGCGTCTCTGACAAGAGCCACGAGACAGAAGCACCCTTTACTTCAACATGGAAGTGGATCGTGCCCTGGTCAAACCTCAAGATGACTGCGGCATCAGGCAATATGGAGACCACCTGTGAGAGACCTTGAAGCAGTAGAACCAGCTAAGTGGGGCCTGCATTTCTGACCCACGGAGGCTGTGAGTTTAGCGAGAGTGTGTTGTTCTAAACTGCTGAGTTTGGGGGGCTTTTGGTGCACAGCAATAACAGATAAGTGACACAAATGAAATCACAACACCTCCATTCCAAGGTCGCTGTAGAGGTTAGAGATGGCGTGTGCCTCCCGTTCGTTACAGAGCATCTCTTCAGGACCTGGTAGCTCTGCCTATGACCAACAGCATCTTCCAGGCAGAGAGCTGCTCTCTGCAGCACATCGCTTTTTTGATACCATGGGATAGAGGACAAATGGTTTCCCTCAACCCCTAAGTGTAATTTGAATAGAAGAGAGGCGAGCTGTGCAGATGCTGGTGGAAAGGCAGGCAGGTCTCTGAAGAGTATAGATTTCCCTGAGGTGACACAAAGAAAACAGGCTATACTCATGGGATAATTTAGAGAATGGAAATGTCCAAGATGGGTGAGGATTAAATGGCTTCAGAATAAGAGCCCCAGACTCCCTCCAACTGATTCAACAATTCCTCAAGGCACGTTTGTTTTCAAACGTTTAATGTAGCACTTTTAAATGTTGTGATAAGAGGGTTAACTATACTTTGAGTCACAAACAATTAAATTTACAAGAGGAAAACTGAAAAAGAATAGTAAAACTGAAAAGACTTCCCAAGAGGCAGTACACCATCAGAGAAAGATTCCAGGATTGGAATGAGAGGCTCTGGGATTTGCTTGGCTTTCAAGCTTTCCAAAAACTTGCATTGAGCACCTACTATATGCCATGTAACTTTTGCTGGGATACAATTGTGGATAAAAAAAGACATAATCCTTGCTTTCATGGAGCTGGTGGGACATGAAAAAATCATATTTAATTACAATGATTAAAAAATACCACAAGGGAAAGAACAGGGTGTAGTTAGAAAATAACAGGAAAGACTGACATGGAATTAGAGGATTTAAAGAAATCTTAAGCAACTGACATTTAAACTAGAAGAGTTAAACAGGAGTGAACCAGGCAACTGGAGGATGAAGAGCAGCAGAAATATTTGACTAGAGAAAACAAAATGGCAAAGGCTTTAAAGTAAAAGCTACTGAGGCTTGATTGAGGGACAGAGAGGTCCATGGGGTTAGAACACGGTAGGCAGAAGGCAAGTGGGACTGGGGAGGTAAATGAGGGCCAGATCACACTTTTGAGCTTGTTAGGAAGTAAGTTACTGTGGCATTGAAGGATTTTAAGTACCATGGTGACATTTTAATGAATGATCATACTGGCTACAACATGGAAATGGATTAAAGGTGAAAGATAAAAAAGCTACAGGAAGACCTGGTGTCTTGAGCTAGAATGGACACAGTAGAGATGGAAAGAGGAATATGGCTAGAAATAAACCATAAAGATAGAATCTACTATAGTTTGAATCTTAAATATTTCCCAAAAGATGTATATTAAAGACTTGGTCCCCAACCCGTGTTACTATTGGAAGGTGGTGAGATCTTTAAAAGGCGGAGCCTAGTGGGAGGAAGTTAGGCCATTGGGGATGAGCCCCTGAAGGGGATGTTGGGATGTTCCTCTTCTACTCTTTCACTTTCTCATCATGAGATGAACATGTTCCCACCATGATCCCTTTCCATGAGACCACAATAAATGGGGCCAGCCCATCATGGACTGAAAATTCTAAAATTTTGGGCCCAAAGAAACCTTTTCTCTTTATAAATTGATTATCTCAGGTATTTATTACAATAACAGCAAGCTAACCCAGAATCCAAATGACTTGAAGATAGATTGGATATGGGAAGGGAGAGAAAAGGGAGCAATAGTCAGAAAAAGCCCCAGGCTCCAAACTTGAATGATCAAAACTGCAGACGGAAGAAATTGAGGAAGGGAGAGAGAAAGAGGAAAGCTGTAGTTTTGTACATTAAGTTTGTGATGTCAGCAGGACTTTCAAGTAGAAACACCAGCGCGTTGTAGGATATGTGAGTCTAGACCTTCAAGAAGAAGTCCGTCCACTTGCCAGTTGTAACATTTTAGACAGGTTACCTTATAACTCTGAGCTTTGGTTTCATTATCTGCAAAATGAAACCCCCAAATCTGTCTGCTTCAACAGAATAGAGGGACAGAGAGGCTGGGCAGCCTCCATGAATGCCCTGTCTAAACAACAGTTCATGATAGACATGAAGAGCTAGCTCTTAATTCAGCATTGGGAAAGATAACTTTTCACAATGGTAAGGTAAATATGAAATAAGGGCATATTCTAAGCTTTAATGTTTCCCTATGTCCCTATTGGCAAACATACACACAGTTTTGGAGAGGTAGAGAAGGGAACAGAGAGAGAAGAAATCAGTAAGAAAAGCATTAGTGATTTTTATGTTCATGTGTTTGTTAGAGGTTAGCTTTTCTTTAAAAATTAAAATCATAGCTCACATGAACACCAATATGTCAGATATGTCATTTAGTCTTGTTATTAACAAGATGAAAACAACAGCAGCAACACCTATTTCTATGGAGATTCAAAGAACAGGCCTATCTGTGTGTGTAGATATTCAGGAAAGGGCTAACTCAGCAGTCTTGAGTTACCCAAACTCTGCACATTGCGGAGTTCTAATTTAATGACATGATCTCCCAGCCTTTGAAATAGTTTGCCTGCTAAAACTGTTTTTGCATGTCTGAGGCATTGGGCCACATGGTGCTCTTTTGACCTCTAGGGGCTGGAGAATGAGTAGCTAAAGGCACGCAGGTGCTATGTCACTGATCTCCAACAAAAAGCCTGGATACCAAGGCTCAGGTGAGCTTCCCAGTGCCGCAGTCTTGGCTGGGCACAGAATCACGAGCCACCACACACCTTGTAGATTCAAACAGCAATTCTTTATTCCCGAACTCACACCGGCCTCTACACACACGTTCTGGGGAAATCCCAGTTCTGCCGCACAATTCACGTCCCAAAAATCTCTCTCAATTCCACGAGAGCTCAACGGGAACTCAGGCAGCAGGATACACCCTATTCCCAGCAGCAATAACCTTAAACCTGGAACTTCCCTAAACCCAGATTGTCTTAAACCGGGAACGCCTTAAACCCAAATTATCCTAAACCGGGATACTTCCTAAAACCTGCAGGATACACCCTAAACCTGGATCCACCCTCGTCCTTGAGCAGGGTCACCTTTCTCAAACACACATGCAAT
Source organism: Spermophilus citellus (assembly GCF_964194105.1). Lineage (NCBI taxonomy): Eukaryota > Metazoa > Chordata > Mammalia > Rodentia > Sciuridae > Spermophilus > Spermophilus citellus. The sequence continues at coordinate 148,960,936 of NC_138187.1, forward strand.
GTCACAGCAAATTTCCAAGGCAAATCCATTTAACATGGGGTACGCTGGCAAGGAAATTTCGATGCGTCATTCCTACTTGGCAATGGCCCTCAGCATCCCAGGTTGGCAAAATTCGTATGTGTGCTGCATATCATTGCTGGTAAATCAAGCTGGGCATGCAAATCCTTTGGGAGAAGACAATTGCAAGCTTCTCCCTGGTTTTTCCTGGACTCTGCCTTACCTCTTTTTCCTCTTGCTGATTCTAATAGAAGTCTTTTACTGTAATAAAACATAACCATTACTGTAAAGCCCTTTATGAGTCCTGTGAGTCCTTCTAAGCAATCATCAAGCCTGAGGTTTTGGCCTTGGACAACACATGCTAAAAAGAACAAATGTCTATGAAAGATGCAAAAGAGGTGCTTGTAGGGTGAATGGTAATGATCTGATCATTTGCCTGCAGGCCTGCCCAGCTTCCTAACTTCCTTCCTTCCTCTTTCTAAAATCGAACTCAAGACCTCCTGGATGCTAGGCAAGTGTCCTATGATGGAGCTGCATTCACAGCCTGTCATTTGCACTTTTACTGGACAAAATAATTCGTATCACTATTTTCTTCAATTTACAAAATTACAAAATAAGTCAAACACAATGAAAGACAAAAACCCCTATACAATCAGATAAACCTATAGGGTGTCCAAGGTAAGGCATACTAGTCTTTTGGACACCATTCAATATTTCTGCTCATCCCAAAGTTCTTTATAATCATGTCTGACCTTCATCAAACAAGTCCTCTTTAAAGAAGTCCTCATCCAGGCAATGAAGAATCTCTAGAAGCTTAAATTAAGTGGAAAGTAGTTATTTTTTAAAAGATGATTCTCATTTTAATGTATTTCACCAAGCTAATGTCATGTGATTCTCTAATTCAGTTTAGAAACCACAAATTTCCTAATAGTAAAATGAAAACCTGTTATCATTAACAGGTTTATATAGTTTCATATAGAAATGGAAGAAATTTAGAGTCTAAAGAGACCTAAGCCTTTACACTTTGTACTAACCAATTGATGGTGTTGAGGAAACGATTTTAAAGATATAACCTAGAGAAAGTCTCTAATAGCACAAAATTATCTTTGATAAAGGCACCATATGAGGCAGACTCACAAGACTGAGTTTAAAAGACAAAAGAGGGGAGACAGAATCAAAATTTGAACAGCACTTGCAGCCAGGAGAGCAAGCCGGCAATACCAAGGATCATGGAATATGCGAACAGCAATTGAAGTCCATGGCCCAGTGCTGCCAAGGCCAATCCACTTCAGAAACTAGCAAAATTTGGTGGCCCCTCTCCATCTAAAATACTCCAAGGTCTGCCCCATTATCTGTAAGATAAACATAGATTTCTTAACTTGATACATGAAGTTCCTCCCAGATCTCATTTTCTGCCATTCCTTAACACACATCCTCCATTCTGGCCTTTAAAGGTGCCCACTTTGCAATCACTTGTGGAGCTTATGAAATGCACCGTCCAGGACTTTCCTTAGACTCATTTAACAGAGTCTGTGGGGACTGCAGCCTGGACTTCAATCCTCTTTCACAGCTCTGCAAGCAATTCCAATGTGCAGCAAAGGTTGAGAACCTCTGGTCTAATGGTTACAAAATCTTCCTTTTGGGACTTCAGGAAAATATAGCTATAGCAATTATTTACTCTTTTAAAAGAAATGGTAAGGTGTGGCTTATCTTAGGTTAGTTTTCTCCTTTTGTCATATACAGCATTTCCAAATTATTTTACTGGCTTTTTTGATAGTAGTAAAAGTTAACAGAACATAGATCAACTTCTCACTCAGGAACAAATTGCTTGTCAATCAAGCTACATTCTTTCTGTATCAATTTCCCACGTGGTCTGAGGAGGGTAAAAATGGCTATGGTGCCCTGAGCAACTCTTGTTTACTTGGGTTCCTATCAGCAAGTACAGAGTTATCAGGTGTCTGTTAAATTTAGGTTTAGGGAAACGACTGCTATTCCCTTGCCAAAGACTGGCTAGGCAATTAACGTGGGAAACAGATACCAAGACATGCTTTTTAAAGTAAAGGTCATAGACTATTTCTTCCCCAAGGAGGCAGAGAGATGTGGTACCTCCCCCCCCCCCCATATACTTTTATATACAACTTTTCAAAGGGATTATACCTAATATTCCTAGGACAAATGTTAACAAGAAAAAAGCAAAAACAAATTCATTTATTCCAAGACTTACATGACAAGGGGGTTTTTCAGAAATGAAAGATCTAATGACCCATTTTAATACTTAGATTCAGTGAAAAGGGGACAGCTGTGTAGAAATAGGATTGGACAAAAAGGGTATGAGACTAAAGGCAGAAGCTCAGCCAGGTCTGTCTGGATTCTTCCCTCTGAGTATAGACAGGATCCCTTCTGAAGTGAGGGTCTTATGATCCACTATCAGAAAGCAGATCAGAGAGATTCAGCTCTTACACAGAAAGGCAGGGGAAAGCTAGAGTCATATTTTTGGCTTGATGGCTTATTTTGGAGAAGAAGGGTTCTATGACCTGCCTGGGGAAGAGGAATTCTATTGTTTGTGATTGGCTTCAGGGAAGAACGCAGGGCACAGGAGGGCAGGAGAGAGTCAGGAAACCTTGGTTCTGATGCTATTCTGAACCCTCCATGTTTTCAATTCAAAGTCCTCAGCATGCTGAAGCCCCATACATTGGGTATTATTGTCTGAGTCTCAACATTTGCCACAAACTTTATCCACTTTTTCCCCTTTCTTAGGAAGGAAGGAGAGGAGCAGAGAAATAATTCAGGTGTTAATTTTAAAATTCTTGTCAACAGATCTTGGTCAGTTTCAAGCTTCTATGGTTTTATCTCAACCTGATACCTGTGCCTTATGCTTTTCTCATTCAAATACCTCCCCGACATGAGGATGTCCAGAAAATGTTTCATCAGTAGATAAATCACAAAGCTCACATTGTCTACTGGTGTGGAGAAATACAGGGTACATAGTAAGCCAATGAACTCTTTTAGTTTGATTCATGATCAAGCTTTATGTAGTCTATGTCTAACCCTAAACCAATTTAAGTTTTTCTTTTAGCTCTATTAATTGCTAAGTAGTAGGTATCTGGTTAGATTCTCTCTCTCTAGAATGTAGTCTGAATTTGAAACCCAGTGACACCTCTTATCACCTCAAGAAGTCCTCATGGGGGGATCCCCTTCTTCTGGTTCCTGCCAGTGGATAACAACTAGGGTAACAACTCCCAGGTTTTTTTCTAAGTCACTGTGTTATGATTTGGATCAGGGATGTCCCCTAGGAACTCATGTGTTGAAGTTCCCAATGCACCAAAGTTCAGAGGCAGGGCAGTGATTAGATTATGAGGACTCTGATCTCATAAGTGGATTAATCCATTTGGTAGATTACCACTAATGGCTGAATGGGCTACTAGAAGGTGGAAGTAGTTAGAGAAAGTAGGTCATTAGGACTTTGCCCTGAAAGGGTTTATCTTCTCTCTTGCCTTTTACTTTTTTTCCTCTGTCTCTGTCCCATCCCATGTCCGTGTCCTGTAACCCTCTCCCCCTGTTTCCTAGCTGCTATGAACTGAACAGCTTTCCTCTTCTTTTCCCTTCCACCATGATGTTTTTGCCAAGGAGCCAGCCAACCATGGACTGAATCCTCTGAAACCATGAGCCAAAAATAAATCTTTGTTCCTTGGAGTTGTTCTTGTCAGATTTTGGTCACAGTGATGAAGAGCTGAGTAACACACACTCCAATGGAAGACTTTCTGAAAATGTATGTTCTGTGCTTTCCAACATTTTCAAAGAGGGGGTGGAGTCAATTGGCTTCTGGCTTTTTCCATAGTATTCTCACTTTTGAACAAAATATTCTACTTTCAGATTTCTACTTTCACAAACTTTCTTCTTCCTCCATTGACTCTTATATTTTGTCCTGAAAGTTTCTCCCTAGCTTCAAGCTTTATGAACCTTTAAAATCTAATTATCTCAAAAACCACATTTATATCGAGAGGATCCTACTTCCTTTCACAGGAATTTTTACTATAGTCATAAGGCTGTAGAGTTGTCTGAAAATTTTGAAGGACATGAAAAAACAATCTAATATTGATTTTCAGATTTTTTTTCTAAAAAGAAGGGAAGAGGATTATAGAAGGTTTTAATGAAATTGGAGAAAATAGACAAAAAATTCCAAAAACAAAGGGTGGTGTCCTTTTGAGATCAAATTGCCCTGAAGGAGAAGTGGACATGGAGTAAAGTAACTATAAGCTTTTTTTTTTTTTGAGAAAGCACTATACAACATGCGATGTACGAGATGCAAACAGAGTAAAATAGATATATTGAATTACTTTTGACAAACAAATAAAGGTATTTTAAGTAGATGCTTTAGAGTACTGCAACTTCACTAGCAAAGACTGGTGAGAAAAAAGGCAACCACAGAAGCCAAGCTCAATTCTGCCATCTGCTGCTTTGCAGTAGGAACCATGCTTAGGGAAGACCGGAGTCTGATCCAGTACCCAGGTCATGGCCAGGGCAGACACCCTTTTAGACAAAGATGGGATAGAAGCCACCGAGATTATATCCAGGAGATGCAAAGAATCACATCAACAAATAAGAGATATGGGGTTGGATTTATCCCAGTGAATAATTAAACCAAGTCAGGGTTCAAATAATAAATACTAACTAATAATTAAACCAAGTCATGTACAAATGTAACTAATTGCAGTACTGCCCTAAAAGCTTCACCACCATTGGAACATTCATAAAATCCCTTGGAATGCTCAGAACATTGTAGAAAGACAGCTGCACTGGTTCTAGTTTCTTCAGCGTCTCATGGACCTACAAGTGACAAATTGTTCTCTCATCTTCAACAGAGGACAGGTGTTGGGGTTGGAAGCTAGGCATGAGTATCACAAGTTTTCTGTGTTCTATTCTTTAGCAATGTCCTTATAGAGCAATTACACAGACCGTAATCTGAAAGACTATATGGTTTTGTCTCATTGAAAAAAGAATGACCTCTATGTAAAATTCTTCCCTGAGTCATATTTTGACAACAAAAACTCATAGCATATTGTATTTGTAGTCAACAATAATGGTTGTGGTTCTACATGGAAGAGCAGGCAAGGGAGTACATTTTCTATTTTCATCTCTGGGTTCCTATTTCTGACAGTGACAAGGAACACTGATGAACTGTAGCCTAATAGTTCTCTAATTGTCACGAGTTGATAATCTCTCATCAGTTGCTTGGCTTTTAAAGTAAGATTGAGAAGTAGTGGTCAAGAACCCAGGCTTGCCAATTCTCCCTCTGGAGATGGCCTGTGTCCTCTCTTGTATGCATGATCTTTGCTTCACCTCAATAGCTTCTCACTCTAAAGATAGAGCACATTCTCCCTTGAATGTTCTGCTTTCCTAAATAAAATTCCACCTATGGCTTTGGGGAAAAAAAAGAGAGAGAGAGAGACAGACAGACGCGCACACCCAATCTTATAGGCAGTAGAGCATGGGTCTGATTACTGGTTCCATTGCTCATGTACTGCTTAATCTTGACCAGCCTCAGTTTCCTTCTCTGTAAAAATGTCTCCTCTGGGATTACTATGATAATTAAATGAGATCACATGGAAAGAATTTAAAACAGTACTGGCATAAAAGAAATATTCAATAAGTAAGAATTACATTATTAGTATTTTTATTAACTGACCTTCTGCTTTTAATAATATAACCACAACTTTATACTTTTTTATGCTACTTTAAGGTTTCCAAACGTTTTTAGCTCATTTAACCTCATTTAATCTTCAGATTAAATGACTCATGGGTGTAATAATTTTATAGATAAAGCAACCAATAGTCTAAAAAGTCAAGTGGCCTGACAAAGAGTGCCCATCTGGGTAAGTAGCCACAATAAGACCCTGGAACTCTTACCTGATCTTCTGATGCTACAGATGTAACAAAGAAAAATGGTGTGACTATTGAAATATCCACTCTTATTGGAGCTGGTTTTAGTAAGAAATTTTCTAAGCATGATTAGTTTTATCCCACCCTTTATATATTCTCAGGGAGTGTTTCAGTTACTAAGAAATTTCTCACTCTCTAGAGAAATAATAATCCATGATTCAAATGAGTACATCATATATGGATCGATTTCTATATTTTGGCAGGTTTATAAGCATTTGACAAATGCTCGGTTTCCCCACATGTGAAATCCCAAATGGCACCTCAATCTGATTACACTACTCTCTCTGAAGACTCTTCAGACTTTCCAGAAAGAAGTCCAAAGTGCCTAGCTATACGCAGCAGCCTTTTGTTAGTTCTCACCTCCTTTTCCAGCCATGCCCCCTGGTCACTACCCAGAAGGGCCGTGTTCCTTCACACCATCCTGTCTTCCTCCACCAAGCTCTACCTCCTCCAACACTGGACTCCAGGGCCTGTTCAGACACCCCTGTTCTGTAATGCTCACCTGTACCAATCTCCCTTTCAAGATGAACTGGTTTCTCATCCACGTTTCCACAGCAGCTGGTCTCATTCCTCTTTCCAACATTTTTTTTTAATCATCAGTGTTGATTTGTGTATCTAGATTCTCCACTAGACTGAGGGATCCTGAGGGTAAAAATCATACATCATTCAACTTCAGAGCTCCTAGGCTGGGAATTCACCTGACTGAGCTCTGAAACATACTGGGTTTAAAACCTGCAGGTGCATGCTAACATGAACTAATATTACTATTCAGACCTCTTAGGGGGGAAAAAAAGACTTCTGCAAATCTTCATTTGTCTATTCAGAAGGTTCCACGTCATAGGCAAAATTTTAAAAGATTGAATTCATAAATTAAATTAAATTCCAAAAAAGCAATAGCTTTCCATTCAAGTTTTCAGCAAATAATAATAAATAATAAATTTTTGTAAACCAGGATACACAATATATTCATCATTTTGTCTTTTGACCATTCAGTGTACATTTTTGGGTAAATTGAAGGAATTACATTTTTCTTGTTGCTAAGCCTTGAACAATTGTTACTATATCTGCTAAATATATTTTAGGGGAAAATAATATCAGTTATGGAGTCCTGTGTGTGGTGTAGTTCATAGCAGAATTGAGAAGCCACAGTAGCCAATGTTAAAGTACAAACTTCTTCAAGAGAATTGTAAAGGAGGAGTCTTTTAGGTAACCCTATCTCCAGTAGCCTAGAATTCTTACTCTTACTTTTTTCCAACCACAATGAATAGTTAATTCTTTTTGCCTTTTTTGAATTTAGTTAAGCCTCTTAATTTTTGGTAAAATTTAAGTCTAGTATAAACTAACTCAAATTTGAAGCTCTCCTACTCTTGAAACCTCAAGTCTTTTTTTCCATTATTTTCTTAATGCTTATTTTGAATTATCCTTAACTTAGATAGCCACGGTTATATTCCCATGAAAACTGAATTTTGGAAGTTTTATAAGTGCATTCTATGTCACAGAGAACAATACACCCATGTCTACTAGGTCAGTTGTATTTCTGATTGGAACATACTCTTCCAAGGGCATCTTTGGTACATTTCAGTAATCATCATAAAAGTGAGGTAGTGAAGAGGTAAGAGAGGGCTAGAAGCCATTTGGGAAAAAGAAGAATCTCAGGTTATCACACACTTGAAAGGAATAATCCTCAAGATTCAAAGCCATCACAACTCTTTTTTGTCCTTGTGTTTCCCTAGTGAAAACAAGTCCACATCAAGCAGAAGCAAAGGTCCAAAGCTCCTGGATAACTGGCATTCTTCTGCTGGAGAGCAGCCAGTTACCCTGGGACCAAATTCCTGTTTACTCTGTAGTGAATGTGGGAGAAGAGCTCTCTGCCAGGAGCTGTGAAGGCAGTAAAAACGCAGCCAGAGGCTATCACAGGGAGGAAATCACAGAGCACGTTAATTGGTGAACTTCAAGGACAGAGATTAAACGCTGTGCAGTGAAGCTCAACTGGTAGCTTTGTCTGAAAGCATCTGGGCTGAGGAGAACCCTTAAGGGTTCAGTAAAATATTTCCTTGATGAGTGTACATCAGACGAGCTCAGGCGCATTCAGGGTGGTATGCCCGTAAACGATGAGTGTACAGGGCAATACCCTTCCCTTTTTTCTTTCTAAAAACTTATTGATTTTCTATATGGTAATAACATTTGTTTGATTCTGATTTTTCCATTCTGATATCTGATTCAAAGAGAATTAAAACTTAAAGAACAGTTTGGGGGGTAAAATTCTGAGAATCTCAGGTACAATTTGGAAATCAAGACAGCTCATCATGCCCTATTGGATATGAGGGTGCCATCTGTAGCATTTCAGGGGCTAAGGAATGCTCCAAGCCCTCTTATTTGCATTTAGAGTTTGAGCAATTTTTTTTTTTTTTTACTAAGAGGAAAAACAAGAACTGCCAAATCCATTTGCTTGCCCATATTTCAAACAGTGTACTTCACTATCACACTCCGTAGAGGGAAAACCTTACCCTTTAAGTGCTAGGATTTACACAGTGACTCACCAGAGCCTCATTCTAATATCCTTAGGTGTCATGTCATGAGTTTTACAGATGTTTGAATATAGAGTTTATAAAGAAGTCAGTATTGAAACCATTTCTCATGTCATGGCTAATCATTTCATATCAAGATGGTAATACATTGGAAAGTCAAAATGCATCTTTCACATGTCCCATCTTAGAAGACTTGGAGATATTTTTCAGCGTTTTATAACAGAAAATGAGAAATAGCCCACCAGGTACAGGACCCAGAAGCTTTATCCATGCTCATTTTAAATCAAGTCAATTGGAATATACACACTGGTGCTGGGAAGGCTGAAAGTCTGGGAGGAATGAGTGTAGCAATACTCTAACAAAGCACCAATATTCAACCGACTCTAAAGCTGAAAGCCTAGGAAGAAGCAGTCTGTTAAGGGTTTATTGTTGTCATTATTTTGCACTTAGATTTATCAATTAAAACACCCACCCACCATTTTTGATTCTTTAGTTCAGATATTATTTCCCTTCTTTGAGACAAACACAACTCTAATACAGAGATAATTCCAATCTATGTATAGTTTAGATAGTAAATAAGCCATGTTCCATTTTTGTCAGAAGTATTCAATATTTTTGCAGAATTTTCTCCCCCAAAAAGGACATATTACTTTCAACATGTCCTCAGAGCGTTACTAGGAAAAAAAATACAATGAGGTTTCCTAATATGGAAACACAATGTGAACTATAGTCTTCATTTCTTTCTTTCTCTTGTTCCTCTCCATTTTCTTGTGACAGTGATTCAGAAGGAACATAGAAGGGAATGGCTGTCCTTGTTATAACTTTCAGAAGCAAATAGGTGTCCCAGCTTTCACTTGGAGCCAGATATGAATGTCACCCATGAACTTAACACTTTTGTTTTTGTTAAGCTGTTTGTTTATATTTTTAGCATGTGACAGCTCTTGAGATAATGAGTTCCACGTCTCATATGAGAGAAAAAAATTGTTTATCTTTTACTGATAGAGTCAATAGGCAAGACAAGGAAAGGTCCAGGGTATAGCTTTCTGTTCTGGGGAGCCAGACTTGGACCTTGCCTTGAAACAAGGGATTCAGGAGCTAAGAAATATTCTGTAATTTTTCTTTCACTGCCTTTCCACTTCAGGGCAGAATATATGTCTTTATATTTTCAGAACCCAAACCGCACCCAGATATACTAGCACACGATAAATATGTTCTTAGGAATAAAATGGATGGTTGGGTGGATGGATGGGTGGATGGATGGGTGGATGGATGGGTGGATGCCTGGCATGAGGGACGACAGGGAACACAAGTGAGATAACTTCATACTGCATAATTTTGATAAGAATAGAGCATATTTTTCCATTAACTTCCCAACTCTAGAATTTCCCACAAAGCTTATATTTGATAAATATTGATTATATTTTAGAAGTCAGTTCTTCATATTTTACTTTTAAAATATGCTTATTGTTTTGAATGTATTCTTTTTCTTAAGTCAAAATTGAAGAAGAAATATTTTAGCTGAGAATACAAGATTAGAGTGAAATTACAAAATAAAAATTGATCATAATAAATATATTATTTTACTTACTGAGCCTAATTGTAGATGAAAATGATCAAGGAACCAGCACAGAGGAGCCGAGTGGGTTGGAACAGCAGTGGGGTAGCCTCAAGTAGGGGAAAAACTTCCATCACCAGCCATATAGCTGCCTAACCTGGGAAGTCAGTTAACTTATGATTTCTAAATTCCTCATTTAAAAGATGAGCATAATAATATCTATCTTTTCAGACACACAAGATTGTCTGACAAGACAATGATGGTCAGGGTTTAGAGTCTTCACTTTCTTGTTGCATGTTTCTCAAGAGCAAGAATTCTGTTTGATGTAGTTTTGTGACTATAGTTCCCAATGCAACGTCCAACATGGAAATGAATGAACTTATCTTAGTCCTTAGGTCACTGACTGTCAAATGAAGATGAGAGAAGAAACACATTAAAAAAGAACAAAAGGCAAGGTTTGCAAGGTCCGCATAGGGGTGTGTATGCACACGTGTGTACACATTTAACGAGTTGTGCAGAAGAGAAAGAAAAGAGAAAATTAGGACAGTCTGAGTAGGACGGTCAAAGTGTGATCAAAAAGGAACACAGTCACCTGTTTCATTATGACACTGGCATTTAAAATACTATAAAACAGAAGGGACTCCAGTTGAAAAGGAGGAAGTTCAGAAAGGCAAGGAAAAGGTATCCCTTCCTCTGCCTCTCACCCTTTTTCTCCATTTATCCAGTGTATGTTCTGCTGTCCCATTATATCCCCTCTCCTCAGCAACCCATACAGAACCTTCATTCCATACTGACTTCAACCTTTTCTCAAATCCTAAGTTCCACCTCCAACCTTGTACTGAGGCATGCACTCCTCTTTTCTCATTGCTTTGCCTCTCTCACAGTCAGAAGCTGCCAATTGTCCATCAAAATCCATTCTCCCCTTCCTTCGTGGTTTCTATAGTCCCTTGAAGTAAGGGAGAATGTTCTTTCGGATGGAAAAAAGTTGGAAGTGATGTATCCAACTGCTAGGCTGGGGCCCAAAACACCTGCATGTTGGTCTTCTTTCCTGAAGACTGAATGGTATCAATGATGAGCAAGGCAACAAGTTGAAGACCTTCCATCATCTTGGGTTCCTGAATGACTGCATGGAGCAGAAACTTTCCACCATCCTGGAATAAACAATAATCACCTAAAAAATAAGCGGAGGGGGATTTTTTTTTCTTAAGCCATAACACTTTGGTTCTATTTGTCATAGTCCACCTACAAATACAAATAGGCATATCTCTTCTTTCCAGTCAACCTCCATTTCTTAACCACACAATCTATCCCAGGACTAAGTGCATATTAGGTAAGTAATTAACACTAAAATTATAGATATTTTTAAAATTAATATTAAAACTTGCCAAATTAAAATTCAGTGGAACTGCTGGTGATATAGCTCAGGAGTAGAGCACTTACTTAGTATACATAAGGCCTCGGGCTCAATCCCCAGTACTGCAAAAGAAAGACAAACAAACAAAATTGAATGGAAAAGAAGAAAAATGATATCACATTTATAAATCTGGATCAGAATAAAGTGGATGACAAAGTGTAAAAAATAGAGAAAAAGCATACTTCTTTGGAAGAAATTTAGGGAATATTAAAAATATTGTAATTACTATCCTTTAAATAGTATTCTTGTGCTACTTAGAACTGCTGACAGATTTTGGTTTTTGTGAAACATGAAAGTCTTTCAAGAGAAAAATTACATTCCTTCTGTTATTTGTTATCAGGATCATTGAAAATGAAATATTAGACATGTTGAAAATATCATAAAACTCCACTGTGAATCTGATGGAAACTACTAAGCGGCGTTGGTTTTTCAGTATCATTGTATAAGTCAGGGGCGCTTGTGTCTCTTGATTTTTTCTATTATCTTGTGTGTGTGTGTGTGTGTGTGTGTGTGTGGTGCTGGGGATCGAACCCAGGGCCTTGTGCATTTGAGGCAAGCACTCTACCAACTCAGCTGTATCCCTAGCCGCTACTATTATCTTGAAAATCTTAATTGCTATTATTGTATACATTAGTGATTTAAATTGAACTTTTATTCATGTGTTATTTAATTTTAAAATATTACTGAATATCTTTTCATTTTCAAATCCTTGGCAGATATGATGAGATTTCTATAGACAAAATGTAGTAATTGCCAGCAGCCGTAACTAAAGAGCCACTAAAATAATTGAAACAACTTCTCCTAAAATGGGAACAGATTTTGTATTTAGATAGACCCCTCAATCTATTTTGCTAGGTACTGAAATGCTGCCCAATATCACCCAGCCTGCTCCTTAGCATTAATGTGTTGAGAGGTCTGTCTTTCATCTAAAACTAAGCAAAATGGAGATCCTGAGTAGGGGCTCTAATGTGCTTGGCAGTTTATTGGCTCAAACATAGGTCCTCCTGACTTTCTCACTGACATTGCACAACCAGCTCTGGTGAAACGGATTGGAGTGGATGCCAAGAAAGAAGAAAGGGGAAACTAAAAATTAAAATAAATAAATAATTAAATAAATATTTAAAGCTGAGTTACATACTGGTTTCTTTCCTGTTCCTATGTGGGCAGAAAGAGGTCTTCAAGACAATGACATTGAAGTTTGATGTAAGGCTCATGGTATTTGGAATAAATATGTATTTATTCTGATGCTGGGGATTGAACCTAGGGCTTTGTGCATTCGAGGCAAGCACTCTACCAACTGAACTATATCCCCAGCCCAGAAAAAGTGATATTTGTTAACTATCGCAGAAGAATCCATTTATCAATATAGCATGTTTAAAGAACTGTAGTGGTCTCTATATTGATTCTACCAAATCCAGCAAATTGGATGAACTTGTGAGAGGACTGAAGATGAGTTCCTCACAGCACCACTTCACAAATGTCAAAAGCACAGAGAAAACATTATTACTTATGTTTCATAATTACTTTCTCCACCCTAGCAATCTAATTTTGGAAATTTCTCTGATTCCAATTCAGACTGGAATCCTTGCACTTCTTTACTAATTCATATTTGTTCTTTTAACAAAGATATTCCATCCATCGATAAAATAAAATCCCATCACCTGAAACTGTATCAGACTTAAGAAAACGGTTTCACTGTAAATACTGGGCAAAGTACACACTGAAAGTATGTGTTGGTAGACTCTAAAGAGCATTCTACTTTTCCTATATATTCTTTCCCTCTAGTCCTTCTTTTATTCCAGCAAGTTTATTGATAACCACAAAATATGCCAAGAACTGTTGGGTTTGAATCCCAATTCTGCTTTGTGTTAGCTCTGGATGTCAGGCAATTTATTTAACTTTTCTCTGTCTTGGTTTCATTATTTGTAAAATGAATTGCTATACATGCAATACTGCTCCACATAAAATAGCTCAGTGAAACACTGAGAAATGACTCCCAAAGCAGAAATTCTATCCCATACTTCTATCCCATTGAGCCAATTGCTTTAGCATAACCACAGCTACATTTAGACATTCAAGAGTTATCTTAAACTCAGCATGCCCCAGATCATATTCATCAGGTTCTCACTGAAAACTGTTTCTCCTATTGTCTCTATTCTCTTTTCTGAATTTGCCATGCCCCAAATCCAAGCTAACTGAAAGCTCAGGTTGTCTCCCCAATTTTGGTACCATACCACATAGTTCCCTGCCGCAGTCTTGGCTGGGCACAGAATCACGAGCCACCACACAGCTTTGTAGATTCAAACAGCAGTCTTTATTCCCGAACTCACACCGGCCTCCACACACGTTCTCGGGCAATCCCAGTTCTGCTGCCACCAATTCACCTACTCCACGAGGCTTTCTTCCCCAAATCCTCTCTGAATCTCACGAGAACTCAAAAGGAGCTCAGGTAGCAGGAACGCCCTATTTCCAGCAGCAATAATCCTCAACATCGAACTTCCCTAAAACCCAAGGTCTTAAACTGGGAACGCCCTTAACCCAAGGAGCAGGATACTTCCTCAAACTGCAGGATACACCCTAATCCTGGATCCACCCTGGTCATTGAGCAGGGTCACCTTTCTCAAACACACATGCAAGGTCACAGCAAATTTCCAAGGCAAGTCCATTTAACATGGGGTACGCTGGCAAGGAAATATCGATGCGTCATTCCTACTTGGCAATGGCCCTCAGCAGTTCCCCAACATCATGTTTAGGGTAAATGGATAAGAGTTAAGACCATAAATCCAAAATCCTGGTATAGAATCCTCAGTGCATCCCCGCCCCTCAAAAAAAAATAACCAAACAAAAAAAAAACCCTGCAAACAAAACTTATAATCAGATATTTAAAGAAAAAAAATGGATTGACCTGAATGTGCTCCAGAAGTTTTGTTTATTTGTTTGTATTCATTTATTTTGGTACTATTTCTCAGCAGATAATGTTTACATTGATTTATATGCCCCCTAAACACAAACAAGTGTGGCTGTTAAATAATATTATGCCATTAAGCTTCTTATTTAATGCTTCCCCATTATTCTCATTGTTAGAAGTTTTGAAAAGTTTATGCTGAGTCTCATAGTATAATTGAGGAACACACAAAACCAAAACAAAAAACCCAAACACTAAATAAATCTCCCTTGAGTCACAGAATGGAATTAGTAGGTCTCAGTGTCAAGAATAATAAATAAAGATGCAATTCCCTTCTCAGATCAACCAAAGCTGAGATTTTCAAGTTGCAAGGGTATCACGGAACCTCCAAATAGGGCGAGCTTAGACTTGAAGACGGAAAAGTCCTGAGCATTAATAAAAGATTAGAACCTTACATTTGAAAGAAGTATGAAGTGTGTGTTATTGTGCTGGGAGCTTTTTTACACATAATTTCATCCTTCCCACAGAAGCACAGATATTCTTGTTTGGTGGGAAGTTCACATGCTATAAAAGCAAGATTATAATTCAATGAAGATGGAAATTTATTCTGAAAATAGAGTACAGGATTCGCCTTGCCTTCTGATATTCTGGAGGCAACCACAATGACTAAGGACTTATAGGCAAGACCAAGGCTTCTTAGAAAACCCCTCTGGTCATGGCTCAAGCCTCATTGAAATGCTTGGGGATGTTGAAAGACTCAGGACTATCAGACAGGAGTGAAAATGGAGCCATGATCTGCCTCCCACAAGACTTTATTTAGGGTAAAACTGGACCACAAGGAATCAGTAACTACATAGAAACCCTACTGTCCCATGCTTATCCAACTTTTCCACTTTCTGCCAATAATCAAATGAGTTCAATTGAAATAGAACCTTCAACCTGAAATGGTGGTGGGGGGGGGATTAATTAGCATTTATATATTTTTTCTCAAGTAAGTTTTCTTTTGAGACAGGGTCTCACTATATTTCTTAGGGCCTCACTAAGTTGTTGGGGCTGTCCTCGAGCTTGTAATCCTCCTGCCTCAGCCTCCTGAATGGCTAGGATTACAGGTGTGGGCCCCCATGCTCAGCCAAGTTTACTTATTTCTTGGAAAGTCAAAAATCCAGCCAAGGCATTAATATCATAGCTGCTGTTTTCCCACTTACCCTAGCAGAGGACCACACATGAAGAATGTTTATAAACTTTAACCAATTGTTTCGGTAAAAGATTGAAAAGAGAAAGGCTAGACTCATTTCTCCAGATCACAGTTGAGTTAACCCTACTTCTCTGCCTTTGTACCTGATAGCCACAGACTGGTGCAAGTCTCATCCTTGTTCAATATCTTTTCCTCTTCATCTCCTAGGTACATTCTCATTTTCTTCCTTCCTAGAGAAGCATCTATTCTATTTTGTTTCATATGTCAGATAAATATCTATTTCTAAGAAACCAAGATAGCCTTTTATTTCATGGATTTTTATTTATATGAAGAGCATGGTGCCTTTGTTTAAATTCTATTTCTTTTTTCTTTTCTTCCTTTCCAGGAGAGAGTTCTATTGTATGTTCCCAGGATACCCTTTAACCATTTTCTACTAATAGATACTCGGTTACCGGCTACCACAGACAAGGCTGGGTTCAATTTTCTAATATAGGACCTCTAGTGGGTTGCTATGGAGTGAACACACAGAGCTATATGTGGCTCAACTAGTGTACGCAGATCAACTTGCCCTCTGTGAATCCATTGCTTTTCCAAATAGTTGTGCCAGTTGTAACAGTTCCTAATTTTTTTTTAATTTTTGGTACCAGGGATTGAACCCAGGGGTGCTTAACCACTGAGCCACATTTCCAACCCCATTTTGTACTTTATTTAGAGATGGGGTCTCACTGAGTTGCTGAGTGCCTTGCTTTTGCTGAGGCTGGCTTTGAACTTGTGATCCTCCTGCCTCAGCCTCCCAAGCCACTGGGATTACAGGTGTGAGCCAATGAGCCCAGCTAACAGTTCCTATTCTTTTTTGTTTTATTTTTTTTGTAGGTGAACACATTTATTTTTCAGTTAAAAATGACTTATAGTAATGTAAACATAATCTTTTGTTAGGACATAAATTGTTAGAGCCCTTTTGGTATGGTAGTTTATATCATGTACTAAAATTGATATACATAATTTATTACCTGGCAATTCCATACCAAGTTATTAAGGTTATGTGCCCAGCAAAATTTCAGGAACCAGTATACCAAAATGCATAAAAAAATTCATGACATAATACCACAAAAGAATACCATGGTATGGGAAACAACCTAGATATCCATCAAGAACAGAATACATACATGCATTGTAGAAAAGTCATAGAGTTGGACACTCTGTGCCACAGAAATTGAGCCAGTTTCATCAGCCACAGCAACAGGAGTTTATCTACATGATGCTGAGCCAAAGAAGTTAGACTCCAAGCAGTACATGCTGTGAGGGTTTCATTTCTACAAAGTTCAAAATAAGCAAAACCATTCTTTGGTTTTAGAAGTCTGGAGTGTTACTTTTACAAAGAAGGAAGAAATAGGGGGCTGCAGTCGAGAGCTTCTGAGGTGCAGATGAATTTTTATGTATTAATTAGGTTCGTTTACATAGATTTCTGTGTTTGTGGTCACAAACTTAGCTATATTCTAATTTTAAAGTTTTATTATGTTTTAATTGATGCATAATATTTATATGTATTTATAGGATTCAGCATGTTTTGATATATGTATTCTTTTTGTGATGATCAAATCAGTGCATTTAGCCTATCACCTCAGACATTAACAGCTCCTGTTCTGACAGCATTGGGCCTCATATAATCTCTACTTTTTTGTCAATCTGACGTGTGTAAATTATCAACTGCTTCATTGAAATTCTCATTTATCCAACTTCTAACGAAATTGACGTCCTTTTTATACCTGTTAGCTATTGGGACTTGCCCATTTTCACAGTTTCCCACTTTTTTCTTTTTCTTTTTTTGGGGGGGGATTTTTAAAAATTTGTTCTTTTTAGATATACACGACAGTAGAGTGTATTTTGACATATTGTACCTACACGGAGTATAACTTATTCTAAGTAGAATTGTTTCACCATTTTTTTCTATTGTGTTTTTTCTTTCTCACTGACAGATATTCCTCTATATTCTAGGTAGCAATTCCTTGACATTCTTAGATACTGGAGTCTGCCCCACCCCAAGACTGTCACCTATCTCAATTTTGTCATGTCGTCTGTTGAACAAAAGTCTAATTGTGTCAAATCAGTTTTTCCTCTTTTACAGTGAGTTTAGAACTTGTTGAAATAAGGTATTTCAACCCTAAGTTGAAGATCTCATCCCATATCTTCTTTACAAACTTTACCTCTCACTTTTAGGTCTTCAGTCCATTTAAACTTTATTTTCATATATGCCATGAGTAGGCCTCCAGATATACTTTACTCTCTGAGTGAAACTGCTTTTCTCAATGCCATTTTCTAATAACCCATCCTTTCCCTGGGCTGTCAGATGCCACCTCAGCCACATGCCAATTTCCCATTCTTCCAGGATGAGTTCTGAGTTCCCTTTCACTTTGATTGACAGTCTCTCTTCCAGCAGTAGAAGCTCACTTTTATTACTGACTGCTCATATCTCGTAAAGAAAATTTCCTCCCCTTTCTCTTCTTTTGCACATACCCTTATTTTTTCCATATAATGTTACAATCAATTTGTCAAAAGCTCCAAAAAAAAAAAACCTGTCAGAAAATTTATTAAAAATCCCCTGAATACGTACCTTGATTTGAAGACAGCTGTCATCTTTAAAATTTTACATCTCCCTGTAAATGAACATATTTTACTACTTAGTAATATCTTCTTAAATCGTTCAGTAGAATACTAAAATACTCTCCACAAAGGTCAGGTACATTCTTTATCTTATTATCTTCTAGGTACTGTATGAATTTTTTGCGACTATGAAAAGATATCTTATTTGCCATTTTATATTATCTAGTAATTTTTTTATTATAGAGAAACACTTTAAATTTAAAATTTGATCCTGTCTCAAGGAAACTTTCAGAAGTCTGTGTTAACAGTTTGACTATTGATTCTGTCAGTTTTTCTCTCTTGGTGAATTTATCATCTGCAATCAATGGTAGTTTCAATTCTTCCACTTAATTCTTACACCTTCACTTTTTAAATTTTTGTCTTGTTGTACTATCCAGAACCATAATGGATAGGTGCATGGTTAGATGTAGCAATTGGTTTGAGATATTTCATCATGTTAATCAGATCTTATACATTTTACCTATTTTTGTGCTTTACTTTCAATTCATGAGTTAAGTTTAATAAAACAATGATGGTTGCTGACTTATCTACTTTTCCCTACAGCTCTTCCTGTTACTGCTGCTACTGTTTTCTATATTTTAAGTCTTTGGTATATTCCTCTTGGCTCATATCTTCTTTATCCAATGTTCTTTTTGCCAGTATATACATTTTTGTTCTTTATGAGGTCTTTTCTTTTTTACATATCTTCTAAAACTTACTATGAAATTCTTTGAATGTTAGAAAAATTCGTTTTTAAAATGATCTGAACTGATCATTTAGGCGTTCTATTCATTCTCAAATTAGTTTTGGAAAGTTTTAATAAGCTATTTTTAGAGCAGTTTTAGGTTCACAGCAAAATCTAGCAGAAGTTGCAGAGATTTCCCATAACCCCTTACCCCCACATATGCATAGCTTCCTCCACTACCAACATTCCCCACCAAAGTGGTACAGGGTTACAATCAATGAATCTGCATCATTATCACCCAGTCTATAGTTTGCACTAGGCTTCACACTAGATGCTGTGCATCTATGAGTTTGGACAAATGCATGATGGTATGTATCTACCACTTTAGTATCATACAGGGTAGTTTCACTGCACTGAAAATCTTCTATGCTCTTTTTACTCTCCATGGTTTTGTCTTTCTCGGAATGCCATATAGTTGGAATCATACCATATTTAAACTATTCATATTGACTTCTTTCACTTAGTAATGTTTAACTTTCCACCATGTCTTCATGGTTTGATAGTTCAGTTCTTCTCAGAGAAGAAGTACCACAGCTTATTTATTCATTCACTTATTGAAGACTATCTTGATTCCTTCTAAGTTTAAGCACTTATGAATAAAATTGCCATAAACATCCATGTACAGGTTTTTATGGGAACCTGAGTTTTCATCTTCTTTGGGTAAATACCAAAGAGCATGATTGCTAGATCATATGATGATATGATTTGTCTTCAAACATGGCTATACCAACAACAAGAATAATAGTTCCTATTGTTACACATTCTCCCCAGCATTTGGTGTTTCCAGTGTCCTAGAGCTGAGTCTTTCTAGTAGGTATATAATAATATCGCATTGTTGATCTAATTTGCATTTCCATAATGACATTCGATGTGGAACATCCTCTCGTGTGTTTATTTGCCATCTGTATAACTTCTTCAGTGAAATGTTTGTTGAGGTCTTTGGTCCACTTTTTGGTTGCACTGTTTTCTTGATCTTCAGAGTTCTTTCTGGATTTCAGGTAACAGTTCGTTATCAGATATGTCTTTTGCAAACAAAGATGTCCTCTCAGTTTGGGGTTTGTCATCTCTTTCTCTTGACAGTGTTTTTTTTTTTTCTTTTTCTTTTTCTTTTTTCTTTTTTTTTTTTTTGGTTGTAGTTGGACATAACAACACCTTTATTTTATTTATTTATTTTTATGTGGTTCTGAGTATCAAACCCACAGCCTCACAAGTGCTAGGCAAGTGCTTTACCGCTGAGCCACAACCCCAACCCTTGTCAGTGTTTTTGCAGCGCAGAAATTTTTACTTTTAATGAATTCCAGCTTATCAATTCCTTATTTCATAGACTGTGCCTTTGGTCTTACATCCAAAAAGTCATCTCCAAATGCAAGGTTATTTAGATGTTTCTCCTATGTTATCTTCTAGTTTTATGGTTTTTCATTTTATGGTTTTTCATTTTTGTGATCCATTTTGAGTGAATTCTTATCAGGGTTACAAGTCTCTGTCTAGATACATTTTTTGCAAGTGGATTTCCATTGTTTCAGCACCATTTGTCAAAAAGACTATCTTTGCCTTATCATATTGCTTTTGTTCCTTTGTCAATGATCTGTTGACTACATAGTTGTCTTCCCTGCTTATCCATGGAACATATGTTCCAAGACCTCTGGTGGATAGATGCCTCAAGTCATACAAATATAAGACCCTATATATGCTGGGATTTTTTTCTATGTATATATATATATATCTATAATGAAGTTTAATTTATAAATTAGGCCTAATAAGAAACTAGCAATAAAAATTCACCAAGTCTAGAAAGTTAAAGAGAATTAAAATTATACAAAGTATTTTCCTTGAACAGAGTTAGAAATCAGTAATGGATAGCTAGAAATGCCAAATATTAGGAAGTCGAGCAATAATTTCCCAGCAAATCAATGACAAGAAAAAAGTCACAAAGGAGGGACTGGGGTTGTGGCTCAGTAGTAGAGCGCACGCCTAGTGAGTGGGAGGCACTGGGTTCAATCCTCAGCAGCACATATGAATAAATAAAAAATAAAGGTTAAAAAAAAAGTCACAAAGGAAATTATAAAATGGAGTGAACTGAAAAAAAAATGAAGTTATAATGTGTCAAAACATGTTGGATACAGCTAATGTGTTAAAAGGAAAGTTATAGCCTTAAAATTCTTGCTAATAAGTCAGATCTTCCCAAACTGATCTACAGATTCAGTGAAAAATCTCAACAAACTTATTTTAGGTAGAAATTGACAAGCTTACTCTAAAATGTATGTTTAATGTAAAAGACCTAAGGGCAAAAAAGCTGGGGGATATTCACTACCTGACTTCAAGACTTATTTTAACACTTCAGTAATAAAAATAGAACAATACAGTTGCAAGAACAGACATATATATAGATTTTAGGATCAGGTGCCCTGAAGTGGACTATACACACTCAGTTGAAGCCTAAGTATCAACTGTCTCTCTTGAAGGGCATGACAGGATTCTCACTGCAGAAGGCCAGAGGATCAAGAGAGACTTCTTTTCAGATGGGAAAGAAGCAAATACTTTGAATTGCTACAAGAGAAAATTCAATAGAGAGCCAATAAACATGAAGAAGGGCAATGAAAAAATCAATGAATAATACCTGAGTGAAAGAGGCAAGATTGGAGGATCAAAGGTGGAGAAATTTTACTTTTGACTGAAAAGAAACCTATGAAAGTGGCAGTAGAGACAGGTTAATTTGTGATTGTGAATGAAAACTGCAGAGCTTCATCCAATAGCCTTGTGGGTTTTTTTTGTTTGTTTGTTTTTAACAAGGAGCAGATCCTACTGATGAGAGAAGAGGGATGTATGGGAGGCAGAATAATGACTATCCCCTCCTCTTCTCAGATATCTGTGTCCTAATCCTTGAGACCTATGAACAAGTTATCTTATGTGGCAAGGAGGGATTAACACAGCATGAATTAAAGATGCTCACTGCTGACTTTGAGATGAGGAGATTACCTGGATTATCCAGGTGGGCTCAGTGTAATCTGAAAGGTCTTTATAAATCAAAGAGGGAGAGAGGAGGGTCAGAGTGACAAAGAGATTTGAGGATGTGTACTGCTGGCTTTGTAGATAAAGAAAGGAGCATGAGCCAAGGATAGTAGGAGCCTTTAAAAGCTGTAAAAGGCAAGGAAGTACATTCTCCCCACCCGCCTTAACCCTCAGCCTCCAGAAGCAACTTGGCCCTAACACCATCTGATTATAACCAATTAAGACCCATTTTGAACTCCCAACCTCCAAGATTGCAACATTGTCAATCTATATTGCTTTAAGCACTAAATTTTTGGTAAATTTGTTAGAGCAGCTATAGGAAAGCATCACAGAGTAGAGAGCCGTGAAAGTTTGAAATATTGATTATGGAGTTTGGGGAGGTGACTGGTCAATGCTGGAGGTAACTTTCAGAGGTAAAGAGTTCACAAGTTGGAGAAAAGGAATGTTCCAAATAAAGATGCAATCTTGAACAAAATCAGGAAAGAAGAAAGCTTAGCACACACAAGAGTGACAACTTGACACCTAAAATATTAAGGTGGAAACCTGGAGGCGATGTAGGTATGAGTCTACACCATACAAGTAATTTATTCCATAGTCAATGGGAAGACTGAAAACAGAACCCAGGACATATTCCAATGAGAAGCTTCAATTTGTAACTCTACGTTAGAACTATGATTAATTTGAATGCATGCGTCAAAACTAAGCAGTAGTTTCCTTTCTTTCTTTCTTTCTTTCTTTCTTTCTTTCTTTCTTTCTTTCTTTCTTTCTTTTTTTAAAGAGTTTAAACAATTCTTTCTGGAAGATAAAGTCCTTAAAAACTAAGGGTTACCAGGGCAGAATGCTCTATTTTCTCATTTCAACTCCACCAGTTATTAAATATGTGCACATAGCAAATTATTTCTCAGACCTTCAAAATCCTCATCCATAAAATAAAGATAATAATTATACTTGCTGCATAGAGTTTTTGTGAGACTTAAATGAGATGATGCATGAAAAGAAAATGTGTTAGTTTCTCTATTGCTATTTTGATTCTTGTGACAAGTTTCTCCTAGAATGTCATTAACTCAGGCAGTCACCTTGTTTGAGAAGTTTCCACAGCATTTTTTTTTGTGCCTCTTGCTTTGAACAGTAATTGACAATAAGTAAAATTGTTTTCATTATACTTTGACTAAATAACATGTCTAGCACTGAAATCCTGTCAATTGCAGACATGAACACAGAGTGGTGTTGGAACAGGCTGATTAGCTGTGAGAAATGTGTAATGTAATTTTGAAATATTTCTTCTGTGACACAAAAGACTCATTAATCTCAGTGATTGTGCAAGACAAGAGTTACTATTTAGAATTTCTACAATAACAATGGGGTTTACGGATAAGTCAATCTGTAGTGCACTAAAGAAATCAATGTTAAGAGAGCATGAAAAAGTATTATAATTACACTTTGTATTGTATAAGTGAAGTTAGCAAAGTAACATCATTCTTTAGGAATTCACAGACACCTAGAGAAGCAGCAGACTTGTGTCTTTTTTTAGATGTTGATGGACCTTTATTTTATTCACTGATTTATGTGCAGTGTTGAGAATCGAATCTAGTTCCTCACACATGCTAGGCAAGTGCTCTACCACTGAGCTGCATAACATAATTACAGCAGGCCCCCCACATTCAGTGGTTCTACATTCACTCTTGGTTGAATCCAACCAACAAATATTTTCAAAAATATTGTCCCCCCCAAAGTGCATCTGTACTGAACATAAGCAGGCTTTTTCTTATCTAAACAATATAGTATAACAACTATTTACATAGCATTTACATTGTATTAGTGTCACACATCATATTGTGATGGTTTCAAGTATTTGGGAGGATTGTGTAGGTTATATGCAAATATTGTGCCATTTTACATAAGATACTTGAGTGTCTGCTGTTTTCAGTATCTGGGTGGGGGTGATCCTGAAACCAACAGCTCATGAATACCAAGGAATGACTTTATTGGTGAGATAACATTCTGACATCATTCCAATACCACATGTTTGTGCGTTGATGTCTACAAATGGACGTGTTGCATGCATGTCTCTAATTTGAATATGGGTTGACTGTGTCCCCCAGAGGTTCATGTGCTGCAAGGTTGGTGTGGAAGTGGTGGAAGTTTAAGTGATGGAGTCTACTGGGAGGTGGTGAGGTCACTGGAGTGCCACCCTTAGAATCTGAGATTAATGTTGTTCTTGTAGGACTCCAGTTAGTTCTCACAACAGCAAGTTGTTATATAAAGAGCAAGTCTAGGCCAGGTGTGGTGGCTCACACCTGTAATCCCAGCAGCTCAGGAGGCTGAGACAGGAGGATTGTGAGTTCAAAGCCAGCCTCAGCAATGGGGAGGAGCTAAGCAACTCACACCCTGTGTCTAAATAAAATACAAAATAGGGCTGGGGATGTGGAATTCAGGGGTTGAATGCCCCTAAATTCAATCCCCAGTACCAAAAAAAAAAAAAAAAAAAAAAAAAAGAAAAGAAAAGAAAAGAAAAAGAAAAAGAAAAAAGAGCAATTCTGGCCCTTAAATCTCTCTAGCTTCCTTCCCCATTATGTGATCTCTTCTGCATACACTTGTACCATTGTGATAAGATCTGCCACAAGGTCCTCACTAGAGGTTGAACAGATGGAGACACCAAGTCCTGGATGTTCAGCCTCCAAAACAATGAGCTAAAAAGCCTCTCATCTTCATAAAGCACCCAGCCTTAGGTATTTTGTTACAACAGAAAATGTACTAGGAGAGTAAAAATATGCATGTGTGTATTCCTTTATACTTAAGATAGAAGAAAAAAAATATGTAATTTAAATTTCTTTTCTTGAATTGCTTAGTCTTTAAGAATTCTTTTACTCATTTATTTTTACCTATAGACACTATTAAAGTCTTACCTAATAGGTTATGAAATATTTAAAAAATTTAACAAGTGTCACAAATTAGAAATTCGGTAGAACATGGAAGTTTTACATGAAAATTTGTCATTGCCTTTTCACCAACACTTAAGTCAGTAACAGTATGCACCTTGACTTCAGGGAAGGTGCCTATTCATGTTTGTATCTTCTGCACCTAGATCAGCGACTGGCATTCATCCGATGAATGAATGGGTGGCTGAACAAATGAGTGAATGGTTTTCTGAATGAAGCAGAAGGCAGCAGTGATTAAACAGGATGTTAGCTGTATGATCTCAAAGCACTTAATGAAAGTGGTGTATTTAATAAAGAATGTGTCTGAGAGGTGGAGCTAAGCAGCTCCTCTGTTATGGGTAGGAGATCTGTATAAGGCAGTAGCTGCTGAGTTGGTCATCCAACAGGTTGTTTCTGTACATTCAAATTCTGATGGGACATACATCTCTAGGCATGCTTGAAATCAAAGGGAATGTAGTGTAACATTTGGGCAAGCTGATTCTTTTAGTGTCCTCCTTTGATATGTTATTTCTTTCCATGTTTCCTGCTTGACCAGAAAAGAGAGTTCTTCTCCTGTCAGAACTATGAACCCTCCTGCATCATGACAAGTTGAACAAGTTGTTTGAAGAACACGAAAACAAAGAGGAGGAATGAAGTAGTCATGGATCACTTAAGCTACCTGGTCCTTAGTTTCTGAATGTGTAACAGGGAAGTGTGAAATCAGATAGTCAGAAAATCCCCTTCAAAATTCATAGTCAATGATTCCTATTAAAGATGCTATTTGAGGGTAAATATAAAGAACATGGTAGTTAAGTTCAACCTCTACTTCCTCTGTCATTATTTTAGCAGTAGGTCTGTAAAAAAATATATATTTTCCCCCTAAATTTCCTAATTTAATAATGTTACCTTTGCATCTAATGGGACTGAGGATAACTGACATGCCCATAGCTCACTGTAGCTCTCTACCAGCACCTGAACCAAGATGAACATAGGTGCAAAGGACAAGAGCCTGGGACCTCATTTCTCCCAGAACATAGTCACAGAGGAAACACTAAATTCCACTGGCTATGCCTGGGGGAACACCTTGTATCAAAGAAGATGGGAGTTAGAGAAGGGGCATAAACAAGAAAGTGACCAGGGAGACAGAGAAAGATGAAGGAGCAGTGTGGATTTAGGAGAGAGAACCCACCCACACATTTTAGAGACCTAGAGAATTAAAGAAGAAAGTAAAGGGGATTGTTATCAGTATTACTATGAACTGTATGCTTAGATTCCTTGTTCCAGAAAGAGCAAAGGATTTGGGTTACTATAAATTTTGTTTTTAATCAAACAAACTTTTATGTTAGAGTGGCTTTATGTTTATAGAACATTTGCAAAAATAATACTGAGAATATCTCTCACACCCAGCTTCCTCTATTAACATCTTGAATGACTGTGATACATTAACCACAATTAATGAACTGATAGATATATATTCTCCATGCTTTATTAATCTTTCATTAGTTTTTCCTTATTGTCCTCTCCAGGATACACTACCCTTAGTTGATGTGACCAAATTGTCTGACAATCTCTCTGGCTTTTCTTGGTTCTGAATACCTTCAAAGTTTTGAGAAAGTTTTAGTCCATTATGCTGCTATAACAAAACACCTTCAATTGGATAATTTATAAACAACAGAAAGTTATGTGTTATAGTTCTGGAGGTGGGAAGTCCAATGTCAAGGTGCTGGCACAGTTTGTGTCTGATGGGGGATTTTTTAATTTTTTTTTTCCTTCAAAGATGGTGCTCATTGCTATGACCTCACATAACAGAAGGAGAAAATGGGTCCAATTCATTCCCTCAAACCCTTTTAAAAGGGTGTGAAACTTATCCATGGGGATACATTCTTCAGAGCCTAATCTTTTACTACTGTTGAAAAGGCCCCACATCTTAATAGCTGTTGCATTGGTGATTAACTTTCAACGTTAATTTTAACAAACTATATATTCAAACCACATCAAGAAGCATTGGTCAAGTGTTTTAGAGAATATCTCTCATTTCTGTTTTGTCTGAAGTTTTTTCCCCCTCATTATATGACTGGTTTATAGGCTTGGGGAAGAAGAATGAAGAGGTGAAGTGCAGATCTTTTTTTATATGTAACTTTATTTTATTTCTTTATTTTTGTATGTGGTGCTGAGGATCAAACCCAGTGCCTCACACATAGTCGGCTAAAATGCTCTACCACAGAGCCACCCCCAGCTGCCCCAAAGTGCCAGCCAGTCTTTGATGGGAATATATCATATGAAGGGCACATGATTTGTCACTGATGCTATTAACTTCGATCCCCTGTGTCTGAGGCAGTGTTCGATAGGTTTCTCCACACAAATCTGTTTTCCCTCTGTCTTTTCTGCCCTATTTGGAAGCATGTCACTCAGAGTAGTTCCCACGCAAGGGGTGGGGAGTTCTGTCCTACCTCCTTGAGGGGACAGTATCTAAGTTATTTAGAATTCTTTTGTCTAGGGGCTTCATCTCCTGTACCTTATTTATCTAATCATTTAAATATCAATATGGGGCTGGGGATGTGGCTCAAGCGGTAGCGCGCTCGCCTGGCATGCGGGCGACCGGGGTTCGATCCTCAGCACCACATACCAACAAAGATGTTGTGTCCGCCGAGAACTAAAAAATAAATAAATAAATATTAAAAATAAATAAATAAATAAATAAAATATCAATATGAATCAGTTTTACATATTGGATTATAATCCAAATTTTTAAAAAAGTTTTTGCCTAACTTCCTTTTTGTGGTTGAGTTTATTTTCTTCAAAACGACGCCCTGAGAAGCCCATAATTGCTCAGACTGCCTCTGGAGCCTTTTGAGTGATCCCAGTAGGCTGATCTGGAGAAAGGCTCCACGGGCCTCCTTGTTGGTTCACAATCCTTGGACCAGGAAGCTTCGGTTGTGATGCTAAGTCACTGCTTAGACATTCTATCCAAAGAAATCCTGTACAAATGTCGCGGTCCCTTGGCACTGAGGATTTTTGTTGTAACCCTGCTCTGTAGAGTTTGGACGGCAGCAAGCAGGGCAGCTGAGCAAGGCACACTCATCTCCCATCAGGATGAGGCATTATTGGGACAACAGCACTGAGTGGGCATGAAGTGACCTTTTGTTCTTCCAGCTATTATCGGTGTGTTCTAAACATCAATTGATGATTTCAGGGCCATTTCCAATGACCCTGAAACTTACATCCTTGTTTGAGAAGACAGCAAATACAGTATGTTGAAAGACACATATGGTTAGGATGGCTGTTTTTAAAGCTTGTCAGCACTACCAAAAAATAGAACTTAAAATGACAATTCCCCACTTGAAACTATTTTTTTAAACTGTTGCATCAATCAAAGTGTGTTTACTTCTTGAACAAGTATTCTCATGGGCCCAGTAGATCACATGATAAGGGTCCATTTCTCACTCAGGCAAAGTCTGATCACATGTGTCATGAGAAAGCTGTCCTGCATGGCTCTCCACCCAGGCAGATGGATGGGAGGTGAGAGCATGCACACAGAGCACCTGCAATGATTTAGAGGCTTGGCTTGGAAGTAGACACTATTACTTCCACCTTCCCTTCTTCCCATAGGCCAGTGCTCAGTCCCATGGTTCTACCCTGATGCAAAGGGGGTCTGGAAAATGTAGTCTTCCTAGTTCCTGGTGTGGGGTAGGAGGAGAAGCAGGATATGGTATATAGCCTTGTGTCTGCCACAGCTATTTAAACTATTTCCTGAAATGAAAGTAGATTCTAGCCCAGTTGTCACTTTTCCATTGCTGTGACAAAATACCTGAGATAAACAACTTAAAGAGAAAAGGTTCATTTTGGCTCATGCTTTCCAGAGGTTTCAAACTAAATCAGTTGACTCTGTTGTTCTTGGGTGAGGCAGAACTTCATGGGGTAGAGCATGTGGTACAGCAGAGCTGCTTACCTTGTGGCAGCTGAAAGCAAAGAGAGAGAAATGGCTAGGGTCCTTCTACCCATTTCAGGACATATGCCTGATGATCTTGCTCTCTTCCACTAAGCCCCACCTCCCAAAGATTCCACAACCTCCCAGTAGTGCCACAGGCTGGAGACCACTCAGCACAGGCCTCTGAGGGACATTCTAGATCCAAATTACAGCAACAGCATTTCCTTTTTCCTTCACAACTTGACTATCTTGTCTTACCACTGTTCTCATTTTTCGTTTGTCAGGATTCCCTTCCTCTGTTTCATGGTTTGGTATTTCTGTGATTCTACCTTTGAGCAAAAACCCATCTCTTAGCCAAGGTGGTCTCCCTTGGTGATCTCATTCACCTCCCTGACTTCAACTACCCGCTATTGGTTGGTGTTTTCCCCTTCCACCTTCACCATCCAGAGTGCTCACCTGACTTGCTGATTTGCATTTTCAAGTGCTTATCAGGTATATTCATCGAGATGGCTCAGGGGCTCTCACCCTGAGTACATCCTGAGCTGAATTTCCTATCTTCCTCCTAAATTCTACTCTAGTTTCTCTGCTACCTCAGGGGACAGATGATCTCACAGTGGTCTCTCAGACCATGAACTAGAGGGCAGGCTAGAATCTTTGCCTTTCTTTTCACAATGCATTTAGTCTCTGTGTCATTTTGTATACGCCCTCTAGAGAGTCCTTTAAATTTCTCTCCTCTCCATCATCACTGCTAAGTGCCTTAATTGAGGCTTTTATCATCTCTCATGCAGACGTTTATAATCACCACCTAACCTTTATTACTCTCTTAAAGACCTCCTCCTTAATTTCATTCTTCATACGACAGTCATATTTTTAGACAAATCTGATCACCTTACTTCCCTTCCTCATGTACTTCACTGTCCCTTATCTGTTGACAACTATGAATCCTCTCCCAAAGGAAAGAGTCAGGCGTGTGACAAGATGGCCAGTCCTCCCCATACTTTTAACTCCTACTCACCCCTCTCAGGATGGCTATTCCTGCCTCATCAATAACCAGCTCTGTCTTAGTCGGTTTTCTGTTACTATAATGGAATACCACAAACTAGGTGACTCAAAAGGTAAGGAGCTGTATTCAGCTTCCAATTCTGAAGACTAAGACGTTCAAGATTGTATAGCTGTATCT
Source organism: Spermophilus citellus (assembly GCF_964194105.1). NCBI lineage: Eukaryota > Metazoa > Chordata > Mammalia > Rodentia > Sciuridae > Spermophilus > Spermophilus citellus. The sequence goes on from NC_138187.1 coordinate 148,990,890, forward strand.
GGTGAGGTTCTTCTTGCTTATGGGGACTCTTGAAGAGACCTGAGGCAGCACAGGACATCAACTGGTAAGAGGGACTGAGCATCCTGACTCAGGTCTCTCCCCCTCTTATAAAAGTCACAGGCCTTTTGGATTTAGGACCCACTGTTAGACCTCATTAAATTTTACTTCCCTGTGAATCAGGCGGTATAGCGATACCAGACTTCAAACTATGCTACAGAGCAATAATAACAAAAACAGCATGGTACTGGTACCAAAACAGGCGGGTGGACCAATGGTACAGAATAGAGGACACAGAGACTAATCCACAAAGTTACAACTATCTTATATTTGATAAAGGGGCTAAAAGCATGCAATGAAGGAAGGATAGTATCTTCAACAAATGGTGCTGGGAAAACTGGAAATCCATTTGCATCAAAATGAAACTGAATCCCTTTCTCTCGCCATGCACAAAAGTTAACTCAAAATGGATCAAGGAGCTTGATATTAAATCAGAGACACGGCGTCTGATAGAAGAAAAAGTTGGCTATGATCTACATACTGTGGGGTCGGGCTCCAAATTCCTCAATAGGACACCCGTAGCGCAAGAGTTAACAACTAGAATCAACAAATGGGACTTACTCAAACTAAAAAGTTTTTTCTCAGCAAAAGAAACAATAAGAGAGATAAACAGGGAGCCTACATCCTGGGAACAAATCTTTACTCCACACACTTCAGATAGAGCCCTAATATCCAGAGTATACAAAGAACTCAAAAAATTAGACAATAAGATAACAAATAACCCAATCAACAAATGGGCCAAGGACCTGAACAGACACTTCTCAGAGGAGGACATACATCAATCAATAAGTACATGAAAAAATGCTCACCATCGCTAGCAGTCAGAGAAATGCAAATCAAAACCACCCTAAGATACCATCTCACTCCAGTAAGATTGGCAGCCATTATGAAGTCCAACAACAACAAGTGCTGGAGAGGATGTGGGGAAAAGGGTACACTTGTTCATTGTTGGTGGGACTGCAAATTGGTGCAGCCAATTTGGAAAGCAGTATGGAGATTTCTTGGAAAGCTGGGAATGGAACCACCATTTGACCCAGCTATTCCCCTTCTGGGTCTATTCCCTAAAGACCTAATAAGAGCATGCTACAGGGACACTGCTACATCGATGTTCATAGCAGCACAATTCACGATAGCAAGATTGTGGAACCAACCTAGATGCCCTTCAATAGATGAATGGATTAAAAAATGTGGCATTTATACACAATGGAGTATTACTCTGCATTAAAAAATGACAAAATCATAGAATTTGGAGGGAAATGGATGGCATTAGAGCAGATTATGCTAAGTGAAGCTAGCCAATCCTTAAAAAACAAATGCCAAATGACTGCTTTGATATAAGGGGAGTAACCAAGGTCAGGGTAGGGACGAAGAGCTTGAGAAGAAGATTAACATTAAACAGGGATGAGAGGTGGGAGGGAAAGGAAGTGAGAAGGGAAATCGCATGGAAATAGAAGGTGATCCTCAGGGTTATACAAAATTACATATAAGAGGAAAAGAGGGGTAAGAGAAAAATAATACAAGTGGAAGAAATGATTTACAGTAGAGGGGGTAGAGAGAGAAAAGGGGAGGGGAGGGGAGGGGAGGGAAGGGGGATAGTAGAGTATAGGATAGACAGCAGAATACATCAGTCACTAGAATGGCAATATGTAAATCAATGGAAGTGTAACTGATGTGACACAGCAATCTGTATACGGGGTAAAAATGGGAGTTCATAACCCACTTGAATCAAACTGTGAAATATGATATATTAAGAACTATGTAATATTTTGAACGACCAACAATAAAAAAAGAAAAAAATAAAAATAAAAAAAAGAAAAGAAAAGAAAAAAATTTTACTTCCCAAGGTCTTACCTCCAAATACCATAGTCAGATGAAGTTTTCATCCTTCTAATATCTCACAATAGAGCTTCCATTTCATCAAAACACAAGTTTTGATGTGAACATTCAAATCAAATCAGAGGATACTTGGAGGGAAAATTTTAAATCCTATTTAGAATATGAGTGGTAGAAAGTTACCACAATCAAAAGCCAGTTAAGGTAAACCAATAGTAAGATGTCATGAAAACCAATTATGATTATACAACCCAAAGAGCCAGTGATAGTCCAAGAGTTGAAGTGTAGATGGAAAGACAACACTTGAAACCTGTTAGCCAAAGCATGTCTCAAACAACTAAAGTTTAAAGCAATTGGCTCAAGCCACTTTGGAACAGCCACAGCTGTCCTTTATTGGCCAGTTACCAGGATCATTGCTATTTGGGGAAGAGATGGCAAGAGATGAGTGACAGCTCCTGACAACACTTTGGATAGAGGAATTTATACTGAATTCTGAGGAAATCCAAGTAAAGCCAATGTCATCTCTCTCTAAGGCAGAGAAAATACTAAAATCTACATTAGTCTTAGAACTTCTACAATCTGGAATCGGGTGGAATTGGGGGTATATAGAACTTGAAAAGAAACCCACTTTTGTTTAGAAATGGGGAGTCAAATAATTATGATAATTTTCATCTTTTTTTCTTACAATGTGAACAAAGACACTTATATAACAGCATTTGACATTTACCTAATATTATCAGGGGCTTTCCCTTCAACATTCCATCTGCTACGACACTGTATCCCAGTCTAGAGGTTGGGATCTTCAACAGGAAATCTCAAATTATAGATAAAAGAATAATGTCATTTTAAGGGCTGGGGTTTTAGCTCAGTCAGTGGTGGAGCACTTGCCTAGCATGCATAAGGCACTGGGTTTGATTCTCAGAACCACATAAAAATAAATATATAAAATAAAGGTATTGTGTTCATTCACAACTTAAAAAAATTTTAAATATCATTTTAAGAACAAAATAAGGGCATCAATCACCAAATGCATTCAAGTATACATCAATTGGGATTACATTCTGTTGCAATAAATACAATAGCTAGTATAATAGTGACTAAAACAACTCAATAGTTTATTTCTTCTTCATGTGAAAACCTAGAGGTAGATTGTCTAGGACTGGTTTGGAGCTCCATAGTGCAAATCCCCAAGTTTCCATTCACAAATTCACCTTGTTGTCCAAGATGACTCCAACTATTGTTAGGGAAAGAGAGGAAGAAGGACATGAACCCTGCCCCAGCATTTAATGTACACTTGCTAGCAACTGCATTTTCATTTAAACTCCACTGACCAGAGCTTTGGCTTATAGTCACACATAATTGCAAATTAGGATGGCAAATGTATTATTCTTAGCAGATATGTGATCATCTAAAAACCAGGAGTTCTATTCTAAGAAGGGGAGAATAAATATTAGAGGACAATTAATGGCAACATTATATATATTCAAATGCCTCATCTCATCCCCACCCCATCACTGAATTTATTCTCCTTTTCTCTATACTTCCTCAAAATTAAAGAGAATAGAAAATAATTCATTTCTATAATGGGACAACATGAAAATTCTGCAATATGGCTTGTTTGTTTATTTCATTAAGAGAATATGGACTTTTAAGACAGCACAGTGTAAAGTTGCTAAAACTACTGAGAATAAATCCATCGGGGTGCATTTTAATATAACATAAAATATATAAAGACAAAAAAGTTGGCAAAGAAATCAAAGAATTAAGATCAAAACACTTCCAAAAAGATACAACAAGCTTAAAATATCAATCTGAATTTCCATATACACAGCAGAAATCTTTTTACTTAAGCCTGTTTCCTCAAACTGTTTCTTTGTACATCTTATCACTAGAGCCATTATTTCAAGATTAGTTGCAAAAGAAATTTTCTCCTTGAATCAAATAAATATTATTCATGGAAAGCATATGAAATTTTCAGTATTTGAAATACTCTGGTGTTCCAAATTTATTCTTACATTCCATCACATAAGACTGATTTACTTAATTTCATACCTAATTTGCAAGAGGCATTCTGCTGAGCTCCACTGGGAGACATAGCAAGGACTGAGATAAAGTTAAGTCATGGCCTTAAATAAACAAAATTTGGAGAGATAAGACCCTTGCAAAAATATTTTTAAATACAACAAAAATTATAAATGCCATAACTGTGGAAATTCAGAGGAAATTATGACTATGTTAACATTTTCAATCATGCATTGCTGATATGACCTTCTTTATCAGCTTGAAATAAAAAGGTGATTATGTCCCCTTCATAATACCAGCTATTTATTTTAGTAGAATTTCCCTTTAGAACCACTGCTTGCCAAGAACTGTATGTTTCTTAAGGCTTCCTCAGCACCAGATTTTCAGTTCTACTTCCAAACTACCAAGTAGAGAATTAGAAAGTCTAATGACACCACTAACATGATTGCTCAGTGATCATCTCGTAGCTATGGACCTCAGATGCCTAATAGATGCTTGCCGCACACAGTGATTTCCTTGCTGGCCCTTGCTGTAGTTGTTTTAGGTTACAATCCCATATTCACTCATCACAACTAACATAAGTCCAAGCGTATTTACAGCTTATCCAAGAATAGCTTCCACCACATCCATATATTGTAGATGTGCACCGCCAATGATCAAACCCTGGTGTTAAGGTTGGGTCACCAGTTCTACACATTTTGTAGCAGAGTTTGGAGGCCTTCCTGCCATTGAACTTCAGATAACATCAACTCTATTAGAGATGTTCTAACAACATTGAAATTTGAAAACGATGAGGTCAAGTTCTTGATTCTTCTATCCCAGGAATCTCCTTGGCTGCTCTACAAAGTTTCCTACCTTCTCCCCCTAAATTGGTTCTGCCAACCAAGAGCTATTACAAAAATACCATTATGCATGGTTATTATTTCCCAGAATATATGAGTTTGGTTTAAAACTATTTTGTATCTTTTTTGGCTTTCTGGGATAGTTTTAATGTGGTTTGAAAAGTCACATTTTTATATTACTTAGATTTTTAACTTGGAATATTTGGTCTGGGTAAGAATAGAAGAAAACATATTAGATCTTGCACGTGACAGTTGCTGTAGAATTGACTTGATGTACATTTTATTTTACAGGCACCCAGGTGAACAATTTGCCATGAAAGAAGAAAAGAAGTCCAAACTAATTTTCCTAAAGATGGGCAAACAAAGCAGCTGGTAGGTTTTTGTATCACTGGAGTCTCAGGGAGTGTGATTGCTAAGATGGTGTGCTATTGCTGGGAAGAGGTAGATTCCACAGGTAGTGTTGCAGAAAGAGAATTCAGTGCTTCTAAGCAAGGAAGCTAAAGACCTTCAAAAGACTGTCATCATACTACTGTACTACCTAGTGAAGTCATTAAAGATCTCAATAGTGTGGAAAAGCTCCAGAAGGTCTTTGGGCAAGTTAACAATGGGCAGCTTCTTTCCAGACTAGAAATAGATTATCAATAAAGTTTGATTAACAACATTTAAGAATCATCATCAAAACTCTATCTGTATTTCTATGAATATCTTTTAATTTTGTTTTAAATTTGTCACTTGCCTTAAAAATAATAAATATTTTAAATTTTGAAGGAAAAGCATACAGAATTAGTTAACTTTGGCGAAACAGTTTTTCAAACCCATAATCGACCCTATGAAAAGGCAGCAAGTGTTTTATAGATTCAAAGCAGAAAGAATTCTAAGTCTCACCAAAAACTTATTTTATGTTTGCATTGTGGACTTTACGTGTTTTGTTTCTGATTTCTCGTATAATATTGTTACTGGTAAAGAAATAAACACACACACAATGCATAGTTCATTTTAAAACATTAATATCTGGGCAATTTTTAAGAAATCTATAATAAATTGGTATTTTTAAGAAGTGAGCATATTTTTCTGTTTATCATAAAATTATTTCCATCTTTCTTTGCAGTCCTAATAAAAAATGCTTTTTGATTTACAGGTGAACACAGCACTCTGGATCTTTGTGACTGCAGCAGTTCTGGCTTGTATTGATTTAAGCTGCAGAATAAAAGCATATGCCATTACTGAGAAATTAATAATCAACTAGGACTGCCCAGATCATAATGATTCACAGGAATTATCTTTCAGCAAGGTTATTATTGCTTTCTATGCTGAAAATCAAGACCAGGGAAACAGGTAAAATAAAACAATAATTATTACCGATAATAACAAGGAATTATTTCCAGGCAATGAATGAAACTGATGAATCCAACTGAGTGATAAATAACATATTAATGCTTTCTTTTATATGAAAAGTTTGTAGTAACAGGTTCTTTCATAACAAAATACTAATTTCATTAATTCTCTGAAGAAATAAAGGAGTTGAAATAAAGAAACTACTTAAGTACTATCATTGACAATGAGGAACTGGGCAAAAGTCATACTTCTGCACTAAATAGACCTTTCATGTAAACACATTTTTAATATAATACATGAAAAAAATTTAATTACACCTGTTTGTGTCTTCTGAAGGTACTCAAAAGTAGTGTTTTTAATGTTCCAAAACTAAATTGCATTCTTATTTTGTGAAAATTGCTTGAGATGACCAAAACATCAATTGGCTTGTGGTTGAAATGTAGAAAACTTGGTGTTGAAATAGTGGTTAACTTTTAAGAATATTGTTATTTCTAAACATTGAGAAATAGTTTGTAACTTATTGTTTGTGGTTTAGGTGACAAAAATCTTTCACACTCTGGGGCGGGGAATAATGAAAGAGTTTCTGGGTTTTGTTTTGTTCCCAATAATTAAAAAATACATACTTAAATGAGTATTCTAATATTATATAAAATATATATCATATAAAATTATAATAGAGTGCTATTTACCTTTATATTAAATGTTACATATAACATTTAATATAAATAAACAAGTATATATACATACTTTCCAACTCAGAGGCTGAAGTGGCATAAAACTAACCAAGAGGTGTTCTGTTTCTGCACTAGATGAAGAATCCATCTTCATTACTCCAAAGAAAGAGTTATGGAATGTTTTTCCTTGAAATAAAGGAGTTGAAATAAAGGAACTGGCTGTATGTTGGAAGGCAGAAATCAGAGAGTCGGGCGCTATCCAAAGCAAGACCATCATGTCTAGTTATGGATGCCCCCATCTCCCTTGTTCTTGTCTTCCCACCCCATGTATCTTTTGTCCTGATGCGGGGCTGGGACCCTGCACATTGTATTCCTGAGCCGGCTGACTCCCGGTCAGCTTTCACCATGAGTGGCCGCTAGAGGGAGACTGAATGGTAGGCTCCTTCCTGCTTTCTTTTGCCATCATCACGCAGCAATGGCCCTTCATCCTGGAAGGGTTAGTTGGCTTCAGCCTCCTGCTTTATTTCAGTATTCTTAAAACTAAAAGTGCCCTGTTAGAGGTTCAGGTAAGCATTGGCTGGGAAGTCCCAGCTCTTCTGAGCTCCTGAGGCACCCCACCACTACCACCACCACACACACATGAGGTTCTGAGTTCTAGCTCCCCTGGGCTTCAGAGAGAGGATTGTGGGAGACAGAGACGATGAAGAGAAAGCTTGAGATACTGGTCTGGAGATGTAGCAGGTTTTTACAGTTACTTCTTTTTGTTACCTCAGTATCCTCTCTTTGGTTTTCCATTTCTCCAGTCTCCATTCAACCAACTCCTCCTATTACACCTTCACTGTTGAAATGCCCAATGTAGTTTCTTTCTCCCTGACTGGACCCTTATGATATGTCACCTACCCAGGAAATCACTTTATTTTGGTGCATGAAAGAATCAGATGAATCCTCTTTGCCTGTGTTCATTAACTTACTAACAAATGTGAACTGAGCTCTTGGACATACAGGCACCAGATGTTAGGATCCAGGCCTGGCTCCAAGACTCTCTTCTTGTCAGCCACTATGCTCCAGCCATACCAGCCAGCTCTCGGGTCCTAGAGCTCTGTGCTTCCTTCCAGTTCAGAGTCCATGTAGATGCTGCTGTCTTTGCCTAGAACACTCTTCCTAATATTCAACTGGTTCACACCTGGATCCTTTTTCAGATCTAAATTCAGTTTTCAGGGCTGGGGTTATAGCTCAGTGGTAGAGCACTTGTCTAGCATGTGTGAGGTACTGGGTTCAATTCTCAGCACCACATATAAATAAATAAATAAGTTCATTTTTTTCCTTTTCCTTAGGAAAACCTTCCCAAAAGTTCCACAGGACATTCTCATAGTACCCAACACCTCTAAAACAAATAATTCACTACTTAGTTGCTGAATGCTAGAATGTTAACTCTTGGGGCAAGAACTATTTCTAGAGAATATCACCTGTTTCTTAACTATCTTGCCAGTACTGTTAACTACAGGGTCTCACTAAATTGTAAATTAACAAAAGCATAAAAGATAATTCAAAAGATGGTTTTAAGTTACTATGTGTCAGACATGGTACTAAACACCGTATGGGTGTTATTTAATTTGACCCTCCTCAATAACCTTAAAATATAGCTTGGTTATCACATTCAACAGAGAAGGAGCCTGAGGCATCATGATGGCAAGTGGCTTGAACAAAATCATACAGCTGACTGGTGATGGAGCCAAGGTCCAGGCACTATCTCCAAAGCCAGAACACTTGGAATACAGGAGTGAGTGAAGGAATGAAGCTGATAGTCTAACTAGGAAGACAAAACTTAGACAGCCCAGCCGAAGTTTGAAAACACTAGTGCAGACATGATGTGTTATCAAGCACAGAGAAAGGGCAAACTCCCAAGGACAGGACCACGAAGAATGCTAGGACTGCAGCTGGACCTTGGAGGTAAGTCTGTACCAGATAAGGAGGAAGGAGAAGGAAGGGCCATTGATGCTGAGTAAACAGCCCAAGAAAATGTTCTGCTATCACATCACCTTCAGGTGACCTTCAAAAGCAAAGAGAAACTGCTGTGAAAATTCTACAATGTGATTAAAAAAAATAAAAAGGTTGAGACTTTTAAGATTTTCTTTTTTTTCTTCTTTTTTTTTTTTTTGCAGCCAAAATAAGCCTATGTACCCATTTCCTATAAAGTGCTTCTAATCCAAAAAGAACAATCACAAAGACTGCCAGGACACAGCGACACACCAAGTGGCAGGTGGAGCAAGTGACAGGCTACAGCAGAGGGCACCAGGACAGAGTGCCTACCAGTGGCCACTGCAGATGACAACGGAACAAAGTCTCAAAACCTGGCAGAGCATTGGTCCTACAGAACCAGGCAGAAAACTGACACTGAGCTGGGTGGACTCAGCATTCTAGAGACAAAGACCAGAATGAAAGGAAGGAGTCAGGATTTGACTGGCAAAATTATTCACAGGCAGAGCCAAGAGAAGACACTTATAGAAATGGGCCAGGAAATCGAGCCATTATTATTAGTAGTAAAGCAGAGATGGAGAAAGACTCTGTCGGAGTCTAGACTGAAATCTTATAGAAATCATTTGACTTTTCAAAACAATTCAGTGAATTGACTAAATTGGCTATTTTTAATATGTCTATGCTAGGCAAGTGCTCTGTCACTGGGTTATACCTCCAACCCCTTTTAAAAAAAATTATTTTGAGACAGGGTCTCACTAAATTGCCAGGCTGGCCTCAAATTTCTGATCCCCCTGCCTCACCCTCCCAAGTGGCTTGGATTGCAGGTATACACCACCTTGCCCAGCTATATTTTTTATTTTTATTTGATACATAGTAATTGTATATATTTGTGGGGTCCAATGTGATATATATATAATAATGACCAGATCAGAGTACCTGGCATAACATCACCTCAAACACTTATTATTTCTTTGTGTTAGAAACATCTTCTCCACTGCCTGTTTTGAAATCTAGAACTCATTGCTGTCAACTGTCCCAAGGGACCTGTTAACATTCTCTCTCCAGCCTCCTTCCCCACACCCTTCACAGGCTCCGGCTGTTCTCTCTTCTTCCGTGAGACCAGCCACATGGATGGAATTAGAAGTTATGTTAAGCGAGGTGAGTCAGGAACAGAGAGTCACGTGTTCTCATTTACATATGGAATCTAAATCAGCTATTTTTGATTAATGATTAATGTCGGTAAGTATCTCCTCTACTGTTGCATTCTCATTTACATTAAAAAAAAAATCTCCATCATTATTCTGTTCCTCATTCAAAACAAACCTCATTAAATAATTATTCAGAATACGCTGTCTCTACATCTTCAAATACTGGTCTTTCAATCTCTTCCAATCTGGATTCTAACCTTGTTACTCTTCTGATCTTTACTTTGCAGTCTGTACCCTTCTGAGCCTTCCAGCAGAATTTCAGGCATGCTACCACCTCCTTCTTCTAAGAACTTTCTTTTCTCTTGGCTTCTGTGACTCTACATTCTCCTTGTTTTCCTTCAGAATTACTAGCTGCTCTTTCTTAGTTTCTTTTGCCAAATTCTTCCCAAGCTCTTAATGTTAAGGGCCCAGGGAAAAAACCATCTGCTTTTCTCTATCTGCACTTTTTCTCACTTATCTCATGTGGGCCAATGGCTTTAAAGGACACCCATATGCTGATGTTTACCCAAGCTGTATATCCTGCTCCAAGGAACCCATCCCCTGCTTCAGACCTATAGTCCTGACAGCCTCCTGAACAATTCCATTTGAATATCTTATGGAATCTCAAACATGACAAGCCTGAAATACTGCTCTTACAAAAGCAGCACAGTCTTTTAAATTTTCTTCAGTTTTATTACACCAGTAAACTTTATCACTGTGTATCCCAATGCTCAAACTAAAAACCTAGAACATATGTAGATGATTTCCTTTCCATCACTCCTTCATACCTAATATCTTCCACTCTTGAAGAGATTAGAATTTCTTAATAGTTTTCAGAATGTCCACCTTTTTCTGTGTCCACCGCTAGCACCCCATTTCAAGAAGTACTTGAAAGTCTGACTTTGGAGCTTCTCTATTGACTAGTTGTGATCCTGGCTCGTTGTGTAATTTCTCTGTGCCTCAGTATTCTTATCAATGCCATAGTCCAATTCATGGTGTTGATACCATTGTGAGAATTCATTAAGCACTAACGTGTCAACAGTTTAGAACAGAAGTTGAAGGTTTTAGATTGTTCTTTGGAGACCAACATTCCTTCAGATAATAATGCTAAATTCTGGACTAACTATTTTAAAAACTGCTTTCTGAAGTCGCTGTGAAGTAATCAGAAAGCAGATAGATGCCAGAGAGAAGTGGTAGCAGGGAGCACTTCCCTTTGGTTAGTCTTTAGTTGTGGGACAGTTCCACAAGTCTGTGCCACATTCGAGGTTAAAACTCAGATAGAAAGCTTAGACTTACTGAGTGAAAGAACCAAGAGTCAGAACTCAGAGCATCCGTCTCACTGGACAGTGAAGAGGAAAACCCTAGAGAGCGGAGAGTCACAGAAGTGCAGCCCAAATCTCTGCCTAAATCTCCCCTGACTCAGAGATCAGACATGTGTGGGACAAATTCCAAGCAGCCAAGATAAGAATACATTAAAACTGAGATTTCAACTGCTGACCACTGCAGGAAAAAAAAATCGTTTAGTATAAATTAATTATGTTGTCTTCCTATTTAGAAAAAAGTTAAAAATTATTTTCAAGTTAAGCTGAAAAAAAAAATCCAACACTCCTTTGAAGAATTTAACAGAATCCAAAATCTATACCAAATATCACCCACATGTCAGGGATACAATCCAAAATTACTTTATAGACAAAGAAACAGAAAAATATGAACCGTATTCAAAATAGAAGGCAGTATGTGGAGGCTACTGATCCATACATTGAAATTGGCAGATAAGGATTTTAAAGCAGCTATTATAATTATGCTCAGTATTTCCAGAAAAAAATGTCTTCATCATTAATAATGATGCAGGAAATTTTGGCAGAAAAGATAAATTATAACAAAGAACCAAAAGAAATTCTAGAGCTGAAAGGTACAAAACTAAAGTTTTGGAAAAAAAATCACTGATGGAGATGGAGAGCAGATTATAGTTAATAGAAGAAAGTAAATTTGAACATAGATCAAAAGATATCTAACCCGAAAAACAGAGAGAAAACAACAACATAAACAAGGAGATAATACCTAAGTCTCATAAAGCATGGTTGGAGTCCCAAAAGGAGAGGAAAGAGAATCTTCCGTGTTCCCAAGTGCATGCATTTCTCAAGCTCGTCAAATGGTGTATTTTAATTTGTATATTTCAAATAAGTATCATAAAAGGAAAAAAAGTAGGCATAAAAAATATAATTCCTAACTTAGCAAGACCCTGTCTCAAAATAAAAAATAAAAAGGGCTGGGATGTGGCTCATTGGTTAGGCACCCCTGAGTTCAATGCCTGGTACCAAAAAACAAAACAAAACAAAAAACCCCCACAATTCCTAGCTAACTGTACTAATGCTGAAGCCTTTAGAAATAAATCATAGTAATACCTGCACTTACTCTGAAATGGGTAAAAAAATAAGGTGGACCAATTATTACAGGGATGCATTTGTGATAGAGCAAGAAGAGTAAAATCTGATTGTAGGTACACAGCATAACATTCTGTAATTTTTCCACATATTTATAATTCTTTCTGAATAATTTGTTTCCATATTTTGAAAAATTAAAAATAAAATTATAGAAAACCATAACTTCGTTAATATATTTTCAGTGAGTTTTGTCCAAAACTTTCCTCATAAATAATCCACAAAAACCTGCTCATGAGCATATAAATTCAGGAGATGCATTAACTGTTATTTAATTTTAGCTTTCCTGGACAGCTGTGATATCAGTCTTCTAGATCTCTCTCTCTTCTCTTTCTAACCTCTCCAATTCATTCTCCATTCAGTGGCCAGGATGATGTTGTAAGAATGTAAAAAATGCATGTTGATTCCCTTGCTTAAAAAGCACTCACAGGTTCTTGGCTCTCCTCAGTCTGGGCGGTCAGGATCCCCAGGGCTCCTTACATTTGGCCACAAACCCTCTCCTGTTCATGGGCTTTGCTTTTGCTGAAACCTCTGCCTGTAACATCCCTCCCCCTCTCTTTGTTGTAATTTGGCTTCATCGTGCTTTTCACATTTTATACTGATCTAGTTTTTAATTTATTTGCTTATTTTCTTGCTTCCCAGCTGAAAATTTTAAAAAAATGTTTTTTTTTTTTTTTTGTTCTTACCCTCTACTGTTTTTCTAGGAACCTGCAGTGGGTCCCAGATCTCTGACAGATCTCTGATCTAGCTCATCTAACATCTCCAAGTTAATAAACTGTAGAACCAGCACTAAAACCCAGGTGTTCTGTGGATTCTCTCATGATGTCAAATGGGTAGGGAGAGAGGATACTGTATGATTTCTATCCTCCTGGAGTTTCCAGTCTAGGAAAGTTAGAATGTGGAATCAGAGGAGCAGTTGGTTCTGAGCTCCAGGAGATCCTCACCTCCCTTCTGCCCACCCCGTGTCCCTTGAAGATCCCCACTCACAGTAAATACTTATCAGTGTCCTTATCTCCCAGGTGGAGCCTGTCACTAAACGTGTGCTCTTTTGCTTCCAGCAGAGCTCTATTCTTCTCCAGCCCAGGCCTCATCAATCTCAAGACAACCAAGCAAGGGGCCGCTACTCTCCACACCAGAGCCAGAGTAACCCTGTGTCAGAGAAATCTTATCCTGTCATTTCCTGACCCCAACATGGAACTTCCATTGGATGAAGTTCATTCTCATTAATGGTTCTCCCAAGGCTCCTGAAGAGAGCTGGGTAGACACCTCCCAGGCCCGCAAGCCCACTGCTGTGACTCTTCTTCCCAAGCTCCAACCTTTCAGATCCCCAAACACCCACTGCGCTCTCTCTCCCTCTTCCTTTCTGGGATGTTTCCTCTGCCCAGAAAACGACTGCACTGCTCCTTGGCGGACTTCCTTCCACACAGGCTTGGGTTTCAGGCACCACTTCCCCTCTGACACCTCCCACCACCAGTTATGTGGTTTTGTGGTGAATTTTTATGGCATTGTATTCTTCCTCTATTCCATAACAGTTCGTGTGTGTGTGTGTGTGTGTGTGTTTACATTTGCTTTTTTTTTTTTAAAGAGAGAGAGAGAATTTTTTAATATTTATTTTTTAGTTCTCGGCGGACACAACATCTTTGTTGGTATGTGGTGCTGAGGATCGAACCCGGGCCACACGCATGCCAGGCGAGCGCACTACCGCTTGAGCCACATCCCCAGCCCCAAACATTGCTTTTTTAATTGTCTCCCTTTGCTGCTCTAGTATAAGCTCCCTGAAGTCCAGTATCCATGCACCTGTCTGCCCGTTGTCTTCACCATTTCGTGTCCAGTGGCTTTCATACACTAAATGCTCAGGAGATACTTATTGGGAGGATGGATGATGGCATGTGGAATACAACACTTCCCCAAGATAATCACATAAAACCTCAGAAATCAAATCCTCTACTTATAGACAGGAAGCCACAGCCAAGAGGCAGAGGCCCCTCGGTGGCAGGTATTGTGGCCCAGTGCTCTATCCATGCCTGAGTTATCTATCTTCTTTCAGTTAATAGAATTTGATTGTTTTGGAGAACGGATCTCCATAGAGAGCTGACATAGAAATTCTAGTAAGATTTTAAGTGACACTAATAATTCAGTAGGATAAAGATCTAGAGACCAGAACATTTAAAAAAAATATATCTATTTCAAATGCTCCTGTAAGATAGCTGTGGCAACTCAGTATCAGGTACAGTTTCATGGCACAAAGAATTGATTTTATTTAGGAAAAAAGCTGAGTTACACAGCTTTTGCTAGACTTTTCACAGTCCCCAGTCAGAACTCTGAGCCAGTTTGCCTTTACCTTTTCTTTACCAAGGAAGGTAGTTTTCAGTCTGGATGGCAGCTTTGAGCATACAGGCAGAGAGCATCATCATCATCAATAATACAAGCAGAACTTTAGAAAAAAAAAACACAATAAAACCACTCATTCTTGGAAGAGATATTTCTGATTCTATTTTTCCTACTACCAATGAAAAATCTAATATGATGCTTCTGAATCCAAGGACCTGGGCTTCAAGAACACTCATTAGCTTCCTTTCACAATTGTATACTCACATGACAAAAGAATTCTCTAGAAATAAAAACAACAGCAAACCCCAGACTTTCTTTGAATGTGCCCTCAGCTTCCTGACACTCTCCACAAGGTCCAGATTAATGAAAACAAGGTCCCTCATGGAAAACATGGTTTCAACATGTCCTTTCCAGGGAATTGTAAAGGTGCCAGAATTATAATCCCCTCCAGTGATTGAGTAACTATCAGGCTACAGAAATTATTAAACCTGTTCATTTAGAAAATTTCACAGATGTGGCACCATCAAAAGACAAATATTACAACAAACTTAGAGGTCTCCATTGGCTTTTATTCATGATTCTAGAACCCAGCAGCCCTCAGAACTTGAACAGGCTCAAAAAACATGCAACATGGTCAGGCAGTATTTATGGACAGAAAACAGAAGTGAGGTATAGAGACAGAAGTGAGATACAGAGCTTAATTGGTTTGCCTTATTTGAATTACTTGTCAGCCACCACTGACTAAAACTCTGCTGTAACAGAAACTCAGCCATTTGTTACCTGAGTAAACTCCTAATTAATTTTACTTCACACAAACGACTCCATATTGGTTTGGTCTGTTGGGTGCAAATCGTCTAAATCAATGGTGTTCTATGAATTTTAATAGCGCCAAATTCTGCTTAATGGCTAAAATTTATTTAATGAGTATAAATCCTACTCCAGTTGTTTAAGAAATGCAACTACTTTGAAGTATTTTTAATGTTCAGGGTATATGGGAAAAAAAGAATAAAAATTGTATTAATATTTCAAGTACTTTTCAGCCACTTAAAAAAAAAATCTATAGCTGAGTATACAGAGTATTGAAGGAGTATTTGTCGGAATATTTTTCTGACTGCATCATGTGAAGTGAAACAACTCAGGGTACAATTTGCTGCCGGTAAGAAGCAAGAAGCATAGAACAATGCCAAGCCAAGGAGGAACGGTTCACATGCTTCCTGGAAGGTGCATGAACCTTGCTTGCTTGAGCATATCAGAGGGAAGGGCTGGGGCAGGAAATAACTCTGCCCTGTCTGGCTCACATTTACCTAATTCCAGCAGTGGAGAATGTCTGGTTCCCAGATTGGATCCAACTCCCGGGGTGTTTAATCTGCCAGTAGAACCTTAGCCAGCTCTGCCCAAAGAATGATTTCCCTCACTGGGCTTGTGAAACTATGCTACTTAGAAAATTGACTTTGAACCAGCAATGAGTATGCAGATAACTGATCAAAATCTCAAGGAATGTATAATTCAGCCCTTGGTAGATAGGGTATCAGAGAGAACTAGACACTTGTGAAGCCCTCTTCTCATTCCTTTTGACATCTTCTGTTCCCGTGCCTTTCCCTCCACTCTCTACCTGCCACCTTCCATTTCCGACTCTCCCTGTACAGGAGTGCATATGTAAATTTAGCCAAATTTATCAACATATTTCTTACCTATGAAGTGGAGGTCATAATGCCTCTTACATTCAATTTCTGTCCTGCAGGATACTTGCCACAGAACTTAACTAAAGGGCACATATCTTGAGTTTTTCCCTGTCACAGTTCTTTCTTTAAGACTTGTCCCTTGCCCTGGCATATAGTTGGGATTGCAGCTGGATGCATAAAGACATGATTCCTTGAGCCACACATTTGCACTGGAAGGCGGAGGGAAGCAATCCAAAAATAAAGAGCAAACAAAGACATTCTAAATGCAGTACTGTAAATGATGAGGTTGATTTAGCCTCTGAGACATTTTGTTTTACAGTCTGAGATCACAATAACAAGAGTGCACCAAGTTTCAAGCTAAACCTTATCCAGGAACTCACCATTGTCCCACAATGGTGGAAGGCCAGAACTGTTCCAAATCAAGGAATGAGCTATGGCCAACTTTTGATTTATGAAGGACAGCTGACCTCATCTGGAACTCTTTCTGAGGTCCTGCAAGGTCACATTTTTGTCACATGCACCATTTTAATGTCAGCTTCTGGACTCGGGGGCTGAGCCTGGAAAGAAGCCATAAATTATTTTCTATCATGCACATGCCATAAGCTGGCTAGAAGAGATAGGATGTCCATCTGTCTCTTTTGGAGGAGCAGGGGGAGACCAGATATAACTCAAGACATCCCAAGATGCAATTTCAAGTGGTCATCTTCTGTTCTTCCTTTATTTCTCCCTCCTGACTTCTACTTTATCCTGCAGATTACAGCTAAGGAACTGGTAGTGCTGGTAAAGAGGGTCAGGCTTGGATGTACTAGGGACAGCAGGGCTGTAATGTTAACTGAGGACTCAGCATCTACCTAGTCCTTGATTCATTCATTCATTCATTTATTCATTCATTTATTCATTAATGCAATCAAGCAGATTTTAAATAAACATCCACTGTCTCTCCACTTGTCCAGAAAGTTCTAAGGTTAGGACTGTTCTAGGAAACTTTCTTTTGTTATAATAATTTCCAGCCATGGTTATGTCTCTAAATTTTTTGTAAGGTTTGGAGAGGGGAGATTCCTCACCCTGGGCTCAACTCTCTGAAGGTCCTGATTCAGAGGTTCTCAGCACCTGTGTTCAGCTGGGCAGCACAATCCTTTCAATCTCATTACTGTTTGTCTAGCATAAACGTCTTCCTCAAGTCATATGCTCTCTTGTTGGGATGTCT
The DNA here is from genome assembly GCF_964194105.1 of Spermophilus citellus. Lineage (NCBI taxonomy): Eukaryota > Metazoa > Chordata > Mammalia > Rodentia > Sciuridae > Spermophilus > Spermophilus citellus. The sequence goes on from NC_138187.1 coordinate 149,008,478, forward strand.
ATTCACATTGACTAATTATTTTTTTAATTGGTTGTTCAAAACATTACAAAGCTCTTGACATATCATATTTCATACATTACATTCAAGTGGGTTATGAACTCCCATTTTTACCCCAAATACAGATTGCAGAATCACATCGGTTACACATCCACATTTTTACATAATGCCCTATTAGTAACTGTTGTATTCTGCTGCCTTTCCTATCCTCTACTATCCCCCCTCCCCTCCCCTCCCATCTTCTCTCTCTACCCCATCTGCTGTAATTCATTTCTCTCCTTGTTTATTTTCTCATTCCCCTCACAACCTCTTATATGTAATTTTGTATAGCAATGAGGGTCTCCCTTCATTTCCATGCAATTTCCCTTTTCTCTCCCTTTCCCTTCCACCTCATGTCTCTGTTTTTTTTTTTTTTTTAAATATTTATTATTTTTTAGTTCTTGGCGGACACAACATCTTTGTTGGTATGTGGTGCTGAGGATCGAACCCGGGCCGCACGCATGCCAGGCGAGCGAGCTACCGCTTGAACCACATCCCCAGCCCATCATGTCTCTGTTTAATGTTAATCTTTTCTTCCTGCTCTTCCTCCCTGCTCTGTTCTTAGTTGCTCTCATTATATCAAAGAGGACATTTGGTATTTGTTTTTTAGGGATTGGCTAGCTTCAGTAAGCATAATCTGCTCTAGTGCCATCCATTTCCCTGCAAATTCCATGATTTTGTCATTTTTTAGTGCTGCGTAATACTCCATGGTGTATAAATGCCACATTTATTTTATCCATTCATCTATTGAAGGGCATCTGGGTTGGTTCCACAGTCTAGCTATTGTGAATTGTGCTGCTATGAAAATTGATGTGGCAGTATCCCTGTAGCATGCTCTTTTAAGGTCTTCAGGGAATAGTCCGAGAAGGGCAATAGCAGGGTCAAATGGTGGTTCCATTCCCAGCTTTCCCAGGAATCTCCATACTGCTTTCCAAATTGGCCGCACCAATTTGCAGTCCCACCAGCAATGTACAAGAGTACCCTTTTCCCCACATCCTCGCCAGCACTTGTTGTTGTTGGACTTCATAATGGCTGCCAATCTTACTGGAGTGAGATGGTATCTTAGGGTGGTTTTGATTTGCATTTCTCTGACTGCTAGAGATGGTGAGCATTTTTTCATGTACTTGTTGATTGATTGTATGTCCTCCTCTGAGAAGTGTCTGTTCAGGTCCTTGGCCCATTTGTTGATTGGGTTATTTGTTATCTTATTGTCTAATTTTTTGAGTTCTTTGTATACTCTGGATATTAGGGCTCTATCTGAAGTGTGAGGAGTAAAAATTTGTTCCCAGGATGTAGGCTCCCTATTTACCTCTCTTATTGTTTCTCTTGCTGAGAAAAAAACTTTTTAGTTTAAGTCCCATTTGTTGATTCTTGTTATTAACTCTTGTGCTATGGGTGTCCTATTAAGGAATTTGGAGCCCGACCCCACAATCTGTAGATCGGAGCCAACTTTTTCTTCTATCAGACGCAGAGTCTCTGATTTGATATCAAGCTCCTTGATCCATTTTGAGTTAACTTTTGTGCATGGCGAGAGAAAGGGATACAATTTCATTTTGTTGCATATGGATTTCCAATTTTCCCAGCACCATTTGTTGAAGATGCTATCCTTCCTCCATTGCATGCTTTTAGCCCCTTTATCAAATATAAGATAGTTGTAACTTTGTGGATTAGTCTCTGTGTCTTCTATTCTGTACCATTGGTCCACCTGCCTGTTTTGGTACCAGTACCATGCTGTTTTTGTTACTATTGCTTTGTAGTACAGTTTGACCTCTGGTATCGCTATACCTCCAGATTCACACTTCCTGCTTAGAATTGCTTTTGCTATTCTGGGTCTTTTGTTTTTCCATATGAATTTCATGATTGCTTTGTCTATTTCTACAAGAAATGCCGTTGGGATTTTGATTGGCATCGCATTAAACCTGTAGAGAACTTTGGGTAATATCGCCATTTTGATGATGTTAGTTCTGCCTATCCATGAACAGGGTGTATTTTTCCATCTTCTAAGATCTTCTTCTACTTCTCTCTTTAGGGTTCTGTAGTTTTCATTGTATAAATCTTTCACCTCTTTTGTTAGGTTGATTCCCAAGTATTTTATTTTTTTGGAGGATATTGTGAATGGAGTGTTTTTCCTCATTTCCGTTTCAGAAGTTTTGTCACTGATATACAGAAATGCCTTTGATTTATGCGTGTTGATTTTATATCCTGCCACTTTGCTGAATTCATTTATTAGTTCTAGTAGTTTTTTTGTAGACCCTTTTGGGTCTTCTAGGTATAGAATCATGTCATCCGCAAATAGTGATAATTTAAGTTCTTCTTTTCCTATTTTTATGCCTTTAATTTCTTTCGTCTGTCTAATTGCTCTGGCCAGTGTTTCGAGAACTATATTGAACAGAAGTGGTGATAGAGGGCATCCCTGTCGTGTTCCAGATTTTAGAGGGAATGCCTTCAATTTTTCTCCATTCAGAATGATGCTAGCCTGAGGCTTAGCATAGATAGCTTTTACAATGTCGAGGTAAGTTCCTGTTATCCCTAGTTTTTCTAATGTTTTGAACATAAAGGAATGCTGTACTTTGTCGAATGCTTTTTCTGCATCTATCGAGATGATCATATGGTTCTTATCAAAAAAATTGTGCACCATGATAAAGTGGGATTCATCCCTGTGATGCAAGGATGGTTCAATATACGGAAATCAATAAATGTTATTCACCACACCAATAGACTTAAAGATAAGAACCACATTGACTAATTAGATACATTAAATCAACACCCTCTTCTCCTCCAAGAAGTATTCACTCATTCAACAAACATGCAAGCCCTAAACCAGGGACTCAGTATATACTACATAAAGACCCAGCTTTGCCTTGAACTGTTTCAACAATGGTCTTCTGGAGACAATGATTTTCATGTTGAACCTTCTAGAAAGGATTTTTCAGGCCAAAGGAAAATGATACTTTCAGAAAGATTTTCAATCTCAGGCAGTTTAGTTACCACTGAATCTGATCCAAGGAAGAATTGCCTTATATCAAGGATTCAGGATTTCCTTCCTACCCAACTTTTGGATTCAGAATTTGGAATCAAGCTTTGCATTTAAGTATAGATATCTGAGTACAAGGACAGAACACAACCTTAGGAGACCTCCAGAGAATCTGAAAAACAGATCAGCAACTCCCACATAATCAAGAGTTGGCAGAGTATGTTGGATAAGTTTAGAAAGATGATTAGCTCATGCTTGACTTAAATGTTCTATCTAATTTTCATTTTACAGTTTGAGAGATTATCCACGTAAAAAAATTTTTTTCTTAATAAATCTGGAGTTGGTCCTATTACATACAACTCCTTATTATCCAACTCTGGAATGAAATACTGAGGGAAAATCTGTGTGATCTTGATCCCAAGAGCTCTGAATGTTTTGGACCTCTGCCTTCCATGAACACAAAGATTCAGTGAGATATTTTCTCAAGGGTCCTTTGTTCGTATGAATATAGGAAGCCACCAGAGATGCTGAATTTGGCATACAGAAGGTGAACAATAAATGATAGTATAATCTGATTCTTTAATTCCAACTGAAAAGGAAGATATTAAGGAGACATACCAAATAGAATAGAGTCACTTGCATGGAAAATTTCAAGAGTTAGAAATTAAGAACCAGTTCAACAGACATGCAAGCCCTGAACAAGAGACTCAGTATATACTACAAATGCCTATGAGACTAATTGGAACTTTTTAATGAATTGGAGAGTTTGAAAACATATTTTTGTCAGTTTGTTTTCTCATACCACACCATCTCACTCCAGATCATTACAAGGCAGCAATGGAAAAATTTGATAAGGTAAATCAGCTTTGCAGCACTGGCAAATAACACGTTTTTGGAGAATGAGTAACTAGCTAGATTATAAAATCAGAATAGGGATTAAAAAAGAAGAAGAAGTCCAGTGCTTTTGGAAAATAACCTGAGGGTACATTTTATGATTTACCCACAGATTTTAGACTTTACCTGTTCCTCACTTACCTGTAATGTGATATGACAACATCACATGGCCTGGGTGTATGCTGGGTGCTAGTGTATACATGGGACTGAATCCATCATATAGATCTCAGAGCTGGCCGTCAGGGTTCATGAGACAAAGCTCATTTCAATGTTGGCATTCTAAATGTCAGAACAATTAAAGTAAATGAAAGAAAACCTAAGGTAAAAATGAATGAAAAATAAAACCTAGGGTTATGAATAGAGAAGAAGAGCTTTATTGCTGAACTCATTCCTTTACCCCTTCTTCTGATCATCTCCCCTGACTCTTCTGCATGTATACTGTCTCTCATGTATCTCTGCATTGAATCAATTTTCTAATTTTCTTTATCAATAATGCATAGGAGGAGATTGAGAAAGTTAGAATAACAAAATCACATTTTGTTTCAGGGGGTCTATAACTCAGGGACATTTAGTAGTTGGAAACAGAAAATAATCAGAAGAAGAAGGGCATCACAGTAATGGGGGTAAGTCTTCCTGGTCACACTCAGCCAAGAACATATTTTACTTCTCTCTTCTTAAGTTCTGTGTGGTCTGCAAACCAGTTCTTATTGAAGCTGTTGAGTAAACACTTACTAGAACGTTTGGTGAAGGAAGAAATAGGCATTTATAAGCATTTCCAATAAACTGGTTAACAGAGTGTATAACGTCCTCATCTCTAACATTTCACACATCTGCTTGGATTCATAAAATTGGAACTAGGAAAACAAATAATGAAAATAATCATAAAATAGCTAACTGTGTTTGTAAAGCCGAGCAGGAAGTCTGCGCTTTAAACAATTGCAGACTGAAAAATCAAAAGCTCTGCAACTATAATCATGCTTCACATAATAATGGAGCTGTGTTCTGAGAAATGTGTCGTTAGGGGATTTCATTATTGTGTGAGCATCCTAGAGTGCATTTGCACAGATCACGATGGCTACAGCCACTCTAATCTCATGGGACCACGGTCCTGGGTGTCGATCCTTGACTGAGACTCCATTTTGCTGCATGTGACTATGTATGTGCACCCTGATTCTAAGAAGTAACCAGCTAGACTGTGAACCAGTGTGAATGGTTTGATGTGGAAAGACACGAGAGACCAAAAAAGGCAAAATGCCAACACAAGAATCCAGCAAGGACTGGTAGTCAAAACCAAAACTATAGATTTCATTCTGACCTAGCTTGGCTAACCTGGTCAGATATGGGCATCCTCTGTACCTTCAGCCACACTGTTAGCCCTAGAACATCTGGCTGAGCTCTTCTCTGGGTCTTGGTAGGAACCACCAGAGGTAGGAATCTGGAACTCTAAGTTGATCAGGCATCTCTCTCATAACATTGCCTGAGCAAAGTTCATTTGTGTATTTTCTTCCCACCTATACTGTGAGATTTGGGGGGAAATTACTATGTCTCATTCATCGATATAGCCATAGTGCTCTAAATATAGATCTAAAAAAAAAATGTTTATTGACTAAGTAGACCAGTTCCCCACTCAAGGCAAAAATGGCTTCTCAAAATCATTGACGGTCATATATTTGTTGGTATGCATTTACTGAGTACCCATATATTTTGTTGGCTCACTGGGTTGATTTTTTTAAATGACAGTTTATGCCCTCATGTAGCTCACATCTCAAGGGAACGATGGGGGAATGGCAGTGGGAAAGAAAGAGGATGGGCTCAAGAGGCAGTGTGGCACCACACTCGGTGCCTGTTTCTCACTTAGATGAAGTGAATGGATGCTAAAGAGGTGAGGAGGAGGAGAGCCTGGGTTAAAGAAAGACACAGAATGGAGGAAACACCAGTGGAGAGAGAGGAGATGACTAATACAGTGAAAATCCTAAAGGTCCCAAAGAAAAATGGAACACAGAGTACAAGACAGGACGACGGGTAACAAGCTAAGTATATTCTAAGTATATTCCCATCAACGGCGAGTGCTCTACACCTTAAAGCAGCCTGGTCCACTTTTAGCAACTCTGAGGACTTGAATATCTGTGATGATATTCTGCCACTGTGTTCCAGTTCTGTCTATGGAAAGTCACAGAAAATAGGTTAAATTCCTCTCCTATGTGACAGTCTTTCAAATGCATATCCCCCCTTTCCTTTTAACTGATGTTCATATAATTTCCAAACTTTTCATCATTTGGGTTATTTTCTTGCTTTTGGGATTGACTAGAGGGAAAATGAAAGTCTGGAGAGAAAAGAGAAGATAAGAAATCCGAAAATTATGGCTGCCAGGGCTGAAGGGCAACCAGAGAGGAAGCACTAATCCTCTCCCTGTGAAGCCCTGGGAAAAGCCCCAGGATCCACCATATTCCACCCTGCCTGGTTCTCCAGTCCAATTCATTATCCGCTTCCCTTTTTACAGCTTTCTCTCTCCTGAGGTCAGTCATCCTGCCCTTAAAATATTTGAATTCTGTTTTGCTTTTCCTATTCTATTAAAATATTGACAGAATAATTTGTGCAAGAGATATTAGGAAGAGATACATATTTAAGTCTTTTAGAAATAAAATATACTTAAATGTGAAGCTGCAGGTAGTAGTAAACTGGCTCTATCCTAGATCATCATAAACCAACCAAACATTATTTCCTTTGAGGCAACTGCTCAAGAAAAACAAATGGGAACATTTTACTATGTCGGATGCTATGACCCAGTTACGTATCCACATCAAAAATAAAGGAGGAGAAAGGCATCAATACAATTTTTGGTTTATATAAATTATTAGTCTAATAATTTATAAAGTAAGGAAAGAAATTGCTCAATCAAGGAGGAAACAATTTTCTTCCAGATGTTAGAATCTATCTAGAAACTATCTCTTCCAACTGGACTTTCTTAGAATTATCAATACTTAAAATCATACATCTCTCAAATCATATATTCCTTTTTCATAGCTTGATGACTTTGGATAGGATCAACTTACTCCTTTTCTCTGTAGAATGACTCACCTTATAGTTCAGCTTCATCCACATCTTTCATATCTTACCACTTTATGTTTCATATTTAGTGAATGGAACCCAAAATCTTAGAATCAAAAGCTACAGAATCAAACCAACGTCATCTGTCCCCTGTAGGGATCTTTTCTAAATGCATATACTTTAAGAAGGTGCCGGGGGGGAAAAAGACTATCCATTATCAATAACATTTTAGGTTATTTTCTCCCTAAGGAGGTTTAACATCATCATGAACCACAACTTACCCCTTTTGTTTAAAGTAAAACCTATCTTATATCAAACCCAGAAAATAAGCTTTCCATTTCCATAGCCCTACAACTTCCAGCAGTTATCACATCTAAGATTCCGTCCCTTGAACTTGTACATGGCAGAGACCAGGCTGTCTATGTCTAATTAAACAATTCCCTAAAAATGCACACAGTACATTTTAAGAACATCCTGGGACCTTGGATTTGCTTCAACAAGGACATTCTCCCCTGTCCCTGTTCTGCACATTTTTCAACATCTTATCCTTCTTGAGTTTTACTTCCAAATTATAAAATATCATATCAATTGATATATAGAATTTTGCATCTAAGGTAGTCTTATAACTTCCCATTGGCTTCTGACCCATTTCATTGTAGCTTTCTTCTTCATGGTTCTAAAACAACTTTGTTTTTATAGCATTAAACAACAACAACAACAATAGAAAAATGGCTATTGTCAAACACTATATAAGGAAATGGTTTCCTTGACAACCATAACCACAAGCAAATCATTGAAACCTCTTCCTCATTACCAGATCTGTTTGGTTGCTAAAACACTTCAAAACATTCTTATGCACAGTCAGGTACTAAATACCTATGTTTATAGAACAAGCTTGAAGCAGTGCAGGTGATAAATTTTCACATGGTAGAGCTCAACCCCGTGACATAGTCTCTGAAGGACAAATGCTAAAAACTTGATATTTAAGATCCAAAATAAATGACTACCCCCAAGACACAATTTAAAAAAAAAAAGATAAATTAGAAATGTCAGAGAACTGAAAAAAATATTGCTTAAATGTAAAGTGACATTTCAGCTTTATTAATTCAGAAGTAGATGCCAAATACTAATTCTCTCATATGGAAAAGATCAGCTTCAGGGGTATCCACAGAACACCAGAAATTTGATCCCAACCCCTCCTAAAAGTATGTCTAAAATCTAGATACAATATATACAAAGTATCAATTTAAAATAGTTACTGACAAAAATCTATGGTAAAGAAATGTCTTAGAGCCCATAAGAGTCAAAGGATTGCTATTTCTGGGAATCTTTCAAGATAAAAATATATTCCAAATATCAAGGTTTTTTTTTTGTTTGTTTTATCTTCCCACAGCAATAAGAAGATATGAGTTTTCACAGATTACAGAAACTTTGGAAGAGTCAATGGGAGATTGTGTACAATGCCATAACCATATCAAGAAAAAAAAAATCACTAACGAGAGCATGTAACTTCCATGCTGTCTCAGTCTCCTGAAATCTGTCAACCTGTCAAGGACAGGACACAATGACAGAACATCCCCCATCCTGCTCAATACCACTATTAATTTGGGGATTTCTTCAGACTGGTTGGAATCAGAATAATTTAAATAAGCAATCATATTTGTGATTGTGTGTTTATTTTAAAAAATGTGCAAAAATAGAGGTTTGACAATGTAATCAAGGTAGTGGAAACTGTTGCAAGAGAGTAGAACTTCAGGTCACCAGGTAGGTTGAGAAGGAGCAAAATGATTATATGGAGAGAGTTTCATTTGCAGAATTTTATTTAAAAACTCCTAGAAAGCTGCCGGGCACTGTGGCACATGCCTGTAATCCCAGCGACTCAGGAGCCTGAAGCACAGGGATTCCAAGTTCAAGGCCAGCTTCAGCAACTTAGGAAGGCCCTGAGCAACTCTGTGAGACCCTGTCTCAAAATTAAAAAAATAAATAAATAAAAAGGGTTGGGAATGTGGCTCAGTAAAGCACCCCTGGGTACAATCCCTAGTACAAAACAAAACAAAATTCCTGGAAAACCTGTGAATTTAGGTATGAATGGTGGAAAGGTAGGCAGAGAGGGAGAGAAGAAAGAAAGGGGGAGAAAAGATGATACAAAATAAAGAGATAAGAGAACACATAGGCCAAGCTGCTCAGTGTTGCTAACATTTACTTAGCAGCCCAAGTAAAATTCAGGGAGTTAGTTAACAGAGATCCCAGGCCCCATTCTGAGGTGATTTTTGAGATCAGTATCAAAATGAAGCCAAAAGATACATCTGAGCCCTGATATGAGAGAGAGAGAGAGAGAGAGAGAGAGAGAGAGAGAGAGAGAGAGAGAGAATGAATTAACTTTTTTTTTTTAAAACATACTTGGATTCTTGCCACATTGTTCTACAGATTAAGAATGCTGGGGCCCTTCCATCCATCCAGGTATTAGCAGAATCAGAATGGTAAGGAAAAGTGTGGGCACTGCCACAGCCATTTCTTGGCCAAGCCCCAAGGACAGGCATGATGGCCCCTCTCAGGTGGCATCCATGTTTGGATTTCCAACATTAACAAGAAGAATTTCATCTGGTAGATTCTGGACATAATCAACCACTTAGCAGAGTGGCTCCCAGGAGTTATGTCAGGCAGAATCCCATCAGACTAGTTCTTTGAGAACTTCAAAAACTTGTGTGGGCAATAGCATTATGAAGAATTGTCTGAAAAAAAAATGGAAAAATCTAGACATTCTGCTGCATGTCTTTAGTTTGTTCCAGGCCAATACAGCTCTTCCTACCTAGACCACCTCATTTAGTTCTTTCCACCTCTTGATGACTTTCATTCATTTTTGTTTTAAAATATATGTATTCATATCTTATTTTGTTCTGTAAAGAATTCAAGGGAGGGGCTGGGGATGTGGCTCAAGCGGTAGCGTGCTCGCCTGGCATGCGTGTGGCCCGGGTTCGATCCTCAGCACCACATACAAACAAAGATGTTGTGTCTGCCGATAACTAAAAAATAATAAATATTAAAAATTCTCTCTCTCTCTCTTTCTCTCTCTCTCTCTCTAAAAAAAAAAAAAAAAGAATTCAAGAGAGAAATTTTTGTTGAGTGGAGCTGTGGAATTAGGTCATCAGCCTGTAATTGATGAAGAGTATGCTAAGCACATCTACGAAATCCCTATCCAGGTATCACTGAGAACATTGCTCACTGCGTTGCAAGGCCTTCTCCTTATAGAGATCCGCTAGAAACACTGCCTTCCTGCCTCTGTACCAAGAAGCACGGCGCTCTTCTTCCATCACTGGCTTGTTCTTATCTTGTGAACACAGACTCAGTAAAAGACTGTATTTCTCTCTGGGCACAGAGCTAACTTGGGACCCTTGCTCCTCCATCATATACAATGTCTCAGCAGGCAGCTCATGGATTCAGTCCTGGGTGTATAATTTTTTTTCCTTTGTTGATTTTCTCTGTATTCAAATATACTTACTTTACAAATTTTGAATCAGTTCACATACATAGGACATTAAGTGAAAAGGCCAAGAGTTCAGAGCAGCATCTCTCCTCCCCACAGATAAAGAAAGGCAAGCCTACCCCATTGGGGCTGGACAAGAACCCAAGCCATTTAGATCCAGAAAGGACTTTGGACCTGTCTTGACCTGGAGAAAGAATAAGTAAACTCACAGACCACTACCACCTCTCAGACCACCCTCACCCATGGGAAGGTAACCTTTAGAGAAGCGTTTCAGAGTGTTATGTAATACCATACAATCCTCCTACAGACTCATGAGATAAAGTACTCAGTGCTTTTTTAAAAACAAAAATAAGAAACTAAAATTTATTATTACAATGTAATGTTTACTTTTTCTCTTGTATAGGATGGAAACAACCCAATCCTCTGAAGGAAAGTACAATTTCCTCTGCTGCCTCTGTAAGTGCCTGGGAAATGGCACTGACTTCAGAAATACTGCAGAACCACTCCCACTACTACCCAGAATGGGTCTGGCTGGTTCTGATTTAATTTGGCTCAATGCAAGGCACCCATCCCTGTCTAAAATTTTGAGTTGGCTGTTAACTTCGATCTCTCTCCTTGACTCTGCTCTGACCCTTTCCTTGGTCCAATATTTTACTTAGTATACTTCTACAATATCTACTGGCCCAGGTCACCAGGAAAATTCATCTGGCCCCTGTTCACAGCTACTCCCCTGAGCTCAAGTGAAGAACTCATCTTGGTCTTACAACACTCACATGCCTGGGAACCCCTCAGTCCCAAGTAAACAGGAATAGTTAGGGGTCACCCTGCTCCCAGCCCACACTGGTCATACAGCAAATTGATGGCAGAAGCAGGACCCTAGGTATTTTATTACTTTATATGTTATTATTTAACTTACTCATATTAATGTACTCATATAGAATTATGTGATATATTAATATAATAATTATGTATTATGTGTTATATTACTGTATATATTATATATTTAGAATAAATATATGTACATTAATATACATATATAAAATATATAGAATATGTATTATATAGAATACAACTCTTTTTTTAATATTTATTTATTTATTTTTCGGCAGACACAACATCTTTGTTTGTACGTGGTGCTGAGGATCGATCCCGGGCCGCACACATGCCAGGCGAGCGCGCTACCGCTTGAGCCACATCCCCAGCCCCTATAGATTACAACTTTCAGAAGATAAAATTGTGAGCAAATATCACAGAACTCACTTGTCTACATGGATAAAGCAATTATAGCAATATTCACAGTGAAATTTCTCATTTTCATCTCCTGTGATCCTGCAGGCTTCAAAAATACCTGTGTTGCTTTATGCCAGTGTGTGCCCAAGTAATATAAATTCATTTCTAATACTGCTCCAAAGTAATGAGGTTAAGAAAGTATATGTGCTATTTAAAACCAAACAATGAATTCTAGACATGAAAGAAATGATTCTAGGATTACCTGATTTTATCAGATCTACAGCTCTCCCTTCCCTATTTAGCATGTGCAACAAGAGTTTCCTATGAATCTGTCTCAGAAGACAAAGGGAAAAAATAAGACTCTGTGCTCAGGGAGACCTGATTTTTTACAAATCAGCTAAACAAATTTCTAAAACATCATTGTCACAACCCCTGAACAACAGGAGGGAGGTTCTGGAAGCACGAACAGTCAGTGCACACGATCAATAGGACTCACACATCAACGTTCGTCATTGATCCTTTATGCATTGCTCAAATCACTCAGTCTCGGAAAATGCGTGTGCAAACAGGCTCTTGTTTGAGGTTGAGGCAGGAGGACTGCAAGTTCAAGAGTAGCTTTAGCAATTTAGCAAGACCCTCAGTAACTTAGTGAGCCCCTGTCTTAAAATAAAAAATAAAAAGGGTCGGGGATATAGCTCAGTGATAAAGTGCCCCTGACTTCAATCACTGGTACAAAAAAAAAAAAAAATGCTTTTATTTGTAATCTGGTGAATATCTCATTTCTGAGCAACCATCAGGGTAACCTATCCATCTATGTCCATTATGATCTTTTTCATAAAGAATGGTTTCTTATTTAAAAAAAAAAAGGAAAAAAGAAAGAAATCAAATCATAGGAATGTCAACATCCTGAGCTTTATGTTTCTGTACTTGCTGACATATTGAATTGTGTGCATTGGAATAGAGAGTGGGATTAACTCCATAGACACTGTGCACCTAATTCTGGAGGCAGTATAATCATTCTGTCATGTTTGATGAATGCCTGGATACATCATAGGATTTTGAGAGTCTCAAGTTAAGCTTCTAGTTTATTCCCATAAATCTCCAGGGCTTTAAATAAAAGTGATCTCGTATATCTTCACCACAAGACTCAGGTGTAAAATCCTTCAGCAAGAAAACATCCTCTGAACTAGATATGTTTTGAATTGATCATATGCCCACTTATCTAAATATATGAGACTGATGCTGAGGCTCCTTTAAAATAATGATAGAAAAAATGGTTTCCAATGAGAAAGCCCCAGAGACAGGAATGTCAATTTATTGCAGGCATTTGTGAGGAAAAAAAGAAAAACTGGTCACTTTTCTTAAACAAAAACGAGAGTCAGACACAGCAAATCTGTTGGCACTGAAAATTAATAGTACACCAATTTAAAAGGAATCACACCATTTTTTAAAAAACGGCTTAATTTTTTTTTAGAGAATTTTAAGGTTCACAGAAAAATTGAACAGAAAATACACAGATTTCCATATACTCCCTGCTTGCACACAGGCACAGTCTCCCCAATTATCAACACCAGCCCCCGCCCACACTGGGGTGCTATGTTTGTTATGATTGACACATAATGATCACCCTAAGTTGGTGTTGTTCACTCCATGAGTATTACTAACTTATAACAGTGTGGATTCTCTATTGTAATGTCACGCAGAGAAGTTTCACTACCCTAAAAATCCCACCTATCCATCCCTTCTTCCTCCCCTCACCCCTGACAACCACTGAAAATTTTACTCTCTCCACAGTTCTGCCTATTCCAAAATATCATATGGTTGGAATTATTCAGTCTACAGACTTTCCATATTAGTTTTTTTCATTTAGTAATATGCATTTAAGTCTCCTCCATGTCTTTTCATAGCTTGACAGCTTATTTCAATTTTTTCTTTTGACTGACATTCTCCTTTGACTTAGAACAGTGGTTTCCATGGCAGAGATAGAGTTTGAGTTTTGCATGTTGGCAAATGTTAGAGCAAATATGGTCTGGATTTAGAGATAGTAGTCATAGGGTTCCAGTTCCAGCTCTGTGGTTGATGTAGATGGGAACTTGGAGAAGTCACTTAACCACTGAGGGAGTGAAGCCTGAATATAAAGAGGCTTAATTGTCTATGAGGCAACTCAGCTTGAGACTGGGCCCAACAGGGGTGCCTCAGACTAGGTGGTGACATGCTGACCCAGTCAATTCTTCTGTCTTACAAAATTGAATTGTCAAATTTTAGAAATTTGGAGTTCATGTGAGGAATAGGAAGCAACTAAGTTTGAAGGGACGAAAAAAAGATAGATTCCAAAGCTAACCTTGCACCCTAAAAGAAATCTAAGTTCTAATCATATGGTGAAACAAATTATAGTCAATAAATATTATAATGTGGGATACAGATGTTTGTAATAATAAGAGCTCATTCTCACAAGTAATCATAGTAGGAAAATAAGATACAAAAATGTATACAGAGGTATAGGTTACATCTGTCATCCAATGTATAGGACTGTAAATAAAGGTACTAGAGTTAAGGAAATACTGAAATCCTTATCAGTGCTTACCTCTGGGTAGTAATTATAATTGCACTACCCAGAGTTTTTAGCAGAAAACAAATGGAATTCTTAAACTGAGTAATTGAGGAGTGTGTATTAAGGGGTTGCCTTCAACTTCCCAGGGTGGATCCCATAAGCAGCCAGGCCAGTAGGGATGGGGGGAGCAAGTGGTCTCTGAACCTGCAGAGGGAACAACTGTGGGAAGGGCTGTTAAACAGGAGCTGCAGTCACACCAGGAGGAAACCGGGGGACAAACTGCCCAAGCTCACTCACTCACATTGGCAAAACTCAATGAAGTCAGAAGGCAAGGGCCTTGGATGTAGGTTGCCCTCCCCAGGCACTCCTACAGGATGAATGGGGTGATTTCCTCTTCCTCCTCATTCTTATCTGAATTTTTGACATTTTCTCCAAGGAACCTGCAGATCAAACATGTACTTTGAATTATTTTCTCCTGTGTCATTCCATTTTTGTCTTTTTTTTTTTTTTTTGCTTAGGATGGGATGAAAAACATAACAGAAGTGTGGGTCAACAAAAAGACTGAAAAATAAACTGAGGGGATGAGAAAATGCAAAATTATGGGGGAAATAACACGAGGAGTGATTCTGGGGATATAAAAAGTTACATTTGGTGGCTAAAGCAAGTAGTCCCCTGAGTCTCACTGTCCTGGTCTACACTGTTCTGCATATCAAAGACTAATAGTAATAGAAATGATGGTAGTTTCTAAGGGGATCTGAACAGACGTCAGATGTCCACTTTGACATACACAATCACCATTTGAGAGTCGCCAGTCTTTTCCAGCATTCTGAAAACATTTCGTCTTCTCATGTCTCTGATCTAAATATATCTGTTTTCAAACCCCAATAGTATTTTTTTCTTTCTTCTTTTTTTTTTTGCTAGTGTGCAAAAAACAAGTAGAACCCACATCTGACAGATCTCACAGATGTGACTAGCTTTAGTACAAGCAGATGTCAAACCAAGCAAACCATACTTGCTGATTAATTGCATACTCGTGAAATGAAGAATAAATAAGGTTTGTGTTCGCCACTTCCTCAGAGACAGGTTTCTGTAAGGCTAACACTCAGTTCATCAAAAGTCCCCCTAGGTACCCAGGCCATCTCTGCTGATCCAGTAGAAGGCAGTGACAGATCCAGGAGCATGGCCCAAGGCAAGGATTCCCCAGGGAAGGTGCCGCTCAGTGCGGCTTTATCCAAGTGAGGCACACGAAGTCACCTGAGCTCATTCTCCCTTTACACTTTGGTCTGCAGCTGCTCCCTTAGTAGCCCTGTATCCACTGACAGCAGTCAGGAAAACAGGAATTATGACCTTCACCTCAAGCTGCAACCCTGAAAATCAAAGCCACAGCACCTCCCACCTCAACAAGATCAGATATATAGCTGGGTTGCTTAGCCGTATACTTCAGGCCCAAGGTAGGCCCTGCAAAAAGAAGGTAGGAAACAGCACCATTAAGGGAGCAGCAAAGGAGCCCCACCCTCCCCCAGGTCCCCATGCAAACCTTCAAACCTAATCAACAGGGAATCTCAAGCAGGAGATGATCAATGCTGGTCCTTGACAGGCCTGTGACTCTTTAATTAAACAGACCTCTGACTTGACATTATAGTTAATGCAAGAGAGATGAGCTTCATTATGAGCAAGCAAAAGATGTTCCACTTGCAAACATCAAATAAGCTGTGGAAGTTATTAGCATGGATTGTCAGCCGGCAGACACCTCAGGAGATTTCAAGCCCTAAGAATTTCTAGAGTAATTAATTGAAGACAAGTTGGGGAAGCACGTTGTGCAAGAGTTTCCCTAGCGCAACTTAACTTTTCTACTAAAGAAAACAACTTAAGTAATTTGCATTGCATCATTTATATGCAATCAGGAGTTAGTCTTTCTTTTGCTGGTGTATAAAAATAGAAAGCATTATAAATGTTAGATATGAAAGAGACTTTAAATGCTACCATTTTAAATTTGTTAAGCAATGGAACCTTTTTTAAGATGAATCTCATAAGGAACTTCAATCTATCTAGAGCAGATGAAAAATATCTTATTAATATGCATTTATTTGATAAGATCATCTTTCCAAGAGTACTATAAAGATAGTTACTAAGAACAAGGAAGTTTGTTAAGTGAATAAGATGAGGGTTTATAGATAACTTAACAGATTTTTATCAGAATTTATTTTATTTGAATATGTTCTTTGGAACTATTTTTGTTCATGACAGTGTTTCCCATAGATGAGTCAAATTAGATGTTTTTGTAACAGCTTTTTTTTTTACAACCTTAGGATACTCATGAATTACATAGGCCAAAAAACATCAATTCTGAAGCCTATACTAAAATGTTATTAATATCAAAGACATATTAATGAGTTGTCATCTCCAGTGAGTTAAACATTTTTTTTTAATGATTGCAGTAGACACAGATAGTTGTGTTCTTAACAAAAAAATCAGCTCCTTTTCTTCCTGGGAACATCTGCCAACCTTATTTGTAGCCATTTATTTCTAGCCAATGACACATACTGCTTCCGCACCAAGCACCTGCAAATTGCCACAGGCACCCCCCCACCCATCCCTTTCCTCAACAGCAAGTGGTATGCAAAGGACTCTGAGGTCCTTTCTGAGGACCATACAGAAGGCCACCTGCAGACCACATCCTTAATAGATTTAAAAGAACGAGCAATAAATTTACCCTGTATTAGAAAATTGAAGTTTAGGACTTTGTTATGGAAGCAAATATTATTTACTCTTTCTAATTAATATAATGGGTAAGGTAACTATGAAAATAATTGAACCAAATGTTTACTGAATGCCTGAAGCACCTATCCAGAAGCCAGAGCTTAAAAACTAGAGCTTTGTCCAACTTCATCATAATCATGATTTTCTTGCTACAGAAAAGAGAAATCTCCATCAAAGCCACCAAAAGATTAGAAGGACTTATTAGAACACCAATGTAAATCAAGATAAGTTTCATTTTTATGCGGAAAAGATGTAAAGCACTATCTTCCCACTTACACCGTGGTCATCCTGGTACTCATCCTCTGTAAGCCTCAGGGAATTCAGAGGTTGCACCTGTAATTCCTGAGGGTATATGGTAAAGCAGGGCTTCTCCTTGCTTCCAGTAAATCCCCACAACAAAGGGAAGCCTCTTTACTAGTTCATTCTTAGTGAATTAGCCAAGAGTAAGAGGAGAAGCTGTGAACTGGCAAAAAAGACCAGAAAGCTCAGAATCAGAAGATCCCAATTCAATCCTCACATGACTTCTTAGCATCTACATGAACTTGGACAAATCACTAAATCTCATCATCAAAATTAGGGAATGAGAACATTGTGAGTAGTAAGATCAAACATATGAAACTTCCTTAGAAAATATTTTTAAAAAGTATACAAAATGCAAAATAGAATAGTTACCTTTGGTTCTGAAGAACTTAGCATATATATAATCTTACCAAGGGGGTATTGTAACAAAACGATGAAAACATGTTGTTTAATATAAAAGACATAGATTAACCTCTCTTTCTGCTTTGGATTTATTAAAATAAGTTTAGATGCAAGTGACAGAAAACTATGATTGTAGTTTAGTTTCTTCACATATAAAAGTCCTGGAAGACTTCCTGGGGTAGTAGAGCTTTCCTGGTGGGATATCAGGTAGAGCTGTCAGATAAAATACAGAATCCCCAGTAAAACTTGTATTTCAGATAAACATCAAATAATATTTCATAATAATTGTGTCCTATGTGATATATATTAGGCAGACTGTATTCTTATTTGATAAATCTGGCAACTCTAGACCAGACTTCTTCTTTAAACTGTTTCCTCATTTTCCAAGATGGTGGCATTTATATTCCAGAAAGCAATCATTCTGGGAAGAAAAGATGAAGAAAGCAAAGCAAAGTATGCATAAATACTATTTCTTAATAAAGACCCCCAAAGACGTCACACTACAATTGCACCTGTTTCCCAAAGTCCAGAACTTAGGCGCTGGCCAAGCCTAGGTGCAAGGGAACATGAACAAAAGCATTTTTCTATTCTAGGCAGTGGTATGTATGCTCACCTAAAAGTTCTCCAACTGTGAAAGCAGGAAGGACTTCATATTGCAAAACAACTATGGACTCCAATAACTGTTGTAGTCTGTTTGGTGCTGCATCCTCAGAATTGTGGACTGAAACCTCTAAAATTGTGAGCCAAAACAAACCTTTTCTCTTGATAACTTGACTCTCTTAGGTATCTGTAACAGTGATGGAAAGCTGACCGATGGACCCTTTGGCCCACTAATCGCATGAGGAGTCAGTTTTGTCCTGTGATTGGTTGACCCTGTTGCTTTTGGGGAAGCATCTCAACATGGCAGGAGCACATGATATAGCAAAACCCTCACTTCACGACTGGGAAGCAAAAGAGGAAGAGGAAGAAACTGGGGTCCAACAATCCCTTTCAAAGGTACACCTTCCAATACCTAAGGACTTCCCACCAAGCCCCAACTTTTAAAAGTCTCTACCACCTCCCAGTAGGGCCAAGCTGAGTATCACACCTTTAACACACAGGCCTTTGGGGACATTCCAGATCCCAACTACAGCAGAGACCCAGAGCATTCCCTTCCACCTTGTTTACAAGTACACTAAGCCTGTTCAAGAAGCCAGAATCATCATGCAATCCCTTTCCACCTCTCAGGACTCTCACGGTTGATATCCGGTTCTAACAGGAGTTTTAGAAGGAAATGCACATTCTAGCCATAGCATACAGTGCTTTCAAAAGTTTCACGTTTTGAAATAATCAGTGTACTTTCTCCCAGAACACTTTTTTTTCCAGATTAAAATAATAATAATAAACCTGGTCTTACCTTCTTATCAGATAAACATCTAATTCTGCTTTTATTCTTTCACAGGGCAATATCAAGAAAGTCCATGAGCTGTCAGGGTGAGGCTTAGGACATGAGGACAGAAGAGAGCTTTATTCCTTTGTTGAAGGCTGATACTAATCTGGCTTTTAAAAAGCTAATGAGAGATTTCTTTTAGTTCTAAAATTTAGATGAAAGATTTCAATAAATATTTATTGATTATCTGATGAGCTAAGCACTGGGAATACATAAATCACACGTTTGATCGAGAGAAATGTATGGACAGGATGATGTGGAAGGGTTGTAATTGGGATACACGTAAATTGTAGCTGAAACTTTGGGTAGTGAGTATTTAACTTTCCTCTTGAGACCTGAACAAGTCTTCACAGAGCAAGTTACTTTTTGTGTGTAGTCATGGAAAAAAAAATTGGAAAGAGAGTCAGGAAAAATGATGGGATGAATCCTCCTAGTAGAAATAAGCACAATTCAGATGCACAGAACCTTTGCAAAGCAAAGTGAGTTGTGGGTGGGGTGACAGATGAACGTCAAGGAATGTCAGGGACATGTAGGGAAAAGACTGACTTGGAATTTTGAAGACTTTAAATGACAAGCTAAGCTCTGGACGTCAGAGCATGGAAGACCTGGACTCAATTTTAGTCTCTGCTAATTCTAAAGCTATGTGATCTTGGGCATACCATTTAATCTCTTTTGGACCTTAGTTTCCTACCAGTAAAACTGAAATGATGCAAATATTAATTTTGACTATTACCACTCTTATTTTGTGCAATAGAACACCAACTGGAATTTTAATCAAGGAGTAGATGTTAGAAAAACGTACCTAGAAGCAATGCAGAGTATGAATTAAAAATGGAAAAAAACAAAACCCAAACTGTAGAATGTAGGCCTCCAGTCCTGATGAGCCCTTGAATTGAAGAGCTGACAGCAGGCACAGGGACAAGAACTCTGTAGAGCAGAATCAGCAGGCTTGCCAGCCAAGAGCTTGACAGGTGTGGAGAGTACAGGCAGAGATAACTGAGGTTCCATGCATGAAGTACTACAGATGAGGCAATTACAGGAGAAGACCCCAAGCTATCACTTCCTGGGTGTCTCACATAGATCAGGAACTGTTCTAAGCCATCCATATAGGGTTGACTGTGGCCCCATAAAATGTGTCCAAATCCTAACCTCCAGACCTGGTGACTGTGACCTTATTTGTTTAAATAGCTTTGCAGATGTAAATTAAGGATTCCAAGCCAAGATCAACCTAATGGATTCAAATGGGTTCTAAATCCAATGACAGGAGAATCCTTAGGAGAGAAAGGCAAGGAGCCCTGGCACAGGGAAGAGGGGAGAGATGTGCCATGAGTCAAGGCACATCTGGAGCCACCAGCAGCTGGGTAAGGTCAGGCCCCTCATAGTCTTTGAAGGGATTGCTGACACCTTGATTTAGAGCTTCTGACATCCAAGACTGTGAGAAATCAAATTTCTCTCATTTTAAGCAGTTTGTGGTAATTTGTTATAACAGTCACACATCATGGAGTTTTAGGGTCCTGTTCTTACCTCCACTGTATAAGTTAGTAAGTGAGACACCAAGAACTTAAGAAACTTCACTTAGCTGATTGTTGAGAGAGCTGAGATTTGAGCTTCAACCTTACTGCTCCAGAGTCTGTCCCCCTCTTCCTGAGGTGTGGAGGTGAAGGCACTTGAGGGGCCTCCACTTAGAGGGTTTATTAGACATTGGATGGATAGAATGGCAGCTTTAGGTTTCAGACTTTTTTGTGCCTCTCTTAGGGAGGAAGCTTTAGACAAGCTAAAATCTGTAAATTATTTAGCATAATGCATAGTGTATTAGAAGAGCCCCATAAATGTTAATTATCAATATTATTATTGCATGTGGTATTTAAAACCACAAGAGTGGCATTACTGTAGCCTGGTAAGAAGACTTGATTTATTAAATGGGAAAGTTAAATCGAAATCAAATCCTAAAATCACAGGAGCATAGGAAAAAATTATATAAGTTTAACATTGGTATTGTGGACATAGTTTAAGACCCAGATAACAGATGGTCAAGGTAATAAAAAAACAAAACTGAAGTTTTCTTACCTAAGCAATGGTGGGTGGGGACTGAGGTGGCATTGATCAAACAACATGGAAATAAAACAATTACGTAACAACTATCTACTAAAGGGAAAGTCTTAGCTTGAGTGCTCTGAACATTAAATAATGCTGCTGGGGGCCATTGCCAAGTAGGAATGACGCATTGAAATTTCCTTGCCAGCGTACCCCATGTTAAATGGACTTGCCTTGGAAATTCACTGTGACATTGCATGTGTGTTTGAGAAAGGTGACCCTGCTCAAGGACCAGGGTGGATCCAGGTTTAGGGTGTATCCTGCAGGTTTTAGGAAGTATCCCGGTTTAGGATAATTTGGGTTTAGGGCGTTCCTGGTTTAGGACAATCTGGATTTAAGGCAGTTCCAGGTTTAAGGTTATTGCTGCTGGGAATAGGGCGTATCCTGCTGCCTGAGTTCCCGTTGAGCTCTCGTGGAATTGAGAGAGTATTTGGGACGTGAATTGTGCGGCAGAACTTGGATTTCCCCAGAACGTGTGTGCAGAGGCCGGTGTGAGTTCGGGAATAAAGAATTGCTGTTTGAATCTACAAAGCTGTGAGTGGCTCGTGATTTTGTGCCCAGCCAAGACTGCGGCATAATGCAGGCAAAGGCTTTGAAAAAACAACAATTAGCACCCTCTTCTCAGAAACTTGAAATAGTTGAACAATCTTCCATCTAAATAGGCATTGCTAAGACCTGGGGAAATTTTCTTTTAAATTCTTAGGCCAAGGGTAGGGTACATTAGAATGTTCTTGATAACAGACCTTTTTCTGGGGGAATGTTCTGAAGTCAAAAGATGCAACTAATCTGTTGGTTATTTCCATTAGTATATTCTTGCTGTGTCTTATTCATGTATTCAGCGCACATTAAGTGCCCTTGAAGTACTAAGCTGAGGGAATGTACAGATGACTTGCGCACACAGCCCTCCCCCCAAGGAGATGTATGAGTGGGACAGGGGCATAAAAGATAACAAGAAAACATAACAACACAGTTACAGAGATATGCTCTGATATCAACAGAAGTAGGGAGGAGGAAATCTGGACATACTGAATGATCTCCATCATTCAAAGAAGATGCCGGCTTCTGTAACAAGATACCAGAAACTGGTTTATAAACACTAGAAATTTTTTTGTACCTTCTGGAGGTTGAGAAGTAGAAGATCAAGATATCAGCAGATTTGGGGTCTGGTGAGGGCTTTCTGGTTCATAGATGGCGCCTTTGGGTTGTGTTCTTACATAGTGGAAAGGGAGGGGACTCTCTCAGACCTTTTTTATTTATTTTTTTTATAAGGGCCCCAAATCTCATTTATGAGGGCTTAGACGTCATGGCCTTATCATCTCCCCACATCCTCATCACGTAATGTTACCAGGTTGGGGGTTAGTATTTCAGTGCATGAATTGGATGGGGACACAGACAAATCACAGCCTCCCTGGAGAAAATGCCCTGGAACTGTTAGGGCAAAGGTGCAGAATTAAAAAGAGAGCTTGATGCTTCAGGACCAAGATAAGCAGAGTTCAAATCAAAGACCTTTTGTATCTTAACTCTTTTATGTTTTATCAATTTATTCCCATCCATAAAGCATAGTTCCTCCATCCTCAGGATGGTAGATTTAAACTAAGAAGCATTAAATTTATCCCTCAGACCAGTTACTGGGGGCTAGAGACTCAGATGACTCCTATCATGAACACCTGCCTCCAGAATATGAGGCTCTGTTCCTGAGGCAATGAGTAGGAGGCACAGGGAATTTGGGCTCTGTGGCAGAGTGGGGTGAGGAGCCATCAATCAGAGGAGGCTGTGGACAGGCCAGGAACTCCTGCCGGCCCGTCCACAGCCCTCAGATAGAGAGTAGGGATGACAGAGTGGTACTATAATCGTCACTGCTGAGATCACCCCAGCTTGAAAAGAAATTGAAACGAATTCCACATTTTCCATTTCTCAGAACTCTGTGCGAGAGGGACAGGATTCTAGATGTTTAATTTTGGCCCAGCACTCTATCTTTCCTATAAAATCAGAACAACCCTTTATTAAGACAAACTGTATTACATTAAACTTGTGCAGTTTTCTGATACAATTATCTTATGCCTAAATAAACTGATAAGAAGAAGTTGTACAGATATGCCAAGAGTTTTCTGAGCAAGAAAACACCCAACGGAATCCTCTCCGGTAGTCACTTCTTACATTCAGCATGTTTTCCCATCACATGTTCTACTTTGAAAACTTTTTTTATTGTTGCAACCAAATTGACATTCTGAATATATCACTTTGCTCTAGTTTCTATCTTTATTTAGGGTTTATTTTCAAAAGGTGTTTCAGAGCGGGGGGGGGGGGGGGGGGGGGAGGCAGAACAACCCAACTACACACATGGACACCACACTCCATGCTATCCCCAGTTCAAAAATAAAGCTCAATTGAATGAGTTCACTTGGGAACATGCAAATATTTGCTGAAAGGAAATGATTCTGCATATCAAGAGGTGGAAGAAATCCCCAGAAGAGATTCAGATGAGATTTGCTGCTGTGTGCCCTGGCAAAGGTAACTTAACCAGACAAACACCAGCCTATAAATAATGGTAGTTACCCCAGCACAGTGGTGCTTCTGTCAGAAGAGTGGGTTGTTTTTTTTTTGTTTTTGTTTTTTGTTTTTTACTTAACTGCCATTATTTTCAAAGAGCTTCAGTATTATTCGAAGTAGAAGAGGAAGAGGAGGAGGAGGAGGAGAGGAGGAGGAGAAGGAGGAGGAGGAAAGAAATTACAAGGTAGACTTGATCAGGGACTATTATGGAAACAACTGCTCTGACCTCAGCCTTGAAGACAGGTCTGTAGAACAGATCAGTTCCCATTAAAAAAAAAAAAAGTGTGTGCAATTTTATGCCACCAACACATATATGTTTGTTGTGACAGGAAATGCTGATTAAATGTCTTGGGGGGTAATGTTCCTTGTGAATTCATGGATGAATATTAACTACTCAATGTGTGAATAATACTATAAATACAGAAAAAGGCAAGAAGGTGAAATGAACGCTAGATGCCATCAGAAAAATAATTTGTAAATATTTGGACTGTGATAAAGCTCGCGCTTCTTTAAAAATTGTTCCATAACTGGAACGCAAAATAAAGACCTCCTCAGAGAACAGATGTTTTAAATGCTGATCAAGAGAGCCATTTTCATGGAATGCGAAAACATTGAAATGAAAGCGAAAGGGCAAAGTAAAGATGAAAAGTTTTATTTGAAATACTGAAGAGAAAGTCTTTGAGTGTGGTTTTTATAAAATACAAATTGTGCTTCAACATTTTTATGATTAATTAAATTGTATGGATATTTAAGAAACGTATTTACATTTTGATAGCAGATCCACTTTTTTAGAAGGTCTGACTGGGAGGATTTCAGATACTCAAGGCCTCATAACCTGTTTTGTGGGGATTTGTTGGTTTCCATTTCAACCTTGAATGTTCATTTCCTTTCAGTTTTATAGACTGAAATCAGACTCCATGACTCAAGAGCTGGGGTATCCAAGATCCCCACCATCAAGGAAGGCCTAAGGAAACTGGAGTGTGATCAGCAGCTTTTTATTATTTCTATCTTCCTGTTCACCAGTCAGTCTTATCTTTGTAAATGGCACTTCATTCATGCAACAAATACTTACTGAAATCTGCATGTAAATGGCTCTTCCGGACACTGGTAGAGTCTGCGCACTTTCTCTCTCAGACTTCCCAGTCTGTACTAGAGGCAGAACCAGAGAGAGGGAGAAGAGGAACTAGTGCCCGGTTGGAAGCACTATTGACATTTCAGACAGGACGGACGATTATTTATGGTGGGGAACCATCCAGTGCGTTAGCATTAAAAGCCAAGAACAACTCCCAATCCACTGCCATGAACAAAACATCCCACCACATTCCCAAACCTCTTTAGGGGTAGGAATGTCTTGGAAAAGGCTTGAATGAAGGAAAAAAAGCTTTTTGTGCAAGAAATGCACTTCCCCATCTGGGAAGGCTTTCTAAATTCAAGGCCACCCAAGGATTCAGATGCAGTCTTAATAGAGGTGGGCCCTGGAAGAGAGGAAGGGTTGTTCACACCAAGGTTTTTGTACATCTTTTGTCACCACTAATTCATTGTGCCTTCCTGCTCCATCTCAGAAATCAAGATGAAGGGCAAAAAAAACCAACCTCCAGGCTCAGGCTCGGAACAATTGAAAGTTGTAGAATGACCGATTTGTGTGTATTCTGTCACAGTATTTGCTTTTACACTACCTCTGTTTATTTTTTCACTTTGTTGAAAATCACCATATCAGAATGATACATTAGAATTGAAGAAAGAATTTTAAGTGTCAACTTTTAAGATATTATATTGTAAATCACTTGGATTCATTTATTTCTTAAGAGCTAATTATTTATTATAAACATAGTCAAATGAAGCCTGTGGAGGTGGTTAGGGTTAGGGATAGGGTTAGTGTTAGAATTAGGGTTAGCAAACACCTGTAATCCCAGGGGCTCAGGGGGCTGAATCAAAAGGATCTCAAGTTCCAAGCCGGCCTCAGCAATTTAGCGAAACCTTGTCTCAAAAAAATAAAAAGTCAAATTAGAAGTGCTACATCTCATGTGTCTTTTCTTCATTTTTTCCAGAGATTTGGTAAACTAACATTTGCTATTGTGGTATTTGACCTAAAATATAATATCCTGAAACTCAAACTCTTAGGCATGTAATTATTTTTGAATATTGCTCATTGGAAGAAAGAAAAATAGATAAATCTGCTCTTAGTGCATTTCTCTAGTTAATAACAAAGATTTTTTATATTTAGGAAGTTGATATGTTTTTGCTTCCAAATTCCAGAAAATTTGAGATAATAAATGTCTTTTGTTTAAGATGTTTAAATTTGGGGGTAATATTTTATGCATGAATAGATAAGTAATGTACTATGATAAAGTGCGTATAAAACATAAATGATAAAATACATGACAGTCAAATGCTTCTAAAGTATGCTAAACACTGTTAACACAAAGTACAAAACAATATTTAGGAACATCAAGGCCCAGATTATGGGATGCAAGATTACCCCAACATATTTTCTTTTTTTTTTCCCCATGAAAAAATTCTCCCAGTTTCATCTTTGTTGTCTTCATAATTCATAAGAAATGTGCATGGGAATATAAACACAGTTATAGTCTTAAAATGTTTAAAAATTTAAACATGTGGCTTCTGTTCTCATTTCCTATGTTTTATGCATTCAGTAGCTACCACATGGTTGATAAGCTTTTCTTACACTTAAACATATATATAAAGGTAAATTTTGGAGGCATTTGTGGGCATAATTTGTTTTTTTTTAAGAGAGAGAGAGAATTTTTTAATATTTATTTTTTAGTTTTCGGTGGACACAACATCTTTGTTTCACTTTTATGTGGTGCTGAGGATCAAACCCAGTGCCCCGCGCATGCCAGGCAAGCGCGCTACCGCTTGAGTCACATCCCCAGCCCCACAATTTGTTTTAAATAACTGAATGGTAAAAAGAGAAAATTAGCTGAGTTTAAGGTTTTCTTTAAATCAGTATTTCTCTGGATACAATCCACAAAAGACTAAATATACTGCTATTTAGAGTGGTATACTTTAAAAGGGATTCACTGTCAAGCAAGTTTGAAAAAAAGTTAGATGAACTTAAATTAAAATACTTTTTTATATGCCTTTGCTGTATAAATAAATAAGTACTATGAATCTCCAAGAAGAGAAAAAAAAATGTGGTACGCAGTGTTTTTGAGCTAATTTGGTTGAAAGACTGATGATTCTCCATGACCATCCCCTGGATTCACAGTTTGTCAAAACTGTTGAAAATTGGCAGCTTCCTTGATGCCTAAATGTTGTTTGAAGCTCTCACCCATTAGAAGATCTCAGCCCTCAAGTGTCAAATCCTTCTCTCCAATCTTCCCTTATGCATTGCAAAACTTTGTAGGTAGGAAATGAAAGTCACAAATTTAAACAGGTTTGGTATTTCTCACCAGTGGTAGTTTTATCTTAAGTCACAGTTGTTACAGGCAACTTTAATGGTTTTTACCTGTTCTTAAAATATAGTTCATAAGCTGGACACAGTGGTGTACGCCTGTATTCCAGCGGCTTAGGAGGCTGAGGCAGGAGCCTCAGCAAAAGTAAGGCACTAAGCAACCAACTCAGCGAGACCCTGACTCTAAATAAAAAATATAAAATATGGCTGGGCATGTGGCATAGAGGTCGAGTGTTCCTGAATGAGTTCAATGCCTGGTACAAAAAAAAAAAAAAAACTGAGTTCATAAATTGTAATAGCAAGCCCAAATAAATGTAAGCTTTGTGCCAGACACTATTTTGATGCAGTATAATTTGTACCTACAGAGTAAAGAGTTAATAGCCAGGGAGGTGAACGGAACCATCATCAATAATCTGAGCACCACGTACACATGACATGAGAAACCATTAGAAGACACTCATGACCTGTCTTGGTTCACTCAGCAATCAATGCAAATTCCATTATGAAATAATGAACACAAATTAATCTCATGATCTATTGAAATTCATCTCAATTTAATGCTAAAGTTTGCCCTATTGATTATTATGTTGTAACAACTAGCATATGGTAGAATATTCTCATGACAAATTAATATTAATGCGGCAAGGGTGATATAATCAATATAAGATACAAAAATAATCAACAATCCATTACTTCACTTTCATCATCTTTTGAAATAAGTTGGTTTTAAAATTCATAATGCCATTTTTTAAGCTTTCAATTTGAAAGAAAGATTTTTTTTCTGAGAGCCTGTACAATTCTGATAAATATACATTGAACTTATGTATAATACCAACCAGAAAGAACACCCAAAATTGCCTTTTGCTCTTATTAGTGCCTGTAAATCCACATGTTTTGCATAATGAATTTTTATGTATATAAATTTTTGTTTTTATAATTAAGCATTAGCCAATTTTTTTTGGGGGGGGAGGGAGGGTGCTGAGAATTAAACTCAGGACCTGTGCATGTGAGGCAAGCACTCTACCAACTGAGCTATATCCCCAACCCCTAGTCAATTTTTTTAAGAGGAAAAAGTCTTAACTTCAAAAATTAAGCCATCCAGGGAATTTTTCTGGTTACCATATTTTTAATTGACTGTAACAATAGTTTTTGTGAGAACGTGTGTGGAGGCCGGTGTGAGTTCGGGAATAAAGAATTGCTGTTTGAATCTACAAAGCTGTGGAGTGGCTCGTGATCTTGTGCCCAGCAAAGACTGTGGCATTTGGTGGTCCATACAGGGAGCGTCTGAAACTTGGAGCATGAGGACAGGGGATCCAACATGGCCGCCGACGAGGAAGCAGCGATTCTAATGTCTCCACAGTAACGGGATCAAAAAGACCCTTTGGAACAGCGGCAGTCTACCTACTGAGGAACTTCTAGCAAAATTCCGTGAAGGGGGTCCTGCCGGGAATTGGTAGGTCTATTAAAAGTGTCAGTTTGTGGCCGCCGGGACTCGGGGCCCGGGGACTGCGGTACTTGCCGGAGAGGGGCTGTCGCCTCCCCGGCCCCGGGCGCCGCCGGAGCCGCGAGCCGGAGAGATACGGCTGCGGTGCGGCCAGAAGCCGGGAACGCCGGGGGCGGAGAGAGCGACCGGGGCAGCGCTGGCAGTGGAGGCTGGCGGAGAGAGGCACGGGAGCCCAAGGCTGAGACACACCGGAGGGAGCGGAGGGAGAGCCCCGCCATCATCCCGAGATAGCGAGAAGAGGAAGATGGCGGCGGGAAGTGAGTAAGCCTCTCTGTGCTCCGTGCCCCGCGCCGCAGCGTCTGAAAACCTGAGACAGACAGCTGTGACTCTGCATTAATCCATCCAGCTGAGGCGGCTGGTCAGCCCTTCCCACCCTATGGAGGTGGATGCCTGCCGGGCCTTCGTGGGTAGTGGCCGCAGGTTCCAGGCGGGGCTTGGGAGAGACAGTGGGGACCCGCCCGTTGCGTTGGTCGCCCAGCAGGGGGAGGCGAACTGTCGCCGTTTGCGGAGGACACCACTGTGGCGGAGGGCTGGCGTCGCAGGACTGCGGCGAAGAAGATAACTTCATTGAAGCCTGCTGCTACAGGTGTGTAACCCCCTAGCTTTCCCTCTCCACGCATCGGGGAAACCTTAAGGGCCCCTCCCAGCTCTCCCGTGAGTGCTACAGTCAGCGCGAGGGAGTCAGAGGTGGGGCGGGACCCGCGGTGGGAGACTGCCGCTCCCGCCAGGGCTGACTGCTGAGGCCTCTTGCACCAGCTACGGGGGAGTGGCTACCGGAGGGCAAGTAAAATTCGCTGAGGATTCTCAGCCCCAAGCTCTACAAACTTAGGGTCTGAGGGAATGGCAAACTGGAGGAGTGAGCCCAGTCGTTCATGAAAACAGGGCTCCCGGGAGCAGCAGACCCGGCCTGTAGCCAGTATTGTGGTGAGAGGGGCCTGGCTAGAGGAAAAGTGGAAGTGATTGGACACAAGAGGAGGCCCTAGGCACTCAGGATTGGAGACTCGCCCAGTCTGGGAGGAGCTGCTGCACAGTGATTGGTTCCCGCGTACTGACAGGAGAGACTTGACCTGGTGGGCACAGCGCCACCTAGTGGAAGAGAAGTTAATCAAACTCTAAGATGGCATTTATTAGTTGTTTGTTTTTTTTTTTAATTTGGGTTTTTCTTTCATCCTCATTTTTCTATCTTGTTTTTTCTTCTTCTTCTTCTTTCTCTTCTAATTTTAATTTTAATTTTTTTTAATTATTATTATTATTATTTTTAATTTTTTTCTTTTTTTAGTTCCTATCTCTTTCTTTTGTCTTTTCATTTTTCTTATCCCCCCTTCCTTGAATTCTATCTGCCTACTCTCATTCTCTTTAGTGACTTCTTCCCTTCCCTTCTAATACCTTTCCTCCCAAGCATCAAATAAATTTATAGGAGTAAACAGTAACTCAGCAGTCAAACAGAACAAGAAGCAACATGAGCAGCTTCAAGAAACAAGGAAGAAAAGGAGTACAAACAATGAAGGACAGCCTAAATATTCAGGAGGACCTAGAGTCATCAGAAAAATGGTCATATAAAGACCTCAAGGAACACCTTAGACAGATGGAATGGAACCTTAAAGAGGATACAAGACAGCAAATTCAAGCAGCGAAAGAACACATTGAGAATGAATTACATAAACAGATAAAAGAAGAAGTTAAGCATCTTTATCAGGAGATAGAGATTATAAAAAATAATCAAACAATAATTCTAGAAATGAAGGAAACAATAAACCAAATTAAAAACTCAATTGAGAGTATCACTAACAGAGTGGAGCAAGTAGAAGCCAGAACGTCAGATAAAGAAGACAAAATATACCATCTTGAAAAGAGTCTAGCCAACTCAGAAAGGCTGGTAAAAAAATCACGAGAAAAACATCCAAGAGTTATGGGATAACATGAAGAAACCAAACTTACGAGTCATCGGGATAGAAGAAGGTACAGAGATTCAAACCAAGGGAATGAGAAACCTGCTGAATGAAATAATTACAGAAAACTTTCCAGAAATAAAAAAGGAAACAGATATACAAATTGAAGATGCATACAGGACACCGAGCACACAAAATCACAGTAGACCAACGCCAAGACACATTGTTATGAAGATATCCAATATACAGAACAAAGAGAAAATATTAAAAGCTACAAGAGAAAGGAGACAGATTACATTTAGGGGTAAACCAATACGGTTAACAACGGATTTTTCATCACAGACACTGAAAGCAAGAAGGTCATGGAACAATGTATTTCAAACTCTGAAAGACAATGGATGCCAACCAAGAATTCTGTATCCAGCAAAATTAAGCTTCAGGTATGACAACGAAATAAAGATCTTTCATGATAAACAAAAGTTAAAAGAATTTGCAGCCAGAAAACCAGCATTGCAAAGCATTTTGAGCAAAACACTACATGAGGAAGAAATGAAAAACAATAACCAAAACCATCAGTGGGAAGTGCCTCGGTAAAGACAGAGGGCGACGGGGAAAGATAATCATGGAGAAACAAACTAAATTTTTTTTTTTAAAAAAGGATAAACAATCAAACATGGATGGAAGTTCAAACCATATATCAATAGTAACTCTGAATGTTAATGGCTTAAACTCTCCAATAAAGCGACATAGGCTGGTATCATGGATTAAAAAAACAAACCCAACAATATGCTGCCTCCAGGAGACACATCTGATTGGAAAAGACATACACAGGCTGAAGGTGAAAGGATGGGAAAAAATATACCACGCACACAGTTCTTGTAAGCAAGCAGGGGTGGCCATCCTCATATCGAATAAAATCGACTTCAAGACTAAGTTAATCAAAAGGGATAAGGAAGGACATTATATACTGTTAAAAGGAACCATTCACCAAAAAGACATAACAATTATCAATATTTATGCACCAAATAATGGTGCTGCGACATTCATAAAACAAATTCTCCTCAAGTTCAAGAATCAAATAGACCACAACACAATAATTATGGGTGACTTCAACACACCTCTCTCACCATTGGACAGATCCTCCAAACAAAAATTGAATAAAGAAACTATAGAACTCAATATCACAATCAATAACCTAGACTTAACTGACATATATAGAATATATCAACCATCATCAAATGGATATACTTTTTTCTCAGCAGCACATGGATCCTTCTCAAAAATAGACCATATATTATGCCATAGGGCAACCCTCAGTAAATATAAAGGGGTGGAGATAATACCATGCATTTTATCTGATCATAATGGAATGAAACTGGAAATCAATGATAAAAGAAGGAAGGAAAAATCCTACATCACATGGAAAATGAACAATATGTTACTGAATGATCAATGGGTTACAGAAGACATAAAGGAGGAAATCAAAAAATTCTTAGAGATAAATGAAAATACAGACACAACATATCGGAATCTATGGGACACAATGAAAGCAGTTTTAAGAGGAAAATTCATCGCCTGGTGGTCATTCCTCAAAAAAAGAAAAAAACAACAAAGAAATGAGCTCACACTTCATCTCAAAGCCCTAGAAAAGGAAGAGCAAAACAACAGCAAATGTAGCAGAAGGCTAGAAATAATTAAAATCAGAGCGGAAATCAATGAAATTGAAACAAAAGAAACTATTGAAAAAATTAACAAAACTAAAAGTTGGTTCTTCGAAAAAATAAATAAGATCGACAGACCTTTAGCAATGCTAACGAAGAGAAGAAGAGAGAGAACTCAAATTACTAACATACGGGATGAAAAAGGCAATATCACAACAGATGCTACAGAAATACAGAAGACAATTAGAAATTATTTTGAAAACCTATATTCCAACAAAATAGAAGATAGTGAAGACATCGATAAATTTCTTAAGTCATGATTTACCCAGACTGAGTCAGGAGGATACACACAATTTGAACAGACCAATATCAATGGATGAAATTGAAGAAGCCATCAAAAGACTACCAACCAAGAAAAGCCCAGGACCGGATGGGTATACAGCGGAGTTTTACAAAACCTTTAAAGAAGAATTAATACCAATACTTTTCAAGTTATTTCAGGAAATAGAAAAAGAGGGAGCTCTTCCAAATTCATTCTATGAGGCCAACATCACCCTGATTCCGAAACCAGACAAAGACACCTCAAAGAAAGAAAACTACAGACCAATATCTCTAATGAACCTAGATGCAAAAATCCTCAATAAAATTCTGGCGAATCGAATACAAAAACACATCAAAAAATTTTGCACCGGGCTGGGGATGTGGCTCAAGCAGTAGCGCGCTCGTCTGGCATGCGTGTGGCCCGGGTTCGATACTCAGCACCACATACAAACAAAGATGTTGTGTCCGCCAATAACTAATAAATAAATAAATATTTTAAAAAAAAATTGTGCACCATGATCAAGTAGGATTCATCCCTGGGATGCAAGGATGGTTCAACATACGGAAATCAATAAATGTGATTCACCACATCAATAGGCTTAAAGATAAGAACCATATGATCATCTCGATTGATGCAGAGAAAGCATTTGACAAAGTACAGCATCCCTTTATGTTCAAAACATTAGAAAAATTAGGGATAACAGGAACTTACCTTGACATTGTAAAAGCTATCTATGCTAAGCCTCAGGCTAGCATCATTCTGAATGGACAAAAGTTGAAGGCATTCCCTCTAAAATCCGGAACAAGACAGGGATGCCCTCTATCTCCACTTCTATTCAATATAGTTCTCGAAACACTGGCCAGAGCAATTAGACAGATGAAAGAAATTAAAGGCATAAAAATTGGAAAAGAAGAACTTAAATTATCACTATTTGCAGATGACATGATTCTATACCTAGAAGACCCAAAAGGGTCTACAAAGAAACTACTAGAACTAATAAATGAACTCAGCAAAGTGGCAGGATATAAAATCAACACGCATAAATCAAAGGCATTTCTGTATATCAGCGACAAAACTTCTGAAACGGAAATGAGGAAAAACACTCCATTCACAATATCCTCAAAAAAAAAAATAAAATACTTCGGAATTAACCTAACAAAAGAGGTGAAAGATTTATATAATGAAAACTACAGAACCCTAAAGAGAGAAGTTGATGAAGATCTTAGAAGATGGAAAAATATACCCTGTTCATGGATAGGCAGAACTAACATCATCAAAATGGCGATATTACCAAAAGTTCTCTATAGGTTTAATGCAATGCCAATCAAAATTCCAACGGCATATCTTGTAGAAATTGATAAAGCAATCATGAAATTCATATGGAAAAATAAAAGACCCAGAATAGCAAAAGCAATTCTAAACAGGAAGTGTGAATCAGGTGGTATAGCGATACCAGATTTCAAACAATATTACAGAGCAATAGTGACAAAAACAGCATGGTACTGGTACCAAAACAGGCGGGTGGACCAATGGTTTAGAATAGAGGACATAGAGACTAATCCACAAAGTTACAACTATCTTATATTTGATAAAGGGGCTAAAAGCATGCAATGGAGGAAGGATAGCATCTTCAACAAATGGTGTTGGGAAAACTGGAAATCCATATGCAACAAAATGAAACTGAATCCCTTTCTCTCGCCATGCACAAAAGTTAACTCAAAATGGATCAAGGAGCTTGATATCAAATCAGAGACTCTGCGTCTGATAGAAGAAAAAGTTGGCTCCGATCTACAGATTGTGGGGTCGGGCTCCAAATTCCTTAATAGGACACCCATAGCACAAGAGTTAACAACAAGAGTCAACAAATGGGACTTAATTAAACTTAAAAGTTTTTTCTCAGCAAGAGAAACAATAAGAGAGGTAAATAGGGAGCCCACATCCTGGGAACAAATTTTTACTCCTCACACTTCAGATAGAGCCCTAATATCCAGAGTATACAAAGAACTCAAAAAATTAGACAATAAGATAACAAATAACCCAATCAACAAATGGGCCAAGGACCTGAACAGACACTTCTCAGAGGAGGATATACAATCAATCAACAAGTACATGAAAAAATGCTCACCATCTCTAGCAGTCAGAGAAATGCAAATCAAAACCACCCTAAGATACCATCTCACTCCAGTAAGATTGGCAGCCACTATGAAGTCAAACAACAACAAGTGCTGGCAAGGATGTGGAGAAAAGGGTACACTTGTACATTGCTGGTGGGACTGCAAATTGGTGCGGCCAATTTGGAAAGCAGTTTGGAGATTCCTGGGAAAGCTGGGAATGGAACCACCATTTGACCCTGCTATTGCCCTTCTCGGATTATTCCCTGAAGACCTTAAAAGAGCATGCTACCTCTTATAATTTTATGTATCCTTGAAGGTCTCCTACCATTTCCATATGCTTTCCCTTCTCTCTCTGTTTCTCTCCCCCCATTCGTCTTTGTTTACTGTAGTCTTTTCCTCATGCTCTTTCTTCCTGTTCTGTTCTTAGTTTTTCTCTTTATATCAAAGCAGACATTTGGCATTTGTTTTTTAGGGCTTGGCTAGCTTCGCTTAGCATAATCTGCTCTAATGCCATCCATTTCCCCGCAAATTCTATGATTTTGTCATTTCTTAGTGCTGCATAATACTCCATTGTGTATAGATGTGTATAAAATTATAAGAGGTTATGAGGGGCAAGGGGGAGGGGAAAAAAAAAGGGAGAGAATTGAACAACAGCAGGGGAGGTAGAGAGGGAAGATGGGAGGGGAGGGGAGGGGAGGGGGGATAGTAGGGGATAGGAAAGGTAGCAGAATATAACAGTCACTAATATGGCATTATGTAAAAATGCGAATATGTAACAGATGTGATTCTGCAATCTGTATTTGGGGTGAAAATGGGAGTTCAAAGCACAATTTGAGTCTAATGTATGAAAGATGATATATCATGAACTATGTAATGCGATAAATAATCAATAAAAAAAAAAAAAGAGCATGCTACAGGGATACTGCCACATCGATGTTCATAGCAGCACAATTCACAATTGCTAGACTGTGGAACCAACCCAGATGCCCCTCAATAGATGAAAGGATAAAAAAAATGTGGCATCTATACACAATGGAGTACTATGCAGCAATAAAAAATGACAAAATCATAGAATTTGCAGGGAAATGGATGGCACTAGAGCAGATTATGCTTACTGAAGCTAGCCAATCCCTAAAAAACAAATACCAAATGTCTTCTTTGATATAATGAGAGCAAATATGAACAGAGCAGGAAGGAAGAGGGGGAAGAAAAGAGTAACATTAATCAGTGACATGAGATGGGAGGGAAAGGGAGAGATGAGGAAAATTGCATGGAAATGAAGGGAGACCCTCATTGCTATACAAAATTACATATAAGAGGTTGTGAGGGGAATGGGAAAATAAACAAGGAGAGAAATGAATTACAGTAGATGGCATAGAGAGAGAAGAAGGGAGGGGAGGGGAGGGGGGATAGTAGGGGATAGGTAAGGTAGCAGAATACAACAATTACTAATAGGGCATTATGTAAAATTGTGGATGTGTAACTGACGTGATTCTGCAATCTGCATTTGGGGTAAAATTGGGGGTTCATAACCCACTTCAATCTAATGTATGAAGTATGATATGTCAAGAGCTTGGTAATGTTGTGAACAACCAATAAAAATTTAAAAAAAAACAATAGTTTTTGTAATTGAGGCCAAAAACAAGTCAGATATTCATTATTTGGTTTAGACGGTGTCCAACTGTATCTCAAAGTTGGTAGTTCAACTTTACACAAATGCTTTACCTTATGATTTGGTTTTAAAAAACTGGGAAGTAGAATTGCTTTGGAGTGGAGTAAAAGGATGGTGTAGTACTTGTCCTTCATCTTTAAAGCAGGGAGATAGAGAAAAGAGTTTGGACTTTGGAGTCAGACAGATTTATATTAAATTCCACCTCTAGCTATTTTACTTTGGACTAATCACCTAACCATCCTGAGTTATTTCATCTATGAATTGATGATGGACAGAGTGATAATACAAGGATTAAAAGTAACAGGGTGTACTTGATGACATCCTGAAAATTCTGTCAATATTTACTAGAGAGAAAAGTGCTGGCACTTATTTTTTATTATAATCCATTGCAATAAAGAGAGAAGGAATCCCTAACTGGTGAGTGATCATGTATCTGGAATTTGTTTGAGATGACACAGTAAACCTTAAGAGACCTCCCTCCTGCCAGTTTAGGGAAAATCAATAGGCATTTAGGTGTCTAATGCTTGCAGCGAGCATTAGAGGGGAGGAGGAGAGAATATCAACAAATGTGGGGATTGGGCTGCCCAGAGGAGGCAGAGTGAAGACAAGAAACCTGGGACAGGTTTGTCTTGCAATCTGATTGACCACATTGTGTCACTTCTCTCTCTTTCCTGCTAGCTGAGAAGCAACTCAGGAAGCTAGGTCTGTGTCTCATTTATTTTCTGTTGGCCACTGTAACCCAAAAGAGACTTTTAAGCCTGATGCTCAGTAAAGTGTCAGGGGAGTGGGAGGAAAGAAGAAAATGGCAAGGAAGAGAAACTGGGGAGAAAGGCAAAAAATAAAATAAAATAAAGATGATGGTGATGATGGAAGATAAGAAAGAAGGGATAAGACAGTGCTTACTACATGAGATGAGAGGGAAAGGGAGAGAAAAGGGAAATTGCATGGAAATGAAGGGAGACCCTCATTGCTATACAAAATTACATATAAGAGGTTGTGAGGGGAATGGGAAAATAAACAAGGAGAGAAATGAATTACAGTAGATGGGGTAGAGAGAGAAGATGGGAGGGGGGATAGTAGGGGATAGGAAAGGTAGCAGAATACAACAGTTACTAATAGGGCATTATGTAAAATTGTGGATGTGTAACCGACGTGATTCTGCAATCTGCATTTGGGGTAAAATTGGGGGTTCATAACCCACTTCAATCTAATGTATGAAATATGATATGTCAAGAGCTTTGTAATGTTGTGAACAACCAATAAAAAAAAAGATTAAAAAAAAAAAAGACAGTGCTTACTTTCTAAAAAAAAAAAAAAAAAAAAAAACCAGAAATATACCCTCTGTGCAGTTTACACAGCGTTGTGTTTTTATGATTTCTTTTTTTAAAACATTTCTCCTAATTAGCATTAGTTCTTTGGTTCTGCAGAACTAAGATTCAGAAGAAACCTTTGTGTAGTTGGGATACATTTGTTGGTGATGGTGACAGCAGCTACACCAGCATCAGAGAGCAGGCTGGACAGGGAGATGGGGGAGCCCAGCAGCCAAGCCATTAAGCACGTCCAGGCTCTGGCCAAGCTTTTCTACTAACACATACCAGCCAATCTAGTGACCTCCAGCTCCCCTGTAGGGCTGGGCAAACCTTCCCCACTTCTCTGCATACTCCATCTGAAAGTCATTTCCGGGCTGAGCCTCTTTTGCTCTGCTCACTGGGTCCTGAGATTCTGAATTCTTTCCTTTCAACTCCATTTAATACATAGTAAACCCTTCCGCAGCCCTGCTCCCTCTTCATACCTTCCTAAGTCCTTTGTCCTGGCTTCCCTACCTGTCACATACAATTTAAGTCGGGTAGATTAGTTTTGATTACAGTCCTACAGAAGCCGAGGCCAAAGGTTAAATACCAGAATAAGCTTAGAAATTCCAGGACTCACAGAGCATGAAAAGAACCTTAACAATGACTTCATGCTACCCTCTTATTTTACAGATGAGATCACTGAAGCCCGGAAAGATCAAGTTTGCATAGAAAAAAAAAAAATCTATAGATGGCCACAGAATGATCTTCAGTCTGAAGCAATCATCTCAAGAATTCTTTTTTTTTTTTTTTAATTTCCAGAAATCAGGCAAGCATGTGGATTAAGTTACATAACCATCACCCTCTGGGGCACACAGGGAAACCTCAAAGCCTTTTAAGTTCTCTTCCTCTAATTGCCAGGACCTTTCTTGCTGTCAATTGGATGTTGAGGAGAAAATCCCCAGGAGGATATCAGCAGGTGGACATTGTGGTGAGGTGCGAGTTTCGTGCAGACAGGAGGGGTTCAAGTCCTGGTTCTGAGATGCCTCTTCACCCCTCAGTTTGGGCAGGATTGTTAACCTAAGCCTAAATTTAAAACTGAGATAGCAGGAGAGCTCACACTGTAGAGCTTCTGTGGGAGTGAGATGAACAATCTGGAAGCAGCCGTCCCCTGGTACCATTTGGCCCTTGTTGTGACACGGCTCAGCCAAGACCCTCCCTGGTCTCACAGCAAGTTTCTTCCTGGGTAGAAGAAATCCGTTCTTCTTCCTTGACTAGGGACCTCATCTCGGACCAGCTCAGTATCTCAGAGGTGTGCACAAAAGAGATAGGTTCTCAATCACTTTTGTTCCTATAGGTTTTCACTATCCCATTCAACCAGCAATCACAAATACCAGGGGTGCAGACAAGGGTTGTCATCAGCCAAGTAAAATTCTGTTCTACTGTAATTTATCGGCATTTCAAATATATTCTTCATCATTGTGCCATATCTTCTATAACTATTCACTTCAATTGTATATTCAATTGTGTGTTCTTTTTGTTTATTAAGTTCTTGTTTATATAAGCATTTACATTGCAACACAAACAGGTATACGTTTCTATGCCTTCACAGTAACTCAAATTATTGGTACTTCCCAGAAAAAAAGAAAATCTGGTCCAACCTGATATTCCAACACCAGAACCATACTTTTAAATAGCAGCTTATTTAAAAACTTAAAAATGAATGAGTAATACATATGTATTTGTAGGTAGATGAATATATATTTATATAGATATAAATTACACATTGTAATACCTACAAATGAGATATTTTAATGTTCAATTTATGTTAAAATATATGTGTAACATGCATATTACAACAATACTACATATAATGTGTGTTTATGCACATATATTCCCCAAATTAAAAATCACCTGTGAAGATGAGAGAATCTTCCCAGATAGCTTTGAAATGACAAATATTTCACCAATTATATATAGCATTAGAAACATTTGAACTCTGTACCACTCTGCCGGGCAGTTTCAACAGAGATCCTGTGACATCTGTAAGCCATGGGTCCTGGGAGAAGGGCTTCCCAGCAGTTGGGACTTAGTCCAGGTGACAGACACTGGACCAGTGGCAGGAAGATGTTGGTTGAGCTGTCTTCTCCAGGAATTCATCTGCCCCTTGATCAGAAGCTACTAAGTTCCTTTGGAGCACTCTGGGCACTGAATCTTCTGCACATGGAGAATTTGAGCACAAATAATGGACAGCGAGGGCTGAAAAAGCATTTCCCAGAATCCACTGCTCTTCTCTTGCTCCTGTTTGTTCTGCCAGACTTTCCGTGGACTCCAGCCCAGCTTCAATCTCTGGCTCCTTTCTTGCCTTTGCTTTTGTTGATGAGCCTCAAGTCTGTATCCAACCTTTGGTTCCACGAGCACTGACTCTTACTTTCAGCCAGCACCACCCCTGGATCTGGGCTGCACCCTGACCTGCCTTTGCTGCCAGCTCTACACTATCCCCTCCTAGCATGAGCTCCCCAACTCACCTGCCCACCACCAATCCCATATCCCACCTCCTCCTCCCCCAGGCCTTGGGCTCATGCTGCCCACATCTGCTGTGAGCCTCTAGCTCCCATCCAGCTGTGGCTCTCTCAGCACACCACCAAGCTAAGTGACAGCAAAAGGGCTGCCAAGTCTCAAGCTGAGGCCAGGAAGCATTCCTCATTCAAAATACATCCTTCAAAAAATGCATAAGGAAGAACCAACAGCCTTGCCAGAGTCAAAAAGAATTCACATCTCAACAACAGCCTCCAAGTCCCTGTTATCCACCCCACATGGCAGACACACTCAGAGCAAGGAAGAGCTTCACTTGGGAGATGGACCCTGTGCATGCCCAATCTCCATCACTGTCCTCAGAGCCACACTACCTTCACATCTTCAGTTGTACTGGCTACAGTGAACAGGGAGCTGGACGATTGCCACTCAATGCCAAACCAAAGTGTTGCAGTTCCCTGAGAACTGTCAGTGATTGAATTAGATAAATGTGATTAAAATTTATCCCAGAAATAAAACTAAGTTTCTGAAAACTTAGCTCTACTGGAACTAAAGTAAAATAAGAAAAAAGAAAGCAATGAGGAAGGGGAAGGAAATAAAAGAAGAAAAGGAAAGGAGAGGGGAGGAAAAGAAAGGTCTGAGCCTCAGTTTTCTCTAATGGGAAAGAGGATAATCAGTTCCCCCTGGTAAGAACTCATGCTAAATACCTGCATATTCTAGAAACCTCATAAATATTCTCTATGCACACATTATATATGAAGAGTTCTATGCCTTTTGTTAAATAAGCACACACCCTTTCTCATTTGATGATTGGATTCTTAGTCCTACTGATTTGAGTATTTGAGTATATTTTGTAATATTCAATGAATATTTTTTACTTTCTATTATTTTTGGAACTATGGTTACTTTGACCCTCAAGAATTTTGGGTCTATTTTATGTAGTCAAATGTGTTGGTGGTTTTTAATCTATTAGGCAAGAGAAATTTGATGCAATAAACATGTGAAGTAAAGTCATCATAAGAAGAAATTGCACATATTATGTGTTAATTTTGTTAGTTGATACAAAGCATTCTGTTAACTGAAATTCTTGGTTGTTTTCTCTCCCTGTTTTTATCTTTCTTATAGATGCTGGTGCTATCTCATATGTCCTCTATTCTGTACCTGTAGGGACAGTTCCTTGGGTGGAAATGTGTAATTATTTCTTCTGTCATTTACTCATATGCCATTATTATATGTCCACTGATTGGTGTTCCCAAGGACATAGCCATTACTATTGCCAGAAAGATTTTAGAAGCTCCTTTATTGGAATTGCTGCTAAAACATTATGAGAGCAAATATTTAAATTTTGATTATACATGTGTAATCAAAAATATATTAGACATATGTAACCAGAATGATTATACATCTTGCAGAGATGTACAATTTCAATTTAAGGTCTCCAATGGGGACTAATTCCAATGTAGATCAAGGAGTCACCACTAGGATTAAATAAGAGAGTTTCTCTTGCATGATTCATAAAGAAGCTTCTGAAAGCAATTTTACATAAGAAACCAGAAAACTATGTTGGCAGATTATACATTGATTGAAAATATAATAATCCAGTGGGACTTTAAAAAGCAATATTTCATACTGGATATTTGCTACTAAAAGCAAACGGTGTTTTTACTTTCTATTTAGTCACAACTTGTAAGTTTAGAAGTAATGAATCTAGTGACAAGGGACATCTTTTATAGAACACAAAACAGAAGCCCTTCCTCTTTTATATTGAATACATATCACTATATCAATAAATTTTTTCTAAGTGTTTATTGAGTATTCTCTGCTTCCAAGGCACAGGAGATATGTATTCCCTGCCAAAAGTGAATTCTGTCAGTTAAACATCAGATAGTCAAGGCAGAGATAATCAATAGATATAAAATCTTGACGTATCAGTAAATGACAAAAGACATAATTACACATTTGCACCCAAGGAAGTGTCTCTACAGGTTTAGAATAGTGAATAGCACTGGTGTCTGTAAGAAAGATCAAGATGAAGGAAGAAAACAAGAAACAATTTCAGTTGACAAAATGCCTTGTGTGAGTTAACCATGTGACTACCCAAAAGTAACCCACCAAGACCCTGCTAGCCTGCATTATGGGAGTTATGCTACCCAGAAGCAAGGAGATGGTACCCACTGTAGTCTGGCTTGAATTACAGCATTATCCAGTGCAGAGCTCTTTACAGAGAAATGATAAATAAACGATATTTTGCTTAGTGGTATACAGGCGAGACAGTGAAAGGACTCTCTAGCCTAGATAAGAGTAGGGCTAAGAAAATGGGCATAATATTGAAATACTTTAAAGATTGTCATGTAGCAGGGAGATTTGACTCCTTCCCTCTAGCACTAGAAGCTAAATACAAGAAATGGTTTGAAGATGTCAGTTAGATTAAGATCAAAACGAGGAGAAGTTTTCCAAAGACAGCCATGCTGCTTTGAATCGTGAGTAAGAGATGATGATGTCCCACCATTTTAGAGATAACCAAGCATGGATGATGGGTGTCCAAACATTTAAATGGCCTTCTGGTTGGCATTTCCTTCCATCAGTAACATGGGTTAACTCTATAACTCTTCACCTGGAGCATGCATTGTGATACTATTGAGGATTTGTCAAAGCACAGGTGCTATACCTCACACCCCAGAATTTCTAATTCAGTTGGTCTAAGGAGGCACCTGAGGATTTGTACTTTAAATAAGTTTCCACTTGAGGCTTGCTGATGTTTGGATCTTGAATGTCCCCCAAAGCCCATGCTTTGAAGGCTTGGTCCCCAGCCCTAGGGTGGTGGTTAAACTTTTAAGAGGTGCAACCTAGGTTGGAGGAAGTCAGGTCACTGCGGGGGAAACACTTGGAGGAATATTGGGACCCTGACCCTTTCTTCTTTCTTTTTCTCTTTGTATCTGCTGTCATGAGGTGAATAGACATCCTCAGACAGGTGCT
Organism: Spermophilus citellus; assembly: GCF_964194105.1. Lineage (NCBI taxonomy): Eukaryota > Metazoa > Chordata > Mammalia > Rodentia > Sciuridae > Spermophilus > Spermophilus citellus. The sequence goes on from NC_138187.1 coordinate 149,051,607, forward strand.
CTTGCCATGATGTACTGTGCTGCCACAGGCTCAAAGCAATAGGGACAAACCCCATGAACTGAAACTTGTGAAAGCATGAGTCCAAATAAACCTTTCCTAATTTTAAGTTGATTAATTCAGGTGTTTTGTCACAGTACTGAGAAGTTGACTAATACAAGGTTGATGCTACAGACCCAAGGAATCATACTTTGAGGACTGTTGGGTTAAACAACTCAATTCTATAGCAGTCCTAAGACACTTAGCATTAAATGGTGTGGTCTGAATTTTAAGAACTATAGTAAAGAAGGACAAATAAGTACAAGGAAGAGGGAGAATTTAGGTATAGCTAGTAGGAAAAGTAGGATGAGTAAAAAAGGAGAAAGATAAATATTTTCAGCAAAAACAACTTGAATATAATTGATGACTTTTCCCCAGTGTTTCATCTCCACCCACACCCCACAGCTTTACCATGGCCCCTGTTTATCCAGCTAGGCTGTTTTATGTACCTGGTCTTGGAAAAAATGTAGCATCAGGGAAATAAGAGAAGAAATAGTTTCATTCTGGGTTTTTTTTTTTCCTTTTCTTTCAACAGCTGATTAAGACATTGCGTAAGCAAGATGAGACCAGATTTTGATATGGTTAAGAGGTTCTTAGGTTTAAAATTAAGCTCTAATGCTTAAAGTTAATACTATCTTGTCAATAAGGTCGACTTGAAACCTGCTTGGGTTTCTAGTACCACTCCCTGACCTCATTTTCCTCAATTTAAAGATTTTAGCAGTCCTCATTGAGGACACTAATAAGCCATCTTCAGAAAGATCTTTGTTGAAGCTTTAGTTGAAAGAGATACTCTCTGCCATCTGAGAACCTGCCCCTCATTGGACACTTGGTAATATTTCCTTGCTGTGCTACAGAATTATTTCAGTCAACTACACCTAGTCATACCCACAAACATGAATTGTAAGGTAGGCTGTATATCTTTAAGTAGCTGGTTTTCTTTAGGATGATCTTATATTAATGTTGTAGATGAATGATGTCATGGGATCATCTTGTCTTCAAACAGGAAGCATATTTTATTTTTATATCTAGAGTTCTCCCAATGATCAGCTGGTAATTCTCCAAACTATCTCAGGAATTTATCTGTATGATCCAGCTATACTATCTCTTGGTATATATCCTGAAGAATTAAAGTCATCATATTACAGTGTTACACGCATACCCATGTTTATAGCAGCACAATTCACAACAGCCAAACTATGGAACCAGCATAGAAATCCATCAACAGATGAATGGATAAAGAAAATGTGATATATATACACAATGGTTTATTCAGCCATTAAAAAATAAATAAAATTACAGCATTAGCAGGAAAGCGGATGAAACTAGAGACCACCATGTTAAGCAAAATAAGTCAAATTCAGAAGGTCAAAGGTCAAATATTTTCTGTCATATGTGGAAGCTAGAGAGGTAAAAAGAAAAGAAAGGTGGGAGTGGGTCTCCTAAAAATCAAAGTGAGATAAGTAAGGGAAAAGGACAAAAGAATGGGAGGGAGGGAGGGGGGAAGTGCTAGGAAGTGATATTGGTCAAACTGTATTGTTATAATGTGTGCATGTATAAGTATGTAACAAAAATCCCATCAATATGTACAACTATAATGTACCAATAAAAATATGGGAGGAGGGGATGGGGTGGTGGCTCAGAGGTAGAGCCACTTGCCTAGCATGTGTGAGGCACTGGGTTCGATCCTCAGCACCACATAAAAATAAAATAAAGATATTGTATCCACCTATAATTAAAAAATAAATATTTTTTAGATGTGGGGAGGAAAAGATAGGGGAAAAAAAGGAAAGTTCTGAATGTATTCACCATAAAGAAAGATAAACATTTGAGGAACCCAATTTAAGCACTACATAATGTATATATGTATCAAAATATTACATAGTCCCCATTAATATGTACAATTTTATGTTTCTATTCCTCAGTTAAAAGGTGGATTGTTAAAAGACAAGTGTTTAAACTCAAAAACAAAAAAATCAACTTGATTTAAAAATGAATGTAGACGGATTAGGCTCTCACTTCCTTAGTAAGACTCCTATAGTGCAAGAATTAAAATTAAGAATCAATAAATAGGATAGATTCGAACTCAAAAGCTTCTCAGAAAAAAAAAAAAAAAACAGTGAAGTGAATTGAGAGCCCACAAAATGGGAACAAATTTTTACCACACACACATCAGATAAAGCAATAATCTCTAGGATATATAAAGAACTCAAAAATCTTAACACCAAAAAACAAATAACCCAATCAATAAATGGGCCAAGGAACTGAACAGACACTTCTCAGAGGAGGATAAACAATCAATTAATAAATATATGAAAAAAAAATGTTCAACATCTCTAGCAATTAGAGAAATGCAAATCAAAAATACTCTAAGATTTCATCTCACTCCAGTCAGAATGGCAATTATTAAGAACACAAACAACAGTAAGTGTTGGCGAGGATGTGGGGGAAAAGGGTACACTCATACGTTGCTGGCTGGACTGCAAATTGGTGCAACCAATCTGGAAAGCAGTACAGAGATTCCTTGGAAAACTGGGAATGGAACCACCATTTGACCCAGCTATCCCTCTCCTCGGTCTATACCCAAAGGACTTAAAAACAGCATACTACGAGGACACAGCCACATTGATGTTATAGCAGCACAATTCACAATAGCTAAATTGTGGATCCAACCTAGATATCCTTCAGTAGATTAATGGATAAATAAAATGTGGCATATATATACAATGGAATATTTATTACTCAGCAGTAAAAGAGAATAAAATCATGGCCTTTGCAGGTAAATGGATGGAGTTGGAGAATATAATGCTAAGAAAAGTAAGCCAATCCCCAAAAAAACAATACCAAATGTCTTTTCTGATATAAGGATGCTGATTCATAATGGGGATGGGTGAGAGAGAATGGGAGGAATGGACAAACTTTAAATAGGGCAAAAGGGAGGGAGGGGATAGGAAGAGGAATGGGGGTAGGAAAGCTGGTGGGATGAGACAGACATCTTAACCCTGAGTACAGGTGTGAAAACACCAAAGGTATGACTCTACTTTGTGTACAACCAGAGATGTGAAAAATTGTCTTCTATTAGTGTAATATGAATTGAATTTTATTCTGTTATTGTATTAACAAATAAGAATAAATAAAATTTAAAAAAATTAAATGGACAAAGGATTCAGACATTTCTCCAAGGAGATATGAATGACCAATAAGGGTGCAGAAAGAAGTTCAACATCATTAGTGATTAGGGAAATGTAAATTAAATCCACAATGTGATAATGCTTTATGTCCATTAGGATTAAATCACAACAAGGATTAGGGAGGATGTGGAGAAATTGGAAGTTTGTGTATTGTTATAGGGACTGTGAAGCAAGGCAGCCACTATGGAAAATGGTATGACAACACCTTAAAAAGTTGAAAATGGAATGACCTCATGACCTGGCCATTCTATTTCTGAGTATCCACCTAAAAGAACTGAAAGCAGGAGCTGACCAAGAATTTGCACACCCATGTTCAAAGGAAAAAGTAATTCAAGTATCTATCAGCAGATTTGTTACCATTGGTACAAATACAGAATGGAATGTTATTTGGCCTTTAAAACAAAGCTAATTCATAATATGTTACAACATGTATGAATCTGAAGGACATCATGCTAATAATAAGCCAGTCAGTCACAAAAGGCAACACTAGATATTCCATTTACAAGAAATATCTAATGTGGCCAGATCCGTGGACAGAAGGTATTATATGGTTGCCAGAAGCTGGGGGAGGATGCAAAGGTTCCAGAGATGGATGGTGGAGGTGAATGTTGCACAGCAACATAAAGGTACTGAATGCCAATGAACCCTGCACCTAAAAATGGTTGAGATGTTACAAAGATACATTTTAACTGGCAGTTGTTTGATTGTTACTGAGGTAGAATATGCCTGTAGTATGCATTTTGACCATCCTTAGGGTTAGTGCCTCTACTCACTTTTTAAATTGGAATCGCCATTTTGTTATTAATCTGCAAGATAAAGCCCATGATCGTATTTTTTAAAACATGGGTGTGTAATTTAGATGCCATTTTAGGAAGAGAGTTTGCTAAAGGAATGGCAGGTCCCCTTACCGAGAGATTTCTTCCCTCAATGTTAAAGGTTTAGAATGTTGTTCAGTTTAAAAATCACAAATCTATCCTCTTTCTTGCCTCTGTGTTCAATTTAGAAGGATTTTTAAAAGTACTGGTTAATTTTGAAAGTGTCACATTTTACATATTTTTTTTGTAACAGAATGAGAAAATATATGAATATGCTGGAGACACCACCACTATTGATTTATAGCAAGGAGTTGTCTCATAGAATATTGGGAGGTGATTTTCACCTACTCACTCTGGTCCTGTAATTAACGTCCGCTTTGAAATTCTTACCTTCTACCTTTCCCTCCATGCATGCAACATTTGTGGATTTGTTTCCTGAAGAGAAGTATAAACAATTATTCTGAGACTCGGCACTTATTGCCCCAGTCCTTCACCTGCTGTTATAAAAGAACAAGAACTCATGTGGCTCAAGCGGTAGCACGCTCACCTGGCATGCGTGTGACCTGGGTTCCATCCTCAGCACCACATACAAACAAAGATGTTGTGTCCGCAAAAAAAAAATAATAAATAAATATTAAAAATTCACTCTCTCGTGCTCTCTCTCTCTCTCTCTCTCTCTCTTTAAAAAAAAAAAGAACAAGAACTCAGAGTGAGAGACAGGAACAGAAGGAGGAAAGAAGGTTTCACTAAGAGCTAAACACACTTCTCAGGACAGGTGAAAGCTGAGACAACTCATTTCCAAACTGGCTTAAATTTTAAACTTCATAACTATAAGACATTTATATTAAGGCCTTGATGTTATTGGCAGTGCACTAAGACAATAAAGATAATGCAGGAGGAGTTGGCAAAGGAAACAGAAGGCCCAGGCAAACAGTAGTGATTCTATGTTCCTGAAATAAATTGTAAGCCAAACCAGAAAATTGACAAGGCCATCTGAGCCAAGTCAAGTATCAAAGTGTACTGAACGTCCTCAACCTCGTGTGTACCTCTGATGGGGCCAGGGCTCAGCTCTTTTCCCAAAACGATCTTTAGATTCACAGTGGCCACACACCCAACCTCTGTCAACAAATAGAGCCATGAAAATAGCACTGGCCTTTATGTCCACTGGCCCACGTCCTTGAAAAGTCAATGTGGAATTAAAAGCAAACAAACACTGTGCCAAAACATTAAGTAACAGGATTTTGACACACTTTATGACTTTTCACACTTTGCATGTTTTTAAGAGAGGAATTTATGCTTGTTATTAAAAATGTTATTTGTTGTTTTCCAACAATATAAGATACATTTTTTAAAATGTGGTATATTCACTTAATAGAATATTTACAATTCTTAAAATATGTAATGACTGGAAAGACTTTTACTATAGTCAATAAAAAAAAAAACATACTGTTCCAAGCCATTGAAAATTGTTAAATTATATTTTTAAAAGCATGAAACCATGGGTCTCACTTAGCTATAAAATAGACATGTGTCAAAGATTTTTATTTAACCAGTTGCCAGTTATTAAATGAAGGAAATAGGTAGATATTATGACAAATTTGTTGTTGAAAATAAAGAACCTCAAATTAATATGGAGCAAATAAATAGTGAAATAAATTTAGGATTGGACACAACTGGCTTTTTTTCTGGGGCTGGAGAGAGAAAGTCTCCCCAAAGGACAGAAGTCATTCACAAGTCTGGAGATAAGAACTGTCTCTGTAATAATGTGTCAGTTACTTACAAAAGTACAGAGTTTAAAAAAATAGTCAAATAAAAGTGAAAGGGTTGGTGCAGGAGGGGCACCATTGTGCAGTTGTGTACTGGGTCCTGGGGGCTTCTTGGCAAGATCAAGGGCAGTGCTGACCATTGCAGGCAACAGAGGTGCAGCCAAGGGCTATAGCAGCCCTGTGAAGATGAGGAAATCGAGGTACAGAGATCATCTGAATTAACTAATGCCTTAAAGGGTAGAACCAGGATGCAACCTGGACAGTCTGACTCCAGGATCTACACTGCTAACCATGGCTTCATACGGGCTCTTCAGTATGTTTCAAAAGATGAGTCACGGATATTCAGAAAACAACAATTTCCTGAACAATAAGAATCCAATGGCATTGAGCATGACCCCTGAATCCCTCGGGACCCATCAAAGGGAAAGCCATGGCAAGATCTGTGCCTGGATTAACACCCAGAGAATGTGCCAGAAAAAGAAATTTGAGGAACTGAAGGGTAGTGGACATTTACCTTCCCGTGGTGGCTGCTGTAGACAGCCTTTGAAACTTCAGCCAGATGTTTCAAATCCTCACTTCTTACCATACAAAGAGATTTTCAAGAGCCTCCAGTTGGTCATGATGCAGTTTCCAAACAGGAAGACATAGTGTAGCTTCCACAGTGAATTGTTATTCAGAAAGTGAAAATTGTACTCATAATCGTAGTGGAGAAAAGACAAGAATCCTAAGGTCAAACATGGCAACCCATGCATGTGATGAAGGAAAAGGGTGAAAGATTTTATATGCTCATGAGATCTCTGATAATCAGAAATGAAGCACTCTGCTTCATTTATCTATGGATGCCCAGTGTTAGGAAGAGATGGACACTTCAGTTCATTGTGATAGAATATGTTAAAAAGAACATGAAGGAGAACAAAGATTGTGCGATGCCCTCTTTAGAGCCAGAAAATGTCTTTTCAATTCTCAGTTCTTCAGAGTTTTTGAAAATGGATTGATTAGCTAAAGAGTGTACTGCCACAAAAATATGAATGTCATTGTAGCTACCCCATTCAGCAGGAACACAAAACCTTTTTATACGTATAGCTGATCTATACACACTCAACGAAGCTGATGATTCAGAAGACAAAAAAGGACAAGTTTAGGAGTCAACATTTTGTAAGATTGAGAAACTACTTGATCCTGAATACTTGAATCCAGATTCATGAAGTATTGCAGCCATATTATAAAGATGCTGTTTGTGTAAGAAACATTTAATGAAAGAAACAGATAGCAGGATTCCTTTCACTCCAGGAAAAATCAAAGTGGGTCTGCATGGGAATGTTATCTATATTCACATAATAACACTTAGGGTGTTCTTGAGTATGTGAAGAGTCTTTTTGAAGAATTAAGTCTTGGACAGATGTATATGGCCCTTGTAGGGAACAGTCACCCGGCTGGCTTGTCCAAGATGTTATTAGTTTTTTCTCTGTATCGAGCTTCCACGTTGTCAATGCCACTCAGAAATGGTGGTTTATACTCTACAGCAAGTTCACTGGCACTGTTGGTCCCTTGTTTTAAGCAAGCTTTAAGCATGGCTGCTCTTCATGATCCAGATGAAGGTAGGGATCTGCTGTCTTGAGTGACTAGGAGCAGACTGGATGATCTTTCTGCCAAAGCACCAAGATGTCACTGTTGTGCCTTCTTCTAAAGATGTGCTAGTGATCCTGGGTTTGGATCCTGTGATAAAAAGGATTCAGGTGTGATATTTTACTGGAGCCAAATACACCCTGGGGAAAACTGGGGAGCTCAATGTTTTTTTGTCACTCAAAAATGACTCTGCAATTGTAACGGCAGATATTTTATTTTCAGAAGAACATACCACTGGATTGGAGGTCACTAAAGATGAAGTTAGTGATGATGAAGTTTCTAAGAAACAAAGTACTGGGTGCTAAGGTCAAATCTCATTTTTCATGCAAGGGTACCATTCTGAAGCTTCTAATCAGGAGATGGGAATCAGCTTTCTACATCTACCAGGTAGGCTGCAATATGAAAGGAAAAGGAAAGGAGGAGGTTCCACGAAGATTCCCTGGCACTAGTGCAGGACACTCCAAAATGATCAAGAAAGTGCAGTGGACTGAGAAATAATCCTGAGTTCTTACCCCAGGTGTGAGCTAATGTGTGATTTATATTAGATGAAATGTGATCAGAGATGATTTGAAGTGGCACTCTAATGAACCGTTAAATAACATTCATCAGATTTTTTAAAAGTTAAAACGGGATTGTTATACAACTCTAAAAATGTCCAAAAAAAAAAAAAAAAGTCCCTATAGCAGTGTTTCTGGTTTCTTTTCATTATTACCTTCCTAAAGAACACGTTTTAGACATTAAAATACATGAAAAAGATTTAATTAGGTAGAGTTGAATTTTGGAGGGTCTCATACCAGTATAACAGTTAAAGATATTTTTCTACCCCTCAAAATCCAAGCTTCATCCCCTTTGGGACAATTAAGAACTCAGGGGTTGGGGTTGTGGCTCAATGATAGAGTGTTTGCCTAGCATGCATGAGGTACTGGGTTCAATCCTCAGCACCACATAAAACTAAATAAATAAAATAAAGTTATTGTGTCCGTGTACAACTAAAAAATATTTTAAAAAAAAGAACTCGGGTCTTATAAGACAGATAATCCCCAGAGGCCTCAATATTTGATCGAAAGAATATCTAGTAATTGCTGTAGCCTATTTCAAAGTCTTTAATTATCATTTACAATATAATACATGGATGTTATTTTTAAAAACGTGTCGTGTGTGTGTGTGTATGTGTGTGTGTGTGTCTCTTAAAGTTTATGCCACGGGTCAGTAAACTGTAGTTCCACTAGTAGGTGGAATCTGCCTACTTTTGTAAATATGGTGTACTTGGGACATAGGCATAGACATTGTTTATGGATTGTCTCATTTCCTACAGCTGCTTTTACACCTCACAGCAGAGCTGAGTGCATGCAATAGAGACCTCAGGACCCACAAAGTCTCAAATGTTTACTGTTTGTCTGTTTACAGAAAGTTTTTCAACCTCTAAATTGTACTAAACTGCTGATAGAATTATTTCTGGGTAATCGGGTAATGAATTCTTTTTCTTTAGAAAAATATATTTCCTATAAGCATTTTACTTATTGATGAGACAAAAGCTTTTTCCAAATTATTTATTACACATCAATTATGTATAAAGCACTTGAGAGACAGAAGCAAGCAACATGGCTCCTGACTTTAAAAGTTTCCAATCTAATGCTGCTGAGATGAAGTGGTGTGTTTGCAATAGCAGAGCCATTGCATGCTTTTACTGAAGTAAGCTAAAAATAAGAGGTCTAGATAAACTACAGGGTAGGGGTGGGGAGAAGGTAGTTTTAGTACATATGATTTGGGTCAATATGAATTTATGGGGTAATTTGGCTTTCTGATTTATAAGTATTAAAGAAAAATCCAATTTAAAAGTCCATTATGGCCAAAGAATTTGCTTTGAATTATTACAAAAATTACAATGGGGAAACATGCTTCTAATATCTCTTCATTCAGATTTTATACTGAGGGACGAAATTCAAAGTTGCCTTAAAAGCATGAGAAGATGTCATCCAGATATCTCATTTTTCAGGACGTAAGCCACCCTGATTTATATATGTTTTCCTAAGTTTCAAGATATTCTAAGTTACAGCAACTTAAGGAAATTGAGTTGTATCATTCTCTTCAGTTCACTCTCTCCAGCTCCAGGGACATTCCTGAATAATACCTTTGCTCCCTTAGAAACTGTTCTTTATAATATGGGACTCTTGCATATTTTAAACCATCAAGACCCAAACAAAAGACAGTTCTCATTGCTTAATTAAAAGAATTTGAGAACAAGGGCCCTGTAATCCAGGATGTTTACAGTATAAGAATTTTACCTATTGGTAAGATAAAACAAAGAATGAGTCTTGGGAGAGATCAAAATTCTCCAGGAGTAACTGTAAGACCAACATTAAATCCAAAGCAGCTCAACAATCACTCAAGCACCTAATATTGTGGCTTCTGTTGTCATAATTCACTAATGTGTTAATCAATTGTGAGGTGTGACTTCAGTCACTTGTCACCAAAAACAGTTAAATACTGAAGTTTTCAAGTCATTTACTTTTTTTTCCCCCTCAGAAGTGAAAACTGATTCAAAGAGATCACTATACAAACTGTTGTTATTCACTTGCCTTCTAAGATGCATTGCAGGATGAGCAAGAAGTCCCTGAAGGCTGATGATGTGGACATTCCCTTAGGAGTTGTCTGCACGTAACCAATAGGTGTCATTTGCACCACAGTGTGGAAATGGAGTTCAAACTTGTAGCCAAACAGAAAGAATTGATGAGCGGAGAGAAGAGGAAGACAAAGTGGGAGGAATAAAGGTGGAGAAGAAGAAGCAAAAGAACAATTTGTGGAATGAGAAGAAAGGAAACAACAACAGAAAAAAAACAAGGAGAAGAGTCTCAAAAGGAGAGTGTGATGGGCAGAGTCAATCACAGCTGAAACATTAAGTTAACATGGCTGACGGGAAGCAGTCAGATACTCTTGGTCATCGAAACTGAAAATGAAGAAAGAGTTCAAGAACAGGAAATAGAGCATCTGTAGACTTCCTTGCTGAAACCTGGCCTTGCCGATGAGAGATGGATACCTTGGAGGATGGAGAGGACACTGCAGAGCCTCTCCAAGGATCAGAGACAACAAGGTTCTCTTCCTACATAGGGCAGAAGGATATAGGATCATTAGCAAGGATTAGCCTTGAACAGGAAAAGGCACACCTCTTCCTCATAAACCAAAGGACGGGCGATAGGAGGGTGTACATCTGGAAGTCAATTGATTGTGGACAGAAAACCAGGTAATCACAGTCTGTAGCCCAGCAGGAAGGCATAGGCAAAAACTAGGAGAGAGGGGGACAAGGGTGGGACATGGGTGGCTATTGTAGACAGTGGGCAAGGAGGATGAACAGAAACACATAAAAATGAGGAGGAAAACTCAGAATAAACGAGAAAAAGATGCCAGGCACACTCCTTGGGAATGAGTCCATTTTCCAGAAGAGAAGGAAGAACCAGTAAAGATATCCAAGATAGAAGTCGTAGGAGTGGGATAAAAATTGCACTGTCCTAGAAGGCCTGGCAAAGAACGCTTCAAGGGAAGACTAAATGAGGGAAATGTGGGGCTAACCAACAGAATCAAATGGCACAAAGAGCTTTGGCTGGTAAATAGGGAGAAAAATCCACTCAATTTGGCAGCAAGAAAATCACTAATAATTCAAAGTTTTTCCATAATGCTAGATTAAGCCAGGTTTCATGTGGTATTATAGCTCGGAATTGATTGTTATGGGAATACTCACCTTTTCAAGAATTTTAGAAGTGAACAAAGTGTGAGATAGGGGTAAATAAACTGAAGAGATGTTAGGTTGGGGTATTTTTATACATGGGAAAATTGAACGTGTGTGTGTTTGTGTATGTATATTTTTGTGCATATGTATGTTTGTGTTGTGTTGGTGTCACCATGACTCTACTCAGCTGCCTTACAGGATGACTGTGTAGATTTTTAAAATGCACTTTATGAACTTAAAAATATCATACTAAGTTTTACTATTTTCATTAAATGAAAATTCTCATCTATTGAATGTATAAAAGCATTATGATGTCTCCTGCCAGTCAAAATTCCATTTAGTATTTTATGTGAACACAAACACAAATCAATAAAGTTTATCTTCAGGATTCTCTCCTCATAGCCCCTAAAATTCTTTTTTTCAATATTTTTTTTTAAGAGAGAGTGAGAGAGGAGAGAGAGAGAGAGAGAGAGAGAGAATTTTTAATATTTATTTTTTAGTTCTCGGTGGACACAACATCTTTGTTGGTATGTGGTGCTGAGGATCGAACCCGGGCCGCACGCATGCCAGGCGAGCCGCTACCACTTGAGCCACATCCCCAGCCCCCCTAAAATTCTTGACAGTTTTGAAAAATGAAATCCCCAGACAGTTGCCATCTTAAAACTTGAGAAAAATGGAAAAATTATCTTAAGCTGATGTTTGTGGTCCTTACACATCTGCAGGTTATGGGACAACTACTGACTTGGAGGATTAGCTTGCTTTTTTCTTTTGGGCTTGGGGATATGTTGTTAATTTAATGAAACATTTCATTTGGGTAATGCCCAGGTAAGTCTTCGGTCAAATTTAAATTTAAGCCTTTTATCACACTCTGACAGCAGGGAAACAACTTCTAGAAAATGCCGTTATCAAGAAAAAAAGCACTGTCTTTTGCTTTGGGATTTATGTCTTGAGAATTTTTTTTTCACATTTTTAAAAGAACTGAGGAGCTAAAAACAATTGTAACTAATAGCCACTAAAGAAATTAAATTGTGCATTGGCCAAGACAAATAAAATTCATTATTTAGTAGCATTGCCTTATGCTCTAAGATTTTGTCACAATTTTTTTGTAAGAATCGATTTTCAAACCATCAACTCTTGACATGAAATCAGTGGCCTTTAGGATAGAACAGTTTTGGTTTGCTGCTGTTTTATGAACTGGGGAACAGGAAGTTTAGCCTGTCTCTACATAAATTTCTTCATATTAAAACAGAGATAGTAAGAATCACCTTGTAAAAACAAGTATTCACACCTTTTGGGGCACAGTAAGCCTTGGGCATTCCCTGGCTTTCATGGCGCTTTGGCCATTCAAATGGAACTATTACTAAAATATATTAATAAATATATTGTTAAATATTGAACAATGGCACTCAGAGATTAACTATGGGTTTGAAACAGAGAACTTATGGAAATTTTGGCTACCAGGCCACATAAAGGTGAGATGAGAGATGCAACAGATTCTTAATTCAGGTCATTTTTGGGAAAAGGGGAAAGCAAGATGGAAGCTGAAATATTTTGAACATTATTTTCACCCTGAAAATGCACAGTATTCTGAAAAATTTGAAAGAATTGGATAGATATTTTTAAATATATTGAACTAATCCTCATCTCTATGATCCTTTTGTACAAATTAATAAGTCATTTGCTAAAGCTGAATTTTAGGAACCAGAAATAAAGATAAGCTAATTCAGGTTTAAATAAGGTTAAGTGAGGGAGCTTCAAATTGGAAGCCTTATATAAAGCTATCAAATGTAGTATCTGGCTATCATTAATTTCCCCCACAGCTAGTGAATTTCCTGGACTGTTGCCAAATAAAATAAAATAATTAAAAATCTAGATTGAGTGAAAAGATGCTTAGTAAGGAATAAGGACAATCCTTCATGCCAGGTTTGTGTAACAATCACACTGTCAGCGAGTCTTCCAAGCCTTGCTTGGCATATGCCTCTGTCTGCTGAAGCCATGAACAGCTTAGCAAATGCTAGAAGAATGAGTCACGGCCAATACCTGCCACATGCATTATCCTCAAGGTAAATGCGTGTCATGAGGCAAGGCCACAGAGTCCCAAAATAGTCTGAGCCTGTCACTTAGTACCCAAAATAATTATTCAAGGAATAGTTCTTTCTAAAGGGACAAATTACCCCATCAACATAATGACATTGTCATGAGATTGTTGGGTAATTTTTTTTAAACAATTTCCTGGTAATCACCCTGACATGAAAATTATAAATTAAAATTACATCAGTTAAAGGGAGTCAAGAATTGTTTTCTAAAATCTTTTCTCAGTTCCAGTCTAAGTTAGAAATAATTCCCACAAAGAGCCACAATAGGAGCTGGTCAGGAGAATTCATGGCAAATGGAAAAGTGCCTTAGAAAGACCAGAAAGACTTTGGGCTTCCCCTATGGAAAAGCCAGAAATTCCACGGTGTAGATTTATTTCCACATTTGCCCTCTTTCTATTGCAGAGTACCTGAAAGGGACAACTGAACACAAAACTTTAAATGTAACTCAATTACATTAGTTTCTAATAGCTGAAGTTTTCCAGGCATATTATTTTCCTTGAGTTGCCTTAACAAATTCCCACAAACTGGTGTTAAATTTATTGTCTTCAAGTTCTGGAAGCTAGAAGTCCAATATCAAAGTGTTAGCATGGTTGGTTCCTTCCAAGGATTCTGAGAATTTGTTGTATGCCTTTCTTACCACTCTGGCAGTTACTGGCAATTCCTGGTGCTCTTTGGCTTGTAAGGTATATCACTTTAATCTCTATTATCACTGTCACATGCTGTTCTCTCCATGTTTAGGTCCGTGTCCAAATTTTTCTCTTCTTATATGGATATTGAATTGACGTCCACTGTAATCTAGTAAGATCTCATCTTAACTTGATTATATTTGAAAAACACAATTTTTCAGTAATGTTATATTCACATTTACCAGGAGTTAGAATTTGAACATATATGGGGTGGGGGGCACAAGTCAGCCCACCACTCTAGATCTCTTGGATGCAACATGGGCATTCATCACCAGTATGATCTGGAACCTTGTGGCCCGATGTGGATGAAACACAGAATATTAAAGCAGAAAGCTTTAATTTATAGAAATCACCAACTTAACCACCTTAATTTATAGATGATTGGCAAATTTTTCAATCAACCACAGAATTGAGACCCAGGGTGCAACTGGTTGTGAGGAATGAGATAAATGAATTGTTTTTTGTTTCTAAGTACAAAGTAGTAAGGATGATTTGCTTTCCTTATATACAGGATTGATATCAGGCTATACCCATAATCACCTGGCTCAAACTCACTTTCATTTCATGTGAAGGAGAAAGAGAGATATAGTTGGAGGTGCTAAGAGTTGTCAATGACCCACGATTTTCCTCTAGGGAAAGGTGCTAAGCATGAGAATGTCATCCAGCTGTGTAAGCCGGTACAGAGCACCTTCATCCTAAAGAACTGCTTTAACAGGCAAAGCTTGTGTGATATACCTATGGTCTTTCCAGTTCTAGATGCATGCAGAATGGTAGTAGATAGAATGGTAGTCTTAACTCCCACCTCTTTAGCTGTCATTATTTTTTATTCTGCATTTTTTAAATTTAGTGATCTTTGAGTCTAATCTAAATAGCAGAGAAATGGGGAAATCAAGAAAAAGAATTTGAGGGAAATATGCAAAATTGCCCAATAGAGGACAACTTCAAGTAAGGTGGCTTATCAAGGGTTGCATGGAGATTGAAGAAGATGTGTCAGAGGAAGAACCAGAGAAAAATCTTCCCCATGCCCCACTGAAGACCCAACCTAGACCCAAAATGATGATCCTTGCTCTATCTTATCCTGTACAAGTTATAAAGAGAAGGAGAGAGGATAAGAAAGACACAAAAGTATCAGATGCCTACTAGTTACCCTAGTTACAGGCATGGAAGAGATATCTCATTGCATCTTCACAATCTGAAGCATTAGGGTCCCCATTCCACAGATGAGGAAACTGAGGATCAGAGTACCTGAGAATTTTTTCCATCATTCCACTGCCAGTCCCTGATAGAGCTACAATAAAATTCAAGACTGTCTAACCCAAAACATCTCTTACCAAAAATAAAAATGAAGAGAAAAAAAGTAAAACCCTTGTTTTAGGTTGTTACTTAGAGACAGACAAACCTCAAATGCTTTGGGGATAAAAGCATTTTTTTCCTTAAGAATTTTTAAAAATAGGATAGATGGAAAAGTATAACTAGATACTGGTTTTCATTAATGTCTCAAAGCCCTGTATAAAAGAGGACAGTATAAGAAAAATGAAGAAAACTATCTGTGGATTAGTTTAATGGAAAGTGGGGGCTGAAAAATATGTGGGACTTCACTGAAATTCAAGTCTAAAAAACTTTAAAGCCACAGAAGATAACCAGACACTTCTTTTTTTTCTACATTTCATTTTATTCCTTTTAAGATAAAGGCTACAGAGCTCTTGATCCCCGCTGGGGGTAAGGCCTGAACTTCCAGCAAGCCAAGACTGGGATGCTGCCATTTCTGTAAGGTACTAGCATTTAGGGGTGCTTGTTCAGATTCAAACTAGAGGGTCCACAGTGTTATCCCCAGAAGAGAGAAGGTGTCTTGGAGGCTCATTCAGGGCTCAGCGTGCACTAGGCAGCTGTGGTGTATGGACAACTATAAATAGAATAGAAAAACAATCCATTCTGTTATATTGTCCTAGTGTGTGTCAGCTGAATGGAGACAGATAGCTTTATAGGTTGTAGTCTATGTTTATTGGGTATAATGAAATCTTTCTAAACAGGGCCATTTCTTCAGTTGTTATAGTTGTCATAAAACCCTTATTAGACAGAAATAAAGTCTTTCCAAAATTGGCTTTCCTTGGTGGAATGGCGTTAAGCACATTCTGAGTGCTATTTCTTTGTGCCATATACTTTAAGTGATGACTGAAGCCGGTGATCTGCCTTAAGCTTGTTTTTAAAAGGCCTAAGTCTATAAATCTCACAGTCCATCCTCATGACTCCATGAGACTGCGATAAACTTTGTAACAGAAGACTCACTAGTCCCTTCCTGAGCCTGGACACCAGTGTTCCAGCAGTTCTTTCCTTCCCTGCCATGAACTGTATCTCACATGTAAATTCAGCCAAGTGGGCTAATTGTCTTTGTCTTCTTTTCAGCTTGTCTCCAACTCCAGGGCTCCTTCCACGCAACAGTTGTCTATGTATTCATCTCTAAACCTGAATTTCGGACTTAGAGTTTATGCCGTCTGGTGCACATCTCCACAGGTGATAGAGAGAAGGTGAGTTGCAGGCAAACTAGAAGATGACTAGGAACACACTCCTTAGTGCCAAGTAGATTATGGTTCAAGTCTTAGCACTGCCTCTGCTTGTTATGATACTTGGCTGCTGACTCCTTCCAAAGCTTGGGTTTCCACATCTGCTGAATGAGAATAAGATGGCACCCACTTCATGAGATTGTTGGAATATAATCACAGAGCACCTAGCGCATGGTAAGTGCTTCATGCGTAATAAGCAATATTAAACACACAACTAAACTCATTACCTCCACCTGCAAGCCTGTGCTTCTTGTCCTGCCCCATCCTCCTAAATTCATTCCTTTCCATCCACATTAAATCCATAACATTTGTGTTCATCTCCACCCTTCTATTTGCTTGCCTTTTTATCATATAGAAAAATTATATGAAATTATAAATTAATATTTTTCCCAATGTAGATTCTATTAAGTTGAATGGGATAACAGAGGAAAGACCTATTTGCAATAGAAATTGCTGAAGTAGAAAGTATACAAAAAGTAAGATCACTTACTTTAGTGATCAAAAAATGATTTTTAGTTAAAAGAAAATTTATCTTGATTTTATCTAATACCTTGAAACAGTTCTCCATGATGCCTTAGGCCAGTGATGAGTTGTAAAATGTATCACAAGGCCTTGCAAAGCATACTTGGGTAAAGAGGTCTATGTAAACAATAGCACTGGAAAAAAAAGAGCCAATTTGTGATTAAAACATAAAGAACAACCTATACCTTTGTCCTGCCTACCTGCATAGGGGCAGTGGCTAAAGTCATGAATTCTAGGGCCAATACCAGCTCTGCCTCCTGAGGCTGTCTGACCTTGAGCAAATTAACTCTGTGCCTTGGTTTCTTCATCTATAAAATGAGAATAATAATTACAGTTGTGTTAAATAGATCTAAAGCACTTGATAAATGTTGGCTGTTGTTTTTATATGCTATTTGTGATGATGATCAAATGAAACATTTGTAATCCATAAAATTTAAAAAAAAAAAAATTAAGATCAGTGTGTTAGTCAGCTTTTCTCCACTGTGACCAAAATAAATGACAACAACTTAGAGGAGAAAAACTTTATTTTGGCTCATGATTTCAGAGTCCAAGATTGGTTGACCCCATTGCTCTGGGCCCAAAGTGAGGCAGAACATCATGGTGGAAGTACTTGGTGCAGGAAATCTGCTCAGCTCATAGTGGCTGAGAAACCAGAGAGAGAGAGAGAGAGAGAGGAGGGAGGAAAGGAGGGGACTAAAGGGAAGGTGAACCCTTGCAGGACATTCCCCAGTTACCGGCCTCCTCCAGCCATGCCCCACCTGCCCACAGTTACCACCCAGTTAGTTCATTCAAACTAGGATGGAGTGATGAGGTTATAGCTCTCATAAGCTAACTGTTTCACTGATGAGCATTCCTTAAATAACACAGAGGCTTTTGCAGGACACCGTGTATCCAAGCCATAACAATCGATAACAAAGGGGACAAATGATCTATAATAAGATATGTGATATGTGATATCTTCCTTAAATCAGATTATTTTGTACTTGACAAAGATCTGTAAGGCTTTTTGACATATTTGCTTGAATATAAACTCAGCTATCAAAGATAAGCACTGCTCTTTGAAATTCATGTGTTTTTTAAAAATGTTCTGAATCATTTAGTAGATATAAGGACTCATTATTTTGGAAACTTGGAGTCTTTCTAAATTCACCACATTTGAGTAAAAGTCACACTGGACTGGTGAAGTCCAGGGCTTGATGTCCATCAGCAAGTCATTCAGCCCCTCAAAGCCACATAAAGGCAGGGCCAGATAACCTGTGGGGACACATCCAGTTGTAAAATGCCATGATCTGTAACTGAAGATGAATGCCGCAGTCTGGCTGGGCACAAAATCACGAGCCACTCACAGCCTTGTGAACTCACACCGGCATTCCCGAACTCACACCGGCATTCCCGAACTCACACCAGCATTCTACAAGCACGTTCTGGGCAAAATCCACACTCTACACCGGGCTCTGAATCCCAAATACTCTCTGAATCCCTCGAGAACTCAACGGGAACTCAAGGAGCGGGAGTGCCTGAGGCAGCAGGATACGCCCTATTCCCAGCAGGATACACTTTAAACCTGGAACCGCCCTAAACCTAAGGAGCGCCCTAAACCCTGATCCGCCCTGGTCCTTGAGCAAGGTCACCTTACATGCAATGTCACTGCAAATGACCTGGGTCATGCCATTCGTCATTCCTACTTGGCAATGGCTCTCAGCAGATGAATATTATTATCTTTGTTTTAAAAGTTTGTTTTAAGTCATACAGTTGGAACTTCAAACAAACAGAAAGTAGCTCTCTCCTGACTCCCAGACTAGAACTTTCAGCTCAGTGAATTTCCAACTTTTCAAATCAAGATGCTGTAGAACTCCTCTCTGTGTAAAAATAATGAAAATAAAGACAACTGAGGAGAAATAAGCCCCACAATTCTTAGCAAGCTGACACCATCTGAAAACACTGAATTTCACCATCTGGAAATTCCATAGGGAGAGGCAACCAATTCTTCCTGCTCACATAACCTGAAATGGGCAAATGACTCTCACTGCTACTCTGCATTGGTCTCAGTCCTGCCTGGTTTTATAAAAACTGATGACTAACAGCAAATGAAGCCACCTGTACCCACCAACACAAATGATATTGCTTGGAAAAGCAAGAAGACGGGGCGATGCAGATGAGAGAAATAGACAGAAAGCATTTTATAGCCAATCATTTTCTTATTAGTTACATTAACATCAGACAAAATAATCATTTAATCATTAGGGCAAGGAAAGTGGCCAGAGATAATATGTAACTCATCATAACAGTACCTTGTTAAAAACATAAAGAACATGGCAAACCCAAATCCATTAATTTGGAAAACCAGGAAAAGAATGGGAGCATCCTTAATATGATAAAGTGCACCTGTAAAATCAACAGAAACCAAAGCCACTAACATTCTGCTTACAGTGAAAAATTAACACAGTTCTTCCAAAATCAGGAACAAGGTAAAAATGGCTCTCTTATTTAACTTTAAAGTGGAAGTTGTCATTAATGAAATAAGCAAGAAAAAGAATAAAAGGTATAGATATTAGAAAACTTTAAATTATTTGTAGATGACATGGGCTTTTACATAGAAAATCCTCAAGAATCTACAAAGAGATAAATATAACTACTAGATATAACTTTGCCAGGTTTTTGGCTACAAAGTCCATATGGCAAAAGCAGTTATATTTCTATATACTAGCAGAAAAATTTGAAAAATGAAAAATTCTAAATACCTTTTACAATGTCTTAAGAATTGTAAAAAATTTTAAGAATTAATTAAACAAAAAAAAATGGGAAAGACTTCTATAGTGACAACCATAAAATATTGCTGACACAAAGATCTAAATAAATGAGAGATACAATGCTACTATATTGTACGACTTCATTTTCAATCTATTTTAATCACCAACTTTAATATGGCCATTTTCTCCCAAATGTATTAATTTACTCACATTCAAAACCCTACTAGGTTTTTTAGAATAAAAACTAGGGCTGGAGATGTAGCTCAGCGGTAGAGGATTTCCCTGCCGTGTTGTGGGTCCCTGAGTTCATGCTGGAGGGGATGAACAGGGGTTGAATAAACTGGTTCTAAAAGTGTATATGAAAATAAAAAGAATTGAAAATATCCAAAACAATTTTTTAAAGCACAATTAAAGTACTTATACTACCAATTTCAAGGTTTACTATAAGCTATAATAAATTAAGATGATCTAATATTAGTATACAAAGGGACAAATCAATCAGTAGACAAGAATAGAGTCCAAAACTAGACCCATGTTTCATAGAAAACTGCTTGTTGACAAAGGTGTCAACTGAATGAAGGAAAATATCTTTTCAACAAATGGTGCTAGAAAAACTGCATATCCATTTGGGAAAAAAAATACCCTGTACTTTTGTTTCACATCACACAAAAAATTAAAGATTCATCATAAAAACTAAAACTACAAAGCCTGTGGAAGAAATCATAGGATAGGTCAGAGGATCATAGAATCAATAAAAATTTTTTATAAAGAAGTTAAAATGTTTCTAACCATAAGTGAAAAACTATCACCTGGACTTCATTAAAATTAAAAATTACTGTACATCAAAAGCACATTGAGAAAATGAATAAATAATTAGCAAAGTGAGGAAAATAACTGTAACACATATCTGATAAAGGACTTTTATCCAGAATACAGTGGTCCTCCTTATCCATGAAGGATACTTTCCATGCTCCACACAACCCCTCATGGAGGCCTGAAACAGTGGGTAGTGCAAACCCTGTCCAACATGCACTATATTTTTTCCTATGTTTACATATTTATTACAAAAATTTCATTTATAAATTAGGCACAGTAAGAGATTAATAACTAAAAATAAGGTAGAACAATCATAGCAATATACTGTTATAATCACTATTCTCAAGTTTTGTAAGAATTATTAAGGAAAATAAGGGTTATTGAATGCAGCGCTATAATACCATCAGAGCTGGTCTGATAACCAAGATGGCAGGCAGCATGGGTAAGCCAGGCAAAGGGGTGAACTTCCAAGACAGGAAGGAGTGGGAAAGCACAAGATTTAATCAGACTAGTCAGAACATGACACAATTTAAAACTTACAAATCATTTCTTTAATTTTTTTTTTTTGGTTGTAGATGGACACATACATTTACTTTATTTATTTTATGTGGTGCCTCGCACATGCTGGTACTCTACCACTGAGCCACAACTCCAGCCCCAAATCATTTCTTTCTGGAGTTTTCCATGTAATATTTTGAATGTGAAGTTGACCATGGATAACTGAAACTATGGAAAGGGAAACTACAGATAAGGGGTGACTACTATATATAAAAAGCCATCACAAAATGATAATAAAAAGATAACTCAGTTTTTTAATGGGCAACACTTGAAAATGCACTATGTAGATTTAGTGTGTGCCTGGTCTATCTTGGGTCACATCTGATTTCAAATACTAAAGAAGAATGCTTTTTAGAAAATTTCACTGTTAAAAGCCACATTACTTATTTGACATACCAGACATACAAATGAACAAGAACCACATGAAAAGGTGCTCAACACCATTAGTCATTAGAAAAATGCAAATTAGAACCACATTAAGTTACTACAATATACCCTCCTAAATGGCTAAAACTAACAATATAAATATAAAAGTAACAATATAAATATTAGCAAGGATTTAAAACAAGTGGAACTTCTTTGTCACTAGCCTCCTTTAAGACACCAAAAGCTTCTTTATAAATTACACACACACCTACTCCATGATCAAATAATTCTGCTGCTAGGAATTTGCCCAGGACAAAAGGAAACAGAAAAATATTTTACTTTATAAGGATATTATGAGTAGCTTTATTCATAATAGACAAAAACTGGAAACAATCAAAATGTCCGTCAATAGCAGAATGTCCAAATAGATTGTGACAGAATCATACAATGAGATGCTTTCAGCAATTAGGAAGAAAGAACTAACATACCCATACATGATGAACCAAAAAAGAAATCTCAAAAATACTTTGTAAAGCAAAAGAATTCAGGCATAAGGCACATATAAAATTCAAGAATAGGATAAATTAAACTATAAGTAATAGAAATCAGAACAGTGGTTGGGAGGTGAAGAGACTGACTGCAAAAATGCATTTAAAAAACTTTATAAGTTGATGGAAAGTTTCTAGTTTTTTTGCGGGGGGGGGCTGTTGATCACATAACATGCATATGTTTGTCAAAACCCATCAAACTGTGCAGTTAGAATCTGGACACTGTATACCTTAATAAATAGAAATCTAGCATTTTCAAATATTTTATGGGAAATATAAAACATGTATGTCCAATTTTTAAGGAAGAAAACATAAAAATGGCTATATTAGGTTGTGATCAGAAAGATAATTTTTGCTCAGGATACCTGCTTGGGACTTCCTCTAAATAATAAGATCCCTTGGTATGCAGAAAATATGATCACAGATACAAAATTTCAAAGAGTTCCTTAAGAACATATCTTCTACATGAAGAATTGGCCCCAAAACTGGAAAATATCTTAGTCATCTTGGTTCTATAGAATCTCTCAGGCATTTGACTTATTCCCAGAAGCAGATAAATTGAAATTATTTTCCAGGAAACAGGCCTCATGGTGGATAATGCAATAAATAACATCACAACTGGTGAACTATTTTCAATAGGTTCAAAAGAGCTATAAGTGTTGAGAGCCACAGCCAAAGGGGCCCCAGCAAACTTCCAGCTGCCAGCAAACTCCCAGCTGCCAGCAAACTTCCAGCTGCCGGCTGATGATTGGTTCACAGCAGCCCCAGCAACATCTAGCTGATTGGCTCCTCTGCGGTGATGTTCATTGGGCTGTTTCCCTGCCCTTCAGACTGCCAGCTGATGATTGGCTCACAGCGGCCCCAGCAACATCTAGCTGATTGGCTCCTCCACGGAGCTGCTCATTGGGGGACTTCTTTGGCTCCGCCCACGCAACCCAGCCAATGGGCCTCAAGAGCAGGAGGATTGTGGGAGGTGGAGAGGTTTGTGTGGGTGAGAGGCTTGTGGGAAGCCTGTGGTGGCAGTTGGGCTCTGAGGGTTTTTTCCTGAGGAGCTGTTTTGTTTGGTGTTTGTAGTTCTAAAAATAAAGTTAGTTTCTTTTGACAAGTGGCTCCTGAATTGTGCCCAGCCAGACTGCGGCATATAAGAAGAAACTTTTGCATTTACAAACCAATCTTGTTTTATGTGACATTTTCCTGCACGGGCAAGCATCTTCAGTTTTATCTTGACATATCTGCTGCTATCTTTCTAAAAGTTTCTTTTGCACATTAAAAGAATTGCCATTTCACACAGCAAAAAACACTAAAAATCTCCCTCACAAACCAAAAAAAGTCATATGATCTCTGGAAAATTGGTTATTTTTTTCATTACTGAGAACTGGTAAAATTAAGTCATATATTATATAAGTTGATATGTACCTTACTTGTCATCTTATTAAAAGCCATGGTATATGATCTACACAGATACATACTTTATAACCAAGGTGTTTCTAATTACCTGTTTTCTCAATTTTTTTTGCCTTCCAGGTTATTTTAATCTTCCAATTCTCCAAATGTTTCTAATTATCTGCTTTCTTAATGCCTTATCATTGACAATTTATAGTCTAATCACACCATGATTTACACAAAACACAGAAAACAACAGTTCAAAAACACATTTTCAGGACTCTGCAATTCTGAGCAGTACATTTTCTCCCCAGTGAGAAACAGATACCAATCCTGCCTACCCATGGCCTTCCTTTTTAAAAATCTACCAGCCAAATGGCGTGTCCCATTGGTTCAATGTAATATGTTGAATCTGCTACCATGGCCAATGTCAGAGCTTATGGCCAGGTTGAGTGACATGGAGAAGGAAGCCAACAGGAAACCTGTGGACCTGCCAAGCGTGCAGGCTTGGGCCTAGTCAAGGAAAAACATATGCAGTGTTATACCCATTCACTCTGCTCCTAGATAATAGTAGGTGGGTTCAGAGGAAGTAGTTCAGCCTCACTGGACTGGGACATTGTGTGAAAAACTTACTGTGAACAGGTAGATTTCTTGTGTACCTGGTCCATCTTGGTTGACTCCTAACTTAAAATACTAAAAAACCTGGGATGCTTGTACAATATTTCACTGTTAAGAGCCATGTCACTTATTTGGTCTAAACTTTAACAAAGGAGTTGTGCAACACTAGAATAATTCCTAGGATATAGTATATTTGTTGAGCAAATAAATAATGTAGAGCTCTAGTACATTGCTAATCAACTCTAATACTTATGCATAAAGTTAAGCATAATTTGTTGGTTTTATTTGAACAAGCATATTTACATAAGGTAACCATACTAACTATCATTTATTTATTAACTGATATATAGCTGGTAGAGTGGAGATAATAGCTGAAATATATTTAACTATATTTTGGTACTCCCTACCCAGTAAAATCAAGACCATTTAATACTTGGGGATGAATAAAAGGACAAAGCTCAGTTTTCACTTCCATATGATACTTGTAGTTCCATTTTCATTTTTGATAACCAGGTTTTGTTGAGAGGACACAGAAATTTCCAAAGATTCCCTTGAAATACTCAGAACAGGAGTCAGAAAGATTAATCATGGAAATAAAGTCAGAAAGAGCACAGTATCTGATATAACTCCCAACTCGAGAGAAATAAATAACTTCAGTCACTGAGAAAGCTGAAGTCAAGAAGAGATAATGAGAAAAAAATAAGTTTAGGCTGGGGTATCCTGCCTGTTCTCTTAGGATCAAAACCCAGGATTAGGATAGAAGCAGGAATAAAAACACCCAAATAGCTATAAGAATCCATACACAGAAGGACTTATTCCTCAACATAATAGTCTAAAATATTGCAAACTTCTTAAATAAGACTAGTATTTGGCATGCCATTTTCAACAAGGTGCAGGATTAATAGTGTAGAAATGGCTACAGATGGTGCCTCACACCATAAGATGGACTTCCTGGGCATCCAGGGAGATTGAGGCAAAGCAGCCTGAATTCAGGTGACAGGCCATGATGAACAGGGCCTTTGTGTCTAGAAGCTGTGGCAGAATCCAGTCTTCAGGGAAGATACCAGTTTGATGCCAAAATCAAGGCAGATCTAGCCATATCTCCATGGCTACCACAAGATGCTCAGGGACAAGAGTGACCAGCCATCCCAATATGAGACCCCAGAAGACAGAAGACAGCACAGAGCCCAAGTCCCACCTATCAGCATGATGATCTACAGTTTCTCCCTGCACCCAGTTTATATTAGGAAGGAAATGAGGCAAAGAGACCTCATGAAATAAAGAAAACAGCTTCATAAGAAGTCTGAATTTTAAACTGACTGAATTTATGTCTTTAAAAGACTATTTATAATTTTTTTTAATTTTTAATTTTTTTGGTTCTAGATAGACACAATACCTTTATTTTACATATTTATTTTTATGTGGTGCTGAAGATGGAACCCAGTGTCTCATACATGCTAGGAAAGCACTCTGCCACTCAACTCCAACCCCAGCCCTATTTAAATTGTTTTTTACTAATATTTTTGGTCCCCCTCTCACAACCCACACCTGCACCACTATTAGCAAAAGCAAGATTTTGAAAACTACATTAGATTGCTTACATGAAAGTAAGTTCAAATTCTTTGTAATAATTAATAATGGCTATTATTTTGTACCAGACACTATTCTAAGTTCATCACAGTTACTGCTACATATGATTCTATGCCAGTTTACAAATGAGGAATAAAAGCAAAATCACATGGTAAGTAAATGACAGAATCTGCACCAGAAGGAACCTGGCACCAGAACCAGTATTCTTGACTTGCAGTAAATTTGACTTTGAAAACTAGTGTGCAATATAGATGAGGTTTTTTTTTGTTTTGTTTTGCTTTTATTAGTGCATTATTATTACTAGTGCATAGTTGTACATAATAGTTTGGTTCATTTTGTAAACAATCACACAGGCATGGACTTTTATTTACTCCATTCTAGGTTCCAGCAACCACCCACTCGTTGCCCCCACTTTTCCTCTCCTTTCCTTCCCCTTTCCCCTTCCTCTACTAATCTCTCTTACATTTATTTATGTATGCATTTATTTTAACTGGTGCTTTACAGATATACATAAAGGTGGAATTCACTGTGGCATATTTATATGAGCACATGGCACAACTCTGTTAAATTCATTCCGCATTTGCTTGCCTTCCCCATCCTCAATCTTCTTCTCCTCCACTGATCTTCCCTTCATCCTTATGATATCTGACCCTGGCTTTACTCCCCTTTACTTTCATAGCTGAGATTTAACTAAATTAATATATCCAGCTCTAATTAGAAGTTCTTTTCACTGTACGGTAGGGTTTGGCTTGCTCTTCCTTCTTTTTCTTTTCTTCTGCCTCTGGTATTAGAAAAACCTTTCCTTTTGATAAGGAATCTTATCCTAAAGTCCTGAATGGAAAGATATGAAAGATATATATATATATATATATATATATATATTTCCATAAAGGACTGTCAGTAGATTCCTACTCACCTTAAACAGTAATTGGTTCCAGGGTCTAGCAAAAGGATCCAAGCAAGACCAATCTGAGTCACTTTCAGAGACTGAAACACATTCTGAGGGTCTCTTTGTCTTTGGGGATTGTAGGCATCATGGTTGACATTACTCATTCTTTTCAGTAACCTGGTAGCTGAACTAACTTCTTATGTGAGAGGAATCCATGACTTTAGAGGAAGAGCATGAGTCCCATAGAGAAGCTGAATGTGCCAGATATTCAGTTTTTCAACCTGCCTTGCAGCTATGGTACAAATATAAAACTCCAGCCAAGACAATCAGACATACTTCCAGGTCTGGATTAGAAGTTAATGGACCATAATTTTTCCAGGTTCTTCTATGTTGTCTCAAATGACAGAATCCTTGTTTATTAAGACTGAATAGTTCCCCATTGGAGAAATAAAGACCACACTTTCTTTATCCATTCATCAGCTGATAGACACTTTCATTGCTTCTGTATTTTAGCTATTGAGAATAGCGCTATAATGAACATGGGACTGCAGACATCTCTTTGACATACTAATTTCATTTCCTTTGGATATATCCCAAGTGGTAGAATTGCTGGATCACATGGTAGTTCTACTTTTAGTGTTTTTTTTAAGACCCTTTAATTGCTAGGTGCTGTAGTGGTGCACACCTATAATCCCAGTGGCTCAAGAGGCTGAGATAGGAGGATCACAGATTCAAAGCCAGCCTCAGCAACTTGGCAAGGACCTATGCAACTCAGTGAGATCCCACCTCAAAACAAAAAAATTAAAAGGGATGGGGATGTGACTCAGTGGTTAAGCACCTCTGGGTTCAATCCCTGGTACAAAAAAAAAAAAAAAAAAAACAAAAAAACCACCATTATTTCCACAATGATTGTATTAATATATATCCTCATCATTAATATAAACATAAATCAAGAAGTAATAATGTTTACTTGTTCATTAAAAATAAAATCATTCTTTCAAAGAATCATCAGAGAAAGCTGAGTAAAGAAAAATACATTAATAATCCAAAGAAGTAGAATCGTTTCTGGAGAAGGTGGCACATGACGTCATCTACATCCAGGTTCCAGAAAGAACAGAGAGGGACTGTAGTTCTTTCTACACTCTGGAAAGTGTGTTTGTACCAACAGGACCAGGTGCAGTGGCTACTCCTGGTGAAGGTTGCCATGTCTATGGGAAGATTATGGTGTGGCTTCTGATGAGCAGCCTCCTTGGCTTGTCCTCCAGCCCTCCTGGAGATTCTGAGACCTATCTGAAGCGACTCTTTAAATAACTCTCTTTTACTTAAAATACCCATTTAGTTTCTTCTGCTTCAGTTTTCTATTGCTGCTGATGATAACAAATTAGCACAAATATTATGGTGGCTTAAAAACAATATGAATTTATTCCCTTACACATCTGAAGGTAAGAGTCCTAAAATCAAGGGTGTGAACAGGGCTGTGTTCCTTGTTGGAGGTTCTAGAGGAGGATACATTCCTTGCCTTTTCCATATTTTGGAGGCCTCTTCCTCCATCTTGAAAGCCAGCAACATTGTATCTCTATGACCATTCTTTCTTTGTCACATCTTACCCTGACTCCTTTCTTCGACCTTCCTCTTCCACTTTTAAGGGTCCTTGGGATGACATTGAGTCCACCTGAATAATTCACCATGACCTACCGATTTTATGGTGAACTAATTAGCAACCTTAATTCTAACTGCAATCTTAACTCCACTTCACTATAGAATCTGACATATGCATGGAGCTCAGCAATTAGGATGTGGATATCTTTGGAGGCATTATTTTACCTACCCCAGAACTTAGATGATGAAGATATCCTTATCAGGAATCTTACCAGACACTATGGAAACAGGGCAATCTGGAAGCTACCATCTGGCCTGTGGATGAATGGAATGAATAGCCAGTATCTGTATTTGTGGATGAAATTCCTCTGGTCACTTTAAAGGGAAGAGTTCACTGCAGCAAGGTTGTGGAAGGCCCAGCACCATGTGACTACCTACAAGAAATAAAGAAATACAGAGACAATGATGATGGGACTGTTATTGCTAGTAGCATTTGACATCCTGAAGGAAGGGGAGGATATGCTCAAAGCCCACAATTAATTGCTAAGAATACAAACCACCACTGAAGGTCTTTCTATAGTGCTACCTAAAAATTATTTCTTACTCCTACAAACCTATGATAATCCAAAACCATCCCAAAGATCAACCTTAGAGGTGGCCAATTTACAATGTGAGTTCAATGTAAAGCCTAGGAAAATCTTAGAAAAATCTTCGTTTTATCTAAGATTTAAAAGGCTAGGACCCCAATACTAGCAATAGGATTTATGGGAGGAATCAGATGAATTTTAAGTTCTTCTGCCACTGAGTCTATTGCTAGCAAAAGAAGCCTCCTCTTCCCATCTTGCTTAAAGGTCTTCCTTATAAGACCTCACCTGGCTCTTTTCTGCAGGCCAGAGATTGCTGCAGCAGAAATTACTTTCCCAACTTCATTGGAAACACCAACACTTTGGGGTCACAGAGGATGAATATTAGCATTTAATGATCAAACCCAAGCTGCAGGTATAGCTCTGTGGTAGAGCATTTGCCTAGCATGTGCAAGGCCTTGGGTTCAGTCCCCAAACTGGGGGAAAAAAAAATCCAATGCAAGCTAGACAAATGTAAAATAACATATTAGGCAAATCATCTGAATTTTAATGATCATTTCCAGTGGGTACCTAATCATAAGCTCCCTCAGATTGAAATACTGAAATTCCATTGAGGTCCTATTTGATTTCTATAATTTAAAAAGTTGGGGAAATACAGAATGGAAGATATTTAAGAAGCTTGTCTCCTTATCTAGTTCTCTGATCTGAGTCATTTTATAGTCCTAGAAGGAAAGGACGGGCACCTTGGAGGAAGGAGCATGCTGTACTATGAAAACAGATACTGCACATCCTCCTGCTGGCT
Source organism: Spermophilus citellus (assembly GCF_964194105.1). Classification (NCBI taxonomy): domain Eukaryota; kingdom Metazoa; phylum Chordata; class Mammalia; order Rodentia; family Sciuridae; genus Spermophilus; species Spermophilus citellus. The sequence continues at coordinate 149,081,130 of NC_138187.1, forward strand.
TTCCTTATGAAAACTACACATTGGAGAAAGGAAAAGGAATCTCATTGACAGCAGCTCTACACTGCTCATTCCTGAGGACCCATTCTTTGGTACACAATTTATATTGAGGATTATAATATCAGGTAAGTTCACCTACTCATATGCCTGGTGTAACTCTAAACCTATCAAGTAATTACATCGCCAGGTCATAGTGCAGAGTTGAAATAGTTACACCTGGAATTTGGTAGAATCTCACATTAGCTCCCTGAACTGTTGAGTATAAAGATAGAACTGCACAAGCAAAATCTCTTGGACTCACTGCTAACACAAACACTAGCTCCACTATCAAAGACTTGGAAGATGCAGAGGTGGTGTGACTTTCATCCCCCTTTAGCTGACCTCTTTGATCAGTGTAGCAGGCAGACAGGCCTTACAGATTAGCAGTAGATTATCATAAGTTTGTGAAGCACCTCTCCAACTGTACCTACTGTTCTGGATAAAGCTTCTTTGCTTGAGTAAACTAAACATGGTCCCTACTAGTTGATATATAGCTATTAATCAGGAAAATTCTCTTTTCTCTTCACATCAGCTGGCAGATACCAAAATCCCTGTTTCTCCCCATCAGGGATAGAAATACATCTGCCTCAATTATATAAACTTCCTGTCTCTTCACTAAAATTTAGTCCATGGATTCCTTGATAATACTCTATATGATCTGATCTCATCTGTCATATCTCACTGATCCTTTATATGATAAAAAGAGGAATGTTATTCTAGATTCCAGGGAAATACAATGTGTATAAGAAGGAGAAAAATTCAAGATAATACCAGGATACACAATCTCAGTTTCTGGGGGTGCAATGACTTGGGATAAGTTGAGATGGCACTTCTAAAATGGTGTTAAAGTTATGAACCTTCCACCTCCTCTCATTGAAAAAGAAACCAAAAATTTTGTGGGCCTCTTTGGATTGGGGAGGCTACATTGGTATGTATGTTCTTGTTACTCTGGCCATTTTGGATGACCTGAAAAGCTGCCAACTCGGAGTAGAGCCCTCGCAGCGCTTTCTCTCTGGTCTGAACCATAGCTCAAGCAGCTCTGTTACTCGGCCCTTTATGACTCATCAGTTCAAATAGAGCTTAGTACATCCCATAAAGCAAATAGAGATGTCAAACGGAGCCCGTGCCAAGTCACAGTACAAGAATCACGTGGGGGCCCCCAGGCCTTTGGAGAGAAGCCATGCCCTTTCCAGCAAGTAATGATCTCCTTGTGAGAAACACCTGGCTCCTGGACTTGGACAGAGACTAATGGTCAGATCATGGGACACCAGCTGACCATGGTAAGTAGGATATCTCATCTGCCTTACCAATAATCGAGTACACCCTGTTACCGATCATCATCAAAGAGACAAAGCACAAATATTTTAAAAGCATAAATTTCATAGGGAAGTGGATCACACTTGCAGCTCGCTCACTCTGACCTAGTGCTGCCCCTCCTCCAGCCACACTGAGGATTTCAAGAGGGCGGCCTCTGAATAACTGACTACAAAGTGAAAGATCTTGAACCAGCTTAGCTGAAATGTTTCCTACCCTGAGGGACAACAGAGGAGGAAAACTTCCTTGTGAGTGGAAACAAGACCTTTTTGTCTACTTCACTTGTAAATAGCAATGGTTTGAGGTTAGATCTGTGAGATTCACTGGAATGTGCTAAAGGTTTTGTCAGATGTTTGACTATTTGGAAAGAATGAGATTCAAGGTGAGGTTTGGAGACAGGACACAACCCTATGAATGAACCCAGATTCTCAGATTATCTACAGAATATGTGAATGCTTACCCAAAGATCCCACTAAGGAGGTGGAATAGACCAACTTCTCCCACTGTCTCTCCAGCGTTACTGAGTAAGCCCTTGAGCAAATACCAGTGATGGCAAAAGTGAAAACTACACATGGACTCAACATGATCTCCTACTAACAAAGATCTAGAAGCTGCCCAAACCAGTAACCAGGTTCTGAAGCAAAAAATGAGTCTCAGTACCAAAAGGACCAGGAAGATACGTGTAGTAGTTTAACACCATTGGTTATCTCCCCTCACAAAGGAGGCAGTGATGTACCCATTGGACTCTATTCCAGATCTTCATTCTCTTATACTACCTACTGTGTTTCTACAAATTTGTATTCTAACTAATGTTTTGGTCACTACCTCTATATCCTTCATGACATGGTAACTCACTTTACAGATAAAACAAAAACAAAAACCAAATAGAAGATAGCATAGCATATTGATATACCTGAAACTCACCATCTTGCCATTTATCCCATCCCCAGAAATATCTGATCTTATTCTAAATACTCAATTATGGTTTCAGCAACACTTTGAAAATTTAGAATTCACTCCAAAAGCATTTTTCCCCTAGTGCTGAGGATCAAACCCAGGGCATTGTGCATGCAAGGCAAGCACTCTGCCAACTGAGCTATATCCCCAGCCCTTCAAAAACCTTTCTACATATGTTGAAAAGTGATTAAATATTTGAAATTATTTCTTCTGTGGATAGAATACATGAGCTCAGGGCCTACATAGAGAAATGAAAGTGGCCCTTCTTGAGATTGCACTTAATGATCCTTTGCAAACATTTTTTTTTTTTTTTTAGGGGAGGGTGATACCTGGGCAATGAACCTGGAGGGCCCTCTTAACTACCAAGTAACATCCCCAGCCCTTTTTATTTTTTATTTGAGACAGTCTAGCTAAGTTGCTGAGGCTAGCTTTGAACTTGCAATCCTCCTACCTCAGCCTCCAAAGCTATTGGGATAAGAGGCATGCATCACTGCAAGTCCCAAAGCCATAGGGCTCTTCTGGTTTAGGGATATTAATGGTAATATCCAAGGGTTGACTGCTTCCATCAGTGCATTCTCAAGCCTTACCACTGAGTTGGAAGCTGAAACCGAAATTTTGAAATTTCAGGCTGCTCAAGCGACGGGTCAACAGCACCAACAAAAAAAAACAGCAATTACGCTATGATTAATTCTGACTAAGTAGAACTGCTGCCACAGAGGGAATCCCAGGGGATCACCTCATGTGATCTAACATTGCTCTGGCCAGCAATCTCAGACTTGGAATCAGATGTCAACCTCTGAGATGGTAGGATAACTGCCTGTGGGGAGGAAAAGAGAATATTTTAAGAAGTATAAGGAATCATCACATTATGTAGGTAGAAATAGCCATTTTCAGATAATGCAGAGAAATAAAAATAATAGTTACGATAAGATAATAATGCATAGAAATAATATTTTATTATTTCTATAATATTGTTATATGCAATTAAGCAATATGCATAAAATATAATATTTATAATATTACAGAAATAATAATATTTCTGCTAGAATAGACATTTGCTGTTCTTTTTGGCCACCCCAGATCTGAAATCCCTTACCCTAGAAAATGGTCACCTCCCAATCCAGGTCACTCTCCATTTCTTGCTTGATCTGAGTACTATGAAATTCTGGTGCTCCAAGAAACCTAATTTTCTGAAGTGGAAAATGGCAGATACTTGCTTTTTCTGTCTCCTTTGCTGTCACATGACCCTGACTCTGCCAATCAGACAGGTCTACTATAGACTGTTTTTGGTTTCATTTTGGTCTGCTTTGTGTTTAGGAGAGGAGGCCCATAAATTTTCTTATATTTTTATTTTGGTAAAATACATGAAGTTTGTCATTCTAACCATTTTTTTTAATTTAAAAGAAAGTTTATTGCTAATAAGTTTGGTAAAATGAATTGTTTTGTTACTTTGTTTTGAGATGGGGATCTCACAGTACTGCCCAGGCTGCCTTAAACTCCCGAGCCCAAATGATGACCCTACTTCAGTCTCTGGATTAGCCGGGACTGAAGGCAAGCACTACCACACCTGGATAAATGAGCTCTTCCTTCTTTGGTCTCTCCTTCCTTCCATTATTCCTTCTTTTTCTCTCTTTTTTTAATTGAAGACTGTGAACCTTGATTGGAAGCAAGCGATACAAAGAAGCAGGACCACAGAATCCGTCTATCAAGAGTGCTGGTGATACTAGCATGACAACCGTTTCCAGAGGCATGGGTGGCTACATTCCCAATGGCAGCTCACAGTGCCCAGTGCAGTGGCCTTGGGAACTGCAGCATTTGGGCTCAGAGATTTGGATGTCATTTCTGCCTTGGCTCTACAGCAATTTTAGAAATTATGGGCTGCCCTCTAATCTTTTAATACTTTCCTGTTCTGCTTAATTTAATGAGAGTAAGCTTTTGTTAATTATAATGATGAATCTTCACTGGTGCTGGGCGCCATGTTTGTTGTTACTTGGAGAGGACTCCCCTGTTTAGTAGATGTGCTGCTGAGGTCAACGTGAGGACGTGCCTGTGAACAAAGTCATGACAGAGGATGACAGCTGGAAGTTGTAGAGAAAAAGCCATGGCTCTGGAATCTCTGGACCCAACTGTGCCTCAACTCCAGGTTTTTCAGTAAAGACTCTTTTCAGATTTCACTGGCTAAACTGGTTTCTGAAACATATTTCAAAAGGCACCTTTTATCCAGCTATGGTACAGGATTTTCATACTTGGATAATTCATGGAGCAGAGATGTGATGAAGATGCTGCCATGTTTTATGTGTCTAGAAGACACCTCATTGGTGTCTTCCTCTCTCCAGGAAACATAAACATTATCATTAGCAGATCCTACCATAATAATTATGTCTTCAAGATACATTTTATTTCTTTAAAAATCATACTGGCTCATGGGGCTGGAGTAGAGCACTCGCCTAGCATGTGCGAAGGATCCTGGGTTTGATCTTTGGTACCACATAAAAATAAATAAAATAAAGGTATTGTATCCAACTATAACTAAAAAAAAATAAATGTTTAAAAAAATCATACTGGCTCAAAGACAAGGCAGGTTTAAAGGCATTGATGTTTATTTCCAAATTGACCAACAGAATCATTTCACTGGTCATAAACATTTCATGAATGAAAACTTATTTCTCTATATCATCCACAAAAACTGGATGTCCCATTGAACAGATACTTGCTAATTCTATAACCTTGTAAAAGGCTAGATTATTTTAGTTATTATTTAATTTCTTTGATTATTATTTAAGTTGATCATTTTTATGTTTTTCTTTTCATTTGGAATCCTTCATCAATTTTTTGTTACTCAAAATTTTTGTAATTTGTCTATCAATAAAATATGCTATAGAAATTTCAACCCCTACAACATTTATCCCATATTCAATGCAACAACTAAAGCATATAAGAATAGTTGGGTTTTTATCTCTTTTCTACTGCAAAGCATAGACACTATGTTCAAAGGCTCAAGCAGGCTGGTAGAATCAAAAAAGCAAAAAGACAAAGAAAATAACTAATTAAAAGCACTTTTCACATTTCAAAAGTTTACACTCACTAATGTTTTACTGAGCAGATGGTATTAATGAGCAGCAAAGATGCATGCTCATTAGGATTGGTCTCTTCATTATCCCTTGATATAAATGGCTCAGTGGATGTGAGTGCTTACCTAAAGGATGAAATGCAATAATTAACATGGTACTTGTCTCTCTCTTCCTACAAAAACACTTACTGGAGCCAATAAAGAAAAGTACATAAAACTGGAGAATAAGAAACTATCTTACCCTCTAAAAGAGACAGTTTATCTCACCATCATTTATAATTATGAAACATTAGAAATTCCCAGTAATATGGTAAATGATTAGCTAACTAATGAAATCTAATTAAAGAAATATATTGCTAGTAAAACAATTATTCTCAAAACTGTTAAAACTGAGAAAATGTTCATGTCAATTTTTTTACAAAGTCAATTGTATAGGTACTAAAATATCAATTATTTTAAATATGTATGATTATAAGTATATGCATAAAGTCTAGTAGGAAATACAGTAAAATATTACTTTTCTAACAGATAAAAACACCAGTGTCAACTAGTAAAGATGTCCTAAAATATTAAGGATTAAGGGTTCAATTTATAAAAGCAAAAAACAATTTAAACATAACTATCAATTGAAACAAGGAACTCAATCTAAATCACACTTTTAAGTAAAAAGTCAAATACTTTCGGTCTTACGTTTATAAAGTAGAATAGATATCATCAGGAAAAATGTTAGAAAAGGTTCTTGAAAGGATGATTTTTGATCTCAGGGAAGGAATGAATGACCAATGGGATCCATTCTGGATTCACAAAGAATACCAACTTAAAATTACTTCTTTTTTTTTATAGGGGTGCCAACTAAATTGATAGAGCAGAAGAATTCTGTAGGCATCAAAGAATCTGAATTTCGGGGCTGGGGATGTGGCTCAAGCTGTAGCACGCTCACCTGGCATGTGTGTGGGGCTGGGTTCGATCCTCAGCACCACATACAAACAAAGATGTTGTGTTCACCGAAAACTAAAACATAAATATTAAAAAAAGAATCTGAATTTCAATCTTTCTAGATAATTTTATTGAAAACATGGTGAAATGTGGGCTGATAATCATAGTTAGGTTTTTCATAACTGATGGAATAGCCTTGCCTCGGATGTAAATAAATTCATCGATGTCAACTTTCAGGGGCTCGATGCAGTATTCTGACTTCATCATATTATGGAGGCTTGAAGGATAACTGATGTCCTAATAAAATGATATACTAATAGCAGGAATAGATAATAAGAAGCTAGGTGAAATAGCAAATTTATGAGATAATAAAGTAGCAATCCAAAATGAGTTTCATACCGCCAAACCACAATTAATTTTATATGAATGTTATGTGGATAACCAGTCAAGAGGGAACAACAAATTAAAACACTGAGATAATGTTATATAGCTCTTTAAGACGGATAAAATTTAAAAAACTTAAAATAACTAGTGCTAGAGGAAAAAATGGAGAACTGGACTCTATACATTACACTGAGAATACAATTTCATACAATAATTTTGGAAAATCATTTGGCAGTATGTAGTAAGCCAGGCATGTATTTAACCCACAACCCAGAAATTCCACCCTGAGTATATAATCAACAACTATGAGGGCTTACATTTTCCAAAAGACTTTTTTTTTTTTTTTTTTTTTTAGAGAGAGTGAGACAGGGGAGAGAGAGAGAGAGAGAGAATTTTTAATATTTATTTTTTAGTTCTCGGTGGACACAACATCTTTGTTTTGTATGTGGTGCTGAGGATCGAACCCGGGTCGCACGCCAGGCGAGCGCGCTACCACTTGAGCCACATCCCCAGCCCCTTTCCAAAAGACTTGTACTAGAATGTTCAAGGCAGCTTTATTCAAAAAAGCCTATGAAAATAAATGGTGGTATAATTCAGACTTTGGAACACTCCAGAGCAATTTAAAAAGAGTAAGCTTCTGCCTCAGCAATATAAAAGGATCACACAAATGCAAATGTGAGGACTGCAATTGCACTATTACATACATACGAAGTTCAAAACAGGTCAAAGTGATCTATTTTGATAGAGGTGAGAACAGTGTTTACAGGATGTGATCATCTTCTGGGGTGCTGAAAAAATTCTTCGTGTTGCCTGGGTGGTGTTTAGACGGATGCCAATATATGTAAAAACGCATTGAGCTCTACGTTTCTTCAGATCAGAGGTTGTCACTGTATGTAAATTATTCCTCTTCAAGATGTCATATAAAAATCTTAGTGAACATTAGTTGTCTACACTTGCGATGTGAGTTAATGGCAGGATTAAAAGTTGATGAGTTCTTAGTATTCACAGACGGGTGGTGTGAATAATAAACAGCCCTGCCAGGCCTTCCCTGCAGTATTCAGACCACACCCCGGGCACTGCAGACATTTCCCTCTGCAGAGCTTTAACATCAGAAGTTGAGATGCTGCCAGATAAAAATAACCATATGCTGAACATCTGAGGAAGGTCTAAAAGAACCAACTCTTTTCAGCCTGGGAGAAGAAAGGGAAAAAGAGAGAGAGAGAGAGAGAGAGAGAGAGAGAGAGAGAGAGAGAGAGAGAGAGAGGGGAACTCAAAAAGGAACAAGATTTATCCTATATATACTCTGAAGGCTGAAGTCGATATATAGATGAAAGCTTCAATTTGGTTGAATTTATTCTAACATAAGGAAGAATTGTCTAAATAACAGAGCTTCCAACAAATGGCCCCAAGAGGTTGAGTGGATCAGAAAATAACCAGACTTTGTACACAGAGAAGGTACCTGTCTCAGCTGATGGGCTAAATAAGATGGCTTTTAAGACCCTGTTCATTCTGGATTACTTTATCTCCCCCAGCAATATCAGTTTATATATCAGGAGAACTTGGCAGGAATAAAAAAAGTCTATGAGCAACTTATTTTGTGCAGAAAAATTCTACCTTTCAACTCTCAGAAGAGACTTCCCCACATCAGTAAGCTCAATCATCACAGTGCATTCTCCAAGGGGCACGAGACACATTTCAGGAGACAAAGAAATAGAAGGGGAGTCTCTTGACAAAAATTTATCTGATTACCCATAACTTAAACTATAACCATCATATATATATATATATATATAGTTGTAGGTAGACACAATACCTTTATTTTATTTTTATGTGGTGCTGAGGATGGAACCCAGTGCCTCACGTGTGCCAGGTGAGAATTCTACCACTGAGCCACAGCCCCAGCCCCTAAACTATAACAATCTTTAAATAAATTATTTTCTCTCATTTTATTAGTTTCTCTAAGTATATCCCATAATGTGAATTATAACAGTAAAAGGGGGGAAATCAGTTGTACTGCTCTTATTATATTTGAGTAAAATGTATGCCAGTGTCATTAGAGCATTTTAGATATCAGTAGCAACATATGAATGAATCTGTTTTTCCATACCCCTGTTAGCACTAGATCTGGACATGGTAGCTAATTAATAATAGGCTCAGAGTTATTTCAACTAATATTTCCTTAATTATTAATGAGGCTAAACACTTAAAAGAACTGAAAGACTAGAGGAAAAAGCACTGAGCAATCCCATACTATTCAGTCTGCATCTGTTGAAGCCGGATTGTTCACTGCCCTGGGAGATTTCTTCCCTTCTCACAAGCCAAATGGTTCCAGGGATGGGACTCAGGCAGTCAATACCATCTTCCTTTGGCTTTAGGTCACGTTTCACTGTGGTCCTACTGTTTTCGCATTATCCTGCTATAATTTGTCTCAGGAACTATTTGGCTCTCCAATTATGGTCACCGCAAATTTTATGCATAGATCCACAGTGGACAGCTCTCCTATAAAGAGCTCATAGAACCCTGGTGTGTCAGTGTATACCAGTGAGACCACCGCTGCCAACCAAATGGTGAATCGGCTCACCTCCACGTGATGGTATTTGGGATGGTATTTATTTTTCTTTTGGAAACCTGTACTTTTAAGTTTTTCAGTGGTAAACCTGGAGTACTCCTGGGAATTTAAAAACTCTTACTGGAAACAGTGACAGGTAGGAGGAATATGAATAGAGAGAAGGTAAAAAGATTCTATTTCTGAACTAAATTCCCTGTTCTTAAAAAAAAAGGAAAGACTCCAGAATAGACTCCAAAGACAGAAATTAAAATGAAGTAAAAAAATGCAAACATGGAAATACACAAAAACTTGGTTGGGGGCCAGGGTGGGGGGTGGGGGGTCACCGTAAAGGCATTTGCTTCTCTAAGCCTGGAGAGGAAAACAACGGAAGAACATCTACAGGGACCCACTTCAAACTCCATGAATTCTGGATTTTATGCAAACCTTTTTTTTCTTTTTACTGTTACCAGGAATACTGTGTCAAAGAAGGCAGGTAGAGAACCCACAAGTACTTTGACCTCCTTGTATGCTTCTTAATGGTCCTTCTATGTTTACATTTTCATATACAATTGAAGTTACAAATGGAAAAAAAAAAAGTGTCCCAAGAATGGTCAGTGAGTTACCTTCCCAATTCTAAGAAATAACACAAGCAAGATCCAGGACCAATGTTGCTTCCTGCCCTATCAGTCCATTGAACTTATATCTTTCTGTGAAACACTTAATGTACAGACCTTTCCCCATTTCCTTAATCCTTCCTCACCCACTTGCTGTGGACAGGGACAATTCCAAGGAGCCTTTGTTCAACGATTGCAGAAATATCACTTTTTACTAATGCACACAGGGACATAATATGAGGGTGTACCTCCTTTAAAAACTAGAGCTAAAATTACTTTTCAACAGTAATTACTGAAGTAAAAATGACATCCCAATTTAAAGTTCAAAATGCACATTTAAAATATCCTGAGTGCTTTTTATGAAACCATTTAACCTTAGATGTAGCACAAATTATTTTTTTCAAGGAAAACAGTACATGGTCAGGGAGGGGAAACCAGATCCCTCTAAGAAAATTATACTTAGAGGTTAAAACCTTGGAAACTTAAATAAAAGCTTTAAAAAAGTGTAATTAATAAAATTGCACAGAGATAATCTTTAAAAATAATTGAGTTGAGTTTTCAAAGTCTAATAATGTTGTAAAGCTTATCAGATAATGGCCCTGGAATATGACCCTGAGCACCATTTTGTTCCACACATACTGGGTCCCAGTACCCGAGACATAAAAGATGAAAGGAAGAAACACACTGACCTATCTGGAAGAGGTTTCAACAGAGAAAGACAGGCTATAAAGTCAGGGGTCCCCCAAAGAAGAGACTGTGTAGGAAGAGACCCGAGTCTTAGCTGAGCAGAACAGAGCTGGGGAGTGTGTGCCCTGTGGCAAAGACAAAGTCAGCCCAGCAAGGTACAAGGGCAAAATCTAGAGGCTGCTAATTGCCTGATGTTCAGGTGGCCTCTGGGAAAATGACCCAGCCTTCAGCTAAAAGGGTAAGTCTGGGCCCACACCCATATGGACTTTGCCTCTCCAGAAATCTCAGAAGCAGAAGGACAGACATATGTCAGATGAACCAGTCCAGACCAGCCCCAGAGGGTGGTAAGAGGAAGAGTCAGGTGTGCAGAGGTGTAGGGTGACCCAGTGCACCCTGGCTTCCTGCAGCCAAGACACAGGGGCAAAATCAGGGGCTTCTTAATCATTAAATTACTCCAAACAAAAGAAAAAGGATTGCATATAATTTGGATCCTGGAATTTCCTCTTGGTAATAAAGGAGCTTTTGCAGTAAAATCTACTGACAAACATGAGCTCTTCTCCCTTCTGCTTCATGAACTGCATGAGGGTACAGTGCACTGTGCCTCGAAGGGGCCCTGGCTAAAAGGAGAGCAGATGCTGATCTGTTGAATGAAGGAGGGAGTCTGTGAAAGGGTTGGACTTCAAATCCAAGATGGTCTTTCTGGAAGCAAGTCCCCTTGGATGTCTCTCAAGGGTGGTGATTGCCCTGAAGAAGCAATTTTGGAAACTTGCCAAGAAACCTGTGCAGGTAACCTTCCACCCTGACAAGTCTGTTCCGACTACACCTGATACATTCCAGTCCCCTAACAAGGCAAGCCTGACATTATTCATCGCATTTTCAAGTTTTTCAAACCTGTTCCTAAGTATGGCCTTTTAAACAAAGTTACGAAGAAGTCTTTCATACTACATATTTCCTTTGATTCTGGCCACATTAGCAAGCTGCCAAGAAACATGCCCCGTGGCGACATTTAGGACAGCACTATCCTGAATTGTTCCTGTTTGTTGCACCATCAGTGGGGAATCAAGCCTTGCACCAGCTCAGGACAAGAATTAGGATGGAAAATTCACTTTCTAGACCTAGGACGGCCATACTGGGACCCAGCCAAAGGAAGATCAGAAAAACACACATCAGCTCTTGTAAACATTCCTCTGCAGAAAATGGTTCCCCAGGGCTGGGGATGTGGCTCAAGCGGTAGCGCGCTCGCCTGGCATGCGTGCGGCCCGGGTTCAATCCTCAGCACCACATACAAACAAAGATGTTGTGTCCACCAAAAACTAAAAAATAAATATTAAAATTCTCTCTCTTTCTCCCTCTCTCTCACTCTCTCTTAAAAAAAAAAAAAACTTAAAAAAAAAAAGAAAAAGAAAATGGTTCCCCAGCTTCTTTTCACTCTTAGAATGGAATCCAAACTCCATGTCACGACTATCATCCTTGAATGATCTGGTCCCCCAGCTTCCAATCCCCTCTACCAAACTCTTCCTTTTCCTCTTTCTCTCCATCCATACAAGCAAGGACTAAAATATACTGTTATCCAGAAGATGCACCTAATGATATTTCTCTTAATTTACAAATTTTTTAAAAGTCTGCCTTGTTCCAAAAATAGTTAACACAGATTTTAATCACTATTCAATCAACATAATCAATAGATATAAACACGAAGTTATTTTGATAAGCCTAGGTTAAGAGTTACTCTTCCAGTCCTGGTTTAAGATTACTCCGTGGTGTGCAGCACTACCCCTTATTAATCTGCACCTGTCATTCTTCACTTCTGATGCTTACAGAGGGAGGGACTTCTCAGAGATATGACCTAGAGAATAGAAATAAACATTTCCTCAAATATCACTGTGCAAAACATCTGTCCTTGAAAATTAAGCTCCCTCCACAGCAACATGTCATGCTATTTTAACCCAGTCCTGCTTTTTCTCTGCTAAGAGGATTCTGGTCTGTAGGATAGGATTCCTTTGTTTTGTTTTGAACTTCAGCATTTGCAGTCAGTGCCCTGTTCATAATGGGGTCTTTAGAGAGGCTCACTGCCCATCTTATTAACTGTTATTTACTCTTAATTACACACACTCACAAAGAGAGACCAAAAAAAAAAAATCTGTTTCAGCATTCAAGGTAAAAGCGTGGAAACACAAACTCCAGGAACTTATGTATCAATGCTCTTCATGTGACCTCAGCATAGACACAGTGAGCTTTAAATTCACCATGGTGGAAATCAAGCTTTAAAATTTGTGATTGTTGTTGGGTGCAATGGCACATCCCTGTAATCCCAGCAGCTCAGGAGGCTGAGGCAGGAGGTACCACAAATTGAAAGCTAGCCTCGGCAACTTAGTGAGGCCCTAAGCAAGTTAGCAAGACCCTGACTCAAATTAAAAAATGAAAAAGGCGGGGGATGTAGCTGTGAAAATGTCCCAGGGTTCAATCCCTGGTAACAACAACTACAAAATTGTGATTGTTAACGGAAATGACATCAGCATATCAAAAAAGTAACAGCACTCCTGTGTTTTCAGTAGCACTATTTACAATAGTTGAGATATGAAATCAGCTGAGATGCCCATCAACAGATGATTGCAAACAGAAAATATGAGATAATATTTTATTTACTTATTGATTTTAATTAGGTATATATGACAGCAAAATGCATTTTGATTCATTTGATTCATGCACAATTGAAACACAACTTTTCATTTCTCTGGTTGAACATGATGAAATGATATTTTTAAGGTTGTAGATATGCCAGTTATCCTAATCTGATCATCATAAATTGTACACATGTTTTGAAATATTATACTATACCTATAAATATGTAAAATTCTGCCAATTAAAATAAAAATCTATTTTTAAAAAGGAAAGAAGAAAATAAACTATTATCCAATAACTCCAAAAAAATGTAGTACACAATGGAGTATTATTCTACCATTAGGAAGAATGAAATCCTGTCATATGTAGCAATATGGATGGAACTAGAAGACATTATATTGAGTGAAATAATAGAATAACAGAAAGACAAATGCCACATGTTCTCTCATATGTGAAGGTTTAAAAAACAAAGTCCATCTGAATGAAGAATGGTAATTACTAGAAGCACAGAAGGGTTGGAAGTAAAGGGCTGCTAAAGGAAGATTGGATAACAGGTACCAAAACACAGCGAGATGGAAGAAATAAGTCTCCGTGTTCCACAGAGAAATGAAGTGAGTATAGTTTACAATAACCAGTTCTATAATTTATGAAGATGTAGAAGACAAGAGCTTGAAGGCTCCAAACATGAAGTAATGATAAGAAGAAGGAAATGCTAGTTATTCTGATTTGAGCAGTACATGTGTTGCAATATCACACTGTACCCCATCAACTCATGCAGTCATTATATGTTCAGCCAATAGGCAAGAGTGGTTGTTGACCAGAGACCTAATGACCTAGGAATGCCCAGCCTCCTCCTGGTGGTAGGGAGAGGGGCTTCACCATTTGGGAGAAGCATATCAGTGAGCATCTATCTTCACCATCTTTCAGACTTGCAAAGTGCAACATATGACACCTCTGTTTGCCAGATGGTTAGGAGCAAGGGAGATGATGGTTTGATGGTGATGGCAGGCTCTCCAAAGTTCAGATGAGTAAGCTTTCTCTCTGGGCTCAGAAGCATACCATGGCTCTTTGAGGGATGGGCTTTTTTAGGTCTCTAGGTCATTTCCTCTAAAACTACCACTGTGTAGAAGTACAGTCATGCATTACTTAACCACAACAGTAAGTTCTGAGAATTGTGTCATTAGACAATTTCACAACTGTGCAGACACCATAACATGCACTTCCACAAACATAAATAGTATAGCTTACAACACACCTATATATTATGCATTATTGTGTATGGGATCTGTCATTGACCAAAACATCATTAGGAGGTACGTGACCTTAGGAGGTAAAATGACAGTTGTCTATTGGACCCTTCACCTTTGCTTTAAACCTGGTGGTTCACCCACTACCCTCCACACTGCTGGAAAACAACTAAAGAAAGCTTCTGCTCACCCATCACTTCTGATCTGCCGATTTTGATCCCTTATGATTATTCTCCCCCTCACATTCTGTCCCAGGCCTCCATGCCTTTGGCTTAACTTTCCATTGCTTTTCCTGATGGCCCCAAGATCTCACCACTGAGTTTAGTCTCCCTCTCATGACCTTTGGTCTTCTCTAGGGCATGGTTCAATGATCCCTCACTCTGTCTCCCCCTCCTCATCATTTGACCAATTTATTCCCTTGTGGTCTCCAGGCCACAGTGAGTGCCCTAAGAAGAAATCAGAGTTTAAGACTTTGACAAAAGATGTAACTTGCCAACTCCATCAACCTAAAAGCCAAATGACCAGTCCTTCCTCTTTCCCATTTTCCTATACCATGTCTATACCTGAGAGATATATATATATATATATATATATATATATATATATATATATATATATATATATATATATATATATATATATCAGGGATTGAACTGAGGGGTGCTTAACCACTGAGCCACATCCTCACGCCATTTTGTTTGTTTGTTTTGAGACAGGGTCTCTCTAAGTTGCTCAGGGCCTCTCTAGGTTTCTAAGACTTGAGTTTGAACTTGCAATCCTCCTGCCCTGCCTCAACTTTCTTTCTTTCTTTTTTTTTTTTGGTACCAGGAATTGAACTCACGGGTGCTTAACTACTGAGCCACATCCTCAGTTCCCCATCTTTTTTCTGTCTCTGTCTCTGTCTCTGTCTCTGTCTCTCTCTTTTACTTTAGAGACAGGGTCTTGCTGTGTTGCCTAGGGCCTCACTAAGTTGCTGAGGCTGTCTTTGTAACTTGTGATCCTCCTGCCTCAGCCTCCCAAACTGCTGAGATTACAGGCATGCCCAGCCTGCCTCCACATCAAAATTGTCTTTCCTCTAAAACCAGATCTCTTCTAGATGATTTCTCTCAATCTCACTTTAGAATGAAAGAAATGAACTAGTTCAAGTTCAATGTCCTCATTTTTACTTCTTTTTAACTGAAAGACTTCATACAAGCTGATTCGTTGGCCTGGAATGTCCTAATCTTCCTTCAAAGCTGGCTTACTCCAACTTGCACCTCAGCTCTCCCCCTCAGTATCTCCATTCACCCTCCCAGATGCTGATTAGGTCAAATTTCCATTCTCTTTATAGCACTTGTTATCATTAAAACGTAAATATTTACTTAAGAGATTATGTATAGGGTGCAGTAAACATGCGTCATCCAGGGCAGTAGCTACTAGCCTTGAGAACTTAACATGCAGCTAATCCAAACTGAGATGGAAGTACAAAATACACACAGAAGTCAGAAAACAGCGCAATAAAAAGAATGCGCAATACATCAATAATTTTGGTGCTGATTACATGTTAACATAATATTTTAGCTAAATTGAATTAAACGAAATATATTGTTAATTTCATCTGCCTCTTTTTTAGATCTTGTAAGTGTAGCTACTGGAAAATGTTGAATTACAACATGGGTTCATGTTATATTTCTACTGCACAGCATTACTGTAGACCTTAAGCTCTAAGAGGTCAAGACCAGGTCATTTTATTCACAGCTATTATTCCTAACTCCAATAACATAGTGTCTGTCACACAGTAACTGGATTAATCAATATACTTTTAAAGAATAAGTTTTTCTGGGTGATTGAGATTTAAATCTAAGATTTTCTTTTTAGAAATAGAAGAAGCAAAGATAAACGACTGTAGCTATGGGGTGTAGTAACTCACCTCTCCACCTCACCTTCCTCCCTGCCGTAGATGTGATTGTGAGATAAAGTCTGAATTGTGGAGCTGACACAGTTTGTCACTGGCTTAAATTGGTAGCATGTCCATATGAAAGTACTTAACAACTAGATTTATCTTTCAAATTACAGGTAGACTACTGAAGCAGAAACTAATAAAGGAAAGAATCTACACCCCAGAAAGGATTTAAAGGCTATTTATTTGATCTAAGCCACATTCACAATATGATCTCATGGGTAATATCTCCTTTGCTTATCTTCATCTTTAGTATCAGTAAATTCTTCTTGACTTAATCTGAATTCATCACAGGGCAAAAGATTGAATACAAAGGTGGAAAAGACCAGAATGTCTGAAAAGTCTGATGGTCGAGTGGCTGAGGCCTCTCACTCCCCTTCCTCAGAGGACCTGTCTGTGAAGTGACTCAGTGAGTCAGCTATCTATATCGCATGACATGGAGCTCCTACATTGGGGGGGGGGGGGGTGGAAGGGGGAGAAATGGCCATGCAGTCCTGTGATCCCTGAACACTAATCCAGCAAGAGAAGCACTGGTTAGTCACGGAGAAGAGCACAGAATTAGAAGCTGTGCAGCCAGATGTATCAGGTGACAATTGGAAGAGAGCTGGGATGCTGCAGAGATGATCCAACGCCAAGGCACAACACAAAACACCCATTTTATGAGTCATCGAGTTGTCACTACCTGACAATGGCACCACCTTCCCCAATGACTATAGGAATGAAAAATGCCGCTTCCATACAGGGGACACAGCCCGAGATGCTGCAACTCTCTCCTTCCGTTGTATTTTAAAATCCAGATAGCTGAGACACAACCAGATGGTTTATCCCCAGAAGTGTCACAGCCTCAAGCTTTCTCAAGAACACAGAAATAGTACTGGACTAGAAATGAGAAGCCAGAATTCCTCTCTCTTCTGTCAGGTATTAATTTCAGAATCATTCACACCACATGTGTTAGGCCTGTGTTGTCCCAAGTGTTGTCTTGGGACTCTTGCTTACAGCAAATTATTGAAGCAACAACAACCTATGACTCAGTGCTCAGCTTCCCTGGAGCCACCACTCTGTCTCCTCCAGGGAATTAGAAAGTCCCAAAACCCAAAAGGACCTTTTTGTCTCCAGATGAGACCTTGCCAACGCTATATTTACCTCACCTACCTACTCAATAAGGACAGGCATATTTGTAGAGTAAAATTAGGAGGAGGAAAATAACTTGATTAAATTTAAAAGAAAAAAGGGGCATGTGGAAAAGACACAGGAGACAATGGCCCTGAACTGGAACAGTTTGAGTGACAAAACAATAATAACATTGGATCAGATTGCATACGATAAATTAAATATCTTTAAGTCTACACTAAAATTTTAAAAATGAATCAATTAAGGAAAAGAGAAAGCCATTCCTTACAGAAAAATCCCAATTAATGAAAGTGGAAGAGACTGGGAAATAGAAAATCCACCACAACACCACAATAATAATTATACCTGGCCAAATCCACAGAAGGATGCTACAATTAAAGGGCAAAAGTTGGAGGACAAACAAGATGTTTGCAAGGTTTTAAAATATGTTCCCTAAGATATTTATAAATTGCAAAGTGGAAAATAGTAGCTTTAGAGAATAGAAACCCAGCATATACTGCCTTAACTAAGATGTTACAGTTAATATCACCACTAACAAAACGTATTGACATCATTAATCCCGTATTAGAGGAACTAAGAAGGACATTTCTATTACTTTTTATATATTCTTGCCAAAAATATATGATGTCAACCTACTCATGTGAAAAAAAAAAATTAGAGCAAATAGGAACATTCTACAAAATATTAACAAGTACTCTTCAAAGTCATAAGAGACAAGGTCATAAGAGACAAGGAAAGACAGAAACTTCCACAGATCAGAGGGGTCTAAGGAGACCCCATGACTAAGTTAGTTATGGGCTTCAGAACTGAATTGTAGAACAGAAACTAAACAACAGTGAAAAAACATCAGAATCCAAATAGAAACAATTGTTTGATTAGTAATACCACACCCATGTTAATTTTAAATTTTGACATTTGTACTATATAATGTCTTGTTATAATATCTTGTACAAGATATTAACAACTGCAGAAATTAAGTAGAGTATACAGGAACTTTATGTAATTGTAAGTTTTATATAAATAAAACCTGATTTCAAGTTAAAATAGAAATTAATTAAAAGGAAGGTCAAATTATAAACCCAAATATGACAGGAGATACTAGAAATGTAAAAGACCAACATATATATAACTAAATGAAATTTCAAAACTTCAAATACATAAACCTTAGAAACAAAATAATATGAAGACAGAAAAAAATATATATATACAGCAAAAAAAAAATCTTAGGTGCTATTTAATATCTTTAGATAGAGAAAGATTATTTCTATAAATTAATGTAAGTTGTTCAAATACTAAAAATAAAACCCACTAAATGGAAAATGGATACTGATAACCAGGAAAAATCAAATAAAAAAACAGAACCCCAAACATGGAACTAATAATCATTCTTAATTATGATGAATGAAAAGCAATTAAGGGGCTGGAGTTGTAGCTCAGTGGTAGAATGCTTGCCTAGCATGTCTGAGGCACTGGGTTCCATTCTCAGCACCACATATAAATAAAGATCCATCAACAAATAAAAAAAAAATTTAAAACAATAGAATAGTATCACTTTCACCTAACAATTTTTAAAATAGCAATAATACTAGAACAAAGCAACGATGAGTACCCAGAAGAAAAACTGGTCTTCATAAATTTCAGTATCAATACTGCCTTTTTGATTTGCCCATATCAATACTGCCTTTTTGATTTGCCCTGGGTTAGAAAGGATGATTCTGAGGTACTTCCCAGCTCTGCAGTTCTAGGTTCCCATAAGATTTATTTTGAAATTGCAATAACTTTTGGAGTTTTTCATCTTTTTGTTCTGAAAAATCTCAGGTGAAAGGAACCAGTTTCCAATATAGGAAATCTCAGGTGAAAGGAACCAGTTTCCAATATAGGAAAAAGATGAGGTGCTTGAAAAACAATATGGGCAACGAATAGTTTCCCCTTTTCCACTCTAGCTCCCATCCGGGGACCTTTAAAATGAACCTAAAAAAAAAATCCAATGATATTTCAGGCAAACTAAATGGCATGTTCAGAGGCATAATGGATTTACATTCTGGCACAAACTCCTAATCTCCTTAGGAACTAGTAACAAACAGTTTGCAGACAGACACAAGTCCTTATACCATGTTTGAGTAGCAGTGTTAGAGGCCACCATAGATTTTTGAGACCTTATGAGAGTCTTGAGCCAAGAGATTTGATATGCCTTACATTTTAACAGAATCTCTATTATTTCTGCACCACAAAACACAAATGATAGGCCAAAGTTGGGCACAGTGGAGACGTTGTAAAGTGGTGAGATTCTAGTCATATTTTGTAACCAGAGTCAGTAGAGAACTTCCTGAGAGGTCAAATGAGTAGGAGAAGAGTCAGGGATAACAGCAAAGTTTTGGTCATCACAACTGGAAAGATGGATAGAGTACCATTTATTGAAATGGAAAGACTTAAGGCAGATTTGGGGAGAAAGATTAGGAGGTTAGTTTTGAATATGCTAAGTCTGAAAGGCCAAGTAGAGACCTAAGAAGAGACATCAAGTAGACAACTGACTTAAGGGACGTCATCTAACATCTGTCCTACCCTCCAGCCTCATTAGATTAGACATGTACACCTGCCGAGTTATTTCTTGCAGTAATTTATGCTGTGGAAAAAAAAAAATTGTTGGATGGAAATTACTCAGGGTCACTTCACACTGGTTATTCCTTTTAATCCTCATAATTTGGCCAAAGGTTAAATATTTTTATCCTCTGTTATAAGGTAAAGAAACCAAGGCTTAGGGAAGCCAAATATCTTGCTCAAGGTCACACAGCCAGGAAGTAGTAGAATGACAATTTAAAAACAACTCCATTTGCCTCCAAGACCCTGTTCTGGAGAAAACCTTGATTTGATTTTCAAATGGGGACTTGGCCACAGAGACTATGGTCCACATGGGCAGCATGGCTGGGTTAGAAAAGATGATTCTGAGGTACTTCCCAACTCTGCAGTTCTAGGTTCCCATAAGATTTATTTCAGGGCTGGGGATGTGGCTCAAGCGGTAGCGCACTCGCCTGGCATGCGTGCGGCCCAGGTTCGATCCTCAGCACCACATACAAACAAAGATGTTGTGTCTGCCGAAAATTAAAAAATAAATATTAAAAAATTCTCTCTCTCTCTCTCTCTCTCTCTAAAAAAAAGATTTATTTCAAAATTGCAATGACTTTTGGAATTTTTCATCTTTTTCTTCTAAAAAAATCTCAGTTGGAAGAAACCAGTTTCCGATACAGGAAAGGGATTAGGTGCTTCAAAAACAATATGGGCAATGAATAGTTTCCCCTTTTCTACTCCAGCTTCTATCCAAGGACCTTTAAAATGAACAGTAAAAAAAAATCCAATGATATTATTATCACTACTTTCACTAAACACATAAATACCTTAATCTTTTATAATAAGAAGACTCAAAAAAATTAAGATAGCACATACATGAATAAAAATCACTGTTCCCTTATTCTCTTCTTTGCTCCCACCACCCTTTCACCAAGTATCCCTTAATGACAGTTTCACTGTTCTTCCCAGCAAATATGGCTTTCAACTGCAGGAAAGTATCAGAAGGTCCCTGCTGAGTTACCAGCTGGAGAAGTGTCACAGGCCACTGAACTCCAAAATGAGCTGTCTCTGTAACAAAAGGTCCCTTTCTCTTGCAACAACTTCAAGAGATCGCACACTGAGGCCCCTATTGCTCCTTTTGTATTCCAGTTTGATTAAACTGGGAATTGTTCTGTGCTCAAGGCTGTTGAGAACACCAGGTGGTGGATCCTAGAGATAAAGGGTTATGTAGATCTTTATTAGAAACAGGCATTCCTATTGTATGGCTTATAATATTTGAACAGGCATGCTAGGAGCAACCCAGACGCCTAGTGGTTATGCACAGGAGAGAGACAATCAATAAATCCTATTCCCAACTCTTCATGGCCAGCAGTTGCTGCTGGTGTTTTAACATTGTCTAGCCACTATCTAAAAATGAAAAAAAAAAAAAAAATTAAAAGCACTTACAATAAAACTAGTGGGCCAAAACAAGGAAGGAAAGAAATTGAACAGGACCAGTTCAGTATTGTTTCCCAAATCCCTCATGCAGCACACCATTCACTTAAAATACTTAATTACAAATATAACAATAATAGCTAATGTTTATTAAGTATTTTTGTGATTTTTTTCCTGCATAACCAGTTACCGTAAGCTCATTTATTATTTCACAGTTCTGTCATTCAGAAGTTCTGGAAGGCTCGACTGCATTCTCTGCTTAAGGCCTCACAAGGTGAGTTCAAGACATCAGCCAGCTGGGCACTTGCGGGAAGTCCTGGAAAGAACCGGCTTCTAAGCTCATTCCCGTTGTTGGTCAAATTTAGTTCTTTGCATCTGTGGGCTTTCCTTGTTTTGGCCCCATTCAGTATGTGGGCCTCTGCATCTATTTTCTTGCCGGCTGACCACAGGAGCCTCTCTCAGCTCTTTGAGGCTGCCCACATTCTTTCTCTCTGGGCCCCCTCCATCATCAAAGCTACCAACAGCACTTCAAGTCCTTCTCCAGCTTGGAACCTCTGACTTCCTCTTCAACCACCAACTGAATAAAGCTCTGCTTCTACTGGGATTTATGTGATTGGATTGGGCCCACCCAGATAATCTCCCTGCTTTAAGATCAACTGTACCTACACAGCATGATTGTGGGAGTGATCTTTCATTCTATTCACAGGTTCTGGGATTAGGGAAAAACATCTTTGGGGCCATTTTAAAAATCCTGTCCACAGTGGCAGAAATAGTTCCAAGTGTTTTACATTTAGTAGCTCATCAATCTTTACAACAACCTCATGAACTTACCTGTAAGGCAGGTTGTTACCTTCCCCATTTTATAGATGAAGCACAGAGTTATTGAGTTATTTGCCCAGGTCTCCCAGGTAGTAAGGGCAGGGCCTGAATCTCAATTCAGAGAGCCTGGTTTCAGAGCTTTATCTGTTATCCACTATCCTACATTGCTACTCAATTAACTATTTCTGGAATTAACAAATTAAAAATAATTGCATTTAGTACAAGAGCAGGAGACAATCTAAGGATGAATAAGCTCCTTGATTTGTTTGGAAAATGTTATATGTAGATTTTTGCACCATTGTTCTGTGAAGGGGGTCCACAGAATCTCTAAGACATAGGTCTCAAAGAACTGCACATACCTAAGGTCTCCTCAAAAAAATTCCCTTCCTTTTAGACTTCAGCTAATGGTGATCAACTACTCTCAAACATGGAATTGTAAACATTTGAGGCCAACATAGAAGATATACAAGACCTTTGGACTCATTTATAATGTAAGGCAACAATGTTATAAACAGTCCCTGCCCTCATTCACTTTCTTCCAAAGCAAGCAAGCCCATGCCCCAGGGCAAATCTGGACAGTCACACAAGACAACACCAATATGCTGATTTGGATTCTAGGAAAGCACATGTGAGAAGAAAAATCAAAAGAGCCAAAAATTGAGATGAAAGAGTGTAAGAAAGGAGAATGTTTAAAACCTGAAGTTATTCTTCATATCTGAAAAGTACTTAACTCTCTGTTGGCTCCGTAGGTGGATCTTAAATAGCACTGAATTTGAAGTCAGAAGATAAGTTCCAGTCCCAACTCTGTTTCTTATGTGATCTTAAACAAGTTAATTGGTTTCCTGAATGTTACCCATTAGTACCTGTGAAATGGAAGCAGTAATCTCCACCTCAAATTTCACATGCTATTATTGTACCAGGTAACCCACAGACTGATGGCAGGAAGGCACAGGGCAGGCACAGGCACCTTACAAGGAAGCCACTTCTTCCAGCATGAAGTCTAAAACGAACACTAGCTTCGGAAGAAAGATCAAGAAGCTATCTGCCATTTGTTAGGCCTCTGCTGAGCAAACATTTTACAAAGTAAAATATAATTAAAGGAGTAAAAGTAGTGTCGATATCATCTTTAGAGGGAGAAGTGGAGGCAAAGAAAAATCGTTTTTACAAGTAGAACTGAAAGCCCAATTTGAACATTCCTACTCAGTACAGTGCTTTCAGCCAAACTAAAAAGACATTCATATTGCATATAAATGTCAGGGAAAAGATGGTCAACTGGTTAAGAGAAGAAATTCTGCTGCTTGAATAATATTAAGGTTGAATTAGTATTGAATTAAGTGAAATGTCAAAATGTTCATCCTCTCAGATCTCTATAGCTAAATTGTCAGATGTGAGTCTGAAATCATGTAGTATAGATTATCCTTAAAACATGCATCTATCATATCTAAAGCTAAGAGAGAGGAAAATACTTCCTATAAACAATCTCTCTTATGCAACTTGATTTTGACCTCTGAGAGTCCGAGCAAAGAACAGCCAAGGGCTGGTCAGACTTCTGAACTACAGAACTGTGAGGGAATGAATGGGTGTTGTTTTAAGCCAACAAATTTGTGGTAACTTTTACACAGCAGTTTGTCTAAACACTTTTTTTTTCATGTAATAACCAAAAAACATAAAGAAAGTCACCTTCGGAGCACAGGATCAATGACTGTGATCCATCAGTTTCTGGGAAGCTGAACACTGCCAACCAGCAAGTTCTGGAAACCCAATGGATAGGAGCGTGTGGCTGAAAGGTGAGCAACCCCGAGTTTTCCAATAACCTCCCATCACTAGCAATACAAATACAGTAACTGGAAATTGGGTCGATCGGCCATGCAAAGAAAAGTGAGCATGTAGACCATCTTAACTGTCTGATACAAATACTTAAAACACAGTCCAAGAAAAATCTGCAACAGCAAGCAAAGCTCTCAATAGGGTGACTGCTTAGAGTTGACCTAGACAGGGCTTTGACCATCAGAAGCTCTCTACATGGAGAGCTTCATGAAGAATGGTGCTTCTGTATGTGAGCAGGCACATGTGTGTGCGCGCACACACACACACAAACATACACACATACATACATACACACATACACAGTGACCACCTCAAGAGAAGAGGCTGTGCCTTAACGCCTTCTAATAATACAATGCCAAGTGTTATTGATATGAGCTTTAGTGATACTAGCATCATATTTATGGCAGGGAAGAGGGTACCAGGGATTGAATTCAGGGGTGCTCAATCACTGAGCCACATCCCCAACCCTATTTTATATTATATTTACAGACAGGGTCTCATTGAGTTACTTAGCACCCCACTGTTGCCGAGGCTGGCCTTGAACTTGTGATCCTCCTGTCTCAGCCTCCTGCACCACTGGGATTACAGGTATGCACCATGGCACCCAGCAATTTAGCTATTTTTACCTAACATTTTACAGACCCAAATATTTGTGCATGTGATTTAAAGCGGTTTAAAAGATAAGCTAAATCAGAGGAGTTTTTTGAAGGCAGGAAGGACTACCAAAATAAAAGTTACTGATTTGAACTATATAAGCATATGGAGAGTTTATGTAAGGGTATGTAAGGGTATGAAAGGGCTTGAGTTTATGGGCTAGCTCTCACTGGTAGAGCACTTGCCTAGCATGTGTGAGGCCCTGGGTTCAATTCTCAACACCACATATAAATATTGAATAAGATAAAGGTCCATCGACATCTAAAAATATATATTGAAAAAAAGTCTTAACTTTAACTCTGAGGGAGATGAGTATATGGTAAAAAGGAACATGCTCTGGAATACCCTGGGTTCCAATGGAGCTGGGTTCAAATTCTGTCTTCACAACTCAAAAGCAGTATAACCTAAGGGTAAGTTCTGACTGAGATTCTCTTTCTTGCCCGTAAAATGATGATAATCATGAATGAGTGTAGTTGTGGGAATTTCCTGAGAGAATGCATATGGCAGTCCTGCCCCAATGCCAAGCATACAGTTGGTACTCAGCATATTTAAACTCTTTCAGATCACGATTACCTCCCTCTTTCTGCGCCCCACCACCTGCAACATTGGAACCTCCAAATGGTCGGAATAGTATATCTAGATTATTTATTGGCAGAAGAAGAAAAAAATACTTCCCTGTCCAGACAAGTACCATGAGAATGGCAGTAAAAGATGATTTAAAACCCAACTTCACCATGTAGTAGGTGGGTGACCTTGAACAAGCTTATTCACCTCTCGGCCCTCCGGCAACTTCCAGAGAGCCCTTGATACAAAGCTGGCATGGGATAGAAAATGACTGACTCCTGCAATGGCTCCCTGGGGGGTCTCCTATTCCCAGACTCATGCTCATCCACAGCTGTCCTGCCTACCACCTCCAGTCATACTGCAAGAAGACAAACCTGATTTTCTTTCTCCTCTGCCATAATCCTCCAAATACTTGCTATCATTTATAGGAAATGAATGGAAATAGTCACACTGCCTTTCATGGGCAACCCCCTGTGAGAGCTCATCTTTCCCCTCCCCAGGTGCCAGACACTATGTGGTATTCTGGAAGGGATGCTCACTGCACCGGAAAATCCTTTGGTAGATTGCAGTGTCTCTGAACCAGCTCCCTAGTCTTAATTTAGTGAGAACCTGATACAGGAACTCAAAAGAGTCAAATAAGAGTTCACTAGGTGGGAGGAAAGGTAGAAGGTATTTATTAAGTCATAAAAAGAACATTTGTGAAAGTTCAAGTTTTCCCAAGTTAGTACCTAGAAATTCTCTTAGAAATACTTACTGTACTTTATGAAACAAATCTGTTAATATGTGAACATTTTTCATCCCTCTTTTTAATTTCAGGCCTTTTGAATGCTGACCTCAACAAGGTATACAGTATACAATATTATTTGTGATTTTATTAGCCCCCACTTCTCCACAGAGGATATGTTCCAAGACCCCCTGTAGATGTCCAAAACTGCATATAGTACCAAACCCTCTATATTATGTTTCTTTCCTATTCAGACAGAACTATGATGATGTTGAATGTATCAGTTAAGCATAGTCAAAGATCAACAACACTTTACCATAGATCTTAGCAACCTCAACACACATTTTTTTTCCTCTCCTTACTAAGAACTTTCACCTTTTCACTTAAAGGAAGCAATTTATATCTTTTTCTTCTACAGGTCTGAATTGCCAGCATCACTACTGTTATACTTTGGGTTGTTTAGGGAGGGGATCATTATTAAGTAAGATTAGGGTTACTTGAACTCAAAAACTGTGATCCTGCAACAGTTGATCTGATAACTAAGAAGGCTACTAAGTGACTACCAAGTAGGTAGTGTATACAGCATGGACACACTGGACAAAGGGATGATTGGTGACTTGAGCAGGAAAGAGTGGGTTGGTGTAAGATTACATCATGCCAATCAGAACACTATACAATTTAAAACTTAGGAATTGTTTATTTCTAGAATTCTCCATTTACTATTTCTAGACCATGGTTGATCATGGATAACTGAAACCACAGAAAGTAAAATTTCAGATTAGAGGGAAACTAATGTATCTTATCTAGAGTGGCTGTCATGTCCCTGGTTAAGGCAATTGGAAGCAAAATCCTTATTGAATATGTACTTTCTAAGAAATGTACACCTTGTTTATAAGGCAAAAGATGACTAACCTGCTACTGAACTTCCTCTTCATTACCAATGAAGACTTGAGTCCATAAACAATATTACTCAGCATTCTGTCAAGTAGGGTTTAGTATGGAAACTGAATAACCCATCCTGGGAATTAATGTTAATATTTAATATAGAAAATGGTTCGTTGAAACTAATTATTTGTGCTACTTAATAGAAGCTTCAGTGGATGAACAAAATCACTGCAGGTTGTTCTAAGTTTCAAAGTCACTGAAAGCGCAGAAGATGCCAATTCCATTCACAGAATATTAACTAACACAAAACCTGCTGGAACTATATTTAGTACAGTGGTGAGACCACACACTCCCCCAACTAATGCACAGGAATTTTTCCTTCAACTTCTCAGCCTCGGCAGCACAAAGCACACTCCAGCGGTGAGAAAGACCTCTCGCTCCACTTGAAGAATCTATCAGGAAATAATATCACAAACCTCAGAAGTGACATTTGGCTCCTTCTCCATGTGGCACAGAGCCATTTCGCACCTGCTAGAGAAAACAGTGTACCTGAAAATAACATTTTTCAAGGGAAGATTAGAAATTGACTCCAAAGCAAGTGTAAATGGCACCCATCAGCCACAATTACTGTACCCCCAATTGACTCACAGGTCTTAAGCACATAAAGATAACAAAAAAAAAAAAAAGAGTTAAAAGGGGAAAGAGGAAGTCAAATGGATTAGTATAATAAAGTCTATTTCTCCAGATGCTATTCTTACAATTAATTCTGCTGGGGGATTCCATTTTTAATTAACATTTTCAAAGATTTTTTTTAAGATAGAGAAAAAATAAAATAAATGTTTTACTAAATATCCAATTCTATATACAAGTTTCATTCGTTTATATTAAGTTCCAGGAAGGTAGGATTTACCTGTGTAGTTCACTACTACATTCCCTGCTCCTGGAACCCTGTCTGCCACCAAAAAGGAGCTCCACAATTATCTGTGGACTAGTTCATTCATCAAAAGTGTATTGACTGCCTACTATGTACCAGGACATACAACAGGGCCCAGGAATTAGAAGAGTAGCTCTCAAACTCCAGAGGATACCCTCCCAGCTTCAAATTCACATTTCTGAATGCTTCCTTGAAATATCTAGTAGGCTTCAAACTTGACATAACCAAAAACTGATTTTTTAAAATCCTTTTTGCACCATATTATTCCTACCCTTGCTAGGAAGAAAAGAACTGCCCCGGGGACTTCTGACCACTTGATACAAATAAATTCCAGTTATTTAAGGACTGAGTTAAGAATGTCTATTATGTACACTCAGTCCTAATTGATATACCAAAGGATGAATGAAAGAGGAAAAGGAGACAAACAGACAAAAAAAAGTATTGTCAAAGATAATAAGAGAGCTGGACACAGTGGCGCATGTTGTAATCCCAGCAGCTGGGGAGGCTGAGGTTAGGAGGGTGTTGAGTTCAAAGCCAGCCTCAGCAAAGGAAGGCACTAAACAACTCAGTGAGACCCTGTCTCTAAATAAAATACAAAATAGGGCTGGGGATATGGCTCAGTGGTCATGTGTCCCTGAGTTCAATCCCCAGTACTCCCCCCCAAAAATTATATGTACATACATATATATGTATATATACACATACATTTTTTATATATATATATATATATATATATATATATATATATATATATATATATAAAATAAGAGAACCAGTAATGCAGATTAGATAGGAAGAGACCAAGGGACCACCACTAAGTGGTCAAATGGGATGAGAACATAAAAAAGAGACAATTTGACTTAGCAATTACATAGCTCTAAAAGGAGTAAAAGAAAGAAAACCAGATTAACATACATTCATTATATTTTTGCTTTATTGACTGTAAAATCTGTAATACTCATAAAACTTTTTCACATTCCTAAAATAGCTAGAGAATCATGGATTAACATATTCTAGCTCTCCTGTCAAGGAAGACCAGCGGAATCTACACCAACCTCTAGAAGGAGTAGGCAAACTTAGCTGTCATGACTGTATTCCCCTATGCACAACCAGGATAATATATTCTCAATAATGATGAAACACTTGCACAAAAAGAAAAAGGAAAGGAGGAAGAAGAGAGGGAGGAAGGAAGAAAGGAAAAAGTGTCCAGGGAGCAACATAATGTGGTTAACATCAACCCAGACATTGACATAAGGAGCAGTGGACATACGTGTAAGATTCAGAAAGGCTTGTTAGCAAAAGTTATTCTTAAATTGAGACCTGAGGACAGCAGAATTAGCCAGAAGAGAAGGAGGAGTGTTCCAAGGCTGCATTGGGAAGGGCCAAAGGAAAGAGGTTAAGCTTGTGCTAAGCCCTCAAGGGTCTCTCTGGAGATTTCTTCCCCTCAGTGTGCTCATGGTCCACAGGTAACCTATCCCCCATTTTGAATTGTGGCATTTGATTTGACTTGTAATTTGAAGCACTGGCCATCATCCAACAGCCACTAACTGGATTTTCCAGTGGCTGTTTGGTCCCAGGTAATAGTTCCCAGAGAAAGATCCATTACTATTATAACATTTAGTATCATTTGCCAAGGCCTACTAGTGAACACAAAAGAGAAGGCTCCAAAATCCTCCTAATTGTTGATGTGGGCGTGGACATTCAGCCCTGCATATATCACCAATTCAGATCACAGTCGGCTTTTGTGGCTGGCCCCACATACTCCCTGTAAATCACTAATGCCAAGGGAAGCATCAGAAATTATCTAGATTTTAGAGTAAAAATTTTGCTTGTGGTTGTCTAACACAGAACTGAAATATCAGGAGGGTGAGAGAGAGTTCCTTTTTCACCTTGCCTTTGTTCTTCCTGTTCAAAAATTGCTAGAGATCAGCACAGTGTGAAAGCAATCTTTTGTACTTTGAGTTCTTGTCAGTTACACCCTGGTGATAACTCAAAGAGGTGGAGGTAAGAGAGAATTCGATCAAGATAAAAGAAAATCACCCTGTAACTCAATACAGAAAACTTGAAAGGGCCTTGCTGAAATTACCATTACTAAAGTATAGTAGGCATTGCAGCCAGCACCATCTAAATCTTTCTGTCTGTTAAATAAACCTAAGGGATGAAATCAATTACTTGGGATTAAATTGCAGAAAGAAAATAGAGGATTTAAATTTGGATCACTATGTTTCACAAGATATATCCAGTGATTAAAGCTTTTATGAGCCTTGCTTAGAATTTGTCCTCAAATACTTGTTAAATGAGTTAATCAAAGAATGAGAACCAGTGGATGAAAGGAAGGAAATTCAGGTACAGAAATTAGCAATACATACATATGCTTTGGGTATTACACTAAATACAATTCAAATCAATATTGGTGTCCAAATAGCTGCTGGGAGATGCCTGATATAAAATGAGCCAGCATCTCAATGGAACTATTAAGAAAGCAAGTGACTGGAAACCAGATTGAATGCAGTTTTCTTCTTCCTTCTTATCCTCGTGTTTTTACCCTCTAATAATTTCTCTTCCCTGTTCCAAACCCTGCATAATCTAGCTCCAAAATGTCTGCAAGAGTTCCAGAGAGGCATAGGCTCTTCATGCTTTGGTGCTGGCTATACTCAGCAGAGTCTCTTTGACTACAGTTCATTCACTGCTTATTTAGTCAACAGCAAGTTACTTGCTGAGCCTCCACTGGTTACCAAGCTCTGTGCTTGGGCTAGGGCCAAAAACTACCAAGAAGCTCTCAGTCCTGCCCCCCAGGCTGCCTAGAGTCTTGGGTGGAGGTTTTGGATGAGCAGACACCATTATAATACAAATAGGGATCCATATTTGGAACTCTGAGAACACATGGTCTGGCATTGTAATCTACGCTCTAGTTGAGAAGAGAGGACATTGAGAATTGGAAAGGAAGCTAGTGTTGTTTCACAGTTCAATAAAACAGCCCAAGAGAACCAGTTTGCCATAAGTGTTTAGGAACCCTAAAAGTGAGTTGAAGGTGGAACCTAAACTAGAATAAGTTATACTCCATGTATGTCAAAATTCACTCTACTATCAGGTATATCTAGAAAGAACAAATTTAAAAGTAAGAAAATAAAAAGAAGATAGAATCTAAAGACGAAAAAGTGCTGGTCAGATGGAAATGTAAGAGAAGAGGAAAGGGGGAAGGAAATGGAGTAGCAGGGTGGGTTAACATTCTGAGGGTATCTGTCTGGATGAGAGCTTTGTTTTATATAAAACACAGCAAGGGGTCCACTTCTCTGAGCACACTGTACTTTTCTGTTTCCTCCCTAATGGCTTTTGAGAAAATCCTTCTCATCTTGTCCCTAGCCCTGCAGGGGTAGGCCTTGGCAATTCATCATGTCCTTTCTTAAAATTTAACATTCACATAGTTGAGCTCTTTTCAGTTTTCAACCTGTTTCACCCATGTGCTTTGTCAATGCTTGTGACATCTGTACTGTTTCAAGACTCCCTTTCCCTCAACTAGATTGTATGTAGTTCTTTGAGGACAGGACTCTCTTGACAAAACCTGATTGACACAGATTATCTGTACCAGAGCAAATGCTTGCTATTTATTAATTGCTTAATAACATGGTTTATGTATGCAAAATAGAAAGAAATTACTACCCCAAACTACCTACTCATTAAGATGTTTGACTATTCCCAAGGGGGAAAATGGGAAAATTCGGAATTCTTTTGACGTCACTTCCAATGGATCTATGTAGAGGTCTACTGTAATGATAAAAACACCTAGATGGTTCTGCTCTAGAAACATTATAAATTTGGATTATTTGGACTCAAATGGTTAAGTCAGCATGACATTAAAATCATTTTTACTTCTAGAATAATTCAGGTTTAGGGGTCAACAAGTTGCTAATGACAGTTAACTCCTAATCTAGAAACCCCTAAACTTTCCAGAAGAAAGGAATATTCTCTTCAATTCCAGTTGAAAAGAGATATATTTGAGGCATATGGCACTAAAATTCTAAAAGCTTGCTACCCAGAAGTTGAAAGCAAAATTTCTTGTCACACTAAAAGAGTACACATAGTTGACACTCTTAGATAATTATTTTTCTCTCAAAAATGTTAAGATTGAACTTTGAGAAAGATTATTTTTCTAGAGGTATTATTGGAGGACTTTGTGCATTTATTCAGTTCACTGGTTAACAAAAACTGTGGGTGCATATAATTCAAAAAAAGCTCCAGTTTTCTGTGTGAGGTGCCCAATGGCAAACACATCCATTCCATGGCACACGGGTGTCCTTTCATTAAGTGGAAAATTCCACTCAAGTAAAAATGCTCTATCATAGCAGTATTCAAGTACTGATTAAACGATAGGTCTCAAGTACATTTCACTTTGGGCGACTATCAAGCAGGATCAGTTTGCTGCAGGTTAAAATGGACATTTGTCTCATAAAAGCCAGGTACATAACTTGCCATTTAGGGTCTAGCAGTCTTAGTGACAATGAAGCTTAGGCTCCCCTCCACTATTCCCTATTCTTAATAACCTATTTCTGAGAGGTTTAGAATTATTTTTATTAACTTGACAAACATTCATTGAGCATCTACTATATTGCAAGCACTGAGCTAGGGCAGAGCAATTAAACTCTGGCCTTCTCATTCAAGAAACAGCATGCTAGTGGTGGAGACAAGTGTCCAAAATGGGTAATTCTGCTAAACTGTAATTAGGTGCTATGATGGAAGCTGGGGAAAAGTACAGTAGGTTTGAGAAAAGCAAAGAATAATATTAATCACTGTGGTAAATACTCGTCTCCTTTGAAGGAACTAACCATTGGTAGTACGAACAGCAAAGTTGCTGAATTTACTACAATTATTTTTTTTTCAAATGCTTTCTTGAAAAAGACATTTTAAAACCACTTCATTTTCTATCAGGAGCTTTTCTCAATAATTCATGAATTCCTTCATTGGTTATAAGACCTGAAAAGATCAAATATTAAAAGTAACATAAACCTCACATAAAGGTGCCCAGGTAACCTAACTATCTACCATTCAAAGTGTAGGTCAGCCCCAGTTTGAGTCAGAAGGATTAAGCTCAACCAAAATGCCCCAGAGAAACCCAACTGACCTTCAGTCAGACCAAGGCGATTCCAAAAGAAACCTAGTCACAGTTGAAGTTCTCTGAATTCCCAAGGCCCCAGATTTATACTTGAAAATGCGCTTGAGGGAAAGCCAGCTATTTCTTTTTTTTTCTTTTCTTTTTTTTTTTTAGAGAGAGTGAGAGAGGAGAGAGAGAGAGAGAGAGAGAGAGAATTTTTAATATTTATTTTTTAGTTCTCGGCGGACACAACATCATTGTTTGTATGTGGTGCTGAGGATCGAACCCGGGCCGCACGCATGCTAGGCGAGCGCGCTACCGCTTGAGCCACATCCCCAGCCAAACCCAGCTATTTCTAAAGTTCTAATAAGCTTTCCGTGTCAGGCTTCTAGTCACAAGGTAGTAAACACTAATCTCTCTCCTTTTCCATCCCTGCAGTTGAAGAGCCTCCCTGTTCATCCACCCAGGATTTACTGTTCCTACAGCACTGCCCAGGCTTACCCAGGTTCTGGAAGTCTCTTGCAGAAAGAAAATCTGCAGTGGAGAAACTCCAGACATTATAGAGGGAAAAGGTTTGGAAAACGGAGGACATCATTAAGCTTGAGTTGTTTTCCATTCAATAAAATGAAACCCAACTTGCTAGATAAAAGTAATATCAATTATATCTGGGCCTCTTAAATTAGCAATTATGCCTACCATAGCATTATTTTTCACTTACCACTCCCTGCTCATTAGAAAACTTCTAAAGAGTTCCCTGGCCTGTAATTTATCAGGATGCTTGTAAATTCATTTGGCTTTAAGACAAATAATCCACATTCTGCCAGAGGTGTGTTTAATCTATATCCAAGCGCTCATTGCCCATCTGATTTAATGGCTCCTGCTATTGACCCACGTCTCAAGCTCCAACACGGCTCCACAGCAAGGCAGTACGGAGGGATGAAGGGGGAGAGTTTTAAATTGGCTCCAATAAATGAGTATGCATTGCTAAGTAGGCATTTTTCCATCCTGCTTCACAGTACTTGGGAAGAGATGGCTTTCCTGAGTCTGTGAAAAGCTCATGCTCAAAGGCTTCTTAACCCCACCCACTCAGGGCTGCAGATTCAGTCTGAAAATGGACTCTTTTTAAGCCTACAAATCAGCTGCCTCAGGCTTCAGGAATAAAAACTCTAGTCCTATTCTGCTCTCTCCTTGGTTCTCACACCTCCTTTATGGGATCAAACAGTTGGCCTCCTCAGCTTCCTTCCAGTTCCTATGTTCCCAGCGACTTCTTTAAGACAACAAAACACCTCACATTTATGTGCTAGACCACATTCCATTCTAAGTTCTTCCCATGTATTAACTCATTTAATGTTGGCAATAAAATTAGGAGGAACTACTATGATTAACCCCATTAAAGGTGAGGAAACTGAGGCCCAGACAGGCTATAAGGAGTAGAGTCAGGTTTCAAACTTGGGCAGCCTACACTTCCTCAATTCTTTGTTCAAAATAAAACCTCAGGTCAAACATTTTTGGTTTTGCATAAAGAATGTTTTCAGGTGAATTAAGCCCTTGTGAAATCATGACTGTATTGTTTTCTTTTTTTTCTTTATGCTATCTGATGTCAAATAAATGTTGTTGATTGGAACCCCCAGATTCCACAACAATCAGATTCAGAGAGAAATGTCTCCAGGTACCCCAAAATCTCTATCGACCCTATCTTATCTTTGACTGAGAGACATGGTCCTCTCTCAGAGGCCACCAATAAAGATGTGATCCAAATAAATAAATCAATTAATTTTAAAAAGCCTTATTCTAGATCAGAGCATAAAGAACTCTCTACAGTATTCTGCTTTCTGACAAGAAACCACAAACACTGCTCTGTAAGACACCTGTAGCCTCATCCCACAATACGTACTGTCTTTCAATAAGCTTTTGTGGGTCTATCACTCACTAGTATTTCATGCTCTTGCAGACCAATTAATGCCATCAAGGTGGAAAGCTCTCTAAATTTTCCTGCACTTTCTTCTAATAAACATGACAACTGACTCCTTGTGTCAGGATGTAGACTCTACTTCTGACGTGATTCTGTGACTTCATTGAATGAGACCTGTTTACTTCCTTCACTCATTCAACAAATACTGAGTTCTGGGAAATCAGAGCAAGAGAGACAATATCTCTTTTCTCCTGGTGCTTAAATGTTCTTGTAAGACCTAGACAATAAACAAGTAAGCACTTAACTGCTGTGAAGAAAATCAGACAGGATAATGTGTGAATAAGGGTGAAGGGGAAATGAGCTTAAGTGGGTCATTAAGAAAGGCCTCTGGGGGGGGGGAGGGGGCCGGTGGCGCAAGCCTGTAATCCCAGTGGCTCAGGAGGCTGAGGCAGGAGGATCACCAGTTCAAAGTCATCCTCAGCAATTTAGCTAAGCAACTCAGTGAGACCCTGTCTCTAAATAAAATACAAAATAGGGCTGAGGATGTTGCTCAGTGGTCAAGTGCCCCTGAGTTCAATCCCTGATACCAAAAAAAAAAAAAAAAAATGCCCTCTCTGTTGATCTGAGACTTGGATCCTGAGAAGCATGCATATTCCAGACAGAAAAAATGTTGAATGTAGAGTCTTCAGATGGGAACAAGACAAGGAAACCTGCCCTTGGGAAGCTCACCACACATATGCTGCTTTATGATTTTATACACAAATCCTTTGGACCTGAATTTTTGTGAACTAGAGAATGCAAATCACATCCATGAATTTCTGTCCCTCTTGTCACTGTACTGGTCAAATTCTCAGAACAATTAAGTCTTGGTTCTTTCTGGAGCTCTCCTATCAGGTCTAGCTGCAGTCACCTGGTACTAGCTGTTGATGATTAACATCCTCAGACAGGAAAACAGATTGTGCAAATTGGTCAGCCATGAAATTCTTACTGATTAAGGCTGCTAGAGATTTAGCACAATTGTTGGAGAGCTGGATCTTTCATTCCTGCATAACTACCACCTTGCCTAGTCCCTCACCCCATCTCACCCCATCCCCAGGGACCTGATGGCTGTGTTGAATAATAACCGTTCTTAATCTGTTGAAGGCATTAGTCAATAATTAAGGATCGTATTTTGCATTGCTTTTTGTTGAGGTACTCCTAAAACACTTAGGCTTGTATCCAATTCCAAATAAGTCATGTAGTCAAAGTTCTAAAACTTAGTCTGATAAAGAAATAGCCAACAACAGCAAAAAAAGATAAGCTTTGCTCCTGATAAGCCTACAGCCTAGGATTTAAAAGCATCACAAAGTTAACAATATATTACCTCATTTAAATGGTAAATATATCCTCACATTGAGAATTGATGTACTTTTTACATTCAATGCATTCATTATTCACACAGATGAATTCATTGGGCTTGAAGAGCTGTTTTCTCCCTGTGTCTCTTCACCTGGAGTACTTTGTATCTGTGCCTGTTTCTAAATTTCACCCTTTTTTTAAGAATACTAGTCATTTTGGATTGGCCGACTCTAAGAAAGTCATCCTAATTTAATTAACTCTACAAAACCCCTATCTTCAGATAAAGTCACATTTGAAGTACTGAAGATTAAGACTTGCTCGTGTGAGTTTGGATGGGCAGTGACACAACCCAACCCATAATACCAGGAATGAAAATAACCAGAAAAATATGACACGTGTTTAGAAAAACAAACCCATTGCAACCCACAAATGATATGGATAATAGAATAATAGACAAAGACATTAGGTAAGATAACTATTAAAACCATATATGCAGGGACTGGGGATGTGGCTCAAGCGGTAGCGCGCTCGCCTGGCATGTGTGCGGCCTGAGTTCGATCCTCAGCACCACATACAAACAAAGATGTTGTGTCCGCCAAAAACTAAAAAATAAATATTAAAAAATTCTCTCTCTCTCTCAAAAAAAAATATATGCACATGTTCAAGAAGTTAGAAGAAAATGGTGTGATTAATGTTAAATAGTAACCTGGAAGATATAAAAGAATGCAAATAAAACTTTTAGAGATATAAAAATATAATGTGTGAGATTTGTTAAAAAGTGCAGTGAAGGGGACTAATAGCAAATTAGATAATGCAGAAGTAACAATGAATGAACTTGAAAACACAACAATAGAAATTGTTCAAAATGAAACTCAGAGAAAAAATACTGGGGAAATAAACACAGCACCTGTGAAAAGAGGGACAACTCCAAGCAACCTGATATCTGTGCAAAGTGCCAAAGGAGGGAGGAGGGACCAAGACATTATACATTATTTGAAGAAATCATAGCTAAAATTTTCCAAATCTTTTTTGTTCTTTTTCTCTTTTTTTTTTCCTTTTGGGCACCATGGATTGTACTCAGGGGTGCTTAACCACTGACCCACATCCCCACCCTTTTAAAAAAAATTATTTTGAGACAGCGTCTCACTAAGTTGCTTGAGCCTCGATAAATTGCTGAGGCTGGCTTTGAACTTGTGATCCTCCTGCCTCAGCCTCCTGAGAAATTTTCCAAATCTTAATCAAAACTAAAACTATAAAATCAAGAAATTCAATAAGTTCTAAATACAAGAAACACAAATAAAACTCTACCAAGACACCTCACTTAATATCAGTGATAGAGAATCTTAAGCAGAGGCCACTGAATAAAGACAGGTAAAGTACCGAGGAACTAAGATAAGAATGACAGCAGGGTTTTTACCATCGTTTTAGTCAGCTTTGTCACTGCTGTGACTGAAAGATCTGACCAGAACAATTTTAGGGGAGGCAAATGTTTATTTGGAGGTTTGTGGTCTCAGAGGTCTTAGTCCATAGAAGGCCACCTCCATTCCGTGGGCCTTTAGGTGAGGCAGAACACCATGGCGGAAGAGTGTGGCAGAGGGAAGCAGCTCACATGATCATCAGGAAGGAGAGAGAGAGAGAGAGAGAGAGAGAGAGAGAGAGAGAGAGAGAGAGGAGAGGGGGAGAGGGGGAGACGGGGAGATGGGGAGAGGGGGAGACGGGGAGAGGGGGAGAGGGGGAGACGGGGAGAGGGGGAGACGGGGAGAGGGGGAGAGGGGGAGAGGGGGAGAAGAGAGGGAGAGAGACCCCACTCACCCAATACAAATATATACCCCACAGCCTCGCCCCAGTGAACCACGTCCTTCAGTCACACCCCACCTGCCTCCAGAAATTAATTCACTGATTACTTTAAGGATGTAGCCCAATCATTTCTCCTCTAAATCTTTCATTGTCTCACATGTGAGCTTTGGGGGGACACCTCACATCCAAACCATAACAACCATAAACACTGAAACCAAGAGACAATAGAGCAACATCTTTCAAGTACTTTAAAAAAAAAAAAAAACCTGTCAACCTACAATTCTACACTCAGTAAATATACTTTTAAAAATAAAGACTTTTTTCAGCATACAAAATTTGAAGTAATTCAACACCAAAACTGCCATACAAGAAATGTTAAGGGGCCAGGCATGTTGGAGTATGCCTGCAATCCCAGCTGCTCAGGAGGCTGAGGCTGGAGGATCACAAGCCTCAGCAGATTAGTGAGGCCTTGAGGAACTTAGCCAGCATTTGTTCCTAAATAAAATATTTAAAAAGGGCTGGGGATGTGGCTCAGTTTTTAAGTGCCCCTGGTTCAATCCCCAGTACAAAAAAAAAAAAAAAAAAAAAAAAAAAAAAGTAAAGAAAAGAAAGAAATGTTAAGGGAATTTATGTGTATTCCAGGAGAAACCTCACCATTCTTTCCTCCCTCCCCTATCTACTTTGTGTTGAGGCTGTACTCTATGCCAAACACGGGGAATAAAGTGACCAAACAGACAGGCTCTTCAGCAAGCCCATTGAGCTTACATTCCAGCATTGAATATTTGTATTCAAAGATATGAAAACACAGCATCATAGTCTCACTGCCACTGACTGGTATTGTTGTATTTGTATGTTCTATGAATTTCATCCAATCAAACAAATAAGTTAAAGTAAGTCATGTGATGATAATTAAATCAGGGAAGATAGGAATGCTGCTTGGGAGATGGTGGCAATTTTGAAGAGAGCAGAAGGTCTCCGTGAGAGGTCACATTTGAGCAAAGATCCAAAAGGCGTCTGTAAATAACTGTGGAGAGAGCACTCCTACGAGGCAGGCTGGGATGGAGGAGGAGCAACAGCGGAGACATCCAGGGGGTGAGCAGGTGGCTGAGCCACATCGTGCAGGGCTCTGTGGGTCACTGTTGGGACTCCCGCTTTTACTCTGGGCCAGATTGGAAGTCCTGGGGTTGGAACTAAGGAGAAGCTTGCTGTGTTGAGCAGGATCAGGGGAAAACAGCAGACTGTAGGAAGCCATCACAGGGGTCCAGCCAAGAGAGCGTGGAGCAGCACCGTGGGAAAAAGAGGACCTGCGCAGGCTTCCCCTCTGCGCTGATGGGGCTTAGTGATGCCATGGGCTGAGAGGTGTCATTTATTGGAAAGTTTCTTTAAAATAGTCATTGTCTTTAATAAAAGTATGAGGACTTTTAAAAGCCAAAAAGTCAAGATTTACATGTCTGTAGAGCTCCGAGCCCCAGCGTGCTGGAATGGATCCCCAATAAATCCCCTTTTGCCAATTGCATGGAGCCAGTCTCTTATGTGGTCTCTTTCTCCGACGCTCCGCGGGACCCTTACACTAATCAAAATTAAATTAAGTTTTGATGATTGAAGATTTGCGTTACCTCATAATCCCAATTCTGATTAATAATTCATATTAAACAGACATTTGAATATAAATGTAAAAGATCCATGAATTGTGCCTGAATTTATGCTGAATCACAGGACATACTATAAATATTTGATTATATTTAAAAATACCTTCCATGTTGGGCTTTTTTTGGTTTTTGTCATTACAAATTTTTTCTACTAAGAAAAGATTTCAAATGAACTCTGGTTAATGGAATTATGGTTAATCATGATGTAGGTAGGGGTTTTCCTATGAGCCTAGTCTTTGAGGACCACAGAGCACATCATCATTTGCTGACTCTACAGCCAATTATGACACACACCAAATAATTGTTGAAATTTATCATCTTGTTTCTGAAATAAACATATTACTAAACTCAACCATGTTATTCAAAATATGGATCAAAACACCCCCTTCCATGATAAACCGTATTTTTATAATGTTCCCCTACTATTCTCTCTCTGGGTTTTTTTTTTTTTTTCTGGACTGATAAAACTGTTAACCAGTCTTTTTTCAAAATGAGAGTTATTTACATTCTCCTGTGCATTTCAGTGAAGTTGATTTGCACTGTCCTCCTTTTTCACTGGCTTCTTACTACATTTTACTGGCTGTTTAAATAGAAATAACATCAAGTCAAGCTGATGGTAGCAAAAATCACTACTGCTAAGTGTACTGCTCAGAGCTTAAATGAAAAAATATTAAAAACTGAAAAATTGAGATAAGAACTTTTCAATAAATCTGACAAGATAGAATACATGAAACTTCACAGTATATGGATGAGAATAAAATTCCAAAGGAATGTTGCAAACTCAGTGTGTTAGCTTTCAAGGGCTGCCACAGACTGGGTGGCTTAAAACGACAGAAATTTATTCTCAGTTGCAGAGGACAGAATCAAGATGTGCTGGGGAGGAGGAGAGCTGTCCTCAGGTTTGGTTTCTCCTTAGGGGTCTGTCTTTGATGTGGCCATATTCAGGCTCACACATCATTCTCCTCTCTATATATCTATGTCCAAGTTTCTTCTTTCCTTGGCTTAGAAGATAGCTGTCTTTTCCCCGTATCTGTTCACAGGAGTATTCTGTGTATGTGTGTCTATCTCTAAATTCTACTTTTTGTAAGGACACAGTCATGTTGGGTTAGGGCCCACCCTAATAACCTCTTTTTAGCTCAGTTACATCTTTAAATCCCCGATTTCTAAATCCAGTCACATCCAGAGGCACTGAGAGATAGGACTTCTACATATGAATTTGTAGGACACAATTCAGTCCATAACACTCACCATTTAGGGAAAGTATATGGTATAAATCCATTGTCACTTATTAACTATTTAAAGAATCATGACTCTGTGGTGGAGAGGGGGAGCTTAAACACCAAGAATGTACTAAGCTCAGAATACACCATTTTACATACTAACTTTATGTACAGAGAATGACCACTAAGTCCTTCTGTGACTATGTAACCCATGGCAGAGACAGAACGTGCTTGGAGGTCCTCAAATCTAACCCATTTTCTGTTCAGTTCTGTGTACAGAAAGCAGTATGTGTCTTTTAAAAAGTCCCTGACCAAGTATCCTAACATTTTGCATAATTTTGTGAAGCCAGGTAAAATAATTACTTTGTGTTTCCTGAAAAGGCTTAACACAAAAAGGACATGTCTTTGAGCTTTATTTATTCCAGTCTGAATTGCAATACTGCAACTCCATCTTGGCCCTAAGACAGAGTCCAAAACAAAATCAAGGCTAGTATCAGAAATGTATCCATGGCTAATTGATTGGCTCTCATGAATCAGGACCTGGCTTCTGAATGCTTCTCAATACAGCCACTGGCAACTGATTGGGGCTGACATATGAGGTAAAACTTATTTAGCATCTCTGGCCCAAGCAAAGTGAGCCACCAGAAGCTACTATTCATCTCCTTCTAGTAAGTAATCCCTTCATTTAGGGGTTTCCAAATCAATTCAGTCCAAATGCTTAAGCAGCTAAACTGGAATCAGTGTCTGTGTTAACGAGAACCACTCTAAAAAGATCAGTCAAAGTAGGAGTTGAATCCAGGTTTTGTAGAACCCAAAGTATACAATTTAGAGGAAGAGAATTTCCTTTAATAAAAAGCAAAAAAATAGAAAATTTCAAATTGAAATGTATAGAGCCTCTCCCAGGACCTCAGAAGAGTTCCAGGCAAGTGAGAAATCTGAAGCTTATTAAATTAAATCTGAAGCTTTAGTCTGGTATATCTGCCCTGCCACAAGGAAAACTGCCTCAAAATCAACTCTTCTGTAACAAAAGACCACTCCACTCCCCCTTTCCCATCACCTGCTCATGCACCACCTCCTTCAGCTCCTGTACACCTGTATCTAAACTGGCTCTGCTTCCATTGCTTTTCTTTATCCTCCCACCAGTTCTTACTCATGGCCACAGAATGGCTAAAAGAGGAGATATAAGACAGGCTGG
The DNA here is from genome assembly GCF_964194105.1 of Spermophilus citellus. Classification (NCBI taxonomy): domain Eukaryota; kingdom Metazoa; phylum Chordata; class Mammalia; order Rodentia; family Sciuridae; genus Spermophilus; species Spermophilus citellus. The sequence continues at coordinate 149,123,221 of NC_138187.1, forward strand.
GTTTGAGGAATACCCAGGCCCAGGACAATGCTTCCATTTTGTTCTGCAAGGGATGTGTATTTTGGTTACTGCTAGTTTCATACTGCTAGTATGAAAACTGATGTGATAGAATGAATAGGCTTTGTCCGAGGCAATGAGACATTTGAAAGAAAAATACAGCATTAAGTGTTGAATGAAACTGAACGTTACACTCCAGGTACTTATGGTAGGTCAAAATACACTCTACCGTTATGTGTATCTAAGAAGAATAAATTTTTTAAAGAAGAAAGAAAATGAACCATGCAGTTCATACCATTCCATGCTTCAGGTTTCATCTCCCCAAGTTTATTATCAGTCCCCTCTCCCCCACAAAGAAATCAAAATTTCTGTTTCTTTTGTATCCTGCCTTTGAGTACAAACACAATAAAAAAAGAGGGGGATAGGGGAGGAAGGAAATAGGAAGGAAAAAGAAGGATGCAAGGAGGAAGGAAGAAGAGAGCAGAAAGGAAGGCCTGCTTCAAAAGAAGGTCTGCCCCCTTACAGTGAAACATCCTGTAGGGAAGTCTCCCCAGGCTACAGTTTGACTCTCCGCAATCTGTCTGCTCTTGGTGGTTCTATTGAACTTGATGTGTCTTTCTTCCTGTAATAGATGTGTATTAGAGGACTCAGAATAAGGAATTATCTGTCCTGCTTGACCTGAATCATCAATTATGCAATGAAATACACAAGAGTTACCTTCATATCCCTCTTTGCTGTGTCACTGTGTGTAATAGCCTAGGTGCCCATCAACAGATGAATGGATAAAGAAAGTTTGATATATAGAGACAGTGGTTTATTATTTAGCCATAAAGAAGAATGAAGTCCTGTTACTTGCAGAAAAATGGATGGAAATAAAGGACATTGTGCTAAGTGAAATAAGCCTAACACAGAAAGAAAAGTATCCCATGTTTTTTTTTTTTTTTCTGATATGCGGGAAAGAAGAAAAGATACCTGAAAATAAAATAGGGACTATTAGGGAAAAGTAAAGGGGTGGAGGGGAAAAAGGATAGAGGAGAAGGCAAAAGAGGATAGAAGGAAAGTGGACATGATCAAAGCTCAACATATGCATGTATGGAAATGTCACAGTGAAAAACAATAAAGCAGTGAACCCATTTAGAACCTGCAGAGGTCATTAGTGACTGAATATAAGAAACAAATGCAATGTTTTCCAGGGCAGCTATTATAAATAAGGGCAAGGCAGCAGAAATAGCAGCATTCTTCTTATAAAGAGCTCTGTCTTTTAATCCAAAGGACCTTAAATAAGGAATAAGGAACACTGGCAGAAGAAGTTATGAAAGTGCAGTGCTCAAGTCCCTTAGACCAGACCCTACACCACTATGAGGCAAGAGGGGGTCATTAACTTGCCCAAGCATGCCCAAGTAAAACTTCCCACTACTTAGCATTTTAACTACACCATTCATGAGGCTTTTGCTCTACCCAGTATTAGGTTATAACCCTTCAGGTCTTTTTCTTTTTATTTCTACTATTTACAAAAATAAAAGGCTTTTTTAAAGGCAATGATGTTGACATGTTCAACTTTGAACATCACATAAGACCAAACCTAGGGCTTGTTTACTGAGTCTACAATGGAGAAAATTTGTTGCAGATGTTAATACAATTCTCATTGTCTTTCAGCCTTAAATTTATTCTCATATCTACTTATTCACCAGGTTTGAGCCACCAAAATCCAATAACTGTCTATAGTCTTTGTTAAACCCAAGACACTGCAAAATAATAGCAGAAACACTGAGTAGATGGTTGGGAGATATAGTCTATTCTGGTGCTTTCTCTAAATGTAAAAGGGAACATTTGCTAAGTCATGTGACTTTGCTATACGTCTATTTCTTCCTCTGTAAAAGGTGGGGAAAGTATCTGTCCTGCCAAAGAACAAGAAAAGGGAGGAGACCTTTATTGGGTGTCTGCTATATGCTGGGCACTGGGTAGTTGTGCACACAAAAATCACCTCATGATTCTCATAACAACTTTGTCTCTGTTTCTCAGCTTTACAGATGAGGAAATTGAGACTCAAGTAAAATCAACAAAGTGAACACACACATCTAAAGAATCCAACTTCAAACCTGCTCGGGTCAGGCCATTCAACACTTAGAGCCACTGAGCTGGTGCTAGGATGGTTGCTGAGGATGCAGGAATGAGTGCAGCAGAGAGCTTATGAAAACCTACCCAAGTCATTATATCCGAGTGTGTGTCCAGGATCCCCCCCACCTCACCCTGCTGCTTTTATTAAGACTGCAAGAGATAAATTATGTAAAAGGACATCACAGAGCCAACGGTATATTTTGAGTACTTGAACCAAACATTAAAGTAATTGTACTAGGAAATACACTTTAAATAAATAACTCTTTGTCCCTGACCTCAAGAAGCTTAGAATATCCCTGAAAATGTCAGTGCTTCAAACAGTGAACTTGAACTTCCCTCATCTAGAAAATTCACTCACATGGAATAATATATCCTATTAAAATAGAGGGCAAAGTGAATATTACTAATTTTTCTTTGGAAACTATTTGACAACTGTGAAAGTGAAGACAAAACAGTGTCTGCAACACAGTGAACACAGTGCCATGTCCCATCAGGGGCTAAGACTGTGTGTTGTTAACTAATCATGATTCATCCCAGGTTTCGGTAGGTTTAAGGCTAGAAATATTCTACCACCCATATTCTGTCTCTGACCAAATTTTTTCTGTACAAATAAAGGCATTTCTTGGCTAAATAATATTTTTAAATTTTCATGATGCTTTTTATTTGAACCAGTAATATTAATTTTTATTAATAAAATCTTCTCATCTCATGTACCCTCGGACTGGGAATAGAGTACTGCACATGAAATTAAAACATCAAAATACACAAAGAAAATTTCAAAAGAAAGCCAACCAAAGATTATGGCATAATTCACTAATAATTACAAAGCAAATGTGGTGTGGAAAGATGTTTTTTATATTATTGTTCCTTCAATACTTTTCTACTATTATGGATCTTTTACAGGCAGGGTTTTTAAAATTTTTCTTCTTGTTGTTGAAATGGTATCTAAAGGATCTACACAGAAGCCATAGGCTTAAATTCAGGGACTCATATATTCATCATGTTAAAAATAAGATGCGGTTTCAGAACTTGTCTAAAGTCACCCAATGTGTAAATACCTTGGGGAAAGTGCCTATGTGTGAACTGGCAGAGCTGGTCTGTTGACGTGCCTATCATAGGCACCAACATCATTTGGGGGGGGGACTTTTCTGACTGAGCATAACATTAACAGGAATCCCTGTCTTTTTCTCACCATAATCTTTTTTTTTTTTTTTTTTCACACAGGCAAAGTCTATACCAGAGCCAGAGGAATGGTGGAAGCAAATGAAACCTTAAGACCTGCTGGTGAGCCAATTCTCTAGAATGTTCGCTGTTTATCCTCACCCCCACCAACAAGGAAACATCAAAAAGCATTAATTCATGCCACAGTGTACATCAAAGGAACCCAGAAATACCTAGAGCAGATAATCTCCAGAAAAGATGAGACACTCCTGCCAATAATGTGGATTGGGGCCACTGTCATTTGTATAATAAATAACAGAGTCATTGGGTGCTTCTCCTAAAGCAAGCATTGGGTTTTATATGTAGTATATAATTTCATCCTCAAATTAGTCCTAAGTAAGTAAATAATTATCCTCATCCAATAGATGAAGAAAATTAAGCTTAGAGCCATCAGGGGGCTTGCCCAAGATAAAACCACTGGCAAGTATCAAATTTCAAGAACCATGCTTTCAACCATGTGCTGTCCAGCATGGTAACATCCAGCCACATATGACCATTTAAATTTTAATTAAAATTAAATAAAGTTAAAACTTCATTTTCTCAGTTGAACTGGCCATATTTCAAGTATTTAGTTACCACATGTGGCAAATGACAACCATATTAGATAGCATGAATTATAGAACGTTCCCATCAGGCAGAAAGCTATTTGACAGGGCTATTTTAATGTCTACCACAAATCTCAGGAAGGTTAAAAACAAAGTAGGTTAAAATACACTCACATACTCACACAGACTCTCCCTTGACCATTTCCCCAGTGGTTCTGCAGAGGTAAGCATCATCTCATCCCTGAATAACAGGAGATGAACAGAACAAGGGCCTACAGTACCACCATGGTGGCATGGAGGGGTTTGGAGCAATGAGAACTCTCACAGGGCACTCAGGAAACTTCCATGTGGCCAATTCAAGAGATCTGTAAGATCAAGCCTTCCTACTTACCTTCTCTTGCTAAAGGACAGTATCGGGGCTCTCCAGAGTAACAGAACCAAGGGGAGATATAGGTAGATGATAGATAGGAAATTATCTCATATAATTATAGAGGCTGAGAAGCCCCAAGACCTGCAGTCAGCAAGCTAAAATTTCTTTTTTTTTAAAGAGAGAGAGAGAGAGAGAGAGAGAGAATTTGTTTTAGTATTTATTTTTTTTTTTTTTTTAGTTTTCGGCAGACACAACATCTTTGTTTGTATGTGGTGCTGAGGATCGAACCCGGGCCGCACGCATGCCAGGCAAGCGCGCTACCGCTTGAGCCACATCCCCAGTCCAGCAAGCTAAAATTTCTAAGAGCCAGTAGTATGGGTCCAGACTGAGTCCAAAGGCCTGAGACTCAGGAAATTCAATGTCTCAGTTCACACTCAAATAAAGTTTAACAAAATGTCTTGGCACCCCGTTGCCCAGTCAGGGTCATGCCACAAAATTCCCTTCACCAGGAAAGACTCCTGATGGGAAAAGAGATCAGCAGAACGTGACCCACTGTGCTCACTAACCGGGAAGACCATTAGCTGTGTGAGTAGCAGAGATATATTGTTACCGCTGGTGACCGGTGACGAGTCCTTGCTTCCCCAATGTTGAAGAATAACACCAGAGAAGCAAGGTCAGAGTAGAAATTAGAAGTTTATTAAAGGACAGCAGAAAAGACTTCTCCCAGAGGAAGAAGGGGACCTAAGAGGTGGAATCTGTAGAAGTGCGGTTGTTTCCCCTTTTTATAGTTCAGTGATGGAATGTAGGTTGGAAGGCCCGAGGGGTGGGACACAGGTGGGCCAAACAAGTAATCTGGGCAGGAAGGACTTCATTATCACTTCTCTGGGATGGGCTATCTCCAAATCTGTTGGGGGCTGTTTCCTGGGCTCCATTAACATTCCTTTGGGAATGGACTTTGGGCCTAGGGCTTTTTCAGGACTTCATTAACATTCCATGAGTTGTCCTGCGTTTCCCGGAATCATTCTCAGCATGGCCTCCATTTTAGATTTCACTCAATATTAGACCCGATTTACCTAACTACACTGACTACCTAATTTTAAATCTGGCTTCAATATCACATTTGAAAAGTGGAGCTCAATAAGCATTCATGCTTCCCAAACATTCTGACTGGTTCCAATGTAAGGGACCTGCGAAACGTCGGAGGAAGAGACCACAAGAGACTAGCTCCATGCAATTGGCAAAAGGGGATTTATTGAACCAGCATGCTAGGGCTCCGAGCCCACTCAAGAAAGGAGAGCAGCCCAGAGCCCAGAGCAGAGGTCAAGCAGAGCTTAAGTACACTTTTTGGAGAGGGTGGGGGGCTTTGCATACATCAGAACAAATCATCTTGAGGCGCGGGAAAATTGAACAACAACTCTGAGCCATGATTAGTACATTCATTGGCGGGAACAGTCTGGGCAGGGGTGATTGGTCACTCCTAAGCGGGGTACACATTTAAACTGATTGGTTTTGGAGCCTGGATGCTTATGTGCCGAGCTACTTGGAGCCCTTAGCTAATAAACAACCAGGGAATCAATGGAAATATTTACTGGGCAGTTCAGGTATTGTCCTGACAACTACAGAGATCACAGGTTCCGGGGGTAGCAGAGGAATTTTAACAATACCTGGTCTATTTTTTTTTTTTTTTTTTAGCCCAAGCCTTTCAATTTAGAAACTTTACAATGCCCAGTCTTTTACACTTTAACTCAGACTCTTGCAGCTTAGAATCAGCTTAGAAATTTTACCTTTACACCAAAACTTCTCTTGGGACAGTCTTTGTGAAAAGTAATCACAGTTATGAATAACTGGAATTTTTAGAGTCGTCGTCTGTATTAACCTTCCCTGTTCTGCTTCTTAACCACTTCAGCCAGCAAGTTATGTGTGCCAGATTCCATTAGTGAAAGCTAGTCAGATGTTCCCATAGAGCTGGGAAATGCATTCTGTTTTAGTCAACATTTTGTCACTGTGACCAAAAGACCCAACAAAAACAACTTAGGAGGAAAAGTTTATTATGTCTGCAGTTTCAGAAGTTCAGTGCATTGTTGGTCAACTCCATAACTCTGGCCCCAAGGTGAGGCAGAATATCATGGCAGAAAGGTATGGCAGAGGAAATCAGAACATGGTAACCAGAAACAGAAAGTGAGCTCCACTCACTAGGGATGAAATATAAACCCCAAATACATGTCCTCTGTTATCTAGTTCCTTTAGCCATACCCTAACTGCCTACGATTACCATCCATTTAACCATATTGGTGGATTAATCCACTGATTAGGTTATATCTCTCATGATCTAATCGTTCGTTTCACCTTTGAACATTCTTGCATTGACTTACACATTAGATTTTGGGGGACGCCTCATATCTAAACCATAACACAGTCATTGGCTGGAAAATAACTGTCCAGCAATTAGTCTTCACTGTGGAATTGGGTGTAAATCTCTGATGGACAGCCAACCAAATCTACTGCCATTGAATGATAAAAATAAATGAGCTTTAAATTCTACTTTAACTCTGATTTTCATGAACTTCAACTTTCTTAAAGGTTCAGAACCATAAATATCCACTTGCACTTAACTGTAAATTTTTCACATTTCAAGTTGAAGTTATTGACTATAAACTGATTCATTAGACTCCAAGAGCTTTGAAGGAAAAATTTGACTTTTTTAAACCTTGATTTCTGTATGCCCAGAGCCTCCTGCACACAGTAGCTGCCCATGGAATATTTGTTGAACGAAGGAACTGGTTATTATGTTATTCAAGTTTCTTTATACAACATGAACTGAAACTCAACTTGAATTCAATGTAAGAAATGTTATTTCTCAAGAATACATTTCTTCTATCCTGTCTGCTCCTACCATGTTAAGCTAGGCTTGATTCTGTGAGAATGAAATCTTGTGGTTCTTCATCCATTTCATTTACACTTCTTCTCTGCCTGGGTGGTCCTCTACCCACATTCCCCTCCTTCAAGAGTTGGTTTAGAAATAATCACCTCACTTCCATATCTCCCAGTAGATTTGCACCAATTAAAACACACACACACACACATACACACACACACACACACCTTGAAAAATGATATGGCTCCCTCTTTTATTTCCTTTCCTCCAAACACATAGTGGTCTTATTTGTTTCAAATTAGAGAAGACATAGAAAACGAAGAATCTTCAAGAACTGATTTCAGGAGGCAAGCTTCTATGACTCCCATAATTACTACAACTGAGATGGTTTTAGTGTTTTGTATTTGTGCTGAAATATTTATAAAACTTAAAGCCTTATTGGCCTTCACACTAAAATCTTTAATTTTTCAAAGTATTATAAAAAGAGACAGAAAAAAGAAAACAAACACTAACTGAACACTTGTAGGTTCCTGATGTTAGCTCTTTACAGACTTCACTCATCAAAATCTCGAGTCAATATAGCAAGAAATCAACATTATTATAACTATGTGTTATGCTCGAATTCAGGACCCCCAAAGACCACCAGAGACCCAAGATCGATGTAAGCAGCAAAGAGGTGTTTATTGCGAGCTAGTTCGGTCCTCCGCGTGCACACACAGCAACTGGTGATGCTGAGAGGCCCCGAGCCCAGGGTTTGCAGCATTTTTATACATTTTTTGGAGAAGGCAGGGACTTCACATACATCATAGCAAATCATCACACACCGCGGGAAAATCAAATAACAACTCTAAAACATGATTAGCACATTCACTGGCGGGAACAAGTTGGGTAGGGGTGATTGGTCAGAACAAAAGGGGTATTGGTTTGAACTGATTGGTTTGAGCCAAGAGGGGTGTACGTGCTGAACTACATGGTTTCCCAACATGTTATCAACCACCATAAACTACTGGGAGGGTCATCTGGCATCCCAGGTATTTCCCTGTCTCATGCTGATTGGTGGCTGCTAGGGGGCTGCTATGGATCCCCACCTAGCCCGACTGAGTCAGGGACACCTGGGGCAGCAGATCTCTCCTGTTATTTGTAGATAAACAACTTAGCAGGGTGGGAATGTGCCTAGGAGTGCTCTGTGGGTTTTTCCAAGGACAAAGGTCATGTCCCTTCCTTGGACAGGCTTTGCTCTGAGATAGAGGCTGGTTTTTCATATGTAGAGATGAGAAATGTAAAACTTAGAAAGGATAAAACATTGTTAGAGCCAGGATGCCAATTTAGACACATCTGACTCTGTGACAGGCTGACTAATAAATAATCCCATAAGATGCCCATGACCCAGTAAAATAACTTGTAAATGTTACCTTTATGGTAAAAGAAACCTTGCATGTATGATTAAGGATTTTGAGATGAAGAGATCATCCTGGATTGTCTGGGTATACCCTAAATGTTGTCCTAGCTGGAGAGAAGCAGAGGAAATCTAACTACAGTAGAGGAAAAAGCAGTGTGACCCTGAGAACCAAGGTTGCCTCTAGAGATGAAAGAGACAATGGACACAGTCTTCCCTGCAGCATCCAGAAAGAACCAGCCCAGCAGACACCAGATTTGGGCCTCTTAAGACTCATTTTGAGGGGCTGGGGATGTGGCTCAAGCGGTAGCGCGCTCGCCTGGCATGCATGCGGCCCAGGTTCGATCCTCAGCACCACATACAAACAAAGATGTTGTGTCCTCTGAAAAACTAAAAAATAAATATTAAAAAATTCTCTCTCTCTCTTCTCTCTCTCACTCTCTTAAAAAAAAAAAAAAAAAAGACTCATTTTGAGACTTCTGACCTCCAGAACTGTAAGAAGATTAATTTGCATCAAATTTGTGAACTTTGTTGTAGCAGCAACAGGAAACTAATACAGGCTCCAAACCTGGAGAAAAGTTTAATTAAGTCAGTTCAGCATGACAAACAAAACAGAGTACTTTTAACACCTTCCATATCAGGAAAAGCAACAACTAAGCCATGTCAGACTACCCAGGGAAATTCCAAATGTGAACACCCGCCAAGAACATTTTGACCATCATCATGGCTATTCCAAAGGGATATCTGAAATCTTTAGCCAAGTGCTGCAGCAGATCTTCCTGAGTGGGAGGAAGGAACAGTGTGAAGGCCAGTCAGTCCCTCAGGCAGCCAAGCCCTAAACCTTACAGAATCAAATCAAAACTCTGAACTGAACCCACAAGCCTGAGGTGGCCAACACAAACCTCAGTAGAACTAGGTGTACTTCCAGTAGCAAAACACTTTTAAACCGGGGCCATATTACATTTGCAAACCTTGGGGCAAAGTCTTGCATATGTCCTACAGTAGTCCAAGACTGGAATTTACCACAAAATAAGTAACTCAGAAAAAAAAGTTTGCAAACTGTGGGCCCAGCCCAGATGGAAAAACAAGCTACTGGCTTTGATGCAGTGCAAGCGCCAGCCCTGATGCCAGCACTCGCCTTCTCCAGGATTGCAATTGGCATAAGAATGGGAATTATAGTCATTTGAATTATGCAGACTTTCCACGGCAAAATAAGTACTACCATGATCTGAAAGAAAGTTTGTTTACGTCTTCTGTTGTTCATTGAGACAATTCTCTCTGGCTCTCCTGTCTGCTGTCCAGTGATACTCTCCAGGGGAAGTGACTCAAGCAGGAAGCAACCACCAAAGCCAAGAGAAAACAGAATCTTCTGAATGAAATTAGCTTTTCTTTTCCTGCCCCCTTTTGACTTGATGAATATTTGAACAAGAAAGTTTTAAAATCTTAGTCTTCTGAAGTAACTGAAAAGGTAAAGTTCAGAAGTACAAACGACAAAGTTGTCTGCATCCTTAGGAGGTTTCCCTGGTAGAGAGGAACAATAACTTAACCAAGGACAGAACATAAACATAATGAGAAAGTTGATAGAAATCTGAAATGATTTTAACAGCAAAAATTTCAAGTAATGAAAGTATTTTACCAAAAATTCTTAATAGTAGAGGTCTTCTCAGAATGTAAAATTCCACTTATTTCCCCCATCAATCTCTTTTAAATGCTAATATTGTAAGTATAAGAATTATCAAAAGTCTCTTAAAATTATTTTAATGATAACTTTGATTTCTTAAGAGGCCCAAATCAGGTATCTGCAGGGCTGGGGTTGTAGCTCAAGGGTAGAACACTCACCTGGCATGTGTGAGGCCCTGGGTTCGATCCTCAGCACCATATAAAAATAAATAAATAAAATAAAGGTATTGTGTCCAACTACGACAAAAAAATAAATATTTAAAAAAATTGTTAGTTAAAAAGTAAATCAGTAGGCAGTAATGGAGCATCAAATATTCACACAAAGGGAGAACAACAAAGTCAGTGCCCTGTCAAGAGTTCATAATCTACTAAAGAGAAAAGATATAAACCTGTAAAACATGGAACAACGAGGTTCAAAAAAATAAAAAATAGAACCATCACAAAGCAGTTCGTGGGCAGATGACATATAATTGCATGGGCAAGTGACTTCTATGGAGTTTAAGACAGGGTACTTAGAGCTGCAAAACTTGAAGAAGACGAGAGGATTTGTACCTTCTTCATCAAGACATAATGTGACAGCAGGTAACCAGTGGGATAGGAAATGTCAAACCCCAGCTCCACTGCTTGCTGGGCCTCAGACCTGGCCATTACGTACACACTCTGAGACTGGTGACTTTTCTCTCTAAAATGTGGGTCAAAACCAACTCCCCACGTTGCACTGGGGTTATAGTGAGAAATGTATACAAAGTTCTCAACAGATAGTAGATGCCTAATAAGACTTAGAAACTTTCATTTCCCTGGTGAGTCAGTCTCCAATAAAATTATTTTCTGGGTTTTGGTTGTAATTATTGTTGTTTTGGTAAATCTTAGTCTTCTAAGGGGGGTACTTTTACCACTGAGCCATATCCCCACCCTTTTTTTATTTTTTTACTTTGAGACAGGGTCTTGCTAAATTGCTGAGGGTGGCCTCGAACTTGCAATCCTCCTGCAATCCTGGCTTCCAGAGCTGCTGGGATTTCAGGAGTGAGCCACTGCACCTGACCAAAAATTATTTTCTGAGATCATTGTGACACCTTGTTTTTCACAAACCCAAACATGCATTTTATTTCAGAGGTCTTTTGAAGCATTAGCTCTGTAAATATTCTGCTAACTATTTCATGGTAACTTTTAAGTTCCCCAAGACATGGAGAGTCCTATGTAATTTTATTGATGACTCCTAAACTGAGAGCAAAACCATCAAGCACTGCTCCTAGACAAACAGAGCTAAAGGTTTCCCTGACTTCTATCTACTTTTTTAAAAAAAAGTTTTTCATATTTCAGACTTTCACAAATCTAAATGTTCTCAAAGACACTGGTCTTGCCACATGTTTGCTCTGACAAACTTAATTACCTCTGTAGCATCAATCTAATCAGAGAATGCTAACAAGACCAGGGCGCCTCTCAGGCCCCCTCTTGGTTCGTGAGTTTTGCTTGTTTCTATTGTCACACAGCATATGGGTGAAGTGAACCATCTGTCTTAGAATTTTTCTTGTCCTTAATTACAAGAGAGACTGGGTCCGAGAGTATGGATACGCTTAACACAGGTCTGTCACCAATACCATTTGTAGGGTTGGCAACCGGGCAGTGACTCAGGGCTGAGAACCAGTAATAAGAAGAAGGCTGTCTATTGGGGCTGGGGATGTGGCTCAAGTGGTAGCGCGCTCGCCTGGCATGCGTGCGGCCCGGGTTCGATCCTCAGCACCACATACCAACAAAGATGTTGTGTCTGCCAAAAAAAACCTAAATAAATAAATACTTTTTTTAAAAAAAGAAGGAAATATTTCTCTATAAGCCAAAGTTTAAATGAAAACGAAAAGCCCAGGAGTGATCACGTATCCAGCCAATGGACAGTCTTTCCTATTACAGAGCTGGAAGATGGACTGGTCCTGCACGTTACCTTGCCCCATCCTCAAGCTGACATTTTCTGATTCTCCCCTTCAGTCCCCGCAGCTGCCTTCACTCTTCTTTGGGATACGATTTCCTCTGAATATGAAATATAGTGATTTCAAGTGGCCTAACACCTATGCCTCAGTTTTGACGCTCTTGTTTATTCTGCAACTTCTACTGATGTCATTTGGAACGGAAACAAGGCATGCAAAGCCACCAGGACCGTGGAAATGAGACCTAACACCACTTAGGCTGCCCAAGAATAAATATGATGGTGCTTCTGTGACTGCCCAGTCAGGTCTGGGTTTCCAGCCAGCCATCACAGATCCACTTGGAAAGTGACTCACTCTCAGAAACACTGTTTTATGGGAGGACACAGAGCAGCTACGTATTTCCTCCAGTCGATGATGGATATTCTTCTAGAATAGAAATATGACTTCCAGCTGCGATCCAAAGAAACTTGCTAGGAATGTCCTTTTTAATAAAATGTTGCTAGTAGTATAGTGGTTTGTTTCATAATTGAAGGCATCTTCACATGGAGGACATGTGTCCATCATCTTGGAAAGAATGACACTTCAGTTGAGGGCTCAAGTTTACAGGCAAAAAGACAGACTTAATGCCACAGAACTGTCCACTTGAAAATAGTTAAAATGGCAAATTTCATGATATACATTTTGCCACAATTTTAAAAAATTTTAAGCCACAGAATATATAACTACCCCCTGGGTTAATAAGGAAGCCAGCATTGCATAAGACTCATTGATGAGAAGCAAAGCTTTCCACAGAAACCAACTGTTCTCTGCCTCCAAGCTGGTCTTGAAGAAAAGCATAGGAAGAGCCTAAGGCATCTCTTTGATTAGTCACTCATGGTCCAGAGAAGGGCATGGTTGTTCCTACACAGGTAGGCTGGGACAGGAGGAACTGGAGACCCAGAGGAACAATGACAATCACTCTTCTTAGTTCTACGAGTCAGGGATTATCACAGTTCATTTAGTGCAAAAAAAAAAAAAAATGGTGTTGGAACCCAAAGTGAATTCTTCATGGTATTATTGTGTTTGGTGAATAGCCCTCTGGAGCAGAATCAATCAAGGTAGCAGAGACACCTTTCAGAGAGCCAAGCACCCTCATTCATTAGGCCCTACTATTGTTCCCTTCAAATGGTGCAGGTCCTGGCAGTTCAATAACCCACAATTGATGCTTCTGAGTCAGAAGTAGTCTAAACATGTCACTAATCCCTCTCCCCCTTGCTTAGCATATAGTAACATGTAATGTTCTATACTGGACATTGCTTATCAAATTGGGCATTCAAGATATTGGCCAAATTATATCATTATATTATGTACATGTATGAATATGTAACAATAAATCCTATCTTTTTAAATTTTTTTATTTTAATATTTATTTTATTTTTAGCTTTCGGCGGACACAACATTTTTTTTTGTTTGTATGTGGCGCTGAGGATCGAACCCTGGCCGCCCGCATGCCAGGCGAGCGCGCTACCGCTTGAGCCACATCCCCAGCCCCAATCCTATCAATATGTACAACTATAATGCACCAAAAAAAAATGTGGGAAAAAAATTGGGCATTCAGTGGGCCAGTGACCAGGTCAGGCTCTCCAAGGGAAGATTTTTGTTGTTGTTGGCCATATGCACAGATGCCAGCCCTGATTCCTACTTTGTTCATAAAACACTGGGCAAGCATTGAAGGGGCTGGGAAGGAGGCTAAGTGATATCCACAGAGCAGTTCAACATGTCCACCCTTTCTCTGAGAGTCACCCTGCCATAGATGCTCTTTGGCCAGTGACCATGAACGACATGCCATGGGGCCCACTCCAGAGGATCATCCACTGACTTCCCAAACCTCCTCACCATCGGTTTTCAAGTCTTACAGGCAACATATACCACAAGGTGTACTGCTCAGAGTGCTGGGAAGACTTCCTTCTCCTCTAATCTAGAGGGCAGATAGCTCTGCTGGCACCTAAGCTGTCCACCAGTATTGGCAGAGCCATCTGTATATAAGACTTAAACAAACTCACACTGAGTCGAAGTGTGGGTGCTATACACACAATGGCAAAATAGTGGGATCATCAAAATGCTCATAAATGGAGATTGGCTAAATAAAGTATGCATACAGAATTAAACAAAACATAGTACATTAATTTTAAATGATGCTATGAACATGCAGTGAGATGAACACTATGGTTGCTACATGGTTAAATGAGAACATACCTGTTAGAAGAAAGTGATTGTCACTAAGGTACAGAATTGTAAGATATAAGTTTTCTTCTTTCTGCTTATTTGAATATTTTAATTTGAATAGTATGAATATATCTGACTTTTATAACATACCATTAAAATAAAACCTTTTGGTAGGAAAAACACCACCACCAAACTTCCTAACAACAAGCACGATTTGAATGTCTTTGTAGGGCATAGCACTTGCACATACAAGGTTCTGAATTTATTCCCCAGCACTGCAAAATAAAAATAAAGTGTTTAATTCTAGCTAAATAAAATAAATTTTTGACCAATACAGCAGATGTGTATCTTAGGTGTAAGGCCTTTTCTATAATCTATGTATATGGTATATCTACATATTATTTTATTAAGATTAAGAAAATACATTTACTTATTTGGATATGTGTTTTCTTTTATAACATACTATTGACCTTACCAATGACTTATTCATTTCAAAGTTCAATTCTAATCTTGTTTCTCCAGGGAAAATACAATCCACTCTGTATTGATTTACTCTATGATAGTATCTAAGATGTGCTACAGAGGAAATAAAAATTGCAAGACTTTCCTTGGCCAGAATCCCCCTAAAGAAAAACTTGACTTTGTCCTCTTGCAATTCTGTTACTTACGTCTAATAAGGCATCTTCTCAGCAAGTGGACTGCCAAAACACAAGCCACATAAATGCATCTACAAAGTTCAGCTTTGTCCCTTGGGTCAGAGGCTAAAAAGAGAACAGTGCAGTTTTCTAGAAAGATTTTCTTCGAACACATTTTTGTGTTTGTTCCACATTCCTAATTATCCTTCACAGATTCACATTCAATTTTGGGGTCAAAGTGTTAAGGCTATTTACTTTCAAAGGACTACAACATCGCAAGAAATGACATAAAATTGAGTCCAGGTATTCGTTTTCTTCATATTATGGTGGCTATTCTTCCCCTCACCCCCAATGAGGGCACACAGAGATAGGCATTTTGCACAGCCTGTGACCACTGCCCACTAGGGGCCCTGCGTTGACAGATGGTTACACACCTTCACATCCAGAAGGGAATAAAAATGACTACCATCCCACAAAATGAAGATTTTTAAATGAAATGGTATAAAAATAATTACCTAGAAATATCCTTCCTATAATATGTTACAGAATAAAGCATATTGCTTGCTTTTTATTTTCCTTGGATCCCTGTTTATCCATATGCAACCATGCTGATTCTTCCCTCCCTCAGCATCCTCTATTACATCAGCATGCAGACCCATCATCAATGATAGAGACTTGCCCACTAGAGACTTTGAGAGGGTCCCTGACCTCACAATATCTTCTCTAGTGGCCTGAAATTCAATTCTTAGAATTTCATTTTGAGGTCTTGAAGTTTCTGGGTTTGTTTCCTGCCCCCCATCAGTCTCCAAAAATCTCATAAAAGAGTAAATCCTAGGAACTGGTGGCACCCTGAAGTTGTGGGGATAGGCTGCTAGTTTAGGGGACAGATTCCAGGGGAATGAAGCCAAGAAGCGTGTGGATTAGGGCAGAAATCTTACTGGAGGACAAATTCAATCTCAAATATAAAAGCATTTCTTCAAGTTGCTCAGTTTATTTTACTGCTGTTAAAATCTCCTTTACTCTCATGGTTAAGCCAAAATGATGACAATCCAGAAGACTGAAGTTCTAAACTACACCTTAAACTAAGCAATAAGAGGAAAGGGGAGACTGCTAAGCACTTTGGTCCAGGGCAGGGGCAGAAAAGTGCCCTGTTACTGAAGGATGGCCCATGGCCAGGGTGTTCTGTTTGTTCTTTACACTTCCTTCCCCAGTGACACCATATCCCTTATACTCAAAGCAGAAGTTTCTGATCAAAGTGTTGCAAAACCTAAGAGGTCAAAAGAAGTGTCTCAGAGGCTTAACCATTAAAGGATGTCACAGTCGCTGTAGCCTTGTAGCCATTCAGTCAGGGAGGCGGAATCTCCAAGATCAAAGCTCCTCCCCTTTTCCCATAATCCCTGTCCACAGCACTTTGAGGCTGGCCCAGGGCAGGGCTGGCTGGGAGAGGACCTTCTTGATGGTCTGCCTCTCTCCACTGTCTCTGGAATCGTTCCCTGGAGTCCACATTTCACATCATCAGACTCTCAATGGCATCCCAGTGACCTGGTACATCAGTATTCTATTGGGAGATTATTGAAAATCAAAGAAAAGTTTCCACCCTTATTGACAATGATATAATTTCAGCCCTGTGCAGAAAGACAATTAATTAATCCTCTAGAGAGGCTGCCTTCAAACTTCTCAGACCTGGTGTCCCTCCACTGACCCTCACAAACCTGAGCCCCCAAGCCACCTGGTGGATTGGGGCTCTTTCTGACACTGGCACAGCAGCCTGCACCTTGAGCAGAGCATCTCCTGCTTCCCACTACCCACATTATTAGACAGCAAGGGCTGCCATAACAACTCCCACACACTGGGCGGCCTCAACAACAGAAATTTATTTTCTCACGGTTCTGCAGCTGGAAGTCCAAGATCAAGGGGACAGCAAGTTTGTTTCCTTCTAAGGACTCTCTCCCTTGCTTAAGGTAGCTGTCTCCCCCCCCACAGCTTGACTTGTCTAATCTCCTTTTGTTTCAAGGACATCAGTCATATTGGATTAAAGCCTCATTTTTACTTTAATTCCTCTTTAAAGACCCTATCTCCAGTGGGTGCAGTGGCACTTGGAATTCCAGCTACTCAGGAGGCTAAAGAATGAGGACCACAAGTTAAAGGCGAGCCTCAGCATCTTAGTGAGACCCTTAGCAACTTAATGAGACCCTGTCTCAAAATAAAAAATAATAAGGACTGGGGTGTAGCTCAGTGGTAGAGTGTCCTGGGTTCAATCCTAGTACCATTAAAAGAGGGAAAGAAAGAAGGAAGGAAGGAAGGAAGGAAGGAAGGAAGGAAGGAAGGAAGGAAGGAAGGAAGGAAGGAAGGAAGGAAGGAAGGACAGTCACATTCTTAAATACTGAGCTCATAACACTGTCCTCTGATCTTCAGGAAGAAATTTCAAAAGCCTCAGAAAGCAGAGCTGTTGTTCTTTGATTTAGCTAGGAATGGTAAGTGCAGGCTTTCTTTGAAGACGAAGGGTCCTAGCATCTAAAATATAGAAGGGATGTTCCAGAAAAGAGAACCCTGCTGAGCTGGTGTTAGCTCAAGGAAGATGATATGAACTAGGAGAGAAACCATCCTAAACCATAACCCTGGCGTGACCCTACCCAAAAGAAGTGGAGGGTCTCCTGCATTGTCACCAGATGGTTCAGGATGGGGAGCACCATCCAGTTGGATGCATTAGGGACTTTGAACAGCTGACCATGAGTAAGACAGGCTGGGATCACCCAGCCTTGACAGCTCCACAGAGGGAATGACCTGCTTTTCTCCCAGACCCAGCAAGAGCATATGGCATTACCTCAGGGCTGTTTCTCATCCCATACAGCCAGGCCATTCTTTTCTGTTTTTGCTTCCTTTCGGTAACAATTACAATAATAGGAATGACAGTAAGAGAGCCACATACTGAACTCTTATTGTATAGGGAGATTAATTGCTTTGTATACATTATCCTGTCTAATCCTCATGCTATCTCAATTTAGTATGGAAGAAACTGAAGCACAGAGAAGTTAATTATCCAAGGTCACACAGCTAGCAAAAAGAAGAGCTGGCATGTGAGCCAAGAACTCTGACTGCAGAGAACTTAGCTATTCTGTTCATCAATCTACCCTCAGGAGGTAAAAATGATTTGACTAGAACAGTATGCTGAGAAAACCATAAGCTTCATCTTCATGAAGCCTCGTGTTCAAATCCTAGCTCTATAACCAAGGGCAAGTTCATCTCTCTGCATTTGATTGCCTCCTGTTTGACAGGGGGATAATTTAAGAAAAGTTCCAATCAAAGTAACTCCTAAATAGTACCTGTCATTATGACAATTGTTTTTCTCTCCTAGCTCTGTTCTGTGACTATATTTGTAGTGATATGGACCAACAACACTGTACTGAAATAAAGAGTGGCTCCTTACTTTACAAGTTAACAGTAATTAGAACTATTAATTTAAAGTCATTCTTTTAGCTCATTCTTCAGCAAAAGTGAATTTCAGATGGACCTTTCTTTTTCACCTCCTTTTTAAAATCACTACTGATTGCTTATTAACATTGCATTTTGATTATCCCTACAGCATCTCAATCCCTTAGGAAGACTCCATGAATAATTTAAATTTCATGTTTAATTTATTCTACATGCTTATAGCAACTATTTTCATAGACTGATCCTTGTTAAAGTTCTCCAAGGCTTTGAGGCACAGGTGGCGCCATTAAAAATGCATTTCTCAGTTTTCTTGAGGGATTCTTTTTAAAGTGCAGGGATGGGCATGATCATAGTTAATTGACAGTAGATAACATGCTACTTTGTTCACCATGCTTGAAGAAATGTTGCTTTTTTGGTCTGAAATTAGTTATGTGCCAATACTTTCCACTTCCTGCTTTGGGATTATAATTGAAGCATATAACATAAGATGGCGAGACAGATTTGACTCTTTGCTAGGAAATTGTTGAAAGGACAATTATAGGGGAGAATTGGGAGAGGGAGATGAGGTAAAGAGTGAGAAATGTATATTTCTGAGGAGGACCTTAGAAAATTCAGCAGTAGTGGGATATGGTAAATAGGCCAGAATCTTTCCCAGGCATTATCCAGATTCTCTGAATGGAATAATCAGGAAGATGGGGAATCCTTTTCTCTAGTGGTGACTCCCATTCTCAAGCCAACATGCATTTTCAATGAGGTATCACCCTCTTGCCTGGGACAAAAGTGAAACTAGAACAAATTCCAAATCATATAAATGGTATATGTTTCATTCATATTTGACTTGAATTTGCAATCTCCTAATAACTAATTTAGGCCCCCTTGTGAATGTTTCCTATTTATTGAGTCAATAGAGTTTTTATTTGTAGAAAAGCTAAAAAAAAATTAAAAAAGAACACAACCAAGGATAAACCAATTCCAATTAACATGGTTTGGGAGGCATTGATTCTACTTGGATTCCCATGAATTAACATTTTCCTTTTAGAATAGACCTTTGGTTAAAGGTATCCCCTTCTTGATGATGTCGTACCTCCAACATAATGAGAAGTCCAATCTGCCTTGGGGAAATCTCTCTTTCCCTTAAGGAAGCCCTATACTACTAAGCAGTAGGATTTTTTAATCTACTCACCAAACAGATGGACCAGACTCAGGATTGACTCTAGAATTTTCTATCAAAATAGTTGGGGAATTTTTCTCCAAAACATTGAATTATATTAAATAAGCCCTAAATAAATTCTAAATAAATCCATAAATATACCTTCTATTCTCACAGCCATCTTATAAGGTAGGTACAATTTTTGCCACATGTCATATTGGAAGACTCTGAAGCTAAAGAGGCTAAGTGAAGTCAAGGGTTTTGTGGTGTCCTAGTGGTGAATCCAGAATTCCAACCAAAGCCTGTCTAGTTCCAGAGCTCAGGGGAACAACCTTTGTCCTCTACTACTTCTGTGCTCACCTGACTTCTGAAACACCATAAAAGCTCTGATAAAGTCTATTCCTGGACATAGTATTTTTTTGAGAGAGAGAGAGAGAGAGAGAGAGAGAGAATTTTTTTAATATTTATTTTTTAGTTTTCAGCGGACACAACATCTTTATTTGTATGTGGTGCTGAGGATCGAACCCAGCGCCACACACATGCCAGGCAAGCGTGCTACCGCTTGAGCCACATCCCCAGCCCATGGACATAGTATTTTAATGAAAGAGAGTCTTCCAAGATTTCATGGCAAAATTGTTAAAAAATAAAAAGAGTACTGAAGATGAATGAAAAATCAAATTCTTTGAGGTAGTGGACTGGGTACATGTGCTGGAGTTTGCTGATCTTCCATCAAAGTCCTGCTTCTCAGTTTACAGTGTTTGGACTTCATCTGCCTACTAGTTTCATTACAAGCTACTCACTAACTGGTCTTTTCTATTTAAATCAAGCTGGACTCCTTAAAATTCCTGCAACAGATTTTCCTGTCTCTGTTTCCTTCCAGAAGTTGTTCTCCCCCCTTGGAAATGCCCTAGAGATCTTCCCACCAAAGGATGGATCTTCCCACCTTCCTGGATCTGAGCTGACTTTATGGCTTGCTTTGGGCAGTAGGATGTGGCAGAGTGACATCATATGACTCCCAAGCCTTGGCTCCCAGAAGTTCTGTAGCTTCCACTTTCTCTGTGCACACTGCTACCCATCAGTGAGAGGCACTATGAAGGATGAGAGCCATGACATCCAGCCCATGACAAGGGCGAGGCCATCCATGACCAGCTGAACCACCAACTGCAACAGAGGCAGAGTACAGGTGAACCATCCTCCCTGAGCTCTGCACAAATTGCCATGCCAAAGAGGAGTGACAAATGAATGGTTGATGTTTTAAGCCTTCAAGTTTGGGGGTGGTTTATAATGCAGCAGATCACTAATATGTGTCTTTTTATCCCTTCCTTCTTAATATGTCTACTGCCTACATATAAGCTGAGCTTCAAAGCCATTCCTACAAGAAATTTCCCAGATTGAAACTTCCTCACTTGGGACTAAGAGATGCCTGCCCTGCAGTGTAATTCTTTTTTTTTTTTTTTTTTTTTTTTTTTTTTTGTGCAGTGTAATTCTAAGGGCACAGAGACCAAATGTCTCTCTACATGCCTTCCCATCCACTGCTGATGCCTAGATCTTACCACTAAAGTTTTAATTGCTTACATAAAAGCTTAAATGTCTGTCAAATTTCAAGACTTGCTAGAAGGGATAAAACACTTGTGCTTTTGATTTTTCTCTTATTACAAAAGTATAAGGGAAGAGAAAGTGACTGTAACAAAGAGAAAAAAAATTTAATAATTCAGATCCACCTGAATATAAGCCTTTAGGGAGATAAAGGAAATAATTATGTATCTAATTTCAATGTTTAATTTAGTTTAACTAAGCATACATATTTCAAATCACATTATGTAAAATAACATTGATTTAGAAATATACCTTTTTTCCATTCTTCCATTCCATGAAAGTATCTGATTCAAAGTTGCCACATGTCCTTCATTTCATGAGAGACACTTTCTTAGTCATCTTACATTTTTCCAGACATCTCTTTCATCTATTTTTTAAACTATGAGGACGCCATTAAAATCTTTTTCCCAAGCAACAAATACCCATTCATAAAACACTGCCAATATTTTGTACCACACTTATCCTTCAAGGGTCTATTAATGATTATAATGGGTCAACACTTACAGTATTGCTTTGTAAAGGGAAATTGAGAAAGCTGGTTTACAATGATGCCAGTGGCTAGGAATTTGGGGGATTTTTTTCCCCAAAGAAAAGGTTCATTAAATTCATGGTAAATTTTTTGCTCTTTTTTTTTTTTAACCAAACACTTATAATCATCTATAAGTCTGTAGTTTCCTGAGGTTAATTCAAGCTAATGTATTTTCCCCAAATAGTATTTTGTATTTTTTTTAAAAAAGTCAGCGAATATCCCATAATGCAACAAATTTTAGAAAGACTCAAATGAGATAAATATTTTGGAGGGGAAACCAAATTTCCTCATCTGACATATGTGATTGTATATTATGCTAAACGCAATCAGTTGTTTAATTCTTTGTAAGAAAGGTATCAAAAACATACATTGCAGAAAAGACAGCCTTTTTAACAAATGGTGCTGGGAAAAGTGGTTATCTATATGCAAAAGAATCACACTTAACCCTTATCTCTCATCTCACACCCTACATAAAAGTCAACTTAAAATAGATCAAAGACCTTGGAATTAGACCAGAAACTATGCAGCTTCTAAAAGAAAATGTAGGGTTAACACTGCAATATAAAAGCAACAACTTTCTCAATAGACCCCTAAAGCTCAGAAATTACTGCCAAGAGTTACTAAATGGGATGGCATCAAATTAAAAAGCTTCTACACAGAAAAGAAAACAATGAAAAAAGTAAAGAGAGAAACTTCAGGATGGAGAAAATTTTTGGTAGCTGCTCTTCTGACAGAAGATTAATATCCAGAATACATAAAAACTTTAAAAGCTTACACCAAAAAAGAAAAACCCACAACAAATAATCCAATTAATAAATGGGCAAATGAACTAAACTGACACTTCTCAAAAAAGAAATACAACAAACAAATATATGAAAAAATGTTCAATATCATTAGCAATTAAGGAAATGCAAATCAAAACTACACTGAGATTCTATCTCACTCCAGTCAAGAATACAAACCATAGTAAATTTTGGAGACGATTTGGAGAAAAAGGAACATTTTTACACTCTTGGTGGGATTATAAATTAGTACAACTACTGTGGAAATTAGTATAGAGGCTCCTGAAAAAAACTGGGAAAAAAACCCACCATATGACCCAGCAGTACCACTCCTCATTTATCCTACAGTATTAAAATCATCATGATACATGATGTATCATGATACATGATATATGATACATGCATGCCCATGTTTATAGCAGCACAATTCACAATAGCCAAACCAACCTAGGTGTCCATCAGTGAAAGAAAGGATAAAGAGAATGTGGTACATATACACAATGGAATTTTATTTAGTCATAAAGAAGAATGAAATTATGTCATTTGCAGGAAAACAAATGGAACTTGATAAGATTATGTTAAGTGAAATAAGCCAAACTCAGAAGTCAAAGGTCATGTATCTGTCATATTTGAAAGCCAGAGAAGAAAAAGGTAAAGGAAGGTGGGGTGGGAGAATCTCTTGAAAATCAAAGGGTGATCAGTAGAGTAGAGGAAAGGGACCAGAAGGAGGGGGAAAGGGAGGGAAAGAGGAAATGCTGAGGAACAATAATAGCCAAATTTTATTGATATATTTTGTGCATGTACAAGTATATACCAATAAACCCACCATCATGTACAACTATAATGCACCAATAAAAATACAGGAAAAAATTCTTTGTAAAAACAATACACCATTATTTATTTGACTTCCTTTTTACTGTTGTACATTTAGATTGTATGGAGAAGCAGAAATATCCCAAGAAAATATCAGGTCCTTCCACCTTAGTGTGATTGCTTTTAGATTCCTTTTTTACCTTTTACTTTACTGAGTATCTACCCAAAGTAAAATATACCAAAAGTGAATAAGAGAAGTCCCCCCATTCCAAAACAGACAGAGCTGCAAACAATTAATTGCACAAAATATGATAGGCATTTGAATGAGGGTACAGATGATAGACCCAACCTGATCTTTTATTAAAATTGGGAGCCATCTTGCCACAAAGCCATGAAAAGCTAATTTCGGCTTTACTATAAATTACTGCAAATTCTGAACCTGCTTGGTATGCCTGCCCGTGCCTTGAACTCACCCATGCCTGGCTCTCTGACCAGATAGCAGCCCTCTCTGAAACTTTAGTGACACCTCATAAATATTGGCCTTCCCTGGCCAGACAACCACCCTCTCTGAGGCTCTAATGGTCCTCATAAATTCTGATGTTGGGGCCAGCAAAAAAAAAAAAAAAATGTAAACTACCATTAGAGTGATGCTTGTCAGAGTTCTGTTATCTGTAACCCCGCTTTGTGTAACTTTCTGGGCTATAAAGATGGGCTATAGGAAAGGTGGGGTTGCTGTCTTGTTCCCGCCGTTTTGGGAGGGAAAGGCAGCCCGGCCGGTCGAAATAATAAGCTTGCTTTAATTTGATTTTAATTGGAGTCAGTGGTCTTTTCTTTCGTCCTAGTCTAACAACAGACTAAATACTTCAAAAATAAAATAAAACCTCCCAGTGATTAGAAAGCTCCTCCCTCGGTCATGCTAACTTGGTTCTCCTGTTAGTCTTACGTAAAAGGCTAAAGTCCATTCCTAATCAGAGAGAAGGTAGGCCACTCAAGAGAGTGGTCAGAAGAAGCTTCATAAAAAAAGTCAACATTTAAGGGTTTGGGGACTTTTTGTTGGCTTGTTGATTTGCTCATTTTTTGCTTACTTTAAGGATATTAGAACTTAATTTTGAAAGCATTTGTAAAGTTGGGGGAACTGTTCAGAAATCTTTTATCATATGGTTTCCTGGAATGGATCACCTTGGCTGTGTAAAAACCAGTCTGACCACACCTCTGTCAAGCAACAGTGGAAAGTTTCCTGGACTAGGCACTTCCCCTAAGAGCAAGTTTGGAGAGGGGTGAAAAAGAACCCAGGGGCACCTGGCCCTGAAGGATGGGACAAGAAAGAAGCCAGGACAAGTGAGAGCATGAAAGGCCAGAACCCGCCTGGCATCTTCCCCGTCTGGCTAGGACCAACCCTGCCACTCCCAGGCTCCTCAACACCCTGCAGCGCATTTCCATGCCCACATGCCCCACAGGGACATTGCTGCCTGTCCTCACTGCCTCTTCAAGACATGCAGGTCTCCTCACTCTCCAGTAAGTTCCTGAAGTTTAATGGAGATAGTAATATTGTAACTTCTGAGTCCAAGGCCTCCATTTCTTCCCAACTTCAGGCAAGAACAGCTGTAGTCAAGAGGGTGACTGCAACCTCATGAGACCCAGAATTACCCAGCTCAGCTGCTCCTGAATTCCAGACCAATAGAAATTCTGAGATTAGAAATGTTTGTTGTTTTAAACCACTAAGATTTTGCAGTCATTTGTTACACAGCAATAAGTAACAAATACAAGGACCTCAAACCGTTTGTTCATGTGAGTTATAACAGTTTATGCCTACCATGCTATAAATTTAACATGGGCCCTTGGTGGCGCTAGGTCTTCCCCTGTCTCCTCTGTGCTCTCTTTTCTGCCCAAGCAACCTTCTCTCCCTTTCTCTCCATCTGTAGGCACCACCACAGGCAGGTGACAGATGTGCCCCTTTTGGCTACACCGACCTTATGAATTCTTCACCTCAAATCTGTTTCTTGACTTTACATGGCACTGTGAAGTTGACATTTTCTGACTATTCAAAGTACACCACATCCTAGAACTCTGAGATCTGTATACTTCTGTGCCAGGCTGGGGTGCCTGGCCAATCCCAGGATAGATAACACCAGGCTGGACCGGCTAGGGCCGGCTAGGGCCAGACACGTAGGCTTACAGAGCTTAGTAAAGATTACTGAAACAATCAAGTCTTAAGTCAAATGTCACCTCTAGAGAAGAATGTTTTCTGATCACTCCACCTAACAGTCACCACCCCATACCATATCAGACTAAATGACTATTTTCTTCATAGCATGTGTCACTTTCTGAAATTATCTTGTTTACTTCCCTATTAAAATATACCATGAGAGCAGGAATCTTCTCCCAATACCTAATGCAAAGAATCACACTAATGAAGCTCTGGTGGGAAAGAATAAATGAACAACTTTAGAGTAAATGTGACCCCCAAAGATGAAAAAATATGACACAATGCTGTACATAGAGATAAATACAATAATATTCCTGACTTCCAAGAGCTCACAGTCTGATAAGAAAAAAGAATAAGAAAATAATTGCAAAACAGTAAAGAAAGTGCAATAATGTGTACATAGGTATAGATAATTTCTGAAGGAAGTAATTTCTGAATTTAGTTTTAAAGCATTCAATGGAAATTTGCCAGGTAGGTAATAAAGGAAACTCTTTGAAGAGGGCCCCTTGAATTTTCATTCTGACCTAAACATTGTCCTCATTTCCATTCCCCATGGAAACTCAGGATTAAAAATATACTTTAAGATCATCTAGTATGAAGGCTCTTAAAGAGGGCTGTTGTGGTTTTTAAAAATGTCCATGATTCTCTGCTCTCAACCCTTTGGAGAATAAGATTTCCCCTCCCCTAGCATGTGGGCTGTACACAGTGACTCGTTCTAATGAGTTGAGTGTGGCAAAATGGTCAAGTATGACTTCTGAGACTAGGGCATAAAAGATACTGTGGCTCCCATTTCTCTCGCTGCCCTTCCCTCCTCTTATCCTTCACTGTGGAAGAAGTCAGAAGCCATGTTGTGAGGACACACAGACAAGGGACTGAGGACTCAAGGCAGTGGCCATATTAATGAGCTGTGCTCCAGGAAGCAGCTTCTGCAGCCCCAGTTAAGCCTTCAGGCAAGAACAGCTGTAGTCAAGAAGGTGACTGCAACCTCCTGGGACCCAGAATTACCCAGCTCAGCTGCTCCTGAATTCCAGACCAACAGAAATTCTGAGATTATAAATGTTTTTGTTTTGAACTACTAAGATTTTGCGGTCATTTGTTACACAGCAATAAGTAACAAATACAAGGACCTCAAACAGTTTGTTTATGTGTGCCGCAGTCTGGCTGGGCACAAATAACCAGCCGCCACAAAGCCTTGTAGGTTCAAACAGCCACCTTTATACCCAAACTCTCACCGGCCCTCTACACACACTTCCTGGGAACACACTGCCTCCACCGGCTCTGAGCGCCAATTCTCTCAGAACCCGGCGAGAACTCAACAGGAACTCCAAAGTAGCAGGCGCCTGAGGCAGCAGGATCCGCCCTAATCCCAGCAGGATCCACCCTAATCCCTGAGTCGCCCTATTCCCCCAAAGCAGGGTCACCTTTCAACCATTCCCTCTGGCAAAAATGCCAGGCGTCATTCTGACTAAACTGTGGCTCTCAACATATGTGAGTTATAACTGTTTATGCCTACCATGTTATAAATTTAAACAAAGATTTTAAAACATGTAGGCATTCGTTCACTGAAAATAACAGTAATAAGTGTATCACGTGTTCAAATGAATAGCATTTCTATGCAAAGTAATTCTTTTGCAAAACAAAAACTATTTAATTAGAAAAATGGCATCCTTTTACATTTTTACATAGCTTAGAAAATAACAGATGGTCTAGCTTCTAGAAAACCTCTATGCACTTAGAAGAGAGTAAGCATGAAAAAAAGAATATTGACTAGTCCAAGTCCTCTCTCACACCCATGACAAGTAGACACATGGGTCACCCTTGAGCAAGGCAGTGACTGGAAACTCACTATATCCAGAAAGCCCACTGTTCCCCTAAAACCTCCCAGTGATTAGAAAGCTCCTCCCTTGGTCATGCTTAACTTGGTTCTCCAGTTAGTCTTACGTAAAAGGCTAAAGTCCATTCCTAATCAGGTGTGTTTGTGTTGTTTGTTGTTGGTGGTGATACCGCTGTTGACCGGTGACGAGTCCTTGCTTCCCCGATGTTGAAGAATAACACCAAAGAAGCACGCCGAGGCAAGGTCAGAGTAGAAAATTAGAAGTTTATTAAAGGACAGCAGAAAAGACTTCTCCCGGAGGAAGAAGGGGACCCAAGAGGTGGAATCCGTGGAAGTGCGGTTGTTTCCCCTTTTTGTAGTTTTGGTGATGGAATGTAGGTGGGAAGGGTTAGGACACAGGTGAGCCAAACGGGCAGGAAGGACTTTTGGGATGGGCTTATCACTTCTCTGGGATGGGCTATCTCCAAATCTGTTGGGGGCTGTTTCTTTGAGGTGGACTTTGGCCTAGGGCCTTTTCGGGACTTCATTAACATTCCATGAGTTGTCCTGTGTTTTCCCTGAGTCATTCTCAGCATGGCCTCCATTTTAGATTTCACTTGATATTAGACCCGATTTACCTAACTACACTGACTACCTAACTTTAAATCTGGCTTCATTGGGGGTGATGGTGCTTCAATCACTGCCTGTCAGGAGAGCCACTCAGCTCCAGTGAGTTGCACAGTCTGCTGTGGAGGAGAGAAGCAGAGCTGGTTGTGAAATCTCATACAGTAATTCAAAGAATGGGTGAGAGTACCAAATGGCCTGAGGCATCAAAGGAATTTGAGAACAAATGATAAAAAGGAAAAGCAAATTAAAAAAAAAAAATCACAGATGGAAGCACAGTACAATACTCCAATAATCAAAAAAAAAAAAAATCCCCCATAATAGTATATGGGAAAGATGGAAGAGTGAGAGTCAAGGCGAAGCACAACCTTGAAATCTCTGATTCTTCAAGAGAGATTTGCAATCCAAAGGCAAGAAAATAAAACCAGTCAATTAAAATTGGGAAGGAAGGTTGATTAAAAGAGAAGAGGAAGAACGAAAGCAAACGACAATGTTAAGGAAATCTTAGAAGCTTCTTTCAAAACTAAAAAAAGATACAGAATTAAATGAGGACTGGAGAATAAAGCCATCATGAATATAGAGAATGACCCTTGGTGTCTTTCTTTTCCACTCACTTCTAATCCCTTTTCCTTAAGTAAGTGATTTACAGTTATTGCCCTTTTTTTCCTGAATTTTAAAAATTGCCTAATGGAGCCAGGAAGCTACTGTTTGTTTCTTTTAATGGTACACATGAATGGGCTAATGGTGGGCACTGGTTCATAAAGAGTCAAAAAAAATGAGAGCTCAGGAATAAAAATGGCTCCAAGGAAAGAGATGCCAGGACTCTTACTGGACGTGTGTGTGTGTGTGTGTGTGTGTGTGTCTGTGTGTGTCTGTGTGTGTGTCTGTCCAGGACTCGTACTTAGACTTCCAACTGTTGCCTTCAGGGTTCACCTTGAAGTGAATCAATGAACTGAATTTTGTTTAATGTGTAAAATTGAATAAAAGATCCACTGTAAGGAAACAAAAATGAAGTGATCTTACATCTCCCAAGGCTATGTCACAATTGTCCCTGTGCAGTTATATAACTGTACCTTCCAGGTGTCCTTAAGGAGCTATCCCTGGCCAGGCCCTATATGGATCCATAATTTCTTACTTCTATTCAGGTGTGACTGTGAAACCAGATTTAAAGTTAGATAGTCAGTGTAGTTAGGTAAATCGGGTCTAATACCGAGTGAAATCTAAAATGAAGGCCATGCTGAGAATGATTCCAGGAAACGCAGGACAACTCATGGAATGTTAATGAAGTCCTGAAAAGGCCCTAGGCCAAAGTCCATCCCAAAGAAGTGTAAATGAAGTCCTTCCTGCTCAGACTACTTCTTTGGCCCACCCCTTGGGCCTTCCAACCTACATTCCATCACCAAAACTATAAAAAGGGGAAACAACCGCACTTCCACGGATTCCACCTCTTGGGTCCCCTTCTTCCTCTGGGAGAAGTCTTTTCTGCTGTCCTTTAATAAACTTCTAATTCCTACTCTGACCTTGCCTTGGTGTGCTTCTTTGGTGTTATTCTTCAACATTGGGGAAGCAAGGACTCGTCAGCGGTTAACAGCGGTAAGAACTGTAGGAGAAACAGATAAATTAGGTGGGTCTTTATTATTATTATCGTACCATATGAAAACTAATAAAGCAATTTTATTAAACAACCAGCTACAAATATCTCAACAAATTACTAATATGCCCTGAAAGTGTCATTTTTGTTCTGACCACCAATCTCACTGGCTCCAGGTGGGCAAGGCAGAATCTCAGAGCTGTATCTGTTTTAGGGTTCTTATGCCTTTCTAGTCTTATTCTGGGCACTTTTCACATGTGTGGTTACATAAAACACACACACACACACCATCCACAGATGCTTCCAGATAACTCTGTATTTACCTTATGGCTAGTAATAAACAATAAGGTTTCACTTACTTCCCTAACTGAAAAGTTTTTAGACTGTTCCATCTATTCCCCAGTGCTGGTCTGTAGAATACATAGAAAAAAATTGTTGGAAACACATAAAAATATAGATTCCTGGGTAGATCTCCAAAAATGGAGATTCAGTAACTCTAGGGTAAAACTCAGAAATCGGTATTTTTACTATATTTAATATAGGAATGCAAGGGTGTCCAGGACAGGCAATATGATATCATTGTTACAAATACAAACTGGCCGAGCTCAAACATCAAGGCCCACTTTTACTCTCTGTGTACACTTGGGCAAATGACCTTATCACTCTGACTCATGCTGGTTGAGTATTGGCAGGTAGAGGCATCTAGGCATTGTGAGGATTAAGTGACAACACCTGGTCGTTGTTTAAATGGTATTGGTGGGTACTTTACTCTTGCTTTGTAACACATCTATGTACTGTTTTAAAGGCTTGTGTAATGTTTTTTCAAGTAAGAAATTTTTAAAAACTTACCTCTCCCAGGGCATTTTGACACTTAGTGGACATTTATGCAAATCCTTTCCCTCCACAGGGGATTTGTGTGCGAGGCTATGTGGATGGCGGCACTCCTTCCTTCCCCTTCATCCATGTAGCTGTGTTAGGCAGACTTTGGTTTTCCCCTGACTGTGCTCCTTCTGCAGCTGCCAGGGTGAGCTTCCAATCTCAAAGGCCGCCCTTCCTCTTAGACGCTTGCTCCTTCAGCGCTGGCCTCACACCTCTTGGAAATTGAAGCAAGGTCACCCTGAGTGCTAGACCACAAGGCTACAGGCACAGCTCCCTTTCTCTTCCTTCTTGGGCCACTGGCCAGCCTATTCCATAGGCTCGCTCACCTCCCCACCCACCCCATCATGCTCTGTCACTGAAGCCCCTCCCTTTCCTTGAGGGGCCTTAGCACAAGTTCTAATTCTATATGAACTTACTAAACTAACATGGACAGGGTCCGTGCCTAGTTTTTTAACATTGTGTTTGAGCTCCTACTAGTCTTCTTGGCACATAGATGGCACTCAATGAAACGTTTTAAGTAGATGGATAAACAAATGAGGATCCTCATCCATTAGGCCACCCCCAGGGCCTGGCTCCATGGACTATCTCAGGCAGCCCACCTGTGGCCAGGTGCAGCCTGCACAACAGGAGGGTCTAGGAGAAATCCACTTAACATAGAGTGCCCCTGGAAGGACTGTTCCATAGGAAACAGCACAGCCAGGTCATTGGGCTGTCCCTCTTTGGTTGTCCCTTTCACAGCTGCAGAAACAATTAAATCACCACGTTCAAAAGGAACCCACTCTATTCAATGACGGCCACTCCAGAGTTAAATCCTTCCACTCCTTCCTGCCTGACTCTGTCCCAGACAGACCCTGCCCTAGGGGCCAGTGGATTACTTCTCTGACTCCTCCCTTCTAAGCTTCAGGTGAATTGTAACACCTGGTTACCAGATAGGATACAAGGCAACATGTTCAAGTTGATTTTTAAATATGATCTACAAATTATCCCACGAATGTTTTTTTCGAACCAAATAATGCACAGGTGTTAGAGAATTTTGAGCTTCTTGGGTAAGATATACTAAAACAAATGTTATCTTTCCTGCTAATGGAGCAGTGATAGTGAAATAATGCCCCAAACTCCATTCTATCAAAATGCAAGTATTTTACCCAGTTCCTACTCCAGATCCTCAGCTCGTTTATTTTCTTCCTCAAGAACTTTGTTGATTCATGTTTTCTAGCAGAAGATACAGAAGGCTGGAATGAGTTTGTTGTGACATACTTTGCCACAGAGGATTTGTATTGTTTCCTCACCTGTTAAATTGTGTTTCAATATTTTGAATTCCTATTTAAGTTTCCCAATTTGGGCTTCAGATTTTTACATAATTCTTCAGCAAGAAGAAAAAAAAAAGGAACAATTAAAACCCGTACTTGCTGACAAGTTCCTTCTCTGATGCTGAGAATTGTATTTGCTTCTCTTTAATCCTCCCTTACTAAATACACCTCTGAGAAGTGACTTCATGTATCTTGCAACATACCACACCCTGTAAAGTGAATGCTTCCATAAGGCAGTGACTCAAACCCTGGGATGCTTTGCATAATACTTCCAGAGGCCTTGTATTAAAAGACATCTGCCAGTTCCTGAAGTCATAAAGCTTGACATATGTCTTAGGCCTCTATATAAAAGTCAAAGAAGCCATTGCTACCAGATGTGCTACCTGCATTTAATATCTATGTAAACTGTCGCAATCTTTGCTTCTGTGCTCACAAAGACACCCACAACCGCCACTGGGTGTGCACCAGAGCAAACAGACCACAGTGATTCCACCATCAGCCACTGTCACATCTGCAGAGCTCATCTTAGCAAAGACCCTTCCATGTGAAATCACATTCTCCCCCATCTAGCTGCTGCTCTTCTGCAGTAGGAATCAGGTGTGTTAGCCTGAGACAATCCTGTCTAGTAGCACTTCCAAGTTATTTGCTCGCTCCACAAAAAGTCAACAGAGAATGAGGATGTTAACCTGAATTAATGTATGTATTGTTTGCATATTAATATTATTTGCATATTTAAGCAAATGTGAGTAACATGAGTTTAGTTCATTCAACCCAACTGTTAGCTGTGAAAAATATAGAAAAAGATACCAGGGACAAACAAAAAGAATGAGAATTATACTGAACTGTTTGCCAGGACCCTGTGATTTACTGTTTTGTTCTCGTAACAACTGTCCACCGCTTCCCAAAAGATCCTTTGCTACTTAGCCTCAACTCTTTGACTCCTAGATTTTCATGTTTTTAAAGAGCTGAGGCTGGTAAATTAAGACATATTTACATATGATATACATAATTTGTATTAACTTATCATTCATTTTTAACTTATAATTCATGATGAAGGGTCTATTTACAGATAGTACTACATAGTACTACATTTCCAGAAAGGTCCCTTGTGCATGTTTCTTTGACTTCTTAACAAGGAACTTACTCTATGGACGCCTCTATATTAATTTCCTAGGTGAGCTCATCTGGTGGCCACATTTTAAGTGCCAGGTATATACCGATGACTCCCAAATCGACATCCCCTACTGAACATCTCCCCTAGACTCCAGACTCATCTCCCCTTCGATGTCTAGTAGACATCATGAACTTGGCAAGTTTTGTTCTTTACCTAAAACTGCTCCTCCCACAGTTCCCAACTGCTAATGCCAATATCTTTGGAGTCATCCTTGGTATCTTCACACCCCTACATCCAATTTAAAGATAGAGAGAGAGAGAGAGAGAGAGAGAAAAGAGAGAGAGAATTTTTTAATATTTATTTTTTAGTTTTTGGCGGACACAACATCTTTGTTGGTATGTGGTGCTGAGGATCGAACCCCGGGCCGCACACATGCCAGGCGAGCGCGCTACCGCTTGAGCCACATCCCCAGCCCCTACATCCAATTTCTGAGTAAATCAGAAATTCTAATGACTCTACCTGTAAGATATATCCATCCAGAATGCAGCCACTTTTCACCCCTGCACTGCTACCTCCCGGGCCAAGCCGCCATATCACTCACCTGGATTATTGCAAGAACCACATTATTCCTCTCCTCCTTCCTGCACTTGCTCCCTACTTTCAACACTCATGCAGGAGCCAGAGCAATTCTTTTTAAATTTAAGTCATATCACGTTACAACTCTACTCAAAACCCTGCAATGACTTCCCATCTCACACAGAACAAAACCAACATCCTTCCCAGGACTTTCCCTGTGTTCTTTCTGCTTCAGTTTCTCTGGCCTCTTTGCTCTTCCTCTTATGTATCTGTCTCACCTGTTTCCTTGGCCTCGAAGACTCTTTCCCAGTAAACCCTTGGCTAACTTCTTCATCTCCACAAGTTTTTGCTCAAATCTTTTCTCCATGAAGCCTACCTTCACCATACTATTTAATACCATCACCTGCCCCCTGCATTCTCAATCCCCTTACCTTGTTCTGCTTTTTCTTTTTACCTGGGATTTTCCACCCTTTAACCTGTCTAGTTGCTCTTAAATCTAATGAGAAAGATGAAAGGGCCAAAAAGAGTCAAAATAATTTTCAAGGAGTCAAGGATGTTATCCCTACCAGCTAGAAAATGAATTGGAAATATGAGTCATTGAAAGGGCACAGCAGGGCTGGGGATGTGGCTCAAGCGGTAGCGCGCTCGCCTGGCATGCGTGCGGCCCGTGTTGGATCCTCAGCACCACATACCAACAAAGATGTTGTGTTTGCCGTGAACTAAAAAATAAATATTAAAAAAAATTCTCTCTCTCTCTCTCCTCTCTCACTCTCTATTTAAAAAAAAAAAAAAAAAAAAGAAAGAAAGAAAGAAAGGGCACAGCAATGGTGCAGAGATGGGAACATGGACCCATTGAATAAAGAGCCCAGAAACAAACCCACGTCTGCACAGGAACTTGGGATATGACCAATCGGCACCACAAATCATTGAGAGAGGAAGCACATTAAAAAACTCGTGTCAGGAAATATGGTTTCCTACTGGAAAAAGATAAAATTAGATCCCTACATTACATTAATACAAAGTAGTTTCCACAGAAACTAAGGAATTTAAACATAAAAAGAAAAACTTTTCAACATTAGAAGAAAACTTGGAAAAGCATCTTTATGACATTTCCATATGAAAATATTCATAAACAAGACCAAAAAATGTACAGACCCTAAAGGAAAATACTGACATTTTTGCTATATTTTAATATTAGAAGCATGTATATAACAGAAGACAAAATAAACAAAGTTAAATAGTATGACACAACCTAAAAGATGATACATAGAACTTTAAAAGGACTGGTTTCCAGTACTTACATATCTTTCAAGCTACTACCAACCAAAAAGAAAAGATAAATAATTAAAGGAAAACACTAATGAGGTTAAGACAATTAAATGTTGAGATATACGAACAGATAATTCACAGAAGAAGAAAATTATCTGGCCAGGATAAATATGAAAATACATTTAATCTTAATAAATAAATATGCAACTAAAATGACACTTGGGGCAAGAGGTGAAGCTCAGTGATAAAGCATCTGCCTAGCATGTGGGGCCCCTGAGTTAGAGCCCCAGAGAAGAAAAAAATAATGATACTTTTCCAATTGGATCCAAAAAGAATACAAAGAACTCCAATAATGCAAAGTGTAGTTTTAAGGATATAAGGGGAAATTATATGCCCTGATTAGGTATCCAAACTGTTCTTCCTTACTTTATAGAACAATCTGGCAATGTTCAATAAAGTTGAAACTATATGTATTCTAGAACCTAACAGGTCCATTTTAAGAACAGTATCTAGAGAAATTCTCATATATATACGTGATATTGTGTACAAACATGTTCATTGCTATTTTGCTAGTGATATAAAAAAATAATGATAAGTACTTAAATGTCCATCAACAAAAGAATATGAAGATTATATGAGACAAATTCACCAAAACAGTAAATGTCAAAACATAATTGTGAATTTAAAGAAAAACAATGTTCAAAAGCATGTATAGAATAGAATATTAACTGTGCTGATTTTAATAATAATAACACAAAATGTTATTGATAAATATAAACTCATCTACTAAATGTGTCAAACAAACATGGAGAAAGTATACATGCTGTGACCAGAGACACACAAGCAGGCCCTGAAAAATACAACATGGTCACAATTTTCCACTCTTCTTAGAAATCCACTCCTATTTACAGTATGACTTTACTACTCCTTCCATCAGAAGGTGGTCTATTGTTCCAACCCTTCAATCTGCTATCCTTGTGACTCATTTTCCCCAACAGGATATAGAGGAAGAAATATTGTGCTAGGAGCCTTGCACTCTTCTATTCTTCCTCTTAGAATCCTGCTGCTGTCTTATAAATAAACCTGGGTCCGCCTGCAAATGATGAGCAATACATGGCTCAGACAGCACCATTGCCCCAGCCTACAATCAGCCAGCCACCAGACATATGATTAAGGCTATGCAAAGACAACAGCACCAGCTGACCTGCCGGTGGGCCATAGACACACAAGCAAGCCCTGCAGGAGATAAGCCTAGCTTAACTCTAATCAGTGGAACCACCTGGCTGACCTGTGGACTCAGATGCAATAATAAGTGATGGCTCATTTAAGTCACTCAGTTTTGGGTGTGATTTTTTTTTAATGCAGCAATAAATAACTGATGTGTGTGTTACTAGATCCCTTGGCCAGAGGCCTGACTCTGGGGGGTCTTAACAGATCAAGTCTGGCCATCCACTGCCTCAAGAGTCCAACTGACAGAGATAGATGGTGAGAAGCAGGAGTTTAATTTGGTTTGGCCAGAATGAAAAGACACATGGTCTAGAAAACCATCTTTCCTGTTTGAACAGTAGTTCCAGGATTAGATGGAGATAGGACAAAAGCAGAGAGCCAAGAGGTCCACATGTGGCATATGCTGATGCATAGTGATCCCAGCTGGTCTGGTTGTAGGCCTGGTTCTGTGGGATCCTACTGGTGTCCTGCTAGCACTAAGTTTTGTGGAGGGGGATAGTTTCTCTTCTATTTCCTTTCCCAGCACGAGGTGACTGCCTGAAGGAAGCAGAGAAAAAACTTAAAAAGAACAGGTTAGAGGAACAAAAATGGAGTCAGTTAAGACAATGGGTCTTATTATGGTTTCTGTATGTATATAGGAGACTCTATGACCAGTGTGATTCTGCAATCTGTACAATTAGAAAAATGAGAAATTATACCCCAATGATTTAAATGTATGAATTGCCAAGATCATTGTAATGTCATGTGTAGCTAATAAAAAAATTAAATTAAATTAAAAAAAAGACAATGGGTCTTCCTTTAAATCCCCCGAATTCAAAGCAGCCCCCATCTTCAGAACAAAGATCTCCAAGGAAGAGGGGAAGGGTGAGTATCATGGGGAGAAGGCACCTTAAACTTCTACAATTAAATTCTAAGGATTTAAAGGTATTCAAATCCTGTGTGAAATCTGAGTAGTAGTAACCTGGGGTCTGTTATACCTGTTTTTAGAATTACTCTTAATACTAGAAGTGCTGCCTAATCTGTGCCCCATCCTTTCCATTTTTCTCATGTTTGTACAAATACAGTAGAAGAAGACATGAGTAAAAATCTGGTTTGTCATTTAGTCTAGCTCCGCAGAAACTTGGACATATTAGACCTTGACTTATGTAACTGACCTCATGAGCCACAGTGACTCAGACTGACCAAATATTTTGGTCACACCCCATAGTGTGGTAGCATATAAACAAGAGCTGAGAGAAAAACATCAAACCTCCAATTAATCAGAACTCAAGAACAAAATTTCTTTCATGGAAAAGAAAAATCTTCCTTTAGGAGAAAATAAACCAGCATCAATGATATTATTTAATTTTCAGATTAAGTCCTGGGGCCGACGTTGTTTCAAGTTAAACTCCTAATGTCGAACTTTAAAATAGAAGAGTGGATGTACAAAACTGGGAAATAGTTTTGTCAAAGACTGAGGCAAAAAAATAAAGAGTTTTCTATTTCTTCTTCATTTTATAAATAAATAAATAATTTAACTGCCCATCTCATTCAGCAATACTGATTTTATTGAAATAGAGTCATCTATTTCAATTTTGCCATAATTCCTAGAATTAAAAAGCACTAGTACTGCAAGACGATGTAGGTAGGAATTATAAATAATTTATGTAAAAAGCTGGGCCTATCCAAAAATCCCAAGTCACCATGCAACATGTTGAAAAAGTTCCATTCATCTTTACAAGGCAAGAGATTTCTAAGGAACCAATGTTTGATAGGATCTTTTACCCCACACCCCACTCATTTATCACAAACAAATTAAGTGATAAATGAGTCTATACCTAAAACTTTGGTGAAAGTAAAACAAGCAATAACCAATCCATCTACCATTCAGAGCCAGGAATGCAGAGGCTCCTTTTATGTAGAAAAGTATGGAAAGGTCCCTCTGGAAGGTAAGAGGTAAGAAAGAACATGGCAACCAGAGGACAAGATGGGGAGAGGGACTAAGAGGAGCATGGTGTGAGACAAACAAAATGAAACAGAGAACATCCACTCTAAAGCTGGTGAAGTCACATGCCAGCCACGGCAGCAAATCAATCAAAGCCACACCTAGCCAGACATGTGTCAGGTTCACTGATGAACAGCAGTGCAGACTAACCCTTTCCCAGTTACTTATCTACTAAACACATCAATAGCCCTTTATCCTTTCTGCTGCTTCTACCACCTAGAAGTGATGGAAATACCATCTGTTCATCAGCTTCTTAAGTTTAAGTTTTGATAAATAATGGCCATAGAGCATCAAAAACAGTGTAGCAGGTCAATGTGGCAGAGTGAACCAAATAGCAAAAATTACTTATTCCAAATATGTGACAAAACAAAAATTAAAACACTAACCCTAAGGGCTCAGTGGTAGAGCACTTGCTGAGCACTATGAGGCACTGGGTTCAAACCTTGGCACCTCATAAAAAGAATTAAATTAAATAAAGGCATTGTGTCCATCTACAACTAAAAATTTTTTAAACTAACAATGGTAGCAAAAGGAATACAAAATATTGTCTTATATTAACATTTTAAGTCAAATGAATACAGAAAATTCTTAATAATATACCTCCTCTCCCTTTCCAAAATGATGATGATGATAATAATAACTAATAATAATAATAATAATAATAATAATAATAATAATAATAAAATAAAACGAGAAAAATGAAACCATGGAGTGAATAGGCAATGGCAGGAGCTAATATTCCAGACCCTTACCATTTTTCAGGGCCCCATCAGGAACTGGAAGAATAAATATACTCCCAAGAATAAAATATAACCCCAACTAGCCTGAATTATCTTTTATAGAGAATTTTTTTTGAACCCAGGGGCCCTCTACCACTGAGCTACATCCCCAACTCTTTTTATTTTTTGAGACAAGGTTTCAATTAGTTGCTGAGGGTCATGTTAAGCTGCTGAGGTTTGCTTCAAACTTGTGATCCTCCCATCTCTGCCTCTCACTGATAGAGAATATTCGCAAAACTCTCAGATGAAAATGTGAGCTCATGTCTTCTAACAAAAACTAAGTGAGGCTCCAATCTCCATATGCACCCTACTGACCATCTTCCAAATGGAAGAGAAACAAATCTCACGTAAGGTGGAAAGTGACCAGAAGAAGGCACCTATATTAGACCACATTCCACTGAGTGAAATAAAAAGGAACAAGACAAAAAATCAATGACTTAACAGTGATGAAAACACACACAAAAACAGAAGAAAAAATTATGACACACACAAAACAAAAACAAAAATAAATGAAGGACCCATCTAGAAGAAACCACAACTCAAGGAAAATTCTCTGTTTCCCCCAGCAAAACACTGCAAAACATAAATTCAACTAAATGAAAACTTAAAAAGTAAATAAAACTAGAGAATGAAATAAGATTTAAAAAAAAAAAACAGTTTGCAATGTTAAGAAAACTAAGCACCAAAACCAAACCACTGGATTAGGGGTCTCTAAACTCTGGGACAAATCCAGGCCACCACTTGTTTTTATAAATAAAGTTTTATTGGAACACAACCACTTCCATCCATTTATGTATTGTCTCTGGCTGGTTTTGCACTATAACAGCAGAGTTGAGTCACTGCAAAGAAACCGTACAGCCCACAAAGCTCAAAATATTTACCAAGCGACATTTTACAGAACAAGTTTGCCAATATCTGTGCTGGAGAACTGATATATTATTCATGAGCTGGACCCTCCTGTCCTGGGTTTTTCTGCCCCGCTTCTATACTGCTCTTCTCGAAGTATACCCTGAAATTGAATGTTAACTAGCATCAATGGGGTATGAGTAGATGGGTCACTCTTTGGACCACTGGAAATTCAAATTTATCCCCCTGAGAATTATTGCATTACTGCATACCTTGAAACTGTACCTCACTTAGTTTAGACCTAAGTATCTTTGATAATATATAATTGTAACAGTGACTACTTAGTTAGTGCTATAGTCAGACTTGTGCTCTTCTAAGAATATGGAAAAAAAATTGCCAGGCAAAGTGGTGCATGCTTATAATCCCAGCTTCTCAGGAGGCTGAAACAGGAGGATTGCAAATTTGAGTCCAGCCTGGGCAACTTAGTAAGACCCTGTCTCAAAATAAAAATTAAAAAGGGTGGGGCTGTAGCTCAGTGGTAAAGTGCTTGCCTAAAATGGGTTCAATCCCCAGGACAATACTGAAAGAACAAAAGAAAAGAAAACAATGATAAAGATGGAATATCAATAAAGTAAGTTGAGGCAATACTAGTACCTTATGGAAAATACATTTCTGTTGTACAATAACCTAAAAATAAGACAATAGGGAAGGAGAAAACACAGGCTCAAAGTTTATAACACTTTACTTCTATAAACATTTTATTGGAAACATATTTGTAGTAAACATTGTAAAGATTATTTATTGATTTTTCAGGAAAAAAAATCAGGCTGCAACCAACCCTGATTGCTGAAGATTTATAATTCTTGTAAAAGATTACAAAGTACAGTGCAAATTATATGTTACTACTTTAACTGTGGCTAGAAATAAGCAGAAAGCACATTTTATGCTCACTGGACATTGGACTGGAATTTACAACTTTGAGGCAAAATATTCCCATTGGACAGGCTGCAATCAACTCCTCAGACCCCTAAACCTGGCTCCCATAGCCCCCGTGGGTATTTTTTATTATTAAATAGAATATAAGTTCACTATTTGACTGCAATTTTGAAGTATCTAGAAAATAATTCTTGTTCAGAAATAACATTTTTAAATGTAGAGATCTCAGTGTAATGTCACTATTTTCTATATTCTCTCTGATCACCACATTTCAATTTTAATTGCTCTCTGTCCTCAAGATCATGTTAGCTAATTTAACATTTTAGCATTTATTCTTCAAATATTTATCCAACCTAAACCATGTTCTCTGGGTACCGTGAGAGGTGCTGAAGACATTAATAAAAAATAAAAATAAAAAAACTCAGGCTTTTTGGAATTTAAAGTCGTGACTACAAATGGGATCTTCTGAGGTTGATATGTAAAACTGGACTGGAAGAAAATTCTCATGTGCAAATTCTGATTGTTTGGTGGATGCCTGAAGCCTTTTTAGAATTCCAAGAGAGAACCAGGACTTGGGGACAATTTTCCAAAATCAAGTAGTAATGACTGCCATGAGCAAGTGTGGTTTGATTCGTATTCTATGGTCAAGACTTTGGTAGAGTTAATAGAAAAGAGACCAAGGATGGAATATCGGAGATTGATATTGAAGGTATGAGTGAAGGAAGGGCAAGAGAAGCAGAGAAGTGTTCAATGGTAACACCATGGAAGCTAAAAAGAAGAACATTTCCGGAAGTGGTCCACCACATCAAATATCCAGTTCCTTAAGGAAGAAGGTTTGGTAAGTTGTGGTTGATTGGTGACCTCTCTGAAAGCAGTTTCAGTGGAGTGGTGGAGTGGAAACTTAAGTATAGAGATTAAGGAAGTAAAGAAATGGATACAATCTTGAACTTTTTTATAATTCTAAGATCTAAGCAGCTCTTGTACTGCTTCATAATATATAATATTGCCTATTTGGTTCTAGGCTTATTTCTTTGTTCAAAATTATATATCCTGAAATTGCAACTTCTAGGCTGTATTTTTCTGGCATATCCAAATTCCCATTATACTATTTTTCTCTCTAAACACAGACAATTCTGGGAGCCTGTCTTACGTTATTCTGATGCTACACTCATACACCCACTTTGCCTCTTTTTTTTTTGCTAAATTATTAACTATTATTTTTGCTAAACAGTGTCCTCTATTTCAATTATATGAAATATGCTCTTCCTATACAATATTTACAACTCCCAGGACATTAGATTAGCAGTCATAATGACTCTACTCAATTAAAGTTTGATGAGTTTTGAGTCGTCAGGATCTCTTATTCAATAATTTAAGTCTTTTAAAAACCCTTTTAGAACATAAAAAATTCTGAATTTGGCTCAAATAATGAATTACATTCCAGTGTGAATAATTCACTAAGGAATACTTCATCTAACTCACAATGTGGTAGAAAAGGAGAAATAATGTGTGTCCTGAACATGAATTCTCAATGTGAATATTCACTGGAATTGTAAGCAATTTTACATGCAATTTAGAAGAGTCACAATGCTAAAAATATAGAGGAGTCAGAAGAACTGATTCAGTGGCATGTCCATGGCCCAGTTTGCTAAACTCACTAAGAAGAACCTGGAAATACCAGCTTCACTTGCACATCAAGGTTTGTTCCAGGAAAAGGATTGTACACCATGTTTCACATTAATTTGACTTTACCACTGCTTTTTATACCTCTGACCAAAACAACAAAAATTAAATCAGGAGTCAGAGACATTGAAAGAAGCCAAGTTGGAAGAATTAAATCATGCACAGAGAAGAGACACATGCTTCTCCTTCCCTGTGACACTAAGGAAGACAATCAGTTGACTTGCCTGGGTCATGGAATTTAATTAGGTCTCTAAGTTCCTTCCTGTCCTAATGCCATATGTCACCAAGTCTACAAAGAGAGGAAAACAGAAATAAAATGCCAAGAGAAATTAGAACAAAGAAGACCAGCTTCCAACTCAAGCAATAGGAAGAGAGCTCTCATTTTATTTTTTTTTTTAAGAGAGAGAGGTAGAGAGAGAGAGAGAATTTTTAAAAATATTTATTATTTAGTTCTCGGCGGACACAACATCTTTGTTGGTATGTGGTGCTGAGGATCGAACCCGGGCCGCACGCATGCCAGGCGAGGGTGCTACCGCTTGAGCCACATCCCCAGCCCAGAGAGCTCTCATTTTAAAGATTAGGCTTGGGTTCCAGTATTTAAGGGAAAATAGCCTGCAAATTCATTCAAAAGCAAATACTGGTCAGTTCATTTTTTGAAGCTGCAAAAATGACCATAAATTATATTAAGTTTAGTTATGTTCTGTTTAAATGAGCCAGTATAGGCAAACCATCCTGTATAAGTCAGGATGAAGGAAATGCCAATTACATCATGAGTCATTAAGGGAGAGATTTAAGCTATGTCAATAGCTTGTGTAACAAGAATAAATTCATTTTTATTAAATATCAGTGTAAGACTTGTCATGTAATTTAAAAGTTGTGATCAAAGTTGTGTTGTAGGGGCTGGGGATGTGGCTCAAGCGGTAGCGCGCTCGCCTGGCATGCGTGCGGCCCCGGTTCGATCCTCAGCACCACATACCAACAAAGATGTTGTGTCCGCCGAGAACTAAAAAATAAATATTAAAAAATTCTCTCTCTCTCTCTCTCTCCTCTTTCACTCTCTCTTTAAAAAAAAATTGTGTAGCACACATAAACCACCAGCTCATTACTTCATAATTATACCAGCAATATTTTTTTCCATTTATTTTTATGTTCAATAAATATTTAGTCTTAATTTGGGAGGCAGTTTTTAAATCTAGACCAACCAAACAAAGCCAAAAATTTCATTCTTAGAAGCAAATAATTATTCATTCCTTAACTGAGT
Organism: Spermophilus citellus; assembly: GCF_964194105.1. Lineage (NCBI taxonomy): Eukaryota > Metazoa > Chordata > Mammalia > Rodentia > Sciuridae > Spermophilus > Spermophilus citellus. The sequence continues at coordinate 149,166,582 of NC_138187.1, forward strand.
TTTGTTTTACAAAAATCTTCTAACTTCATTCTCAATGACCAATGTAAGAAGGTTAATCATTGAAAAGATGCCAAGTCAAATCACTGACATCATTAAATGAAAACCACTTCTAAATAGATATACCAAGTTGAAGTTTGCATTTGCTAAAATGTTAAGAGAGAACTTTATCATATTTGCCATTTGAGTTAAGTAATGATAGCTTACTCAATTTTTACTGTGTTCTAACTATACCAAGCATTTTACATACATACATACGTGCATTTAATGCTCTTGAAAATTTCAGGTGCAAATATCATTATCCTCATTTTACAGACTAGGCAACGAAGGCTTAAAGAAATTAAATGCCAAAAAGGCAAAGCCGGGCTGGAGTCACCTTTGTTAGCCTCTGTGGGAGTGGGGAAGTGACAGATGGAAGGCGAGCAGTTGTTGAATTCAAGAGAATCAAAATTTCATGCTTTAGAAAAATCAGAAAGAGTAAAATTCTATGTACCTGGTGATAATTTGGAATATCTATCAGGCACAGTGATTGAGAGCTGATTGATTAAACCTAAAAATCAGTGGAGAGTGGTTATGATAGTAAGAAAAAAAATGATATTATCCTTGCTCTACAAAGGAGCAAGCAGAAGCTCATCAAGGTTGAACATTTACAGAAGTTCATGCAGCCAGTAAGAAATACAGCCCAGACACATACTCAGATCTTTCAAAACCAATTCCAGTGTCTTTTCCTGCATGCCACATAACCTTCCCAAAGATGATTTTTCTATTTAATTCAGTGAGGCCACTTACCCTTACTACTTTGTTGTTTAGATTTTTAGTGAATAACCAAGAGACTCCTGATTTCCTCCAAACCCAAACATTCTGTTATGTTATATATTGACCTTGGATATAACCTTGAACGGGATGCAGCACTGCTCCTCCTGCCTGGGGGAGCTGTCCTGAGCCTTCCTACCCACAGAACCTAAAAATAACAAAGGATTACACATGACAAGATGGCGATGTTATTAGCAGTTCAGTAGGGTAGACAGGATCAATCACAAGTGAGGCTTTGAAACATAGAACCAGCCTGACCTTTGGAAGGAACTCTGTAAATTTTTGTTGTTGTTGAACCAGGGGCACTTTACCACTGAGCTACATTCCCAATCCTTATTATTTTTTATTTTGAAACAGGGTCTTGCTGAATTACTCCGGCTGGCCTCTAACTTGCAATCCTCCAGCCTCAGTATCCAGAGCCACTGGGATTACAGGAGTACAACACCACACCCAGCTTATAAATATTTGCTTAATAATTAAATGAATAAACACAATCATAGTGACCACTTCAGGTTTAGACTGGTGGCCTCATGGTGGTATGAATCCCAAGAGGTATATGACATGATCCACTGAGCTATAGGAAGAAAATCACAGAATTTCTAACATTTTTACCTCATCTTTTTAATTTCTACTTCATTTTATAGTGTATATGAAGTATTATCACACTGGTACTTGTAAATAATTTACAAATAAATGTATAAATAACCATATAAACTTTAGGTTATATTAATCAAAAGGTTTTATTGTGGGGATCCGATTTTAAAATTGTAGTTAAGAATAATCTGGTTAAGATCAATTCATTTGCCTTGCTCTCTGTATATGGGATTCAAAACATCTTATGCAGTGGTTCTCAAACTTTATTGTACATTAGAATCATTTGGGTAACTTGATCAAAATTCAGATTCCAGGGTTCCATCCTGTTATATAACAACTCAGTAGATCTGCTGTATAAGCCAAGAATCTGCGTTTTTTAAAAATAAACCACCACATAAATCTGCTGCAAGTGTTCTCAAAGGAAACACCATGTCATCAGGCTGTAGTGGATTGGGGAACTCTGTCCTCCCACAGCCACCATTTTCAGATACCCCAGAGTGGTTTTTTTTTTTTTTTAACATTTTTAGTTGTAAATGTTCACAATACCTTTGTTTATTTAGTTTTTTTTTTTTTTTTTTTTTTTTTTTAATGTGGTGCTGGGGATCGAACCCAGTACCTCATACATGCTAGGCAAGTGCTCTACCAGTGAGCCACAATCCCAGCCTCCCCCAGTGTGGTTTTTGTTTCTTTATTTTTTTTTATTTTTATTTTTTAAAGAGAGAGTGAGAGAGGAGAGAGAGAGAGAGAGAGAATTTTTAATATTTATTTTTTAGTTCTCGGCGGACACAACATCTTTGTTGGTATGTGGTGCTGAGGATCGAACCCGGGCCGCACGCATGCCAGGCGAGCACGCTACCGCTTGAGCCACATCCCCAGCCCCCCAGTGTGGTTTTTGAAGACCATGAGATAAGAATTCTTCTAGGTTGAAATAACTGCATATTGGTTTTTGAGCCTAAAGCCTTGAAGAAAAAAAATACAATGGTAATAATAATCCTAAAAGCAGCCACCATTTTTTGAGCACCCACTTAGGATACTTTATTTCTGATCATTATAAAACCATCAGGTTGCGATCATCAGCTTCATTTTACAGAAGAAATGGGTCTCCTTGAGGGTAAGAAAGTCACCTAAGAGTTTCAATTATTTTTTGTATAGCACTAGGCTCAGAACAATAAACTGTTTTTTGTTTTAGTTTTTGTGGGTTTTTTTTCTTTTTTTCCTTTTTTTATTAGTTGTTCAAAACATTACAAAGCTCTTGACATATCATATTTCATACATTTGATTCAAGTGGGTTATGAACTCCCATTTTTACCCCATATACAGATTGCAGAATCACATCGTTTACACATCCACTGATTTACATATTGCCATACTAGTGTATGTTGTATTCTGCTGCCTTTCCTATCCCCTACTATCCCCCCTCCCCTTCCCTCCCCTCCCCTCCCACCTTCTCTTTCTATCCCATCTACTGTAATTCATTTCTCTCCCTTGTTTTTTTTCCTTTCCCCTCACTTCCTCTTATATGTAATTTTGTATAACAATGAGGGTCTCCTTCCATTTCCATGCAATTTCCCTTCTCTCTCCCTTTCCCTCCCACCTCTCATCCCTGTTTAATGGTAATCTTCTTCTCATGCTCTTCCTCCCTGCTCTGTTCTGAGTTGCCCTCCTTATATCAAAGAAGACATTTGGCATTTGTTTTTTAGGGATGGGCTAGCTTCACTTAGCATAATCTGCTCTAATGCCATCCATTTCCCTGCAAATGCCATGATTTTGTCATTTTTTAGTGCTGAGTAATACTCCATTGTGTATAAATGCCACATTTTTTTTTAATCCTAGTTTTTGTTTTTAAGATGCTGGGGATTGAACCCAGGGCCTCCAATGTGCCAGGCAAGCACTGTACCACTCTACTACTGGGCTAAACACCCAGCCCTTTCTAATATTTTTTCTTTTTTTTTTAATTTGTTCTAATTGGTTATACATGACTGGAGAATGCATTCTGATTCATTTTACATAAATGGAGCAAACTTTTTTTTCCATTTCTCTGGTTGTACATGATGTAGATTTGCACCATATGTGCAGTAGTCATACATGTACCTAGGGTAATGATGTCCATCTCATTCCACCATCTTTCCTGCTCCCATTCCCCATCTCCCCTTCTCCCTCCCCTTTGCCCAAAGTTTCTCCATTTTCCCCACGCCCTCTTCCCATTATGGATCAGCATCCACTTATCAGAGAGAACATCTGACCTTTAAGTTTGGGGGGTTGGCTTACTTCTCTTAGCATGATATTCTCCATCCATTTACCTGCAAATGCCATAATTTTATTTTCTTATAATGCCGAGTATTATTTCATTGTGTATATGTACTGCAGTTTCTTTATTCATTCATCTGTTGAAAGTCATCTATGTTTTTTTGGTTTTGTTTTTGTTTGTTTGTTTTTAGTCTGGGTCTCACTGAGTTGCCCAGGCTGGACTTGAGCTTGCTATCTTCCTGCCTTCGCCTCCTGAGTAGCTTACGGACTGGTGCCACCATGTCAGGCTTTCAGAAGAAACTTCCTATACAGCTTGAAATCAATCCATATCCCACAATATGTAAGAGAATTACACTTATGATCTTGATCTTTCTTCTGTAGTGAGATTCATACAACTCAAAGGTTCCTGAGAATCAGATTTTCTGTTTCCTCTATGCAAGCCTATTATCTTCTTGTTGTTCACATTGAGCTCTAAAAGTCCAGAAATTAGCCAATAATACACTGTACTGAACTATATTATAATATACTATATGATACTATAGTAATCTACCCATGGACATTAATTAAAGATAATGACTCTTAAATCCAAATAAAATTCAGAGTATTTACATGGAATTTTATTTCTTATGCCCCCACCTGCCATCTGAAAATGGAAAGTTTAAGCCAATACTTGCTAATTTCTTCCATCCCAGAAGTTAAACAATTAAAATTTATCTCAGCATTTGGTAATAGCTAATAAAGAAGAGTAGTTTGTTTAAGAAGCTTCTCCTGGTTTAAGTCCAGAGATATTACTCACCTTCCACATCTTCCAAGGCAGACTCATGTGCTCCTCACATAAAAGCTAATGAGTCCTCTCTGGGAAATCTACACCATCCCCACCTATAGTCACTGTTAGGGGCATGAAACTGTGAAGGTGCTCAGCAGTACCAAGACTGTATATCTCCAAAATTCAGTTCAGAATTCAGCCATGTTAATCTTAGTCCTCCCTTCTCTCTTGAATTACTTACTCTGAGAGAAGATCATTTTGCCTTGCTTTAGTTTGGGTCTGGAATATCCCAAAAGGTTCTTGTGTTGAAGTTTTGGTCCCCAATGCAGCAGTGTTCAGGAGTGGAAATGATTGGATCATGAGGGTTCTGATCTCATCAATGGATTGATCTATCAATGGGTTCATAGTTGAATTATTTGGAGGTGGTAAAAACTATAAGAGGTGGAGCCTAATTAGTGGAAGTAGAGCGTTTGTGAAATGCCCTGAAAGGGTATATTTTGTCCCTGGATCCAAACTCTGCCCTCTCTCTCTCTCTCTCTCTCTTTTCCAGCTGCCATGAGGTGAGCAGCTTTGCTCTATCACACCTTTCTACCATGGGTCAAAACAGTGGAGGTCCAAAACCCAGAGTCAGCTGACCATGAACTGAAACTTTTTGCCTCTTTAAGTTGTTTTCCACAATGTATTTTATCACAGTGACAGTAGCCTGACTACTACAAACCAAAGGGCAGGCTAAAAGCAAGATGGAAGAACTGAGACTGCAGCCAATAGCCATGTGACTGAGCCATCTTGAGCTAATGATGTGCCATCTTGGAAGTAGGCCCTAAAGCCCAAATCATGTGTTTAGATGATGGAGACCTAACTGACATTTTGACTATGATCTCACGAGCGACCCTAGGCCAATACAACCTAGTTATCCTGCACCCAGATTCCTGACCTTCAGAAAATATGAGGTAATGTTTGTTGTTTCAACCCTAAATACACATATACAACGACAATGCTACTAGGACTCACCTCTGAGATAGTGCCCAAACCACCCATCAGAGAGTTGTCCTAGCAGCAATTCTGGCCTGAACCCTAAAGTAGTGTTTTGTAATTTTGTTTTAGGAACTTCTTGTATCAGCAACCCCCAAAATGGGTGTAAGAAGTAACCTCCTCTCCCGCAGCTTTCCTGTGCCTAATCAGGAGGGGACTGGTAAGTGCTGGCATGAGTCACTCTTTAACCATACATTCATTGTTAAATGCTAGCACCTCGTATCATATTTTTCTAACCCTGAACTATTCCCCAGGTTCACATTTTAGTGGCCTACATGTAATCTACCCATAATGAAGACAGCTGTCCTTGATCCCCAGCCTCTAGGAGCTTCTTGGAGTCTGGGAGGAAATTAGGTTGAGCTTTGTGGTCTCTGTGAATGCAACATCCATGCTACTGGGCCATTTCTGCATTCCACTCTGTTGAGATTCCTGGGAATTTACAGAAACAGACAACGAAGATGAATCATGTCTTTCATTTGGGCCCCACAGAAATCCAGGTAAATAAAAGAGGATTCTAATTATTCAAATGAGGAAATTCTGTCTTTGGACCTTAATGATACCTCTTTGTGACTGTAAATATGACCAGTACGTTCTTTGGCTGGTGCAGCGTGCCAATGTAATAAGATAAGAATCAGCCTTGTTTGAACTTGCTCCACGTGGGCCTGGGGCACATCCTCACCACAGAGTTCATTCTCTGACTTCAAAGAGAATTCTGTTTGTGCAGCGGTGATGCTTCAGAATTGAAGGATAAAGCTAAATAAGCATATGCCAGCATATAATGATGGTTGGAAAGATTGTTGTTAATGTAATAGTTCTATATTTTGCAAGTCATAGTGGCTTTTTTTTTAATGTGCTGCCCACATGAAATGGCTCAGATACAATCTAGTAGTCTTTTTGATAAAGATTTCTCCTTTTTCAGTTCACTACCCTTTATTTTATGTGGCATTGAATTTCAACAGTATGAGCATTTGGTAATTTATTATTTCAACAGTCTTTTGATAATTTATTATTAACTCATTTCATAGGCAAGAGCAGAGTATGAAATAACTTCTGTTGTCCTTTAGGTTATAATAGTTGTTTTTCTATGTGCGTAAAACTCTCTTTATTGTGCTATAAATGCATCTGTGAGGATCTGTGACACCTTCTTCGCCCCTCTGTGAGTGCCCCCATCTCCACTCTTCCAAACATGCCCAGGCTGAACCATTCTGCCATTAGCTAGCTTTGGGACAGTAGGTCTCAATTTCCCCAACTTTACATAGGAAGGACTAAATGGTGGCGAAAGTTCCTTCCGTGGTCATGTTCTAGGAACACAAAATTTTCTGGGTTTCTTTTTAGAAAAAAAAAAAAATCTTGTGAAAAATTAACTCTCAGAGCTACAGCTACAAAACTTCAATAAAATAAAAATAGACTGGTCCTGATAACTTTCCAACATTTCCTCCAATTGTTGGCATCTCTTCAGAGAATTCAGCCTCTTCTTTTCAGCCTCTGCATCTTTTTACCTCCCACTCTCCAAGGTAAGGCTGCCTGTGCACTGTATTCCGTGGCTGAGCGAAGTTCGGCGTGGGCAGCTGAAAAACCAACACTGCAGCACTTAGAGTTGTTAGCAGTCTGTCTGTAGCCATTGGATATGGTCTGTGGGCTGAGTACATGTGAACACATCGCACTGGTCCATGCAGACAGTCTTCTTCTCTTTTAATTAAATATCTTCTCCCTCCTTTCAAAATAGGACTGTGTGAACCCTGTTGTTTTAGCTTGTTCTCCTATTCATCAGGGGTGACAGACTGATCACCCACAGACTTTGGTCATACAGATGTTTTATTTGTCCTCCCCATTCCAAGAGGACTAACCATCCAAGCTTGCCCTGGAGTCTCCCTGTTTTAGCCTTGAAAGATCTGTCCCAGGAAACCCCTCAGCCTCCAGGTAAACCAGATGGCCAGTTACCCTATTAAAGATGTTGGCCCAAGAGTTTTGTGATATGGTATGTGTGAGACTTGGGGTTTATTTATTTGTTGGAGGGATGGGGTTATCAATATTTAAACATCAGATGATTTCACAGAAAAATGCAGGATTCTGGCTTCTCTCTTTAAAAATTTGAATATCTGACACCGCAGGACCCTCTCTTGTGGCAACAATAAGCAGGAACTGAGTAACAGGTGTTCCATTAGACAAGTCATGCCATTTCCAGGGTCCCAAAAGCCCTGTCACTCCATGCTACTTCCCCCAGAGAGAGGCTGGACTGTAGCCCTAATTATTGCCCTCTGGCCATTGTTTTTCTTGTGGTGAAGTAGAAAGTAAAATGTTTTCTATATCTATGTCTCTATCATACATGAAGAAATGAAAGATCTACCAGAAGGAGAAAATATATTTTTGTGTATGGAAGTGAAGAAATTCCTACCCATTCACAGGCTGGGCCTCTGCATCTGGGTATGCAGCACACTGGCTGCCTGCATTGAAGTCCCAACAAACATGATGTGTTCTGCCATTTGCAGTTGAGGACTGGTGAGATTACTCTCTTTATTTGGCAACTTGACAGTCTTGGCTAATATGCATAGGCTGTCACTCCCTGGAAATATTATTAAACAATGTCTTAAATACTTGGTCCTTCCTAACAGGAATTACTCAGTTCCTTACATTCCTTCTGCCCCTTGTAAAAATCAGATAAACCTTATCTTTCCCACGAGGGATTTCTTCAGTGCCGACCTAATTAATTTCTGTGCTTCGTTAATCTTGAATTCATTAAGGACTCTAGGCAAACACAAATAATCTATGCTTAGTAATCAATTTTAATATTCTTTCACACAGAAACATTTATTAAATGCTTGTCTCCTACATTAAAAAATTGTGTCAGACTTTACCTTATCTGTGTTTGCCAGGAATTGTTTCTCATCTGTAAATCCTAAACAAGTAACTAATCTTTGGGGGATAAAGAGCCTCGGCTTTGTGTAAGCAGGAATGGTACCTTTCTTTTATTTTTTCATCTTTTTTTGTTTGTTTAAAGATCTTAATTGTTTTTATTTTCTTGGGCAACACTTCATTGGATAAAATAGAATAAATGTTCCAGCTCATCATTTTAATCTCAACCAAAAGCCCATAGTGAGAACTCAAGTAGCATTAATTGAATGAATGAGTGAATGAATGAATAAATGCTTCAATAAATAAATGGTGCAAAAAGTGTAGGTTTTGAAGTTGGGAAGATTGAACTCAAATTATCATTTTTAATCCCATCATTTCTGCCCTTTCTTAGCCAGATGTCTTGGAACAAGCAGTTTATCTCAGTATTATACTTCCTGTGCTCATAAACTATGAGGATTAACTGAGAATCATAGGCACCCCAGATTATGGCCCAGCACACAGTAGGTACTTACTAAAGAGAGATCACAGAGTCCTTCAAATTGTAGAGAAAGAATGGGAGAAATCCTTAAGCTACCTCTAAGGAAGTACTTAAAAGGTACAATGTAAAAGTTTCAGTTTCTTAAATCTGATAAAATCACATTCTTAAAAAGCACTTTTGTTTAGGTTTTTCTGTATCTCTATATTTTCAGATGAGCAGAGGCTCCCAAATCATTTTTTCACATTGATTATACTTAAAGTAGGGTTTTAAATATGTAAAACAGATAAACCAACAGTATCTAGAATTGATTGCAATGAGCTTTTTAATATTAAAATACATGCATCTGCAAGGTTAAGAAAGAAAAGAATTTGTGGGTTTTTATCCTTCCAATAATATGTATTAAGATAAATATTATAATTTATATATACTGTATAATGTGACCAGTATAAAGTATATTTTAGTATATATGGTATATTTTATGTAAATAAGTAATAAACAGATTCACATTAATAGATAAGCCTTTATGGATTTCGCATACTAAAAATGAAATCAGGTGATGGATTTCTTTGCCAATACAAAATCCCCCACCTGTGTTTCAGCCCAATTTAAACCCTTCTTTGTTTTATAACCTCCGCCTTATGTTAAAATTAAATGTTCATGACCAGCAATGGAAAACAGTGCCCAGGCTGACCAGTCTTACATTTTCTTGCAGGGTACAAGGTGTGAACAATTTCACTCTCCAGAAGATCCCAGGTTACAACTTTATCATCTGAAGAGATGTTGCTGCTACTCATGGTCACAAACATAAGCTATTGCATGAAAATACTTCCTGAAACATGTATGCCACCCGTCAGGATTGCGCAGAATATACACTTTACTCTTTTGGCTCATTTTTACTGTGACCTCATTGCCTGGTAGACAGGAACTTGAAGATTCACTTCCTTTTTTGAAATCACTGTCTCTCCATCCTCTTGCCACTGTACAGGCGTATGGAGGATTGGCCTTCAACAGCCGTTCTAACTCCATTTTGATGTGCCTGACTTGTGTGCTGCGGTGACTTGAAACCTAAAAACCACATCTCCCAGACGTCCAAGCAGCCAAGATTTTAGGTGATCTCACCACTCAGGTGTTACTGGCTTGAAAGCGGGAATATCAAATCAGCAGGAGGATAAGTTTCAGCGGCCACTGCTCTTTCTGCAGCCTGTACTGGATGGCAGTGCCCGGTTTTCTGGGCCAGTTCCTGATAGTGCTGACCTTCTTATGCTAGCTTTCTGGTTGGCAGTGGTAGTGTGGTCCTGGAGCTGGTAGCTGACACCTCAGCATCCCAGTTTAGCCATAGGTCTTTCTGAGGAAGAATAGTCTCTCCCACCATAGTCCATCAGTGTGTAGCTTTTGAGGTTTTTCCTGAAAGCTCAGCATGAGCTGATTCTGTAGCTTTCTCTATGATTATGTGAACCCCAGTCTAAATAGCTAGAGTGGACTCTCTTCTGGTCATTGGATCTTGACAGACACACCCCTGAACCCCTGACTATTGGGAATCTCTTCAACCCTGATATCAGTTGAGAGATAGGCTTATCTGTTCAGTCACTCCACAAACCTTGGGCCTGGAACTGTCTTAGACGGTGGGGATGTTGTGATTAAAAAAAAAAAAAAAATGGAGAGTATTCATTTAAGGTGGAGAAAACAAAAAGATAACTTCAAAGATAAATGTAATGCAGAAACTTACACAGAGAAACAAGATAGCAAGTAACTCTGGCAGGCAGGAGGGTCATGTAGGATAGGGTGATCAGGGGAGACTCTCCGAGCAAGTGACATTGGATCAGAGACCTGAGCAACGAGTAAACAGTGACCTGCAAACAGAGCTTTCCAGGAGCAAGTTCTACAAGGAAAAGGCCAGAAGGTGAGAATGAGCGCATAATGTATGAAAGGAAGAGAAAAAGGCTCATGGCCTGGAGCTTAATGAACACAGAAAAACAAGGTAGGCTTATCTGTGGAGCACCTACTATGCACTGGGTACCATTCAGGGTGCTTATATTACAGGAGCGGAAAGTAGACAAAAATTCCTGTTCTCCCAGAGATTATATCCTAACAGTGGTGAAGGGAAGAACAATAAAAAATAAACATGTGAAATACATACTGTGTCAGATCAATGATTCTCAGCAAGAATTTTTCCCCACAGGAGGTATTTTGTGAATGAAGAGAGACATTTGCTGTCACAACTGTACCACTTGGGCAGGGATATTCAGTGGGTAGAGAGTCAGGATGCTGCTAAACATCTACAGTGCGCAGGTCACTCCCCACAGCAAAGGATTATTCCTAAGTGTCAATAGTGCCTAATCTGAGGAGCTCTGTACTAGATGGTAACAAGAGTTCAGAGCAAGGTGATGGGGAGTACTTGGGGCAGGGAGGCTGGGTGGGAGCAGTTCAGGGAAGCAGTCTCTAGGTAGATGCCATCTGAACAAAACTCCAAAGGAGGAACGATGAGCCACACAGATACCTTCAGGAAGAGCATCACAGGACAGGAAATGGCAGATGAAAAGGCCCGAGGGAAGAACATGTTAGGCAAGGTCAGGGAGGACAAGGAGACCAAAGTGGCAGTTGTAAAGTCAGCAAAAGGAAGAGGAACAGAAAGGCTGTGGTGTGTTTGGTGCTACATGATAGCTGACTCCATTTTTAAAAGGATCACTTTGGCTGCTGTGAGGAAAATGGGTAATAAGAGAACAGGGAAGAGAGCACAGTAAGGATAATACCAAATTTCGGGTGTGAGCAAATGGAAGGCCTGAGCTGCTCTGCACCGTGATGGGAGAACCATGGGAGAAGCAGTTTGGGGAGGCGATGGAGACCAGGCATCCCAGGTGGACATGCGGGGTTTGAAATATGTACTAGAAATCCAAACAGAGATGTCACAGACCATAGAGTATGAATCTAAGGCTTAAGAGACGAAGCTGGGCTGGATATGCATATCTAGCAAAGTCAATGAATAGAGAAGTCTGAGGCTGGGAGTGAAGCAAGCCCAGCTTTGCAGAGTATCATGAAAATGTTTAAAATATATGGTCAATACAATGCTAAAAAAGACTAGATATATCATAATCCTGCTTGTAAAATGAAAGACTGGGGTTTTTTTGCCTTTATATATTTATCTTTCAAGTGGATAATTATAACTATTACTTCCTTAGGGAAAAACTAAAACCAAGATACTTAAAGCAATAGTATCATAGGCCACCACTGAGATCCCTTAAAAAATGTCATAACTAGATGCTAAAAATCTTCTAATCTGAATTCAGATGATTAGAGATAAAGAAACTGGGGCTCTTCAGATTCAGGTCACAGAAGAGAAGGATTTGGAACTGTCATTTGCTCAGAGTCACACAGTTAATTTCGGGCATAATTAAAATGAGAAGGTTAATCTCCTATTTTTTATACTAATGCTTTTTATTCTTTTCCAAACTAAGAAATCCAAATCAAAAAAAGGGAAAATTTCTTCTGAAATGATGTCAGAAAAATTTGATCTGTTTTGGATATTTGATAGTCACAAAACTTATCTTATACAAAGCCAGTAGCATAAAGTAATGCACCTCTGTATTGTAGGAGACTAAGAAAAATGCCATGCGCTGAACTCAAGGATAAACCAGCACCAGGTGTGAGGGTGCACACTTGTAATCCCAGCTACTCAGGAGGCTGAGGCAGGAGGATTGCAATTCCAAGGCCAGCCTCGGCATCTTATCGAGATCCTGTCTCAAAATGAAAAATAAAAAGGCCTGAGATGTAGCACAGGGGTAAAGCACCTCTGAGTTCTATCCACAATACTGAAGAAAAAAAGTGGGGGGGGAGATGAAATACCAACCCTGTGTTTGAGAGGCAAGTAAGTCATGTGGCTACTGGCCCTGTTGCTTTAGGAGCAAGGGAGAGACAGGAGGATGTGACTTGGTTAGCCCAAGATTTAGTTCTTAGCCTGCAATGAGCAAGCCAGCACTGAGAATGCTGCTCTGTATCCCTGATAGAATCCCCCACGGGCATTGTTGGTGCTCAGGTTAGCCAAGGCAGGGTGAGTCTGTGCTTTACCTGAAGAAGACACAAGCCAACCTCCTTTTCATCCTTGTCTGGAAGCACTCTCGGATGTACACATTTATTTCCACAAAGTAAAGAAAGGTGGTGAGGATTACAAGGGTTCTGACATAAACAGAAAACCAGCAGGGGAAGTGAGTGAGCCTAGTCATCCTGTGAGTCAGTGGTGGCAGGGACAGTGTCCTACCATGGCTTAGTCTTCCCCTGTGCTCAGCAATCAATTGGGAAAGACAGAGCTGACCCTGTTCTGGACAGGGGTTCGTATGGCAGGTGGGGAAGTAGCCCAGAGGACCGCCAGGCCTTTTCCAACTCTAAATTTCTAAATAGTTGTCATAGTTCGTTTTCTGATGCTATAATAGAGTACCACAGAATGGGTAGTTTATCAACCATAGAAACACATTTGCCCACAGTTCTGGAGGCAGGTAAATCCAAGAGCTTGACACCAGTACCTGCTAAGGACTTCCGTGCTATATTATTAGAGGGAAATTGAGCATGTAAGAGACAGAGATAGGAAATTGGCTGTCCTTGTCCTTTTCATCTTGAACTTACTTGAGAGATAATAGCACTAATCCATTCGTGAGAACAGAGCCCTCATGACCTAATCACTTCTTAAAGGTCCTACCTCCTAATACTGTTATAATGGTAATTAAATTTCAACATGGGTTTGGAGAGGACATTGAAACCACAGTACTGATTCTAAGGTGGTTTACCCTGGCTGGATAATCCTGTTTTGCTATTGTCTCCATAGACACTGACACTCTAACAGGCAACTCTGAAAGCTTTTCCAAACACTCTGATTGAAATGATCCAGTTTTCTGGGTGTGGTGATGCACACTTGTAAACCCAGCATCTCTGGAGGTTGATGCAAGAGGATCACAAGTTTAAAGCCAGCCTCAGCAACTTTGCAAGACCCTGTTTTGAAATAAAAAATAAAAAGGGCTGGGAATGTAGATCAGTGGTAAAGAACCCCTGGATTCAATCCCCACTAGGGAAAGAAAGAGAAAGAAAGAGGGGAGGGAGAAGAAGGGGGGAAGGAAGGAGGAAAGAAATAAAAATTGTAACTTCTAAGGAGCCTTGTAACAAGAATGCTATCATACCCTCACTTAATTTGATCTTTACAAATACTCATGGTCCAGGAAGGCCACAAAGTGGTTGGAACCTGAACTAACTAACATTCAACCCCATATTTAGAAAGTCAAGTTTATGTGGCGATTTTGCACTCACATGCTCTGCGTTCTTGGTGTCTCCAAGCATAGGCCAGATTTAATAGAGAGTATAAGAAAGATTTTCCTAATCTTTGTCATTTTTGCCTTTTTTTCCCCCTGTCAGTGGGAAATACTACATGAGCTTTTAGCTGGCTCCATTCTTTCCCAATAATTTTAAGTTCCAGATTAGTGACACAGAGAAAGAAGTGTTAGAGGAATTGGAGACAGGAGTCTTGAACAGGCCACATGTCTTGACTGTTGGTGTTCCCTGAGCAGTAACACCATCACTTTCTAAAGCACACGCCCAAAACAGTACTACAGAGGGCTGTGCCTACAAGGAAAAGCAACATACGGGTCGTGGATTTCAGGCATCAATAGAACTTGGGGATAAAATGTATGAGAGAGAGAGTTTCATTATTGCCTGTTAATTTAATCACAGCACACACAACTACAATGCTAGTTCCTATGGGTTTTTTTTTTTTCAAACTTGAAGGAATGAAAATTAAGCAGGGGCTGGGGATGTGGCTTAAGCGGTAGCTCGCTCGCTTGGCATGCGTGTGGCCCAGGTTCGATCCTCAGCACCACATACAAAGATGTTGTGTCCACCGAAAACTAAAAAATAAATATTAAAATTCTCTCTCTCTCTCTTTAAAAAAAAGAGAAAAGAAAAAAAGAAAATTAATCAGGACCCAAATAGTAGTATGTTATAACATGATAAGTGTTTCCTTTTTTTTTATATTTATTTTTTAGTTTTTGGTGGACACAACATCTTTGTTGGTATGTGGTGCTGAGGATCGAACCCGGGCCGCACGCATGCCAGGCGAGCGCCTACTGCTTGAGCCACATCTCCAGCCCAGTGTTTCCTTATTCTAATTGTTTTATTCCTTGGAAAGAAAAACTGATAAAGCAAAAAAAATATATACCATTATAGGTTATTTTTACCAATCTACTTCATAATATAATATAAACCGTTTTATGAAATGAATACAACTTTCTCCACCCAGAGATTCTTCTTAATATAAATATAAGCAAATATTCTACATATTCTAAATGTTAATTATAATTATCACAAATTGCTTAAAATAGTCCCAGCTATTCAAAAACCAAATTCTCTACCCCAAAGTTATTTTCAGTGTTTCCAAGAGCATCTTTGCTGGCATTGGGAAATGTATTCTGTCTGGGTATTTGTGGTTACAGGGCAAGATAAGCAAATCACCTCCTACAGTAAACAACCCAACAAATAGGAGAATAGTCAATTATCGCTTTAGCATTTTAAAGACTCCCCCATGAAGCCGGGCACAGTGGGGCACACCTGTAATCCCAGCTACTTGGGAGGCTGACACAGGAAGGTCGCTAGTTTGAGTACAGCCTCAACAACTTAGTGAGACCTCATCTCAAAGTAAAAAGAGCTGGAGGTTTCACTCACTGGTAGATAGAGCACTTGCCTAGCATGCATAAGACCATGGATTCAACCCCCAGCACTGCAAAACATTAAAAAAAAAAAAAGGAAGGAAGGAAGAATTAAGATATCTGCCTCACCTAATATAAATCTGGCGTGTTTGTACTAGGACAAGTGATCAGAATTTAGACAGGTTTAGGGACCCCAAAACTTGGTAGAAACATCCCTTCATTTTGCTGTTGAATATCACCAAAAGAGGGAGGCATGGAAAAATCCCAAAACCAGAGCCTCTGCTTTCTTTAACCAACCCTGCTGGCAGACCAATTTGGAAACCCTGATTAATCCCTTGGTAAATAGAAAATAGTCTCTGGAGCCAAGAGCAGCCAAACCTGAGTCACTTTGGAGACGACACATGTGGCCAATCCACCTCTACCTCCTCCTCCAGAACTGGCTTGCTTGCCTGAGATTTTCAGCAAACACAAAGGCCTCACTGTGGTAACAGGGGAACCAGGTGAAGCTGAGACTGAAACATCATTGTAAATTGTAAGTGACTGACTGGTTAACCCAGATAGAAGCAGGATCATTGTGTGCCATATGGCTTAATAAAAAAAAAAAAAAAAAAAAAGACTGAAACCTCATCCTATGTGAAATGGAAAAGTCTCTCCTTCCTAATTTCTCCAGTGACTGGGGAAAGGAGGACAACATAGCTAGATTTCTCTTGTCACCATGGGCTTCAACTTAGTATTGGTCAATGGGTCATTTTCCCTTTGCATGAATGCTTCTACTACCAGGGTCCTATGCTGGCCGTGGCCCTCACTTCTTCACATCCTTGCCTTGCTTTATGTGCTTCCCCCAATACCACTGATTCAAGGTTCTAAATGTAGCTTGTGTGTGTGTGTGTGTGTGTGTGTGTGTGTGTGTGTGTGTGTGTTTGCGCGCGCTGGAGACTTAACCCAGGGTGCTTTGCCACTGAGCTACATTCCCAGCTCTTTTTTTTATCCTGGGTGGCTGGAATTACAGGCCTGCACCACAGCACCCAACTTGCAAAACTAACTTTCATGGAAGAGTCAGGGCAATGCAGAAGATTTACATGGAAGCACTAAAAATAATTTAAATTAAAAATTAAATATTTTTGTTCTTAAAAGCCTCTGAACCACCCTGTCACCACAAATTTCTTGCCCGTTGTCCTTGCTCTTCAGGCTCTGGCCTCCCGATCTGCCCATTCCTTCTCTTCCTCCTTCCTCCCTCTCCCAAATTCCTGTCACTTGATTCTGCAAGTATAACTTTGATTTTCCCATCTCTTTGCAGACAGTATCCTCACACAGAATTCTTAAACACATTTTCCTAAACAAAGGCATCTCTTTTCCTAAGAGGAACTTCATGGCCAGGTGTCCAAATACATTCACGCACACATCTATGTATATACTAGTTGACCCTCAGAGAACAGAGGAACAGAGCTACAGGTTCCCAGCCCGCATGACCAAAGGCCTAGAATAGGAAAATTGGATAGGATGAGAGGCTTTTTAAAAGTGTGTTTTAATTTTTACATATGATGCTTTCTTCTTCCTGCAGTGCAGTATGATCACTTTAAAAACTGCAGATTCTTGGTTGCTGCATAACTGTCTGAGGCTAAGCAAGCACTAAGAAGCCAGTTCCCACTACTCACCAACAATAGTAATGTTTCCAGAAGCTCTTGCTAGTGCTCTTTCCTGATTGCACATGCAATTTTGGCCTCTACACTTGGTCTTGCTATCTCACCCTGCCCCTCAAATACTTCCTTTGCCTTCTGAAATGTTTTTCCAACTTTCACCTCTTGAATCACCTCTTTGAAGTCTCCTAGATGGTGTCATTTGTTTTTTTTCTTTCTCACTTATTCATTTAATTTATGTAGGCATTTCCTCCACACTAGTTTTGTGTCTGGCATTTCTTTGTGTTGTCCTGGGTTAACTAGCATAGTTATAAACACAATAAATGTTTAGCAAGTGCCTATTGAATTGACTAAAATAGATGAACACATCTTTGGACCAGAATGTAATTACAGTAGTCTCCCCTTTATCCACAGTTTGTTACCTGGAGTAAACTGAAGTCTGAAATATTAAATGGAAAATTACAGAAATAAACAATTTGTAAGTTTTAAATTGTGTGCCATTTTGAGTAGCATGATGAAATCTCAGTTGTGCCACTCTCTTCTGCCTGAGACATGACTCATTTCTTTGTGCAGTGTATCCACCCCGTATACAATACCAACTTGTTAATCATTTAGTAGCTAAATAGGTTATCTAATTGTCTGTCACAGTATCAGTCTTGCAGTGCTTGTGTTCAAGTAACCCTGATTTTACATTATAAGGACCCTGTTATGGTTTGGATGTGAGGTGCCCCCCAAAGGTTCATATGTTGAGAAAATGCAACAAAAGTTTAGAGAAGTGATTGGGTTATGAGAACCTTAACCCAATCGGTGGATTAGTTCCCTGATGGGATTAACTGAGTGGCAGCTGGAGGCAGGCAGGGTAAGATGGAGGTGGGTCATTGGGGGTGTGCTTTTGGGGTATATATTTTGTATCTGGGAACTGGAGTCTCTTTCTCTCTCTCTCTCTCTCTGCTTTCTGATCATCATGTGAGCGCTTTCCTCCATGACACTCTTCAGTCGTTGATATTCAGCCTCACCTCGAGCCCTGAGGGATAGAGCCAGTTGTTTATGGACTGAGACCTCTGAAACTCTGAGCACATAAATAAACTTTTCCTCCCCTAAAATTGTTCTGGCTGGTCTTTTAGTCACAGCAACAAAAAAGCTGATTAAAACAGACCCCAAAGCACAAGAGCAGTGATACTGGAAATTCAGATATGTGAAGACAAACTATAAAGTGCTTCCTTTCAGTGAAATAGTGAAAGTTCTCAATAAAGAAATAAAAAAAAGTCATATGATGAAGTTGCTAAGAACTGTGGTAATAACACATCTTCTGACCATAAAATTGTGAAGAAGAAAAAAAAATCTATGCTAGTTTTGCTGTCACAACTCAAACTGCAAAACTTATGACCACAACTTATGTTAAATTGGAAAGGTATTAAATCCTTGGGTTTTAGTATGATCTGCAGTTTTAGGCATCCACTGGGGTCTTGGAATGTACCCCCATAGATGCAGGACACCTGCTGCGATCACATTTATCCTGGATGCCTCATTGAGGTACACCTGGAAGCCCAAATCTCTGAAAAGAGCATTGTACAGGAGGTGTGGGTGGTTTCTAATCTCAAATCCAGTATCTACCTGTTTTGTGTCCTAAGGCCAGTCACTTAACTTCTCTGAGCCTTACTTTTTTAATCTTAAATATAGTAAAAAATAAAACACTTGTCCTGCTCAGTTCATATAGTATTTGTAAGGATCAAATGGGAATACATAAAGATATATAGATATAGATCTGACAGTGGTCTAAGACATATTTGTGCATAAGACAGATAATTGTAAGCATTAGGATAATTATAATGATATTGCTCTTTTAAAAAGCTCAAATTTGGACTGGGGATGTGGCTCAAGAGGTAGCGCGCTCGCCTGGCATGCGTGCGGCCCAGGTTCGATCCTCAGCACCACATACAAACAAAGATGTTGTATCTGCCGAAAACTAAAAATAAATAAATATTAAAATTATCTCTCTCTCAAAAAAAATAAAAAGCTCAAATTTTTTTATCTAGTAGCATATATTATATAAAGTCTTTCCATAATTATTGTGAAGCATTTTCTCATGAATAAGTGTCTCTCTTATTTCCCAAGGCCATTTAATTGCCCATCAAAGAAACCTTGAGCTTGCTAACCTATGCAAATCTTACCTATAAGCAAAATGCCTCCTGATTTTTTTTTCTCTTGTCAACAGTATTTGCTTCCTTTCCTGTGGGATTGGTTACATGAAAATCAAGGTATCTCTAAAGGCCATCTTTGATGTCAACCTTATGAAAATTATTATACTTCAACCTGTGATGACACACTATATTAGGAAAAATGCCTTAGTATGATGATTTTTACTTAACACAAAGGAATTGCCATTTTTACCAGACTTTTTAACATACAGAAAGTATCAGAATCTAATAAATTTTCAAGTCCTTTATCCCACAGTTCTTCATTCCTCATTTCAGTATATAGTAGTTTCCTGTGGTTGCTGTGAGTAATTACCACAAGTTCAGTGGCTTAGAACAAGAGACGTTCATTTCCTCCTGGTTCTGGGAACCAGAAGTTTGAAATCAGTTTTGCTGGGCTGAAATCAAGGTGTCAGCAAGGAAAACTGCATTTCTTCCTTGTGGACTAGGGAAGAATCCATTTCTTTCCTTCTCCAGCTTCTGTGGGTGCTGGCATTTCTTGGCTTGGGCAGTATCACTCCAGACCCCAACTCCAAGATTCATGCCTCTTCCTTTTCTGTGTATATAATCTCCCTCTATTTTTCTCATATAAGAACACATGTGATGACATTTAGAACCCACTCAAATATTCCAGAATAATCTCTTATCTCAAGATCTTTAATCACATCTGCAAAGACCCTTTCTCCAAATAAGGTAATCTTTATGGGTTCCAGGGATTCAAATGTGTGTATCTTAGAAGATTCCATTTTCAGCCTGACCACATAGGTTATCAAACTTCAGCCTTCATCAAAATCACTTGGAGGGCTTGGAAAAAAGAGATTGCAAGCCCCCACTCCTAGTTTTTTTTAATACCTTTATTTTATTTATTTATTTTTATGTGATGCTGAGGATCAAACCCAGGGCCTTGCACATGCTAGGCGAGCACTCTACTGCTGAGCCACAATCCCAGCCCCCACTCCTAGTTTTTCTTCCAGAAAACTTGGGGTGAAGCCCCTCCCAAAAAGATTATAAACATTAATTGTTACAAGTTATTAACAAATTCCCAGATGATGTTGATGCTGCTGGTCCTCCTTTGAACACCACTGGTTTATTTTACCAGTATTGCCTACTTATTGTGTCAGTTTTTTGTATATATTCTAACATCAGAGCCATTACAGAAATAACGCAGCAGATACCTCTCTCTCCTTTCAGATGCTACCAGCTTTCTTCCCTTCAGAACTCAGCAGTTAGATATTGTAAGGGTCAGGCGAAACGTCGGAGAAAGAGACCACGAGACTAGCTTCATGCAATTGCAAGGGGGATTTATTGGATCCGTTCCAGCACGCTGGGACTCCATGCTCACTCAAGAAGGGAGAGCAGCCCGGAGCCCAGAGCAGAGGTCAAGCAGAGCTTAAGTACACTTTTTGGAGAGGGTGGGGGGCTTTGCATACATCAGAACAAATCATCATGAGGCGCGGGAAAATTGAACAACAACTCTGATACATGATTAGTCCATTCATTGGCGGGAACAGGCTGGGCAGGGGTGATTGGTCACTTCCAAACTGGGTACACATTCAAACTGATTGGTTCGGGCCCTGTGACGAACTGCACAGGGCCCTAGGCTGAATGGCCAGTAGGGCGTTGTCTTAACTATCTCAGGAATCTGGGTGTAACAGAGGAACTTAATAGTACCTAATCTTTTACATTTTAATTCAAACTTTCCAGCTTAGAAACTTTACCCTTTCAATATGTGTTAGAGATCAAAATTCCTTTACTCATTCGGTGCTCCCATTGGTTTCTATAAGAAAAAGTATAGGATAATTAGCACACATTCCTTAACACAGCCTTCAAGGACCTCCAAAACAGAACTCCGACCCACACCTTCAGTTTGATACTAGATTCTCTACAGTTCTCCAAATGCCCTTTGCACACCTCTCCTAAATACAAGGCTTTCTGGTGTGGTTTCCATTAAATGAAGTATCCTCTTCCATCTCTACTATCAAAATCCTAATGTTGCATAAGGTCCAAGTCATCTGCCTCGCCTTTCCTATTCAGATCAATATGGTCCCTCCCCCCCATTGAACTCTCTATGGCACTTTGTAAGAATCAATGTATTCTCTCTTGAATCATCATTACCTGTGCACTTTCTAATCTCTCCATGGATTATAAACTTCCTAGGGTAAAAGTTCTTCTTGTTTGTTTTCACTGCTTGTGTGGCAGTCATAAATGTTTGTAATCTGGCAACAGCATTTTGCCTGTTGTTTAGTAGCACTTCCTATCTGCCCCAATCTCTTTGTGGTTACAGGGCACATGGATGCTGCAGTTGTCTCTGCTTTGGTGACCCTCCATACTTCTTGGGGGAACTCCTCCCACCACACCTATGTGTTCTGATGATGGCTGCTGGTCACCTCCAAAGAAGACCCATCTGCCACAGTCTGGCTGGGCACAAAATAACCGAGCTGCCACACAGCCTTGTAGGTTCAAACAGAAACCTTTATTCCCGAACTCTCACTGGCACTCTACACACACTTCCCAGGAACACACTGCCTCCACCGGGCTCGGAACGCCAATTATCTCAGAACCCCGCGAGAACTCAACGGGAACTCCAAAGTAGCCACTGGAGGCAGCAGGATCCACCCTAATCCCAGCAGGATCTGCCCTAATCCTGGAGCCGCCCTATTACCAGCAGGATCCGCCCTAATCCCCTAATCCCAGAGCCGCCCTAATCCTGGAGCAGGGTCACCTTTCAACCATTCCCTCTGGCAAAAATGGCAGGCGTCATTCTGACTAAACTGTGGCTCTCAACACCCATGTCCTCCCTACCCCTGCCACAAACCGGTGTTTTAAATGAGCTTCTACAGAAAATGAGCCTCTTCCTCTCAGGTAGAGAAACTAGGGAGACAGACTACCAGAGAAACAGGCTTGAGAGATTGAGACTAGCGTACAGAGGGACATGAGGAAAATGGGGACACAGATTCACAGGTTCCTGTCTTTTTGTTGGTTTTATAATATGAGCTAAAAGGATCACCGTGGTGCCTCCTCTGGCTTCAGTTGAAAGGGTAAAGTTTCTAAGCTGCAAACCCTGAATTAAAATGTAAAAGACTAGGTATTGTTAAGTTCCTCTGCTACACCCAGAACCTGAAATTCCTGAGATAGTTAAGACAATGCCCTACTGGCCATTTAGCCTAGGGCCCTGTGCAGTTTGTCACAGGGCCCGAACCAATCAGTTTGAATGTGTACCCCGCTTAGGAGTGACCAATCACCCCCGCCCGACCTGTTCCCGCCAATGAATGTGCTAATCATGTCTCAGAGTTGTTGTTCAATTTTCCTGCACCTCATGATGATTTGTTCTGATGTATGCAAAGCCCCCTCCCCGCCCTCCCCAAAAAGTGTACTTAAGCTCTGCTTGACCTCTGCTCTGGGCTCTGGGCTGCTCTCCCTTCCTGAGTGAGCCTTGAGCCCCAGCATGCTGGTTCAATAAACTCCCTCCTGCCAATTGCATGAAGCCAGTCTCTTGTGTGGTCTCTTTCTCCGAAGCTTCACTGGACCCTTACACAGTTAGAGTCCATCCCTTGAAGTTAAGAGCTCTACTTAACTCTAGGCACAGCGGCACACACCTGTAATCCCAGCTACTAGAGAGACTGAGGCAAAACAGTTAAGTTCAAGGCCAGCCTCAGCAACTTGGAGAGGCCCTGTCTCAAAATACAATAAATATTTTCAAAAGGGCTGGGGATGTAGGTCAGTGATAAAGCACCTCTAGGTTCAATCCCCAGGACAACAACAACCACAAAAATATAGGTAGTTCCTAACCCCCTCTGTATATTAGACTATCCTTGAAGACATTATGTATAATGGAAAATTATAAATCATTAATTTTTATGATCCCAAGGGAGCAGAAAAATAAAAACCAAAGTGTCTAGAGAAACTTTCACAGGAACTTTGGTGAGGAAAACCAATATGATTAGTCTTATTTTGCTAGTATAAAAAATTCCAGAGAAATTAAATAGCTTTTTTAAAAATAATGCAATGAAAAAAAATAATACAATGCAAACAGACAATAGGAACTACTACTCTTGAGTGAATGGTAATAGTGTCAGGGCTGATGGGTAGAGAAATATATCAGAAATATTGGAAAGCCACATGCCCTAAAGAAATTTAACCAGACAAATAGAAACTCTCCAAAAGCCTGTGTTTTTCCAGAGGCTAGTTCACCTTGGGGTGGACCATGGTAATATGATAAATGAAAGCTGCTCCAGTTGGATTTCTTCCAATTGCACACGACCATGTAAGTCCACAACTGGGTCTTCTATAAGCCTACACTGCCCTAACCTATATACTTGACTTCAGACTAAATTCAGAACAGTTCTAGGAATGAACATGTATGACAGCCATGTACAACTTTCTTACTTCCCAGGAATCTACTTAAATGCAAAGAAATGTGCTCTCTAACTCACAAGCCTCTCCTCAAAGAACACTTCTAAGGCCAACAGATTCATTGACTAAGCCAGTAACTTCAGGGTATCTTCCTGTGTTCCCTAAGAGAGTCAAATACAGCTGTTACCAACTTTAATAGCATTTGAGTTCCCACACACAATTATTGGAGGATACCTGAAAATAAACAACCACTTGCAGTGATAATCCTGAAACCCAACTCCCAGGCCCTATTAGTAATGTCAAGCCTTGCTTACCACATTTCCACTTTTGCTGATCTTTGTGAATCCTAACTCTGGGGCCCCTAGTCTCAAACCTCATTCTTTGTAGCTGAGATAAAGGTCCGTTGATCAAAACTTCCTTGTGCTCAAAATTCATCTGGCTCTTCACTCACTTTCCTTCCTTCATTATTGCCTCAAAACAAGAATCTTGACATCTTTCCAGATTAAGTATCTACTGTACTCTTGACCCCAGCCCAGCCTCTTCCCCCAGGAATTGCTATCACAGTATCTCTTCAAGCTTTCTCATTCACTTCTCCCCATTTGCCTGGGAACTGTTCAGATTTTCCCTAATATAACAAAAATAATAAATAATAATCATAACTATCCATTATTATTATTCACCTTTAAAGAGACAAACTTCTCAAGAGTAGTTGACGTATCTGTTCTATTTTCATCTTCCAGTTCTTTCATTAGTTCACAAACTACTTTCTATGCCCTCACCCTGGCCTGTCTGATACCTACCGGTTCCACCAGCCCTAGTCTCTTAATTTCCTCTGTTGGTTTCACCTCCACCCCCAGTTTAAGGATCAGTCTACTTTTTTCCGTATTTTTATTGGTGCATTATAATTATACATAATGGTGAGATTTATTGTTACATATTCATACACGCACACTATGTAACAATATAATTTGGCCAATATCACTCCCCAGGATCTATCTGCTTTTTAAGAATAAGACAAATATTTGATGGCCCAGAACCAAGTCAGTTATATTTGCAATCTTATTTGAAATTATATACTTTTAAAGAACATTGTGCATTCTTTTTTATTCTCATTTATTCAACAATCAACAAGTGTTTGGTATTCAGAGATGAATGACTGCTTCTTCCTTTCAAGAAGCTTAAATTTGATAAAAAGGGAAGAACAGAAAAATTGAAAATAAAGTTCATGGTAAAAATGTATGGTACAATGCTTGCCTTGCATGCACAAGGCCCTGGGTTCAATCCCCAGCCCCACAAAAAAATAAAAAAGTATGGGAACTATGGTAGAAGTATTTGTAGTTTTATGTATTATGAAGTTCAGATGTGCCGTCGTTGACCTTCTGCCCACCATGTGGGGATGATAAGCAGACAGGCCTACAACTGCTCCCTCTTGGAATTCCCTTCAGCTCCTGCAGCTCCTGAGCTAGGGATCTGGCTCTGCAATGAAGAGTCCTAACTTTTGCAGCACATCTACACTGCCAAGGTCAAAAGTGACACAGGTTTCGATCCATCATGCTCTATGATGTTCTGTAAGCTTCCAGGCTGTTCTCGCTCTCCCTGACTTTTCATTCATCTTCCCCTCCCAATTGCCTGCCTTCTGTCCTTCCAACACCAGCAACTCTGCAGAGAATGTTTAGCCAGCTCCTAGCACCACACAATTACATATGTACGTGCATGAACACATGTATGTGTATCCACACACCCCTCTTGTGATTCTACTTTTCTTGTTGAATTCTAACTGAATGAACAGGATAATAGGTACATTGCAGGGTAATAGGTACATTGCATCTAACTGATGAACAGGGTAATAGGTACATTGCATTCATTATATTCTCAATGTGTTGGATATATTTGCAAATTTCTTGTTGGTACTCTAAACTCAACTTGGAAGAGTTGGTGATGAGAGTGTTCACAAGATTCTATGAAGGCACCTGAAGAGAGCTATCTCAGGCTCACAAGGAAAGAGGAGAAGGCTCCTCCCTACTGGCCAGTATTTGCTGGCTTCATAAGCTGCCTTTTGTAGCTTCCCCCTAACTGCAGGTCAATTTAACCTTCTTAATCCTACTCCCCACTCATCTATCTCCAAATCTCAACCAGATCATCCATGGGATAATTCTTAACTCTCCATAAATACCTCTGTCCTCTTTCTGAATTCCCAAACTCTCACACTATAGTTTGGATCTTAACTGTCCCCACCAAGGCCCATGTGTTAATGCATGGGCCTTGTAATGCATGGCATTACTGGGAGGTAGTGGAACCTTCAGAAACTGCTGCCTAGCCAGAAGAAGTTAGGTCATTGGTTGGGGGTGGGCCCTTGCAGGGAATAGTGGGACTCCGGCCTCTTCCTTTGCTTTTGTTTGTTTGGTTGGTTTTTCCTCTCACTTCCCAGCTGCTGTGAAGTAATTCGCTGTGCTTCACCACCATGCTCCCTGGCATGACATGCTACCTCACCACTGGCCCAAAAGCAATGGGGCCAACCAGTCATGGACAGAAACTCTGAAACTGCGAGCCAAAAATGAACCTTCTCTCGTTTACAAGTTGATTATTTCAGCATTTTGTTATAGAAATGGGAAGCTAACACATCTCCTTTCCAACTCCTTAGATGTCTCCTTATTCGTGGATAACCTACATCTAAAAACTAAGAGTAATCTAAAGACAACTTTTCAGAATTAAAAGCTAATCCTTCTGACTTCCATCTTCTCTTGGTTATCTGTATAGCCTGGTCCCTGAAAACAAAATCCAGGATTTTGACTCCACACATCCTCTGTCCAATCTTGGATCAATTTACTTACACAGAATTTTCATTCTAGAGTATCACAATAATTCCTCCGGTCTTCCACATCTAACCCATTGATCACTCTTTTCATTCATCCAACAGTGATTTTCCAGACCAAAGGAGTAGAGGAAGGGGAGAGAGGGAGAGAGGAGGGAAGGGAAAGAGAAAGTACTGGGGGTTAAAATGAAGCAAATTATGTGCATTTATGAATACATCAAAATGAACCTCACTATTATGTATAACTATTATGCTCTAATAAAATATTTTTTTAAAACAGTGGTTTTCTAAGCATCTAATTTTTAGACTGAGGGAGGGAACATATTTTACCCGTTTCTTAAAAACTTAGAGTGTCTCCCATTTCTTACAGTATAAACTCACATAGTTGAACTTTACGGTCATCGAAACCTTGCCATCTGTAGGACACATGGCTTTCCCTGGAGTCACCAAGCTGCCAAGGAGGCTTTGGGAAGGACAACTTCTGCAGCAGGAACCTCCCTGGAGCCAAGGCTGAGAGAACCCCGGTCTTCCCACACTATTCTAGATCTGGCTGAGAGGTAGAGAACACAGCTTTCACCTTCTTTTCTATATTTCTTTAAAAGTGTTATATACAAATCATGTGTATCCTCTTTTTTCTAATTTTAGAAAAACAAGAGAGTAAATAGCAACAGTGCCTATTATACCAACACCAAGAAATAACTACTTTTCATGTTTTGATATCTTTCTTCAGGGATATTTGTAACTTTATAAGCTTTGAACAAAACTAATTTTTAATTAATTAATTAATGTTTTCTAATCTGCATATTTCACTTAATATCATGATCATCTTTTCAGGTCAGCAAGTATATTTCAACACCTATCATTTATTTTTATTTATTTTTATTTTTTTAAATTTATTTTTTAGTTGTAGGTTGACACAACACCTTTATTTTATTTTTTAAGTGGTGCTGAGGATCGAACCCAGTGCCTCATGCATGCTAGGTGAGGGCTCTACCTCTAAGCCACAACCTCACCCTCAACACCTATCATTTTTAATGGCAGTGTAGTATTCTACTGTATGGCTATAACATAATTTACATACCTAATTGTCCCTAATTCTTTTTTTAGGACATACACATTATTTCTAATCTTTCATTATTACAACTTTGCAATAAGTACCTTCATAAATCTATTGCTTCCTTCTCAATGTTCTCCTTAGGATAAACTAGAATTAGTATTTCTGTGTGAAACAAAACATGTATTTTTTAAAGTTTTTAATATGAGATGGTTTCTTTTTCTGAGGATTTCAAACACTGGTGTAGAATTTCAGCAACATGCCAGTAAACGAAAAAATATGGAGGTGGCAGAACACCCTCAAAATATACCCTTAATCACCCATTTTCTGAGGATATGAGAACTCTAAGATGTCAGTAGGTCAATTACTCTAGTACAATACATATTTCTCTGGGCGTTTAAAAGACAACAGTTTAATTTACATGCAGAGAAGACACACAAATGATGAAAATTTTACTCATTGATTTCCAATATTAGCTAATTTGGTTCAGTTTGTTTCTTTGGATTAGTATTTGGGTTGCTACTGCTATTTTTTTTAATAAGTACACATTTTTCTCTTGGAGCAAAATGGTACAGTAATAAGTTTGTTAGGACATGATATGCTAAAAACCTCCACTTACCCATCGCTGACAATCAAGCACCATATTCCCCACTTCTTTTGTAGCTAGGTGTGTGCATGTGACCAGGAGCTCACCAATGACATGTAAGCCAAAGGGATGTGTAACCTCCCCTCTGCTCATCTCCACTTCTATCTGGTTGTAATGCAGACATGGAGGAAGCTGCAGGAGCAGCCATCCTCGATGACAAGATGAAAACTTCATAACAGGGATGGCAGAGCAATGCATAGAAAGGACCTATCCCTGAAATCTCATGAAATTGCCATATTGCCATAGACTACTTAAGCTTGACTATTGGGTAGGAAAGAAACTTCTATCTTATCTAAGACTGTTCTTTCAGTCTTTGTTTCAAGGGCTGGCTTAGTATCCTAATAGAAAGATCTGGGAGTTTAACCATTTGTTTTCAGTAGTCATTACTGGAATATTCCTAATAGTAGATTTAAATTATAATCGACTTTTGTGGGTTTTTTTTAAAGGTTAAATGACATGAATATCGTTGACAGTCAAGTATGTGGAAGTCAGAATATTTTACTAAAGAAATACATGCAAATTCTTTCACCATCAAATGAGTTTCTTCTTTGAATAAAAAATCCAGTTACATAAAAGGAATTATTTGGCTTATTACCTTTTTGACTTGCTTTACACATTGACTTAGACTTAAAACTTAGACTCCCTGACCTTGTTCACTTCTTGATTTCAAATTTTTGTGATTCTGGGGCTGGGGATGTGGCTCAAGCGGTAGCGCGCTCGCCTGGCATGCGTGCGGCCCGGGTTCGATCCTCAGCACCACATACCAACAAAGATGTTGTGTCCGCCGAGAACTAAAAAATAAATACTAAAAATTCTCTCTCTCTCTCTCTCTCTCTCTCTCTCTCTCTCTCTCTCTCCCCCCCCCTCTCTCTCACTCTCTCTTTAAAAAAAAATTTTGTGATTCTATAGATTTCTTCAATGTCTTTGATCTTCAGGGATTATTACAAAGATAAAGCTTTAAATCATAAAATTTAACTTAAATTGTACATGAAAATTTATAACACCACTGTTTCATAAGTTCTACCTATACTTATGTTATTTCCTCCCAGGATCCGGGTACTACAAATTAAATAATAATTTTTACAGTATATAGAAAATCCAAGGATCTAATGACTTCTATATTCACTTTAGAGGTGAGGAACATGAAGAGAAAGAAGTAATTAAGTCACAGATAACTTAATGTTAGGCATTAGAGACTTACCATAATGGAGATTTTTTTTTAACAAGTGTAGTATCTCTATATAATATATACCCATATCTTCATATAATGTATCTCCAATACTCATCTCTTTCGTTCTAATAGCTCCCAGATTTCCTTTGGAAAAAGTTCTGTAAATTCAGATTCATGCCCATGGGAGCTGAGGGGCTGACCTCCCACTCACCCCAACCAAGTCATGCTTTCCTGGGGCTTTTGAAACATAAAATGTATAAGGAAATGGCCACACCTCCTCCAGGAGAAATCTTCCAGAGGGCCCAAGGTTCCAGCACATTTCCAAGCCTGACTCTCCAGTATCCCATCAATTCTGAGCACATTGCCAGGTGCACCTAATATTTTACTTCAGTAAATATTCTTTAGCTTTGATTGTTTAGCCATTTTTTGTTAGCAACAGCCAAAATATTCTTACCATGCAATCTATCACCACCATATGACTTAACCTTTCTTTTCCTAATAAGCAATCTTTGTTAAAAACTTAAATAAGGGCTGGGTTTGAGGCTCAGTGGTAGAGCACTTGCCTTTCATGTGTGGGGCACTGGTTTCAATCCTCAGCACCACATAAATAAATAAAATAGAGGTATCGTTTCCATCTACAAATAAAAATTTTAAAAAAGAAAAACTTAAATGAATGAAGAAAATGTACAAAAATTGTGTTAATAAATTTTATACACTATAGCCAGACCTGTGATATGCATCTGTGGTCCCAGCTTCTCAGGAGGCTGAGGCAGGAAGGTTGCTTGAAACCAGGTGTTTGAGACCAGCCTGGGCCACATAGTTCCCCCACAAATATTTTTAATAAGTAAAAATAAATAAAATGTCATTCCTGTAATTTAAAAAAAAGTCTTATAGGACATAAGCCTTTTTATTTCTACCCCATTGGAAACAAGAATTCAGTATATGTGGAACCGGGGTTGTGGCTCGGTGGTAGAGCACTTGCCTAGCACATGTGAGGCCCTGGGTTCAATTCTCAGCACTGCATATAAATAAATGAATAAAATAAAGAGGTCCATCCATCAACAACTAAATATATAAAATGTGTGTGTGTGTATGTGTGTGTATTCAGTATATGTGAATTTAGTTTTATTCCCTTTTTTTGGTATACTGGAAATGGAACCCAGGGACTCACACATGCTAGGTAAGCATCCTATCACTGAGCTACATTTCCCAGCACTCTCTCTCTCTCTCTCTTTTTTAAGGGTTATATTTTAGTTGTAGGTGGACACAATACCTTTGTTTTATTTTTATGTGGTGCTGAGGATCAAACCCAGTGCCTCACACATGCTAGGCAAGCACTCTACCGCTGAGCCACAACCCCAGCCCCCTCTCTTTTATTTTAAGATGTAAATATTTTATATCCAAAAATCTTTAACAGATACTTAAAAACTTAAGTAATAATTTAAATCCTCAATATATTCCTTTTTATAACTTAATTAATTTAATTATCTTATGAAATACTGGTGTTTTTACAAAAAAAGAATAAGTACCATGATACAGCTTCATATTTCACTTTTTTCCACACTAGAAACCCTAAAGCACGTCGGGAGCCAACTTAGTTGTTAAAACCAGTAACTCAGCACTCCTAACGGACAGAATTATTTGCCTCTGATTTGCACGACTTTCCATTTTACGCATCAGCTGAACAGAAATGACTGGTTGCTAAGCAACAGCTCTTCTCTCTTAGGCCAGAAATAGAATACACAGAAAGGCCAATTTTTAAAATATAATGTACAACATATGAAGTTAAAGGAGACCCAGCCCCACAGTTTGGCTGTTTGCCCAGAACTGTCGACATGAATATTAAATTCACAACAGTTTGTGAATTTTGAATACTTTTGATCTACGCAATAGTAGTAACTATATCACCTTGTTCTTCCAGTATCTTCCTTGATACAGAAAACCCTGAAGTGATAAAGAAACCAGGCTTTTGAAGCAAATACCTATTTGTAAATTGTAGAGTTAGGTTCTATTGAACCAAATCATTCTTAAAGCAGCATTAACATTCTGGTTGAGCTACTGCTCTCTTGGTTAAAACTATATATTTAATGTTCAGAAAGCATATATTGCAAGCTGGTAGTAGTGACTAGCACAAAGAAATGATCATTTACTTTGGGCTCCATGTATGCAATAATTGCTAGCAGTCAATGGAGGTTTACAAAGTACGGTTCTAACTTCAACATACGCATTAAGTCATAGTAGTAGCTTCCTTTTGGCAGATGAGAGAAGGGGCTAGGAGAGGTTCCATAGGTTGCTCGAGGGCATGCATCTAGAAAGCAGGGAGCCAGGATTCAAACTAGTCAGTGAGGCTGTGGTCTCCACCATTTTATGTTCTGCCTTTTACTGGGTGGTTCACCTATTGTCTAACCATCATTTAAAAAAAATACTTCCTCAGAATACATACAATTATATTTATGTACGTGTGTGGGTTTTTTTTTTTTTTTTTTTTTTTGCACAGTACAGGAAGTGGAACCTAGGGCTTCACACATGCTGAACAACACTCCACCACTGAGCTACATCTTATTTCATTATGAGACAGAGTCTCACTAAATTGTCCTAACTGGCATTGAATTTGTGATCCTCCTGCCTCCGCTGGAATTACAAATGTGTGTCATCACACCCAGCCATTAGTGACTTTTGACCTTTGGTTTTCATTGATTTGACACCAGCACAAATTAAGGGCACAAGAGCAATCTAACAAGTGATGAGGATCAACATGTAGGTAGATTTTAGTCAATAGAGAACTGATATTGTGCCAATTCGGCTGAACCTGTGGTTACATGCTATGCTTACTCAGAATAGATCACACAGTTGCACCCGTTTCTAAGGAATCTCTTTGAATAAATTCCACTTCTGGGAATTGGTTTCCTTTTGAAAGGTATACTTAGTGACTATTTTTTCAAAATTTGTCTTAGTATACAAGAAGAAAGGAAGGGAAGGGATGGAGGAAGGGAGGACAGACGAACCTGTTTCTCTTAACAGCTGGAGTGAAACACGTTAAGGAGAGCCCATCATTTGTTCAGTGTTTGATTAGTCCGCTTACAGTTGGGCTGAGATCATCTACCAATCTGCTGCCTGCTCCATGCATTAAAGTTGTAGGAGCAAAGACACAACTAGTCAGGGCTCTGGGAAGACTGAAAGACAGGGAGACACAAATAACAGTCACTGGAGAAGAGATGTCCTGTGTGTGTTTGGAGATGAAATGTTAATGTGTGGTTTAGAATTCTTTCTCAGTTTCCCTATGAAATCTTCAATAAATTCTGCATCTCATTAAATAAATAAATGGCAACTTAGTTTCATTTAAAGTACTTAATAACAATATCCATTCAAATAAATTTTACCCTTCCTTTGTGCTGTCATTTAAATTTCTAAAAATGGGTGTCGCGCAGTAGTATGTTATGTTATGTGCCTCACATGCAGAAGGCTCTGGGTTCCATCGTCAGCAGCAAAAATAAAAA
The DNA here is from genome assembly GCF_964194105.1 of Spermophilus citellus. Taxonomy (NCBI): domain Eukaryota; kingdom Metazoa; phylum Chordata; class Mammalia; order Rodentia; family Sciuridae; genus Spermophilus; species Spermophilus citellus. The sequence continues at coordinate 149,199,407 of NC_138187.1, forward strand.
TAAATAAATAAGACTGGTGTAGTGGAAAACACCTGCAATTCCAGATACTCCGGTGGCTGAGGCAGGAGGATCTCAAGTTCAGGACCAGCCTAGGCGATTTAGCAAGTCACTTTCTCAAAATAAAAAATAAAAAGGTTCAGTGGTAGAGTGTCCCTGGATTCAGTTCCAGGACCTAAATAAATAAATATCTACAAATGCCTTTTTGCAGCATTGACTATAGCCAAGAGTGTTCATGCTGCAAAAGTATCTTTAGCTGAGGCAAAAATAATCTCTGGTTGGACCAGTGAAATGGCTAAGGCCAACTCCTATCACAGATCCTGAAGCTAATCAAAGAGAGTCTGATCATCCGCAAGCCTGTGAAGGTCCTCTTCTGGGCTCCTGGCAGGAAAAAGTGGTCTACTGAAGGCAGGCTTATGTGCAAGGCTGATAGGTGAAAGGGTCAGGTGGGGCCAATGCTCTGATGCTTGAGCCAGTGACCTGGATGGAGGGTGTGGCTTCAGTGCAGGTTGATGAAAACTTACCATGATTCTAAGATTGACTGCCACTTATATCTCAGGCTGTACCTGAAGTGGGGGTGGGGTGGGGAGGAGTATTCAAATACAACCAATTCTCCTGGAACATTACTACTAGTGAAGGCAGACACCACCTGCTAGAAAAGCCCTGGCTGACCAGGCTGAGGCAGGCAGATGTCAGACCACAAAAGCCCCCAAGTGCCATGAAGAGTACCTGCAGGTTAAGGATCATCACAACTCTGCCCAAGGAGGAAGAAACCAAGACATAAAGCTCCCCTCTTTCCTAGTTACCTCTGTGATTACATAGGTCAATCACTGAAATAAAATCAACTATTATCTAAGAAGTAATAACAGGTAAATAAAATTCTAAAAATAGTACATATTGATTAAAGGCTCTGTTCTGATATGTGTTTTTCTTCTCTTTCTTTGGTTTTAAAGGGTTCAGTGTAGAAGAGGTGAGTCTTTAACAGTATATAGGCCAAAATTATTTTTTTCTTGAATCATTTCCCTGAGGAGGTAAGCACAGTATTCAAAGTAAAGAAAAATATAAATCAGGCTGGGAAAAGATCACTGAAAACTTAATAAAATAAATTTATTATTTATAAATAAATTATAAATCATTTTATTTTAATTATTTAATAAATCTATTTTAATAAATTTAAATTTTTTATTGCTCCAAAACGTACTGGTGATCTCTTCGTTTAAACTTTTTCTTATTCATTCATTCATTCTGTGCAAGGACACTACCCTGAATGTTGGAGGCCCAGAAATAAAATGCATGCTCCTGATGCTCACACTCCAGAAGAGAAAGCAGATGCATAAGCCTGAAATTGCAGTTTAATGTGAAAGAATTCTAATAGAAATAGGAAGAGGGGACTTATGGGAGGGACTGACCGCCTAGGAGAACAGGAAGCAGAGAGCCATCTAAAATAATGGTCCATTGAGTATGAATTTGCCTGAAAGAAAAGAAGTTTAAGTTCCAAAGGTAGAGTTAGCTATATAATTAAAGTCCCAAGAAGAAGAAAAGCCACAGTGAACACGGAGCCGGTGAGAATTCCTTGTATGCAGATTAGGCCAGGGAGATAGGACAGAGCCCTAGAGGATTTTTACTTCATCCTAAAGGCAACCAGGAGCTGATAGAGATGTTAGAAGACATTGGTATGTAAGAAATGTGAATGTTGTAAATCATGGCCATATAACAATAAAAACATAACTAAAGGAAAATTAGAAGAAGAGAGTGGAACAGGGATACATGTACTGATCAAACTTGCATTTTGTAATAAAGAGTCAATAGATACATCTAAAATTCAGTCAGAAAACAGAAGCCATTTTTGTTATCTAAAGTCAAAAAGCAAATACAAGAACCAGTTATGCTAGAACTAACAATTTAAATAACTAGTAATTTAAGTCAGTTTTATCATAATGCTTTTTTTTTGCTTTTTTTTTTTTTTTTTTACTTTCTTGGTGTTGGGGATTGAACCCAGGGGCTGTGCATTCGAGGCAAGCATTCTACCAACTAGTTATATCCCAGGATGAGAATGCTTCTCATTCTTTACAGCAAGGAATCAACAGTTAGGACCCAGAATAGATAAGTTAGAAATGACCAAAAAGGAGAAATTAAAATTATTGCTTTTGCAAAAGGGAACTCGGTTAGATGAGGTGTCTGGGAAAGGAATCATTTATTTTAATTGACTAAAAAAAATAGAAAAAAATGTAAATATTCAAACAGTATGAAATCATAAACATATTTGAGAGAAACATGGAGAGGGAAAGAAGGTAAGGAGAAGAAGAGAATAATGGAGGGAAGGCTACCATTTGGCACAAACCTACTTGGCACTGGCCAAGCAAGATAGTTATATAGCTTCTAATGGAGCCCCTTCCCATGAAGCACTTGTCTTCTTTCAGGGGTCTACTTTATCTTGAGTATCCATGGTTTAATTAGATCTTTGAATATAAATGAATGGGAATTAGCCTAAAAGACAATCAGTGTAGAATATTATTTACAAATTCATATGACAGCAAATATTAAGTGGTAGTAATAAAGTCACCAAATTTACACTTTAGTTCCCGGCATCGCAAATACAATTTCCTAACATACCACGTAAAGCATATCAGCGCCATATTTCACAACCAATACTGAGATGTGAAAAGCCAATGAGTTTCTCTTTTTCAGAGTTATGGATATATTGTGAAAAACAGTTTTTAAAAATACAATGTTAAAAAAACAGTTAACTATTGATTAAATCACCTTTATTTAAAAAAAATATTTAAAAAAGCAGACTATCCTCAACTATTCTACAAGAAGATACTTTCTGTTGGTTTAATGTTTGGAATTCCCTGTCTTTGGTGCAAAAGGCAAGGGGAGCACCAATGCTCTTTGTTTTTCCATCATTTTCTCCAAAGCATTTATTTTTGTATTACTGTATAACCTTTTTTTTTTGCTTTAAAAATTTAATAACATACTATAGCTTTAGTTTCATATCAGTACACGCAGGACTGCCTCATAAAATATGCACTTGTAAAAAATTTCTGACAGTACAAAAGGGTATATGATGAAAAGAAAATTTCCATGCATTTCAGATCTCAGCCAACTTTCTTCCAAGGGAAGGACTTGCATTAGAGTTCTCCAGAGAAAAAGAAACAATTGGATATATATTATGCAACATAAGGAAGCCAAGAAGTCCTGTGATCTGCCATTTGCAACATGGAGAACCAAGGAGGGGCTGGGGATGTGGCTCAAGCGGTAGCGCTCGCCTGGCATGCGTGTGGCCCGGGTTCGAACCTCAGCACCACATACCAACAAAGATGTTGTGTCTGCCGATAACTAAAAAATAAATATTAAAAATTCTCTCTCTCTCTCTCTCTCCCTCTATCACTCTCTCTCTTAAAAAAAAAAAAAAAAAAAACAAGGAAACCAGTGGTTTTCAATCTGAGTCGAAAGTTCTGAGAATTTGGGGTGGTGGGGTAGAAGCTGCTGATCTAAGTCCCGGAATCTACAGGCACAAGAACCAATATTTGATGTCCAAGGACAGGAGAAAATGGACATTCCAGCTCAAGAAGAAAGGAAATTGAATTCACTCTTCCTTTGCCTTTTTCTTCTATCCAGACCCTCAACAGACTAGGTGATGCCACCCACATTGGTGAGGACAGATTTTCCTTACTACCTCTACTGATTCAAATGCCAATATCTTCAGGGAACACCTTTACAGACACACTCACAATAATGTTCTATCGGCTATCTGGGCATCTTATAGATCAATCATGTTGACACATAGCATTAATCATCACAAGACTAATACCAATTTCTTATGTATCTATATAGTCAACTGTGCAACCTTTCAATGCAGCCTCTCACTCCCTCTCTTAGGAGTAAATCTCCAAAGGGATGTTTATTACTCTTCTAGGTTGAGTCAGCCAGGGGAAAAAAAATCTTTAAACTATGCACTAATGATACAATAGACTCCTGAAGACTTCCAGGGGCTTGAAATAATAAATAGTAATGTCCTTCTCTACTTTAGGTACAAAAAAATCTAAGGAACAAAAAATGTAAAGCCATTAATCATCATGTTAATTGAGAAAAAACAATTAGTCATACTGTAGGAGCTAAATTAGCAGCTTAATTGTTTTTTATTTTTTCATTGTTTTTCACCTATATTAGGATAGGCACAAAACTTATTAAAACCCTCCTGATGATTTAGAATGGAAAAATGTCATGTGGGTTTTAAAGTCCCTTGGAGATAATTGCTTTGTGGCAAATTCAAACTTATCTTTTAAACCTCATTTAAAAAGAATCAAAAACAACCTGCTAGAAGATTATTCTAAAAAGCACAGAGCCAGTAAACCTAAAAGAAAAGGTTCACACCATCATTCCTCAGAGCAAAAGGACACCAACTACATTAAATATAAACTAGTGTTATGGATATGAGGCATTCCCAGAAAAGCTCATGTTCAGCAGTGCAGGAACGTTCAGAGGTGAAATGATTAGATTACGAGAGTTGTAATGTCCTCAGTGGATTGATCTATTTGATAGGTTGATGATTTGAAAGGATTACTATAATCGGTGGTAATTATAGGCAGGTGTCCCAGGCTCTTAGCACACTCTTTTTTTCCCATATTTTTAATTGGTGCATTATAGTTGTTCATAATGGTGGGATTTGTTGTTACATATTTGTACATACACAAAATAACAATATAATTTGGCCAATTTCATCCTCCCATATTTCTCCAATTTTCATAAGATCCCCCCACACTTTTTTTTCCCTTTTTCCTTACCTTCCGTATGAAAGAAAATAACCACCCTCAACCTTCTGAGTTTGGTTCATTTCACTTAATGTTCTCAAGTTCCATTTATTTTCCAGCAAATGACATTTCATTCTTTTTTATGGCTGAATAAGACTCCATTGTGTATATATACCACATTTTCTTTATCCATTCGTCTGATGATAAGTCACCAGGGCTGGTTCCATACTTTGGCTACTGTGAATTGTGCTGCTATTAATCATGGGTATGCTTGTATCTCTATAGTATGATAACTTTATTCTTTACAATAAACACCAAGTATAGCTGGGTCATATGGTGGTTTTATGCCTAGTCTTTTGATAAAGCACCATACTGATTTCCATAGTAGTTATACTAATTTACAATGCCACAAATAGGGTAAAAGTGTTCCTTTTTCTCCACATCCTTACCAGCTTTATTATTTGTTTTCTGATGACTGCCATTCTGATTGGTGTGAGATGAAATCTCGGTGTAGTTCTGATTTGCATTTCTCTAATTGCTAATGACATTAAACTTTTTCTTTTATTTGTTGTCTTTCTTCTTTTGAGAGTGTTTATTTGCCCATTTATTAATCATGGAGTTTTTTGTGTTAAGTTTTTTGAGTTCTTTATATTCTAGATATTTAAAGTCCCAAGAAGATGAAAATCCATGGTGAACATGAGGCCAGTGAGAATTCCTTGTACTACAGATTAGGCCAGGCAGATAGGACAGGGCCAGAGTGTTCAGGATTTTTTCTTTTTTTTTTTTTTCTTTTTTTTTTTTTTTACTACACTAGAGGATTTGGACTTTATCCTGAGGGCAACCAGGAGCTGATAGAGATGTTAGAAGCCATTGGCATGTTAGAAATGTGAATGGTGTAAATCATGACCACATAAAAACAAAACCATAACTAAGCATAACTCTCAGAATAATAACTAGAAAAGATTTTCTCCCACTCTATAAGTTCTCTCTTCCTAATTGATTTCTTTGCTGGGCAGAAGCTTTTTTAATTTGATGCCATCCCATTTATTAACTCTGGCATTATTTCCTGAGCTTCAGAGGTGCTATTAATAAAGTCACTGCCTGTTCCTGTATGCTGGAGAGTTGACCCTACATTTTCTTCTAGGAGTTGCATAGTTTCTGGTCTACTTCCCAGTTCTTTGATCCATTTTTAGTTGATTTTTGTACAAAGTGAAAGATAAGGATCTACTCTCATTCTTCTATATGTGAATAACCAGTTTTACCTGTACCATTTGTTAAAGAAGCTGTTTTTTCTCCAATGTATGCTTTTGGTACCTTTGTCAGAGATCAGATGATAAGAGATATGTGCATATTCTGTATATTCTATTCTGCAGCATTGGTCTATGGTCTGGTTTTATGCAGATTTTGTTACTATAGTTCTGTAGTATAATTTGAAGTCAAGTATTGTGATGCCTCCAGCATTATTTTTTTGGCTGAGGATTGCTTTGGCTATTCTGGGGCTTTTATTCTTTCAAGTGAATTTTAGAACTTTTTTTTTCTAGTTCTGTGAAGAATGTCATTGGTATTTTGATAGGAGATTGCATTGAATCTGTATATTGCTTTTGGTAGTATGACCATTTTAACAATATTAATTCTTCCTATCCATGAACAGGGAGGTATTTCCATCTTCTGAGATCTTCTTCAATCTTTTTTTTTTTCAATATTCTATAGTTTTCATTGTAGAAGTCTTTTACCTCCTTCATTAGATTTATTCCTAGGTTTATTTTGAATGGGATTGTTTTCTTGATTTCTTTCTCAGCATATTCATTGTTGGTATATAGGAAAGCTATTAATTTTTGTATATTGGTTTTGCAACCTGCCACTTTGTTAAATTTGTTTATTGCCTCTAGGAGTCTATTGGTGGAGTTTTTGTGTTTTCTAGGTAAAGGACCATATCATATGCAAACAGTGATAATTTGACTTCTTCCTTTCCTGTTTTTACCCTTTTATTTCTTTTTCTGGCATTATTGCTCTAGATAGAATTTCTAGTACTGTGATAAATAGAAGTGGTGAGAATGGACATTCCTGTCTTGCTCCAGTCTTTAAAGAAAATGCTTTCAGTTTTTCCTCATTTACTATGAAGTTGGCTTTGTGTTTCTCATATATAACATTTGTGATGTTGAGGTAAGTTCCTTCTGTCCCTAGCTTTTATCATGAATAATTGCTGAATTTTGTCAAAGTCTTTCTCTGCATCTAGCTATTTTTAAAAGTATGTTTTAGGACTGTCTTTTCATTGAGAAGCTGTTTTCTCACCATCAAGGAATGATTTGGTTGTCATCTATTAAAATGAGAAAAGTGCCATGTATCAAGGGTAACTCCTATAAAATACTTTATGAATCCAAATGCAATAGGTTTTTCCTTTGATATTTTTACCTTAATACATTGACAGTTCTAGTATCAATCAACTCTGGACAGGAAATGGAGTTGGTGGGGTGTAAGAAGTATTGAAAATGCATAGAAGGGTGGAGCAAGGTGGTGCACATCTGTAATTCCAGTACTTGGGAGGGCAAAGCAGAAGGATTGCAAATTTGAAGCCAGCCTCAGTATTTTGGTGTGACCGTAAAGGGCTGGAGATGTAGCTCAGTGATAAAGTGCCCCATGGGCTCAATACTCAGTACAAAAAAATAATAATAACAAAACAGAGAGAAAAAATACACAGAATAGAATATATGTGGCCCATAAGTACTAAAATATTTATTCTCTGGCCCTTCACAGAAAGAGTTTGTCAATTCTTTAGAATGTAAACACTAACTTTGAGAGTCTCCAAGTTAAGGTTTCAAACTCTATAAACAATCAGGTCAAAACCTGGGTGGCTGTAGTAACTAATGATGTGACCATGTTCCTCTAGTCATGGCCTGGAATACTGAATAGAAAAGGACATTCCCTTCATGTATCTGTTTGCTTGAATTATTGTAGATAAAAATGTTGGTCTGTTGCATCGTGTTATCATCTGTTCTGTTACTGGGATTGTAACTGAGAGCAGGAAGGGGAACTCTCCTAAAGCCAACTATCTTCTGGATTACACAACACAGATACTTGCCCCCCAGCAAGAACAACCCAACCAAAACCAAAACCGAAAACTCTGAAAACTAGGAGATTTTTTTCCCCATGTTTTTGCTTCAAAGCTCACTTTTGTGGGAAAATCTGAATGAAACTGACTTGGGCTGTTGGTTGCCTTGAGCCACCCAGTGTGGCTTCTGGTGCCTTTCTCTGCAGAGGACTGATAATGTGCAACTACCCTTGAGTGCACACTCTGCTGAGTGTGTGATGAGTGAGTGTCCGCATGCAACCTTCTAACCCTGACAAATTCTGAATGCTGCAGCTGGCCCAAAGGCTTTCAGTAAGGAACTATGGACCTATATTCCAATTCCTACATTAATTGGGATTACAGCAAAAGGATGTCTATGCAGATGTTTCAACTTTGAAGACAGTGATTTTTTTCACTCACATAAAATATTGCCTTTCATTTTGTGTGTGTGTGTGTGTGTGTGTGTGTGTGTGTGTGTGTGTGTGTTTGCAAACAGCATAAGCCTAGCACCTGTTCCAGTAAACAGGTAAATACAGTTTACTAATAGGTTTTTCTTTTAAGAGGGATTATGGCTGAGCATGGTGGTATACACCTGTAATCCCAGCTACTCAGGAAGCTAAGGCAGGAGGATTGCAAATCTGAGGCCAGCCTGGGCAATTTAGTAAGACTCTCGCAACTAGCAAGATCCTATCTCCAAATAAAATGGGCTGTCTCAAAATAAAAATAAAGTGGAGCTCAGTGGGAGAGCGCCCCTGGATTCAATCCATAGAACCACAATAAGTAAATAAATAAATAAACCAGGCATAATGGTGCATGTCTGTAATCCCAGTAATTCAGGAGGATTGCAAGTTTGAGGCCAGCCTGGACAACTTAGTAAGACCCTTAGCAACTTAATGAGATCCCATCTCAAAATAAAAAAATAAAAAGGACTGCGAATGTAGTTCAATGGTAAAGTACCCCTGGGTTCAATCCCCAGTACCAAAAATAAATAAAAAAAGGGACTGTATACAAAGTTGTAGCATCAGGGTTACAAACACTACAAACATAAAAATAAGGTTTTTGTTTTTTTAGTGCTAGGAACTTAAACCCATGGGTGCTTTGCCACTGAGATACATGCCCAGTCCTTGTTATTTTTTGTTTTGAATCAGGGTCTCACTAAATTGCTCAGGGCCTCATCAAATTACTGAGTCTAGCCTTGAACTTGAGATCCTCCTGTCTCAGCTTACCAAATTGCTGAGGTTACAGGCGTTCACCACTACACCTGGTAAAAATAAGTATTCCTAAAGTTATACACATGCTTCTCTCTCCATTGTTGTCACTGCCAACTTAAATAAATAAATTTAAAAATCACTGAGAGCCTACTATGTGGTAGGCACTAAGGTGGACCCATTAGCAAACAGAATAAGCACCTTCTTTTCTAAGAAAACAATGCTTTGCCTGCAAGTTGAAACACTCCTGTAATCTCAACTACTTGGGAGATTGAGGTAGGACAGAAAATTTGAGGCCAGCCTCAACAATTTAGGGAGACTATTTGAGGCCAACCTTAGCAATTTAGGAAGACCCTGTTACTTAGGCTTTAGCAACTGGAGTCTCTCTAAGTTGCTGAGGTTGGAGATGTAGCTGTGGGTTCAATCCCCAGTACCAACAACAAAAAAGTGGTTAGAAGCTAGGTACAGTGGACCTGTAGTCCCAGGATTCAAAAGGCTGAAGCAGGAGCACCACTTGAGCCCTGGAGTTTGAGACTAGCTTGGACAACATAGTGAGTGAATATACAAAGTGCCTTCTACAAACCGTGTAGTATTGTGGATGCTAGGGATTAAGCAGCAAATAAAGCAGAGGAAAATCATCTTATCACAAAGCTGGCATCCTGGTGGAAGGAGATAGATAATAAGCTGTTGGGCTGAATGCTGATCAGTGCCTAGGGAAGCCTGCAGTAAGATAAAGACTCTAAAGAATGTGACAATGAAGAAAAGGAGAGGGGGAGTTTGTTGCTTCTCTTATCTCCAACCTTTAAGTGAGAATCAAAACTGTGACCTTGGCTGCAAATAAAAGAATGTATTCATAAAACTTCTGAAGACTTGCACCTGCACAGTGGGCCTGCAGCCCATCCTCTACATTCCCCTGCTTGGAGGCTGTCACACCCCTGCTGCCACCAATGAGTGGGTACATAATAAAATGTCCAAAACCTCTCTCTGTTGATGCCTCCAAGTTTTTTCTTTGGGACCAGTGAACAGTATGATTGGGGTGCTGCAGCCCTGAACATAAGCAAAATAAAGAGTAAGTTTAATAAATAATCAATATAAAGCAGAGAATAGGGAGACTGGGGGAATGCGATTTTAAATGGAATGATCAGAGATGGCGTCACGGACGAGACGATGTTTGTGAAAACTGATGGATGAGAGTGAGCCATGTAAGTCTTGAGGAAGGAAGGGGTCCAGGGAGAGGAACAGCAAGGTCCTAAGGAGGAGAGGGTCTGGTAACCAGGAGAAATACCAAAGAAACCAGTGTGGCTGAAGCAGAGTAAATGAAAAAAACAGTAGAAGACAAGGTCAAAGAGGTGGGAAGAGGGCCTCGTGGATCACGTGGACCACTGTAAGAACTGGACTGGGTCTGAATGAAGCAGAAAGCTTTCACAGGCTCTTGAGCCACTGGATAACTAATATTTTTACAGGAATCGTTTCGATATTCCTTTCTGCTATGAAAGCACTGGGTATGAAAGAACACCCAGTAATTTCCCCTGGTCTAGGAGGTCGCTGAGGACGTTTCTGAAGAACTGCCTGTTAGATCTGAAAAACTTGTTAATACTGTGGAACAGGAGTCTAGGGAAAAGGGAGGTGGCCCTCCAGATAAGAGGACTAGTGACAGCCAGAAGAAGAATGAGTGGAACCAGAATAATCTCTATCTACTAACGGTAAATAATATTCCAAATATTATTGAAGGATTTTAAGCCAGAGAATAACATGAGGTTTTATAAAGACTCTTCTTACTATTTTCACTTGTTGTTGAGCCCGAGTGAGACAGGTTTTTGCTGTGCTGCCCAGACTGGTCTCAAACTCTTGGGCTCAAGTGATCCTCTCACCTCAGCCTGCTGAAGCTGCGACTGCAAGCACATGCCACCACTATTGTTACTTGTCAATAGAATAGGCAGTGTTTTTAAACCACGGGTCATAACTCATCAACTAACTTTTTCTTTTTTCTTTTTTTTTTTTTTTAGTGAAATAGAATAGAAAATAATAGAATATCCCACAAGTTTTAAGTATTGTTGCTGGAAACGATTCCATGTGCAAATATGTCCAGAGTTTGAAAGTCACTTGATTAGAAGGAAGGATGTTTCAAAGAGGACAGCAGGGTAGGAATGTGCAGCAATCCTATTACAGGTATTTCTGGTTGCTGAGACCAGAAAAGGGAGAGAAACCAAAGGGCCTGGAAGTTTTGAACCCACTCTGGATGCTGGGTCAAGGGCAGTTTCAGAAACCGGATGGATGGCAGCAATATTGCTGACCTTGTGAAGGTGAGTAGCGGGGGTGAGTTTTCAACGTGATGACTGCAAGATTCCACAATGGAGATTTTCAATTTAGAATACATGATGAGTCTGGATACTGAGATTTGCAAGTAGTCAACAACATTGAAGAAACTTTTTTTTAATTCATTTTTTTTCCTTTCAAAGAGAGAGAGAGAGAGAGAGAGAGAGAGAGAGAGAGAGAGAGAGATTGAGAGATTTTTTTAATATTTATTTTTCAGTTTTCTGTGGACACAACATCTTTGTTTTATTTTATGTGGTGCTGAGGATGGAACCCAGCGCCTCGCACATGCCAGGCGAGCGCGTTAACCGCTTGAGCCACATCCCCAGCCCTGAAGAGAGTTTTTAAAGGATGTCAGAACAGGCCATTCCATAATATGTCATAGTCATCCCATATAATATCTTGGGACAAACTTACACTTTAAAAAAAGTTGCTTATTGGAAATTTACATTCAACAGGGCATCTTGAATTTTAATTTGCAATCTTAATTAGAGTTCAAATCCCCTAAGAACAGACAGACATACTAGTTAGGACACAATGACAATAATCCAAGCAAGAGAGGGGATAAAATTCTAATAACAAGTGTTTCATAATGGATTCTTTGCTTGATTAGTATAAATGCAAAATCTCAAACACAAATTTGAATTAATTATAAGCATCATGATGTCCTCAAGAGTCTTCTTTCATCAGGATCAGAATGTGTACCTGGAGTCTCAGGGTGTGTGACTGACTCTGCTGTGTGGTTCAGATTGACCTGGGCTCAGCTGGCAGCTGCATCCTCTTGCAGAACACATACCCTAGAGAGGGAACTAAGACCCAGTTTGGCTGTCCTAAAGGGAATTATCTATAAGAAGACAGTTCTCTTTACATTTTTACTTTAATAGACCTCGGTGTTGAACTTGACATTAAAACAAAAACTAAATGGGCCTATGTTGACATAGCTTTCCTTTAGGAAAATATTTAATACACATGTATTTTCAATATGTAGACTTGGCTTTTAAAAAAAGTCACTGAAAAACAAAATAAAGATGCAACACATCAAAACTATTTCAAAATACACGATATTTTCTCCTTCCAGGATAGCTGTGCTCCCACTCTCTGGAAGTTTTGTATTTCACACTATAAACAGAATTGCATGGCCTTGATCTCACATGGAGCACTGAGGACCTCATTAGCCCTGGGCTCTGGCTCCAGAGGGCTCCTGGAAAGGGAAGAGTGAACATTTGCGTTCACACATACACATTCTCAGAGCAGATTGGCAGCTCCCACAATGATTGCTTCTTGGATTTTTGCAGGCCCACATCAACTAGGCTAAATTGAAGAAGTACACCCTTTAAAAATAAGTGACAGGGCTTGGAGGGCCATGGGTAGCTCAATAGAGAAGTGTGCAGAAGCAGGCCCAAAACTCTGGGTTCAACCCCACACGTAAATAAATAAATAAAGTGACTCAGGCTTTTAAACAAAATTTATGGACTCCATTGTTTGGAAATGACCTCCTGGCACCAAAGCCCAACAGATGAGACCAAAATGAAGACACTCCAGTTAGAGTTCACCAAACCAAAACTAAGTTGTTATCTGACCTTCAGAGAAATGAAGAGAGGGAGGGAGGAAGAGAAAAATAAAGAATAAAAATAAACAGTCAAATCTCTAAACAGGCCAATTTAAGCCGGCATAAGGAAGTCCCTTGCTTTAACTCTTAGAGGGTAAGGAACCTGAAGTAACCTGATACTGACCCTTCTGCTCTTTGTATTACACTGCTTCTTTGTTGCTTCCCAAGCTATCTTACAAAAACTGACTGTTCTGCTTTGCCCAGCATACGCTTCTCTGTGTTTTTTTTTTTGTTGTTGTTGTTATTTTTTAATTGTTCAATTTTTGTTTTGACAGGGGTTTGAACCCAGGGATGCTTTACCATTGAGCTACATTCCCAGCCTATTTGATTTTCTATTCTAGAAAGGGTCTTGCTAAGTTGCTTAAGGCTTCACTAAGTTGCTGAGGCTGTCCTCAAATTTATAATCCTCCTGCTTCAGCCACCCCAGTCACTGGAATTACAGGCATGCACCACCATGCCTGGAATCTAATCAGTTATTTTTTTGTTTTTTAGAGAGAGAGAGAGAGAGAGAGAGAGAGAGAAGAGAAGAGAAGAGAAGAGAAGAGAAGAGAAAAAGAGAGAGAGAGAGAGAGAGAATTTTTTAATATTTATTTTTCAGTTTTCGGTGGACACAACATCTTTATTTTATTTTTTATGTGGTGCTGAGGATCGAACCCAGCGCCCCGCACATGCCAGGAGAGCGTGTTACCGCTTGATCCACATCCCCAGCACCCCCCCCCCAAAAAAAAAAAAAAAAAAAACTAGAGCCTACTAAAAAACTCTTGAATCTTTTGTTCAACTATTTGGTAAATATTTTTAAAAACCCTATAAATTGTTTTGTGAATTTCCAACTCAATGTTATGAATTAAACACATCTAAATAATACTTAAATATACACAATACAGTAAATCAAAGTGCTTCACAAGTTATCTAGAGCCCTACTAGACTGTCAAAGAAAAACTTATTTATGACACTAGTTAATAATAATATTAGGGATTTTATGGAATGTCTACTACAGTGGGGTTCTGCAGTAGGGGAGAAAATCAGGCTTAAGCCAAATATAATAAGAGAAAGTGGGGATTTATAGCCAAGCAGCAGTGCTGGTGCAGATGGCTAGAAAATCACTAAAAAGAAGCATGACAATGAAGGGAGGATTCTGGCTAAACCAATCTAACAGGATTCTTCCTGAAGTCAGGCCAGGGTAATTAGGTTATTACCCAAAGGATGGTGGAGGATAAGATTTTGAGTGATGAGATATCAAGGCGGGAGATTATGCAACTAAGAAAGCCTTTTAGGTGTGTGTGGTAGGGGGCTGATTTAGGCAATATGAGAACCCCAGTTTCTGGTTCCTGAGGCCTCTGTTACATGACTTTGGATGACACAATGATCTATCAAGAGGTCTTCAGGAAGACGTATGTATACAGTAAACTGACAGGACTAAGCTAAGATCAACAGTCAACCTGCCTGGGAGCGTCCCACTCAAGTGGAGTGAGTGAGTGGGATCTAAAGTCCAGGTCTTCAAAGTGGGGTACCTGTAACCCTTGACCTTCTAGGAATTCACAGTCGCAGACAGCAGACAGCTTACAGAATGGGCTCTACTGGAGAGAAAGCTGCAGGGGTCTCTGGTTCCCTTTCCCACATTTCCTTTCTTATGCAGAGGTCCTAAAGTCACTTTACAAAAAAAGCAAAAGCAAAGCCCCACTGGGAACTTACACTTTCCAGGTGCTTGCTCCAGGGATTAACACCTCCAGGTCACCAGGGAAGCATGCCATTTCTTGCCATTTCTCTCTCACTCTCTATCTGACTCTCTCAAATTCAGAATTGAGGTTGCACAGACATGAATGCAACCACATTTATTAACAATGTAAAAAAAAATTAAAATGAAGTCAGCCTCTTCCTGACAGAAAAAGTCAGTCTAATTTGACCAGATATTTTGCTCACTTTCTTTATAAACAATGTCTGACCCGATTGAGGCAAATCTGTAACTATGATTTTGGGGAAAAGGTATTCAGAACATACAAGTCATATCAAATAGATCCTTTGTATAACATGTTCAAATGTCGACTTAAAAATGTGCAAACAGATTCAAGTCTCATAAAAATCTTTAAATCTTGGGCTGAGGTTGTGGCATAGCCGTAGAGCGCTGGCCTAACATGGGCGAGGCCCTGGGTTCCCTCCTTAGCACCACATAAAAATAAATTAATTAATTAAAGATATTGTGCCCAACTACAACTAAAAGTAAATATTCAAAAAAATCTTTAAATCTTATGAGGCCCAAAAGTTTGAAGACCACTGGTCTAAGTAACTTAACATAAGAACAGGTCTATGTAGCTTCTGTACATGATTTGATGACACACACAGGTAACACTTAGGTTAAAATGTCTAGAACACATCAAGTAAGAAATCCCTTTCCTCATTGTCTCTTCTTCCAGCCTCCCCCTCTTTCCAATCAAAAGTTTGAGAAAATTGAGGCCCAGGAAAGCTGAACTGTCAAAAGTTCTAAGGGAGTATCTGGTCAACAAAGGAACACAGATACTTCCATTTCTGTCTCTACTCAGTTCTCCTAACATCAAATTCAGAATTTCAGCCACAGACTAGACACTACAGCAAACAGACTGTTGGAGAAGGACATTATATTTTCCTCTTCATATTTTTTTTATGTCATTTGACTGAAAAAGAAGTGGCTCTGGTTTGGGCAGCCAACTGCATGTGAAGTAACTGTTCTTGACCCACCAGGGACATCACTTCTCTTGGAGAGCTACTCACCTACCCACAGGACCAGTGTGGGCTGGGATTTGTCTGGATGCCTTCTGGTAAGCAAGGACACATTCCTATTTTCCCTTTATTTCTAGTGAAGTCTCCCTGCCTTTGGTAGTGTCATGCATTTCAGGGATTTTAGGGATCCCAGCGGGTAACAAGGACACCAATTGCTAAAGAAATAAAATTCCTAATTCTTGATATTTAGAATTTCATTAAGGACTTACAGTCCTGCTTGGTAGAGTATAGGCAATAACATGAAATCATTGTATTCAGGAAATATGAACTAGGCTGCAATAGAAATTATCGTAGAGATTCCATATAAAATTTGAAGACTTAGACTTCATGTGCTAAAAGACATTTGTAGACTTCTTTGTCAAGGACTCCTTTCAGTGGAGTTTAGTGTACTACATTTCTGTAAAGTTCACATTTCTAACCTAATTGACCAGAGCTCCCTTGTGCACTGGTTTCTTCTAGACTCACAAGGTTAGACATACTCTGAGTGACTTGACAATATCTTCTGAATTGTTTTTGCAAAAATCTGAATTTCTCAAATTGTTGTTTATTTCTGGCCCAATCCAGCTCACTAGCATAAGGTAGTGAGCTCACATACCTCCAAGTTTAACTCAGAAAGGGGATGGAAAGTACATAGATGGTGTTATGGCTTGGATTTCAGTTCCCTAAAAGTTCATATATGAGACAGCGCAAGAAAGTTTGGAGGAGAAATGATTGGGTTATGAGAGTCTTAACCCAATCAGTGAGTGACTCAATCCCCTGATAGGATTAACTGAGTGGTAATTTAAGATGGGTGGGGCATGGCTGGAGGAGGTGGGTCCCTGGGTGCGTGCCTTTGGGGTATATATTTTGTCTCTAGAGTAGAATCTCTGCTCTCTAATCATCATGTGAGCTGCTTCTCTCTGCCACACTCTTGGACCATGATATTCAGCCTCACCACCTTGAGCCTCAAGGAATGGAGCCTCTACAATTGTTCTGGTTGTTCTTTTAGTCATAGCAGCAAAAAAATGGTGTGTGGGGGGGACTAAAACAGATGGAAAGCTTCACTCTCACAACATCTCGGCGGACACAACATCTTTGTTGGTATGTGGTGCTGAGGATGGAACCCGGGCCGCACGCATGCCAGGCGAGCGCGCTACCGCTTGAGCCACACCTCCAGCCGAGAAGTTTTTTTCTAATTGGTGCACAATAATTATACAGAATAGTAGCTTTCATTGTGGAGTACACATACATGCATATAACTTACTTTGATAAATTTCATTTTGCAGTACATCTCTAAGATCTTGCCCTCCCCTCCTACTTCCTCCCGACCGTCTTTCTCTACCCTACTGGTCTGTCTTCTATTTTCACAATGTCTCTCCCTCTTCTTTTTCTTTATTTTTCTATAGCTTTCATATATGAAGGAAAAACATACAACCCTTGACTTTCTAAGTCTGGCTTATTTTGGTTAACATGATGTTCATCAGTCTCATCCATTTTCATGCAAATGAAGTAGTTTTGTTCTTCTTTATGGCTGAATAAAACTGTGCTGTGTATATATACCATATTTTCTTTATCCATTCAACTGTTGATGAACATTTGTTTGTTTTTTCATTCTTTGCATATTCTAGATACTAATCCTCTGCCAGAAGAGTAGCTGGCAAAGACTTTCTCCCATTCTCTAAGCACTATCTTCATGCTGTTGATTGCTTCCTTTGCTGTGCTGAAGGTTTTTTGTGCAGTGCCATCTTATTGATTGTTAGCATTATTCCCTGAGCTCTAGGAGTCTGAGGAAGTCACTGTGTGCACTTATATGTTGGACTGTTTCCCCTATATTTTCTCTTCTAGCACTTGAAAAATTTCTGTCTTATTCCAGTGTCCAATGTCTTATCCATTTTGAGTTGACTTTTGAGAGATAGGGATCTAATGTTAATCTTCTACATATTTGTGTGTGTATTTGTGTACCTGGGATTGAACTCAGAGACACTTGGCCACTGAGCCACATCCCCAGCCCTACTTTTTGTATTTTATTTAGAGACAGGGTCTCACTGAGTTGCTTAGCACCTCATTTTTGCTGAAGCTATCCTTGAACTCACCATCCTCCTGCCTCAGCCTCCTGAGCTTCTAGAATTACAGGCGTGCGCACCCAACGGCTGTGTTTTTTAATCTGGGAATGGGAGTGTGACTCTGGTGAGAGCTGCTGGCCATCACTCTTAGCCAGTGAAAAGTATATTGTAAATGGCCTTTGGGTCTTGGGTATACACACACACATACACACACACACCACAGAATAAAGCAAATTAAAATTTAAAAATTGAGAGAGAAAAAAGATAAACAAAGGAAAACTGCAGAAGATTTCTAATTTCCCACTCAGAAATTCCAAAGAGTCCTTATCAAAATTGGCTCTGCGTCTCCACTAACTAAATCTGCTGGGAAGTGCCAGGACTCTCTCCCATGCTGACTCACTTTGCAGAATCTGAGCATTTTTCCTGCTCAGATTGTGCATTTGTTGGACAGTGGAGCCTGTTTTTGTTAAACTCTCTGGAAAACTTTCTTTCAGGTTGTTGGAGGGAAGTTCCTCCTCCCCCACAGCACTTCTGTAGTCCATTGCTTTTATTAATTCTTTCTATTATTAAAGCTGATGTTTCTGATTTTCACTTGGTTACTCATTCTCTGAGTTGCCTTCTGGTGCTTTCCCACATCCTGCCTACCTTACCATGCCACCACAGAACTGGCACAATGGCTCTATTCAATCTTTGAGGGCTGTTAAGGTGGGTACCTTTAGTCCACCTTATTTATGGTCTCTTAATGTCAGGTTCCCAATAGTAAAAGTGTTTTTAAAAATATTTTTTAGTTGTCAATGGACCTTTATTTTATTTATTTATATGCCATGCTGAGAATCAGATCCAGTGCTTCACACATACTAGGCAAGCACTCTACCACTAAGCCCCAGCCCCAGCCCCAGTAACAGTCTTTAAATAGCTTCAAAATTTCATCTCTCTTTGTTTAAACTACACATTAGAATTCTAATTTATCCATGAGATTGACTTGTATCAGGAAATAATTCATGTGGAGAGATAGGAACAATTTACCTACTCTCTGTTTTCTCTTAAGTCTCATTGAAATGAAGAGACCTGTGTCTGCCTCATTTTTTAAAATATATATACCAGGAATTGAACCCAGGTGTGCTTAAGTCACTGAGCCATATCCCCAGCACTTTTTATTTTGAAACAGGGTCTTGTTAAGTTGCTAGGGACTCACTAAGTTGCTGATACTGACTTTGAACTTGTGATCCTTCTGCCCCAGCCTCTCAAGCCACTGGGATCATAGGCATGCACCACCATTCCCAGCCCAATTTTTCTATTATGGCTGGGTTGGTAGTGTAGCCTGTAATCCCAGCTACTTGGGAGGCTGAGGCAAGAGGATCACAAGTTTGGGGGCAGCCTGGCAATTTAGCAAGACCCTTTCTCAAAATAAAAAATGTAAAGGGCTGGGGATATAGCTCAGTGGTAGAGTGCCTCTAGATCTAATCCCTAGTGCCATGGGAGAGAAAAAAAAGGAAAGGGTAAAAGTTATATTAAGTTGGCTTTTAAGACCTTAGTTTTAGTTTAAGGCAGGCATTATATATGCTTAGATTTTATCTGATTTATCCATCTATAAGGTTTAAAATATAATCTTTGCCTAGTTAGTATTAAATAGTGATTTATTTCAGAACTGTAAGATTACTCACATAAAATGGATAAACACTTTGGAAAAGTAATTCAGAATCTTAAGTGCTTTTTAGGGTTTCAGAACCTGAGGGAAGAATCTTAGAGTTAGTAACAATCAACATTTTCCCAGAAGAAAACATGAGTTCCTTCTATAAAAAAGATCCTGTGATCAATGAAGTTTAAAACCCTGAATCTGATGTCCCACTCAGCTATTCCCAGGATACATTACCATGCTAAAGGTCAAATAAATAAATACATTACCATGCTAAAGGTCAATAACTAGATAGGTCTAGTCAGTTCTGCCTACTTTGGTAAATAAACAAATAGTTGTATTCATTTCCTTCTTTAGATGATGGCACAAACTACAGAATACTAAAACTAAAAGTGTTAAAAAATTCAGATGTATTCCCATCTACCTTTAGCTTAAAGCTATAAACGATCCACTTTTTATGTTAAGCCTGTGATTAAAATATGTAACTAAGCCAGACAAGGTGCGACACGCCTATAATCCCAGCAATTTTGGAGGCTGAGGCAGGAGAATCTCAAGTTTGTATCCAGCCTCAGCAATTGTGCAAGACCCTCAGCAGATTACCTATACTTTGTCTCCAAACAAAAAGTTTAAAAGGACTGGGGGCATGGTTCAGTGGTGAAACACTTCTGGGTTCATATCACTTACCTCAAATTGAAGTGTTCTCTTTGTGACAATTGTCTGACATATCTATGTCAGACCTAAACAACGATGTTGAAAGGCCAGATCAGCTCAGTATCCATGAAACACTTACCTCTAGCTTCTCTATAACAAGGCCAAAATGTAAAAGGTATTGAAGAAAGTCAATAAAACAAGAAATCAAAGGAGTAAAGTGTTTGGGCCTTCTTCACCCCTCCCTATAGTGGAAAGAAGCATATAACATCCCAACTTCTCTCAGAAAGGTATATCTTTATGAAGGGGAGACAGGTACCTCACTTCCCAGTGCAAGAGTCATTTATCAAATGGAGAAATTTTAAAAATAAATAAATAAAAAGATCAGAGTGCGGAAGCTCTGGGTGAGGGTGTGCCAGTAGAGATAGGGTGGTCAGGAAGGCCCTGCTGATAAGGCAACATCTGAGCTGAGGGCTAAAAGTGAGGGAGCATGTATGCTGATAGCTGGGGCAGGGCTAGGTTTGGTTTTGTTTTTGGTGTGGGCATTGAAGCCAGGTCCTTGCGCAGGAACAATAAACCTAAAGGCCTTTGGTGGGAACATGTTTGATATGCTCTGGGATGGAGAAGAGGCCAATGAAGATGGGAAGAGGTGAGCAGGAGGTAAGTGGCAGAATTAAGGGGAGAGAAAGGAGTTGATACTTACCACCATGGAATAAGGAGCAAAGTAACAGAGAAAAATCACACCCCGTGCCTACTATGGGGGTCGGAGCCTTGGGTCCAGCCTGAACTGGGAAGTAGTGCACAAAGGGAAACCTTGAATTCTATGTGAGATGGACATTTTGATTTAGACTGAACTATAATTTTTTTTTTTTTGATACAAGGGATTGAACTCAGAGCACTCTACCGCTGAGCCACATCCCCAGCTCTACATTTTTGTATTTTATTTAGAAACAGGGTCTCACTGAGTTACTTAGTGCCTTGCTTTTCCTGAGGCTGGCTTTGAACTTGCAATCCTCCTGCCTCAGCCTACCAAGTTTCTGGGATTATAGGTCTGTGCCACCACATCCAGCTGTACTTGTCTTTAAATACCTGAAAGTAAGCATTAAATACCCCAAAGACCAAAAAGCTATGGGATTTGTTTGCAAGGTTATTTACAGGGTAGGAATGAAGGCTAGAGAAAAATAAACCCATTCCCCATTTGTACCCCCACAGGTTATACCTTTCAATAAACTGTTTATTTCCTTAAATAGTTAAAAACTGTACAACCCATCTGTGAACTTAATTTAATTCAGTAAACTGTTTTACACACACATTAACAGACACTTGGCAATATTTGCTGTATTAGTATTAGTAGACTAATAAGTCAGTTGGTAGAATAAAAACATTGTGGCACTAAATCAATGGTTAAATTAGAGAGAGCTGAGGTAGGACTTAACCTTCTAAATTGTATAATTCAACATTTGAGGTTTTATACCTTACATATGATCTCCTGACCTTTAATCAGAGTCACCTACAAAGAACTCACTGTGTACTTGTTAAACAGAATCAATAAGCAGACTATAGCATAGAACTGTTGCTGCTTGCTAGCTTTCAATGTGCAGTATGGGATTTAGAAAATATGACAGCGCTTTATTATAAAATGAAATAAACAGAACAGGAACAGAATAACACAGAGAAGTAACACTTTTTAAAAATAAATCACTACATGGGCTATTCCTGTTTCCATATTAAGTAAAATGACAGTTTATTTCTTTTGCACATAGAAGAAGTCTAGAACCTGATAGTCCAGGGCAGGTGTGGCAGTTCAAAGGTCACTGGGAGCAAGACTCTATGGTACTGCTCTGGTCATCTTTGGTGCATTACCTCATGATTCAAAGTAGTAATCTGAATTTGACCCATCACATCTATATCTTGTTCAGCAGGACAAAAAAGATGGCATTCTGGAGGACACTTCTCTTAAGTTCTCATGTGATGCTTTAGTTTATCAAAACTAGCTACAAGGAGCCTAAGCATGGTAGCATATAACTGTAATCCCAGGGACTTGGGAGACTGAAGCAAGAGGCTCTCAAGTTCCAGGGACAGCCTCAGCAACTTAGAAAGACCCTAAGCAACTTAGTGAGACACTGTTTCAAAATAAAATTGGGATAGGGATATAATTCAGTGGTAGAAAGACTGGGAACCTTAGTATTGTATTTCTATGGGGGAAAGGAAAATGAATGGAAGTCAGAGGCAACTAGCTGTTTCTGCCTCACCTTGTTTCTGCTAGAGATCTGTTCATGGGGTTAAGTTGATATTGTTTGTCAAGGAGGACTATTTGGGCTGGGGGTGTAGCTCAGTTGGTAGAGTGCTTGCCTTGCATGTCTAAGGCCCTGAGTTCAATCCCCAGCAACACACACACACACACACACACACACACACACACACACACTACTTCTTATTTCTACATATCAATTTGGTGTGATTACACAATTTCTTATTTCTACATATCAATTTGGTATGTTTATAGATCTATTTACTCTATTTCTGATTACCCTTACTAGCTACTTGTACCAGCTCCAAAAATAAATGTTTAGTTCTTTAACCTTTCAATATACTCCCTGCTTGTCCCTCCTGCTACACCATTCTGATTAATTTGTCATCTGTGGAAAATCAAATTGATTCAGTAAACATGTCCTGAAAGGCATGTGCTGTGATGGTGGAATAGGAGTGGTCTTCAGATCAGACTCACCAGATAAGAATGATAATAAACATCCCTTGAGGATGTTTTTAAGGGTGACATGAGAAATACCCACATGTCCCTATATGCTCCATATCACTACTCTATAATTCCCTCTTTTTCTGGGGCACCTGTGATGGGCACCATAAGGGGCATTGTGGTTATTAAATGATAAAACATACAAGAAACATATGATATAATGGAGGAACCCAAGAAAAAGCAGGACCTGCAGAATAGGTGCAACATGAAAAATAATGATCTCTCTCTCTCTCTCCACTGCCACTGAAATTATAGAAACATTATCTCCTGGAAAATGGAATGAAAATTTTGTGTGTTTAATTTGGTGACTAATATTGACATGTGGGCTACCACATGGTGAATGAACAGGGGCCCATGAAAGGCTTGCAGTGGCCTAATACATACTTCTGTGAAGTGACAGAAAAGTACCCACATAGTACTTGTTGATTACCTTGTGAACATCATATATTATTTTAGATCAGAATTTGAAGCTAAAACAAATTCATAATCACACTATAAAAACTCAAGCAAAAGTCATTTTCTTTATATCTACATGTCTTTAAAGCATAAAACAATACAAATTATGCATAATTCAGCTCCCATTTCATTCAATGTAGAGATGGTGCTCAGGATCTTTACATACCTGACTCAGAGTAAGAACTGGGGATGTGAAGATGAATAGAGTGATATTTGTCAAATGGGAAAAAGATAAGTGAACTGATATTTTCAATATTAAGTGATTAATGCTTCAACGAGGGGAGATGTCCCAGGGTGCCATGTGAGTTCAGCGGAGGGACAGCCCACCCAGACTGAGTGAGTCAATGACAGCTGCCTGAAGGAATTGAACTCTACACTGAGGACTGGAGGTAAAGGAGGACTTAACTAGGCGAGGATGCTTTAGTAAGTATAAGTGGTATGTCCATAAGGCATAGTGTATTAAAAACAGAGGGGATCTGATGTGGCTGAAGAGGAATATGAGGATGAGAGTTGCTAGAGCAAGATCTTACTTCATAGCATAGATACACACAGGGAAGAAATTTGTTCACACTATGATTCAAGTCATAGGAGTCTCCTGTTTTCTAGAAAAGTCAGAGAGGGTAAAAGCATTAATTTTATTATAGAAAAAAATTTAATAAAAGAATCTGAGAAATTGCTATATAGTAACAATGCCCATCAGCTTTCCATTACAGTCACAAAATATCTGAAATAATCAACTTGAAAATGAAAAAGGTTTATTTTGACTCACAGTTTTAGAGGTTTCCGTTTTTCAGGTTTTCAGTTAGTTAGTTGGTTCCATTGCTTTGGGGCCTGTGGCAAGGCAGTATATTAGGGAGAGAGTGAGTGGCAGACAAAGGTACTCACCTGATAGCAGCCAGGAAAGAAAGAAAAAAGAAGAAGATAGGAAAGAGCTGGGTTCCCACTATCCCCTTCAAGGATGTCCAATGACCTGATCTTTCATTAGGTCTCATCTCTTAAAGGTTCTAATATCTCCTAATAGTGCCAACCTATGGACCAAGTCTTTAACACATAGGCCTTTGGGGGTCCATTCTAGACTAAAATTATTGCAATGATACCTTTCCTAACCCCATCAGCTCATTTGGAAGAAGTATAGGCAGCAGGGTTCTCTTTCATTTACATACACACATTCTTATGTTCTAACATCTTAATAACTTGTGTTTAATTCTTTGCACCACGTTAAGTATAATACGTAAAGAAATGACCTTGCTTCTTTAAGGGTCTTAAACTTTGTATAACTGGCTTTTCTTATGTAGACTCTTGAAGAAGTTCAAGCTAATTCATTATAAGGTATGTTTATATTGTTATCCTTTTGGGTAAGAGATCAACACATTTTAAACATAGTGTGATGGTAAAAATTGGTGCAATACTAAGAAATTATCTAGAAATTCTATGCAGTGACAATGTGATCAATTAATGAATTAGGTCAATTAATTATTGCCTAATTTTTCAGTAGGCAAGTCTGTACCTTTTAAAAATGTATATAAATTAAAAGACTTTTCTCCCTAGTTTGTATACAGATTTGATACTCATAAATTCAATCCAGATACAGTAAAAACAATAAAAGTTTTATGATTCAGCAGATCTTAAAATCATTTAAGACACCTTAAGTTATTGAAGAAAGCATTTTAAAATTTAACAGGCTCTCTTTAATAGTAAAGAAAATGTTAGTACTTTGCAGAGAGGAGAAAATTTTCCTATTCCAGGGACATAAAGAAAATCAATTCCAGGTAGCATTGGAGGTACACACCTGTTATCCCAGCTACACTGGAGGCTGAGGAAGGAGAATTTCAAGTTTGATGTCAGCCTGGGCAACTTAGTGAGACCCTGTCTCAAAATTAAAAAGAAAAAATGGCTGGGGATGTACCTCAAAAGTAGAATACATTTATCTAATGTGTGTGAGACCTTGGTATAATCCCTGGTACAAAGAAGGAAGGAAAGATGGGAAAAATCACTTTTAAAACTTCAAGTAGTCTACTTTTTAGAAGTCAAAAATTATGTGCACAAACATTAGACTCAGAGCTCTGATTAAATACAAAATAAATTGTGGTCTTCCTCCCCCTAGAGCTAAGCACAAAGCAAAATAGGTTACCCTTCCATTCCCACATCCCACAGCAGTATGGATTTCCATGCTCTCACCTTGAACAGAAACTACTGGGCTGGTGATATAAGTCAGTTGTTAGAATGCTTGCCTTGCATGCACATGGCTCTAGGCTCAACCCCCAGCACCAAAAAAAAAAACCAAAAAAAAAACAACAAAAAAAAAACTACCATGAAAATAGGAGAGAGGAAAGAGGAGTTGAGGCTCCTACATCCCCCTTCAGTATACTTAAGCCTCATTGGGAGACAAAATTAGCCAAGAAGATCAAACTTGTTCTAATTTTCTTGAGGTACTTTTAGACCCTGTGGTATGTGATATGCCTCAATATCACCCTCCTTTATTATTTTTGTAGCCTTCTGTGGCTCTGGTTTTCATCACTACTTATCTTCATTATTTAGAAGCATCAATTTCATAGAAAGAGCTATAAGAAGCACCTGTGATTTTTAACATTCATTCAACATGTCTAAATGTCCGAAGGCAGAGGAATATGAGGGTCTGGGTTGCTGCTAAGTACTTTGAAGATTTCGATCACTCAGTTCTAGGTTTGCAGATATGTAAGTACTGTGGTGGATTAAGTTTCAAGTAAATTTTACAAGTGATATGTCAGCATTCAGAAAGATGGAAGAATATATATATATATATATATATATATATATATATATATAGAGAGAGAGAGAGAGAGAGAGAGAGAGAGAGAGAGAAAGAGAGAAAGAAACTGGGGGAAGTCTTAAAATAGATATTTACTTATTATCCACTATGTGCCAAGTATACAATTCTGTTTTATTGTTCCCAAGAGATCTGTCTTAGATAGTGGAGTAAGAGGGCTAGGTTTTTCAATTAGGCCTTCAAATCTAGCAATCTTTCCATTACACTAGCCTGCTTCTTGGAAGTGGTAAAGTACGAAGTGGGTCTTAAAGGACACATAGGAGGGCTGTGGCTGTGGCTCAGTGGTAGAGCACTTGCCTAGCATGCGTGAGGCACTGGATTATATAAATAAAATAAATAAAATAAAGGCACGCTGTCCATCTGCAGCTAACAAAAAGAAGGGGGGGGGCGGGGGACACATATGCGTATGTTGTTGAAAAGGTGTTAAAGTGTTAAAGGGAAAAAGGGTATCTCAGACATGGTGACCCTTTAAGGAGTGCTGGTAGTATATTTTGTCACCATAATTTTTCTTTCACATTTTTCTCTCTGTTGAGATATTAGGGATGACTGACAAATAACACATTTCACTTGATAATTCCATCCCCAGGAGCCCAGTTTTGGAGAAGCATGGCAAGAGACACTATTTTCAAGGAATAGGAACCATTAGATAACAGCTTTATGTTTGTCTTCAGCAGTTAGAAAACTCAGTTCACTACGATCTTATAAAATTTCATAATTTTCTCATTTTACTTCATTCATGATAGAAATAGGGAGAACTGATGTTACAACCCAACTGCGCTGTCCTTTCTGCTTTTTTCTTTGGAGTAGTCTCTTGACTTCACATGTCGAGTGATCAGTTTACACTAGCAACAGTTGGCTGGCTAGTCCAATGGAACTGTATCACGTAACTTTCATTCATTAGGTATCAAGTTTTGGATGTGAGTACAATAGAAGATCTTTTTCTGGATTGAACTGTATGGACTGTACCATGTTCATATGATTGATTTTAGTGACATTAAAACCCAGCTAATATGAGGGCTGTTACTCCATGCCTTACTTATGCTCAGCAATCAGATTGATTAAAAAAGAAATGTTTTGGATAAAGGCTTTCAGAAAGCCTAGGTTGCACATTAGAGTTCAAGGGCTGAATATAAGGCTCATGGCCACACATCAAAGAGGCAGCAGACTGAAAAGTTATACAATGTCCCAGGAAAAATATTTGAATGACATGAGAAGTTTTTTTTTTTTTTTTTTGGTTGTGGTTCTTTTTAGATGTACATGACAGCAGCAGAGTGTATTTTGACATATCACACATACGTGAAATATGGTCATGTATTCAGAGAGGTTTTAATCCCTAAGAAACTGTTGAGAAACTATTAGGAAATCCCCTGTGTTGGAAGACGATGTTTGAATTATTCTCAAAACCTTTAGTAGTAATGACTTTAGAAAAGCTAGTAAAAGGTGATCAATAAAATGGTCTTCTTGGATAATAGTGAAGATAATTTGGGACTAAGTATTCTGAAGAATTTTATAATTTTTGGATTTTTAGAAAAAGTTCACTGAACAGTTTGCTTGAGTTGAATGAAAAGCCTATGGAAGTTTTATGGAGAAAACAGGAGATTTTTTTCTAACAGGGAATACTCATTAAGAGAACTACCTTTTTGAGATGCATCAAGTTCTCAATTTGGTATGCACTGCAATACATAACAATTTCCAGTGACCTACTTTAGTGGAAGTATGGACATTTTAAGATTTTTCCCTGGGCTTGTTACGACTTTTATGACAGCATCATTTTCTAATTTCTGCTCTTAAGACTCCATTAATGTACCCTAACACTAGTTTCAAATGCCAAAAAGAAAGAAGAGAAAGAAATTGAGAAAAGTGCAGCATTAATTGCAAGGGATGAGAAAAATACAGGAAACAAACAAGCCAGTCACTCAGAGTACAGGAGAAACCAGTGAATAGGAGGCAGCAAAGGATCATTTTGCCAAGCCATAGATTGGCAACAGTTTTCATTAGGCAAAAGACATCCAGAAAATGTACACAGTTAATAAAAAATAATGTCAGACAGCACAGAAGTTAAAAGATATAAACAAGATTCCAATTTAATGTTAAGACTATGACTTATAAATTGTCTGAATTGCTAAGTAGTAATATTTAATTAAATCCATTTATCATAACTACCATGACTAGTAAATTAGAGAGGTGGACTAATACCTGGGGAGAAATGGAGCATGTTCCTATACCCAGAGCTTTTGTATCCACAGTGGTTTTGCAAACTTTAGTTTGGATACAAGTTGCTGGGATGCTTATCAAAATGTAGATTTCTAGGCTCCTTTCCCAGATATTCTGACTTAGCAGTTCTTGTGCAGCGTTTCTCAATTTTGGGCACTATAAATGTTGTGGGTGGAAATTTTGTGTGTATGTGGGAGACTGTCCGGTGTACTGCAGGACATTTAGTAGCGTTCCAGGTCTAGTAGATACCAGAAGCACCCCTCCCTATTTGTTTTTCCAGGCATTGCCAAAAATTCCCTAGTGGCAAAATAACTCCTTCTTTGAACTCTAGTAGTCTAGGGTAAAAGCCTAGGGACTTGTATGTCTAGTAAGAACATCCAAGGTGATTTCTAACAAATGTGGTCAGTGGACCACCATTTTTTTAAAGATAGAGTGAGAGAGGAGAGAGAGAGAGAGAGAGAGAGAGAGAGAGAGAGAGAGAGAGAGAGAGAGAATTTTTCAATATTTATTTTTTAGTTTTCAGCGGACACAACATCTTTGTTTGTATGTGGTGCTGAGGATCAAACCCAGGCCGAACGCATGCCAGGCGAGCGCGCTACCGCTTGAGCCACATCCCCAGCCCCAGTGGACCACCCTTGACAGAAACTAAACTACAGTATTATGGGTTGAATTTTGTCCCCCTCCATTCCCAACTCATATACTGAAGACATAACTTCCAGTGCCTCAAAATAGGACTTCATTTGGAAACAAAGCAGTTGTAGATTTAGTTAAAATGAGTAGGGGTTCACTTACTCCAATATGACTGGTATTCTTTAAAAAAGGGAAAATCTGGACAACAGACATAGCCCCAGAGAAAACATCAAATAAAGTCTGATGTTGTGACTGGGCACAATAGGGCATGCCTGTAATCCCAGGTACTAGTGAGGCTAAGGCAGGATGGCAAGTTTGAGGCCAGCCACAGCAACTTAGTGACATCTGTCTTAAAAATAAAAAGGGCTGAGGATGGGTCTCAATGGTAAAGTGCTCTGGGTTCAATCCCTAGAAAAAAGAAAAGACTGGAATTCTGCTACCACAAACCAAGGAACTACCAGAGAACAACCTGGACCAGATCCTTGCCTAGAGCCTTTAGAGGAAGCATGGCCCTGCCAACACCTTGATCTCAGGCTTTTAGTCTCCAGAACTATGGGACAACAAATTTCTGTTTAAGACACTTGGTTTGTGGTACTTTGTTACAGCAGTTCTAGGAAATAAATACCCTGAAAATAAACAAAACAAAACGTTAAGAGGTTAGTAAAGGAACAATATTTGAAGCAGGATCAGGGAGGAAAATGAAAAGATGGCAGATTGGCATCAAGTAGGTACTCATGAAATTAAAACTTTTTATTTTTATTAAGCACACTCCAAATATGCCTTATCTAATACAAGTGCTTAGGAAAAAAATTTTTCAATGCTGGGGACCAAACTCAGGTCCTTGTGAATACTAGGCTAGTACTCTACCACTGAACTACATCCCAAAGCTTGACAGCAAATGAAATTGGGGCTGGGTTGTGGCTCAATGGTAGAGCACTTGCCTAACACATGTGAGGCACTGGGTTTGATCCTTAGTGGCACATAAAAAAATAAATAAGTAAAAGAAACGTATTGTGTCCATTTACAACTTAAAAAAAAAAAAGACAAATTAAGTAGAGGAAGGAACAAAGGGAAAGGGAAGGTACTGGGAGATTATTCAAATTATATGAGTGTATGGATGTGGCATAATGAATCCCACTATTATGTATAATTACAATGCAAAAGTAAAATATAAGAGTTCAATGATACAGTGGACTAATTATTAATAAATATTTCTGTAAGAAAAATAGATAAATCTGAAATTATTTATGTGCCATTTTCAAGTTTTAGCAGGTATGTAGTAATAAGATAGACTGAGTTACTTGAAAGACAAGTACAAAACATAAATTATGACATTATTCATAGGAAGGTAATATGTAAAGGCAAAAATACACTGACTATAATCACACTGTAGCTTTAAGAAAAGTGTTGACGGTTTCAGGTCACAAAGGCACTATTTAGAGTACAGCAAGTGGGACCATGTGTCCAGCAGGCCACACAGTCATGTGCTTATCCAAAGAGGGCAATTCATATCCTCTTAGTGCAAGGAAGAAAACTATGTTATTAAAGGAGCTTAAAGGTTATGTACCCTAATAATTTCATTTGCAAAAAAGTGAACACTGATGCCAGTTATTACCAGCAAGACAAAACAAGAGCCCATAGCACATATCAGGCTTCTTTAAGAAAAATATAAAAATCATATTAATAGGCATCTTAGTTCCTGTTTCCTCTTCCAATTGGAAAAAAAAAAGGAAACAAGTCTTCTTGCGTCAAGATTTTATTATAAAAATGTGTAAAACGTCTATCGCAGGTGAAGGCACCCAAATTTATTTTTCCTGTCCCCATAAGCATAAACTACATAGTTAATGGTAAAGAATGGTAGGAAGTATTAACAAAGAGTTCCTAGAAATGTCTACAAATTCAGCTGAGCGATCAAATACAAAGAAAGTTATGTGTAGACTGCTGGAGTGCTCTCCACAAATCGGCATAAACTAACACGACATTAAACTAGAAGAACCCAATCCCTCACCTTCAATCAAGGAAACTTTCCCGAGTGCCCTTCAGAGTCATAGGAAGTTGATGCCAGAGCACAGCTTAAAACGTTTCACGGTAACAGATTTGACTTCTGTCTGGGGGGGATGGGGGGATGGGGGTGCTCCTAGCCTAAAAGGCCCTAGGAGGTTAGGAAAGGGACTACCTATTCTCAAGGCTGTTTTCCGAAAGAGGGCAAGACCAGTACAGAACTGATTCTTTCAGTAAAGAGCTGAGGCTTTCAGAGGAGAAACCCAGGGAAAAATTAGAGAAGTAAACAGGTTTTTACAGCACACTGATGGGCATAAAAAATTAGAGAAGTAAACAGGTTTTTACAGCACACTGATAGTATTATGCCCCTCCAATTGTTTTTTCGAAGTTACAGAATCCTCTCACTCAAAGCAGGCCAAACGAAGGATTTACCCCTCTTCTCAGAGAGCCTCTCTTTCCCCCGTACCCCCACTCCCCTCCATCCCGAAGGCATGCACTAGTGCCCAAGCACTGCTGAAGTCCACTGCGGGCAAATCCAGTCTAGGGCGGTTGCCTAAAAGTCAGCCTGACGCGGAGAAATCTAATCGTCCAAGTCTGCTCTCTCGGGCTATTGTGCCTCTAGGGGAAGGCAGAACAGGTGAGAGTGGCAGGGGAGAACCAGTTCCCAGACAGTCCGAAAACCGTGAGGTGAGGGTGCGGGGCGAGGAAGGGCGGGAATGCTGCACGACCCCCCCCCCCCCCCCCGGAGATCACCTTGCGCTGACCTAGATGAGTTGAGCTGCGAAGGAAGGAGCCCCCGCCTGCGAAGGAGGAGGGCGGGGCGGAGGAAGGCGGGGCCTCGAGTGGGGGCGGGGCCTAGAACGGGATCTTTCTGGAGCTGGCCTGTGATTCGCGGATGGATTCTAGCCGGAAGCGGGTGGGGAGGCGTCGGCGGCTGCGGCGGCGCACGTGGTGACGTGCGAGGGGGTGCGGCGCGGGAGTGCAGCCGGCGGCGGCAGTGTCTCCGGGACCCGCGTGGAGGTCGGTCACTCAGAGTCAGTCGCTGCGCTGTTTCTCCGCCTGCTGCTTCAGCGCGGCTGTACCAGTGAGCGAGCTCGTTGTTGGGAGTCGTTCGCGGCGCTGCCTCCTTCTCGTAGCCGCTGCGGACTGGCTGCTCGTTCTCTCGCTCTATCGCTGTCCCCCTCCGCTGCTTCGAGGCGCTTTCCGTTGGGCCAGTTCCCTCCCGCTTCCTCCTGCTCCCCATCGAAGCTCTAGAGATGAATTTTTCCATCTCTTCAGAGATGAACCAGGTAATACGCTCTGGTCCTACCGTCGGCGGAGGAGGGAGAGGGCGCGGCCGGGATCCGAGAGGAGGGGATGGCGCCGGCGGCCGGGAGGATAGTGGGAGGTGCGGCACGTTGTCCTGGTCTCACAGTGGGCCGACCCAAGCCGCCGCAGTCGCCAGACTCTGTAGGAAAAGCGGGCGGCGCGCAGACGTTCGCTCTTGGTGCTGTCATGGTTGCCAGGTCGCATTGGCGGCCCAGGGCGAGCGCCGACCGCTCCTCAGGACAGCTCGGGGGCCTTATCTAAGCCAGGGAGTGGCGGCGGGAAAGAGAAGCTTTTTGCTGGAGGGGTCATTGGGGTTTGGGGCAGGGCGCCACAGGGCGGGACTGACTACCCGCCGAAAGAAGAGCGCGGGAAGCTGCGATTTCGCTGTCAGGAACAGCCGCCTAGCTCAGGTTATGGGCGCCAGTCTCTGAGACGACCTGGGGCCCGGCGCGTGAGGGCAGGGAAGCGGTCTCCAGTCGCGTAGGTTCTGGGACCTGGAGTGTGGTGGCACGAAGACCCCGATCGCCGTGGGCCGCGGGGTCCTTTGTTCCCGCTCCACGTTGCCCGCTTTTCTTGCCAAGCGCGGGGAGAAGGGGGCGGGAGGAGCGAGGGAGCGGCTGCCCTGACGTGTCGGCGCTGAATGACTGCGGGGCTGGCCAATCCTGGGCGGGGGTGTGCGGTCGCTGGGCGCCTCGCTTCCCAGCCTTTGGAGTGGGCGCCGGCCTGGCTGCGCTGAGTGAGACCCGTGGCTGCCGGATGGGCCACTCACTCGGGGGGCGCTGACCACTGTGTTTTTGCAAATGAAATGGGTGGAGAGGTTTGCTCCTTTTTCGTCCTGCCAGGCATTTTACAAAGTGTCTCTGTCATATGCTTTGGATAGGAAGTCATCAGACAATATCAGACTGAAAGTTCAACATAGGGAAATTTGAACCACAGATGCTTTGGAAGTACATTTACTTTTTTCTTTACACGTAGTATAGAAATGGTTTGAGATAGCTGACATTTCAAACAATTCATCAAATGGTCCAAAGGGCCACGTGTATAATTTACTAGCTAGAGGTAGATGGGACTTTACTAACCAGAAACATAGAGTAGTTTTCCTATTTTCTTAATAGATGAAATCTCTAGCTAATTAAGGCACTACTTTTTATAACCTTTGTTTTAATTTGCAGTTCTAACATCTCCCCTTCCCCCCGTTTGAAATACTTTTTTGGCTACTTGCTTAAAAATAAGCTGGAGTTGTGTTTTTTCTTGCTTGATGGATATTTTAGATGGCAATTGAATGTGGTTTTGCAAGTACATTTTTTTTATTTAAATGTTTTCCTATTAGAGAAATATCCTAATCATTGATACTAGAATGAGGTACCCCTAAAAAATTATTAACTTTTTAGCAGTATGATTATGTACTAAAATCCTGCAGGTAGAGTTTCTTAAAGGTTAGGGATCCTCCTACCTAGTGTGGTGCTAGACGCTGTAAATTGAAGTATTATGAATAGGAGAGTTAGAACCAAAGAAAATCCATGTATGTCTTAATTTGTAAATGTCAACTCTCACCTTCTAAATACTTCTAAAGCTAGACCAATATTTTTACACTTTTGAAAGCAACCTTCATGTCCAACAGGTACCTCAGCATTAGAAAGTCCCAGACACTCTCCTTCCTTCCTATTTTTCTTTGTGCAGCAAATGAAAAACAAAGTTTTGCTTCATAAATTCTTTTTTAAAAATTACTGATTTTTGGTAATGAGGCCACTACATCCCAGCTAAAATACCTTATATCCTCACTACCATAGTTAACTATGCATGGGTGTGCAGAATCCTCCTTTGGTTGCCCTGTGCCCATGTTTTGCCCGTTCCTACAGACAATGCCCCCACTTTTCTACTCTAATGCTTCCTCACTTAAATCCTCCATATGGTCTCCATACTTAGTATTGTTTAAAGCTTGGAATTAGTCTTTTACTTCCTCTTTCACTAGTTACCATATGCATCCTGCAATCTGCAGTTCCATTGAAACCAAAATGGTGAAGTTTCTGGAATGTATGTGCTGTCATACCTTTTCCTCTTTCTTTGTGCTGTTTTCACTGTTTGGTTTGTCTCTATTCTTGGCCTTTTGTAAAGTGTTCAACGCTGAGGAATTGAGTCAACTCCATTGTGTTACAAGCATTCCATTCCAGTTTGTGCCTTGCCATATGTTTGGTACCACAAATATTTGTGTTGTAACCAAAGAATTACAAAACCATGTGTTTAAAAATGTAGAGTTTGGTGAGTTTTGATAATGGTTGGTATTAGTGGTTGTGGAGGTGTCACTAGGAAGCTGTAGCTTCTGGCTTTAAAAAGTGGGCTATGGATGTAATTCAATGATGTGAGGTTCAATCCCCACCCCTGCGGGGGGGGGGGGTGGTGGTGTTATTTTACTTTGTAGTTTGGCTGCCTCAAAAATTGCTTTTACACTTAAGTAGTTGTAATTTACCTTGAGCTTTTAAGAATGCTTTGAAAATTTGAAATTTGATAAGTTTTATCTTGCTCTTACTGATGGTCAGAATTTGTGCCTGCCTTTTTCACAACTCTTTAAGACTTGTTGAATTGTGTGTCACTTAAGCTAATGTTTCTGGGCTGTGGTAACTTCTGAAATTCTGAGTGATACTATACTAAAGTTGTTTAATTATTCATTTATGAGTCTTCTGCCTTCCATTTCTTACACTGGCTATTCTAAAGAACTGAAATATATTTGATGCTAGTTTTAATTTTTAAAGTGGATTACCTGAAAGTATATTTTAAATACCCAGCAAAATAATTTTTATGCTCTTTTACGACTATGGGATAGTTGGGCTTTTGGTCTGGCTTTTCAAAAAAAATTAATTTTCCCCATTTTTTTCCTGCAAGTTATTATTGTGCTTCAGTTTTATAGACCAAATAGGATCTAAAAATTTCATGAAGAGTTTAAAACTCTTGGGCTGGGGATGTGGCTCAAGCGGTAGCACGTTTGCCTGGCATGCGTGCGGCCCGGGTTCGATCCTCAGCACCACATAACCAACGAAGATGTTGTGTCCGCCCAGAACTAAAAAATAAATATTAAAAATTCTTTCTCTCTCTCTCCTCTCTCACTCTCTCTTTAAAAAAAAACAAAGAGTTTAAAAACTCTTGATTTGCCCAAGTTTATTTTAATGAAAGTGAACGTGAACTTTCAAAAACAAGTTTGCATTAATTTACATGTCATCTGGACTTCAACTAGCTTTTACAATTAAGTAGCGTTGTACTGACGAGAAGAAAATTAAAGAGATGAAGTTCTTGTTAAGACATGGGTCTACGAAAAGTTATATGCCAAGAGTTGCTCTAAAAATTAAAGTTCTGCAGTAATTATAACCATCTACTTGTTTTCTAAAATAAATTTGAGGAGGAACATTCAGTGGTCAAATAATAGATGCCATTTTTATTCTCAGAACAAGACAAGTTTGCAAATATGTGCTGATAAAAAAGTGGTCAAAGTTTAATATAGTTGTGAATCTCAGCAGTATTTTGGCTTTTCAAAGGATATATTTTATTATTACTTTTCCCCCCTGTTACTGGGTGTTGAACCCAGTGACACTTTACCTCTGAGCTACATCTCTAGTCCTTTTCATTTTATTTGGAGACAGGGTCTCACTAAGTTGCCCAGGCTGGTCTCAAATTTATGATCTTCCTGCCTTAGCCTCCTGAGTCACTGGGATTACAGGTGTGTGCGATCTCACCTGGCTAAAGGATATAGTTTTATCACATAATTTGCACGGCAGGGGCTTGGTATGTCTTGGTGGTAGAGTGCTTGCCTAACATGGGTGAAGCCTTTGGGTATTTGGAAAACACCTGTTAAAACTAGTTTCTTAGGTTGAGGCTATAGCCAATCTAGATGAAAGCATAAAAGCAGAAGAAATTAATATTGCCTAATGGTATGATAGAGATTTAACAAAGGAATAAGCATTGAGCATTAACAGGAGTCCCAGGCTGCATTGGAATTCTTGGGTTTCCTTGAAATGAAACCTAAGTTATGGAAAAACCAGTTAGGGCATATGGAATCAAGCTCACTTACAGATTGTGCACAAATTAAAACTAATAAAATAAGTTTGTTGAATTAGAACTGACTGGCCTTCATTGGAGTCCTGGGGCAAGTGATTCATTTAGACATAATTGTTAGATTTCAAATTGTGGATTTGATATATAAAGCAAAGCAATTTTAAGATGTCCAATTTTTGAAGTATGCACATATTTCACATAATTACTTAGTTCAGTTGATTTTTTTAAATGTCATAAGAAGTTGATACTAATAATTGATGACATGTGAAAGCGAAGGGGGGAGAGTAAAGTAGGAGGACTGACTGCCTTGATTTGGTTATTTCATTAGAATTTTATTACTATATGTGAGAAAAATCATCACCCAAATCACAGACATGAATACTTTTTGTTTATCTAGTTCATTTCAACAAATTACTCATCTTTATGTTGAGGTTTTAGGCTAGTTATGGGGAGAGATTGGATGAATACAAAAGAGACAAAGTGGAAACTTTGGTTTCAGTTGGGTCTTGAATCAAGGAAGACAAGCTTGTACCTAGAAGCAGAGCACAGGGCAGACAAGCCGGAAGCCCACATGTTAACCTTTCAGAAGAGGGTTCTATATGTGGAAGATGGGAGAAATTACTTGTCAGATGTGGGGATTTGGCAGAGACTGGCCAAAAGATTTCATCTGGCAAAGGTATTCTACCAGAATTCTAGGTAGGAAAAAAAAAGAAAACTTGAACAAAAGTACAGAGGCCAGGACATTCAAAGCACATTTGGGAGAACAGCATATCAAGTTTGTAACAATTATATAGAACAGACATCTCATGTTTGCATATTAGTTGGAATTTAATAATAAAGAGAGTTAAGGAATATTTATATTATTAAATTGGGTATACAAGTCAACTTAATACAAGTTGATATACAACACAATGAGACTCAAACAATGAAGCATTATCTCCTGCCTTCTGGGGAAGGATATTTTTTTAAGATCATGTGAGTAGTTGCAAGTTATGTGAAAAGTGTTTATGTGTAATTGTTAGCATTTTTTATGTAGTATGAAAATTGTTGCCATTTACTTTAAAATCTCTTAAAGATCATTGGCAGGCTTTGATCATTCTGAGTGTCTAACTTAATTTTGTCATTGTTTCAGATTATGATGCATCTTTGTCACAGAAGAAATTCGTGTCTATAGCTTTTAAGGACTTGATTACATCATTTTCAAGCCTGATAGTTTTGGAACCACCATTAGAGCTTAAGACACATCTACCTTTACTTCAGCTACCTGTCTTCATACCTTGACTAAGTGCTTCATTTCATCACTCCTTTGCCTTTGGATTATTTGCATTCCCAGTAATACATTTCTTCCAGTGTAGTAGGTAAGTGAATATCCACTGTCTAATCCAGCATTGATCCAGTGTTAGGACTAGGAATGTAACTCAGCAGCAGAGTACTTGCCTAATATATA
Source organism: Spermophilus citellus (assembly GCF_964194105.1). Classification (NCBI taxonomy): domain Eukaryota; kingdom Metazoa; phylum Chordata; class Mammalia; order Rodentia; family Sciuridae; genus Spermophilus; species Spermophilus citellus. The sequence continues at coordinate 149,237,096 of NC_138187.1, forward strand.
TGAGGTTGGATTCCCATTACATCCCCTGCCCAAAAAGGGCACAGTGTTTTTCTAAAGACTGTGCTGAATATAGTAGCAGCCTTTCACATTGTTTAAAAGGCAGAGAAGTCAGTAACCTTTGAGTGAAAAAGCATTTTTTGTATTTTTCCTTTCTATAAACTAAGTTACCTCAAACTGGAATCTCCTGTTACTACTTTTTAATGATATATTTTGTGTAATCATTAGCTGTTTATAAGTGAAATGTAAAAATGTTTAAAGAACATAAGTTTCAATTATGTAATATTAGGAAATAAGTTCTTTAGAATACGTGAAACTTAAAGGGAGCATAGAGTTCCTCTTTTTAAATCTCACTAGTTTCTATACTTTAAAACATTTGGAGGAAAAAAAAATCATCTGGCAGATAGGGAACCAAGACTTTTAATTGTGTTATGGGAACAAAGGAAGAAGGCTGTTATTTCCCATTTAAATTTTGATTATACATAATTTTGAGGAGTAATCTCCAATTGAGAGTCCTTAATGGAAACTGAGAAAGTACAGGATTGGGATTTATAACATTTTTTCTCATTTGTGGGTAAAGATATGGCAGCAACACAAATCCCAAGGAAATCTGTTGAGATGGCTATTTCACATTCTTCCAGGCTTTTTAGGTTGCTTATTATGGGCTTGGGCAGCATGGAGTTTGATTTTCTTCCCCTCTGAATGAATATGCTAATGGGCATGGAAACCTGGCTCATGCTTCTGAGATACCCACTGCTGTATGAATCCTTAAAGATCTGTGATCAGAGTATGGGGGTATAAAAACCTGGGTATTCAGTACCAATGTTGTTTTAACCAAACTTTTTGTGTAATAAAATTTTTACATGTTGTTGATGGGATGGAATTTTGAGAAAGGCACCACATTAATATATGATTTTTTAAAAAACCATTTCTTGCAAAAAAAGTAACTTAGCTTTCTTTCTGGTGTTTAGCCAAATTTATAAGGAAAAATGATTCCCAATGGATATTTGATGTTTGAAGATGAAAATTTTATTGAGTCTTCTGTTGCCAAATTAAATGCCCTGAGGAAAAGTGGCCAGTTCTGTGATGTTCGACTTCAGGTATTTAAATTATTTGGAAACTTGTAGAATTAAATCTTTTAGTAAAAGGTGTTAAATTCTTGGATTTGCTTTGTTTTTTTCCCCCATAGGCATTTAATGAAATGACTTTTTAAAAGAATGCTTTACCTAAAATGTATGATAAAGGAGGCTGGAGTGTTTGGTAATTATCTAGAGAAGTACATAAGTCACAATACTTCTAATTTTAATTTTTCATAATTTCAGGTCTGTGGTCATGAGATGTTAGCACACAGAGCAGTACTAGCTTGTTGCAGTCCCTATTTATTTGAAATCTTTAATAGTGATAGTGATCCTCATGGAGTTTCTCATGTTAAATTTGATGATCTCAATCCAGAAGCTGTTGAAGTCTTGTTGAATTATGCCTACACTGCTCAGTAAGTACTTTAAGCCATATAATTAGGCAATATCATCATAAAATTCCAAGTCTCTCTAGATCTGTTCAAGTAAATAGTCTGTTTTAAGGCCTTGGTATCATACATATAAAGAGCTTGTTTTTTGTTTCTTTTTTAAATAGGTTGAAAGCTGATAAGGAATTGGTGAAAGATGTTTATTCTGCAGCAAAAAAGCTGAAGATGGACCGAGTAAAGCAGGTAGAATATCAGAAGTAAATATATAAAAGGGTTACTATTACTAGAGAGCTTGTATAATCAGAATGTAGAAATTATCATAAAACATTTTGTTAGTTTCAGAAACTTGAAAATGCCCTTCTTCCCCAAGAACTGAATATGTTGTTTTAACTAATTTGGGCTAATGTCTTGCTCTTTTGAGAGTCTTCTGTGGCATGGTAGATATATTGGTTTCTCCTTTTTTAATGATTTTTTTTCCCATCTGATGTTATTTCCAAATGCTCTTTTATAAAACCCAAACACTTTCTTTAGGGTTGACATATGAGTATTAGGAAATTCAGTGATACAGTACATCTAGTCTGGGGGTCAGTTTATTTTTTGTCAGCATTCATTAAGTAGCACAATTACACACTGCCTAATATACTACTGACTACTATAAGGTAGTAGTACTACCACTGACTACTATAAAGTAACTAACTCAAAACCACAAAACTAGCTCTCCCACAGCTGCATGGACTTAGGCCTTTTGGGCTGATCTCACTTTTAGAAAACTGTATTGCCATCCAAGAGCTGTGCCAGTGAAATGTGCTAAGGAGTTGAAGAGGTATATTGCAGTCTCTGATGAGTTAAAATATTCATCTGTTTTTCCCAAGAGTAAGCATATAATTCATACTTTTAGTTCTGTTTTTCTATACATCTTGGTTCCTCATTAAAAGTATTCTGCCTAGAATTTAATGCCTGTTAGAAGTGCTTAATAATTTATAGGGGAAAAAGGCATTTAATTATCTTATTACAAGTCAGTAAACTGCAGGCCACAATCCAGGCCCCTGTTTTTACAAAGTTTTATTAGAACACTCATTCATTTACATAGGATCTACAACTGTCATACAGCTGTGGTGACAGGTTTGAGTAATTATGATAGACAATATGGCCAGAAGACTAAAATACTATCTGGATATATTTTGCTTCTTCTAATGCCACTTCTCTATTCAAAAATTCTGTGATTTATAGCAATATTACTAAGTTTAGCATTCTAGATACTCCCAATTTAGTTGCTGTTTTTCCAAAACTATTTCCTAATTGTTTTACCTTTTGCTTCAGCCATACTAAATTGTTTGTAGCCTCTTGCCTACTTTCTACACTCAACATCAACATCAACATCATTCATCTCTTTTGTAGAGCAGTTTTGATAGGGCCTTTCATGAAACCTCAGCTAATTATTCTAGTTAAATACTTCTGAACCCTACTTACCTTTTCAGTTTGTCACGTCTATCCTTAAAAAACTGCATTGTATGGCATTCTTTAATGTCTGTCAGTTGTATGTGTGTTGTTCCCACTGTTAAATTTGTTGTATTTTAAGATGGCAATTTTTTATTCTTCTTTATATTTTCACCTAGTATTAACATTGAATATAGTTTGTAGAATAAATATATAAAAATGTTGGTACTTGTTTATTTTCTTTCGAAGGTTTGTGGTGATTATTTACTGTCTCGGATGGATATTACCAGCTGCATCTCTTACCGAAATTTTGCAAGTTGTATGGGAGACTCCCGTTTGTTGAATAAGGTTGATGCTTATATTCAGGAGCATTTGTTACAAATTTCAGAAGAGGAAGAATTTCTTAAGCTTCCCCGACTAAAGGTAAAGACTACAACATAATAATGAATTATATACTATCTAGTTCTATGCACAGAATCTTTGTGGATGATTGAAGCAAGTGAGTTATAATAGTTATGAAAACAATAATATATTGAAATTATTATTCTTAGCATTGTAATGAGTTTCCACCTGCCAGTTTACTTCCTTTGTTTTTTGGTTACTTAGAGTAAATGTATGTAATGCATTTGGGTATCTATGACAACTTCACTATAAAATTGAAAATTAAACTAAAAACTAGCATTTTAATACTGAACAGTGTGTCACTGTTTTTTCATCTCTAGTTGGAGGTAATGCTAGAAGATAATGTTTGCTTGCCCAGCAATGGCAAATTGTATACAAAGGTAATCAACTGGGTGCAGCGTAGCATCTGGGAGAATGGAGACAGTCTGGAAGAGCTGATGGAAGAGGTTAGTTCTAAAGTAAATGGGATTGAACAATTCTTAAAAATTATTTTGCTATAACATGAAGGATTCCCTTTCACTTTTATTTTATAACCATGACCCTAAAGAATTTAAATTTTGCTATAGGTACCCCTAAGCTGAGAAACAGGGGGGGTGTCCAGGTGAGCTGAATGAACTGTTCAGTTTGGTCTTCTGCTTTTCTTTTTTTTTTTTTTTTCTTTTTTAAAAATTTCTTTGCTTATTATGTGCTGTTAACTTTCTTTAAAGTAGCATGTAATTTGCTTTAGAAATGGGAGGTGGTACTGAAGTTTTCTGTAGATTCTTAATTTTTCTTCACAGGTTTTTGCTTTAAGTTTGACAAGTAGGTAAAGCTTCTAATGGTTGTTCCTCCCCATTGGTTTATCTCCCCATAGGTTTATTAACAAAACTAGGATACCCAAGACTGAAGAAACAAGAAGAAACCTCAAGTGTATTGACACGTAAAGAAGCAGCAGTCCTGCCCCAGTTCTCCTAAGAAAAATCCGCTGTGGGCAGAGAACGATGATGATTTAATGGTGTTTACTCCTTTACAGGATTCTTATCTCTAAAGCTTTGTGTTTTTCAATGGTGTTGTTAATACATAAAGTCACTCATTTAACTTGGGCTACTTTTAAAAAATACATAAGAAAAAAATTGATACAGAAATGGTGGGAATTAAAAATATACAGGTGGAGCAGTGGAGTAACCTTGAGTTTATTGCTCCCCATAAACCTTTCAGAATCAATAAAGGATTACCAAATCTGTTAGTCCTATAAAAATACTGTTGTCATTATGTTCTAAAAAGGCTAACAGTTGATCTTTTAAGTTCTGTGATTTCCCACTTATCAGATGCACTAGCCATATATTTGCATCTGTTAAAGAGGATAACTACAGCTTGCTTGAATTTTTGCTTTTTTTTTTTTATGTTTTTCTTGACATTACCTACAGGAGAGAAATATGTTTATACAAATCAGACCATTTATCTTCAAAGGTGTAAACTATTCAGTAGTTTTTTGTAAATATGTATATTCTTTAAGAGTCTATAAATTGTACTAGTGCCTTTTTTCTTAATGTAATAGAAGCTATGAAACAAATGAAGATTTCTTTCAAGCCAGTCAAGCCAAGGACTCTTCAGCCAGTATTGGAAGATTTTGTATTTGATTTTGCTTTTTTGTTTTTGCTTTTTAAATTTTTACCACCATGACATGTATTTTTCTTTACTTCGGAATCCTGCCAGAGTAAGAAGTCAAGAAGCTCAAGAACCACACTGGAGGTTACCTTGAGGCGTTTGTGTAATCTGCATACTAGTGGAGTAGCCATGGTGACAGTAGCCACATGGGTGTTCTGTTGCTGTTTTGCAGGTTCAAACCTTGTACTACTCAGCTGATCACAAGCTGCTTGATGGGAACCTACTAGATGGACAGGCTGAGGTCTTTGGCAGTGATGATGACCACATTCAGTTTGTGCAGGTACACATTGCACAGTCTGAGGTAACCTCAGGTTAAAATTTGGACAATTTTATGAAATACTTAAATTTTCCTTTAATAAAGGAAAGTGAACGAATTTCATTGGTATGACTGGACAGAAACATTTTTGGGAGAAAGGAAGCATATCAGAGTTACTACCATTTTTGCCATGTGAAAAGAAGTTAACTCACCATGTTAGAAAATCCCATTTAGGTTTTTTTTTCCTCATAAAGTAGGGTTTACAAGTAGTAAGAAAAAAGCACAGTAAGTTGAAGCAATACAAAAATATTTTGTTTTGGTTAGATTACAAAAATTAGCTGTTTGCAACAGGCATGATTGATAAGCCCAATTTTGATAGAGTTGCAGGAGGACTCTTTGAGTTGTTGATGGCTATGAAAGAAATATTGGATGTTTCTTTAATTATTGATGTCTTGTTATTTGAAATTAGAAATGGCATAAACTTAAAAGTGGTCCATCCTATGTTATTACTTGTTCTAGATGTTTCTTGAGCAAAATGAACTAAAGTAGTATGGTTCTGTTGTATTGATGAAGTAACTTTGCCTTTTATAAAGTCCAGTTTCATTTCCCTCTTCCTTTAGTGGGTAAACACATGCTTATTCAGACATAGAGAAAACATACGTTTTAGGTATGAATCATATAGCTTATGGACATATAAAATACAGAGAAGTACACAATTTTTCCCTCCAGTGCTTGGGATCAAAGCACATGCAAGGCATATATTCTACCACTGAAGTCACATCTTTAGCCTCAAACCTTAAAATGTCACATAGTGAACCAACTGGTATAAACACTGCCCGTATCAAGAAGAAAAGATTTCTAGTATCTTTAGCCTTTATCTACCCCTTCTTAGTCACAACCCTACTCAACCTGAGGATATCATGGCCTAACTTATGCCGAAACAGATTGAGCAATCTTAGCATTTGCCTATGTTTGAAATTTATACAAATGATCATACAGTATGTATTTAAAATTTGGCCTTCAACTCAACGTCATATTTATGAAGGATAAGCTAGTAAATAGTCAACCCCGATTAAAGAGTGTTTTCCCTTAAAAATTAGAAGGTAAATGAAAGTAATATCCTGTGTGGTTATTGTACCAAGTGTTAACTCTGTGGAGGTCTATGGTAACAGTGGCTTAATATCTTTATTTAAAATAATTTTGGGGTTTGAGTTGGTGGAGAATTTTGTTCATGTTTGTGCATTTTTAATAAAGGTATTTTATCTACTAACTAAATATTTTAAGTTACATTTTTAAAGTATGTTTTTCAACAAGCAGAAGTTGAATGCCCAGTAAGTGACAGGTCATGATGTTTGGCATGGGGACCCAAAAATGCAAGAAATAGCTTCTGCTTATAGGACCTCATCAGAGTGGATGTTAAACAATACAGACTTACAAGTTGCACTAAAGGGGAGGTTGTAATAGAGACAAGAGGTAAGAAACCAGGAATATTTCACAGAGGAGGCAAAATTTGAGCAATCTTAGTATTTGGAGGTATTTATATAGCAGATAGGGGTTAGATAGCAAGTTATCTATGTAAGGATGCTGCTCTTGGAGACTGGTAGCTAAATACTACCTGAATGGGCTTATACTTTATATCCCATAGAAATCAAGAAGAATTTATATGAGTAACTGTGGGGATCCTAACACATGTGAATTGTTAGGATGAATAAACATTTTGTAAGATAGAATGTATGAGAGTTCTTTCTGCAGCTTTCAGGAATAGGAAAAGGAGGTTGAGAAGCAGCCATTAGAAAGGTAAGAATATGATTAGAATTTAATCATGTTATAAAAGCTATGTAAGGTAGGAGAAGAAAGTTGGAGGCAGAATAAATTTGTAAACTGAAATCCTTCTGTGGGAGGTCATGTAAAATAAGGTGAGGGATAGATACTGTATCAAGGAGTTAACTTGCGTTTCTGAGTTGTTTGTTGTATAACACTAGTCTTCAGTGTTACAGTGCCTTTTTCTTCCACAGTCATTCTGTCAGTTATAGTCCATACATTAGTTTTGCTGCAGTAAACCTTCTTAATAACACTCATTTGTGATACTTTGGACCCATTCTTCCCAAGAATTGGAATGAGGTTTTTATGTACCTTGTAATTCCTAATAACAGATGAAGTTAGATATACAAACCTTATTTTTTATTCCTAGTATTTCTATACTGTGGCAAATGTCACAGTATAAGAAGAATGGGCCTCATTCTCAGAATTCCTAATCTTAATTTTAGCATATTGCCTTATGTATCATCTGAGGCAGTGTAACCTATTTTCACTTCATGAAAAAGAGATAATATGAATAAAGTGACCAATAATACCAGGCTGTCTCGGGAATTTAATGATGACATTGACATGGTACATTTCTGTATTTGCTCAAAGTAGTCCACATATGCTGTTTACCACACTTGCTGAATGGCCAGACCTGACTTCTTTTTTGTTTTGTTTTGTTTTTATTGGTTGTTCAAAACATTACAAAGCTCATGATATATCATCTTTCATACATTTGACTCAATTGGGTAGACCTGACTTCTGATAGTGTTTTTTACAGCTTCCAGTAGCTGTCAAATCTTCCTCTGTAAGTTGTTATATGACTTTTTGTTTTCACTAGAAACAGAAAGTTCCATTAGAAATCTTAACCTATCCACGTGCTTGGGCCTTGGGCACCAGAGTAAGTGAATGAGCAGAGTGGGTTAAGTACTGAAGCTGGTACCTGTCAGTTGGCAATTCTCCCAGGGTACTCTTGACTCAGTTCCAAATGATCATATCCCTTGGAAGTGGCAAAGGCTCAAGTAGCTAGCTGGAAGAAAGCTTTGGAAAGAAGCTTACATATGAGAATGTATGTGGTTCTTCTGTCAGAATCATTTGAATTGGCAGCTTTGCCCATTTTTCCCTTTGTCAGTGTTCCTGTATATTATACTTTTATGAATATTTGGTTCTTTTAGCATTTCATTTCTGGTTACTACTTTTTAAAATTTTTGTGTTCTGATATGGTATTGTCTAGAGAATCCCACTATATGATACCTATACATAATACCAGCCATAAAGAAGTACACTTAAGTATTTCTTATGTTTGCCACTTTTTCCTGTAAAATATTTCGAGAGAGACTGGATGAACCTATGCCTGCTCACTTTTTGCTGGCATTGTATGAAGGATACATTATATACTTTAGTTAGATTTGACAGTTTCTTGGAGATGGGAGGTTAAATATTCTCTCAATTAACTCAATGCCATTTTAAATTTAGAATGTCTTTTGGGAGATTCTGTACTTAATATTTTAAAAAATGAGCTTATGCGAATTAGTTTGCTTTTTTTCCTCCTCCCCATCCCCCTGTTGAGGAGATACCATTTTGACACTTGATCTGAAGCATGTGATTTGAAATGTTTGAGTTTTTTCCTGACCAAACCAGTTAGGTGTAGTTGTGTCCTGTAATTTGCATCGATTTGAAAGTGGTGGTTTGTGTTAGATTTAGTGCGCTCTTAAGTGTCCTATATAAGTGGAAACTATTCAGTGTTTTGGCAGTGTGATATGGAATAGTTCAGTAACAAAGGTACACCAAGTATGGTCTTTGGCTAGGTTTCTGTAGCTACCTTTTGATTTTGCAGAAAAAGCCACCACGTGAGAATGGCCATAAGCAGATAAGTAGCAGTTCCACTGGATGTCTCTCTTCTCCAAATGCTACAGTACAAAGCCCTAAGCATGAGTGGAAAATCGTTGCTTCGGAGAAGACTTCAAGTAAGTATATGACACTGACCAGATTTGTCTTCAGCTTATCTATTTTTAAGGAGTGTTGTCAATTTAATGCTTTTAAATTGACCACCTAAAAAATTCAGAACCAGTTAAACTTGGAAAACAGTAGAAAATGTTCCAGTCTGGGCTGGAAACTCTGGAGTCTAATTCAGAATCATGCAGCAATCAAAAGTTACGGATTTCCTCTTTTTTAATGTGGAATTCTTGTGTTTACAGATAACACTTACTTGTGCCTAGCTGTGCTGGATGGTATCTTCTGTGTGATCTTCCTTCATGGTCGAAATAGCCCACAGAGCTCACCAACAAGTACTCCAAAACTAGTCAAGAGTTTAAGCTTTGAGATGCAACCAGATGAACTAATAGAAAAGCCCATGTCTCCCATGCAGTATGCACGATCTGGTTTGGGTACAGCAGAGATGAATGGCAAACTCATAGCTGCAGGTAAGGCCAAAAGGATTGGTGACTTGAATTTAACTAGGTAAGCCTGTAAGTAGGCATTTTTATTTGCTTGTGGCATGCCTACACATTTTGGGACTAATGTTTCTCCTGCATACAAATAACAAAGTAAATACAAATAACAAGTAAATACTGTTGTTTTGTGAACTGAAACAAGATTAGTATCTTGTTTCAATTTTCCTATGGAGTCCCCCCCCCCGCCCCCACAGTGCTGGGACTTAAACCCAGGGCATGCTAGGCAAGCACTCTACTATTGCACTAGTGAGCCACATGCCCAGTCAGTTTCTAATTTAAAAAAAGAAAAAGACAATATAGAGTGGGGCAAATTTTTCCTTTCCCAGTTACATGAATAATTCCATATTCTCAACTAATAGAAGCATTTAGTTAAAATACCAACTAATGGGTCCTTAATATTTCATACTTTTTCTCATTGTGCACAATACTCTAAGCCATTCTGGATTAGAAAGCCTAGCCCAGTTTAATCTTGATGTTTCTTTTACAGGTGGCTATAACAGAGAAGAATGTCTTCGAACAGTTGAATGCTACGATCCACATACAGATCATTGGTCCTTCCTTGCTCCCATGAGAACGCCAAGAGCTCGATTTCAAATGGCTGTACTCATGGTAAGCACTTGTTGCACAAACAATCCATATTTAGCTTTTTTCTCATAACTTCAGAAGGGTAGAAATTTTCATCTCCTACTTTTGGCATAGGGTCAGCTCTATGTGGTAGGTGGATCAAATGGCCACTCAGATGACCTGAGTTGTGGAGAGATGTATGATCCAAACATCGATGACTGGACTCCTGTTCCAGAGTTGAGAACTAATCGTTGTAATGCAGGTAATATTTTTCTTCTGAGATAGACAGTATTTAAATAAGAAAATGAAGTAATCAGTATATAATCATATTTTATACTTTCATAGGAGTGTGTGCTCTCAATGGAAAGTTATATATTGTTGGTGGCTCTGATCCATATGGTCAAAAGGGGCTGAAAAATTGTGATGTATTTGATCCTGTAACAAAGTCATGGACAAGCTGTGCTCCTCTTAACATTCGTAAGTTATTATTTTTTTTAATAAACACATTACCAGTATGTGTAGTATACATAGTTTGGGTAACTATAGAAGTAATCTTGGTTTGACTTGATTCTATAGGTAGACACCAGTCTGCAGTCTGTGAACTTGGTGGTTATCTGTACATAATTGGAGGTGCAGAGTCTTGGAATTGTCTGAACACAGTAGAACGTTACAATCCTGAAAATAACACCTGGACTTTAATTGCACCCATGAATGTAGCGAGGCGAGGAGCTGGGGTAGCTGTTCTTGATGGTAAGTGTCCACATTTGAAGAGGTGAAGGGTAGATACTGGCAAGAGTTTGTTCTAAAATTCCAAGAAAATGTCAATGATAACAACTATATACTTATAAAATTAAGAATTAGAAACAGCCATCTCTTTTAATGCAATGGGAATTGGGCATTTGTCCTTTGGAGACTCAAAATCAGAAGTTCAAAACTTGATACATATTCTATTTTTTCCATTTTGCAGTGCTGGGGATCAAACCCAGGGCTTTGTGCATGCTTGGCAAGCATTCCATCACTGAGCTGTATCCCAGCATTTTATTTAGAGCAGGGTCTCACTAAGTTGCCCAGGCTGGCCTCCAACTTAATCCTCCTGCCTCAGCTTCCAAAATAACTGTGGATTACAGGCATCACCAATCTTTTGATGGGTGTACTCAGTAAAGTTCCAAATCATTTTTACTCCATAAACCATACCCAATAAATATATCATCCTGGACTTTGAGTTTCCCTTCCTTCACAGCAGTAGTTAACTTGATTTCAAAAGAATGTAAATGCAAATCCCTGTATTTTCTAGTTGTCCACTCTATAATTAGAAATAAAACCTTTAGACATTTTAGTCTTTCCAAAGTATTAAACTTTGTTTTATATAGTTGCCTTTTCACATCTAATTGATTTACTTAATGTCTAATTATATAATCTTAACAATTTAGTAAGCATTGTTTTTGGAACAAAGTTGAGTCTTGGTAGCTTATGGCTCCACAGGGAAAAGCTTAAGTGTGTAGACATAGTAGCAAGTATCCTAATGTCCTAGAGCAACTCCCACAAAGAATTGTGAGACTTGTACTTGATTTAGATGCTGCAGGTCCCCCCAACCAAGTTTGCCTAAGTTTCATGTGGGAATGGGTTTTTATCCATGTTACTCATTTTGTATCCCTAGCTTCTAGAGAATGCTTATTGCCTCATTATGTAGGCAGTTAATACTTTTTGGCAGAACTAACAGGCATTTCTACTTAAAAACAACTAGTTTCATTTAGTAAGAGACAGACCCAGAGAGGCATGTGCCTGTAAACCCAGCTTTCAGGTGGCTGAGATGGGAGGATCCCTTAGGTCCAGGGGTTAAAGACCAGCCTGGACAACACCGCAAGAACCCATTTCAAAAAAAGAAAGAAAACAAAACAGGCCTAGGGGGTTTTCTTCATTACTTTAGCCTCTCAGATTTACTCTGTCTAATTTCTCTTTTAGGAAAACTGTTTGTAGGTGGTGGTTTTGATGGTTCTCACGCTATCAGTTGTGTGGAGATGTATGATCCAACTAGAAATGAATGGAAGATGATGGGAAATATGACTTCACCAAGGAGCAATGCTGGGATCACAACTGTAGGGAGTACCATTTATGCAGTGGGAGGATTTGATGGCAATGAATTTTTGAATACGGTCGAAGTCTATAACCTTGAGTCAAATGAGTGGAGCCCTTACACAAAGATTTTCCAGTTTTAACACATTTTAAGACCCTCTCAAACTAACAGGCTTAGTGATGTAATTGTGTTTAGTAGAGGTACACTTGTGAATAAGGAGGGTGGGTGGGTATAGATGTTGCTAACAGCAACACAAAGCTTTTGCATATTGCATATTATTAAACATGCTGTACATACTTTTTTGTGTTTGGAAAGGAATGCAAAGATGATTTTTTTGTGTGTATTTTTAAGACTTCTTTGGTTATTTTACTTTTTGGAAGTTGATATTGTAAAAGAATAAACCAAGAATTGATTGGGCACATCATTTCAAGAAGTCCCCTCTCCTCCACATTTGTTTTGCCAATTTGCACATTAAATGACTCTTCCCTCAAATGTGTATTATGGGGCAAGAGGGGGTAGGGTTTAAAGATGTAGGCAGTTGGGTTTTTTAAGGGCCCTTTTTCAATAACTGGAACACTCTATAACAAAAGATACTTATTTAAATAGAAGACAATAACTATTTTTGTTTTTATTAAAAGAAAGCTAACTTGCCTACCAATATTTAATCTTTTATGATTGCCTTTTTATAACTTTTTATATTCTCAGCAGAGTGCTTTACCTGTTGAAGTAAAATGTGGCAGATTCAAGTTAGTGAAGCAGAGTGGGGTGATTCTTTTAAATGCTCAGAATGCAAACTTTTAAGCATTTGGCTCAACTGCATTTTTTTTTTCTTCTGAGAATGCCGTACCAACGTTTTTTTGAATGGAGTTGCTGAACAGTAACATAGTGATGATTTTTTGGTATTTGAAACACTGGTTTGAAGTATTTTGATTTGTTGAGGGTATAGTTTACAGCAAGAGATTTAACTATACAGCAGAACAGTGAAGTATTTGATCTTCTTCCATAATCCTGCTTTTATTTATCATTAACAAAAGAATACTAAACAGAAGCCCTCGATGGAAAAAGTTTTTAAACTGTGTTGGGTTTGTGAATGCAGCCTTTATCAGAACTATGTTTTTGCTCAGTTTTTCTTTATTTTGCTCATATGGATAAATCTGGGGGATGATTTGGTGTCTAATGTGTAGTGTTACACGCCTAATTGATGGTGCCAAACTTAGCACATCCTAATGCTTGCTGCAGATGCAAACACATTAAAGGTACTTTGCAGGAAATCCTTGCACCATGGGATTAATACCCAGTTGTTTGTGTACTCATTCATTACTAAAAGTTTGGGGGAAAATTTTTCAGTGAGGAAGAGTTAAAGCATTTGGGGAAGATACCCACCTGGCATATTACGTCTGAAAGAAATAGATAATGTGTTTTTTCTTGTCACAGACAATGAAACACAGGAACCTAATGAGCCATGTAGGATGAGAGGACTATTCAGTAGCTAACTTGGGTTAGGAAAAAAAATTGAATATTTTCTTGAAATCATGTTGGTACTCTGGTACTTTGGCACCTTTCTCTCATCTGTTTTTACAGAAAACCAAGAAAGGAAATCAGTTCACCTGTTTACTGTGTAGTTCCTGACTAACCATCTGTCTCTGGTTTGTTTCTGAACTAAAACTAGAAGTTTAGATTTGAATTTGCCTAATAGGATGACTGTTGTTTATGGATCTGTGTTTGTTCTATTCAGCACAAGGAAATAAAGTTTAAGTTGAGGATTCAGCACTAAAATCCTTGAAATCACTTTTCATTTCATAAGTGACATGCTTTATGCAAATAATATATGGGAATGCTTTGTGTTGAAGTTTTCCTGCATTACCATTGATGATGAAACAGGGAGTTCGGTGGCTAAACATTTTTTAAGAAGTTATTATGGCTAATCTTCCTGAACACAAGTTTTCATGTGGGGGAAAACAACCAAAAAACAATAGTCACATAATTTTTAAAAATTCGGGGTTGGTTTTGGTTTTACCAGTATGTGTTATAGAATGGTTTAAAAATATAACTCGTAACACCACAACTTTGATTTCTTGTAATAGTATGTAAAAAACATACTAGATTTTCTAAAACAGCATTTTATAAAACATTTGCATTTTTTTTTTTTGGTTTATTTAGGGTGCTGGGGATATAATCCAAGGGCACTTTATCACTGAGTAGCCCCTTTTAATTTGAGACTGAGTCTCAGTAAGTTGCTCTTTCTGGCCTTAGCCTCCCAAGTTGCTGGTGTACAGTATGTGCCACTGCCAGGTAAAATACTTGCCTTTAATTTACCAAGTAATTGGCTATCCTTAGGCATGAATTTATTTAAAATGTTTTAGAATTCCCGACATAAAAATAAGGGAAAAATGCTATACTGCTAGAATCAAATTCTTAAATTAAGTGGTCAGGGAAAGAGTCAGTCCCAATAGAGCATTTCTGCATCTTCAGAGCTGGCTTCAGTCACTTAATTTGTTCCCCCAAATCTGAAGAATCCAAGTGCTACATAATGCCTAAGGCGATTTAACTTGAGTGAAGAGAAGGAAAGACAAGAAAACAACAATGTATGAATCTTCAAGTCCTTGGGAAGGCCAACCACAAATTCAGTCCTATAAACATATTCATCACTACCTTTGGTTATAAAGGAATAATTGTTCTCAAGAGTCTTAAAACTATAAATAAGTACTGTCATGGGTTCTTCAACCTACTAGTACTGGGGTTGAGTCTAGTCCTTGCATATGCTAGGAAAGCTCTATACAACTGAACTACATACACACCCAGCTTTGGACTTCACTGTTGACAGGCTCTGTACCTTCTTGTGGCAGGACGGGGTTGAAGAAACAAGAGCTCAGTATGTACAAGGAAATAGGAATCTAGGGAAGTGCTATAATATAATTTTAGTCTGGAAAGGGGGCATAACACAAAATACCTGACTTATGAGAGAAAGAATAAGATAAAGATGAAGTCATCTATCACATGCATCTAGCCATCCAATCAGTAACAGGCCAACCATCTACTGAGATATCTCCCACTTCTTATGTATTAAAACAAATGTTTGTTTCTCTTAACCAAAAGTGGTACTAACCCTTTGAGGTACAGGCTCAAGAAAATACAAAGGATTTGTATAGTTCAGTTATTTGACTCACACATGCTATGCAGATACTCTCCCATTTATATACCCAGTCAAATCTAATTTTAAATGGGTAAAAAATTTAAACAAGACAAAAATAAGTGAATGGCCAATAGGAATATAAGTTATTGTGAAAATGTAATTAAAACCAAAATGATGTATATCTACTAAGACTAGGTAATAAATTCTAGCAACTGTAGCTCATAAATTGCTAGAAAAAATAGTAAAATTGTATAGCCACTCAGGAAAAAGTTCGGCAGTTTCTGACCAAACTGTCTAATTCATAGGTATTTATCAAATGAAATGGAACATGTTCAGCAAACCTGAATGTAAATACATCACCTTTATTCATAATACTAAAAACTGAAATCAAAGCTTTCCAAATGGTAAACAAACAAGTAAACTGGTATACTCATTGTACTGGAATATTAGGATAGACCTATGGATGGATCTCCAGTATCATGGGAAATAAAGCTATACTATTATTTAGCATTCTGGAAAAGAAAACAGGCCTCCTGAGGTGGGGACATGTATTAGAAGTGATAGAACTTTCTTGAATGAGCTGGTGATCACAATGTGTTGGATAAAACTCAATCTACAAAGAAAGTGGTGCCAAACCTATAATGAAGGGCTAGGTCATGTCTGTTTTTTACCTCACTAGAAATCACACCAGGAAATCATTGGTTCTTACCTTGCAGAAGTCTACTGAGCTAATGTGGGTTAGCCTGTGATCAGTCTACAGTAAAGTTGTAGATGAGACTCAAAATGCAGAACATTAAAGTTGGTTTGCAGTTTAGGAACAACTAATAACAAATAATTCCAGGTTTATTAATGTAGTTCCCAAAAATCTGTCCCCCCATGCTTTCAGCATTCAGAATTAAACTTGAGGCATATCAACCCAGTTTACAAACGAAACTAGATCAGAATTATAAAGGATTCCTGTAATGAGAAGAAAGCACACACGCACACACACACACTTTGGCCAGTTCTTGTTTCCACCAGCAGTCAAGAAACTATTCAAAGAACATAAAGACGAACGTTCTAAAATGCAGGTATAAAAAGTGGCTTTTCACCAAACATCACAAGCAGCTTTCCAGTCAAACTTTGGTAGGAATGGTAGGGCATGTCCTTTTTAGTAGTTGAGTCTGAAAGTTAATTGGTTAAAAATATTTTTTGACCACAACTTAATTCAGAGACTAAAAGTAGTGTACTTCCTGCCCTTGTGGAACTTTGGTACATTCACTAGGGTGGATTTTATTAGCAAAATAGTCCAGCAGCAGCCACCAAAATATGAAGGTGGCTGGCCTGTCCAATCTTTAGAGCTGCTATAAGTAGCATCAATTTCTGAGAATGAGAGATGTGATTTTTCAGTAATGAGTTACATTTCACTTAAGATATAAATTCCTCCCAATCCATCATGGTAGGGGGCTGATCTAGGGAGTTGCCAGATATCAGTAATATGAACATTATAACCTAAGCTCTGAAAATTGACCAGTACACTATCCAAATAAATGTAGATTGGCCCTGAAAAGGCCTCTGTTCTTCCTGAAGATTGCATTCAAAGTAACAAGGGAAGAACTCTGGATCTGTTTTATGTCACTTGATTTTACAGGGGGCACAAACACCCACATTGTGAAAATGAAATTAACTGTCTCTGAGATTCTAATGTGTACAGCCACAATTGCCTAAGAAGCATGCTGTGAACCCAAATGTTTTAGCATGCTTCTTATGGCTTTTGCCACAATTGCAGGTCCTAACAAGAAGACCCAGTGGAGTACAACAAATCTCAATTTTTAAAACACTTTTCCTTTGCCCTGTATATAGAGAGTGCTGAATTCTCCAAACCAGAGCATGCGATCCTCCCAGGAGGGAAACGAGTTTTTTGGTAAAATTTTACTTTTTCTAAATAAGTTGAAAAGGCAAATAAAAGGGGATCTTGTACCTAAGCATGGAACATTGCTGGAATACCCACCCTCAAAGCTCCTCAGTAGGTCAAGGCCAAGGGTATTTGTACAGAAAGTCCCTCCTCTGGTATGAATTTTCTCATCAGTCTCTTTGGGTTCACAGCATGCTTCTTATGGCTTCTGCCCCAAATATACCAGCTATACACATTAAAGAATGGATAGTTCAGAGCCTAAAGTTATACAGCATGGGGCTTGGGATTCATAAGCCAAGTGAGTTAACTCTAAAACAGTGGGGAGCCAGAGAAAGAGTAGAGAGCAGGGGAAAAGGGAACTTGCAATCTCCTGTGTTGAACAAGGATAAAACTAACAATAAAGCTTACAATAGGTAAAGAAGGAAGGGGGGGAGAAAGAAAAACAAAACATTTCAACTACAGAAAATCTAAAACAAAAAATTTAAAACATATAAAAGTAGAAAGAATGTATCAATAAAATAAAAAATTGTTAAGTTGAAATAAAGTGACATAAATTAATATGCCAAGTAAAACTCACATAGACTAGGATTATCCACAGAGCAAAACAAAAACCCAATAACAAACAAAAGTAGGTGAGGGATGAAGATCTGGAAAGGTTGGAGGTTTTTTTTTTTTTTGGGGGGGGGGTGCTTTTTTTGGCTCCTCAAGGAGAAAAAGGGAAGAGCAGAGATACTCTCCTGAAGCCTGCTGTGTCCCAGACACTCTCAGCCCCATCTGTGTACTTGGTGCAGTTTCCTAACTGCAGACAGCTTAGTGGGTCCAGCACCAACTCCCAGTAAGCATCTCGAGTTGGCTCTTTTGAGGGTCACTTTTATAATTACATATTGTACTCATTTAAGAAACACTATTTGGAAGCAAAGTGAAAAGCAAAACTTTCTAAAAATAAGTTATTTATTGCTCGTTTTTAAAAATAAATGAACATTTATAATAGAATTCCAAATTTGATTTAGTCTAATATATTAACAAAAAGGACAATACACACCAGTAAACAAGGATTTCCAACTTGCTACATAACTAAAAAACAAGTCAATTAAACACTTGCTTTCAGACAGGGGCAAACACCAGTCACTGCCACTTAATTTGAAAAATCCATGTTGCTTTCCATACCTAAGCAACAATTCAATAGGGGTTGCCTTGCTCTTCCCCACTGGAAATGAACTGAAAAGCTATAAGCCAAGAGAAGGAAAGAAGAGCTGAACTGAAAGATAGCAACTAAAGTCAAAATTCTTTCATTACCCAGAGGAAGGTGGGAATGGTATTATTTCTACCAGGTTTACTTGACTCAAAGTTTGATTATAAGAGCAGCCCAGGACAGATGGGCATGGTGACACACATCTGTAATCACAGCAACTTGGGAGACTGAGGCAGGAGGATCACAAGTTCAAGGCCAGCCTTAATAACTTAGACCTTGTCTCAAAAAATAAAAAGGGGTGGGTATGTAACTTAGTGGTAGTACACCCCTGGTTTTGATCCCAGTACCATGAAAAACAAACAACAAAACCAACCCAGGACAAGATTTTATTTGTGGAATGTGGTAAGCATGGTCATGTCATGTCCTAATTTTTTCTTACCATCTAGCAGTGTCTGATCATGTGCCCATACTCAGGGTTGGGAGAGATGCTAATGATGTGTCCTGGGCCTTCCTCAGATGCCACAATGGCTTCTGCCATAGTAAGACTGAAAAGATGGCTCTCTTTTCCTTAGAGATACTGGCTCGGTATCAGATAGAGGTATGGACATATTGTCAACTCTAGAAGAATCAACAATTTATCCCACAACTGATGCATTAAGCTTTTCAGAGCTTCAATGAGATTGTCAGTAGTATCACTTTTTTGTACCTATAAAACATTTAAAATTCTCTATAGAATATGGTTCAAAAAAGTAATCAGGTTGAAAGTTACTGTTATTCATGATGACAAAAGCAATCCCTCTTCAGTTACAAATCAGCACTTAAGTCCTGTAATTGAGCATGTCCTCACACCATCCCCTGTTTTTGGCCTCCATATAGACAGATGCATTGCACTGCTGCATGGTACACTCCATCTCAAACAGCTGGCGACACCCAATCGTTAACTTTTCCCTAGGGGAAAAAGAAATGTTAAGTCACCACATGAAAGCTAGTCAGATAAATATTCTTTCTTATGAAAAATAAGAAACGTATACATTAATTGTGTACTACATGATTTTCTGAAATATGTAGACATTGTGGAATGGCTCAGTCAAGCTAATTAACAAATGTTTTCCTTACATGTACTCATTTTTTTTTTTTGTGGCAAAAACACTTAAAAATCTATTCTTAGCAATTTGTGAAATACATTGTTATTAACTTAAGTTACCATCTGGTACAACAGATCCCTTGAACTTACTACCCCTAGCTGAAATTCTGTGTTTTTTGACCAATATCTCCCCAACCCTCCACTACTCACTGCCCCCAGCATAGTTACCATCATTCTGTCTACTTCTATGAATTCAACTTTTTTAGACCCCACACGAGAGTGAGATCATGTGGTATTTGTCTCTCTGTGCTTTGCCTCTTTCACATAACCTAATCTCTGCTGGGTTCATCCATGTTGTCTCAAGTGACAGAATTTCCTTCTTTTTAAAGGCAAAATAGTATTCAGAGGTGTATATATACCACATTTTCTTTGTCCATTTATCAGCTTAGGAACACTTAACGTTGATTCCACATTTAGCTATTATAATTAATGCTGTTATGAAGATGGGAGTGGATGATAACTATTCATTCTGATTCCATTTTCTCTGGATATATTAAAAATTCTTAATGCAATGTGAAAATACTGGGATTTGAAATATATTCTTTGATATTTGAGACATAATACCAACAATTATAGTTTCTTAGTAGACAACAAGAACATGGGAGGATAAACACTTAGGTGCACTGAGTCTCAGCCAACACAAGACAACCTTGGCACAATTCCCAGAATTCAGGAATAAGGGTGAATCTCTGTCAACAAAGTTGGGTACTTAGAAACAATCCTTTGGATGGTGGGCTAGGCTGAACAATCTAGCTCTGCTCTCTGAAGGACCTTTCCTAACAGGAGATAGGCTTATGTTAAGGTGTTACCAAGGGGTAAGCAACACTGTGGAACAGTTGGCTTCATCTTGTCTTGCTAAAGAACCATGGACTGGAGGATGTACCTCCTGAAGGAACAGAAACTTGAGAAGCAATAAATTGACAGAGTTGCTACTCTTTAAAAAGAGACTGTGGCATAAGTTGCCTAGCAATTAATGATTATTAGTAACTACCTAAGCCAAGATGGGGAAGCAGGAAGCAATACCTAACATAATCCCATGCCTAATCCCATTCAGAATATACATTGTGTAGAGACAACAAAGAAAAAAACACCATATTCTGAACAACCTCACTTCCTGAGGATGTGTGGTTTCTGAGTCATTAAAGATCTGACTTCTAGCTTTGAGTTACCCTAGTCCTACTTCCTATGTTTTAAACTCAAAATGAGTGTCATGTTGCTGCTAATTCTTAATAACTATTAAGAAAATTACTTTGGGAACACCCTTTTAAGAAGTTCAAGATAGGGCTGGGGATGTGGCTCAAGCGGTAACGTGCTCGCCTGGCATGCGTGCGGCCCGGGTTCAATCCTCAGCACCACATACAAACAAAGATGATGTGTCCGCCGAAAACTAAAAAAAACAAATATTGAAAAAAAATTCTCTGTCTCTCTCTAAAAAAAAGTTCAAGATAGCAGAGATGAAAATGTTTTCTTATAAACTTAAATTTGAAACAAAAAGGGCAGGCCCTACTGACTTTGGTTACTTATTTCACATGTGAAAAGAAATATCCTTCAGTAACTAAACTTCTGAATCTTCCTCTTTCTCGCCCTCCTCCTCCTCTCCTTATCCAGGAAAGTACTGATTGTTTTTCGTAGTGTGTTTCATATACACACTATTAGATTGTAATGACAGGAATTCTTCAGTTCCTTTTTATGCCCACAGCTTACACGTTAGACGACAGAACATTAGAGGTGGGGGCACCGTATCCCTTTGCTTGCCATTCTGCAGCACCTTCAGTTAATTTTAGATGTCTCCCAACTGTAACTAAATTCTTTATCTAGGGCCTGTAAAAACCATTATCCAAGTCTGCCTAGATTAAAACAAAAACAAAAAACTTTTTCTACCTTTTTCCTCTGATAGCAGAAATACTTTGCATCCCTTATCATATTCCTATTTATTTTTCCAAGCTAAACTCTTCCAACTCCTGATCCTTTCTGGAACTGTGCTCAAAATTGAAGATTGCTTCTAATTCTGCAATTCTATGTTGTTTTACTCAAAACAACAGCCATTGTTTTCTCTAAATTTTCTTATATGAGTATCAAACATGCTTTGATTAAATATTAGACTGGTCAAAATAACTATAGTAATCTGGCCAATTAATTAAAAAATAATTCCATGTCTGACTTTAAATTTTCTTTCATCGGAACACAAGAACCAAGGTTTGGAGTTTCAGCTCCCTGCTTTCCTATGACATCTCAACAAATGGTGTTGGCACAACCAGATATTCACATATACAAATATGGATGAATGCAGCAGTGAAGGTGGACCTTTTACCTCATACCACATACAGACAATTCCTGACGATTTCTCAACTTTATAATGATGCAAAAGCAATATGCTTCAGTAGAAACTGTACTTGGGACTTGGGATTTTGATATTTTCCTAGACTGGTGATAAGCTGTCTGAGATCTCTGGAGATGCTGGGAAATGGGAGTAAGCTAGCTCTCAGTTAGCTATGGAGCTGCAAGGGTAAAGGATCAATTCTCTACAGGGTACCATGTTGCTATTCAACAAGTTAGATGTATTAAGTACACTCTGACTTAGGATATTTTAATGTGCATTTGATGCATTTTCAACTTAGGATATTTTCAATTTATGACAAGTTTATCAGAATGTAACCTCATTAAAATCAAAGACCATCAACATTATGCCATTCTTTTCTAATTATATCAAAAAGTGTATATTTTAGATTATTTTTCTCTAAGGCTGTTTTTTCTGTCTAAATCTAGAACAAACCAAGTTCCTAACTTAACACAAAGGTTCTGAAACTTCAGTCTGCCCTGGAGGGGTTGTTAGAACCGTTTGTAGGGCTCTACTCCTAGTTTCTGATTCACAATGACTGGTGTGAATTTGCATTTCTCACAAGTTTTTAAGTGATGCATACTCTGGTCAGGTCCAGGTCCCACTTAGGGAGCTATAACTCTAGGGTAATCCTGAAGATATTATCATGGTGCTGATTGCTGGAATCTGAATGCAGTAATTCCTGAAAGCACTTGCCAAGAGAAAACAAATAAGTTTCTGATGCATATGCTGCTTTAGGCAATATATTACTTGAATTTGCCAGTATGATATTGAGATTTATAGTAAGGAATGTATGCTTAGTGTTTAATTCCTGCCACACAGCTTCTAAAATCCTTGGATTCTCCAGTGATGTGTCCTTTGTGTACTAATGAGATGACTGAGGGTTGGGGGTTCCCAGACAACCTCAGGATGAAGTTCAGCCTCAGCTGGTTGTCACAGGAAGCAACCCATGTGATTAAAGAGTTGGAACTGACAGTCTTACCCACAACCTAGAGGGCAGAGGGACTGAAGATGGAACTGATCACCACTGGCTAATGATTTAACCAGCCATGCCTCTGGGTCAGAGAGCATCAGGGGTGATGAAAAAGAACAATGCATAGGCTAAGAGGGTGGGGGTACCCCAATCCCAGGAGCCCTTCCAGACCTCACTTGATTGATCTCTTCATCTGGCTATTTACCTGTATTTTTAAGAATATCCTTCATAATAAATAGGTGCATGTAAATAAAGTGTTTCCTGAGCTCTGTGAACCACTGTAGCAAATTAAGAGAACCCAAAAAGGATTAAATTACTGAATTATATCCAACTGGTATCCGATGAGAATGAGTGGCAAGTTTGACAGCAGGAAATTTTGGATTGCTATCTGTCTCATACAATCAGGTACTTTGAGGCTGATGTCACAAACTAGTTTATATTTCAAATTTTAAAAAAACTATCCTAAGAGACTTGCTCACAAACATTCTAGAAAACTGTCAAAACTTAAGGAGAAAAAAAATGTAAATTAATACTGTTCCTAGATTATTTCTCATCTAAGAAGAAGATGTCACACCAGGGATTGGCTGGAATTCTATGTGATAACCCTGATAATTTACTGCCCTGGATTTTCTGAACAAACTGGTCACCTGTGCAGAGCAGCAGTGCTCATACACTCCACCAGCAGGGATAAAACCTACTTGAAAGCATCCAAAAACTAGAGATGACAGAAAATACCAACTGAATTATAGATATAGCACCAGGTTTCTACCTGCACTATGGAACCTTGGATTTAAACTAATCTGAAACCTTAATTCACTGTTGTTTTAGAACCCTTAGAGTAGATTTTATATTCTTGAATTACTTAAAGAACTCCTGTTTAAGACAGGAAAATAGTTTTCTCCTTCTGTACCTATACTCACACACTTCTCTTTTAACACCAGATGTGAGAGGGATTCCAACATAGACTTAAAGATAAGAACCATATGATCATCTCGATAGACGCAGAGAAAGCATTCGACAAAGTACAGCATCCCTTTATGTTCAAAACATTAGAAAAACTAGGGATAACAGGAACTTACCTTGACATTGTAAAAGATATCTATGCTAAGCCTCAGGCTAGCATCATTCTGAATGGACAAAAGTTAAAGGCATTCCCTCTAAAATCTGGAACAAGACAGGGATGCCCTCTCTCACCACTTCTATTTAATTTAGTCCTTGAAATACTAGCCAGAGCAATTAGACAGACAAAAGAAATTAAAGGCATAAAAATAGGAAAAGAAGAACTTAAATTATTACTATTTGCGGACGACATGATTCTATACCTAGAAGACCCAAAAGGATCTACAAAGAAACTACTAGAACTAATAAATGAATTCAGCAAAGTGGCAGGATATAAAATCAACACGCATAAATCAAAGGCATTTCTGTATATCAGCGACAAAACTTCTGAAATGGAAATGAGGAAAAACACTCCATTCACAATATCCTCAAAAAAAATAAAATACTTGTGAATCAACCTAACAAAAGAGGTGAAAGATTTATACAATGAAAACTACAGAACCCTAAAGAGAGAAGTAGAAGATCATCTTAGAAGATAGAAAAATATACCCTGTTCATGGATAGGCAGAACTAACATCATCAAAATGGCGATATTACCAAAAGTTCTCTATAAGTTCAATGCAATGCCAATCAAAATCCCAACGGCATTTCTTGTAGAAATAGATAAAAGCAATCATGAAATTCATATGGAAAAATAAAAGACCCAGAATAGCAAAAGCAATTCTAAGCAGGAAGTGTGAATCAGGCAGTATAGCGATACCAGATTTCAAACTATATTACAGAGCAATAGTGACAAAAACAGCATGGTACTGGTACCAAAACAGGCGGGTCGACCAATGGTATAGAATAGAGGACACAGAGACTAATCCACAAAGTTACAACTATCTTATATTTGATAAAGGGGCTAAAAGCATGCAATGGAGGAAGGATAGCACCTTCAACAAATGGTGTTGGGAAAACTGGAAATCCATATGCAACAAAATAAAACTGAATCCCTTTCTCTTGCCATGCACAAAAGTTAACTCAAAATGGATCAAGGAGCTTGATATCAAATCAGAGACTCTGCGTCTGATAGAAGAAAAAGTTGGCTCCGATCTACATATTGTGGGGTTGGGCTCCAAATTCCTTAATAGGACACCCATAGCACAAGAGTTAATAACAAGAATCAACAAATGGGACTTACTTAAACTAAAAAGTTTTTTCTCAGCAAGAGAAACAATAAGAGAGGTAAATAGGGAGCCTACATCCTGGGAACAAATTTTTACTCCTCACACTTCAGATAGAGCCCTAATATCCAGAGTATACAAAGAACTCAAAAAATTAGACAATAAGATAACAAATAACCCAATCAACAAATGGGCCAAGGACCTAAACAGACACTTCTCAGAGGAGGATATACAATCAATCAACAAGTACATGAAAAAATGCTCACCATCTCTAGCAGTCAGAGAAATGCAAATCAAAACCACCCTAAGATACCATCTCACTCCAGTAAGATTGGCAGCCACTATGAAGTCAAACAACAACAAGTGCTGGCGAGGATGTGGAGAAAAGGGTACACTTGTACATTGCTGGTGGGACTGCAAATTGGTGCGGCCAATTTGGAAAGCAGTTTGGAGATTCCTGGGAAAGCTGGGAATGGAACCACCATTTGACCCTGCTATTGCCCTTCTCGGACTATTCCCTGAAGACCTTAAAAGAGCATGCTACAGGGATACTGCCACATCAATGTTCATAGCACAATTCACAATAGCTAGACTGTGGAACCAACCCAGATGCCCTTCAATAGATGAATGGATAAAATAAATGTGGCATTTATACACCATGGAATATTACGCAGCACTAAAAAATGACAAAATCATAGAATTTGCAGGGAAATGGATGGCACTAGAGCAGATTATGCTTAGTGAAGCCAGCCAATCCCTAAAAAACAAATACCAGATGTCTTCTTTGATATAATGAGAGCAACTATGAACAGAGTAGGGAGGAAGAGCAGGAAGAAAAGATTAACTTTAAACAGAGACATGAGATGGGAGGGAAAGAGAGAGAAAAGGGAAATTGCATGGAAATGAAGGGAGACCCTCATTGCTATACAAAATTACATATAAGAGGTTGTGAGGGGAATAGGAAAATAAACAAGGAGAGAAATGAATTACAGTAGATGGGGTAGAGAGAGAAGATGTGAGGGAAGGGGAGGGGGGATAGTAGGGGATAGGAAAGGTAGCAGAATACAACAATTGCTAATAGGGCATTATGTAAAAATGTGGATGTGTAAGCGACGTGATTCTGCAATCGGCATTTGAGGTAAAATTGGGAGTTCATAACCCACTTCAATCTAATGTATGAAATATGATATGTCAAGAGGTTTATAATGTTGTGAGCAACCAATTAAAAAAAAAAAACACCAGATGTGAGAGGATGGGGGTTTCAAGCAGCTCTCCAGTGGATACCAAGGGGGTGTCTCATTCAATCCGATTCTTGATACTATCTACCTGGAATCCATGCCCACTAGTTGAAAGTTCAGTCCCTCAAAATTACTGCCTGTTACATGCCAATCACAAGTAATAGTTTGTTATTTATAAATCAAGATTCCCATGACCCCCTTTTCTCCTCAGGTTTAATTTGCTAGGATAGTTCAAAGATCTGCTCAAAAAACAGCTCAATGAAACACTTAAGATTACACATTTATTATAAGTGGTTATCAAGGATACAAGTGAACAGCCAAATGAAGAGATGCATGCATACACACAGGCATACCACTTCTAGGCACCTCCATATGTCCAGCAACCAAGATTTCCCTGAACCTTATGGTTCAGGAATTTTAAGGGTGGCCTCCGATTGTGGGCATAATCAGTTATTAACTCAGACTCCAACCCTCTCCAAAAGCCAATAGTTACTTCATTAGAACAAAAGATGCTCCTAACACCCAGGAGTTCTACGGACGGTCGGAGTTCTATGCCAGGAACTGAGATCAGAGACTAAGTACTAGAAAATAAGCATCTCCTAGCAAAAGAGCTCCATCTCAGCAACCACAGGCAGAGACACAAATTTCTTATTACTTCATACCTCCCTATTGCAATAATCTGATGTGACACATCAACAATCTCCTCTTTTAGAACACTTTAAATAAATAAATAAATACATACATACATACCAGCCATTTCAGACAATTTAAGTAACTGTTTCCCTTAACATGCCCATAAAATGCCATCTACATGCATGTTAAATCATCATCTGTTTTCACCTCTCAGTTATGGTGCAACCTTTCATCTACTGCACTCTCACAAACCAGTGAAACCAAAAGACTCTGTCTCTTTTGGCAGCTTATTTGAAAATTATGAGCTATGGCACACAGTAGAATATACTATACAGTTATACAAATAATTGAAATTATACAAATAATTTCAAAAGAAACGAGAGTAACAAATCCAAATGCTATTAACCAAATGCATTCAAGATACTAAATGTATTTATCTTCAAAATCATTCTCTTGAGTATAAAAGGGAGCTTATTAATACCCAAATACAACTATTCCAAAAGCAAGCTGAAGTCAAAATAATTTTGACTTCTGATTGGAACCATCCTTAAAAGACTCTGGTTTCCATGTTATATAAAATGAGTTTTTTGCATCTTCAAAAACGTGGCTAAGATCAGAAGAATAAGCCTTTAATTTAATGATAGATTATCTATAAAGATGTACAAATAAGATTCCAATTGATTCACTAATATTCTGAAGTTAAGAGTAAGAAATCATTTTCCCAACTCCGACAGACTTATAGATGCCCAGTGGCTTCAGATTTTCTTGGAACTTACTTAAAACAAGTGATTTAACATTCATAGCTGCTTTGAAACATCTATGCATGATTATTAATCCTAGTGTCTTGATATCAAACAAATTTATTGATCTAAAGTTTTTTAACAGTAGAAGCATTCTGATAATTCATTTTGTCTCTAGGCTTGCTCATAAAACTTTTAGCCACACTGGTACATGGTAAATGAACTATGCTTTATTGACATAATGACATATTTCACAGAAGTGACATACATTAAGTTCTGCTATGGTGTTCATTTTTATCATATGAATTTATTCCAACACAATTGATACATTAAGTACAATTTAAACAAAGCACAAATTTCCCATTTGCTTGTTATATACAAGTTTGGTAGTGAGCAGCGTAAATGAACAGAGGAACTTGCACCCAGCTAAACAAGCTACTTAGGAATTAAAAACATAATTTTTAATTATGTAGGGCTGGGATTGTGGCTCAGTTGTAAGCGCTTGCCTAGCATGTGTGAGGCACTGGGTTCAATCCTCAGCGCTACATACAAAAATAAATAAAGATTCAAAAAAACATTATTTTTAAAAAAACAAACAAAAAACCACATGCATACACCTCAAACAACAACTACCTAAGTTCTCCACGTGTGTTATGAGTTATATCCACCACTCTGGTATTAAAACTTCAATCCAATTTCAGACAAGCCTCAAACTGTAGCCGTTCTTCATGACCACTTCTACAAGCAAACTTCAGGTCTTTTTTCAAGGTAAAACACCAGATTTGTTATAGCATTCATGTATTCCTTAGCCATTTAACAGATAAAAAACTATCATACCATTTTTATTGATTTCTATACTTTTTTTTCTTTTTAACATGTCCCTGAAGACTTTAGGTGTGTGTCTCTAACTCCATTTTCTGCATAGGCCCTGTGGATTTTATTGCATGATTTTGCACAAGGCAGTGGTTAATATTTAGGAAGGCATATGACCTGTCAAAACAGAACTGACTATAAACCAACTACAGCTCCATGCATCCATATGGATCTCAATGTTAAGTTAAAATAGAATATGTACAGGGGATAGAAGGACAACACTGAAGGATTTTTGCCCTTAATGAATTTCTTTACCTGGACTAGAATTAAACAGCTGTCCAGTTCATTCAGGCACTTGTAACAAAATACTTTAGACTGATTAGTTTATAAACAGCACAAATTTATTTCTAACAGTTCTAGAGCTGGGACATTCAAGATCAAGATATTAGTAGATTCAGTGTCTAGTGAGACTCTCTTTCTCACAGATAGCCTTTTCTACATGTTCTCACATGGTAGAAGGGCTGGCTACTTCTCTGAGGAATTTTCATGAGGGTCTAATCCCATTCCCAAAGGCCCCATCTTCTAATACAGCTATTACATTGGGAATTAGTTTTCAAAATATGAATCTGGGGGCTGGGGCTGGGGCTCAGTGGCACAGCGCTCGCCTAGCACATGTGAGGCACTGGGTTCAATCCCCTGCGCCACATAAAAATAAATTAAGCAAAGGGTTTTCTTTATACTAACTGCTCTTTAAAACATCTGGGGACCTCAGCGAATCTAAGACTCTTTCAGAGGGTCTACAATGTCAAAAAATAAACAGCTACTTTCATAAAAAGACTAAGATGTTATCTGCCTTTTAAGCCTATTTCCTCCAAAATGTAGAATAGTTTTCCAGCAATACATGACATGATTATCACAACCAACAGAATGCAAAAGCAGTTATGAGATTCCAGCTGTCTTCTATTAAGACAGACATTAAGAGATTTGTAAACTGCACAACAATGCCTCTTTTGTCAGTAATATTTTTGTTTGTGGAGACATTACTTAATATGTAGTAATCAGTTATTTTTAAATAAATTAGTAAACATTTTAAAATTCTCAGTTCTAAGGTCTAATACAGTAAATATAGATACATATGGCCCACATAAAAATTCTTTGAGCCCTTCAATAATTTTTAACAATATAAAGGAGACTTGAGGACAAAAAGTGTGAGAACTACTTTAAATTTTATAGCTGATACACACACACACATGCACACACAATGTATAAAATACTTCGAATTAATGTTTAAAAATTCATAGTGTGGTGCAAAAACATGTTAGAACAATTGGCCACCTCCACCAAGTAGCACCAAATATGGTAAATCTACAAGCAAATAGGGCTTACCGATACTCAGTCTGTGAAACACAATCATAAAGTTCCTGGGCAGTAAATGTGACACTTTTATTTACCTGAAAAAAAAAAAAACAAAATATAGTCATTAAGAAGATATACTAAGGGGCTGGGGTTGTGGCTCAGTGGTAGAGCACATGCCTAGCACATTTGAGCCACTGGGTTAGATCCCAGCACCACATTAAAAAAAAAAAAAAAAAAAAAAACAAGAAGAAGAAGAAGAAGAAAGAGGAAAAAAGAGGGAAGAAGGAAGAAGAGGAGGAAGGGGAAGGGGGAGGGGAAGGGGGAGGGGGAAGGGGAGAAAAAGAAGAAACACCAAATCAAATGACAGTGCAATTAGTGATGACAGTGCAATTAGAATGGCCCACGTTTTACAGGTGCAGAATCTCAAGTTTCTAGTTATTGCTTTAAAAAGGACTGGCCAGTAATAATAAGTTCATTGACTATAATGTCAATAATGAACTATGTGTGAAAATACTGGTCCTATTATTACAACTTATAAAACCAGTATACAGGCCTGGACGTAGTGAGAATTTCAACAAAGCACCTAATCATTTGTAGTTCAAATGGACAGGAAAAAACAATTAAATTATAAACTGTGTGGAAAGTTATATTTGATTTAGGAAAAACTTTGGTAGATGTTATCTAAAAAAACCTGTATTTTTCAGACTATTTAAGTCTACATATTTAAACTAGTATGTTTAAATTAATATAGTATAATTCAGAGACATGATTCACAAAATCATAAAAGTGAAGAACTCTTGTTTCCCGAAGCTTACTACTAATGTAGGCTATATTCTATTTATGTACAAGGAAGAACCTGGAAATTTGTAGAAAGGGAAATTTTTTTAAATTGGATAACAAATAGCATAGTAGTACCTAAATTTTCAGAAACTAGGAACCAGTGGAGGGAAACGCAATACTACTATCTTCTATTTGATTTACTTTTTAAAATATTTGAAGCTACTAACTGGTATGAAGTTTTGGTGGATAAAATGTTTCTATTCTGGATTAATTAATACCACTTTAAAGATTCATATCATAAAAAGTCTAGAGTTCAGGGTATTATTGCTTATTTGCAAAATTCCAAGATCTCCTTCAATGTTTTCATAAGAAATTCATCATATTTGTGAAGAAAATGTTTCATTTACCTGTATGTTGAAGTACTGTCTTTTTTTTTTTTTCCCCCAGTACTGAGGATTGAACCACCCCCTTCAGGGGTGATCTACCATTGAACTACATTCCCATCCTGATCTGTCTGTCTGTCTGTCTGTCTATCCTATCTATGCTGTACTGGGGACCAAATCCAGGGCCACTCTCTACATGCCCAGTTGTTGTTGTTGTTACTGTTATTTACAAAAAGTTAAATGAAGAGCTAACTGGTAATGAAAGTGAATGAATATATTTTAAAGGAGTTGGACTCCTTAAGAAATGTGAAACCTACATGTGTCACAAAAACTCCTTCACTTAGGGTATTTTAAGAATCACACACACACACACACACACACACACACACACACGAGCAAAACTGAGAAAAGGAATATAAAGAGAAGAGGGGCAAAGAGCTTTAGGCAAACAAAAACTGAAAATCAACAGAATACTTTCTTGGATCGGCAATGATGAGGAAAGCATGCAGGTTAGTTTACAAAACACACTGCACCCTCTTTACTGCTCTAACTTGGGGTCTGTGCTGTTGCAATAGAGGAAACGAAATTCTTTCCTGTAATCAGCAGTTCTCAAACAGAGGTGGTTCTTCCTCTCTGAGGGTCATTTTGGGTATGTGAGTCGGGTGGGGTGGTAATATTTTTGATCGTCAAAATGACCAGGAGAGCTACAGGCATTTAGTGCCTGAGGAGTAGTGATGTTAAACATCCTGCAAGGTTCTACACAATGAAGAAATGACCTGTCCAAAATGCCAACACATCCCTGACGAGAAACAATTCTGTGCTGAAGCAACTGTGTTATTTTAGGACACTATTGTATTTTTACTTAGAGAACAAAATTAAAAATTGAGTATGTTACAGGCAGGGAGTGGGGAGGAATGTGGAGATGTAGGTCAAAGGAGACAGAGTAGAAGATATGGAGAGTGAACATTCTAAGACAGCCAATGTACAACCTGAGTTAATAACAGTGCTATATTTAGGATTTTTTTTCTGAAAGAATAGATTTTTGTTGCTCTTGCCACACCCAAAAAAGAGTACTATGTAAGATGGTGGATGTTAATTTACTTGATTATAGTATCTATTTCACTATGTATATAGTGTATATAAAAACATCATTTTATACAACTTAAATACGTACAATTTTTTAAAAGTGGAAAATAAAATATGTTGCTGGCAAACTTCTACATCATTCAATAATTTAAAGTGAATGTCTAATTAAATAGCAAACACTGTGTTTTAGAACATCTATATTTAATTATATTAATACTTGCTGATAATAGAAATGCGATAAACATTTAAAAATATTTCTCATACCTCATACTTGATTAGGAAGTTATAGAGAGTTTCGACATCTTGATAATTACTGTTGGGGGCCAAAATTCTAAAAAAAATCAAAATAAAAGAACAGGAGGGGAAATGAATGATTTAAGAATAAAGCAATACCTTGAACTATTTCCCCAAAACACACCTATACAAGGAAAGATAACTTATTATTTAATGTTTATTCAGAGAATCACAATTTTTTGTTTTATAATCAATTAAAAATGTATAAAAACACAA
The DNA here is from genome assembly GCF_964194105.1 of Spermophilus citellus. NCBI lineage: Eukaryota > Metazoa > Chordata > Mammalia > Rodentia > Sciuridae > Spermophilus > Spermophilus citellus. Next base: position 149,269,632 of record NC_138187.1, read on the forward strand.
ATTTAATCCAACAAAGATTAATTTACTATTATATTTTGCCTTGTTTAAAGTAATACTTCTGCTGGGCACAGTGATGCATGCCTGTAATCCCAGCAGCTGGGAGGCTGAGGCAGGAAGATCATGAGTTCAAAGCCACCCTCAGCAAAAGTGAGGCACTGAGCAACTCAGTGAGATCCTGTCTCTAAATAAAATACACAAAGGAGCTGGGGATATGGCTCAGTGGTTGAGTGCCTGAGAGTTCAATCCCTGGTACCAAAAAACATTAAAAAAATAAAATAACACTTCTAAGCAATTGATTCACAACCATACATATTTACATATGCAAAATTATAGTTCACATTTTGGATTACAATTATACAACTTCTCAGAAAGGAAATGGAAATGTGAAGTGCATAATCACTCCATATCTTTTAAGCTGAGAACAACTCGAGAGCCAACTGATCTCAATAATCTTTTTTTTTTTTTTTTTTTTTGAGAGAGGAGAGAGAGAGAGAGAATTTTTAATATTTATTTTTTAGTTCTCGGCGGACACAACATCTTTGTTGGTATGTGGTGTTGAGGATCGAACCCGGGCCACACGCATGCCAGGCAAGCGCGCTACCGCTTGAGCCACATCCCCAGCCCCTCAATAATCTTAATTATATCTTTAGATTATTTAGGTTTTTTTATTTCTATGAAAAACTTTTATAAATAATTTTTTAGGACATAGTTAAAATTTTTAAGATGCTTTGCTTCCTTGGAAGAGGCATATGCAGAGTATCCTTATGAATATACAAAAAATCTGAATGAGAATACCAGTTTCATGGAAAAAGTTTTTCTCACAACTAATAATTTTAAAATACAAATGATCTTCTAAACAAGAAACCAACCAATACCACCGCCCCCCCCCCAAAAGAAAGATCAAGGATAATACATGGGAGGGGGGTAGTCCATAAATAATTTGCTTTTAAAAATAAGCATAGTATATATCATTATCGCAGTCACCCTACTGTTAGGCACACCAGAACTTGTTACTCCTAACTACAACTCAGTGCCTGTTGATCCATCTTCCTGGAACATTCTTCCTCTCCACTCTACTCTCCACCTTCTAGTAACCATCATTCTATTCCCATTATCTATGAGATCACCTGTGCATTTCAAAATGCTAGAATAAAGGATTTTGAATGTTTTCACCAAAAAGAGATGATAAATGTTGAGAACATGGATATGGTTAACTCTATTTAAACATTAAACAATGTACACATATATTGAACACATTATACCCCCTAAATATGTATAATTTTTATGTTCTATATATCAGTTTAGAATTTTTTAAATGAAAACAAAGCTATCTAGATAAATTAACCAAACTCTTAGAAAGGAAGTAGAAAATACACTATGTTGTAACTCTACAGCCCAGAAAAAATATCAGCAACGTAAAATAATTATACCTATTTCTTTCATGGTTTTGGAAATAACTCAACTTGTTCTTAACCGAGGTTAAGAAAATTAGAATGAAGGTATTTTATAAAGAAATTTATAAGCTCTAAGCCAATATCACAAAAGAACATACTTTACTAAAAAACAGAATTAACATTCCTCTGCTCTGAAATACTTTGTAGGAAAACTGGTTCAAAGTAAAGCAGTCATTTGTCTATAGCAACAAGTCACACTCAAAGTAACTTGTATTCCAATGAGCAAAAAATTGAAATATTTTTAACTTCTACCTTGGTTTTAGCAGTTTTAATGAGCTATAATTTATATGCCATAAAATGCACTAATTTTACCAACTTTATAATTTTTAAAAAATTTTTTGTAGTTGTGGATGTACAGAATGACTTTATTTTACTTGTTTATTTTTATGTGGTGCTAAGGATTGAATTCAGTGTCTCACACGTGAGACAAGTGTTCTGCCACTGAGCTACAGCCCCAGCTCCAACTTAAAATGATTTTTTAAATAAAATTTACAGATCTGTACAATGATCACCCAATCTAATTTAAAACATTTCCTTCACACAGAAAAAGACCTCTCTTGCCTATTGGCTTGCAGTCTTTCTCTGTTCTCACTTCCAACCCCAACTTCAGGAAACCACTAATCCATTCTCTGTCTCTACAGAGTTGCCTTTTCAGACTGCACCAATTTCTTCATTTCTAAGTTCCTTCTCTCTTACCCTCACAAAAGCATACTTGTAACCAGAAATAATAGCATACTATATTAGAGTCCAGAGAATGAGGCTCTGGACAGTGGATAATGCCCAACTTTCACAATGTATTTGATGAGTAAGAAAGAAACTAAAATGCATACTAAAGACATCCATATCAGAACAAGTGATCCTTTATTCTCTCACCCAACAAATATTTGAGACTTCCTAGGAGCCATGCACTGCTCTAGGTCCTTGGATATAATAGTTAACAAGACAAAGATTCAGAGTAGACCACAGCATTACTATTCTAAAGAGCATAAGAAAGAAAACAATCCTCACCAAGTACAGGGACATAATGAAGCAAGAAAAATGATCTGGCAGTCCCTCCCCACTTTCTAATTGCTAGTTGTAAACAAAATAAGAAACACAGGAATTTTAAGCTTCAAAGGAAGAAGTCACTTGTTCCAAATGTAAATACTTGATTATTTCACAAAATATCACAGAACTGTATTCCATGAAGATGTTACCTTTGTAATCAGAATAAAAGTATACATGTTATTTAAAAAAAAAAAAAACTAAGATACACAAACTAGAATTTGTTATAAAATTTGTTATTCTAAAAGAACAGTTTGAGGTAGTCTGGGCCCAAAGTAGAACAGACAGCTTTTATTAAAATGCATTCACTTGGAGACTGAAGTTGGATTTGTCCTAGTATAAAAAATTACAAACTTTTACTCTGTAGTACAACTTGTTGAAGATACATAAAAAATAAAATGGCAAAAATGGCTTATGCAATTCGATGCTTTAGTAATTCCCCACACAAAAATTCTTGAGAGGTCAGCCTCCTCTCTAAAGTCTTCTCAGGTTCCCCCTCATACCAGTAGGAAGACAAAAGACTCTCAGAATGAAAGCCCTGAAATTACTTGTCAACGTCAGCTTTTAAAAGGGAGGACGAAAGAATCATCCTGTGGGGGAAATGATATACATTTCTGAAAATGGTGATTTTTATTTATTAATAATCCACACTTATCTTTTCAAAATAAATTCAGAATAATAAGTATGTTAAATTGACACTTTTTACACAAATACATATTACAGTGAGTGCTATGAAACATAAAAGAAAACTACAAGACATGTTCCCCATCTTCAAGTTCTTTATAATCTTAAATTTTCTCTACAATAAGTTAGTGGGAACAGACGTCTGACTCAGGGTTTGATTTGCAGCTCATAGATGATTTATAAATTGAGAATGACCTGAATGCACTTAGGTTCCCTTTATAACAGCATCAATAATAATATAAAAGATTTACTGAACACTCCAAGTTTGATCTTCACAGGTATCATCACCAACCCTGGATTTAACTATGTGACCTGGATCAAGTTACCTACTTTTCTGCACCCCGGCTCCCCAACTGTGAAATGGGGATACAGTATAGAATTTACTTAAGAAGGTTACTGTGAAAACTCAATAAGGTATCTAGAGTGTTTAATACCTGCACAGCATACATGTTCAATAAATACTAGCAGTTTTGTTAGCTAGTTTTCAAATGTGGAAACCAAGGGTCAGAGTTCTTGCCAAGATTACACAGTGAGTGGTTTGTCTCTGGAGCTCCCACTTTTCCCACTAACAAAGAGCTAACGGTCACCATCTGCTTGCCTTCAAGCAATTTTACAAAATCAAACATGAAGCCCCTTGGAGATAGTTAAAATATTAATTTTATATGTAAGCAAAACCCCTTCTTTAATTTTCCTCTTATCAATGCTTCTGGCAATTCTATGGGTTCAAAAATAATCTTTGTAGTCGACGTATGTTTCTCAAATCCATGAGGCAAATTGGTAACAGAACTAACACTCATTAGAAGTATTGACTCTCATGTCACTTGGGCATTTAAGAGTGTTGTATTTACCATGAGCAATTAGCATCAAGCATTTAAAAGTTTCCATTTCCATATCACAATAAATATCAATGTATCTTAAAAAAAAAAAAAAAAAAACCTTGGGCTGGAGATTATATCTCAGTTGGTAGAGTGCTTGCCTTGCATGCACAAGACCCTGGGTTCAATTCCCAGTACCATCCCCGCCCCCCCAAAAAAAAACTTTTTTAAAGGTTATACCACTTAAAGTTTCATGTTAAATTTATAAGCATAACCTGATAAAATTTAAAACTAATGTATTAAAATACACTAACATTTTAATTAGAATTTTAAAAATTCAAATAAACCTTTTTTGCCAATTTAGAAAAAATAAAGCAGCAGACTCAGGAGTAGAAAAAGAAGTCTAGAATATTCAAGTTTAATATTTAATTCTAGAAATTCAAAGGCAGAGAGAACATGTTCTTGGGTATTTATAAATTATGACTTACATCCCACAAAACTGAATAAATTGTAGTCCCTTCTGGCAAGACAAAGTTTTATATTACTATAATATTTAAAATAGTTTTTGAGAGTGTGAAAAAAATTAAAGATAACTTTAAAATGTAATTGCATGAAGTGAAATGTTTGTTTATAGCATTATATTAGAAATTGAATTTTTATATTTTCTATAGTAAGAACTGAGTCAAGGGACAAATGCTATCTTCTTTTTTTTTTTTTTTTTTAAAGATAGAGTGAGAGGAGAGAGAGAGAGAGAGAATTTTTTTAATTTTTTTTTTTTTTTTTTTTTTTTAGTTATCGGCGGACACAACATCTTTGTTTGTATGTGGTGCTGAGGATCGAACCCAGGCCGCACGCAGGCCGCACGCATGCCAGGCGAGCGCGCTACCGCTTGAGCCACATCCCCAGCCCCCCCCCCCCCCCCCCCCCGCTATCTTCTTTAATCTCTGCAATTTAATAAAGCAATTGTTACAAACTTCATTCTACATAGAAAACAAACACAAAAAGGTTAATCCACCTATCTAGGAGACAGAGCTGGTAAATGGATGGAATTAGGATTCAACTTTAGATGATTCTGGCCCTCTAAACTGTTTTTATTTTCATATAGTGACATACCTGGACAATACTTATGAAATGGATTCTGCTAGTGATGAATTTGAGTTATACTGGGGAAACTGGATAAAAAGTTGTACTGGAAAACTGGATGAAAATTTATCAAATCAACAATGAAGAAATCTCACTGAGGGGAAATACATGTAGAGTACCTTTTTCCTTTTTGGTTATTACAAGTACAATTAAAATCCCAAGTTTTCTGTAGCGAATTTGTTGAAATCAGGTATGCAAATGATGGGAGAGATCCATCATCTTAAAATTTTGGATAAAAAAGCTGCATACAAATGAAAATGATAAAAATAAAAAGTGATGTGAATGTGGATGTAGCTCTGTGGTAGAGTATCTCTAGGTTCAATCCCCAGTACCCCACCCCCCAAAAAGGGGACTATATTGATAAATAATGCAGCTATGTTAAATAATTAAAGCACTACATATCTTTACTAACTCTGTCCTTTAAAATAGGCCTTTCCTCTCCTGTATATTCTCTCTCTCTCTTTTTTTTTTTTTTTTTTTGGTCCTGGGGATCGAACCCAGGATACTTTACCCTTACCACTACATCCCTAGTCTTTTTTTTTTTTTTTTTTTTCTATTTTGAGACTGGGTCTCTGCATTCCTGAGGGTCTTGCTAAATTGCTAAGACTGACCTCAAACTTGTGATCCTCCTGCCTCAGCTGCCCAAGTCACTGGAATTATAGGTTTGTACTCTGCTCCCAGCAGCACCTCTATATTAAATGTTAATATAAACATTTAATCATAATAACACTGAAGTTATGATTATAGTCTCTTTGAAGTCAGTCTGCCAGAGTTCAAATCAGAGTTCTACTGCTTTCCAGCTGAGTGATATCAGGTTAAGTTGCTTTACTTCTTTCTTTGTGCCTTCATTTCTCAATTTTGAAACAGGGACAATAATAGTAATACTTATCTCACAGGGTTGTTAAGAGGATTAAACAAAGTTAATATATATAACATATTTGGAACAATTTATGGATCAATAAAATGATAGTTATTGCTATTCTTTTATCTTAAAAACACCCTAAATTTTCATTGTAGCTTGTTCACTAAGAACCGAGCTGCTTATTCTCTTATTGGAAGGCATCTCTAGCAGTGAACTTTTATATATGAATGGCAGCAATCTTTCCCTTACTGTTACAAAATACATGAGATGAACAATTTACAGAGAGGAAAGGTTTATTTTTGTCACAGTTTGAGCTCTGTGGCAAGGGAGCACATCATGGTGTATAGTACATGGCAGAGCAAACCTGCTAACATGGCCAAAACATGTAAGCAAGAAAGAGGAAGGGGCTGAGATCTTACTATCCTTTTCAAGGTCATGCACCCAATGTCCAGAAGACCTCCCACCAGGCTTCACACCTTCCCAGTAGCATGACACTGTTAAAAATTATTTGGTTTTGGAACCCGATCCTTCTTGACATTTATGATGGCAGTCTCCTGAACTTTTCCTTCCATTCACCTTTATTCTCCTTTCACAGGCTGGTCATATTAAACTGGGCTAATCTACCTACATCGAATAGCCATTAGCAAATAAAAGAGAGACATGAGCATACTAGCACTGTTCTGAGAGAAACTTCTCGGCTCTTCTCATTCTGTAGCTACCTTATGCTATGCTCCCCAACTTCTTTCTAGGGTCTTCTAGATTTCTTCCTTGTGTTTTTACCTCAAATTTCTTGTCCTTGGGATTAATGATTATTTTCCGTTTCTTTAGCATTCTTCTGGTCTCACCTAAGAAAGCATGTACACCTATCCTCTGAAGCAAATAACCATTGTTTTCCTTTCTTTCTCTTGCTCTTTAAACAGGATATCTCACTAAATTGCCTAGGCTGGCCTCGAATTTGTGATACTCTTGCCTCGATTTCCCCAAGTAGCTGGGATTACAACATGCACCACTGCTGAATGCAACTAAATTTGAAGTCATTTTTAAGTTAGAAAGATTAGTGTATTTAAAGATGGGTTCTCTACAATCAGACCAGAGTTTCAATAATCATTCTGCCAAAACCAACTTGGGCAATGACATTTCTCTGATCTTTCATATATGAAAAACTGATTATAACTGTTACTTTTGAGGGAGTAATCCTATAAATCATAAAGATGTAGGTAAAGAGCTTAGGTAAGTGTCTAACATATACTAACACTTAATAATAAATGTTACCTAATATTAAATTATTACTATTACTTAGTAGTATGAGATTTAAAGCAAAATGCTGGGGATACCAAGGATATATGATATTGATTTTGTCCTCATGGAATTAATAATTTAAGAGCAGAGATCAAATATTTGCAAGTGCCAGGCACAGTGACACATGCCTATAATCCCAGCAGCTTGGGTGGTTGAGGAAAGAGGATTGCAAGTTCAAAGCCAGGTACAGTGACTTATTGAGTCTCTAAGCAACTCGGTGAGACTCTGTCTCTAAATAAAATACAAAAAAGAGCTTGGGATGTGGCTCAATGGTTAAGTGCCCCTAAATTCAATCCCTGGTACCAAAAAAAAAAAAAAAGTTTGTGAGGAAACTTAAAGATCTGATATAAATTGTACTGGAACTGTAGAATTACTACCACTTGGGACTAAAAAAGAAATGGAGAGAGAGAGAATACAGAATGAAAAGAGGTCTTCAGACTCCCCACCTTTTTTGGTAGGAAGCAGGTTGAGAAGGCTCCTCTATTCCAATTTACTTTTCTTATGTTAAGTAAGAGCCCCAATCAAGTGAGTAGTAACAGGTGCAAGGCTGGATTTTCAAACTGCTAGTGATCCTGTGCACCTCCTGTCCCCACCTTTTGTAAATATGAATGCTTATAGTAGCTATCCTATGCTTGTGCTTGGAGTCTACACTGGGGAGTGGGTGGCACTGACTAGTTCATGGAAGTTCAGATCTAGAGGAAGTTCAGATCTCAAGGAGCATGCCTAAGTAGCACACCTAAGGAGCCTCACCTCAACTATACATGGACCTGATTTGAATTATGAGATCCTGGACTTAAAGCTAATGCCATAATGGAATAAGACTTGGAGGTTTAAGGAAGAGGGGGATGATTATCTTTTCCAAGTGGGAGATGTAAACTGTTATGAGCAAATGGCATCAGAATACATTTTCCAGGATGTCATACAACAAGATCTCTCATCCCCCATGTTCTTACAGTTTAACGCTGAGATTCCTCCTCCTACCAACAGGCAGTTCCCAAATCTAGGCAGATCTCTGACTACGGGGGAAATGAAGCTATATGATTTCTAAGAAAATGTCTTAAAGGGCAATACAATTCCTGATATTTTGGGATTCTCTTTTTAAATCAGCATTTTGCCTATGAGGAAGTACATGATGCATGGAAGCCACATGTTGGTGTTCTACATGATAGCCAGCTGCAGCTAGCCTTAAAAATATCTCCAGGCACTACCGGACTGCAAAACTCAGGAGCACTCAACTAAGAACTGCTAAGATGAGGATACTAAACCCCAGAAACACTGAAGAAAATAAAAAAGAATTGAATGCTATTGTTCTAAGCCAGTAAGTTTTGGGGTGATCTGTTACATAGCAATAGATAACCAGAACTTAAGGATAGAAGCAAGGGAAATTGACCATCAGCTAGATAAAACATGAAGCATGCAACTTTGTAGCTAATCTTTTGATTAATTCAGCACAAAGAACTGCTGAACTGCTTTTATCTATTTAGTTTTTTGTTTGATTTTTGCTTAGTCATATATTCATTATCTTTTTAGTGAAGGTTCCTTCTAAAAAAGTTCTACTGTGCCTAATTATGTAAGAAGGGACAAGTGAGATCAGTACCTTCACTGGTGGCAGACAAGTATGACAGTGACAGAAACCAGTCACCCTTGAACCTACGAAAGACACAACTGAAAAGGAATACAGAAATTAATATGGAATAGGTATATAAACAAAGTTCCTTGCCCAAAGAAGTGTCTAACTTGAACTTATAATTAAATTTCTGAATACGGAATTCTATTTAAAGTAACTTTTAACATAAAGTTGAAAATGCATATTAAAAATATGCAGACCCAGTTAAAATAAAATCATATCTCTAATACTTCTCTAAAAAATGATATATTTATGAAAATTTTAACTCCTTTATAATGTTACTGAGAATAAGTTAGAGTTTTCTTTCTTTTGTTTTGTTTGAGGACATGGTTACTTACACATTTGGCCCTAAGCTTAAATATGTTTAAAAAAAAAAAAAAAGAGGGAATAATGACAACAGCCGAATCCTTAATAGAATACAAATAAGCCCCTCTGCTTTTACATGTGAAATATTTTATAGGGTCATAGCTACTTCTCTTAATTGCTTATGATTATATCCAAGCAATCTGAAGGAACTCTTGACTTTTTAAAAGTAACTACAGTACCCATAGAATATGCTCCTATGGTGCAGATGGAATCCTAACCAGGTACATACTGAAAATTTCAAAATACAGTACTTCTCTTAAATTGATGCAAAAGAGCCTGAAATAACTACTGACAGGCAAAGAAAGAGGAGGTCTAAAACAAAGTACCAATACCAACTCATATTATACTAGCAAATAAACAACTAGTCAATTTTTTAGGGGAAAACAAAACTTCTGGAAGCAAGTTATATAAAATTTAGTTTTATGACTGAAATATTCTGTTGTTAGTTAGTAGTAGAACCTGTTTAAATCCAAATGAAAGAGGATTTAGAATTTTCATATATTTCTAAAACAGCAGAAGCAGATTAATTGAAGCAGGGTAGAGGTCTAGGCCCAATACAATCAGCATTCTTTACTCTTTCCTCCACACCGTCTTGAACACCCACACCTCAACTGAAAGTTTCCACATGCCAAGTTCTAATATAGGAAGATTTCCCTTATAATTGGGTAGCTTCATCTTCATAATGAATAAATATAAATCTCACCAAGAAACATGTCTCAACGTAAAAAATGAAACTTTCAATGCAAAATATGAACAGGTAGAAGAAATAAGTGTACAGGAAGCCTACTGGGATTATCAGCCCACTTGTGCAGTTACACACCCCACTATCAACCTCTAATATTCCAATTCTATCTTCCTACAGTTCAGTCTTCCTCCTATCAGCATCCCTTCTCAACTCCTGCCTTTACTTTGGTCAATATGTCAGACAGCCTCAGGTCACATATGGAGAAGAATCCAGAGAATAGAGTGGGAGTTTATCATTGAGGATGGGTGAAGAGCTGTGGCATTATTTATTGGCTTTCAATGTACTTTAAGGAACTACAGTTTATGTTATGTCTGGTTGATTGGCTTTTAGATTAGATTATCCATCCAATTAATCTTCATGCAACAGGTACTAGTTTCAAAGATTCCACAAGGTTTTGACACATGTTGAACATTTATACCATTTAATTACAATATTTAGTTCATTTATATTTAAATTAATTATTGATATTATTGGAAACAAAAAAGGAAAATCTTCATTTCAAATTCACTGACTGAGTCTTCAACTTAACCACCACATAGGCAAGTTTTGTGTACAAATGTTGGTATTTAGGGTTGGGGTTGTGGCTCAGTGGTAGAGCACTTGCCTGGCATATGTGAAGCCCTGAGTTCAAATCTCAGCACCGCATATAAATAAATAAAGGTCCATCGATAACTAAAAATACAAAAAAATTTTTTTAAATGTTGGCATTGTTTGAAATTGCAGATAATTGTAAAATTGTTCATTAAAAAATTATTTGAAATTCAGTACCTAAATGATGATATATTCAAATTTTATAATATTTTGTAGCCATTAAAGATTATGTATTGAAAAAAAAAAAGATTCCAGCAAGGAACCTAAAGACTAACGGTGATAATAATAATGCAACCACATACAATCAACAAGAAATGTCAAAGCTGACACCCCTGTTTTATGTTTGTGCTTTTATCAGACACATCAGAAGGTAAAGAAACATATCTTAGAAGATTTTCCAAAAATTATCCCCCCAAATATGAACATAATTAAAATACAGAAATTAAAGGATGTGATATTAATCATTGTAAATTTCCTTTGGACAATTTCTCCAATTATAATGGCATTTTACATCTTAGGGATGAGCATTAACTAAGAGCTAGTTATCTATGAATCCCCTAGGAAGTTTGTGTTTCACTTTCTCTAGCACGCAGTAAATCCCTCTGGAGAAAGCTAATACACTCCTTATACAACCTTGCATCCCAATAGTGTACAGAAGTGCTTGCATTTTAACTGATATTATCAAAAAGGTTTAAATAAAATCTGTATAAATCACTGCTGTTAATAAAAATATAATTTTCATTATTTATTTTTATTTATTTGTCTTAGCTCAACTATTAAGTGGAGGAAAATATAGCTATATGATGTCAAAAGTCAGAAATTTCATAAATTAAAAACAATAATAACCTAGTTTAAAGAGTACTTAGAAAATTTAAACTTATAGTTCCAGTTATATTCTTGTCAAGGGTAGGTATATAATAATTCTAAAAGGGTTATTTTGCCAAATGTTAGATAATTCCAGGGATTTCTGATATACAATACTTATTTCTACACAGTCTCTTCTACAGGGAATACAGAGTCCTGAGCTGGACTTCAACCTTTTCATATTATTAGAAACATCCCTTGAGGGCTGATTGCATCATTTCTTGGTATGTACAGCTGGCTAGCCCATGAGAGTGCTAAGTTCTTTAGCGGCACAAGAGAATATTTCTCGAAATAGATGAAGCTAATCCTAGAGTACAGGGCACACTCTAACTTTAAACCTTCTAACTATTCTTTATTTTTTTTCTTTTTATTTTTTTTATTGGTTGTTCAAAACATTACAAAGCTCTTGACATATCATATTTCATACATTAGATTCAAGTGGGTTATGAACTCCCATTTTTACCCCAAATACAGATTGCAGAATCACATCAGTTACACATCCACATTTTTACATAATGCCATATTAGTAACTGTTGTATTCTGCTACCTTTCCTATCCCCTACTATCCCCCCTCCCCTTCTAACTATTCTGTAAGAAGAAATGGCACTGATCATCTGGCTTTCGACCATATACTTACTGTATTCTGGCTATCTAATTTAGAACTGCTATGATCATCCTTATACAGAACCTCTATCTGATTTTCCACCTATCCCCATTCAATCATTTTACTAGTGTTTAAACTCCACTGATTTATTTAGTCATTCATTCCATCTGCATCATTAACAAATGTGATATTTAGTGGTTTTAGCATGTCCTAAAATAAGACTCAATGGCACAGACTTTCAATATCAGATTAATAAATCATTATGTATGATTAACCAGCTACAAAACAAAAGGCAAATTTAAATAAAAGAATATTGATTGTAAATAAAAAACAACCCCAAAAACAAATAAGAGATTTGTCACCTTCAAGAAGTAATTTTCACATTATATTATATTACTTAATTCTGGTGTTACTTTCAAAGAGTACATAAATGGAGACATTTAATTTTGTCATCCCAAACTGTATTTTACTAAGTGAACACTAACACCTAAATATTCTAGAGGTGGCGGGAATAACTGGCAATATTCCACTGATATTTAGGAAGGTCTTTATTTCTTTTTCTTAAGTTACAAATGCCAAGAAACATAGATAAGAGCTTCAGATATGTAAAATATCTAGTTATTCTAAATATTAAGTCATGGTGATCTATCACCTTCAGTTACATTAAAGACTCAAGTTAAAAAATAAATCAGATAATTCAGTCAGACTGATAAGTGAATGCCACATTACAATTTGATATAAATGTTGTTAAATTAGTGTTTATCAAACTGTAATAGATACACCACAAAAAGCTTTCACTAATAAAGTATCTGTCCATATATTACCATATTAAGTATATGTAATCTCTTAAAAAAAGAACCATTTGGGCTGAGGCTGTGGCTCAGCAGTAGCACACTTGCCTGACACGCATGAGGCACTAGGTTTGAGTCTCAGCACAGCATATAAATAAATAAAAAATAAAAAGAGAGAGAATCGTTTGTCTAAATCTCTTCCAGTAAATCCCATATTTCCTCCTAGTAACTATTAGATACTTGATACAGAGAGATTAGGAATAAGTAATCTTGAATAATGTGACATCAAGAGCTATTTGGCAAATCACTAAAGGTTCCACCATCCTCTAGATATCAATGCCTTTTTCATTTCCTCAATCTCTTTATTCCTCTTTCTTCCTGACTTTCTTACTCTTGACCCATTCTTGTATTAACTCTCTGCAGTACCTCTCTTTTAAAACCTCTACACTAATTATCTAATGTTATAATGTAGTACCATCAGCACCTTTCAGTCCTAAAAGAATTAGCCCTCCATCACAGAGACTGCAGAAAACTCATTCCATAAATATATACTGTCTACTATGTGTTATTACTTGTGCAAGGTTCTAGAAATAGAAAAATAGTTTCCGTTCCAGAGGCACTCAAAAATTTAGGTGATTATGAAATAAATTATAAAAATAAAATTATATACAAAATGGTGGCAAAGAAAGTGAAGCAATGGTCTTTTCATTTATAAACAATAGGTCTTATTTTCTCTTACAAAGCAACTGATATACTTGATGATGGAAAGGGCAAGGGGTATGTATGTGGAAAGTCTGATGAAGAAGTACAGCAATAGCTGAGGAATTGTGGGAACCCCAGCTAAAGTGTGACATCAAGAGCTATTTGGCAAAACACTAAAGTGGGGTCTAGTTATTAAGGGGGTAGAAAGGCCAAGGCTTAAAGAAAAATATGTCCTACCTGAAATGCAAAAATTCCTACACTGATAAAAGAATTTTTATCAGTGGCTGAATCCCCTACATACTGCAGTTAAGTTCAGATACTGAAGAGTCACTTCTAAACTTCAATAGTCAAAGTTTTAAGGTCTTTATTGTCTATCCATTATCATGTCATTAATAAAACCTTTGTTTGAAGAACTAGCCTAAACTAAAGAAGTAGTGCTATCTTTGTCAAATGAAGGCTGACCTTTTCTAAAACCTCAAAACATATGGTTAAAAGTCAAAGAGTCTAATTTAATAAAATATTCTTTCAAATGCAAACTCCAACATCTTTGAAGCAGCCAAATCATTAGTTGTATTGAAAAGATGTGGTGATTATAGGGCTCCTTTTACCAGGAATCAGGTACATGGCCTGTTCTTAAGTTAAAATTAGGCAACACGTGCAAGGTTCTGGGTTTAATCATAAGCAACGCACATACACATGCACATGTGCGTGCGTACACACACACACACACACACACACACACACACACACAAAGGGGAGGTGAGCAAAAGAGTAATAGAAAATGTATTATAGAGACTTAAAAAGAAAATAGAAAGTACATGCAAACTATAATACATATACACGAACCAAAAAAACTTCATGACTACAATTGTTTCAGGAAAACAGCTCTATAAAATATTTCAAACCAGGGCTGGAATTGTGGCTCAGCGGTAGAGCGCTCGCCTAGCACGGGCGGGACCTGGGTTCGATCCTCAGCAACACATAAAAATAAAGGCATTGTGTTGTGTCCATCTACACCTAAAAAATAAATATATTTTTTAAAAAAATATTTCAAACCAAAGCCACAGGAATGTGACAGCAGTTATTACAAAGTTGAAGATAAAAATCAATCCTTTTCCTTTCCTAAAACTAAGCAGAGGTTTCATTTTCCAAAACTATGATCAGGCCCATGCAACACATGATCATGTATATAACAGTCAATTCTCCAAATGTACCAGTCAGTACTCCACTTACTGCTACATTTAAATACAATCAAATAAAATGAAAAGAAAAAAGTTACCTAAACTTGAGATACCTTCATATAAAATTATCCCCTCAAAATGTATCAAACTGAATTTTTAAAAACTGCCAAATTATAAACATTGATGTGGCTGTGTCCCTGTAGTATGCTGTTTTTAAATCCTATGGGTATAGACAGAGGAGAGGGATAGCTGAGTCAAATGGTGGTTCCATTCCCAATTTTCCAAGAAATCTCCATACTGCTTTCCATATTGGCTGCAACAATTTGCAGTCCTACCAGCAGAGTATGACTGTACCTTTTTCTCCACATCCTTGCCAACACTTATTGTTGTTAGTATTCATAACAGCCGCCATTCTGACTGGAGTGAGATGAAATCACAATTCACAATAGCTAAACCGTGGAACCAACCTGATGTCCTTCAATTGATGAATGGATTAAAAAATGTGGCATATATACACAATGGAATATTACTCAGCGATAAAAGAATAAAATCATGACATTTGCAGGTAAATGGATGGAATTAGAGAAGACTGGGGTAGGGAGAGGGAGCATAGGAGGAATAGATGAACTCTAGATAGGGCAGAGGGGTAGGAGGGGAAGGGAGGGGGCATAGGGTTAGAAATGATGGTGAAATGTGATTGATGGACATTATTATCCAAAGTACATGTATGAAGACACAAATTGGTGTGAATATATTCTGTATACAACCAGATATATGAAAATTTGTGCTCTATATGTGTAGTAAGAATCATAATGCATTCCACTGTCATATATAAATTTAAAAATTTTTTTTAAAAGTGCCAAATTATTTTTAAGTAATAGTAATTCCCTCTCCCTCTTCACTAGCCTGCATGATACAAAATGTGAAACTAAGAAAAGATTATTTCAAACACTTCATCCAAAGCTACCTGAGTTAGAAATCTAAGAGTTCATGACATTGGTTTAATTTTTAAAGCTGCATTTTTGTCAAACAAACTTAGGCATATTGTATATTTATTTTTTATTCAAACTGCTGATTTTTAAAATAATTTCAACCTTATAAAGGTAAAACAAACACATTACAGAATCCTAGGCAGGTTGCAATTTCCCACCCTTACACTTCCTTCTTCCCTTAGCCTCTAAACTAGGAAGCTCATCATTTACTTCATGGACAAAAAATATACCTAAAATACTTACGTTGTTGCTTTGAGCAATAGCTTTCAAGGCAAAGCTGCACATATTTGTAATGCCCCTCAGAGATGGATTAAAAGACCTCTTTTGTTAATTTTATGAAGCTGTCTAGTTTAATCACAAAACACATGTAGGCATTAAATGTTTTGGATAAAGGCACAAATAATAGACCTTCCTTATTTTTAGAATCTGTGATTTAATTCTCCAATTTTTTTGTTTCATTCTAAATGAAACTTTATATACTAAGCAAAAGGCTTCTATGGTTTTAAGAGTTACTTGATCAATCCAGACATAAGTTTACTAAAATATAAATTGGTAGTAGACAGCACAGACCTAAAAAAATAAATCTTAAAAACACTTTCATTTACATAGAGGAAAAAAAAAAACCTGTCTACATCGCCCCCAATATTCTTTGGTGTTTAGATTAGAAAACCATTAACAAAAGTACGTACATTAATCCTCTGTAAAAGGAAAAGAAGAAATGGAAGTAATTTCTAAATCAACTGTAATTAAACTAATTAAGTTTCCTCTCCTACCCAAAAAATTTTAGGAAGCATAGGAATCAGCAATATCCCCACTATTTTTTAAGCTTTATAAAATTAGGCGTTCTGTTCCCAACTGTATAAGTAACTATATAGACAACTCTGATCCACCAGTATTTTCAATCTTTTATTTATTTATTTTTTTGTGTGTGGTGTTGGGGATTGAACCCAGGGCTTTGTGCATGTGAGGCAAGCACTCTACCAACTGAGCTGTATCCCCAGCTTTTCAATCTTACTACAATCATGTTTATAATTTAATTTAAACTGAAATATAATTTAAACATTTCAAATTAAACATACAAGCTCTAAGAGGAAAAAATAAAACTAATAGCTATAAATATAAAAGTATTTTCACATACATCACCTCACACATTCCCCTACAGAAGGCATCAGGATTCTCATATAAAAAGGGAAGAACTACATGCCCAAAATCAGATACAAAGGGATAAATCTGAACTGGAACCCTGCCAGGATATGGATATGAGGTGTCCACCAAAACTCAAGAGTGAGACAACACAAGGATGATGAGCGTTATAACCCAAACAGTGAATTAATCCCCTGATAGGGATTAACAGGGTGGTAACTGAAGGTAGGTAGGTTGTGTTTGGACATGGTAGGTCACTGGGGGTGTGCCTCTTGGGTTTATATTTTGTCCCTAGTGAGCAGAGCTTTCTCTTATTTCCTGGTTGCCATGTCCTGAGCTGCTTTCCTCCTCCACACCCTTTCGCCATGATGCTCTGACTCATCTTGGGCCCCAAACAATGGGTTGACTGAGACCTCTGAAACTGTAGTGCCAAACAAACTTCCTCCTCTGAAAGTGTTCTTGTCAGGTCTTTTGGTCACGGTGCACCCCACCAAAAACAAACAAACAAACAACAACAACAAAAAAAAACTGACTAAAACAAATCCTAAGCTCTTAGTTTACCAAATATATTTTCACTCACTTTTTTAACTGAAAGACCTGCTTAACAATTTGCTTTCTCACTAAGTCCCAATATAATACTACATACGATCTACTATTTTTAAGATCAAAGGAAATACAACTGACATATATTCACTGAGCAAAAAATGAAACTATGCCATTTTAATAAGCACAAAAATGCTAATGAATTTTCAGTTAATACAAAGTTAAATGTACTTTTCAATCTCAAGTTTTAAATACATCCATATTTAGCCAAAATAAATTTTTTGAACTGTGTTTATTTTGATTTAATGATTCTGTTTCCTGAAAGATTTTAAGCACCACCTATACACTTGGTAAATAATTATTAACTTCTATTATTTTTTTATTTACATGCCTACTGTCTGAAGAGTTAAAAAAAATAACTAATTTTAGTACTTTCTTTTTGAATCAGTAAGATGAGCAAACTTTCTCATTCACAACACTCCCTGCTGGTAGCTCTGGAGAAAACAGGTTATGACGCAACAGCTTCTATAAAGGTGGTCCTTCACCACCTGCATACAAATCTCATCCCCCCCTGCTTACCCCTGGGAAGCCTTGTTAAAAATATAACTTCCCTGGGCTGGGGTTGTGGCTCAGTAGTGGAGTTCTTGCTTAGCATGCGTGAAACACTGGGTTCAATCCTCAGCACCACATTAAAATATATTGTGTCCATCTACAACTAAAAAAATATTTTAAAAAATACAACTTCCCTGATGTACAAAATATTTGCAGGTATTTTTATTTCAATAAGTCTAGGGTAAAACCTAGAACTTTGCATTTTTGACAGGTTCCTGTACAAACAATATGAGAATTACTTGTTTGGTTATTAATTCCAACAATGTAATTTCAAAGCACAATAATCCTAAAATGCTCTAGGAAGATGTTATTATGCCTATTTTATAGATGAAACCTGAGGCTTAAGACAGCTTTAATACCAGTTCACATGTTAAAAAATAGCCAAACCACCAATGTTACTTATCCCTGGGATAACATCATTGTATCAGCCTTATAATTCATGTAATTCTTTCTTTTTGATAACAGTTTATGTAAGTACATGCTATACCTTCTCAACCCTGGCTCCACAGCAACACTTGGAGAGTTGGTAGAAATGCCTATGCCTAGAGGCTGGGGTTGTGGCTCAGTGGTAGAGCACTTGCCCATCATGTGTGAG
The DNA here is from genome assembly GCF_964194105.1 of Spermophilus citellus. Classification (NCBI taxonomy): domain Eukaryota; kingdom Metazoa; phylum Chordata; class Mammalia; order Rodentia; family Sciuridae; genus Spermophilus; species Spermophilus citellus. Next base: position 149,288,289 of record NC_138187.1, read on the forward strand.
TTCAATTCTTAGCACCACACAAAAATAAATAAATAAAATAAAAGTACTGTGTCCACCTACAACTAAAAAATTGGGGTGAGGGGAAGAAATGCATATGCCTAGTCCACTCTTGAGTTTCAGATTTAATACATGTAAAGGAGGGCCCAACCACTATTATAAAAAACAACAACAACAAAAAAACAAAAACCTCCCAGCTAATCATAATCTGCCACAAGTCGGAAAACCACCTACACTAGTAATGCTTCAGTGTGTACAGAATCACCTGGAGGACACAGAAGCTAGTTCCCATGCCTAGAGTTTTTGATTCAGTACATCTGGGAGAGCTTGAGAATCGGTTCTTTTAATAAAAGTATAGGAGAGACCACACTTTGAGAAACAGTGGATAACATATTGGACAGTGGTTCTCAACCTTGCTAATACATTAGAATCTCCTGAAGAAATTTTCAAAATCTTGTTAACCAGCACATCTCAGACCAATTATATCAGAATCTCCGGGATGAGGGACCCAAGGATCAATGTGTTTTAAAAATTTTTAAATTGAAAGGGGGGAAGGTAGAGAGCTTGCCTAGTATGTGCAAAGCCCTGGGTTCAATCCCCAGTACTGCAATTAACCAAACAATAAAATTGAAAGGATCTACCTACATAACTTTGAAACCATTAATATGCATATATATAGTGATTTTCAAAGCGGGTAGTATAGTATGCAATATTTCTAAAGCTTTTTGGACCAGAAACACTTTTGTCCTGACATAATTTAGAGCTCTCAATGTATGAGACTTACTAGCCTAGAGGATAAAGAGGAACTGCTCTAGGACGGGGCTATGGCTCAGTGGTAGAGTGTTTGCCTAGCATTCGTGAAGCACTGGGTTCGACCCTCCGCATCACATAAAAATAAATACATAAAGGTACTGTGTCCATCTACAACTAAAAAACTTAAAAAAAAAAAAAAAAAAAAAAGTAGAACTCCTCTCCTTGGTCTGTGAGACATTTTCCTCAAACCCTGATTCAGTTTCATCTTTTGCCAAACCTTGTCTCTCCACTACAGCGAATATCCCTATTGAAATGCTAACAGCTCTTGACTGCTGTCAACAGCAGTACCCCTTGTCCATGGTTTCACTTTCCACAGTTTGTTATCCAAGGTCAACTGTGGTCCAAAAACACAGTATGAGGGCTGGATCTGTAATTCAGTGGTAAAGTGCTTGCCTAGCATGTGTGAGGTACTGGGTTCGATCCTCAGCAGTATATAAAACTAAATAAATAAATATAAAGGTATTGTGTCCAACTACAACTAAAAAACTTTTAAAAAATATAAAAACACACAATAATACATAATGTATTTTCAAAGTGAAAGAGAGACTACACATAACCCTTTATATCAATATATTGTGACAATTATTTTATTACTAGTTAGCATCGTTAATATTTTGGTGTGCCTAATTTGTAAATTAAACATCCTGATAAGTATGTATATATAGGAAAAAATGTGGTAAAATAGAGTTTGGTACTGTTTCTGGTTTCAGCCATCAGAAAACTAGTTGCTTCTCACACTATTTCAGTTTGTCATACTGAGAAAATGTATTGGAAGAATTAACCACATTAAAAAATACTAACATATTTGTTTTAAAAGTGCAAATGGAGCTGCCAAAAAGCTGACATTTTTCCTGTCTACTTAGATTAGCACTCCTTTAAATCAAATTAATAGAATATCTGTGGAACAAAAAAAGTGCAACGACAATTACCTTAATATATATTGACTGTCTACTAGGTATCTGGTACTACTCTAGAAAATAGTTATATAATAAAGAATATAAAATTCATCATGAGGCTAACAATCTTATACATTTTTTCCTAGGAAGGAAAAAGGTGCAAACATTCTGAGGTCCAAACTAGAAACAGGGATTTGCTGTAGTGGAGGAAGAAGTTGAATCTAAAAGCCATCAGTTTATAAAATATGCTAGAAGAAGAATACAAGCAACTCAAGAAGTCTGATAAACCAGAAAAAAGAGAAACATAATACATAAATGAAACATAAAATTAATATAGCTTACCTCTGAATTCCTTCAAGAATATCCTTCACTGCTGCCATTAACTTTTGAAGACATATAAACGCTTCCTCAAAAGATGCTATTTTTGAAGTAGTCAGAGTTGAATTTGAGCCCAATCTTTGAAACACATCTGTACTAAAATTTTTTTAAAAAAAGATACTTAATTCATATTAATTTAAGTAATTCAATAATTTCCATTTGCAGTGTTTAAAATAAAGTAATAATATAAATTTCTCAGAATTCAGATTATTTGTTAGAAATAAAATATGGTGACATGTGAAAATCTGGGCTGACATTTATGCAAGGGATCTAGGTCAGACACTATACAGATCTAATCTAAAGTAACACTGTAAAAACTATGTGAATAATGTTTCATTCTAAGAGATCACAAAATACGAGAAGCAGGAATATTATCAACCTCCATTAAGTCACTAAGAACATAAGGATGAAGAAAATAGATATCAGATTACATATCTGTTGAAACTGGCAGTTTGTCCTAGTTAACTTCACTTCTAGAAATTTATCATAGTTATTCACAATTAGCCAACAATTAGTAATACCCTAAATGTCCAACATTATCATTATAAAAAGTGTTAGGCAAATAGTGAATCAACCACTTGATGAAATACCAAACTACTAAGATGTTGCTCTGCTCATTTGTATGAAATAGAAAAATAAAAATACAGAAAACTTACTTAAATAATATAACAACTGTTTTGAAAAAAATTAAAACAAACAGGGTATACTGGATTACAATAGTGTCCTCCCAAAATTCATATTTACCTAGAACTTCAGAATGTGACTTTATTTGAAATAAGGTCTTTACAGATATAATTAGTTAATTTAAAGTGAAGGCTAGATTAGAGTAGGCTGGCCCTAACCCTCTGTAAAAACAAAGACAGAGATTGGAGTGAAACATCTACAAGGCAAGCACTCCTGCCAAACACTAGAAGACTGGAGAAATGAATAGAATAGATTCTCCCTCAGAACTTCCAGAATTAACTCAGCCAGATACTTGGATTTTCAATGTTAGCAGAACTGTGAGCAAATAAATTTCTGTTATACTAAGCCACTCACTTAGTGGTAATTTGCTATGGAAGCCCAAAAGAAATCAATGTACCTAAAACCAATATATTAACAAGGTTAACTATGGTAGCCTTTAGATAGTAGCATTAAAGGTAATTTTCTCCCCTACTTTACAGTGCTTTCCAAAGTATAACTATGGTAAAATACACACAACATAAAATTCACTATTTTATTTTACTTTTAAATTTACTTGTTTAGCCAATCTAGGTGAGTCTTCACTAGTTTTGACATTCATACAACACACACACACACACACACACACACATAAAGCTATGCTTCTCATCAAGGTTTTAGATCTGAATCACCTAGTGTTTTTCTTTTTTTTTTTTTTTAAATAAATTATTCCTCTATTTTTAAAAAAACTTTAACACACACACACATTTTAAAGTCTTTAGGTAATTCTGATACATATCCCACTGAAGTTCACTATTTGTTTTTTTTCTAAGATTTTTTTCTTTTTTTATACCTTTATTTTATTCATTTATTTGTATGTGGTGCTGAGGATCAAACCCAGGGTCTCACACGTACAAGGGGAGCGCTCTACCGCTAAGCCACAACCCCAGCCCCAAGTTCACTATTTGTAACAAATCTATTTGACAAAAGGCAATCTAGTACATTAAACTCAAAACCCAAATTCTAACTATTCAATGAATAATAATAATAATTGAAAAATCTAGAAAAAGCAAGTTTACAACTCTAGAATTTTAAAATTCTTGGAAATTTAGTACCTGTTTTGATATATTGTAATCCAAAGATTCTCTAGGATAGACCATATTTCTTGATGCCTATTGGGTTGGGGAAGAGGAGAACTGGAGAAAACAGTGATTTCTTGGTTATGAGACTTCATCGAAGAACTATCTTCCTGTTTTTTACTCACTGCATTTTCTGAAGAATTTAGCGACCGTTTTGTTTTGACCTGGGGAAATAAGAATTTCATAAAATGTAGCTAGTCCTTTACTAGTAAATGGAAAAAAAAAAAAAAAACAGAATGACAATTGTGCTTACAAACGTACTAGCTTTCTGGAAAATGCTGGCTATTCTTTTTCTTTTATTATTTACAGAATGTTCCCAGAAATATATCAAAGCTAGAAAGCAAATTTTCCTTTTCCTTTTAAAGGATATTACCATTGTATTTATCATGGTGCTCTTTCTTAGCTAACATTCTAATGTCAGTTTAAGAATGCTGTTTCAATACTTTTACACATGCTATTGAACTAGATAAAGGACACAAAGATAAATAGGTGGAATCAAGCTCCAAGCACCTTACAATCACGGAATAGGGGTTGGAGGGGGAGAACTAGAAAAAGCTGCAAAGGACTGTAAAACAAAAATTAAGATGTCATCTACCTCTGAGGAATGGTGAACCACCACTAAATGTTTCTAAAATTGGCAGTGATATACTCAGAGCTGCACTGTAATACACACTGAACAAAGAAGATGTAGACAAGAATACTGATTAGGCCAGGTATGGTGATGAACGCCTGTATACCAATGGCTTGGAAGACTGAGGCAAGAGGATCCCAAATTCAAAGCCAACCTTAGTAACTTAGCGAGGCCCTGAGCAACTCAGCAAGACACTGTCTCTAAATAAAATATAAAAAAGGGATGGGGGATGTGGCTAGGAAACCCTGGATTCAATTCCCAGTACAAAAAAAAAAAAAAGAATATTAGGACACCACTGAATGATTCAAGACAGAAGTTCTGGTAATTTCAATTATGTATAGGCAGTAGAATGGAAAAACTATATATGTGCAAGAAATATTTTAAAAGATTAGGCCAAAAGCTAGATTCAGGGAGTGAGGGAGACCCTAAGATTTTTTTTTTTTAACCTACATGTTTAAAAGAATAATAGTATCAATAATAGAAATTTAGGATGGCCATACATTTAGAAAAGTGTGTGTGCGTGCACATATGCACTTTCAGTAGGTGGAACCTTCTTTTTATAATATTTATTTTTTTAATTGGATACAATATCATCTTTATTTTATTTATTTATTCATTTATTTTATGCGGTGCTGAGGATTGAACCCAGGGCCTCGAACATGCTAGGCGAGTGCTCTACCGCTGAACCACAACCTCAGCCCGGAACCTTCTTGAATACTTCTCTGAAAGAATGTAATAATAGTTTTATTCAATGTAAAATTCAAACAAAAGTACTTTCAAGCAACACATCTAAGATGCATATGATGCAATTGATAGAAATGCTACTTTAATGTGCCTCATTCACTGCAATTTTAAATAGCACATTAAACTATGCACTGCTGATAAGGGGAAATATAATGAACATACCATATATTATAATGGGAAAGCAAGAAACCATTTAATTTATTTGTTCATGTTTCCAAACTAGGTGGGCTCCTATAGTAAAATCAAGAAGAGTATCTGCTGGGGCTGGGGCTCAGTGGTAAAAAAGCACTTGCCTGGCATGTGTGAGGTACTGGGTTAGATCTTCAAAACCACATAAAAATAAATAAAGATATTATGTCCATCTGCAACTAAAAAGTGTATTTGTTAAAAATTAAAAAAAAAAAAAAAGGAGAAGAAGAGTGTCTGCTTGAGGCTGGGTATATTGCTCAACAATAGAGCATTTGCCTAACATGCATAGGGCCCTGGGTTTAATCCCCAGCACCACAAAACAAAACAACAACAGAAAATAAAAGATGTCTAGCAGATAATTATATATGATCTGAGACTTAAAACATAGTTGAGAATCATTCTCATGAAGACTCAGAAGTAGATGAAATTACTGAGATATAATTTTGCAAAAAAAGAAGGTAATCAATAGGAAAAATGAAGGGGAAAAATGAGAACTAGCAAGCATAAATACGGGAGGAATCACATATATACAATAGCAACAGAAGCCAAGGTAAATAGAGAGGTTTCAGAAAGGAGACAGCACAGCAAATAGCATGGCCAATGACAAGAGGCCCTGGATTCAATTCTCAGCGAGGGGAGGAGAGGAGAAAAATTTTTTTAAAAAGCCAAGAGAATGAGAAAAAAATTTTTACCTAAGAGTTTAAAAATTGGTTTTTGATTTCTGGTCTACTGTAACCTGCTTTATGAACTTCAATAAAATTACTCTATTTTCCAAGGTTAAGTTTCCATATTGAAAAAAGGAAGATTTCAAAGGCTGATAAAATAAGTGTTATTTTTTTGGTGGTAAGAGACTTGTAGAATAAATGTGTGTGCACGAGTATGTGCATATCCTTTTCCTAGTTTCACTTCATTTACATAAAAATCTGGAAATGATGTTAGTCCATTAAACTATTAAGTTTCTCAGAAGCCTTTCAAGAAAACAAATATAAATATTTCTATTTTTAAAAAAAATTTTCTACACTTGATAAATTAGAAGGTGGAATTCTCTTTTTTTTTTTAACCATTGCTATATTGAGCTAACCTATCTTTGGAAGTATTCTACTGTTGCTGAAGTTACTGAGACATGACTAAAAATTTAACACATCTGATGCATCCTACAAAACAACTCCTACCGAACACATATTTTCTTTCTTTCTTTTTTTTTTTTGGAGGGGAGGGGCCAGGAATTGAACCTTTTTTATTTTTTTGATTTAGAGATAAGTTCTGGCTAAATTGCTTAGACCTCACTAAGTTTGTTGAGGCTGACCTTGAATTTACAATCCTCCTGCCTCAGCCTCCCAAGCCATTGTGGTTACAGGCATACACCTTTATGCTCGGCCTGAACGTGAATTTTAAAGAATAAGCTAAGTCACAATGTTCCTGGGATTACTTAGATAGTGAATTCTTTCTGACATGAAAATAAAGAAACAACACTTTACTTTTTGGTACTGAGGACTGAACCCAGGGACACTTCATCACTGAGCTATATCCTCAGCTCTTTTAATATTTTGAGACAAGATCTTGCTAAATTGCTGAGGCTGGCCTCTAATATGTGATCCTCCTACCTTAAGCTCTACAGTCATTAAGATTAAAGGCATGCACCACCAGGCCAAGCTATAGGAACAACACTTTAAAGCTCTAATCCTGGAAACAACAAACGGTTTCAAGCAATTGCACTAATGTCAAGTGTTAAGAAAGGAAATAATGAGGGTGTCACCTAGATTCTTCACTAATCACCTTCATGAATTTTGCTAATGTAGAAACTGAAAATTCAAGAATGAATAACTTATGGTACAACAATTCAATAGTTTTACATATCCACTGGGCAACGTATAGACAGCAGGCATGCAATTATTAGATAACTGACAATAAATTTTAATACCACATTTTGATGGTACTTCCCATTCTCCAGGCTTCCAACTGATAAGAGTTTGAAACTTTGAGAACATTATTTTCATCTCAATCAACCCTAATATTTTGTTTTATTCTCTAATTCAAAACCAACTAAGGGGCTGGGGCTGTAGCTCAGTGGTAAAGCACTTGCCTTGCATGTCTGAGGCACTGGGCTCGATTCTCAGCACCACATAAAAATAAATAAAGATATTGTGTGTTCATCTACAACTGAAAGATATTTTTTAAAAAAACTAAGCTTCTTAGTATCACTGCATTTGTTTCACTAAAAATATGACTTAGGACTAAATTTTGTGATGGGAAGAGATATCTTTCCTGATACAATCCAAGTACAACAATCAAGATGTGACCCCTTAAATTCCCAAGTCTGTTCTTCCCCAATGGTTTTAAAAGTCAAACAAGCCATTAAAAAAAAAAAAAAAAACTACCAATGTTTTCGTTATATTAAACCAAAAGACCATTTAAAAAAAATTTTCTACACTTGATAAATTAGGAGGTGGAATTTTTTTTTAATCATTATTATACTGAGCTATTCTATCTTTGGAAGTAATCTACTGTTTCTGAAGTTACTGAGACATTACTAAAAATTTATCAAATCTGATGCATCTCTTAATTTGTCCCTTAATTCTTTCCTCAAAAATGATCACATATTTCCTATTAGTTAATATGTATTTTTAAAAAGATGCTTCTTTTACTCTTTGAGATATTTTATTAAATAGCAAGTAAATTCTTTTTTCTCAGCAACTAAGATTAGTGTCATCTAATCCTACAATTACTTCATAGGTAGTGGGCCTACCTGACCATGAAAAATCAATGAGATAGCCAGAACTGGCGGCGCACGCCTGTAATCCCAGTGGCTCGGGAGGCTGAGACAGGAGGATCACGAGTTGTCAATTGGGAGGTGCTAAGCAACTCAGTGAGACCCTGTCTCTAAATAAAATACAAAATAGTGCTGGGGATGTGGCTCAGTGGTTGAGTGCCTCTAGTTCAATCCCTGGTACCCCCCCAAAAAAGAAAAAAAAATAAGTGAGATAAACCCACCCAATTCAGTTCTGCAATGAAAAAGGAGAACATGATATTTTGTATATATTTTATGTAATATAAAGTTCAACTTATAAGCTACATAATATATAATTATAAAAGGTAATATATTATTCTTATAGAATATATATATTACATGATAAGTACATAGATATTACATTTTAATATATACATATTCTATAATATATAGTAGATAAAAGTTCCATTAATATATCCCCTAGTAGTTATGACACTGGGGTTTTTTAAGCTGTTTCTGACACATAATAACTCCCTGGCTTTTCTAATTTGAAATTAGAAGACTGAAGAAATAAGGTATTACTTGGGACAAAACTTACATAGTTAAGTTTAAATATTATAAAACGGTATCAGTAGGAGGGTAACTGCAAAAGAATCACGTTTAAAAAAAAAAAAATCACTTGTTTAAAAAAATTCATGTGGCTGAGTAGTATAGCACTTGCCTGACATGTATGAGGTCCTGAGTTTAATCCCTAGAAAAAGACACACACACAAATTCATAAGTTAATTGGTGAAGTTTGAATAAGGTCTGCAGATTAGACAACTGTATTTATCAATGTTAATTTCCTGATTTATTAGCCTGTAACACATAAGATTCTTTTAAGTAACTGCACATAGAAATATTTCAAGGTAAAGGGGCATCACATCTTCAACAAATGATCAATATAATACAGCTTGGAGAAACCATATGGGTAGATATGTAGATTGATAGAGAAAACAACAGATAAAATGTAATAAAATGTTAACATTTGGGGACTCAGGCTAAAGAATTTATACAGGAATATTTTTGTACCACACTTGCAACTTTTTCTTAATTTTGCAATTATTTCTAAATAAAAAATAAAAAAAGAATAGACCTGGACATCACTGGCAAAACCTTACTGTATAACACTTAATAGATTCTTAGCATCTGCATGTTCAAAAACATCTCCTATTGGTTTTTAATGCATGTGAGATTCACTGGCTTAGGGCACTGGAAATAAATAGCGCAATAGCTTTCTTTTTTTTTTTTTTTTTTTTAAAGAGAGAGTGAGAGAGGGGAGAGAGAGAGAGAGAGTTTTTAATTTTTATTTTTTAGTTCTCGGCGGACACAACATCTTTGTTGGTATGTGGTGCTGAGGATCGAACCCGGGCCGCACGCATGCCAGGCGAGCGCGCTACCGCTTGAGCCACATCCCCAGCCCGCAATAGCTTTCTTCTATCCATAAATGAGTTAATATAAAATACCAGCAACTGATGTGACACGTGACACTTCTTCCATAAAAGGATGTGCATTTCAAAACTAATGATAAGAGTTGCTTATACCCAATTCAATTTACTTAATGGCTTTAGTATGTCAGCCTTAGTTAGAATTAAATTATCCTGTAACTACTGTTGTCTGCTAAACACATTTTTAGAACACATGACCAGCTACTTTAAATGGCAGTCCCAAGCTATCTTACCTCTGTACATGTTTGGAGCAGTTTGTTCACTTCAGCAAAGGCCTGTGGAAGAATACCATCATAATTTGACCTTGTACTGAAAGCCTGTAACAAACTTTTAGAATCCTGAAGCAGGAATTTCACTGTTGTAAAATCCACTGCCTTATTAGCTGGTAAGAGAAATTTAAGAAAGAAAACCATGTAAGAGTGAGTATACAACACAAAATGACTCTGGACATTATGCTAATACTACTCTGAAATTTAAGAAGAGTATACATTTATATATATATACCACTCCTAATCCATCCCTCTTATATAAAAAGCAACAATTAAATATTTATACACAAAGTCCTTCAAGTTGACTGGTGTTCTGTATTCAGATTCCAGGAGTTCCCTCAACATGGTCCAACTTCAAAGTCAAAGTCAAATAAAAGAACATTAGATTTTCAGAGAAAAGAAACAATCACTGAAAAGTCAAACCACAGATTTTCAAAAATGAAGCCATTTCACATTCAAATTATTATGAAGGCAAAAGGGGAGTCCCATCTTAATGGCAAACATGTAAATTACATGTGGTCCCTGTCATGATCAATTAATTATGTAGTGATTCACCTTCAAAATAAGAAACTTCATACTAAATGTATTGAAAGTGTGTTATATTTTGGTGTGTACACCAAAATATCAGCAGAAAATAAAAATTTGGATATCAGCAAGAAGCAAAAGAAGCAAACAGTTTTTTTTTTTCCTGTAAATTAAAGTAAGGTAGTCTACAAATAGTAATTTAAAGTACAACAATTTTCTTTTAAGGAGTTACAACTGCTTACATTAACTCTCAAACTAGCCAACATGATGGCACACACTTGCAATCCCAGCAACTCAAGAGGCTGAGGCAGAAAGACCACAAGTTGGAGGCCAGCCTTAGCAACTTAGCACGAACCTCTCTTAAAATAAATAAAGAAGTGTGGGGATGTAGCTCAGTGGTAGACTGCCTCTGCATTCAATCCCTAGTACAGCCACGAATGAAAATTAAAAATAAAGTTATGAACAATAAAATTAAGTAAATTGCTATTGTCACAAAACTCAAAAAACAGAAAATTTTTTCCATTATTAAGGCATAATACAATCTAACAGTTTTCAAAAGCAAAATAACCATGCTACAATGTGTTTGTTTTGTTTTAATGTTCACAATTTGATAGTCACAACATGATTTTTCATTGGCATTAGGAGTTAAAAATATTCCTCTTTATTACTTACACAACAAGAACTTGCTTTTGAAATTATGAAAAATCAAATTAAGTTTTAAAAGTACATTTTTAATAACTTTATTTTATTATTATTATTTTTTTTTTTTTTTTTAATGTGGTGCTGAAGATCAAACCCAGTGCCTCACATGTTCCAGGCGAGAGTTCTACCACTGAGCCACAACCCCATTCTGAGAAAGACATATTTGGGCATAGCTTTTTATCCTCCCTTTTCTTTTCATGTGTGTGTATGTGTGTCTAGTACTGGAGATTGAAACTAGGAGCACTCTACCACTGAGCTACATCTCCAGCTCCTTTTATTTTTTATTTTGGGACAGAATTAAACTTGAGATCCTCTTGCCTCGGCCTCCTGACCCATGGGATTATAAGTGTGCGCCACCGCACCCAGATTCTTTTAAGGGTGCTTCTCCAATGTAGTCCATGTTTAGTAGAGCTTAAGTCCTTGAATTAATAATTCCTATCTTACAAAATTTGTTTACAAAGATTATGGGGAAAAGGCAATAACAATGATAAATTGAGAACAAAGATACAATACAAAAATCAATATGGATGAAATAGTTTAAGACTTATATGGGTCAATAATTATTCAGAGTAAAGTTAATCTGGATAACAAAGCTGATAAAAATTATTAGTCACTTTCCACAAAATTTTAAACACATCTATGTAATTCAACAGCTAAAGATACTACTAAAAGATAAACAAAATTATAAACTGAGATTTTTTTTTCTAATTACAAGTTATCTTAAAATAGGAAGTATTTTTATAATCCCACTATGTATTCTTCAAAAGTCACTAAAAATAGGCTTCAGATTCTTCTAGATCAAGGACCAATAAACTATGCACACAATGAATGCAAAAATAATTTTTAAGCAGAAGGTAGTCCCTTCCTTTTCACTTCCTTCCCTATTACCATTTAGAGCTGTTACCTATCATCTCTCAGGTGCATGAAAGAGCAGAACAAGGCCCGCCCCTAGAAAATGGAAGATAGCAACTAGATACCCATTTTTAAAACTAACCTTTCTATAAAATGCACACTTTACTCCCTTTTAAAAGACTAAATTATATCCCTATATGAAAAACGTTTCCACACGTTTAGCAAAACTGCTCTGAAGACATAAGAACTAAGGTTGTTCCATGTCCCTTATAAAATAATAGCCCTAAAAAATAACATCTATACTTAAAGGAAATGCCACAAAAGTCTTTTGTTAAAAAATTGGTAACATCTAACAGCAGATATTCATTCAACAGCTACCATGGATAAGATACATCAGGTGTTTTAAACATCCTAGAAGGAATTTTGAACACTATAAAATGCTTTCGAAGAGCTTACACTAGAGAGGAGAGACAGAGAAAGAGGTATAACTACCTAGAATATGCCTTTTTTTAGCCTCTAGGAAGCTTATTGTTAAAAATATATGCCAAAGTGTTCCAATAATTGTGCATTTTTTTAGTAAATACGGTAAATTAATCTTATTCTTCATTACATGGTTTTTGTGCTTTTTTTTTTTTCTTTTTATGGTAGAAGGGATTGAACTCATGGGCACTAGACCACTGAGCCACATCCCCAGCCATATTTTGTATTTTATTTAGATAAATAAATAAACTGAGTCGCTTAGCGCCTTGCTGTTGCTGAGGTTGGCTTTGAACTCACGATCCTGCCTCAGCCTCCCAAGCTGCTGGGATTACCAGCATGAACTACCATGCCTGGCTGTTTTTTGTGCTTTTAAGCCTAACTTAATAGTCCTCTTGTAGTCAAGTTATTATAAGACACCACAGTTGGTTTTTAGAAGTAGACTGAATATAACTAATACATAAAACAATAAACAGAACAGATCATGTGAGGAGTTTCAAAAAAGTTAAGAACTTGGGGGCTGGAGATGTGGATCAAGCGGTAGCGCATTCGCCTGGCATGCATGCGGACCAAGTTCGATCCTCAGCACCACATTCAAACAAAGATGTTGTGTCCGCCGAGAACTGAAAAATAAATATTAAAAAATTCTCTTTCTCTCTCTCTCTCTCTTTAAAAAAAAAAAAAAAAAAAAGCTAAGAACTATCTGAACCTGTAATAATAATCATACTTTACCTTTTAAAGGTATAGAAGACAAATCTAGCTCTTTGGCTTTGGACAAGTTACTTTCCTATCTCAGCTAATTTCCTTGATCATAAAACATAAGCTTTAATAAAATTAGATCAGCACTTTTCATATTTTTTTCTTCATAACAGAAAATCTCTTTTTCAACTGCTACATGGAATTGAACAGATTTAGAAAACAACAAAATAAGGCTTCCCTGGCTAATGTTGGGGTTAAAGTTCAAATGCAGCACCTACCTACCAGGCTCCCCTCACCTTTCTTGCCACCCGCTACCTACAGGTGGCAGCAGAGGTATGCCTAGAAATCGAAAGTTCTATTTAGCATGGTTTAAAAACCACCAACTCAGCGATTCACTGTCATCTCTTCCAGTTCTAAAATTTGCTATGCTCCAAAACTAAAGATTTCCTATTCCTTCTTCATATGGTTTAGATCTTTGATACATACAAGAATGGGTTCATAGTTTGTGTCTAACATGGTGAGAAATGAAAAAAAAAACTATAATTAATTCTACTTGTATAACTGAATAGACTATAAATACAGTTTTAAAAGCTTTCAAACTGAACACCATTAAAAATCATACATTCAGGGCTGGGGATGTGGCTCAAGCGGTAGCACGCTCGCCTGGCATGCGTGCGGCCCGGGTTCGATTCAAACAAAGATGTTGTGTCCGCCGATAACTAAAAAATAAATATTAAAATTCTCTCAAAAAAAAAAAATCATACATTCACAGGCTGGAGATGTAGTTCAGTAGTACAGAGCTTGCCTACTATGCAGGAGGCCATAGGTTCAATTCCCAGTACAAAAAAATATTATATATTCACAATATCCAAGAACATCAACAATGCTGCAAACTCCCTTTAGAAATTAGAAATACAGGGCTGGGGATGTGACTCAAGCGGTAGCGCGCTTGCCTGGCATGCATGTGGCCCGGGTTCAATCCTCAGCACCACGTACGAACAAAGATGTTGTGTCTGCCGAAAAACTAAAAAATAAATATTAAAAAATTAAAAAAAAAAAAAAAAGAAATACAGCCATGAATGTGGTAGAATACACCTGTAATCCCAGTGTTTTTTCGGATATGTGATGTCTGGCAAAAGCTCATGTGTGAGACAATGCAACAATGCTCACAGGTGAAGTAATTAGATTATTATTTGTGACCATATCAGTGAATTAAATCACTGACAGGGACTAACTGGGTGGTAACTGTAGATAGGTAGGGTATGGCTGGTGGAGGTAGGTAACTGAGGGTGTGCCTTTGGGGTATATTTTGTCCCAGGTGAGCAGACCTCTTTCTCTGCTTCCTGCATGTTGTGTCCTGAGCTATTTTCCTCCTTCTCGCCCTTCGCTCAATGAATGATGCCCGGCTCACCTTAGACCCAGAGCAATGGACTCTACTGACCATGAACTGAACCCCTGAAAAAATAAGCCAAAATAAACTTTTCCTCCTCTTGATTGTTCTTATCAAGTCTTTTAGTCAGAGCAATGGAAAGCTGTCTAAAGCATCTAGCTACTCAGAAGGCTGAAGCAAAAGGATCCCAAGTTTAAGGCCAGCCTCAGCAACTTAGTGAGACCCTCAATAACTTTAACAAAACCCTCTCTCAAAATAAAAAATCAAAAGAACAGGGATATAGCTCAGTGGTAAAGTGCCCCTAGGTTCAATCTTCAGTACCAAAAATAAAGAAATTAAGAGTGAACTCTTTTAGGAGCTAATCCACAAATTTCTTTAATTCATCTTTACATCTCATGGAATATATCTGCTGATTTGAATTAATACTTTAATATAATATTGGAAAAAAAAGATCCATACCTCTACAGAGATTTTCATATAGGCTCTCAACAGTTAAAAGCAAGTTCTTTTCCATAACTAATCCAAACACAGCCAACCAATGTTTTTTAAAGCACTGTAATAAGTGTATTAGAGTCCATGGTGGTTTCAAGTACAGCATCTAAAAAGTATTTAAGAAGATTAACATCTATGAATTTATTGATTATTCCAATTATTCAAATACATCTATTTAGGAATTCCTACATATACTTTAGGGGAAAATACAGTTAGTTGAATTCTTTTTAAATTAAAAGATATTTTATTAAAAACTAATCATCTTAAAATAATTCCATTACACTATTTAATTCATATTACTATTAATATTTGTGGTCTCTGGAATCATGAATATAAAAAGAAAGCCTAGTTCCAATCAGATAGGAAACATAGTTTTAATCAGTTAAGATCCCTCAATATACTTTTCAATATAATCATTTCAATGAAGAAATCAATCTAATTGTTTCATAGAACTGGGGGGAAAATTTTATGTAGAAAAAAGATGTCAAAGAGAATAACTGATCATTTAGTTCAATAAGAAGGCACAGCTGTGGTGCTAGGGCTGTAGCTCAGTGGCAGAGCACTTGCCTGGCATGTGTGAGGCATTGAGTTCGATCCTTAGCACCACATAAAAATAAACAATTTATATAAAGGCATGCTGTCCATCTACAACTACAAAAAGAAAAAAAGGAAGTCACAGCTCCTTAAGTCATTCATATTTCTACGATGAAATATCCAACTTAAATCAACCCTCCTAGAATCTTCTTATCATTCTTCATCCTCTTGGTTCACCATTTGATAATGTAATAAAGTAGCAAAGATATCAGAATGGAAGATATTAGAATTTCACTGAAAAGCTGGATCAAGATGCAAGCTACAATTAATGGGCTATAATGTTTCTGGTAGCTATAAATGTGAAAATCAAACAAAGATTAAACTGATCACAATTGCTAAATTAGGTGTTTTGTTGAATTGAAGGAAAAATATTAACCTAAAGAAAATTTAAGGCTGCTGATATAGATAGCTCAGTTGGTAGAGTGCTTGCCTCTCATGCACAAGGCCACGGGTTCAATCCCCAGCACCACACACACACACACACACACACAAAAAAAAAAAAAAAGGAAGAAAATTCAAAATGTCTCAATGAGATAAATTTGTACTTTGATATTCATGTTTACATGGCATAAGCCAAAAATACACTTTTTTAATGAAAAATATCTGATATGATTCCTTACATCAGACACTTTGATTCAAAAGAAACTAAAGAGTAAAGTTTTTCTGGATTCAATTTAAGCTCCATGGGACAGTGTGTCTGACACACAATATATGTGCCATAAATACATGTTGACTGATAAAAATAAATAATAATATGTATTCCCAAACCTTAAGACATATATCACTTAACCATCAAAATTTTTTCAAAAGCATGGAGAAAAAGATTGATGTGATATAGTTATCTCTTAAAATAACAAATCTTCAATAATAAAAAAAGAAATTTTCAATTAATAAAGTTGAACTAATCACCTCCATCCAAAGGTTTCCAAAAGCAATTTTCATTTCTGTTTCTAATATTGAAGATAAAGCTGTTCCAAGAGATTTTTCAAGATCAGACATTATGCGTTCAAGTAGAATGGACAGTCCTGAATTTTTAGACTTTTCATCAGACCTCTCTTCTACTGGTGTTGCTTCTTTAAAACAAATAGTTAACAGGCTTTACTGAGGGCACTAAAAGTAAATATTATAAATAAGTAGTATTTGGTCATAAATAATAAACAATTCATATGTAATTAGTATTTGAATTACCTAGAAATACTTAATTTAGAAACATGCATTTCTACTATAGTCATTTTAGATGCAACATAAATATACTATTTTGGCCAATGTTTTATCTTTTTAAAAAAGGAAACTAAATATTTTTATTCCAATGGAAATGTAAAAAAAAAAATGTGATTTTTAACTACAATTAATATTATTATTTTCAAAACAAAGGAGAGTTACAGGAGAGCCTTGAATTTATTTACAACAGAAAACTGAAAACTGGAGCTGGGGCTGGGGCTCAGTGGTAGAGTGCTTGCCTAGCAGGTGTGAGGCACTGGGTTTGAGCCTGAACACCACATAAAATAAAGGTATTGTGTCCATCTTCAACTAAAAAAGAAAGAAAACTAAAAACTGCAACGAAGCAAGTTTTCTTCCAAAATAGTACACATTTTTAAACTCAGCTCACATCAATAAATTATTCTGAAAGGACTAAAATTTCTGGTTTAAGCATCTTCATGCCCTCCCCTTTAAAAAGAACTTTAAGTGGTTTATCTCTACAAATAAAAACTAAGAATTTAAAATGACACTAAAATAATGGGCAAACCAAAAGCACATGATCCCTGAAAAACCATAAACTAGAATATCCTGTTATTCCCCCCAATGCCTTTTTTTTAATATTGCGACAATGTGTGCTATTCACAGAAAAAGGGCAAATAGGTAGTATAAGTATAAATATTTGTGCATTTATATATAAAAAGTACAATCTAGTAAAGACCTCAATAATTACTTTTCCACAGAGGGAAAAAGTGGGATATATTTATACATGACGTCATTTAATATAATATTCCATCAATTATCAAGCCACAGAAGAAATTATTCTGGTTAAAGGAAGGTAAGACAACAGTATTGCTTTTACTTTTCTTTTTTATTAGTTTAAAATTTTAGAAGTCTTATTAGAGTCTTGTAAGTTTCTCAATTATTACTAGCTGAGGTTTTTACTGCATTAATAGGAAGTTACAAATATGAAGCTAATTTTAAAAAGAAACTAGTCTCCCCATTTGAAATGATTATTTCTTATAGCTACTACTAATTCAAAAGGCATATTTTGCAAGGTACAAATGAGCATGCACACATTAATCATAAATATATAGAACTGAGGTTGTAGCTCTGAGGTAAAGCACTTGCCTAGCATGTGTAAGGCATTGGGTTCGATCCTCGGCACCACACAAAAATAAAATAAAGGTATTGTGTTTACCTACAACTAAAAAAAAAAAAAAATGTTTAAAAAAATTTAAAATATGTAAAACTATATGCGAGTATATGGTTAAAATCAAGTTAATCTGTAAAAGTATACACAGAATGTCATGTTTATGATATTTTTTGTATTAGTATTATAATTTTCATTTACTTGTAGGATTTAAATGCCAGCAAGTATTCCAAATCTAATGTCATTTTAAAAGTACAAGATTAACTTGAAATGTTATTACTAATCTTAGAACATAAAAGATATATTTCCAGTTATTCACAATAAAAATATTACCTGCTTTCAATCGTTGCTTAGAAACACAAGGCTGATGACACGCATCTGTGTTCAGAGATAAGTTATACAGCTCTCCACTCAATTCTTCTTTACTGAGTGACTTCACACCGCTTATTAGGCCTTTGTTTCTTAAATTTCTATCATCCCTGAGGTTGAGGTTAGAAGGAAAAATATTGTTTTATAAGATAAATCATATGGCAACTCAAAAAACACATGAGCTCTACTCATAGGCTGGTAAATCTCAGTATATGTATTAACAAAGAATAATAATTTCTCTATAAATAGAGATGATAAAGAAATTTTTACATAGTAGAGAAATATCATGAATTTTGGAGAATAATAATTATTTACTAAGTGCTTCCCAGGCACCAGGCACCATTCTAAGTGATATTTAGATATATTTATATTTACTGAATCCTTACAACAAACCTCTGAGGAAGTGGTACCAATTTTATCACCATTTTTTTAATATTTATTTTTTAGTTTTAGGTGGACACAATATCTTTATTTTATTTTTATGTGGTGCTGAGAATCGAACCCAGTGCCTCATGCATGCTAGGTGAGCGTGCTACCACTTGAACCACATCCCCGGTCCCCACCATTTTTTTAAAAAGAATTTGATGTTTTGTTTTTTAAATATTTTTTTAGTTGTAGTTAGACCTTTATTTTATTTATTTTTATGTGACGCTGAGGATCGAACCCAATGCCACACATGCTAGATAAATGCTCTACCATTGAGTTACAGTCCTAGCTGTAGCTCATTTAACAAAAGAAACACAGATATAAAGGTGTTAAGTAACTTGTCCAGGATCAGATACAGTATGTGGGAATCAAATTTGAACACAGGTATATGTTCATCCAAAGAGAAATAAACATTAACAACCATAGTAGGAGAAATAATTTACACAGAGCAGACAATTGCAAACTTACTCAGAATGAGCATAAAAAAAGTAATGTGAATCTGCTGTTTGCTCAAGTAAGTCAGTGTGATTAGAACACAGCATGAGACCAATTTATGAGGTTACAGAAAAAGGCTAGGACAATAATAATGAAAAAATATAAAAGGGCCTCAATGGGGAAGCAACATCATTGGATTTATTTGTTAAATTGTTACTCTGGAGCCCAGGAGGTTTCCAGCTGCTATTACTGCAGAGTAGCTTGGTCAGACTAACCTTCCCACTGCATAAAAGAATTACAAAATCTGAACAAAAAATGAGAAAAAAACTAACACCTGAAGGCACCAGAAAGTAGTAACATGTGGAAGGAACCTAAGGAGAGTCTAAATTCAAGATACAGGCTACATTAGGGTAGTTATACAGTGCTCTCTTTTTTGCTTAAGGCACTCTTCCATTCACCAATGGCATATGACAACAGAAAGCCACAGCCTCAGTGACTGGAAATATCAGAGAACCATGAGTACAAATGACTAGAACATCTAGAAAGTTAAGGAGGAAACAGAATGAAGGAAATCAGAGAGCAAGTAAGCCCCCAAATCCACATATAATCTGACCAGGAAAAAAAAAAAAAAAACACAGCCAAGAGACAAAGCAGTCAACAGAACCATGTTCAGAAACGAGAAACAGTGAAGCCATTCTTCTGGGGAGATAAAATAACTCAGATTAAAAGTTAAAGAGTCTAGGGACTAGGGTTGTGACTCAGTGACAGAGCACTTGCCTAACATGTGAGGTACTGGGTTCAATTCTCAGCAGCACATATAAATAAATGAAATAAAGGTCCATCTACAACTAAAATACAATTAAAAAAAAAGTTAGAGAGTCTAATGGAACAGATGAATAGAATACAAAATCAGACAGGTAGTTTCAACAGACATGAAAATCACAAGAGGGCTAGGAATGTGGCTCAAGCGGTAGTGCACTCGCCTGGCATGCGTGCAGCCCGGGTTCGATCCTCAGCACCACATACAAACAAAGATGTTGTGTCCGCCAAAAACTAAAAAATAAATATTAGAAAAAATTCTCTCTCTCTCTCTCTCTCTCTCTCTCTCTCTCTCTCTCTCTCTCTCTCTCTCTCTCTTTTTCTCTCAAAAGACTGAATCTGAGATTGTCCCCAAAGGTTTCTCTTTAAAAAAAAAAAAAAAAAATCACAAGAAAGAATGAAATAGAAATGCCAGCAATAAGAAAACAGTAACAAAAATTAATAATGACTTCAATAGTTCATCAAAAAACTTGACAGATAAAGAAAAGAATCAACAAATCTGAAGACAGACCAAAAGAAATCAAAGTGAAATAAAAATAATATTGAGGGTTTTTTTTTTAATATTCAAGAGCTGTGGGACAATATATATATATATACTGGTGTGTTTTCTTTTTGGTACCAGGGATTGAACTCAGGGCCTTACATATGCTAGGCAAGTGCTCTACCACTAAGCTATATCCCTAGTCCTATATACTGTGTTAAGATCCTTACTTTATAACATATGAAAATATAATATTATTATTTCATGATAAATTTTGATAAAGTAAGGACGCCTATTGTAAACACTGGAGCAACCATAAGAAGTTTTTCTTCAAAAGAGTATAAATAAACCAACATAAATATAATGAAATAGCACTTAAAAATATACAATCCAAAATAAAAAATAAAAGCAAAAAAGGACATAGTTCAAAGGGAGAGCACCCCTGACTCCAATCCCCAGTACTGGGAGAAAAATAATTCTTAGATTGAACAAAAAAGAACAAACTAACTACAATCAGCATTCATGAATTCAACCAACCAAGGGTTAAAAATATTAAGGAAAAAAATGCATCTATACTGAATGTTTGCAATTTTTTCTTATCACTGCTCCTTAAACAGTGTAACTATTTATATAGCATTGCACCCTAAACACTATTACTAATTACATGACACTTGCAGTAGATATCATAAGTAACTTAAGAGATGATTAAAAGTATACAGGAAGATGTGCATAGGTTATATGCAAATACATCATTTTATATAAGGAATATTAACATCTCCATGGAGGAGGTACACAGGTAATACGCAAATGTGCCATTTTACATAAGCAATGTTCACATCTGCATGAGGGAGGGACGCAGATTTTGGAATCTGTACGAGTCCTGGAACCAATCCCCTGCAGATACCAAGGGATAGCTGCACATGTTATCTACAAGAAATTTACTTCAAATATAAAGACATAGATAAAAAATAAAAAGAATGCAAAGATATCCCATATAAACACTAACCAAAAGAAAGCTAAAATAGCTAAATACGTAACAAAGGAGACTTCATAATCAGGAGTATTATTAAGAACAAATAAGGGCATCATATAATGATAAAAGGGTCAGATCTCTTAAGAAGACAATCCGAAACAAAACATGTATGCCTCTCACTACAAGCTTCCATTTTTTCACCTGAGTGCATTCCCCAATTCATCAAGCAGGCTTCATTACTTGCATAGTTAAGTGAAGCAAAACAAATGAGACTGGAAGATGAAATAGACAAATCTACAATCAAAGGTTGGAGATTTCAATACTCCTCTCTCAGTGATCACAGAAGTAGATACATAAGCTGCAAGGTTACAGAAGACCTATTGAAATTTATACAACACTCTATCCACAAGAGCAGAATCAATGGCACATAAAACACCAAGACAATACAAAATCTTGGCCATTAAAAAAAAAAAAAAATTTCAGAAAATTTAGAAGAATAGAAATTATATAAATTATTCTCTCAAGCCATAATGGAATTAAACTCTAATTCAATACCAAAAAGATATCAGGAAATTTTGTAAATATTTAGACTTAAGCCACAAACATCATAACCTGTGAGTCAAAGAGAAAGTCACAAGGGAAATTATAAAGTAGATTGAATTGAACGAAAATAAAAATATAACATAAAATTTGTGAACTAAAACTAAAACAGTTTTTACTGGGAAATTTACAGCTATCTCAGATAGGTGATCTAACTTCTACCTTAAGAAATGAGAAAACACAAAGGGACATGTGAGTACTTTGGGAGTAGTGGAAGTATCCTATATATTAAGAGAGATGTGGCCTATACCATTGCATCTATTTACCAACATTCAATAATCAATAACTGCATTTCAAAATACAAAAAAAAACCTATATAAAAATAATCATTTTGGAGGATGTGAAGTGTACAGAAATATAGTAACAATGGCAGAATCTAAATAATTGTTGTATCTGGGTAATGAGGAGTTTATTAACTCTTCTTCACTGTAAATTTTAACATTCTCCATAATGAAAAATTTAAAAAAATTAAAAATAAGAAACCAGAGGATCGAACTCAGGGCCTCACACGTGCTAGGCGAGTGCTCTACCACTGAGCCACAACCCTAGCCCCTCACTGCTATAAAGTTTGAGGCAGCGATTTATATAGGGTTTCATGCCATAGCTTTCCTCTAGCAGGCCAAATAAAAATCTTCTGAGGTATTTATGGGACAGTTTCAGAACTGATCTAAGTAACTATGTAGATAATTCAGTTAGCTCCATGCCAATTCATTCTACCTTCTTTTCTCTCTTTGGGACTGAGCTGTTCTTGGTGTGTTTTGTTTGAATCATAGCTTTTAGAGCAATATTCAAATTAAATAGAAAAACTTCATGGTAGTTCCTTATCTTTGAAATAGTTCCTTATCCCAGTGATAATAAGGATTTTCATTCCTTGTATTAGCAGATAAATATTGTTATTTGAGTCATAATTCCTGGTTTTGTCAAAGAACTCAAGATGAAATTTATGGTCATTTATTTGACTTTGTAACTTAATTACTAAAGTGTGTTGTATTTTAACTCTTCTTGAGTCATTTACTGATGTGTACAACTATTCCCTTTTAAAATCAATAAACAACTTGTTGCAAAAAAAAAAAAATAAGAAACCATTGTAACTTTTTGAAGAATAAATGAAGGAGAAGAAGTATGAGAATAGCACAATAAATCTCAGAATAGAAAAGAAAAAAATAAACAAAATAAATATAACATGGCTCAACAAAGGATAGTGGTGGGGGAGATAAAGAAGACTGCACAGGACTAACTGGATGCAGATTATGAAGTAAAGGCAGTTATTAAAAATAATTCAACTGCTGGATTCAGCAAATGGGTAAGAGATGGTACTTTCCATTTAAAGGAAGTATAATTTAGAAGTAAAAACCAAGAGCTCATTTTTGGTGATGCTAGGTTTCAGATGTCTATGAGAATATAAGTAAAGATAACAAGTAAGTAGATGAGTATATAAGTCTGGAGTTTAGAAGAAAAACAGACTAGAACCAGTTACTGTGGTGCATACCTATAAACCCAGGAGGCTTGGGAAGAAAGTCTGTCAAGTTGGAGGCCAGCCTTAGTAACTTAGCAAGACCCTATCTCAAAATTTAAAAATAGAGAATGTTGGAGTTGTTGCTTGGTGGTAGAACATCCCTGGATTTGACTGCCATGTATCACAGAAAAAAAGAAAGAGAGAGAAAGAAAGAAAGAAAAATATGGACTGGAAACATTAATTAGGGGTTATAGGCCCAAACTTAGTGATGTAAATTTAAGTAAAGCATTTGATGATGTATAGTATTATATAGTCATGTTGAGTTTTTCCTACTACTATCATTACCAATTGATATTAACTATAAACATCACTATCATCATCTATTTAATAGAAATATGTCTTCACAACAGGTAAGACTTAAACAGTACACATAATGATTACTGTTTACAAAAAAAAAGAAATAACCAACCCCCAAAAAAGGAAGGAAGGAAGAAAATAGATGAAAAAGAAAAGTGAAAGGAAGGGAATAGGAAAGAGGAAAAAACAGGCTACCACCTAGAACAAGACAATGCAAGAATTAAAAGAAGGACACAGCTACAATTTAAATTTCACTAAAATTGTCATTTCTGTTAATCCCAAAACAGTGATGACATAAATAATGCAAGACTTACAATGTTTCACCAATTTAATTTCATTCTCAACTGAACTAAAAATTATTAAATACACAGCAATTATTTCTCAAATTCAATTTATCTCAAATTCAAATTGATTTACATATTACAAATTTTATTTCAGCCTTTAACAAGCTCGAAGGTAATATGTCCTCAATCAAAACACAATTTTAAACTGAGATAGAAATGTCCAATATTTACTTCAGTAACAAAAAGAATAACATTGTCTACAAAAATAGCTAAACAATAATATTGACCAACCCACTTTATAAGAAAACTCTTAGGGTGACTCACCTCTATCATCACTAAATTTCATACACAGAATTTGAACATAATCATAAATTTCAATGGAATAAAATTGTGTGAATAATATTCAGACTAAAATTGCAAAAATTGCTCCTCTATACTTTCAGATCCTTTTCTCAATTGTTAAGAGGAGTAACAATTTTGCTTAGCATTATACTGTTTTATATCAGAACTAAGTTATTTTTAAGAATCAATGAGAAAGAGGAGGAGAAAAGAAGTGAAAAACTTACTAAGATCTGACTATGTACTAGGCACTATACTAAGTCCTTGACATATACTATATGTTAGATACTTAAAATAACATTATGAGACAAGTATTATTCTCCCTTTTTCTTATACATGAAGAAACCATATTGGGTAAATTGTTCAAGGTCACAAAGCCATCCAGTGACAGACCCAGGACTCCAACCCATCCAGTCTTAACTCCATACCAGGCACCCAGAACCAAATTGCAATATAAACTACCTCCTTTCCCATAAATACGTAAGAAACTAACTTCCTTGTCTCTCACAACTAAAAAGTTCTGGCAGATTTTAATATTGACTTTTTCCTTGTTTTTCCAAACATTTTCTTTTTTATTTATTTATTTATTTATTTATTTTTTAATTTAATTTTATTTTTTTTTTTAAGTTTTCGGCGGACTCAACATCTTTGTTTTTATGTGGTGCTGAGGCTCGAACCCGGGCCGCACGCATGCCAGGCGAGCGCGCTACCGCTTGAGCCACATTCCCAGCCCTCCAAACATTTTCTGAATAGTACATAAATTAAAATGAAATCAAACTTCATCCAATTAAGACTTCATTACTATAGAGCTAACACATTTTCAGATATAACTGAGTATGCTTAGTGGTAGATTCAGAAAATTATGGTTGTTTTCTTTATTCTTGATTTGATAGATATAATAATATGATTTTAAAAATTCTTTAGCATAAGCTTTTTTTTTTTAATGGTAAAATTATGAAACTCACGTGCACAGAATGACAAGAGAACAGGGGAATAAATCCTGGTACTGAAGACAGCATTTTAATACCCTATCATCATTGTTCTCATCACTGAGTCCATCTGCAAATTTAACAAAGGCAGTTGTCAATAAGCACATTAGAAATCTGGCCATCACATGAATAATTAGGCTGTATTTACAAATCAAAAAAATCTAAAAGTTTTACAGCAATGAAAACACTCTGCATGCTGCTGTAATAGTGGATACATGTAATTATACATTTCTCAAAACCCATACACCACCAAGAATGAACCTAATGTGAACTTCAGAATCTGGGTGATAATGCTGTGTCAATATAGATTCACAGTTGCAATAAATGTACTGTTCTGGTGGGGGATACAGAATAAAGGGAGTAGGGGGCATATGGCAAATATCTGTACCTTCTGCTTAATTTTGCTGTGAACCTAAAAGTGCTCTAAAAAATTAAATTTATTTTTTTAAATGTATATGAAAGACAATTGATGGCTGGGGTTGTAGCTCAGTGGTAGAGCTCTTGCCTAGCACCTCAATATCACATAAAAATAAATGAATAAAATAGAGGTGCTGTGTCCATCTACAAATAAAAATATTTTTTAAAAAACATACAAGAGTCAGGCAAGGTGGTATATACCTGTAATCCCAGTGGCACAGGAGGCTGAGGCAGAAGGATCACAAGTTCAAAGCCAGCCTCAGCAAAAATGAGGCTACTAAGCAACTCAGTGAGACCTGGTCTCTAAATAAAATACAAAATAGGGCTGGGAATGTGGCTCAGTGGTTGAGTGCCCCTGGGTTCAATCCCCAGTACCAAAAAAAAAAAAAAAAAAAAAAAAAAAAAAAAAAATCATATATAAAAGACAAAAGACTTTTTAAATAAAAAGACAAGAAAAAAATGTCTTGACAAATCTGGATCAAGATTCACATGACAGGGCTGGGGACGTGGCTCAAGCGGTAGCGCGCTTGCCTCGCATGCGTGCGGCCCGGGTTCAATCCTCAGCACCACATACCAACAAAGATGTTGTGTCCGCCGAGAACTAAAAAATAAATATTAAAAATTCTCTCTCTCTCTCCTCTCTCACTCTCTCTTAAAAAAAAAAAAAAAAAAAAAGATTCACATGACAGGGCTGGGGATATGGCTCAAGCAGTATCGCGCTCGCCTCGCATGTGTGCGGCCCGGGTTCAATCCTCAGCACCACATACAAAGAAAGATGTTGTGTCCGCCGAAAACTAAAAAACAATAAATAAATATTAAAAAATTTTCTCTCTCTCTTTTTAAAAACAAAACAAAAAAAAAAGATTCACATGACATATAGTTATTTACTTAATAAAATGATTGGTTTACAACTAAAAGACTAGGATGTACCTAATGAATAAATACAAAGAAATGTGATCAGTAACTAAACAAAAAAGATTAGAAATCGAATGCTATAAATTCTAGTCTCAATTCAGACACAGAATTTAACTATATAATTACATCATGTTTAAAATTATCTGTTTAAAAAAATTAAATAAAAATTATCTGTTTAATATCTCTGCACAGCTATTCTATCAGCAACAGAATCTCTTTCTGGTATCTACTTTCCTTAAGCTCTAAAGCAATACATTTAGAGATACACGGAGAAAGAAAACAGGAACACTAGATAGAACATAAAAAGTGACTTCTAACAATGTTAATCAGCTTACTCACAGGCTTCCGGTCTTAAAAGACATAGCAAAAATTCAGTTTCTGTGAAAATAATGCAACAGTAGGAATATGACCTAAGATAAAGCTTCTTAAAGGCCCTCATAATACTCATAATACCTGCCTCAGAATTACCCAGGAGCTAGTTAATAATACAGACTGCAGGACCATACATACTTCAGATCTACTTTTGTATAAGACTCTTTGGAGGGTCTGTGGTTGTGACTCAGTAGTAGAGCACTTGCCTAGCGTGTGTGAGGGACGGGGTTCAATCCTTGGCACCACATAAAAATGAATAAATAAAATAAAGGTATAAAAAAAAATGTTGTGGGGCAGGGGAAATAGCTCAATTAGTAGAGTGCTCGCCTTGCATGCATAAGGCCCAGCACCACAAAAAGAAAAAAGAAAAAAAACAACTATTTGGAGCTTGGACCCAGACATTCATTAAAGCTCTTGGCAAGTCTCCAAACACTAAAACTCAGTATATACTAACCAATAAGCCTCAACCATGTTTCTCAGTTTTCAACCTTTTTTCCTCTCAATTGTTAGCCTATGTTACTTAAGCCTCTGATCATTCAAATTGGAAAACTCACTCATTCTGCAATTTTAAATTTTTACATAGAACCAAATCTGTGCTAAGCATCTAGATATTGAAAGATAAACTCTTTAGGAATTCACAACCTAGTAGTAAAATCTACAAAGAACTCAACTATATCAGGGCATGGGCCGGAGGAAAATGAAACTCAGGCCTTAATCAGAAAGCCACAGAGACAAATCACAGCAGCCCATTTTCCTTTCTTCAGTTCAAAGAAACATGGATAATGCAAAATGGGCAATTTAAATCATTAGTTACCTTCAAACAATTCAATTTAGCAAACAAAAAAGAGATTTAAAGGGAATAGTATCTTGATCTAAAGGTATCAAGATTATTTGTACTATCACTTTTTCTAAGATATATGGTTCTGGAAAATACAGCTAAAATTTCAAGAATATCCATGAAATATTCAGACATTCAATAAACATTTTTGAAAACCTGTTTGGGTACTTTTCAAAAGTAAGTAAAATAGTCAAGTATGGTGATATGGAACTATAATCCCTCCTCCTCATAAGATGGAAGTAGGAGAATCACAAGTTTGAGGTAAGCTTTAACAACTTAGAGAGAGCCTGTCTCCAAATAAAAAATTAATGGGGTTAAGAGTCCAGGTTAATGGAAGAATCCCCTGGGTTCAATTCCCAGTACCACCAAAAAAAAGCCACTACAACCATACGGTCCTTTCCATTTCACATACTGCTGAGTAAAAGAACATTTTGCACCATTTCCTTCCAATAATGAGTAGGCACTCCAACAAATGTTTATCAGTTAGCACCCTAAAACAACAATACTTACAAAGTTTTTGAGATGCAAGTTGTATTGACTGACCCCACAGCGTTCCATCCTGATTTCTGAGGCTGTCATTGATGAAATAAACTGCAGGTATAGCTTTGTGCTGCGCATGTTTTAGTAGTTTTCCCGCCTTCATACGATCTAGCTCTTGCACAACAACCCAGGGAATTATTAACACAAGTCCATCAAAGCCTAAAATATAAACAGATTTCTTAGAATCCAAACACTTATTGACCTACTAAATCAAACTGCTATAGAAGTGAAAGTTTTAAAGTACCCCTTGGAAATTCACAATCAACAGAGAGACAATACATAGAACGTGAAAATTTAAAAAAGGATATAAGGATCCACAAAGTATTTTTTAAATGCAACTAGAGAAAAAAAGAGTGAGTTTAGCAGATATGCTTCCTATAATCTAAGTTCCTAATATAAATGATTTTATAATAAACAATTAGATCATCTTAGAATCAGTATCATATCCAGGGCTGGAAGTATAGCTCAGTTGGTAAGAGTTCTTGCCTCGCATGCACAAGGCCCTGGGTTCAATCCCCAGCATCACAAAAAAGAAAAAATTAGTATCATATCCAAAGGGAGATGTGTTTGTAAGAATAAAGACCACATCACTATTAATAGTAAATAGTAATTCAAAATCTATAAATATGTTTTTTAAATACCTGGTATTTCTGTTGTCTTCAAAATTCTAACAAATTTGAGATGATTCATCAGAATATTCGTGTCAATAACAATTAGAAGCTTTTTGTCTGAATCAGTATTTGCTAGAGAAAAGAAGCCAAGTTAGGATTTCATGACACTTGATAATAATAATGTCTAAACTTTTGGTATCAATAAATGTAGATAACTCACTTTGAAACCCCTCTGTGTCTTATAAATTTAATTGTGCAAGAGACCCACACAGTTGACTAAACTCTTAAGCTGGTTCATCACTTGGTTGCCATGTAATGTAAACTTCTACCCAATCAATCAAGGTTCCCCTGAGCAGGAAACATAATCCTTGTTTGTAGAAGGACAATCTACAGGAGGGTTAGGGGCAGGAGGAGGAGGAACTTGGCTAGATCCAAATGGTCAGAGAAGGTATGCAAAGCAAACATCACAGAAAGTCTTGGGGCTAAGACATGGAGAATGGCATAGGAGAGTGTTTTTGAATAGTGTTCCATAAAGAAGAAAGTCCTTTAGACAAGGAGAATAAAATTTCTTTTACTCCAATTCTTAAAGGAAAGAGTAGTAATCAATGCTTAATTATCTCCCAATAGATTATCATAAATTATTTATAGAATTATTTTCAATCATAAAATGATTTGCCCCAGCAGGAATAATGTTTATACACCCTGTCCGGCTGTGCACTTAGAAAGTATAAGCTGATTTTAAATATCCTGAGTAAAACTTAATTGCAACGCAAAATATGTATAAAATAAAGAAAATACAGTAACATTAGCATTGTTATTTCACAGGGCCTTGTGAGATCAGATAAGTTTCTGCACAGAAAAACACCTACTGAAGTGAAAAATGTAATGTGAATGTAAGATAGCATTACTATTTTTATAAAGAGAACTCAAAATAGTATACTAACAGATTTTGGACTATTTTTATCATTATCTTCTCCCAGAAAACAATGTATAAGTCTTATTATTGCCTCTTGGCAAAAGAGGAAGAAAAAATAAGTCCAATTGCCTAATAATGTAAGAGACATAAAACAAATGATAAGAAAAATATTAGACCAGATTTCATTTGAATGAGCGAGTTCTAACATTTTTTCATCTAAATATTGTAAAACTGAAAAGTTAGCACATTAATTCTTAGGAAAACACAGGAAATCATTATCATATAGGTATACCAGCAGAGGAATGTACATCATCTTCCACCAAGTCAATTTCCATACTCATTAACTCTCCTGAAGGTGGTACCACAGGTAAATCCACACTTTTCCCCACGCGTGCAGCATGAAGCTCTTCGACTATCTGCATCTAAATTGTAAAAGACCTCAGTGAGATATTACTCTGCAGATTAATAAGAAAGCAATTAATTCTTATTTAAATCACTTGAGAGTTTGTAGAAAGAAAAAAATTTATACAAATATGCAGGAAGTTGATAAAAAACAGATTCATAAATATATAATAGTTCTTCTCTTATTACCTCTATAGCTTTAGGCAAGTGAATTATTTCACTATTTTGTGTCTCAGTTTACTCATCTACAAAATAGAAATATTAAATATTTGATTCCTTTTAGGATTTTTTGTGAAGATTAAATAAAATATGCTACATGAAACTCCTTGCATAAAGCCTAGTAAATGGACAGAAAAGACATTTTATTCTCACTTCAAAGTATCTTAAGAGACAGTTTCTTATTATCTAGATGATGAGTGAAGTTCTAAAGATTTCTAGTATTGTTTATGAACAATCCAAAATTGAATCTAGATCTTAAGATCTTCCTCACTTCAGGAAGTGCTTCTCTGATGCACTCTTGTGTAAAGAAATGAAAATTCAATTTAGCTGCAGAGCAGAGATAAGAAATCTTCTATCAAGGGGCATTACTCACAAGGAGGAAAAATGCAACTGATTGTACAAACAAAAAGTTATCAATATAGCCTAAATAGAAAAATACAAAGTGTTTTGAGAACTTAATTTTAACTCAGGACCAGAAAATATACAATTATCCTCAATATTCTATGAGGGTCAATCAGGAGATTATAGCTGGGAAATGAAGCAATAAGTAAAAAGAGAAAACATTCATGCACTCTTATTTATTTTCAATAAATAACTATTTCATCTGATTGCTGAGTAAAAAAAAAAAAAGCAAAACCAGATTAATTTCATATTGAATTTTGGCAATAAACATGAAAAAGCATAATAACATTAATTCCAAAACTCAGATTTTGTGACCAATAGGCTCTATACTGTTTTTCAAAATAGATTAGCTTATTAGAAACAAAGGCAAAAAGGTGATCAAGTCAATGGAAATACTTTTCAAAAATGTTTTTTGATGACTTCATAAAAGCCAACATATTGATTAAAGTGGAGATATTATTGTTACTGTTTTATTAATAATTCTATTTTATAGATATTTTACTAACAATAGGAAATGGCTGACTGATTTTCATTAAAAAGATTCAAAGTAAATAAGTATATTAGTAACCTCTTGATCTGTATCTTGAATACTTTCAGGTCCCATTGAAGAACACGGTGTTTCAAAACTCTGAAATGAAAAGTAATTTTATTAGTTAAAAAAGAAACATATAGGGGCTGGGATCGTGGCTCGGTGGTAGAGCACTTGACTCACGTGTGTGAGGTACTGGGTTCAATCCTCAAAACTACATAAAAATACTGTGTGCATCTACAACTAAAAAGAAAAAAGAAAGAAACATAGGGCTGGGGTTGTGGCTCAGTGGTAGAGCGCTTGCCTAACAAGTATGAGGCACTGGGTTTAATACTTAACACCACATAAAAATAAATAAAAGAAAGGTATGTGTACATCTACAACTAAAACAAAAAAATTAAGGAAAAAAAATTAAAAAAAAAAAAAAAGAAAAGAACCCTATACCTAAAGTAGTGCTTTTCAACCTTGGCACTATTAACATTTGAGGTCAGAAAAGTCTCTATTTACGAGGCTGTCCTGTGTACTAGAGGATGTTTAGCATCATCTCTGGACCTATCTACCAGATGTCAGTAACACTACCTACCCACCTCTGAATATTCACAATCAAAAATGTTTCCAGACATTACTAAATGTTCACAGTGGAATAAAATTGCCCCCAGGAGACACCACCCCTAAAATAGAAAAACCTCATTCCATCCAGTTATGAAATGTGGGAGAAATTCATTAGGGTTTATTCATTCATACATGCATTCTTAAAGGCACTCATACTGTAATAATAAACCCACATTCCACCCTAAGAAATAAAAGGAATCATGGTAAAGATAATCAAGATGGCCTTTACTGGCAGAAAATTTTCATCTACAAGTCACTTAGCCATTTTAAGTAAAATGACAAAACAAAGAAAACCTGAAGACTAATATGGCTAAGGAGAAAAGGCTGACAATGAATTCCTTGTATTATATATTCTATATGGTTCTATTGTGTGTGGTTAGAGCTTGAGAAGTTATATATATAATAAATATATATAAATAAATGTATAAAAATAATTATTACTATAAACATAATAATATAAATATAAATAAACATATAAATATATATAAATAATAATACATAATAAATAAATATATTTAAAATATATATTTTTAAACATACATATATATATATATATATATTTTTTTTTTTTCCCCCCACAGATTGAAAATCTTCAAAAATTCCAACTTTGCACCAGCACTTTGGCTGAGTGGATAAATCCTACCTGACCCTACATGCAGGAGACAGGAAACAAAAGCACTGATGAACCAAATCATCATTTAAGAATTCTCTAAGATAACTCCAAACTCACATCTATTTCACAGGAACTATTAACATATAAATTATAGTCCCTCTTGGGCTGGGGTTGTGGCTCAGAGGTAGAGCGCACACCTACCATGTGTGAGTCACTGGGTTCGATCCTCAGTACCATATAAAAATAAAGATATTGTGTCTACCTATAACTAAAAAAATATATATATTTTTAAAAAAATTATAGCCCCTCTTTAACTAAATATGTCATATGCAGTAATGCTTTACTGGGAATTCAGCTTCCACCCTAACTATCCAACATCAAACTTCACATGACATGACCCCATTCACATCACATACACAGGTTCATTATTTCTTTACTATTCCATAATCATAGAATTTTAAATATCTTCACCATTTCACGTTAAATCTTACTAGAGGTCTTTCTAATTTTCTTAAATTAAGTAGTGCCAAGCAAGCTAGACTGCTGTCAAAATATCCTGTAACTCTTGACATTCTTAGTCTTCCTGTTTTCTTCTTTAAGCCGCTACTACCCTGACTTCCCTTTGACCACAGGACACTTGTAGTGACTTCAGTGAATTTTCTATCAATCCAGAAAAGTTGATGTCAACTATTCCTGATAATTTCCTTTCCATTACAAATCAAAGTCTTGGTGATCATTCAAATGATTGCCTCTCCCTACCATGCTTTATTAAATACAGGGATGGAGATAAAGCCTTTCCTAGGGATGACAAAAGGGAATGGATTTAATGAAGATAATAATGGTTTTATCTACCAAAATGCTTCTAAATAGAAAATGTGTGTGTTAAGTCAGTTTTTCTTCACTGTGACCAAATTACCCAGCAAGAACAACTTAGAGAAGAAAAAGTTTATTTTGGCTCACAGTTTCAGAGGTTCAGTCCATGGCGACCCAACTTCATTGCTCTGCGCTCAGGGTGAAGTAGAACATCAAGGCAGAAGGGTATGGCAGAGAAGCACTGCTCACCTCATGACAGCCAGGAAGCAGAGAGAAAGGGAAAGGGGCAGGGGCCGAAGAAGATGAACCCTTCCCCAGCACACGCCCAATGTCCTACCTCCTCCAGCCACACCCCACCTACCAAAAGTTTACCACCCACCTAGTCCATTTAAACTAGGACAGACTGATAATGTTACGGCTCTCATAATGTAATCATTTCACTTCTGAATATTCCTGTACTAACGCAGAAGCTTTTGGCGGACACCTCATATTCAAACCCTAACCATCCCTGATTGCCCGATTACCTTTCAGTGGCTCTCTTCCATCCACAGAACACAAAATAAAATACCAAGTGTTTCCAATGAAACACAAAAGCATTCACTGTCTGGGCCCTGGCTTCCCATCTACCTTTTTCTTCTATATATCCTCTACACACCTTGACTCTAGTCATACTAAACAACCTAAGCATCCATATACCTTGCCAATTCTGTGCCATTATACACAATGGCCCTCTACATGGCTGGTCAGAACTTCTATTCCTCCCTCTACATATCCTTGAAGAAGTAACTTAGGAATGTCTACTTTAGTGAGCTCTTCCTTAACCCACCTAGAGATTTATATTGTAACAACACATCCA
The DNA here is from genome assembly GCF_964194105.1 of Spermophilus citellus. Classification (NCBI taxonomy): domain Eukaryota; kingdom Metazoa; phylum Chordata; class Mammalia; order Rodentia; family Sciuridae; genus Spermophilus; species Spermophilus citellus. The sequence goes on from NC_138187.1 coordinate 149,322,884, forward strand.
ATTCTTAAGACTGATATTTTCTTCATTGCAGTGCAATTATATTTGTTTACCAATCTGCCCCCCTGAGAATATTCTGAGGGCAAAGATTCTCTTACTCACTTCTCAAATCACCACCACAAAAAGAAGTATCTGACACATAATAAGTTCCTTTAATTAATGTTTGATAAACTAATGAATTCCTACCTCACAGACTTATAATGATTAAATGGAATGCTGTTTTCAAAAGCAGCATAAAAAAAACATAAATCTCTAGAATATTAATTTGCAATGGTGGAAGGGGGTTAATAAACTGATAGGGGTTTATATCAAAGGACTATAAAACCTAAGAAACAAAATAAGTTATTTTCTATTTACGAAAGCAAAATAAGATCATTAACAGGATTAATACATCCAGAAAAATACAACTGGTCCCTTATAAAGTACACTCATTTCAGGAAAATAAGAAGCTATAAGGAATTACTTAGTAAAACAAAACAAACACAGTATTATCTCCTGTCAATGATATGCTAAAGATAATATACTCAAGATAAGGGCAATATTTATTTGCTTCGGTATCTAAACAACTCTTAAGTCAAATAATGTTATTACAGCAACAATTAATAGTTTTAATTCTGATAAGTGGAAAGTAGAATTGCAAAAATTACTTCCCTTAAAAGTTAATATTCATGCTATATGCCTCTTTTGGTTTGTGTAATAATTTTACATAAAGATCAAAATAAACTATAAACCAGGCATGCTGGCTCATGCTTGAAATCCCAATGGCTCAGCGGGTTGAAGCAGGAGAATCCCAAGTTCAAAGCCAGGCTCTGCAACTTGGCAAGGCCCTGAGCAACTTAGCAAGACCCTGTCTCAAAATAAAAATAAAAAGGTCTGGGGACATGGCTCAGTGGTTAAGAACTCCTGGGTTCAATCCCTGGTACAAAAAAAAAAAAAGAAAAGAAACTATAAAATTCACTACGGAGATTATTCATACTATTCCTTAGATGTATAGCACATGGGGAACAAGCATGTTGATCACTGATGTTGATCAATGATGATTACCGAGGATACTGACAATTTCTTTTTTTTTTTTTAGAGAGAGTGAGAGAGGAGAGAGAGAGAGAGAGAGAATTTTTAATATTTATTTTTTAGTTCTCGGTGGACACAACATCTTTGTTGGTATGTGGTGCTGAGGATCGAACCTGGGCCGCACGCATGCCAGGCGAGCGCGCTACCACTTGAGCCACATCCCCAGCCCCCTATACTGACAATTTCAAGTTCCCTTCACTTCTTCTACTCTACAGAACTGGTTATAACACGAGAAGATAAACTGGAGGTTCTTTTCCTTTACAAAAGCAGTAAAAAGAATAAACTCAATTCTTTCCCTTTCTGGGCCCCTTCGAGTTCTTTTTAACACACTCTCAAGCTCTTATGCCTACTTAGTTATAATCCCTACATTTTGGGGGTGGAGGTACTGGGGATTGAATTTAAGGGCTCTCAACCACTGAGTCACATGCCCAGCCCTATTTTGTGTTTATTTAGAGACAGGGTCTCACTGAGTTGCTTAGCACCTTGCTTTTGCTGAGGCTGGCTTTAAACTCAGGATCCTCCTGCCTCAGCCTCCCAAACTGCTGGGATTACAAACATGTGCTACTGCACAGGCATAATCCCTACATTTTTCATAAGAATCTTACTACCTAACATCTAAAAGCAGGCAGGTTTGACCACCCTACTTAGAAGCAGTTACTAAATATCAGAATTTATTAAGTTCTAAAGTTCTGATGTTCCAAAGTTCTAAAAGTTCCCTTAACGTTAAGGAATTTTACCTGTCACAGAAACAAAGCTATAGAGTGCTTCTCAACATAGTCCACAAATGCCACTCTATTATACAATCTAGAAGCAAAATAATGTGCCTAGTTTTTAGCCTCAATTTCTGCTTATGGGAGTTACCTTGGCCTCCAACATTCCTGCTTCTCCATTGGATCCCTCTTCATCTGCACCTGAATAACTCCAACATTCTTTGGTTCTCAGCTTAAATATCATCCCCCTGCAAGGCTGTGTATTACAACATTAAGTGATAAGTACTTATCATATTTAAAGAAATTGTCTCCTTCCATGAATAAGCCTCTGAAAACAGAGATTATGTACATTTCACAGGCTATTTTTACTGCAGTGCCTGGCATAGAGTGGCACTGAAAACACAATTTGTTAAAGGAATCAGCTCTTCAGAATATTAATACCTGAGAAGGAAAAAAAAAAAAAAGAGCCTAAAAGACTGTTATCAATGCTTTATTCAAAGAACTATTGGTAACTGTTCTTCACACGTTTACACATTCCTGTTTATTATAGATCCCTATACATGCCAGGTTACCTTCCTAAGGAAGCTGTAATTAAGAGACTGAAATAAGAAACCAACACATATCTTCAGACTAAATTTAAATCAGGCCTCTAATTATCATCAGTAATAAAAATAAATAAATCCTGACACACTGTGTCGGTCTCTCCCCACCCCCTCTCTATATATGTATATATATATTTGTGTGTGTGTGTATTTTTTTTTTTCTAAATCTAAATTCCTCATTTTGTACTGCATTACCTGGGTAAACAGTTCCTTGGAAACTGAATCTTTACTTTCTTGACGCTGATGATGATGCTTTCCTTTCCACTCATGCTTACAAGAAGAATCTGAAAATAAGCATTCAGTTTTGTGCCTGGCCAAATTTAATGAAACCCGTGAGGTTCCCAGGCCACCTTTTCCCTCTTGTTTAGTCTTTGACTTATTAGATTCAAAATTAAAGACATTTTCTTCTACCAGCCTCTGGAGAGTATTACAAGATTTTCTTGGGATTTTGAAGCTGATTTTCCTTCTAGATTCAAAAGGTTCCTTAATTATCCTGTTGGAATTACAATCCTGAGAAAATGGATTTTTCTGGCATTTCTCCAAGACAGGTTTTTCAGAATTCTCTCTAAATTTTTTGTTCAGTTCTTTCATCTTCTCCCTCTGAGCCAGTAAATGAGGCCACTTCTTTTCCTTTGCCTGGCCTTCAACTTTAGGTTTTTCATCTTTGGCAATTTTATGACTGTTAAGATTTTTCATTTCATGGCCAAGCTTACTCCTAACATTTGTCAATTTAATATTTTTAACTTTAGTATCTTTAATTCCTTTTGAAGAAGGAATCTGTAATATAATCTGATTGTCATTTGAATATGATGTTTCTTGGACTTTAGCAGGTCCTTGGGATGAGGAACTGGTTTTCAGTCTCTTTTTTGGTGTGTCTGTGTCGACGTCTACATTCGATCTGTAAAGCAGCACAGAAAACTAGGTTACATTACAATTATATATATTGTGCTATATGATTTTTGTTAAGGCTGACAGACTAGGCTAACTCTAAACTTCTTAAAAATTAAAGAAATTGCTTACTTAACAATGAAAGCAGGGCTGGGGCTCAGTGGTAGAGCACTTGCCTCCCATGTGTGAGGCACTGGGTTCGATCCTTGGCACCACATAAGAATAAATAAATAAGATACTATGGCCACAACCCCAGCCCTAAAACTCAAAAATATATATAAAAAAACTCAAAAAAACAAGTACTAAGAGAGCTAGAGATGTAGCTCAGTGACAGAGTACTTCTCTAGCATAAATGAGGCCCTGGGTTCAATCCCCAGTATTGCCAAAAAGACAGAAAGAAAGAAGTACTAAAACACTAGAATAAATCATTTAAAAAAATTAATGAAAGAGAAAAAGAGCCTAATAAACATTTGTGAAAAACACTGACTTTCCTAACAATAACAAACAAGCAAGCTAATAATAACAATAACATAGTATTTTTCCTACCAAATTAGCAAACATTTTAAAATTGCGTTAAATATTGGGTGGGGGGTTGTAAAAAAGACTCTCATATGATGCTGGTAGATATGTAAAATGATATGATAGTTCTAACAAAGGAATTTGACAATATAAATTAAAAGATCTAAAAATGCTTATATTTTTGATACCTCAGTAATTCACATTTTAGAAATCCATACCAACATTAAAAAAAAACAAAATAAACTTAAAAAATATTTTAAAGATATTCAACTCAGGATTATTTACAATAGCAGAAAACAGAAAAGTAATGGCTGAAATTTTGGACATGATTTTTCAAAACATCACATTCATATGATAGACTATCATAGTTTTTTCAAATGTTTATGGAAGGTTCCTAATGAGAGAAAACATAACATTAAGCAAAAAACAAGCAGGGCACAATTCTGTATACATACCATGGTCTGAATAATTTAAACAAGTCTAATAAAACGGCCAAAGAGAAATGTGCTAAAATATTAGAAGTAGCAATAGCTAGAGGTAATAATATATCCCTGCTTAGTAAAACTAGATGCAACTATGTGGTTGAAAGTGAAATAAGCCTCAATGAAACACAAACCATTAATCAATAAATCCTTAAGTGCCTTCTAAGTGTAAGTCACTTTGTTAAGTACTGAAGAGGCAATAGAAGACATATCAAGTAGAGTCCTTACCTCCAATTATCTTACGGCCCACCAAAGGGGAGGGAATAATACATTCGTGGTTTCTCAAATAATTATGTAAGAATAAACAATAAACATCTCAGATTTTTTTTAACAGGAATTTCACTTGAGTCTTCAACTGGTTTTATTTTCTCTGCTACTTCTTTCATACAAAAAGACTGCCATTATTTATTAATAAGTAACTGTGAAACAACATTTAAGTTTCAAAAGGTTCCTACAGTTCTCTGAGTATTTCATATTTCCAGTTTATTTACTCTCGACAATAGCCCAGTGCTACATATTTCATAGCAATTTGTTCATCATGGTCTACAATCACAATTAATGAAAATTCAACTCTGTAATACTTTTAAAGATCAAAAAAATTAAATCTTAAAAATTTTATCTCTTATTGACCAGCTATATTACAGCTCTAAGAAGCATATTAAAGTTTAAGATCTTGATAAATGACACCAAGCAAGTATTATCTTTTATGAATGATTTAGTGTTAAAAACAACATTTGAAACCAAATATCACCACCCAAGATTAAATTCCTTGGAATGTGAAAATTTTCATTATTCTAATTAGATTATTAAAAAAATTTAGTAACCAAAACTTTATTTTTAAATATTTTTTAGTTACACGTGGACAATTTAATACCTTTATTTATTTATTTTTAATTTATATGTGGTGCTGAGGATTAGACACAGTGCCTCAGGCATGCTAGGCAAGCACTCTACCACTGAGCTAAAATCCCAGCCCAGTAACCAACACTTTTAAAATATGACATACTGTAGAAGCAATAATTAATTTTAAAATTATTAGTTGCTATATTTGGTCCTTCGGCCATCATAATGCACATTTAAGATACTGAAAAATAAGGCACTATTTTATATTTTAGCTAATTCTGTCAGTGAATGGGCACTTTTGATGGCAATATTGCTCTATCGGATAATAACTAAAAATATAAGTTTATCTCCTCTGCAACTCATGGACTTAAAAGATCTGAACAATGACGACAATGGACTGTAAATGAAGAAATCCCACAAACTGTGTATTAATTATTTGAAGAAATGCTTTCTGAATACTGAAAACATTGAATATTGATAATATTCTAAATATCAAAAGCAACTAAGATTATTGTCCTTGCTTATATTTTCATCACTAATACATTTATGTGTACTTAAATCAAGGAGCAGGTGTAATGGTAATGGTATAATTTAACCGGCTTCTCACATATTAAAACTTTTATTTTTCCGTCTGCATCTCAGGATTCACTGTCTGCACACAAATTTCGAGACTTTCTTTGGAGCTGAGTTGATTACCGAAGTTTTGTTTGTTTGTTTTACCAAGGATGCTATATAACTTATAAGAAATACTTACAACCAGGCTGGGGTTGCGGCTCAGTGGTAGAGCACTTGCCTAGCACGTGTGAGGCGCTGGGTTCAGTCACCAGAACCACATAAACAAAATAAAAATATTGTGACCATCTACAAGTAAAAATATTTTTTAAAAAAGAAATACTTGGGGCTGGGATTGTGGCTCAGCGGTAGAGCGCTCACCTAGCACAGGTGGGAGCCGAGTTCGATCCTCAGCACCACATAAAAATAAAGGCATTGTGTTGTGTCCATCTACAAAAAAGAAAAAGATTCTCTCTCTCTCTCTCTCTCTTAAAAAAAAAAAAAAAAGAAAGAAAGAAATACATATAAGCTTAAGAGAAATTTAATCCTCCATTAAGTGAACAGCAGCAGCAACTGAACCACTTTTTCTATAAGCAACCAATGGTTGTTAGAAATACACTATTGAAGCTGGGTGTGGTAACACACATCTGTAATCCCAGCAGCTTGGGAGGCTGAGGCAGGACGATCCCAAATTCAAAGTCAGCCTTAGCAATTTAGCAAAGCCTGGAGCAATTCAGTAAGACCTTGTCTCTAAATAAAATATAAAAAAAGGCTAGGGATATGACTCAGTGCTTGAGCACCCCTGAGTTCAATCCCCAGTACCAAATTAACTTTTTTTAAAAAATACACTGTTGATATTAATGAAGTACAATATCACAGCTTTCCTATCTAAGCAACTTATATAAGTGTATATGAGTTTTGTGTGTGACACTGTTAACACTGAGTCGCATTCCCAGCCTCCTTTTTTTTTTTTTTTTTTTTTGAGATAAGTTTTCAACGCTAGCCTCAAACTTGTCGTCCTCCTGCCACAAGCATGGGCCACTGCAACTTTTCATTATATAGTAGCTCCTATACCATAATTGTTTTTGGAATAGCTAGGATATATACATGACAGGACAATTCTAAAATATCTTGTACACCATATACTTTGTCTTTGACTAAAGAAAATTGTCATTAAAAGTGACATGTATAGTACTTGCCAATATTTGATAGGGAATATTCAGACACTAACGATAACTACAAAGGGCATATCTTGTCCATATTACTTATTCCCAAGATGAGATATGATGATAACTCATACAATGACATGATGATGCATCACATATTTTCAGGCATGCCAAAATGTTACTTAACTACTCAGTACTGCAACACTGAAGCCAAGCAGCATATTTTGAATAAAAACTTAAGAAAAACTGAACTTCATTGATTCCTTAGAATAATTCAAATCTTAGTCTCAAAAAAAAACAACAAAAAATGATTATTTCTTCTTCCTTTCAAAGTATATACAGGCAAGTCTAAAGGCACAGATGTATCAATGAAAAATTTACTTCTATTTTTCCTTATACATATTAATTAAGATTAAGGGCTTAAAAAATATGCCCTTAAGCAAAAGGTAGTAAAAAAGTCAAGTAGTCTTGTACTTTTAGAACATAAAATTTTAACAACAGAAAAAGAGGATAGTGCAAAAGGCATTTAAAACCTAATTCAAAAAATGTAGCAAACAATTGTCAATTTAACATGAAATATACTCTGGAATATATTTCAACAGACGATACAGATGTATAACCTTTAAAACAGTGATTCAAAAGAAAACTGAAGTCAGAGGAAAGGATTTTTGTTTTGTGTTGTTTTTAGTAGATATTAACTGAAATTGGTTGAGAAGCAGCAGTTGTATTTAGATGTTCATGCCATTCTGTTTTCTCTAACTGCTTATCCCAGAGAAACCTTGTTCTTAACTACCTCTTGTCACACAATATACTTTTTATACTTATTTATTTACCTCTCCAAATAGTGGCAAGAAATTCCTTCACTACAAATTTCTCTAAAAATTTTATCCCGAGGAGGAAATTAAAGAAAAATAATTTCTATTATACCTATCATCATTCCCCAAGTTCTCTAGTTGTAATCACATACTAGTTAATACACAGTTCAGAGCCATTTCAATTCAGTAAGCTAAATATTGTCTTTACAAGATAGATAGACAAACAGATAATTTATCCATAATTTCTAAATTAGCCTCATAACCTCTCTCTTAGCATACACAATGAAGTTATATATCTTATCATTATGTGCTAATTCAAATCATTAGAGATGAGCTGGGCATGGTGGCACATGCCTGTAATCCCAGCAACTCAGGAGGCTGAGACAGAAAGATCTCAAATTCAAGATTAGCCTTAGCAACTTAGCGAAACCCGGTCTCAAAATAAAAAGTGGCTGGAGGGGCTGGGGATGTGGCTCAGTGGTTAAGCACCCGAGTTCAATTCCCAGTACAAAAAAAAAAAAAAAAAAAAGTGGCTGGAAATCAGTGGTTAAGCATCCCTGAGTAAAATCCTGGTACAAAGAATAAATAAATAAATAAATAATAAAATTACTAGAGATAAAAATCTACATTTTGTTTGTAACATATACTGTAGAACACAATGTACTTTTGATAGACTTTATCATTTCACTCAACTTTTTCTGAAATTTATAGTATTAAGAAAGTTCACTAGTTATAACTTGTGAAACACCCAGAGATATTTGTATGCAAAACAATATTAATCAGAGTAAATATAAGATTTTTCAAATCTAAAACCTTAATCTCATAATTCTTTTTTCTTTCTTTCTTTTTTGGGTGCTGGGGAATGAACCCAGGGGCACTTAACCATTGAATCACATCCACAGCTATTTTTTATTTTGAGACAGGGTTTCACTGAGTTGTTTAGGACCTCACTAAGTTGCTGAGGATGGCCTTGAACTTGTGATTCTCCTATCTTAGCCTCCCGAGCCACTGGAATAATAGGCAAATGTTACTATACCTGGCTCCAAGACTCATAATTCTAACCCCAAAAAGTAAAAAGATGTCAAGAAAAAAGGAAATTTTACCTTTTCAGGTCCTGTCTTCTTTTTGTATTATAATATAGAATGTCTGTATGATCTGATTTCTGGAAAAAAAAAAAAAAATATATATATATATATATCATTTAGAAAATATAAATTGTACACTGATACTGTAGTTACAGGGAAATGAGATTGGGAGACAATGTTTTTGTTTCATTACTATGTAATAGTGAATAGACTAACATAATAATTTACTTAAGCCTTCCAATCTTCTTGTGGGACAGATATTATTATCATCCTTATTTCATAGATAAATTTCCCAAAACTTAAACAAATTAGGTATCTTCCTGAATATCAGAGCAAATCAGTAGAAAAGACATGATTTCGAACCAGATCTGTCTGACATTCTCTCTATTCTACCATCCTTGGTATACAAAGCTAGCACAAGAAAGATAAGAGATATAAAGCTATGGGCAAATAATCTATGTTAAGAAATAACCAAGTGTCAAAGCAGGAAGAGTAAACAAGTACTAAAAGAGTTCAAAATATCAACTACCACACCTATAAATCCCAGAAGTTCAGAAGGCAGGAAGATGGTGAGTTCAAAGCCAGCCTCAAAAATTTAGTGAGGCCCTAAGCAACTCAGCAAGATCCTGTCTCTAAATAAAATATAAAAAAGGGCTGGGAATGTGGCTCAATAGTAAAGTGCCCCTGGGTTCAATACCTGGTACAAAAAAAAGAAAAGACAGAAGGTGACCAGAAAAGAAGGTAGAGAAAATATATGATAAGCCTGAAAAATAGCTGAGCATGGAGTTGCACACCTGTAATCTCAGTTACTTGGGATGAGGCAGAGGGACTGCAACTTTGAAGCCACCCTGGGTAACTTAGAAAGACCCTGTCTCAAAATAAAAAATAAAAAAGGTTGGGGTATGGTGCCCTGGTAAAGTGCCTCTGGGTTCAATTCCCAGCACCCAGAGTAGAGAAGGGTCTGAGGATGGAGCTTGGTGGGACAGCACACTTGGATTCAATCCCAAGTACTGCAAAAAGAAGAAGAAAAAGAATAGATGAAGATGGAGATTAAAAGAAAACAAGTGATATAAATTTTCAACTAAGAGAAAATAAACCAGCCTACTTAGAGGTAGAAGGAAAACAGAAAAAAAAAAATTAGTTAAGATGCAACCAAACGGAAAGCATTCCCTCTAAAAACAAGACAGGGATGCCCACATTTACCACTTCTATTCAACATAGTCCTTAAAACTCTCACTAAAGCAATTAGGCAAAAGAAAAAAAATTAAAGGGATTTGAATAGGAAAAGAAAAGCTGAAAATATATCGGTTTGCTGATGACATGATCCTATAAAAGACCAAAAAATTTCACCATAAAACTCCTAGAACTCAAATGAATTCAACAAAGTAGCAGGATACAAAAATGAACACCCATAAACTAATTGTGTTCCTATACTCCAATAATTAGCTTTAAAAAAATTAGGAAAAGCATCCCATTACCAATAGCCTCAAAAAAATTACTTGGGAATCAAACTAACAAGAGGTGAAGGACCTCTATGATAAAAACTATAGAACACTAAAGAAAGAAATAGAAGACGACTTTAGAAGATAGAAGGACCTCCCATGTTCTTGGATTGGCAGAATTAATACTGTCAAAATAGCCATACTACCAAAGGTACTATATAGATTACATACAATTCCCATCAAAATTCCAATGATATTCTTCATAGAAATAGAAAAAACGGAGCGGGGGTTGTAGCTCAGTGATAGAACACTATCCTAGCATGTGTGAGGCCCTGGTTAGTTAAATCCTCAGCACCACATAAAAATAAATAAAATAAAGGTATTGTGTTGAAATTACAAAAGGAAAGAAGAAAGAAGGAAGGAAGGAAGTGGAAGGAAGGAAGGAAGGAAACAATCATGAAATTCATTTGAAAAATTAAGAGGACAAGAATAGCCAAAGCAATCCTTAGCAAGAAAAGCAAAGCTGGAGGCATTACAATACCACACCTTAAATTTTACTACAGAATTATAGTAATAAAAACAGCATAGTATTCGCACTAAAACAGACATAAGACCATGAAACAAAACAGAAGACACAGAGACAAACCCACACAAATACAGAGACCTCACACTAGACAAAAGTGCCAAAAACATACATTGGAGAAAAGATAGCCTCTCAATAAATGATGTCAGGAAAACTGGAAATCCATATGTAGTACGATGAAATTTAACCCCTATCTCACCCCTGCACAAAACTCAACTCAAAAGTGGATCAAAGACCCAGGAATTAAACCAGAAACCCTGCATATACTAAAAGAAAATGTAGGTCCAACACTCCAACATACCAGCTCAGGAACTGACTTCTTTAACAAGACTCCTAAAGCACAAGAAGTAAAATCAAAAATCAATAAATGGGATGGCATCAAATTAAAAAGCTTCTTCACAACATAGAAAACATTTTAAGAACATGAAGAGAAAGCCTACAGAATGGGAGAAAATCACTGCACCTGCATCTCAGGGCATTCACTTCCAGAATATACAAAGAACTCAAAAAACTTAACACCAAAAAACACAAATAATCCAATAAATAAATGGGCAAAAGAACTGAACAGACACTTCTCAAAAGAAGAAACACAACTAACAAATATATGAAAAAGTATTCAACTTCTCTAGCAATTAGAGAAATACAAATTAAAACTATGTTGAGAGTCTATCTTACTCCAATCAGACTGCAATTATCAAGAATACAAGTAACAGGCTGGGGTTGTAGCTCAGTGGTAGAGCACTTGTCTCACATGGGTGAGGCCCAAGGTTTGATCCTCAGCACCACATTAAAAATAAATAAAGACATTGTGTCCATCTACATACAAGTAAAAAATTATTTTTAAAAAAATGCAAGTAACAACTTGGGGAGAAAGATGCACTCATACATTGCTGGTGAGACTGAAAATGGTGCAACCACTCTGGAAAGCAGCATGGAGATTCCTCAAAAAACTAGGAATGGAACCACCATTTGACCCAGTTATCCAACTCCTCAGTAAACATCCAAAGGATTTAAAATCAGCATACTTGGGCTGGGGTTGTGGCTCAGTGGTAGAGTGCTTGCCTGGCATGTGTGAGGCACTGGGTTTGATTCTCAGCACTACATATAAATAAATAAAAAATAAAGGTCCTTCGACAACCAGAATAAATAACACATAATGAAAAAAAATAATGTAAAAAAATATAATCCATATTCCAGTGAAGCAACCACGTCAATTCACAATAGCTAAGCTATGAAACCAACCTAGGTGCCCTTCAACAGATAGATGAATAAAGAAAATGTATATATACACAATGGAATTTTATTCAGCCATTAAGAACAATGACTTTGTGACATTTGCCAAAAAAAATGGATGGATATGGAGACTAACTGAAATACACCAATCTCAAAAACCCAAGGTCAAACATTTTCACTGATATGTGCAAGCTAACACACAGTGGGGGGATGGGACAGAAAACATAAATTCAGTAGATCAGACAAAGGGGAACGAAGGGAAGGGAGGAGGATAGGAAAAGGAAAGATAGTGGATGAATCTGACATAATTTTCTTATGTACATATATGAATACGCCACAGTGAATCTCACCATTGTGTACATCCACAAGAATGGGTCCTAATTAGAATAAAATATATTCCATGCTTATATAATTATATCAGAATGGATTCTACTATCATGTATAACTAAAAAGAATCAATTAAAAAAATTTTAAAAGATGCAACCAAATTTGAGAGTCCTAAATGACAAACTAAACAGTAAATGAGGGCTGGGGACGTGGCTCAAGAGGTAGCGCGCTCGCCTGGCATGCGTGCGGCCCGGGTTGGATCCTCAGCACCACATACAAAGATGTTGTGTCTGCCGAAAACTAAAAAAAAAATAAAATATTTAAAAAAAAAACACAGTAAATGAAGATCTTTCTGTATAGACCAAACATAATAAAATTAATATTTTAAGAAATCCGGAGGCTTGTAATGTAGTTCAGTGGTAGAGTCTGTGCTAAGCATGCACAAGATCCTGGGTTCAATCCTTAGCACCAAAAACAAAACAAAAACAATAAAATGAGCCAAGCTTGATGGTACACATCTCTAATCCCAGCAACCTGGGAGGGTAAGGCAGGAGAATCACAAGTTCAAAGGCAGCCTGGGCAACTTAGAGAGACCCTCTATCAAAATAAAAAATAAAAAGGCTAGAGATACAGTTCAGTGGTATCTGAATGGCCCTGATTTAATCCCAACATTGGAGGGGCAAAAAAAAAAAAAAAAAAACTGAAACAATAGTTTACTTATAGTCATGTGTCATGACACTTCAGACATTGAGACTACTTATGATAGTGATCTCATAAGATTATAGTTAAACTGGAACAAGAATGCATAGCTGAAAAAGGGCAAGAGAAAAGAAAGTTGAAGAATAAAAAGAACTCCCAATAATATTCTCAGTGAAGTTTAGCAGCAGCTTTTGCAAATTTCAACATGCTATTTTAAAATTTGAAAACACAGACTCCAATACCAAAAGGTTTCCATTACTAGAAAGGAACATTTATGGTGTATAATCTATTTATAAGCAAATTTAAGATTAAAAAAAGAAACAAACCAAACTACAATGGAACAAGATACAAACTGAAAAATGCTTTTTGGTGAGTAGAAGGAAGAAGTAAAACAGACATTGGTGTTCCACTGGCTGGTGGGAGCCACTCTGGACAGAAGATATGTGCACACCTTTAAGTCTTGAGTAAAGGGGTACTGAAAAGTAATTGCACCCCATAATACGCTGGGTTTTGCCTCCACACTTAGATAAGGAAGATGTGGCTCCAGGAGTGGGCGTCACCCGAAGGGGTTGAATTATACCCACCTGTTCCTTTGTAATTCTACACCTTTGCCCTTTTTGGGATAGAATGTTCTATGGAACCTCCCCTTGTGTGTCTCCTATATAAGAATAAAGAATTCCAGTGGCTCACTCTCTTTCCAAGGAACCCTAAGGTCACAGAGTCATCCCCAGATTTTGAAAAGGTACTTCTGTGTGTTTGCGAGCTTTCTTTGCTGTTAAATTGTTGCTATGGGTCCCTTAGCTACACTCAGTTGAAGAAAGTATGGACGCAGAGTCAAGACATAAACACTGGGAGCTGGTGAGAACATGCAGAGTGGCAGACCTCCAGCAAGCTCGTTTAATGTGGAAGAGGTTACAACTGATATAGGGTGCATCCTCCAATCATACATAAGCAAGGTTACCTAACATTTAGAAACCAATCATCTTATGATCAATGTAACTGCACTATGAGGAAGCTCTAGATATTTCGAAGTAGTGGAAGGCTGTCTGGAAGGATCATTGTCCCTATGAAAGGGGGCCTTATGAGTTGGGGGAATCATGCCCTGAAGATCTTGTCTCTCAGTTCCCTGGCAACACTAACGTCAATCACTGAGGACGTGGTTTTGTTCAACGGCTTGCTAGAGCAGAGTGCCCCATCCTGCAGGTATGCCCGTCAGGCCTGTATGAGCCTAGGTTGTCCTAGCACTCTGAGCTACTCGTAGCTGCTAGCTGCAAGCAAAAGTTACTCCCACATTAAATTATTGGAATAGTCAAGTTTTGTGAACCCAGCATATGTCGCCAACTTGGATAGATGTCAATAACTGGCCATCAACGAGTATAAGAGAAAACCTTCTAACTGTATATTAAAACTTTAACATAGCCTGATACAATAGCACATGCCTGTAATCCCAGTATTCAGGAGGCTGAGACAGGAGAAAAGCTTGAGCCTAAAAATTCCAGGCAAGCCTGGGGAATATAGTGAGATCCTTTAAAAATAAATGAATAAATAAATTTAATAGACATAATTTTTATTTAATTATGATATCTAAACACTCACCAGTTTCCTACTCTCGGATGTAACTGATTTCACAGAGTAAACTGAACTAGTAGAACTTGCTGAAGTGTTTTTCTTTTTCTTGTCCTAAGAATGCCATTGGGGGGGGGGGGGGAGAAGAGAGAGAAAAACAATATAAAAGAATATTATTTCACCATTATTATAAATTGATATTCCCATTCCATACTGAACTTGAGAATAACATTTAAAGAAATATAAACTTTGGTAAGAAAAAAAGGAGACTCAACTGGAAGGAAGATTTAACAAGAAATCATAAAGCTCTGGGGGCTCTCATGAGATGGATACAGGTGTAAGAGCAAGCAGCTCAGGTAAGAATGCTGTAAGGTGGCACTGCCATGGTGGGAATCAGTCTTCTACAAAGTAAAAAACATACATTTGTTATTTTTCTCTGGATCTTGAATTCAATATGCCAAGGAAAACCTTGTTTGCAGTACCTACTCAAAGGAAACTGGGTGCAGGACTGACCACTCTGACACACCAAGGCTAAGCAAAAGCAGATTTATTGTCCAGAATCTGACAGGCTGCCTCTGTGCAGAGATAACAGCAGCAGATTTCCTTTGAGCCAAACTTTTATAAGTCAGAATCTAGGTTATGCATTAGGGGAGGGTTTAGCCCTTGCTGTTGCAGGTAAAGAGCAAGATTCAAAACCCCCAAAACCACAAGGGGAGGGGACAGGAGGGGCAAGCACATGGCTGCCAATTTCCCAGAACTGGCAGCCTCTGCATATACTTGGAACGTAGGCTAATGTCTGTGAGCATTGTGGTGAGAGTGCAGGTGGGCCGGGGTATCAGCTTCTATGTGAGAGGGCTCTTGCAGGAAGGCGGGGGGCAGGGTGAAGTATCTGGGCAGAATGGGGTCAGCTTGACCTAACTTTCAAGTCAGCCTATAGTTATGTTAACAGATTAACACCTATCATGTACCAAAGACATACCAGACAGTGGGCAGAGAGTAATTGAAATAATAATAATAATAATAATAATAATAATAATAATAACAAAATCCCGTCTCCATAAAGATTAAAATCTAGTAAAGGAATTTATAAATAAATAAGCAATATATTTAGTGTGTTATATTATGTATGGAATAAATCTATGCAGAGAAAGAGGATAGAAAAGGCTGGGAGCTGGAAGGGGGAGTTGCAATTTTATAGAGTTGTCAGAAAATACCACTTGATAAACTAACATCTGAATGGAGACCTAAATGAAGTGAAGAAATAAACCATGTGAATACCTGGAGAAAGAGTGTTCAATTCAAAGGAATACAAAAAAGGGCAAAACCCCAGAAGCAGGAATGTGTCTAGCTTGCTGGAGCAATAAAAAGGAAGCCATGGGGTGAAGAGCAAAGGGAATAGTGATGAAGGGATAACATGGGGAGAGCTGGTGGTTTTGGCAGCCCCAACAAGGACTTTAGCTTTACTCTGGAT
Source organism: Spermophilus citellus (assembly GCF_964194105.1). NCBI lineage: Eukaryota > Metazoa > Chordata > Mammalia > Rodentia > Sciuridae > Spermophilus > Spermophilus citellus. Next base: position 149,338,935 of record NC_138187.1, read on the forward strand.
GGCATGGAAAACCAATGCAGCTAGAGTGACATGATCTGACTTAAATTTTAATAGGACCATACTACAGCTTTGTGAAGTGGCAGTATTATAACCAATGAGGTTTATCAGAGGCATGATTATTGCTAATTCATAGGACCATACTGACGGCTATGTTAAGAACAGACAATGATGCAGGGTCAGAATCTGGCTGGTGAACTAGCGTTGAGCAGTAGCAGAACCAGGAGAAGAAAGGAGGAGGAAACTCTTGCCCTTTGGGTTTCCAGGTGAAGCACAGGCCTGATCTGGGGTAGAGCTGGTGTCAAAATCAAAACTCAAAGTAACATCTTGGACTGGCTTATTGCTGAGTTGAAACTGTATGTTACCTCAAGTCTATCATGTAAATGTGAGAGAAAAACCATGAGCCTGCTAGTTTTCATTTAGAAACAAGGCAGGATTTCTTCACTTTATGCACTTCTAAGGTTTGGTAGGAGATAAAATTATCTTTTGATTACAAAAAAAAAAAAAAAAAAAAGAATAGACCATGAGGCTACAAAGAAAGAGGCAAGGAGATCAACTGAGAAATCATTGGAATGAGTCAGACTCAGCGGTGCACACCTATAATCACAGTGACTCTGGAGACTGAGACAGGAGGATTTCAAGTTCAAAGCCAGCCTCAGCAACAGTGAGATGCTAAGCAACTCAGTGAGACCCTGTCTCTAAATAAAATACCAAATTGGGCTAGGTATGTGGCTCAGTGGTGCTCATGAATTCAATCCCCAGTAAACATTACACACCCCACCTCCAAAACATTACACACACCCCAAAAAAGAGTACAATCCCAAGCAATGCTGAGAAGAAGGAAAAGGAAGAAAATGTGGGAAATTGTCTAATGGACTTATTATTATACATATGAGGATTTAGGAGACTTAAAAGGGAAGTCAGGAATGTATAGGCAAATTACATTCCTCTGAGTAACTAAACTCTAAGCCTCAATTTCTTTCTTTTTCTTCTTCTTCTTCTTTTTTTTTTTTTTTTTCCTTTAGTACTGGGGATTAATCCAGAGTCTCATGTACCGAATTAAACCTCAGCTCTTCTTTAAATTTTTTAAAATTTTGAGACAGGATCTTGCTACATTGCCCAGGCCAGCCTGGAACTTGCAATAGAGCTTGGATTACAGGCATGCACTACCGCACACAGTTCTAAAGCTTAATTCCTTAATTTGTATAACTGAGGTAATTAACAGTAACTACATCATAGATTTTCGAGGAATAAATAAAATAATGCAAGTAAAGAATGAGAAAAGCAAATGACGTCTCCCAGGTCGAATGGACAGAACAAAATATTTACATATCTCATTGTAAAAGTAAGGTATATTTTTTTTTCATCTCACAAAACTAAATTGTAAAAAAAAGTCATTAAATCAAAATTCTTACTTCTTCATCAAAGATTGGCAATAAGGTAGTGCCTTTTCTTTGAGACTTTTCTTCTTTTCCATAAGACTCTTTATTGGACATCTTGAAAAGCTAAAATAAAAATTAAAAATATATTATGTGTTGTTTACCAAATAAAAAGTACATTAAAAATTATTCTTCTTTCTGTTATATGAAGATTGGAGTTTTACAAAATTATTTCCATTTTCTAGTCATTCTCAAGATGACAAGATTCTCTCACTGTTTCACTTTCGTTCACTTAACATTCTCTTTCATGAGAAGTTGCTCCTCTATTTCAGCGTTATTCATCTACTTTTCAGGAATGAATCTCAAAACTATGCCATAAACCCTGACTTGTCCCTGAAATATCAGATCACCATTTTCAACTGCCTGCAGGACTATATTTTAGCACTTCTATACCTCAAAACCAATTAGTCATAAATTTTCAGTTTCCCAGACACACCCTCTGTCACTCAGTAAGTGAGGCTAAGGGCAAATTGCATAATCCTTTGAGTGCTACTTTCATTACATATAAAAACAAAGACAACTCAACCTTTTTGAGAGAGTCAAATGAAATAATGGATATAAAACACAGCTTGCACAGGGTGGTACATAGTGAGGTCTAAATAAATACTTATGTGGTTTGTCTTTCTACTAGACATAGAGCACCAAGAAAAATACACTGTATGAAAAACTTGGGAGATGCCTGTAAATGCCTGCTGAGTGAATGCCTGGATGAATTCTTCTTCCTCAGAATATTCACTCATTCTGAGCCACTTCCTGAAGGGTTACAGTGCAGCTCAGGAGGAGGCAGGGGAAATTAGCATTAACTTCTCCTAGTAAATCCTTTCCGAAAAACAACAGGCACTGAAGGAAGCAGGCGGATACTAAATGCTGGGCTTTGTATTTTGACCTTTCTCCCACTGCAAATTAGTCCTAAATGGAGGCACAGCAAATATCGAAACTCTGGGAAACAACAAATCCCAGAAAAAGAAAACCAGTGGGCAAGATTTGAGTACTGATCTTGGAATCTGCACTACTATCTCTCCAGGTAACAGTGAGTTTCAACCTTTTTACAACTGCCTTCCTGAGTTAAAGATTTAACCTACACAACTAGCCCCCGACTGTCCAAAGGGCAAGTCCACAGTTTCCAATGATTAAACCACCTCGCTGTACACTATAAAACTAAAATCCCCTCTGTAACCAAAAGCTATTTTCACATCCAGAAAATGAGCACCACGGTGCCTGAGCTGAATAAACAGCTTCACTGAATCTATACAGGTCTGCATCCATCATTTTGTGATTACACTCCCAACTCCTGCCTACTGCAGTTCCTCTGTCCACTTTCCATCTCAATTTTACTTCTCCATTCATACTCTAGACCAAGTCTAATCTTGTTAGGGAGAGGAAGAAGGGAGAAGATAACAGTGTTATCCTTTCTTCCCCAAGTTAATTGCTCTAGAACACACTCACTACTGTTAGCTGATAACCAAAGGGGGGGACTAGAAGCTGATAACCAAAAGGGGCGGGGTAGAAGGCACACACAGCCACACCTTGCAGTCATAATAAACATTTCAAATTAGTGTGCTCCAGCAGCACAGAGCAGCTTCTCGCACTAGGACACAGTGGCCAGGGATTGGGAACATAGACAGGTCTGTTGGGGCAGGAATAAACAAAAAGGATCTAGAAGCAAAACCCGAAGAACAATTAATAGCTGGCAGTGACACATATTGAGATTGTGAACATAACAAAGGCTAGAAACCAGGCAATTTCACCATAATGGGAATAGCTGAACTTCTACCAAAAAAATGACCAATTATACTGAAATTTTTAGAATGATTTAATGAATATCAAGAAGAAAATGTTAATAGCTAACTGGAAATCTAATAAGAAAAATTAGCAAATGAATTTTAACAGTGGTCCCTTCAACTTCTGAATATAGCCCTTGTTGTTCCAAGGCTTATTTTTTTAAAAGAATATTTGTTTGTTTGTTTATTTGTTTGTTTTTTAGGTCTTCTCCCCTTTCCCACATCCCTAAAAAGACTAGGGAGACAGTGTTATCTTTTCTTCTCCTAGTTAATTGTCCTTGAACTCACTCACTATGGGAAGGAAATGCCTGCAGAGGATCTGGAAAATTAATATCTCCCAAATTAACAAGTGAATCCCTACGTGCCAACAGAGTGCCCAGGGACCCCCTACCAGAGCACATCTGGAATGTAGCCTTAGAAGAGTTCCTTTAAAACCAACACCTTCCACCCCACCCCACCCTGTCCCTCCTGACAGTGAGAATCACAGCCTCAGGGACAGGATTCCTGATGTTTCTCCTTTGCTAGCAAAGCAATGAAACAACTTTTTTCCTTTTTCTCATTATTAAATTAGCATTAATTGGCATTTGGGGTCAAGGACCCAGTTTTTGGTTATAGAATATTCAATACAACTTCTAATAACAAATTCTAAATTATCCCCAATTTCTCCTTTGTAAGATAATTATGGTAATGGTTGAATTCACAGTTGACCTTCCAGCAGTAATCTTAACCCTTTCTTGTCTCAAGGATTCCATTCCACAGGTGAGGAAGGAAATGCACAACTGCGGGGAGGGGCGGGGGGGGGGGGGGGGGGGGACCTGCAGCCTAGCATGGTGTTGGCTACAGGTAGTCCCAAGCTAAGGCAGAAGGATGGCTTAAGCCCAGAAGTTCCTGGCCAACCTGGGGCAACATAACTTAAAGACATTCCATTAAAGACATTGCTTAGGGGCAACTGACTGATTATAAAGTTTCCTTTTACAATTTTAACTTATCATGCTGGTCTATTATTGTTGCTGTGGATACCCCAATACCAATTTAAACCTCTTACCTATTAGACACTGAAAAAGAACACTGCAGACAGTGGACTATCCAACAAAAAACATCTAAATGTTTACTGTGACAAATGTTTTCCATTTACACTAGTGTGAGATCCATATTGATTTTATGCAAATAAAAACAAACTGAGGGGGACTCCCCATGTGGGCCTTCACCTAGATGGCTATCCAGGATTCCTGCTGCTTGGCAATCATACTCTCAGTAGTCCCCTCCATAAGGAACAGGGCTGACCTGTGTAACCAATAGGATGCTGCCACATGGTGGCTTAAGACTAAGTCATATAAGACACTGTGACTTCTGTCTTGCTATTTTGGATTGATCAATCTAGGGAATGACACTATGTCTTAAGTGACACTGAAGCAGTCCAGGGAAAGGCCCACTAGAGAAGAATGGAGGCCTGTTGCCAACAACCAGAACCAACTGCCATGCATGTAAGTGAGCTACCTTTGAAGCATCCTGTCATATCTTCACATCCCGGTCAGAGATATCTTCACTGTAGCTTCATCAAAGACAAGTCAGATCCACTCAAAGGCCATTTCTTGCGGCGTCCGGCCACAGGAGCCGAGTCCAGCAAGGGACGGCGGGGTTAAGAAACACACAGGACACCAAGGCTATTCATCCAGGAGGAAGCGGGCGGGCTTTATTGCCAAATTTGTTCCCCTTATATATCTATTGCAACAGCTGCGGGAAATCACTCAAAAGTGAGGAGGGAAGAGTAATAACTGCCGTCCTTGGGTTACCGCCACTGTCCCCTATCAGGAGGCTCCCAACAGGCCAAGATGTTCCCATAAGACACATGTCCTCGAGGAAGATAAACAGAAAACCACAAGCCTGCCTCATGGCCTTGTGAGCTGGCCACATTGACATGCAGAACAAAGAACTGGGGGTTGAGTCCCCAGGGGCCAGGGCAGGCCTGCTACCAGCAATTTCTGAATTTTTGACCCACAGAAACTTTAGAGTGATAAATATTATTGTGTTAAGCCACTAAGTTTTGGGATAACATGCAGCTACCAATGAACAGTACATTTCCTTAGTGTAATTCAACTTTGAAAATTCCTTCACGCTTAGCAATTTTTATTAAAATTCTGAAAGACCACACAGGCTAATATAAAATCCTTTTCATCAACTGGTTTCCTGCTGGTCTTAAATGATGAAGATGACATACTGAATAAAAGTTTCAATAACCATTTAGTCTTTTAGAGACTGACTGGGTGGGTGGGGGGGGGGTGTTGCTCAGTAGTAAGAGTACTTGCCTAGTATGTACTCTTACCCTGAGTTCCATCCCCAGAACGGATGGGGGAGGGGAAAAACAATTATCTAGGAATGAAAAAAAAATTAATTATTCTTGAGTGTTGCAGTGATACAGACACAGGTGGCACTTCCACAGTTTATAATAAGTGTTCTTATTCTATTTTTAATTAACTGTTAAACAGTGGGTCCACTACATATCCAGGAATACTAATTAAAAGGGGGTGGACTAAAGGAGCTTTAGTATTATAACTCGCAGAAGCTTCGTGGGGATAGTGCTTCCATTAAACTGGGAGAAATTTTTAAAACAAACAACAAAAAACCCTCCAAATATATTTCCTAACTAGGAAGAGGAGACCAACTTCCGGTTAGGGGTTCAAAGTGCCAAATAATCACGCGTCCTCTCCACTGGGTTCCGAAACAAGTAGGAAATAAACCAAACAACACAAGAAGCACTTAGCTTTGTTAACTAAGAAAACCGAACTGGAAGTATGAGTCTGGTACCTGTGACTAAAATGGGCTTCCCTCTTCTTCACTGCAGCTCATAACGTTCAGACCAGTCAGAGGAAGGACAACCAAAAAAACTTTTGCCCTGCCTGCTCCAGTGGGCTTACCCGAGGGGGGGGGGGGAGGAAAATAACTAGGGAACCCTGAATGCTAAGTAAGGCTAGAAAGTAAAATTGGAGAAAAGCATGGAGGGATAAGGGGACGATTCACCGGACATACACCTTGAGATATCTGAATGCATCAATCAAGTGCCGAAAAGCTCAACACGCTTTTAGCTCTGGCTATTAAAAGCCTAAAAACAAAGCAAAACAGGGCAAAAAAACAACATGCTAAGTACTGGACACCTACGACCACACCGCAGCGCTATTGAAAACTAAAGGTAAACAAACTTAAAGGAAGAGGGGGTTGGGGTCACGACGTGGGTGAGAGTGTGATACGAAGAGCAGAGTCCAAGTCCCAGTCAGCCGGGCCGTCGGGCAGTGTAGCTTCTTGGGTGGCCCCGCGGGGATTCGGGTCACCACCAGCCCATTCCCAGACTCTTACAAGCCGCGAAAGGCAGCCCCAGAGGCAGGGCCAGGTTAGAACCACACCCTCCACGGCGCCGGGCCGACCGTGGATCCGCCCACAGAGTCGCTCCGCCCAGGCACGAGTCACTCCCGCGTTTCCAGTTCTGGCGGCGGCCCGCTAGGGTTCTGGGGGCAGACGGCGGAGAGGACCCTGCTCAGTGGCAGGCCAGCATACCCCCAGTTCCCCACTTACCAGCGCCCGCCGCAGGAGCGACTCCGGAGGCCCAGGCCCGGGAATGGGTCCCCGCAGGCCCGCGGCCCGCCGCCCGCTGGGAAACGTAGTCCTGCGCTCAGGCCCAGCCTCCCGCGCGAGCGCTCCGCTGCGTCTGTTTAGACTCTAGATACTCGCTTGGAGGGCTTGGCTTCGCCCCGCCCCGCGACGCAATGCACTCTGGGGGCTGTAGGCTCAGCTCCGTTCGCCAGCTGCAGGCGGGACAGAGGCGCTAGGTGGAAACCGAACTCTCTCACCCCATTGGACGCAGGCGCCAGCACGCTTCTGCGCAGTCTGTGGCGGCGTCGTAACGCCTCGAGGAACGGGAAGCTCATGGGTTCTCGATTCGTTGCCTTTGGCTTTTTCTTTTCCTGCGGGCAGGGTTTGGTCACTGGTTCTTCGTCTTTTGTCTGTTGCACGCGTCCCGCCCTCCCCGGTGCTTCCCCACTCCTCGGATCTAGCCCTGTGGGCCTTTAACGTCAGTTCTCTCACCCCGCCGTGAGCCCCTCCCGGTCCTCGGGCGGGCCTGGCACGGAGGCGGTAACTATGGAGAACATGGCGGAGGAGGAGCTGCTACCCCTGCAGGAGGAGGCGGCCCAGGTCCCGACCCCAGCCCCGGACTCGGCTCGGGTCCCAGCTCCCGCCCCAGATTCGGTTCCAGCCTCGGCTCCGACTCCGGCCTCGGCTCCAGCCCCAGCCCTTGCCCTGGCCCAGGCTCCGGCCCTGTCCCCGTCCCTAGCCTCTGCCCCTGAGGAGGATGAAAGCAGTAAGTGCAGGAGGCCTAGATCTTTCTACCGCAGAGGAGCGAGAAAGGGCTCTCGACTGGGGAGTAGAGAAGGGGTTTTATGGGGAAAGGCAGGTTTAGGGAAATATAGGGTGGGGGAGGCGAGATTGGGGTGAACGGTAAGGGTAAAGCAGCGGTACTTGAAGAAGACACCGTAAATCTCGAGGACATTACCGTGAAGGATATGTGGAGGCCAGGCGTGCTGCAGATAGAAGGAAATAATGAGGTTAAAGCCTTCTTCATTGAAGAGGAATTTCTATGGTATAGAAAAGGAAGTTATCCATAATATGATAGTTTCCCTCTCAGTCTAGTCTCCTTTAGTTGACTTAATCCTTTCAAATGTGACATAGAAACCGAAGCAACCTAACAGTAGACCTGGCTGCGAAGATTTAGAAACTATTGCTGTCAGTTTTTCTGCCTTGAGATGGGCTTGTCTCTATAAAGATTTTGAAGCTAATGAGTTGTTTGGAAGAGTCTACTCAGTCGTCTCTTTTCACACATAAATGTTAGTTGAGTTTGGTACATCACAACAGCCCACCAGGAGTCAGCTGTAGAAGATAGGCCCTATTGTGCTCTGAATGTGCTTGCATGTTTTCTAAGTGGTGGTTAATACTTTTAAAAGGATCTTTTGAACATTTTAAAATGTAAAATCTAAGGCTTCGTTCCTTCAAAAAAATTATTTTGTGGCCCATAAACTTTATACTTGTTCTGAATTCTCAAACTGTCTTAGGTTAATTCATCTTTACTACTTCTGGGGCAGTTTTGCTTTTAATGTTTATAAAACACCTGAATAAGTTGGGCGCTGTGGAGTTTGGGAGGCTGAGACAGAAGGATGGCAAGTTGGAGACCAGCCTCAGCAATCCAGGGAGACCCTGTCCCAAAGTTTAAAAAAAAAATAAAAAGGGCTGGGGATGTGTTGCAGTGGTTAAGCACCTCTGTGTTAAATTTCCGGTACCAAAAAAAAAAAAAAAAAAAAACAATACTTGAGTCGTCTAATTGATAATGGCAGCTTTAAAACAACATGTAACTTATAGCAGATTTTATAGCAGATTGAGCAGAGTTTATCGTCAGAAAGGTAGGCTCCTCCTCAAAAGATCAGAATTGTAGGTTGAATGTAAGGTCTGTTATTCCTTCGTTTACCGCTGTGGTACATGGGTAGAGGCATTATGCTTTCCTAAGTAAATAGCGTCCCACCTCAACTACAGATTTTATCTGCTTAAGTTAATCAGAAGTGGTTCAACAGCTTTGGGAATGCACGTTTCTCCACTTCTCCTCATTAAGATTGCCTTAAACATAGTATTTACTTATATACTTAAAAAATGTATGTGATTTAAAAACTGTGTATGTCCACCGTTTGGGTAACCTGAAAATGCATTGCTGGGACAAATTAATGATTGAGAAATCTGAAGTACATTAGAACTAAAATTCATATTAATCACATTTTTAAAAATTATTTTTTTAGACAATCTAGTTAGTCCTTCCAACTCAATTGTAACTAGGCAAGATGAAGATGGTGTTTCTGAAATAGATTTGAAAATTAAGGAGAAAGTAACAAAGGTTGTTGAAGAACCTCCTAGCAACTTGGACTCATCTAATTTAACAAAAGGTGTGCCTGTTGACTTCTGGATTATTAGTATGTTACAAAAAGCAAGTTGGCTGATTTAAGTACAGATTTCATGATATCTACTGTTTTAAACCAGAAAGTGGTTTCAGAGATGTTTACAGGAATATTACGAATTTTCAGACAGGTCTTTGACAGTTTTCTTCAATTGTGGACCACAGGATTTTCTGTTCTCTAATTTACTGAGATCTTTCTCTTTTTTTAACAGAATAATTTCAATGAGTACATTTTTATATAGTTCTGTCTTGTTTCACATATACAGCTCTTTGAACTATGAAAGCCAAAAGTCTTTATTGTTACAAATGTGATGGGTTGGTTTATATGCATGTTTTCATATCTTGACTTTGAATGTCTTACTTATAAATTTCCTTAATTGTTCTGTGGTACTGTGGATTGAACCCAGTAGTATCCTGCCAATGAGATACATCTCAGACTCTTTTTATTTAGACTCAAGGTCTCAATTGCCCAGGCTGGCCTCAACCTTGTGATCCTCCTGCCTTAGCCTCCCAAATTGCTGGGATTGTGGGTGTGCACCACTGTGCCTGGCCTGACCTAGCAATTGAAACTGTATTTAATCAAATTTTTGTCTGTTTTTGACAATTATATCTCATTAAAATTTATTTGAATAATACCTAGAAAAAAAGTTAACCAATGTTTGTTGCTCTTTGTTTTTATTCAATTAAAAATAAAGTGGAAAACCATATTTTTTAATAAACTTGAACAGGAATGTTTGTAGTGCTAAATTGATCCCCAAATTATTGATACAGTGTGCTTCTGCTTCATCCCTAATAATTTTTTTAAATTGTTTAATAGATTTCAGTGCATGCTCTGTGAAGTTCCTACACTAACCATTAAACCAGTGAATAAGGCATAGCCCCTATTTTATTGCTGATTTGTGAGGAAAGACAGATAATAACACAAATTATATAAATGAGCCAGGTGTGGTGACACATGCCTGTAATCCCACTGCTGGTTGAGGCAAATTGAGACCATCCTGGGCCACTTAGACTATCAAAATAAAATTTAAAAAAGGGTTGGTGGCACAGCTCAGGGTTAGCAGCTTGCCTAGCAGGTTTTAGGCCCAGAGTTCAATCCCTAGTACCACAGGCAAAAAATGTTTGTTTTTTTTTAATTAAACAAATGAGTGAAGAAGTGAACTGAGAATGAAGTTTATGGAGGAATAGTTGGGAAGGTCAGAGTGTCAAAAATTGTTTAAAATAACAATTTATATATTCTCCTATCTCTTTAGGAGCTTTATCTGTTAGCATATGGAGCTATATTGGGCTCCCACTTTGTAAATTTCCCTTTTCTTTGGAATGCAAATATATTCAGGGTATCTCTGTGCTTAGATGAAATTTTAATTTGCTTTTTCTTTCTTTTGATTTTTTTTTTGTTGTTGTTGTTTTATTGCCAAAGTTCTTGAAAAAATAATTACACTAATTTTCTGAATTTCCTTTCCCCTTTCAATCTCATTTCCACTCTCAAGCACCTCAAGCTTTTTTAAAGGTCACCAGACATGCTACATACTAAATCCAGTAATCTTTTCTTGGTCTTTGCAACTGTTTGTAACGTTTAGTATTAATACTAAGCAGTTTCTCTTTTACAGCACTTCTTTGGCTTCTCTATTGTCCTGAAACTAAAAAACAAATTGTTAAAAAATAATTTTATAACTCAAATTTCTTTTCAGAGAGACACATCTCAATTCAAAGGCAGCTTGGTGATCTGGAAAAGTTAGCTTTTGTAACTGAAGGGGATTTTGATTCTGCCAATTCATTGAACTCAGATAATCTTGATGCAGGTATGTTGATTGATTGATTGATTGATTTGTGTCTCTATCTCCCCCTGTCCCCACTTACTTTCTGTTGGGTTGTCATCTTTCAGCTGATTGCCAGTTTCCTAAGAATAGACTTGTTTAAGGGCTGTGATTAAAGCTTAGTGGTAGAGCACATGCTTAGCATGGACGAAGCCTTGGGATCCCTAACACTGCAAGAGAAAGAGAACAGACCTGTTTATTCTTATTTAACTAGAATAGTAGTAAAATTTTGAAAATATTATTCAAGAAATTGGTAGCTTCTATGTGCAAAGGTGCTGTGAAATAAGTTAATTCACAACTCCTCAAGGAAATTACAAACTCTTGGTCTTTCAGGACTGTGTATTCTGTAAATTAGGAATTACATGGCTACAAGTTAACAGAGATCCCCAGAACAGCATTTTAAATAATATGTAAAAGTCCCAAGATAGGCAGTGTAGTAGGGCTGGTTGGAACATTTTGCAGTGTTGTCAGTGCCTCACTCCTCTTTTTCTGCTTTGCTAAGATCACCTCATGGTTTGTTTGTTTTTGTTTTTAAATATTTTTAGTTGTGGATGGACACAGTACCTTTATTTATTTATATTTACGTTGTGCTGAGGATGGAACCCAGTGCCTCACACATGCTAGGCAAGTGCTCTCCCACTGAGCTATAACCCCAGCAACCTCATGGTTTTTTGGTGGGTTTTTTGTTGTTGTTGTTGTTGTTTTTTTTTTTTAATTGGAGATTGAACCAGGGGCACTTTACCACTGAGCTACATCTCCAGCCCATTTTACTTTTTATTTTGAGACAAATTCTCGCTGCATTTCCCAGGTGACTTCAAACTTGTGATTCCCCCTGGCCTCAGCCTCCAGATTCGCTGGGATTACAGATGTGTAATGCACTGCACCTGGCTAAATTTTATGTACCTATTCTTGTATTGTGCTGTATGTGAAAAATATTTGTTAGACTAAAAATTATTAAATGAGTTATTGTTTAGTTCTGTAGTTTTTATTGCTCTAATCCTGAATTAAGATTTAATTGTTTTGTACACTATAAAAGTTTATTTTCGATACATTGGATTTCTAATTAATTGGTAATCCATAATCTAAGTGAATAAATAAATAAATAAATAAATAAATCTATGTGAATAAAGAATGATGAACTTATATGTTCAGCAATACAGTGAAATTCAGATACAGTGGTTCTAACCATGCCCCCCACCATCTCAGAATACCAGTTATATTGGGTCTCATTTACTCTTTCACTTCCTTCTTCCATTTTTCAAACTCCCTGTGTTAACTGAGGAAGGGATAAGTGGTACATATGTGTATCATTTTCTCAACTTCTCTGTTCCTAGTAGCAACGGAGATATCAGCTAGCCACAGAAAGGGGAACTAAAGAATTTAAAAAAAAAAAGTCAAGGGTCATTTGCTAACAAGTAGGAGGGGAGCATGGGAAAGTTCCCTTTTGCCTCTTTTATAGCTGAATTTAGGCATTAATAGCTAGTATATTCTGGTGCATTTTTGGGTCTTGTTACTTTTTCAGGAAACAAACAAGTTTGTCCATTGTGCCCTAAGGAAAAATTCAGAGCTTGTAATAGTCATAAGCTTCGTCGTCATCTTCAGAATTTACACTGGAAAGTCTCAGTTGAATTTGAAGGTTAGTATTTTTGTGCTGGCTAAAAAAAAATGACATACATGAAATTTATTATTATTACTAGTCTTGGAATTTTATTGTGAACATGATCAAACAGTTTCAGTTCAAAATTATGAAGGATTTAATGCCCCTTATTAAATAAGATAATAGCTTTATAGGCAATAAATACGAATGATACATTTTGGTTACACAAACATTTATTAAGCATCTATTCTATACTAGGTACTCTGACCCTGGGAGTCCATATTGTTTATTGAACAGTGTTTTAATAAATTACACTTTTCCATTAGTAGTAAAACAACTTCCATTTTACACATAATTTTGAAGGCAAAGTAAATGTACCAAAACAATAAAATAAAACAAAACTACTAGAAAAAAATCTTTTTATTCCTGATGGCTTAAAAAACTAGAGTTAAGAGTACTTAGTAGTTGCAAGAGAAGATTTGTGTTTCGCGAACTAAATCTGTACATAAGCATGAACATAGGAAGAATTAAAGGAGTAGTGTCAGTGCTTGCTTGTTATGGGTCATTTCAGGAGTTACTGAATCTGGTATTCTTTATGAAAGCTTTGAGTATTAAAATACAGCATAGTAGTGATGAGAGGGGAAGGGGGAAAGGAAGGACAGCAGAATAAAATAGACATTATTATAGCTGTATGTATATATGTGACTGCATGACCAATATGATTCTGCAACCTGTACACACAGAAAAATGAGAAATTATACCCCATCTGATTCAAATGTAAGATATGTCAAGATCATTGTACTGTCATGTGTAACTAATTAAAACAAATTTTAAAAAATAAAAATAAATAAATTACAGTATAGTTTAAAAGAACTGTAAATTAGTAACACTGGAATTCATCAGAGTTGTTGCCAAATTCTTCTGCACTTTTCATATGTTTTGTTAAGTAAGGATTTTTCTGTTACTGATAATGATATTTCCCCTAATTTGTGAGAAACAATAAAATGCTTTACAAGGAGTGGGAAAAAAAGAAGAATACTCAAATTATAGCTGGGTAACTAGCACATGCCTATAATCCCAGCAGATTGGGAGGCTGAGCTAGGAGGATCACGAGTTCCAAGCCAGCCTCAGCAAAAGGGAGGCATTAAGCAACTCAGTGAGACCCTATCTTTAAATAAAATATTTTAAAAATAGGGCTGGGATGTGCTTCAGTGGTTGAGTGCCCCTGAGTTCATTCCTCAGTACCCCCCCCCAAAAAGAATACTCAGATTATTCTGGGTTATAAGATAAATATTCTGAAATCATTGCTTTTCTCTCCTATAAGAGAAAGAATTGGAATCATGAAAGAAGTTAAAAGTAACCAAGGGAAAAAAGTCACAGCTAATCTAGCCTAAGTAATATCTACATTTTAGAGTAGGTAATGCAAAGGAGATCTGTAAAAGAAGATTTTAAAAGGTGGGAAAAGAATCAGGATGGTGCTGAACATAAATGAAAAAAAGTATATAATGGCAAATATAGTATGAGACAAAGAAGATGAAGCCTAAGAAAAAATTGAAGGCAGCACTATTAAACTGAGTGTCAAAGACTTTAAATGACTAATAATCCCAGATTAAATATTCATTACAAGACTAGAATTCAAGTCTGAATCTTCTGTATTTATTTATATCTATCAATCCCATGTATAAACTAAAGCAGTCTCATTCAAGTAATTGTGACATTACAAATACAAGGATAATCCCAATTATTCTTATGTAATTCTCATGTAATATTTTTTTGAGAGAATAAAATTAGAACTTTACTTGGTCGTACACAAAAATTAAATCAATGAATCAGAATCTAAATTTAAGACCTGAAACAAAATAAAAGCTTTAGGGGCTGGGGATGTGGCTCAAGTGTAGCTTGCTCGCCTGGCATGCGTGCGGCCTGGGTTCGATCCTCAGCACCACATACAAATAAAGATGTTGTGTCCGCCGAAAACTAAAAAATAAATTAAAAAATAAAAATAAAAGCTTTAGGATAAAACACGGACAGAGCTTCACAACATTGAATTTGGCAATAATTTCTTGGGTAGGGCATCAAAAACATAAGCAACAGAATGAAAAATAGACAAACTGTACTGCACGACAATTATTTAAAAGTTTTGCACATGAAAGACACTATCAACAGAGCAAAAGGGCAACCCACAGAATGGGAGAAAATATTTGCTAATTACAAATCTGATAAGAGAGTAACACAGAATAGGCAACACCTCAAGCTAAAAAAACGATAACAGCAAACCCCAAACAAGAAGATATGGGCAGGGAGGCTGGGGATGTGGTTCAGTAGAGTACTTGCCTAGCATGTGTGAGGCACTGGGTTTGATTCTCAGCATCACATATTATAAAAAATGAATAAAATAAAGATTCATCAACATCTAAAAAACATTTTTTAAAAAATGGGCAAAGATTTAAATAGACATTTTCCAAAGACTTACAAATGAAAATATCCCAACATCACTAATTAGGAAAATGCAAATCAAAATACAAGATAACTACTTCACACCCATTAGAATGGCTACTCTCCAACATAAAATAAGAAGTGTTGGGCTGGGGATGTGGCTCAAGGGGTAGCGCGCTCGCCTGGCACGTGTGCGGCCCGGGTTCGATCCGCAGCACCACATACAAACAAAGATGTTGTGTTTGTGTTCGCAGAAAACTAAAAAAAAATAAATATTAAAACTTTAAAAAAAAAAAAAAAAGAAGTGTTAGCAAGGATGTAGAGAAATTGTAATCCTTGTGCTCAAAAATGTAACAGATGAATGTATAAAGAAAATGTGGTATATATACATAATGAAATATTAACTCAGCTTTAAATAAGAATGAAATTATGGCATTTGCAGGTAAATGGATGGAGCTGGAGACTATCATGCCAAGAGAAATAAGCCAATCTCAAAACACCAAAGTCTGAATGTTTTCTCTGATCTGCAGATGCTAATTCACAATAAGCTGGGGGTGGGAGTTACTTTGGATTAGGCAAGGGGAGTGAAGGGAGGGGAGGGGGTATGGAGGTAGGAGGGAGAGTAGAATGAATCAGACATTATTACCCTATGTGCATATATAATTACATGACTGGTATAATTCTATATCATGTACAACCAGAAGAATGACAGGTTATACTCCATATATGCATGATGTGTCAGAATACATTCTACTATCATGTATAACTAATTTGAACAAATTTAAAAAACATGAATCACTGCCTAGGAAAGCTTATGATGAAACAAGGACTGTAAAAAATATGATAAGGAAGGAAATGGAGAGGGGAAGCTGGGACTTCCCTTATCTCCAATCTTTAGGTGACAATCAAAACAGTGACCGTGGCTGTAAAGTAAAGGAATGCATTCATAAAACATCTGGACAAATCCACCTGCGCAGTAGGCTCTTACAATTTTTAGTGCTAATTGAATTTTTAATGAACAATGATATGACAGCCAGCCATTCTTCATTCTAGGTTATAGGATGTGCATCTGTCACTTACCCTGTCGACCAGTAAAACCAAATATTATTGGAGAACAGGTAATTGGACATTATTATTTTTGCTTTTAAATTTAATTTTTTAAAGAAAATACAGTTTTTATTTGCTTTAGAACTGTTTGATTTCAACCAAAAGGCCAAGAAGTAATTTCTGACTTATGTAAAATGCTCATGTTTAACAATATAGTTTAAAATTCTGCATGTGAGTGCTTTCAGATAATCATAATAGAAAAGATATGAGATTTATGAAAACATTTTTAATTAACTTTTCATTTTATGTTTTTTAATTTCAGTTAGGTAAATTGCTCTTGTGTTAAAAATGAAAATTAAATCATTTACCAATTTTGGAATGGAGAATTTACAGAGTAATTTTTGTCTTTTAAAATAAATTTTGATCATGGAGCACGAGCTTCAAATTTCTGTGAATTAGTAAATAACTTATTATGTTTCAATTTTATATTCACTCTCCCCATGTTCTTTGAACTTTTAAGTTTGACAGAATCAACAAACTTTCTGAAATCTTAAAAGTTTTAACCAAAAAAAGCTAATAATATTCAGAATTTACCATTCCTAATTATTTTTTCTACATTTCACTATCTGTGCCCTCAAAGTTATTTACATCTGCATGGTGATAATGTTCTATAATGGTATGATTTTACACATCTCAAATCCACATTCAGTGATGTTGCATTTGTATATTGAAATCTGTCACAATTATGGCTTGAAATTGGCCATGGTACAGTATACCATAGAAATTGGCAAACACTAAAGTCAGGGCTTTATTTTCTTGAAGAGTCAGTTAAACATTTACCAGCATACATCTGCTAGCATTTGTAAGTGCAGTTTATAGAAAATACCATAGAGTTATTTCCTGAATAGAATAAATGTGGAAAACTAGGAAATTAAATTTAGTAAGGAGCTGGGTGAGCACTGTGGCTCACGCCTATAATCCCAGCAGCTTGGGAGTCTGAGGCAAGAGGATCGAAGGTTCAAAGCCAGCCTCAGCAACTTAGCAAGATTATAAGCAACCTACTTGAGACCCTGTTTCAAAAAGTAAAAGGACTGGGGATGTGGCTCAGTGGTTAAGCACCCCTGGATTCCATTCCTGGAACACCTCAAACACCACCTCCTACTCCCCACCCGCAAAAAGAGAAAGTAAATTCTGTAAGGAAGTTAGGATTCTCTAACAGTCATATGGCAAAATGATCATTATCTTCTATGCTATTTAACCCAAGACACTAACGTATTTGCTTTAAACTTCTGTTTAATTGTCTTAGTAACTCATTCAAATTCTGTTTGATAGATATTCAGTAAAATGGGAGCCCATTATCATTGTATCATTTGTTCAGCAACAATCACCAGAAGGACTGATATGCTAGGACACGTTAGGCGCCATGTGAATAAAGGAGAGACTAAGTCCAGGTATATTGCTGGTAAGTTAAGCATCTCATTAACATATTAACATGTATATTTTTAAATAATGGTCCTGTTATTTTTTTTTCCCCCAGAACTTAGGCAGATAAAATACACTGATTTAGTGAAAAAATTTAGTTGACTACCAATCCTTTATTTCACATTTTGTTTTCTTTCTGTAAGGTTTCCAGTAACATTCAGCTGTTCTCAACAGATAAATTTAATTAATGATGTAAAAAAAATGCAAGTGACCCTCAAGTAAATAATTAAATGTTATAAAATTATGGGGGTTTTTTTCTTTCTTTTTTTTTAATATATATTTTTTAGCTGTAGTTGGACACAATACCCTTATTTTATTTATTTTTATATGGTGCCGAGGCTCGAACCCAGGGCCTTGCACATGCTACATGAGCACTCTATTGCTGAGCCACAACCCCAGCCCTAAAATTATATTTCTGATAACAAATTTTATATAAATATATAAAACTTGTTATGCTTAATTTGGAAAACTGGGAAAAGGATGCAGAGTGTAATAAAAACCTTTTTCCTAACTGATACAGAATCATCTATAGCTTGTCAGCCTTTCTCATAAAGGATCTCATTTCTTCCCCCTCCCCACATTATGTGTCTTATTTCTTGATATTTAAAACATGCACAAATGTACACATCAGTATATCATTTGAGTTTATACCCAAAGGATTCTAATGTTGGGCTGGGGATGTGACTCAAGCGGTAGCGCGCTCGCCTGGCATGCGTTCGGCCCAGGTTCGATCCTCAGCACCACATACAGACAAATATGTTGTGTCCGCTGATAACTAAAAAATAAATATTAAAATTCTCTCTCTCTTTAAAAAAAATTATTAAAAATATTTTTTAAAAAGGATTCTAATGTATATTAAATGTAGAATCATTTTTTCATTACTTGGTAGCCATTTGAACATAATTTGTATTTAAAAAATATTATGAGAAACTTAGAGTCTAAAGTCCAGTATGCTCTGGAAACACAATGATTCCTTTTTTTTTTTTTTTTTTTCCGTATCAGGGATTGAACCTAGAGGTACTTAACTACTGAGCCACATCCCCAGCCTTTTTTTGTATTTTGTTTATTAGAGACAGGATCTCGTTGAATTGCTTAGGGCCTTCTAAATTGCTGAGGCTATCTTTGAATTCTCTATCTTCCTGCCTCAGCCTCCCCTGGGATTACAGGTTTGTGCCACCACACCTGGTTCCTAGGAAACAGTGAATCTTACTTAGCTATACTGGCTGGTAGAATGCAACCATACAGAGATGCTCATACTCATTTTTTTCTAACAATTAGACCATCATAAAACATATTTAGCAGCCGTATACAAACAGTGTTATTTGCTGAATCGTAAAGGTATTTTAGGATTTCATGCTATCTTAAAATGATTGTCCTTAGATATCATAGTACAGATATGTAGGTATGTTATGCAGTCAAGATTTTAAGTGAATACACTTTCTTTCATTCACCAGATACTTACCTGGGTGCAACATTTTTTTGGAGACAGTGATGAATAAATGAGTTTTTTTGGTTTTATTATTTACCCAACTGCTTACATTAACACAAAACAATATAGTTTTTTTTCAAATGTATGTTGTTTTAGACGTTTAGAATAACTTTGTATGTTCCTGAAATCTTTTTTTTTTCAATAATAGCTTCTACTGCTAAACCATGTACTGAAATTTTGAAAGAAACAGATACAGATGTACAAGTTTGTCCTAACTATTCTATACCTCAGAAAACAGATTCCTATTTTAATCCCAAAATGAAACTAAATCGGTAAGATGATTTTTTTTAAAGGGGTTATGGGCTATTTCAAATCATTACAGATATTTTTTTTTAACCTCTATGGTTCTAATGTATTAAACTTTAGGTGCAGACTACCAATGTATTTTTTTGTTTTATTTAGTGTGTGTGTGTGTATGGTTCTTTGTTTTGTTTTGTTTTTTTGTCAGAAAGTTAAATTGGCCTAATTTTATATAATTAATGAATAGGCTGCACTTTCATAGGCCAGTTTTATTAATAAGTAAATGAAGAAAGGCTTATTAGATAGAACTTAATTAAATTCATAATTTAATTTCTTAAGTGTTTTTATGCTATTAAAATGGGGATATATTTTATTGCTTCTCTTTTCAAAATAGTTTGTACAGTAACTAGAGGCCCCCTCCAATTCTTGCTTTTCTTAAATGAAATAAAATCTACAATAATGAAGCTATAATCTCATAAAATTACCTTTATATTACTTTCTTCTAGACAGCTGATATTCTGCACATTGGCTGCTTTGGCTGAGGAACGAAAACCTCTGGAATGTCTAGATGCCTTTGGAGCGACTGGTAAGGAAGGAAGTATTTTTGGAATCCCATTTTCTTTCTCAATTTTTTACAGTGTCTTTTTCTAGAAAATATATATAGTTTTTATTTTTTTTTTTTTTAGTTATAGATGGACACAATACCTTTATTTTACTTTCTTTTATTTTGTACTCGGGATTGAACTTAGGGGCACTCTACCACTGAAGCACATCCCCTATCCTATTTCGTATTTTATTTAGAGATAGGGTCTCCCTGAGTTGCTTTCTGCCTCACCATTGCTGAGGCTGGATTTGAATTCATGATCCTCCTGCCTCAGCCTCCTGAGTTGCTGGGATTACAGGCGTGCGCTGCCGCTCCCAGCTTTATTTATTTATTTTTTTATGTGGTGCTGAGGATTGAACCCAGTGCCTCACATGTGCTAGGCAAACTACAACCATAGTCCCTAGCAATGTTAAAAAAAAAAAAAAAGATCTGAGGGAAAAATGATTTTTATTCCTTTATTATGAAAATTTTTAAGTATATACAAAAGCAAAGAGTATAATTAATGACTCCCTGTGTGTCTTTTCACTCACTTCAAAAATAATCACCTCATACTGGGTCTTGTTTTATCTGTTTCCCCATACCCCACACCTCAGTTGCTCAATCCCCATTAATATGGAACAAACCATGGATGTGTCATTTCATGTAAATATTTAAGTTGGATGTCTAAAAGAGAATTTTTTAAAATAAATAAAACTATAATGCCATTATCATACCTAAAAAAATAAGAATAACTCTTTAATATCACCAGTTGTTTATATATGCCCAGTTTTGTTTTTAAAAGTTCAAATCAGAATCTAGATTATGTATTTTGTTTGCTGTTTAACTCTTATTAGAGTGTGTGTTAATTATATATGTCTAACTGTGTGTGTGTTAATTATTTCTTGATATAACGGGTCTTTTGACCTATATCGTTCTGACAGTCTAGATTTTGCTGATTGTATTGCTATGGTTCATATAACATTTTCCTTTCTCTCTTTCATTTTTGTAAATTGATGGTTTCAGAGCTGGGGAGATAACTCAGTTGATACAGTGCTTGCCTCGCATGCAAAAGGCCTGGTTTTTCAATCCCTAGCACCACAAAAAAAATAAAAAGAAATAAACTGATGGTTTGGTCAGATTCAGTTACAAATTATTTTTTCAAGAATGCTTATTTTCTATAATCAGGAAGCAACTGATGACTCTCTTTTTTTGTGTTGTAATAACCATTGTGTAGCTTTCAACTTTGAAAGTCATTCTTCTTCCCAAGAAATTTTTTTTTAAATATTTTTTTAGTTATACATGGGACACAATATTTTCATTTTGTTTATTTTTTTATATGGTGTTGAGGATCAAACCCAGTGCCTCACATGTGCAAAGCAAGAGCTCTGCCATTGAGTCACAACCCCAGCCCCCCAAGAGATTTTTTTTTTAAACATTTATTTCTTAGATGTAGATGGACACAACACAATGCCTTTATTTTTATGTGGTGCTGAGGATCGAACCCGGGTCCTGCCCATGCTAGGCGAGCACTCTAACGCTGAGTCACAATCCCAGCCCCCCCCCCAGAGATTTTTAACAATAGAGAAAAGATAAGGGAAACAGTAGATGGTTTCATAATAGCCACTTGTACCCAGTTCAAGTCTTTCTTTATAAAGAATATAGGATTATGCTCTTAGCAAGCATGAGGAATCCCTCCTTCCTATGCTCCTCTCCTTGGTGAAAAACAGTGATTAAAAGCATGGATTATAGAGCCAAACTGCCTGGGTTCAAGTCCCAGCTTCATTATGTACTAGTTGTATGACCACTGTAAATTGCTTATGTATAGAAGTGGAGTAGTGGAGGAGACAAAACCAGTATGCAACTTCTAGCAGTGAAGATTTAAGTAAATTAATATAGTTAAAGTCATTAGAACAATACCTGTTAAGTAGAAAATGCCATGAAAGCATTGAGGATCATCTTTATTATTACTACTGCTACTACCAACACCTTCATTGGTAATGTCTCCGTGCAAATAGGGTAAAAGTAATGAACTAACACTTCTGAGTCACCTAACTACGAAAATTGAATAATTTTTTGCTCCTCTTTTCCTCTCTACTCTCGTCAGATCAACTCAGCCACCACATCTCTTGATTTTTTTTTGGTACTATAACTCACTCCTTTTCCAAGTGTATTTTAGTTGTCTTTAATTAGTACCCTGGTTTATAATCTGTCTCTTCCCTCTAATTTATCTTCTGTATTACTGCGAAACAGCCATTCCTCTGAAGAACTACGTTAATGTTGTTACTTCTCAATCAAAAAAGTCATCTATCTATACTACTATAGTCCATACTTCTCAAATAGCAATTTAATATTCTTCATAATCTGATCCCAACCCACTATTCCAAATCTATGTTCCCGTGTTTTTCCTTACACGCCCTTTTTCTTTACTCTTGTTTTTAATCTGAAATTATTAAAGCTGATGTCTAAGATTTTTCTCAGCCTTTTCTTTTTAAAGTGTCTTCATAACCTTATATCTGGGTTTGTAGCTGCCATTTGCATATTTACCATGTAAATGAGGACACTAGAACTTATGAGAATATGTAAAGACCTTAATGCACAGTAGATAAGAACTTTTTCCATTTATGAGACACACACATGGAGAAAATGGTCACTATTTCTAATACATAGGGGCGTTCTAATCGAATTGGTTGTGTTTATGTCTGTTACTTATGACTAATCCTGTCAGTGTGCAAAGCCTGTGAGGAAGGAAATTCTTGGTCTAAATTCTTGATTATTTGCTTATATGTACAAGTTCTTTTGAACTCACAGTGATGATTTTGTGCAGTATTTGAAAATCGCTATTCTAGAAAAGTTATTTTTTATATTTTAGCATGTGAAGGTAAACTTCAGCAGGACAATGTCACCCTGCCCTTCTCCTTTCTAGCAGAGTATCCCCACAGTTGTTATTATTATATATTGAGTTTCTCTTTAAGATTTTGTTTGAAATTCTATTCCATTGTAAGAAAAAAAAAGTGATAATAACAACCAATTCTATAAAATAAAATTTTAAAAGTACATGGAACATTTATTTGAACAAGGTTCATAAAAAGTGTATTGTAAGAAGTATTAAAAATTTTAGGCAAATTTTTGTGTTAACTTCTTGAGAAAATTTTTAAGAAAGTAAAATAAGAATTGTTCATGAAAATACTAAGATTTTTGAAGGAATTTGATTTATATATAAAAATATATTCTTTTCATACTGTTTTTATTCTTTAGTTATTACAGTTTAAAAACTAGTTATCTTCTCCATTTTCCCTAAGGAATAATGGGATTACAGTGGGCAAAGCACCTTGGAAATGCAGTCAAAGTTACAATTAATGACTTGAATGAAAACTCTGTGACATTGATTCAGGAAAACTGCCATTTAAACAAATTGAAAGTGGTGGTAGACAGTAAGGAAAAGAAAGAGGGTGATGATATTCTTGAAGAAGGAGAAGAAAATCTCGGTAATATTAAGGTGACCAAAATGGATGCCAATGTACTGATGCATTTAAGATCTTTTGATTTCATGTAAGTGAAAAAGATTTGCTATGTCACTTGTTAAACTGACCTGGACATTTGGGTTGGGGGGAGGGGGGAGTTAAATTAATTTACTGTTGTTGTTTATTTAAATTAATACAGCTTTTTGCATTGGCTTAAAGTATGCGATAAGAAAACTTTCTAGCATTTTTAGCCTGATTTATGATTTATATTTCTGATCTATGATATAACTACTTTATTACTTATTTTAAAAACAGAACCATGTATTTGAAATAGATTGTAAAGTACTTTTGAATCATAGAATCTTATTAGAAATAATTACAGGGGTATGATTTTGGTTACTAATATGAGTTTAAATATGTCTATATTCTTTCTGATTTTAGACACCTAGACCCTTTTGGAACATCAGTAAACTATCTAGATTCTGCATTCAGAAATATAAGGAACCTTGGCATAGTATCAGTGACATCTACAGATATCAGTTCCTTGTATGCCAAGGCACAACACGTTGCCCGACGTCACTATGGATGTAACATTGTTCGAACTGAGTATTACAAGGAATTAGCAGCCAGAATTGTCGTAGCCGCAGTGGCGAGGTACCAGATTGCCAATTGTATACCTAATGTGTTTTCATAATGATTGAAAGAATACTACAAATGAATGCTTACATCATGTTTTGTTTTGTTTTTGTTTTTGTTTTTGTTTTGGTACCAGGGATTGAACACATTCCCAGCTCTTTTTACGTTGTATTTTGAGACAGGGTCTCATTAAGTTGCTCAGGGGCTTGATAAGTGCTGAGGCTGGTCTTGAACTCACGGTCCTCCTGCCTCAGCTTCTTAAGTCGCTGGGATTATAGGCATTATTTTTCAAAAAATGTGAAATAAAGATTCTGTATCCCATATCGCTAATCTGAATTTGTTTTATTGTGTTTTTAATCTTATATTCTGTTAAACCTTATTTAAAAGTTTATATCTAAAATATTTAGTTTACTCTCCAACATGTTATTAAATAATTAAAGTAGTTAAGAAAGAAAAGATATAAGTAAAAATTAATTTCATATCTATTTATCTCAACAATTAGGGTAGATAGGAGATAGTAACATGATATGGAAAACAAAAACTTCTTAGATTTAGAGAGGATTATTTGTTTTATATCCATTTCATCTTTATATAGTTTGACTAAACTGATGGCTTATAAACTTTATTCTACAAAATTATCTTACAAACTAAGAAGCTTCTCATCAGAAATAACCATTGAAATGGGGAAGAGTGTTTTGAGCACCTATTACTTGTAGAATATAATGCTAGAAGAACAAGAATATAATTGGAATTAGGAGTATAGATAATGAATGATTAGCCAGTTTACTAGCTCAAACACAAGTTCTACAGCATTTAGATGGAAATTCCTACCTCAATTTAAACACAGATTAATAGACCTTTGGGGTTATCACTAATTAACTCAAAAATCCTATGCACGTTTTTGTGCTACCTATAACTTACTGCACATACTTAAAACTGTTTATAATAAATTCAGAAATGGTTTACCTGGTAGAACGTAATCCAATCCAAAAAAAATCTGTGATTAATGGTAGAAAGGACTTTTAGTATTCATTGTTCTCTAAATATTCAGCAGTTAGCATACTATCATGCCTATAATCAGTACTCAGTAAACGTACCTAAATATATATTATTTGGAAGAAGCTTTTATAGGAAAAAACCAATGTTAAGGACGAGAAACAAAGTGACTCTGAAAACCAGAATATATAGTCCTACGGAGAGGCTATCATAAGGGAAAATGCCAAGACCAAAGACCCTGCTGGGCGTTCTTTATCCATGTATTTCTATTTGTGTAAAGTTCTAGTAATAATCTTTTAAAAGCATTACTACTAGACATTGAATTTTTCTTTATTTACCATAACCCATCCATAGTTTACTGTTCACATTAGTATTGTCATTATAATGCCAAATAAAAGAAAATAATAATCACCCAAAAATAACTTCAAAATATTTTTAATAGAGCTGCGGCCCGATGCAACAAAGGCATAGAAGTACTATTTGCAGTGGCTCTGGAACATTTTGTTTTGGTGGTGGTGAGAGTTTTGAGGGGGCCTACCTCAGCAGATGAAACAGCCAAGAAGATTCAGTACCTAATCCATTGTCAGTGGTGTGAAGAAAGAATTTTTCAGAAGGATGGTAATATGGTAGAAGGTAAGTTCAATTTCATCTTAACTGTATATTAAGTTTAATTTATAATCTGTAAGCCTCCAATGAAAAGCTTATTACATCCCTAATTATACATATTGTTGTCCTTTGATTTTAAAGATTACAGTGCTAACTTTGTTATTTACTATACTGGATTTACTTTGATCAACACACAAGACATTCGAGTGAGTTTATTAAAGTTATTTTCTCATGCTGTACAGTTTTTGTTCTATAGCCCTGCCCTTTATTGAAACATCTAGAAATAACTTAGTTTCCACTGTCAACTAATTTTAGGAACATAAGTCAGATTACCTTTGTCTAGGCTGATACAAATCATTAATTTTATAAAAATAATTATCATGTTCTGGCTGAATATTAAAGCTACCAGTTTAAAAATCCATTCAGTAAACATTTATTGAGTTTCTACTATATGCCAGGCCTGAGGATACAAGAGAAAAGCTAAACTGTGGCTCATGCCCTCAGAAAGAGCTATTTTTCTATTTACTTTACTGGACATAGAAATAATAGTTTTGCCCATTATTTTTGGTTAAGTTCTTGGTTTGCTGGGTTTTGTTTGCTTGCATTTTGTAGTACTGGGGATTGAACCCATGGCCTTGTTCACAAGTTCAAGGCCAGCCCCGGCAACTTAGCAAGACCCTGACTTGAAATAAAAAGGGCTGGAGATGTATCTCAGAGGTAGAGCACCCCTAGGTTCAAGCCTTACACGGCCTTGTATTCCCTCTCTGTGCATATACTAGGCAAACATTCTGCCACTGAGCTACATCCTCACCCCTTTTTATTTTGTTTGGAGACAGGCCCATGCTAAGTTGCCTGGACTGCCCTTGAGAAGTTTTGGGTATTTTTTTTTTTTTTTAAGAGAGAGAGAGAGAGAGAGAGAGAGAGAATTTTTAATATTTATTTTTTAGTTCTCGGCGGACACAACATCTTTGTTGGTATGTGGTGCTGAGGATCGAACCCGGGCCGCACGCATGCCAGGCGAGCGCGCTACCGCTTGAGCCACATCCCCAGCCCCAGTTTTGGGTATTTTTAAATATGAATTCTTGAGAACTCTTTATATATTAGAGTTTAGCTCTTATTACATGAGTTACAAATTTTTTTTCTCATCTCATCACTTGGGTTTGCATCTTTTTTGATTAATACAGGAGTGTTTTGTTGTTGCTATTATAAAGTTAGTCATATGTATTCTAGATTTTTTGTCTGTCAATAGACCTTTCATATTCCTAAGTGGTTCAAGGTAGGTTATATTTTATTAAATAAATAGTCCATTTTTTTCTTAACTGATTTGAGAATATCTTCTTATACCAACTTCCACATGTATTTGAGTTTGTTCCTGGATTTTCTACTTTGTTTCAGTGATTGGATACCTATACACATACCCCTACCACCATATTTATTGGTTTTTTTTAGAGTTTTTTTGAGACAGGGTCTCACTGTGTTGCCCAGGCTGATCTTGAACTCCTGGACTCAAGTTATCACCCTATTTCAGTCTCCTGAATAGCTGGGATTACAGGCACACACCACCACCAATGGCTGCCATGCCATTTTGATTACAGAGGATTTTTAGCATTATTTATGTCTGTTACAGCAATGCTTCCTCAAAATTGTGTGTTTTCAGAGAGTTTCTGGTATTAGATCAATATCTATCTATCTATCTCTATCGCTCTGTCTCTCTCTCTCATTTCACTGAGACAGGAGAATCACAAGTTCAAGGCCAGCTCCGGCAACTTAGCAAGACCCTGACTCGAAATAAAAAGGGCTGGAGATGTATCTCAGAGGTAGAGCACCCCTAGGTTCAAGCCTTACCACCACCACCACCACCACCACCACCACACACACACACACACACACACACACACACAATCTCTCTCTCTCTCTCTCTCTCTCTCTCTCTCTCTCTCTCTCTCTCTCTCTCTCAGTAAATAAACCAGTATTTTTTTTAATCACATTAATTAGGGAAAATAGATACTATGATTTTGAAATTTCCTCCAAGCATAGAATATTTTTCCTTTCTTCCTTTATGATAGTGATAATGGAGGGCATCGTGTCACATTCCTTATCTTAGTATATTTTTAAAAAGGTTTAATGACTATACATTACGCCATTAATTGCACTGAATAACAATAATATTATAAGAAGTTATGGACCTGTGTTTCTACCAGAAGGATTATTCCTAGGTTCTGGATGTATCTAGGATTTACTGACTGAATCAGGCTGTTCCAAGAAAGTGAATGCTTAATCCAGAAATGGTCTGGTGTTAGGGATGGTTAATTAGAGAGTTTCCCATTCATTTATTTGGAGGTGAGAGCGACTAGGGATTGAACCCAGGGGCTCTCTACCACAAAGCTACAAACCCCAGCACTTTTTATTTTATGTTTTGACTAGGGTCTCAGTAAGTAGTCCAAACTAGCCTCAAACTTGCCATTATCCTGCCTCAGCCTCCTGAGTCACTGGGATTACAGACATGATCCACATGTGGAGGCGAGTTTCTAGTTTAAAATGACTGCTTTGCATCTTTTCTCTCTTTCCTGCTTCTTCCCTCTCTGTGTTCTCTTTCCTTTCCCCTCCCTCCCTCCCTCTCTCCCCCTCTCTCCATTTCCCTCTCCCCGCCCCCCAAAAAGAAACAAAACACAATAATGAAATAAAATAACTGTTCCAGTGGCTGGTGATGTAGCTCAGTTGTAGGCCACTTGCCTGGCACACAAGAGGCCCTGGGTTTAATTCCTAGCACTGCCCCCCCCAAAAAAAAAAAAAAAGTTGAAATTATAACATTGGGCATTTAGAGAATTTAAAAATCCCCTAATAGAATGTTGCTCCATTTTGGAAGCTTAAGAACAGTGCTAATACCACCCCAGTTTTCCTTATCAGCCTCTAATTGTTCTTCAACATGAATTAGATTTTTCTGGTCTACATTTTGGGTACTGGATATATATGAAGCCTATTATAATAGAAATAGAGTAAACTTATTTTCTTCCCAGTTAAACTTATGAAAAATGCCTATATTTTTGATTGAGATGTTGATTATGTGGGTATATGCATTTGTTAGAACTCATCTACCTTTTCACATAAAATGAGTATAGTTTTATTACACATAACTTATACCCCAATAAACTAATAATATGAAAATCCTGTGAAATTGAAGATTTAGTTCTCCTTTTTTAAAAAGTTTCTTCATGTTCTTCTGTGTTTTAATTCTTTTAATTAATTAATTTATTTGTTCCAATTTGTTATGACTTTCTCCATAACATTATTTCATATAGTAACTAAAAGCTACTTTCAGCTATGTCTCAATTAAAATAACCACTTAACTTGGTTTTCCACAACCTCTTAAGCTTTAATCCTCTTAAATCTGTATGATTGTAATTTTAATAGTACCTTCAGAGAATTATAAGGATTAAGTTTTTAAAATACATATAAAAATACCTAGCATAATACCTGGCATATGGTAGATCCTCAATATATAGTAACTATAAATTATTATTAATATAACAATTACTACTATTTGCATTAGTCATTTCTCCTTTGATTTCTCTCTCTCTCTCTCTCTCTCTCTGTCTCTCTCTCTTCTCTCTTTTTTTATTTTTATTTTTAATAGAAAACCCATATAGACAGCTACCCTGTAACTGTCATGGAAGCATGCCTGGAAAGACAGCAATAGAACTTGGACCTCTGTGGTATGTGCCTGCCTAAGCATCACATATTCAGAATTGCTTTATGTATTGATTTGCTGATTGTCAACTTTTGATTATGTGGTAAAGGGCAAGCAAATTCAAATTTAATTTTTATTATTTTTTTAATTTTTTAGTTGTTGATGGACTTTTTTTAACTGCTAATAATCGACCCCAGTGCCTCATACATGCGAAGCAAGCACTCTGCCGCTGAACCACAAACCCAGCCCTAGATTGAATTTTTAAGTCTAGGCAAATAATCATGACTTCTCTCCCCTATGAACTTAAGGTTCATTTGTTTCCATTGTTCTCCTTAGTTTGTGACAACACTAAGAAGGAGAAGCTTAGATTTTCTACAAACTAGACAATTCATTCTGAATAGTTAGAAGGAAGCTTTTTAAAACTAATCATTAAAAATCTAGGGTATGATTGTAAAATGATCACAATAACTTTTTACAAAAAAAATTAACTAATACAAAAGGTCTTAAAGGAATTAGTTTTTAGTGAGAAAACTATAAAATGTCTGCCTTTGTCTTGGGTCAAGCCGTTTGGATAGGATAAAGCTTCAGATATTTAATGTATTGTGGTTTTTTTTTAATCATTGATAACAAATTACTGTGTTTTTAAAGCCTTAAATTGTGTTTAATTAGAATCTGTATCATAAGTTTTTTTGTTACTAGAGATTTTTATAGAAATAGGAAACTGCTAACAACATTGTGACATGAACTATTACATATTTCTTCTTTGCTATTTTTACAAGATCAAGGCTTAGCCATCTACTAAACCTAAAAAATTGGCACAAATGGTAAATATGTTTGTGATGATACCTTCCAGCACTCTCTCACCTCTATCATGTGCAATTGAGTGATCCTACTCACGGATCTCAGAACTGCAGAAATTAAGAATAACAGATGGCTGGGTTCAGAAGGAAGATGTTCTAGCCCAGATCCCTCATTTTACAGATGAGGAAATTATAACACAACGTTTTTAATGCTGCTAAAACTTATCCTAAAAAATAGTTATTTGCATAATCAGGGTCAGAAATTTAGGTGTTTTGTCTCCTAAGATTGAGTTCTAACACATGCCTTATGATTTCCTCACTCAAAACTATTGATCTGCTTTACTCTCATCCGGAATACGTCCCTTCTCTCTCCCACCCCCTATTCAAATTGTACTTCCCTTTTGAAGTCTCTCCTTAGTGCTTCAACCCAAAATAATCTCTAAATTCCTTTTTGCCTAGCTTATATTGGTCATTCATTTGACACTTTAAAATCATATATAGTAATAATGGCTACATTGATTGAGGATATACTTTATACTAGGCATTGTACATATGCCACCTGACTTAATTCCCATAACAAGTTTGTGAGAACATTTATTTTCCATTGCATGATAAAGAATACAAAACTCAAAAGCAGTATTACATAGCTAGTAACTGCTGAAGCTGGGCTTGGTAACCAGGTTTATCTAACTTAGAATTTCATATTTTGTCAGTTATACCCGTGATTCTCAATGTGAAGCATACTACATTAACTCCTGGGCCATTTTTAAACCATATCACCACTACCACATATAATTTTTATATTTCTTCCCACCTATTACCATATATAAACAAGATTTAAGATTTACTGATGAGAATGTGCATTGTAAATACCTCTGCAATATATTGTTTCTGTCCAAATTTTGTCTACATTTATAGGCTTTTATAGGGTCAGCATCGTATTCTGCTATATTCTCTACACATACCCAAGTATCATAGTACTGTACAACTAATGAAAACTGTAAATTCTTATTGATTTAATGTGAATGCAGTTTTCTTGGCTAATCCTACTAGTTTAGAGAACTGATTTAATAATAGCATTGGAAAAATAGAAAATAAAGAATATTAAAGATCAAAAATTCTTTTTGAATTCCTATTTTTTATATATTATAGAGACTTATTTTTTGAAAGAAAGTAAATATTTCTTAAACCCAGTGCTCTATATATTCATTTCTTTTTCAGGTCAAGTTCCCTTTTCAATACTGGATTCCTCAAAAGGATGTTGTTTGAATCTCTTCACCATGGTTTGGATGAAATTCAGACTCTAATAAAGACGTTAATCTTTGAATCAGAATGTACTCCTCAAAGTCAATTTTCAGTTCATGCATCTTCAAATCCTAACAAGCAAGGTGAATAATTGAACACTAAAGATAATTTGTTACCATTTCATTTGTTTTTTTTGAGGAGGGGTGGGCTAGGGATATAGCTCAGTTGGTAGATGTAGCTGGGTTCAATCCCCAGCACCACAAAAATGTTTGTTTGGGGGCGGGGGTTGTTTGTTTTTGTGTGTGTGTATATGTGTGTGTGGTTTTTTGTTTGTTGTGCTGAGGAGCAAACCTAGGACCCCACACATAACCAGGCAGGTGCTTTACCACTGAACCAATATCCGTAGCTCCCATTTTCCTTAAAATACATAGTTTTCTTCACATTTATTCTTAGGGTCCTGAAATGAATATGATTTAATTAAAGTAATCTCCCTTTTGTTTTTAATTTTATTTGATTAAAATAAATAAGAAAACTTAGATATAAATTTTATTACCCTATATGTACTTTCTAGAAAGAACCCTTAGGTAATTCTAGGAATGGTATGGCCACAAATGTTAGTACTATCCATTGAGACATAGAAGGTACTTATCACTCAGTAAAGTTACTTTTTTTCTTCTCAATATAAATAGACTTCTGTAGTCATAGCTGGCTGTTGATATTAGAGTGGGTCTACTAAATATACTACCTTATAAGCCGTGAAAAGAGGTTGCTATTATAGAACGTTAAAATATGTCATTCTTACAACCTATTTTGGCCACAGAGACTCCTATATAATCATTATATAAATCCTATGTAAAACCCACTGTAGATGATCAAGTGTGGTGGTGCACACCTGTAATCCCAGCAACTCTGGAGACTTAAGATAGGAAGATCACACAAGTTCGAGACCAGCCTTAGCAATTTAGCAAGACCCTAAGCAACCTAGTGAAATCCTGATTCAAAAAATAAAATAGGCTGGGAGTGTAACTCAGTGGTAAAGCACCCCTGCATTCAATCTCCAATACCAAAAAAATATAGAAGGGCTACAGTGTAGCTCAGTGGTACAGTATTTTCCTAGCATACACAAATTCTTAGGTTGAATCCCTAGTAACACACACACACACACACACACACACACACATCCCAAAGATGGAATTTGGTATAAATTTTTATTTAAACTTTGAATTGTTGTTTAATGTCATCTGTAAAATACTGTTTTCTCATTTTTTTTTGTTTTAGAAGAAAATGGTGTATTTATTAAAACTACAGATGATGTCACAACAGATTACATTGCACAAGGTATGTATGTAAGTACACATGTATGAATCCATGCAGAAAGGAATATAGCAGAGGTGGAAAGAGAAATTGCATTGGTGGCTGAGTGCCGTAGGCATATACCTGTCCCAGCAACTCTGGAGGTTGAGGCAGGAGGACAGGAAGATTGCAGTTTGAGGCCAGGCTAGGCAATTTAGCAAGACCTTGTCTCAAAATAAAAAAAGGGCTGGGGATGTAGCTCAATGAGGACATAGAGAACCCCTGGGTTCAATTCCTAGTACTGGGGAAAAAAGTTTTTTTTTACCATATAATGCTGACAACAAAACTATAGTAAAACTTATTTTAATCAGCATTAATACAATTCCAAATTTCAAAAGGTATTTTTTTCACATCTTTAATAATGTGGTGATCCCTTCAGGAAAACTAGAGAATTAAGTTATAGAAGATAAAGTTATAGCATTCGGATTAAACTTTATTCTAATACTTTAAAAATTGCTCATGAATATTTGATTTATGGCAATTCCATTTGATTAACCAGAAGACCCTACTTTCTAGCCATAAGCATTTATTATATGGCCTTTCTCTTATTTTGGGATGTGTGTATACTTTAAAATACAGTTGTATAGGGTCTCATTATACAACTCTAAGTTGCTTAGGGTCCTAAGTAAGTTACATGAGTAACAATTAAAATACCTAGAAGGGCTGGGGATATAGCTCAGTTGGTAGAGTGCTTGCCTCATGTGTACAAGGCCCTGGGTTCAAATCCCCAGCACCAAAAAATATATATGTATAAAATACCTATGGGGGTGGAGATGTGGCTCAAAGCTGTAGCACTCTCGCCTGGCACTCACAGGGCGCTAGGTTCGATCCTCAGCACCACATAAAAATAAAGATATTGTGTCCACCTAAAACTAAAAAATAAATATGAAAAAAAAATTTTTTTAAATAAAATAAAATATCTAGAATAAATTATCTTTTTAAGAGAATGCTAACTGTGTGTATTTCAGGAAAGAGAAGAAGTAATGAGATAATTACAAATTTAGCCAAGAAGCAGAAGACTGATGTCAGTACTGAACATCCTCCCTTTTATTATAACATCCACAGACACAGCATTAAAGGAATGAACATGCCCAAGTAAGACAGCCAGTGAATGGCAAAGTGTATATATCATATTTTAATAACATTGAGATCTAAATAAAAATACAAAAACCTAATTATCTTTTTTCTTTTCCTTATTGCAGGTTGAAAAAGTTTTTGTGCTATCTTTCTCAAGCAGGCTTTCGAGTCAGCCGAACTCACTTTGACCCAATGGGTGTTCGTACAGATGCACCTCTGATGCAGTTTAAATCTATTCTTTTAAAATATAGCACCCCCACTTACACTGGAGGACAGTCAGAAGGCAATGTCCAATCAGCATCTGAAGATACAGTAGCTGATAGGGTTGAAATGTCAGTGAATGACAAAGCAGAAGCAAGTGGCTGTAGAAGATGGTAACTGTAGAGTTTATTCTCAGGTGTCTATATAAATGATCTAACATTTCTCTATACCAACTGTAGTTCTTTTCTATTCTTTCAATTCAGTGGTATAAAAATAAAAAACAGTGCTGCTTTCCTTAAGAAAATTAGCAGTTTCTAACTTAGCTGGTTTGGGAGCCTTGCTTTTCAAGTTTTTCTTATTTTAAAGAAAATTTAAAATTTTAATGGAAACATTTTATATAAAGCCAAGTTTCTGACTGAGGATCACCCTACTGTTTAATAATATAGAAAGGTTTACATACCTAGTATTGGGAATTTATGTACATTGTAGAAGCTGTCCTTTACTTTTTTTTTTTTTTTTTTTTTCCAGTGCTGAGGCTCAAACCCAGAGCCCCAAACAGACATTCTACTACTGAGAAACACCACAGCTCCTTCCCCCTACTCCACCCCCGCAAGAGAAAGGGTCTTGCTGTGTTGCCCAGGCTGGATGTGGACCCCTGGGCTCAAGTGATCCTCCTGCCTCAGTCTCCTGAGTAGCTGGGACTACCACCATGCCTGGCTTATCCTTTACTATTCTTAATCACATCTCTGCTTAAACTGATTATCATGTTTATGTTTTTCCACATATCGTATACAAAATGAAGCTGAAACCTTTTACATACTAAGACAATCCTAAATAAAATAGGAGGTTCTCATATATTTCATGAATACAAAACTAAAATATTTTCCGATTTTTAAGAAATCATACTTCTGTACACACTCATCTTTTAAATTACTAGCTTTGGAGAAATTAAATACTTGCCTGAGAAAGAAATACATTTTCTTACAAGATATAATCTACATGACTCAACTTCAGAGAAAGATTTTTGTTAAAATAAATTGAGACCATTCTAACATATAAGTACCTAAATCCTAATGAGGAGAGATTTTGTTATAAATTAAACAAGTTGGGTGATCTCAAGTGCCTCAGTTAATGCATGTATACTATTCATTCACTTAGTTGTACTACCATTCAGAAATAAAACTCTTTTTTAGTTTTGGTGTTGTTTTTTTCAAGGGCATGTTTATGTGTACATTTTTCATAGAAGTAGCCCAGATTAACATAACTATAAACATTAGTTGGGAAAAAAATTTTGTTTCCATCAATATTCTATTTTTTTTTTTTTTTAAGGAGAGAGAGAGAATTTTTTTTTTTATTTATTTTTTAGTTTTCGGCGGACACAACATCTTTGTATGTGTTGCTGAGGATCGATCCCGGGCCGCACGCATGCCAGGCGAGCGTGCTACCGCTTGAGCCACATCCCCAGCCCCTCCATCAATATTCTTGCTTAATTTGAATATGAGATTTTAGATGAGCCTGGTGCAGAGGCACATACCTATAAATCCCAGCAATTTATGATGCTGCAGCAGGAGGATCACAAGTTCAAGCCCAAACTCAGCAACTTAATGAAAACCTGTATCAAGGTAAAAACAAAATAATAAAAGTAAAAAGGGCTGGGGATATATAGTTTAGTGGTAAAGCACCTCTGAATTTCGATGAAGAAAGAGTTTACAAAGTTTTTGTTTTAAGGATTTAATTAATATTTACCTGTAAGTATTTCTCAAGGGAAAGAACTGTTTGCAATCATTAAAATGAAGGTATTGGGGCAGTTACAACGGAAAGATTTAAAAATACTACATTAAAAAAAAAAAAGCTCTCCCATGCCATACAGAAAATCAGTTATGGTTGGGGCAGAGTCATCAGTGAAATAAAGGAAAATCTCTTTGTATATTTCCAAGAGAATGTCTTTTTTTCCTTTTCTCCAATTAATGTAGTCATACATTTCAGTAAACTTTTAAAAATAGGTGAAATATGACAGTTTTTTCAGTGTCTATAAAAAAAAACTTCACACCTTTTGCCACTTAAAATTGTAACTTATAGGGCTGGGGTTGTGGCTCAGAAGTAGAGCGCTCACCTAGCATACATGAGCCACTGGGTTCCATCCTCAGCACCACATAAAAATAAATAAAGGTATTGTGTCCACCTACAACTAAAAAATGTTAAAAAATATAACTTCCAAATGAACACAAAAATAAGTGTTATTGTTTCCTCCTTTTTTGTTTAATTAGAAGTAAAATTATTGTGCAGTGGCTTATACCTGTAATCCCAGCAGTTTAGGAGGATGACAAATTTGAGGCCCTTGGCTATTTAGCAAGACCTTGTCTCAAAATAAAAAAGGCTGGGAATGTAGCCCAGTAAGTGGTAAAAGTTTCCCTAGGTTCAATCCCCAATACCAGAAAAAGAACAAAAAGAAAAAGGAAGCAAACCAGCATTTTTAATTATCTGATTTGGTACATGTTAAATTGAATATCTGTCTCAGATTTTGCTAAATGTGTCTCAGAATGACATGCTGAGTTGGGTTTTATGCAAGAAGCTTTATCTGATATAGAAATATGGAACTTAGTATTATCTAAAATACACATATAGTGTATTAGCTTCACATAATAAATGCACATTTTCCCCCAGTAAAAATGTTTAATAGAA
Organism: Spermophilus citellus; assembly: GCF_964194105.1. Taxonomy (NCBI): domain Eukaryota; kingdom Metazoa; phylum Chordata; class Mammalia; order Rodentia; family Sciuridae; genus Spermophilus; species Spermophilus citellus. Next base: position 149,375,574 of record NC_138187.1, read on the forward strand.
AGTAGTTTGAAACTGATAAGGTACTACATCAACCTGAAAAGGAAATACTTAAAAATTCCACTAAGTTCTAACATTAGCAACCTTGTTCCCTTAACAACAGTAGTAATTTGAGACACTACCAACGTTGCAGCATTGTAAAGTGACATAAATTTGTATCCCATCATTAAAATTTAAGAAAAGAGGGCTGGGTTGTAGTTCAGTGATAGAATACTTGCCCAGAACTTATGAATCCCTGGTGGGTTCAATCCACAGCACTGGGAAAAAAAAAAAATTATGAAACTTGTTTTAGGAAACTAGTGTGTGTTAACTGTTAGTTGCTTATCTTAGTACTCAGGAAATGAAAGAAGTAACCAAAGGTTTGGGATTTATTGTGGTGAACTTGTCAAAGCTCCTTTTATCATGCTGACTTCCAATAGGCTCTACTCTGAATAGATGTATGGTGTTCTGGTGCACAGAAATTAGAATTAGGGCTGGGGATGTGGCTCAAGCGGTAGCGCACTCGCCTGGCATGCGTGCGGACCGGGTTCGATCCTCAGCACCACATACAAAGATGTTGTGTCCGCCGATAACTGAAAAATAAATATTAAAATTCTTTCTCTCTCTCTCCCCCTCTCTCACTCTCTCTTTAAAAAAAAAAAAAGAAATTAGAATTAACTCAAGAAGTAATCCCACAAGGTCTAAGAATTTCTGCATTGCATAATTACTCTAGTAAAGGGCCACAGGGTTACTTTGGAGAAGGTTAAGAGATAAACACATATTACATACTTGTGATGTTATTCAGGGTCCTTTCAGGGATCCAGGAATGTGAAACAAATCAGACCTGCATATTGGAAGAGTACTAGAGTGGCTGACACCAGACCTGTGGTTTCTAATTACATAAATAGGGGCTGGGGATGTGGCTCAAGCGGTAGCGCGCTCGCCTGGCATGCGTGCGGCCTGGGTTCGATCCTCAGCACCACATACCAACAAAGATGTTGTGTCCGCCGAGAACTAAAAAAAATAAATAAATATTAAAAATTATCTCTCTCCTCTCTCACTCTCTTTAAAAAAAATAAATTTAATTACATAAATAGGACCATGGAGTCTATTTTGATTCTGTACATCAATTGATCAATTATCCTAGGCCAAACTTTGTGTTAGACTCTACTGATTGTCCTGTGAGTCCTGCTGCCTATTATAGTAACTTTCCCACTTTTCTAGTCTAGCAGTTAAGTGAACTATGGTCATGTGCCACATAATGATGTTTCAGTCAACAATGGACTGTATGCAATGATGGTTCTATAATGTAATGGAGCTGAAAAATTCCTCTTGCCTAGTAATATCATAGCTAGTGTAACATAGCACAGCACATACATGTTTGTGGTGATGCTGATGTAAACAAACCTGTGCTGCCAGTCATATAAAAATAGAGCACATATAATTGTGTAAAGTATAATACTTGATATAATGATCATCAAAGACTGTGTTACTGCTTTATGTATTTACTGTACTCTGAATCATTGTTTTAGAGTATACTTCTTATTAAAAAAAAAAAATTCACTGTAAAACAGTATGCCATGTTATGCCAGCAGCAGCTTTGTAGACCTTGTGTTTACTGTGCTTCTTGATTGCATCAAGAAGCTGCATCAAATTATCAACTTAGTATATACTACCTCAGTTTGTGTAAGTACATTCTCTGATGTTTGCACCACCTAGAAATCACCTAACACACTTCCCAGAATGCATCTTCATTGCCAAGCAATGAATGACTATAATTTGTTTCAAGACACATTAATCTTGACAAAGCACATTGACTCAGGGAGTCCATTTTAACTGAAGCATCTCCCACTGCCCTAGCTTACAGACATACTCTAAATCTTATCTAGAATGCAGGTGCTTTGTTCACCAGTACTTTTTCTTAATGCCTTTGTAAAGAGTTAGCCATCAGTTGGCTACTCTAAGCATGGTGCCAGCATCTCAGCATCTGGTGAGACCCTTATGCATCAATTGGCTAGACTTCTGATAAGGGAAAAATAGCTAAAGGATCACATATATTAAATCTTCTCCACATAGTGTGTCTTTCATTTCCTTCATTGTATCAGTGAATTTCTAGCATTTCACTTCCAACTTAGATGAGCCATTGCTGAATCAAATGTCCTTCAATCAAGTGATCAGAACCACTCCAATTTGTTCAAGTTCACAAACTAAGCCAGAATCTCTACTATAGGTGTACTTGTCTTAGTATGTTTTCTGGTGCTCTAACAGTACTACAGGTGGGTAATTTTTAAAGAATGGAGATATATTCAACTTGTGATTCTGGAGGCTGGCTAGTCTAAGAGCATGGTGCCAGCATCTTGGCATCTGGTGAGAGCCTTGCTTTTGCATCAAAATGTGGCAGAAGGCAGCATGATGAGGGACAGCAAGTGTGCCAGAGAGCTCACTTACATAACAAAGCCATTCCCTCAATAATTCAATCCATGAGTGAGTCCATCCCTGCTGGCAGAGCTCCCATGATCTAGTCACCTCCAAAAGTTCTCCTCCAAATACCATTGGCAGAAGTCTGGGAAGTTCTCAACAGGAATTTTGGGGAAAAACATTCAAACCACAGCAGTACACTAATATTGATAATTTGGTGCAATTTAAAATCGTGTTCTTGACCTGACCTTCAACTCCCCCTCCCATCAGCAGCCAAAAGGAAACCTGTCTAGCCAGCGCTAGGGGAGGGGCAAGCAGAAAAAAACAAAATGATAGAGTGCCGGGGATCTCAATAGGCAATTGTGCGACCCCGGAGATCCAGGCTGACTGATCCCCGCGGCCTGCCCTGCGGCTACAGAAGGCGGGACGCCGCAGAGAAGCGATTAATTAGCAAGCAGGGAGGAAAGTGGCTGCCATTCGGTGGAACCCCGCCAGCCAAGCCCGCACTGACCCCTGGGCTGAGTACGGGATTTCAGACGGGGAAGGAAGCGATACAGTCCAGTCCCCCACAACGGAAACTCCACCAAGGCAATCAGCGGCCACCATCTTGGAGAGCTGAAGTAACCACTGCCACTCTCTGACAGACTGCAACAATAAAACAGGTGTGTGTCACTCAGCCCATCCCCCATACATCGGGGAATCCGCATAAAACCTCTCCTAGGCTTTCCGGGAGAGGGAGTATCAGAGTGAGCCCGCATAAAGACTAGGGGAAAACTAGAGACACCTGACCTTCAACTCCCCCTCCCATCAACAGCCAAAACGAAACCTGTCTAGCCAGCGCTGGGGGACGGGCAAGCAGAAAAAATCAAAACGATAGAGTGCCAGGGATCCTAATAGCCAATTGTGCGACCCCAGGGATCCAGGCTGACTGATTCGCCTGGCCTTCCCCGCGGCTACAGAAGGCGGGGCGCCACAGAGAAGTGATTAATTAGCAAGCAGGGAGAAAAGTGGCTGCAATTCTGTGGAATCCTGCCAGATGAGCCTGCACTGACCCCCGGGCTGAGTGCGGGATTTCAGAGGGGGAAGGAAGCGGTACAGTTCTATCCCCCACAACGGAAACAAAACAATAGAGTGCCGGGGTCCCCAATAGACACCCTCCACACCCAACAAACGGCAGGTCCAGAGCAGGTCCAGAGTACAGTTTGAACTGCCGAGAGCCATCACTCAGGGGAAATCTGGTCTAGCAGGAGAAACCAAGACTAGCAGGAGAAACTAGGGGACTAGAGGCCAGGCCCTCGCGACTGGGCGGCTGGAAACCGCAGGCCCGCTGGTGACAGTTCGCCCACTGCCCACGTAACTGGGCAGTAGGAGAACGGGCGAATACCGACCGCTGGACTGGGTGCCTAGAGATCGCCCGCCCACCGGCGACAGCCGGCCCGCTGCCCGCACGACTGGGCGGCCAGAGTCCACTCCCCCGCCACGACCATCACCCGCCTGCTGCCTGAGATACTGGGCGGCTGGAGACTGCCCGCCTGCCTCAACGGGGAGCTGAAACCAAACAGAGACAGTCCAGTCACACAGCCCCATTAGGACACCCCAGCAAGGAGCCTGGGGCCCGTCATAGCAGAGTAGTGACGTCACTGGAGCTCAGCCGTCGGAATTCCTTCCCAGCAGAATCCACTTTAGCAGGCACAGTTTAACAACACAAAGAAGAAACAACAGAGTAATACAGAACCAAAACAAATCTATAGAAGAGAGCAGAAACACGGCAATCAAATAGAGCTAGAAAGTAACGTGGACAACTTGAGAAAACAAGGGAAAAAAGGAGTACAAACAATGCAGGACAAATTAATTCTACAGGAGGACATAGAAACATCAGAAGCAGGGATAGGGAAAGAATTCAAGGCATACCTAACTCGAATGGAAAGGAATATTAGGGAAGACATGAGACAGCAAGTCCAAGCAATAAAAGTATATTTTGAAAATGAATTAAACAAACAAATTAAAATGGCAAAGAACGAGCTCTACCAGGAGATAGAGATCTTTAAAAAAATCAAACAATAATCCTAGAATTGCAGGAAAATATAAACCAAATTAAAAACTCAAACGAGAATATTACAAACAGACTTGATCAAGTAGAAGTCAGAACATCAGATAATGAAGACAAGGTTTATCAACTTGAAAAGAATATAGTCAACACAGAAAAGATACTTAAATCCCACGAGCAATCTATTCAAGAGATATGGGATGTCATAAAAAAACCAAATTTGAGGGTCATCGGGATAGAAGAAGGCACAGAGACTCAAACCAAAGGAATGGACAGCATATTAAATGAAATAATTCTAGAAAACTTCCCAGAGATGAAAGATGAAATGGATTGCCAAATCCTGGAAGCCTACAGGACCCCAAACATTCAAAACCATAATAGACCAACTCCAAGACATATAATTATGAAGATAGCCAACGTACAGAACAAGGAGAGAATATTAAAAGCTACGAGAGAAAGGAGGCAGATTACATTCAGGGGTAAACCAATTAGGTTAACGACTGATTTCTCATCACAGACTTTGAAAGCGAGAAGATCCTGGAACAATGTATTTCAAACGCTGAAAAATAATGGACTCCAACCAAGAATACTGTATCCAGCAAAATTAAGCTTCAGATTTGACAATGAAATTAAAATCTTTCACGAAAAACAAAAGCTAAAAGAATTCGCAGCAAGAAAACCAGCACTGCAAAGCATTTTGAGCAAAATACTACAAGAAGAGGAATTGAAAAATAGTGCCCAAAACTAACAGCAGGAGGTATCTCAGTAAAGGGGGAGGAAAATAACCAAAAAGTAAAACCAGCCAAACTAAAATAAATAAATAAAGAAGCATGACTGGAAGTACAAATCATATCTCAATTGTAACCTTAAATGTTAATGGCCTAAACTCACCAATCAAGAGACATAGGCTAGTAACCTGGATCAAAAAAAATAAATCCAACAATATGCTGCCTTCAAGAGACTCATATGATAGGAAAAGACATACACAGGCTGAAGGTAAAAGGTTGGGAAAAATCATACCACTCACGTGGCCCTCGGAAGCAAGCAGGAGTGGCCATACTCATATCGAATAAAATCAATTTTAAACCTAAGTTAATCAAGAAGGATAAAGAAGGACACTATATACTGTTAAAAGGAACCATCCAGCAACAAGACATAACAATTATCAATTTGTATGCGCCAAACAATGGAGCTGCAACATTCATAAAACAAACTCTCCTCAAGTTCAAGAGTCAAATAGACCACAACACAATAATTATGGGTGACTTCAACACACCGCTCTCACCATTAGACAGATCCTCTAGACAAAAACTGAATAAAGAAACTATAGAACTCGACAGCACAATCAATAATCTAGACTTAACCGACATATATAGAATATATCAACCATCATCAAGTGGATACACGTTCTTCTCAGCAGCACATGGATCCTACTCAAAGATAGACCATATATTATGCCACAAGGCAACTCTTAGTAAGTATAAAGGCATGGAGATAATACCATGCACCATATCTGATCATAATGGAATGAAATTGGAAATCAATGATAAAAGAAGGACGGAAAAATCCTACATCACATGGAAAATGAACAATATGTTACTGAATGATCAATGGATTACAGAAGATATAAAGGAGGAGATGAAAAAATTCTTAGAGACAAATGATAATATAGACACAACATACCGGAATCTATGGGACACAATGAAAGCAGTTTTAAGAGGAAAATTCATTTCTTGGAGTTCTTTCCTCAAAAAAAGAAAAAACCAACAAATAAATGAACTCACACTACACCTCAAAAACCTAGAAAAGGAAGAGCAAAACAACAGCAAATGTAGTAGAAGACAAGAAATAATTAAAATTAGAGCAGAAATCAACGAAATTGAAACGAAAAAAACCATTGAAAAAATTGATAAAACTAAAAGTTGGTTCTTTGAAAAAATAAATAAGATAGACAGGCCCTTAGCCATGCTAACAAAGAATAGAAGAGAGAGAACTCAAATTACCAACAAACGGGATGAAAAAGGCAATATCACAACAGATACTACAGAGATACAGAAAATAATTAGAAAGTATTTTGAAACCCTATATTCCAATAAAATAGAAGATAGTGAAGATATCGATAAATTTCTTAAGGCATATGATCTGCCCAGATTGAGAAAGGAAGACACACACAATTTAAACAGACCAATAACAAAGGAAGAAATAGAAGAAGCCATCAAAAGACTACCAACCAAGAAAAGCCCTGGACCGGATGGGTATACAGCGGAGTTCTACAAAACCTTCAAAGAAGAATTAATACCAATACTTTTCAAGCTATTTCAAGAAATAGAAAAAGAAGGAGCTCTTCCAAATTCATTCTATAAGGCCAACATCACTCTGATCCCAAAACCAGACAAAGACACTTCAAAGAAAGAAAACTACAGACCAATATCTCTAATGAACTTGGATGCAAAAATTCTCAATAAAATTCTGGCGAATCGAATACAAAAACATATCAAAAAACTGTGCACCATGATCAAGTAGGATTCATCCCTGGGATGCAAGGCTGGTTCAATATACGGAAATCAATAAATGCTATTCACCACATCAATAGACTTAAAGACAAGAACCATATGATCATCTCAATAGATGCAGAAAAAGCATTTGACAAAGTACAGCATCCCTTTATGTTCAAAACACTAGAAAAACTAGGGATAACAGGAACTTACCTCAACATTGTAAAAGCTATATATGCTAAACCTCAGGCTAGCATCATCCTAAACGGAAAAAAAACTGAAGGCATTCCCTCTAAAATCTGGAACAAGACAGGGATGCCCTCTATCACCACTTCTATTCAATTTAGTTCTCAAAGTACTAGCCAGAGCAATTAGACAGACAAAAGAAATTAAAGGCATAAAAATAGGAAAAGAAGAAATTAAATTATCGCTATTTGCGGATGACATGATAATATACTTAACAGACCCAAAAGGGTCTACAAAGAAGCTGCTAGAGTTAATAAATGAATTCAGCAAAGTGGCAGGTTATAAAATCAACACGCATAAATCAAAGGCATTCCTGTATATCAGCAACAAAACCTCTGAAATGGAAATAAGGAAAACCACTCCATTCACAATGTCCTCAAAGAAAATAAGATACTTGGGAATCAACCTAACAAAAGAGGTGAAAGATTTATACAATGAAAACTACAGAACCCTAAAGAGAGAGAGAAGATCTCAGAAGATGGAAAAATGTACCCTGTTCATGGATAGGCAGAACTAACATCATCAAAATGGCGATATTACCCAAAGTTCTCTACAGGTTTAATGCGATGCCAATCAAAATCCCAACGGCATTTCTTGTAGAAATAGATAAAGCAATCATGAAATTCATATGGAAAAACAAAAGACCCAGAATAGCAAAAGCAATTCTAAGAAGGAAATGTGAATCTGGAGTTATAGCGATACCAGAGTTCAAACTGTACTACAAAGCAATAGTAACAAAAACAGCATGGTACTGGTACCAAAACAGGCAGGTGGACCAATGGTACAGAATAGAAGACACAGAGACTAATCCACAAAGTTACATCTTATATTTGATAAAGGGGCTAAAAACATGCAATGGAGGAAGGATAGCATCTTCAACAAATGGTGCTGGGAAAATTGGAAATCCATATGCAACAAAATGAAATTGAATCCCTTTCTCTCGCCATCCACAAAAGTTAACTCAAAATGGATCAAGGAGCTAGATATCAAATCAGAGACACTGCATCTGATAGAAGAAAAAGTTGGCTCTGATCTACATATAATGGGGTCGGGCTCCAAATTCCTTAATAGGACGCCCATAGCCCAAGAGTTAATAACAAGAATCAACAAATGGGACTTACTTAAACTAAAAAGTTTTTTTCTCAGCAAGGGAAACAATAAAAGAGGTAAATAGAGAGCCTACATCCTGGGAACAAATTTTTACCCCTCACACCTCAGATAGAGCCCTAATATCCAGAATGTACAAAGAACTCAAAATATTAAACAATAAGATAGCAAATAACCCAATCAACAAATGGGCCAAGGACCTGAACAGACACTTCTCAGAGGAGGACATACAATCAATCAACAAGTACATGAAAAAATTCTCACCATCTCTAGCAATCAGAGAAATGCAAATCAAAACCACCCTAAGATACCATCTCACTCCAGTAAGATTGGCAGTCAAACAACAATAAGTGTTGGCGGGGATGTGGGGAAAAGGGTACACTTGTACACTGCTGGTGGGACTGCAAAATGGTGAGGCCAATTTGGAAAGCAGTATGGAGATTCCTGGGAAAGCTGGGAATGGATCCACCATTTGACCCAGCTATCGCCCTTCTCGGACTATTCCCTGAGGACCTTAAAAGAGCGCACTATAGGGATACGGCCACATCAATGATTATAGCGACACAATTCACAATAGCTAGACTGTGGAACCAACCTAGATGCCCTTCAATAGATGAATAGATTAAAAAAAATGTGGCATCTATACACAATGGAGTATTATGCAGCACTAAGAAATGACAAAATCATAGAATTTGCAGGGAAATGGATGGCATTAGAGCAGATTATGCTAAGTGAAGCTAGCCAAGCCCTAAAAAACAAATGCCAAATGTCTTCTTTGATATAAAGAGAGCAACTAAGAACAGAACAGGAAGGAAGAGCATGAGGAAAAGACTAACAGTAAACAAAGACGAATGGGGGGAGAGAAAGGGAGAGAGAAGGGAAAGCATATGGAAATGGTAGGAGACCTTCAATGATACACAAAATTATAAGAGGTTATGAGGGGCAAGGGGGAGGGGGGAAAAAGGGGAGAGAATTGAACAACAGCAGAGGAGGTAGAGAGGGAAGATGGGAGGGGAGGGGAGGGGAGGGGAGGGTGGATAGTAGGGGATAGGAAAGGTAGCAGAATACAACAGTCACTAATATGCCATTATGTAATAATGTGAGTATGTGATTCTGCAATCTGTATTTGGGGTAAAAATGGGAGTTCAAAACCCAATTGAGTCTAATGTATGAAAGATGATATATCATGAGCTCTGTAATGTTTTGAACAATCAATAAAATAAATAAATAATAATAATAATAATAATAATTTTATGGGGCTGGGATGTGGCTCAAGCGGTAGCACGCTCGCCTGGCATGCGTGCGGCCCGAGTTCGATCCTCAGCACCACATACAAAGATGTTGTGTCTGCCCAAAACTAAAAAAAATAAATAAATATTAAAAAATAATAATAATAATAATTTTAATTAAAAAAAAAGAAAAGATAAATGGTACAGATGCTGGTGAGAAAGAGTACATTGTTAAAGCACTAACTTGAACGGGGTGGGGCGGGGGACAGAATAGAGAAAGTGATACCATCATAGCTCCTCTGCTCTTTTTTTTTTTTTTTTTTTAAAGAGAGAGTGAGAGAGGAGAGAGAGGAGAGAGAGAGAGAGAGAGAATTTTTAATATTTATTTTTTAGTTCTCGGTGGACACAACATCTTTGTTGGTATGTGGTGCTGAGGATCGAACCCGGGCCGCACGCATGCCAGGCGAGCGCGCTACCGCTTGAGCCACATCCCCAGCCCGCTCCTCTGCTCTTAATGAATTTATTCTTAAATCCTGACAGAAAGCATTATATGATTTTTATCTCCTTACTCCCTCACTTTTAATGTAATTTAAAATAAACTCATAATAAAACAAAACTTAAGAAATTAAAAAAAAAATAAAATAAAATCATGTTCTTGCCTTAAAGTAAGGCCTTATATACTCAAAATCTATTTCCACAGTTATTCTACCTATCATCAATATGATCAAGGGGACTGGGAATATAGCTCAGTTGGTAGAGGGCTTCCCTTGCATGCACAAGGCCCTGGGCTCAATCCCCAGCAACACACACACACACAAATATATTAAAGTTTTCAGATCAGACTCAAACTGTGTTGTGTCTTTGTGTGTGTGTGTGTGTGTGTGTGTGTGTGTGTGTCGTGCTGGGGATTGAACCCAGGGTTTTGTGCATGTGAGGCAAGTACTCTACCAACTGAGCTATTTCTCCAGCATCTTTGTTGTGTCTTTGAGACAATAAGGGACTGTACATATAGGGCATGTGGGCTTTTCTCCAAGGCAACTCCTTTAAGTGAGGTTACTAAGGGGTTATCACCAAGGTAACAAGGAATTAGGGATTTAGAGGATACTCATCTAAGTCTTTCCAAAATTGATTGCAGTTCTCAGAATACTACTTTCTTGACTAGTGTCTACTCTCACAAAACCCACCAAGATAGCATTTCAGCCAGTGTGGAGGATCAAACTTTTCCAGCCATCTCAGCCTTAAAGGTACAAGGGGATAAAGTAAACATCTCACAATATTAGTCTCAATAGTAAGAATGTGGCTTTCCATCATTAGGAAAGGGAATTTGCCATGCCCAGGAAAATGTTGCAAAATCTGAACATCTAAAACAATAGTGTCAGTATTTGTCTACAATGACTCATCACCCTGGACTCTTCCCCCCCCTCCCCCCGCCCGCCAACCCCCCGCAAATTTTTTTTTAGTTGGTTATAGACAGAATGCCTGTATTTGTTTATGTGGTGCTGAGGATGGAACCCAGTGCTTCACACATGCTAGGCAATTGCTCTGCCACTGAGCTACAGCCCCAGCCCTGATCCTGTCCTTTGCTGCCAACTTTTACCACTCTGCAAGAACCAACCTCTCTTCCAGCTCAAGGATCCTTTTCTAGCTCTCTGGAGGAGATTATCAATAAAGACTATTAAATTTAAAATATGAATAAATTGTAAGTATGTGTTATCCAAAACGTATTAACTTCTTAAGCCTAATTTATATAATTAAGGTGTACTAAGAAGAGCAAATGAGATGACCCCAGTGATAAAACTGTAAAAAACACCTTCTAGGAAGTGAAGTGTTAATTGTAATAGCTTGTATTTATGTGAGACAGCACTAACCATGTGTGTTGGCAATGTTTATATGATCTATGGCAGTAGTTATCATCCACATTTCATAGAAAGAGATTTAACTAGTGTCACTCAAACTGGCAAGAGCAAGAGCAAAGATTCAACCCCAGGCAGACATCAGAGCTCATGCTTTTAGCCACTTGGTAATCTCCATTTATTAAAGAAAATAAGGACATGTGAAGTTTACGAAGTTAAAAAGGAAGTCCAGTAGAAACTTCTGGAACAGAATTATTATAAAAGATAACTGTACACTTTTCATTTCTGAAATCTTAATCAGTATACTTTTTACTCAATATTTGTATGCAGAAAGCACTAACTCAGCTTCATTCTCACTTTCTATGGCCCCAGATTTCCCAGGGCTTAGTTTGTGCATCTTAAGTGTGCCCAAATCTGAAAGATTTTGCTACATACCTTCAAAGATAAAGCATTCATGTCTCAGAGGTAGGAAGAAACAGACATCAGCCCTTCATCTTCTAAGAACTAAGATAACTTTGCTAAGGTTAGGCCTTATCCAGGTACAAAAAGGCGAGCCACTGTTTTATTTTCATCTTTTTTGTTGTTGTTTTACTAAAGCAATACACATTTTTTTTACATCAAATCAATTTTTAGGAGTGGAAATAGGAGGCCAAGGACGACTCACTTCCTATTTCTAAATAACATACCCATAATCCTCTTATTTTCTTTTATTTTTAGAATTATATATGACAGTAGGAATATATGTTGACATGTCATACAATACATAATCAGAGTATGACTTGCCTTTCTTCTGGTTGTACATGATGTGGAGTTACACTGGTTGTGTATTCGTATATGAACATTGGAAGTTACGTTCAATTAATTCTGTCTTTCCATTCCCCCACCCAATCCAATGAAACTCCACTCCTCCCTCCCCTCTGCCTATTGTGAGTCAGCATCCACATATCACAGAGAACATTCGGTCTTTGGTTTTGGGGATTGGCTTATTTCACTTAGCATGATAGTCTCCAGTTCCATCCACTTACCAGCAAATGCCATAATTTCATTCTTTATGGATGAGTAATATTCCATTACATATATATACACCACATTTTCTTTATCCATTCATCTGTTGAAGGGTACCTATGTTGGTTCCATAGCTTAGCTATTGTGAATTGAGCTGCCATAAACATTGATGTGGCCACCATCACTATAGTAAGTCCTCTGGGTATATGCTGAGGAGTGGGATAACTGGGTCAAATGGTGGTTCCATTCTAAAAGTTTTCTGAGGAATCTCCATACTGCTTTCCAGAGTGGTTGCACCAATTTGTAGTCCCACCAGTAATAGTATGAGTATACCTCTTCCCCCACATCCTTTACTTTTAATTTGCATTTCTCTAATTGTCAGTGATGTTGAACACTTTTTCACATATTTGTTTGTAACGGATTGTATTTCTTCCATGAAGTGTCCAGTTCCTTTGCCCATTTATTGATTGAGTTATTTGGTGTTTTTTTAATTTTTGTTGTTTGTTTTGGTGTTTTTTGAGTTGTTTGTATATCCTAGATATTAATGCTCTGAGGTTGAAGCAGCAAAGATTTTCTTCCTTTCTCTTAGGCTCTCTCTTCACATTCTTGAATGTTTCCTTTGCTGTGAAGAAGCTTTTTAGTTTGATACCATCCCATTTCTTAATTCCTGATTTTACTTCTTGTGCTTTAGGAGTCACGTTGAGGAATTCAGTTCCTAAACTGATATGATAGAGAGTTGAGCCTACTTTTTCTTCTAGTAGACACAGGGTCTGTGTTCTAATGTTTAAGTCCTTGATCCATTTTGAGTTGAACTTTGTGCAGGGTGAGAAATAGCAGATTAATTTCATTTTTTAAAGAATTTTAAAAAAATTTTTTAGTTGTTGATAACCTTTATTTATATGTGGTCCTGAGAATTGAATCAAGTGCCTCACACATGCTAGGCAAACACTTTACCACTGAGGTGTAGGTGGCAAAGATTTTCTCAGGCTCTGTCTTCACATTCTTTTTTGAGGGGTGGGTATTGGGGACTGAACTCAGGGGCACTTGACCATTGAGCCACGTCTCAGCCCTATTTTGGATTTTATTTAGAGACAGGGTCGCACTGAAGCACCTCCCAATGGATTCAAACACTTTGGCAGCCATGTTTCCTTCTGCTGGACCCACTCACACCTGCTTACACTCTGACCTCTACATGAATTCCCCTGGGTTGGCCATCTTTAGCCTATAATAGGACATTACCTTTTCATCAATTTTTTTTTTACACCCTTTAACAACATCTCACCTTCCCTCACCCCATCTCTTATATCCTGGCAACCACCATTCAACTCTCTGCTTCTGAGTTCAACTGTATTAGATTCCACATAGGTTAGACCACGCATATGTTTACATATATTTGCTTTATCCACTCATGCATCAGTGGACACTTAGGCTGAGTCCAGAACTTAGTTATTGTGAATAATGCTGCACTAAATGTCTCTTTGACAAACTTTATTTCCTTTGGATATATGCCAAGAGTGGGATTGCTGAATGATACAGTACTTTTATTTTTTGAGAAACTTTTATACTGTTTTCCATATGGTTATACTAACCTACTTTCCCACCAACAGTGTACAATTCTTTCCCTCCACATCTCCTTATTAATACCTCATTGTGGCTTTTATAGTTCCCCAGTTATTAGTCATATTGAGCATTTCTTCATGTATTTGTCTTTTGAAAAATGTCTTTTTAGGTCCTTTGCCTATATTAGAGGAATTTCTAACTATTGAGTTCTGTAAACATTTTTGAATATTAAACCCGTATCAGGTATATGGTTTGCAAATATTTTCTCCCATTCTGCAATTTCTCTCTTCACTGGTGATTCCCTCCTTTGTTACACAGATGCATTTTAGTTTTTGATGCAGCCACATTTGTCTGTTTTTGCATTTGTCCTGCTTTTAAAGTCATGTTCAAAACAAACAAATCACTGTTCAGACCAAAGTCATATCCCCCCACCCCCCCAGCCTTCTAATAGTTTTACAGTTTTAACTGTCTTACAGTTAATTCTTTAATCAACTTTGAATTGATTTTGGTAGGTGGTATAAGATGAGGGTTCAGCTTCCCTTCTTCTGCATGTGGAGATCCAGTTTTCCCAACACTACTTATTAGAAAAGGGTTCTTTTTCATCCCATGTCTTTGGTTATCTTTGTTGAAAATCAACTGACTGTAGATGCATGGATTTGACCTCTATTCTGTTTCATTGGTGTATATGTCTGTGTTTTCACGCCTATACCATACTGTTGTGCATCTTTTACAATCAGGTAGTAGGCGACCTCCAGTTTTGTTCTTTTTGCTCAAGATTGCTTTGGCTATTTAAGGGATCTTCCAAGATGACCTCCTTGACTGCTATGCCAGTAAAATGGAGAAGAATTGTTTGGAGAATAACTTGGTTGGCTTTTACCTTGCAATCCTTCTGCCTCAGCCTCCCCAGCTGCTGGGATTACAAGTGTATCATTGCACCTAGCCCTTTCAGTATTTCCTTATTGTTAATAATACTCCTATATATCCTCCCTTTATGGTGATCTTCATCCCAATCTCAAAGTAGTGTTTCTTCCTCCAAACACCATCTATTTGGTCCACACAGTGGATGAAAGGAGTTATAGCAGGTTGCAAGGCCTAATCCAGGAGGACCACGTTTGTGCAGGCTATTGCTGCAGCTGAGGAAGACACTGATGCGATTGCATCTGTTGACTACACCAAGACTTGGCATGGGCTTAAAGTGATGTCAACAAGGAGGACCTCCTAAAGGTGGTTCTGAGTAACTAATGAAGTTACTGGCAGCAAATGCATAGCTGCTGAAAAAGAACCCTATGAGGAAATGTACAAGGAAGGGTTTAGGAGAAATCTTTTGGGCAGTGGGGTAGGGGTTCAGTGGTGGGAATCAAACAGATCTTGTGGACACAAATGTTCTCTGTACACCCAACCCTAGGGGAAACTTTTGCAGACCTCAACAAGCTCCTTAAGAGTTTGAAACACAGACTCCAGCACCAAAAGTTTTCTTCTAATTGAGAGGACTGTTCTTGGTACATTATCTGCTTATAAGGAAATCTGTTAAAAAAAAAAAAAAAAAAAGTAAACCCCTATGGACATTTCTCAAGAGAGACACACCTCAAGATGAACCTCAGGCAGGTCTTTCAGAAGTTAAAAAATGGAAAACAAAAACTTATAAGATTACAAAAATATTTTTGTACAACTCTACTTTGTTCAAGCTAAATGTTATTATAAGAGTAAAAAAGTTGGGCTGGGGATGTGGCTCAAGCGGTAGCGCGCTCGCCTGGCATGCGTGCGGCCCCGGTTCGATCCTCAGCACCACATACCAACAAAGATGTTGTGTCCGCGGAGAACTAAAATAAATAAATTCTCTCCCCCCCCCCTTTCCTCTCTCTTTAGAAAAAAAAAAAGAGTAAAAAAAGTTAAAAAATTACTTTGTAAAATGAGAAAGATACTATTATAGGTTGATTTACTATTGGACAAAGAATTTACTTTATCAATTTAGTGTAGCCTGAATGCAGTGTTTATATAAAGTCTACAGCAGTGTACAGTACCATTCTAGGCTTTCACAGTCACTACCTGACTCACCTGGAGGAGTTCCAGTCCTGCAGACTACATTCATAACAGTACCCCGTACAGGTGTACTTTTAATAAGATCTTGCTGTTACCCAAGCTAGTTTCAAAAACTTATGGGCCTGAGAGTTTGCCCCACTTAGGTCTTCCCAGTAGCTAGACTTCTCATGTGCATCATCACTCCTGGCTTATATTTCTTTGGGGAGGGTACCGGAAATTGAACTCAGGAGCACTCGACCACTGAGTCACATCCCCAGCCCTATTTTGTATTTTATTTAGACAGGATCTCACTGAGTTGCTTAGTGGCTTGCTTTTTGCAGAGGTTGGCTTTCAACCCACAATCTTCCTGCCTCAGCCTCAAGAGCCTCTGGAATTACAAGTGCGTGTGCCAGCACGCCCAGCCTGGCTTATATTTCCGCTGTATCGTTTCTGTTTACCTAGAAAGTTACCAATATAAGTCAGCTATCAACAGTATTCAGTACAGTAACTAAACACTGTAGACTAGGTCCTTCAGGCAGAACCAAATAGCCTAGTTGTGTAAGGCCATGCTACCTAGGTATGTTTATACAAAGAAGTCATCTAATGGTTACTTCTTATAACCTATCACCATCATCAAACAACTGTATACAATTTTCTTATAATCAAAAGTATAAAAAATCAAAAAAACATTTCATCAACCAAACGTTTCTACAAATTCCTTTGTTATATTCCTAACCCCCAATATGATATTTGGAAGTGGGGCCTTTTTGCTTTTAGCCATCTGCTATTTTGTTATAGCAGCCTCAGTTAACATCTATGTATTTTAGCTATTCAATTACCTTTACCAGTGCTATTTCTTTTAGGGGGTAACCAGGGATTGAACTCAAGAGGCACTCAACCACTGAGCCTCATCCCCAGCCCTATTTTGTTTTATTTAGAGACAGGGTCTCACAGTTACGGTGGCTGGCTTTGAACTCACCATCCTCCTGCCTCAGCCTCCTGAGCCACTGGGATTACAGGCGTGCACCACCACACCCAGCACCAGTGCTATTTCTTGTATACTTCATGTTACTATCCAATGTCTTTTTATTTTTGCACTACAATTCTTAATACACCATTATATCATAATTTATCATATTTCTGATTATATAAAGTATGTTGACACCAAATTCACATCTTCATACATGTATTTTGTATAGTGATGAGGGTCTTTCACCATCCATGCTATTCTCCTTCTCCCTCCCTTTCCCTCCCACCCCTATTCCCTATCTAGAGATTATCTTCCTCCCTTGCTCTCCCTCCCAACCCCATTTTGAGTCATACCCATTATATCAGAGAAGACATTCAGCACTTGTTTTTTTGGATTGGCTAACTTCACTTAGCATAATCTTCTCTAATGCCATCCATTCCCCTGCAAATGCCATGATCTTATTTTTTTTAATTGATGAGTAATATTCCATTGTGTATAAATGCCACATTTTTTTTTTTTTATCCATTCGTCCACTGAGGGACATCTAGGTTGGCTCCACATTTAGCTATTTTGAATTGTGCTGCTATAAACATTGATGTGGCTGTGTCCCTATAATATGCTGTTTTTAGGTCCTTTGGGTATAGTGCGAGAAGAGGAATAGCTGGGTCAAATGGTGGTTCCATTCCCAGTTTTCCAAGGTATATCCATACTGCTTTCCAAATTGGCTGTGCCAATTTGCACTCCCACCAGCAGTGTATGAGTGTACCTTTTCCCCCACATCCTCACCAGCACTTGTCTGTCTTCATAATGGCAGCCATTATTACTGGAGTGAGATGGTATCTTAGTGTTAATTTGCATTTCTCTGATTGCTAGAGATGATGAGCATTTTTTTGATTATTTTTTGATTATATATCCTCTTCTGAGAAGTCTCCGTTCAGGTTCTTAGCCCATTTATTGATTGGATTATTTGTCTTAAGTGAAGCATGAAAGACTCCCTTTAATATTTCTTATCTCTTCTATGTAATAAACTGCTTTTCTCTTCCTGCTTCAAAGATTTTTTCCTTCATGGCTCTATCATAGTTTGTGGAGCTTTCTGTTTGTGCAGTTGTTTTTCATCTAACTCATGTGTTTCTGACAATGATTTCTTCAAATATACTTCCTGCCCATTTCTCTTTTTGGAATCTACATTCTACCAAATTAGTAATACTTGGTAGTGTCCTACAGTCTCTAATGCTAAGACTCATTTGTTATATTTTTTTTCAGACAGGATATTTTCAATTGAGTTGTCTTCAAGTTCGTTATTTCTTCTGGTAGTTGAAAAATGCTGCTGAGACCCTCTAGTGAGTTTTTATTTTTTAATCCATATTTCGATTTTATTTTTTCATAATTTATCTCTTGATATTTACTATTTGGTGAATATTTATCCCCATTTAGTTTAGACATATTGTGCTTCATCTTTTTTCCTTACTTTGGTGTCAAAATTCATGTGTTATAAAGTATTTTTTCCCCCACAAAACCCCTAGAAACTGAGCTTTTTGCATTAAATGAGCTGAATCAGATCAAACAAAGACAAGCTCTGAAAGTAAAGCTTTTCAAAAAGTAAAATCAAATAGTGACAACTGATACCAGGTGCGGTAGCACACGCCTGTAATCCCAGCAGCTCGGGAGGCTGAGGCAGGAGGATCATGAGTTCAAAGCCAGCCTAAACAAAATTGAGGTGCTAAGCAACTCAGTGAAGTGAGACCCTGTCTCTAAATAAAATACAAAATAGGACTAGGGATGTTGCTCAGTGGTTGAGTGCCCGAGTTCAATCCCTGATACAAACAACAGAAACAAATAGTGACAATTGACATGAGACTTGGGGGGAGTTAAAGTACTGTTTTGGGGGGACTCCAAACTTAACTCATTGGGGGATCTTCACTCTCTCTAGTGGTTGGCACAATGATGGTTTTTACAGCTATCAGGTGGGAGAAAGTATCTTCAAGGTTACTCTAGAGCTTGGGAAAGCAGCATAGGGAACCTTAAAAAAATACTACAAAACTTACATGTATGTTCTTCCAATTCTTAGAAGCCTTTGGTTAATTCTAGAGTTCTGAAAAAGCTGATTTTGACAACTTTTGTTGTTCATGTTGCTTTTACACAACAGTGGATTTTTAAGAGATCCTCGGGTATTCCACTGTAACAGAAAGGTTAAGTTTTCAGCTACAACTGCACACTAATTAAAATTCCTTTAATTATGCTTGTAAGATTAGCATGCAAAAGGTGTGTGTGTGTGTAGATATTTGCAAGTATTTCTAAATAGACTGCCATGGAAATTTAAGAGATGCCTTTTCTCATCAGTCATTTCAACTACCTTATGTTTGAATGAATCATGAGCCTAAGCTTTCTCAAGTTCACAAGGAAATGATGTTTTCTTCCAAAGTTTCAAAGGATTAAAAATGATAATGTAGGGCTGGGCATGTGGCTCAAGTGGTAGTGCGCTCGCCTGGCATGCATGGGGCGCTGGGTTTGATCCTCAGCACCACATAAAAATAAAATAAAAGATGTTGTGCCCACCGAAAACTAAAAAATATTAAAAAATTCTCTTTAAAAAAATGATAATGTAAAATTTATTCCTCATGAGGTTCACAGGATTGAAAATGGTAATGTAAAACTGAATCAAAACAGTGTGGCAGAGGGGCTGGGGATGTGGCTCAAGCGGTAGCACGCTCGCCTGGCATGCGTGCGGCCCGGGTTTGATCCTCAGCGCCACATACAAACAAAGATGTGTCCGCCGAAAACTAAAAAATAAATACTAAAATTCTCTCTCTAAAAAAAAACCAAAACAGTGTGGCACAAGTGTAACGACAAATAGACCATTAGAATACAAAGTCCCAAAATAAAATACAAAGTCCCTCTCATATGCAGGCAACTGATTTTGAACAAGGATGCCAAAACCACTTTGGAGAATGAACTATTCTATGGCTAAGAAAACTGGATGTCCACATGCAAATAATTAAAGTTGGACCCTGAAATTTCACCATATCCAAAACAAAATGGATCAAAGACCTATGTGTAAAAGCTAATACTATGAAACTCTTAAGACAAAAACAGGAAACTCTTCATGATACTGGATAGCATAATGATTTCTTCAATGACACCAAAAACACAGCTAACAGAAGAAAAAAAATAGATGAAATGGATTTCATCAAAATTAAACATTTCTGTACATTAAGGATACTGATCAAGAGCAAAAAAAAAAAAAAAAACCACATACACACAGACACAGAATGGGGGAAACATTTGCATGTCATATAATAATTTCCAGAATATTTAAAGAACTTGTACAACCCAATAACAACCTAATTTAAAATGGGCAAAGGAGCCAGGACATCTGTGGTCTTGGCTCCTTGGGAGGCAAAGGCAGAACTGCTTGAGCCCAGGAGTTCAATGTCAGATGAGACAACATATTGAGATACCCCCCTCATCTCAAAAAGTAATATTAATAATAAAGCACTGGTAGCACATACAAGGCCCTAGGTTTGATACCTGCAGTGATGGTGGTGGAAGGAGCTGAGGATGTGAATACACATTTCTCTACAGATGATACACAAATAGTCAACTAGTACATGAAAACATGCTCAACATCAAAAGTCATTAAGGAAATGTAAAAACTACAGTTGGAGGACACACCCATTAGGATGGTTAAATATAACAATTAGGATTGCTATTTTAAAAAAATAGTGTTGCAGAGATGTATAAAACTGCAACTCTTATTCACTGCTGATGGCAATGTAAAATGTTGCAGCCACTGGAAAATAACTTCGGAGTACCTCAAAAAAATCAAAGAGAATTACAGTATGATCTAGTAGTTCCATTTCTACCTATATATCTTAAATAGAAAGCAGGGACTCAATTTTATACTTACATAGTAATAATGTTTGTTATAGTGTTACTCACAATACCAAAAAGTGTCTATTAATACATGAGTAAACAAAATATGGTATTTACATGTTATTATCCAGTCACATAACAAGGGAAGAGTTTATGGAGATTATTTACTGTATAAACTTTCTTTTTGGAATGATGAAAAAGATTTGGAAATAGATAATGGTAAACATTACACCACGCTGTCAATGTATCTTATCCCAATGAACTGGGCATGGTGGAGTGAGCCTCCATGTCCCAGCTACTCAGAAAGCTGAGACAGAAGAATCATTTGAGTCCTGAAGTTTGAGGCCAACCTAAGCAAATAGCCAGATTCTGTCTCCCCTCACCCACCTACCCCCAAAAAAGTTAAAATGGTAAATTTGACTATATATATATTACCATAATAAACTTAAAAAAATAATGTATACAAAGGCCTTTATCAAGTTTGGTGAGTCACTTGAGCCTGTGGTTACAGAAATTACTTGTATTTACGAACCCCTGGCCAGTAGTGATGGCCAAGAATCTCTACTTCCCCTGCCACAACACACACACATATATATATATACACACACTCTCAATGTTCTATGAAATACCTATAATTACATCTTGCAAAGGATTACACATCCAATGACTTCACTAATGATGCAAACAGTTTATGTCCTCCCATACTGACAGATAAAAACACATACATTCTCTAAGCACAAAGCTTATAGTCACAAATAACTTTCTGCTTAAAGACAATTTCAATTAATAACCACAATGGGAATTTAGTTATGTAATGCAACCACTAATCTAACATGTCACCAATAAAATCTAAGCAGATTTATCACAAAACCAGGGTTATATTCATTGGACATGCATTAATAATCTATACAACTTAACATTACACCAGAAAAGGAATTTATAAAACTTCTCTTAATTTTTGGTGGTTTTCAAATTTCATGGCACAATTACCAAAAAAACTGTAAAAACAGATTTCAAATATATTCAATAAAATGGTAAAAAATTGAATAAGCCTTTAAATTTTTATACTCAAGATTTAAAACATCAAGCTGGTCCCAATCTGTCAAAATTGACAGATAAATATTTACAATGACTAGACAGACTTTAGTTACAGCGGTATTGGAGGTCTACTCCCTCCTCTCAAAACCCTTTGGGGTTAATTTCTCAATGCAAAACATGTCTTTGTAAATACTGTGGATAATATAAAATTTAAAACATACCTACAATCAGGACAGGAATGAAAATAACATTTAAGTCAATCTTTTTTCTGACCTGTTAGCATAAAGCCTTCTGGCTCCCAGTCAACACTGTCCCATAATATAAAACCAGTAAGAGTAGAATAAATTCACCCTGTTGTAGTGACTGACATTCTTCTACAGAATTACCTTTCACTATTTATCAAAGCAGGGCTTAAGCTCCATTAATCTGCTTCTACAGGGTATAATTAGCAGAGCACCAAATTTATACACTGGTACAGCAACTTAAAATGCTAAGCACACTTTTCAAACAGAAGCAAACCTATTTTTTCCATGTACCACATTGTTCTCAAAACTTATGTGGCTACCAATAAGAAAAGAATTAGGGAAGCTTTGAACATATCTTGTACTTTTCATCAAGGCTAAAGTGCAAAATATCTCCATATTTCTGATATTTTAATAGGGTAAAAAAACATCAAACACATAATAAAGGAACTAAAGTGACAGTAGGAACTAATACAAAAAGCTTAAATAAACAATTGAGGACTACGTATTACTACCAATTTAATTTTTCTTTCTTCAGTGAAATATGTCAATGACCCATGTGCTCATAGAACTTAAGGTTTTGATTCTCTTCCCCAAGACCAGAACATCTAAACTTACAGGGAGGAAAAAAGGAAAAAAAAAATAACATTGCATGACAATGGACACCAAGTTCACACAGAACTTCTTTTAAAAACGAGATATTATGGAAGAAAATACCATGAAAATAATAATCCTATGAGAATTGTTTTTAAGCACAGTAAGTTTGAGCCTCAGTCTTCATGAAGATACTACAGTTTATATAGAAAACTATAAATATACAAGACTCCAAGGAAAAAAAGTCAGAATACATATTAACAATCTGTAGGCCTAAAAAACTTTTGAGGGGAGACGGAAAAGGACGGCCAACTGAATCTTCACTTAAGAATACAGAACTATGAAAAATTCCCAGGTCAAAGGTGCTCCCAATGGAACCATACTTTGTGAAAGCACACAACTTAGATATATTCTTCAAAGGAAAGCAAAAGTACTGAATAAACTATAGTCCCTTCCAAAAAGTAAATCTTAAATTAAGGGGAAACGATTCTAAAAGTGTAAACGAGTCTGGCTCAGAAAGAAAAATTGAACAACATATCCAAGATCTGTCCATAAAAGTAATGATGGTACATCTTTAATATTAAAGAAACAGGCTATAAAAAAGTTCAGTCTCAGAATTAGTTTTTAACAGCTCATTTGTGCTCCTTGGTGGGTGCGTAATAAAGTTCCATGGGTTTATTCACTTTCCAGTACTTCTCACTGACCAATTCCAAAGAAAAAGAGCCATTTAATACCTAAAATGAAAAAGAAAAAAAAAAATTATAAAAACTGCATGAAGCACAATAATAGCGAGATAAAACGAAAACAGAAGTCTACAGAATCTTTTTTATTTTTAGTACTGGGGATTGAACCCAAGGGCACTTCACCAGTGAGCCATATCCCCAGCCATTTTTATCTCACTACGTTGCTTAGAGCTTTGCTAAATTCCTGAGGCTGCCTTTGAACTTGTGATCCTCCTGTCTCAGCCTTAGCTAGTTTATAGGCATGGGAATACAGGCATGTACCAACATTCCCAGCCCTTTTTTTATAATATTAGGGAATATCAAAAGTGAACTACTCTGTTGCAATTTCTTTTCTAGGGGTCTTAGGGCTGTACATTGTTTTCTTAGGTCTCACCCCACCACTCCCAACTCGAGCTGGTTAAGATGCTCCTATTATTTTATAAATAGTCCATTATTTTAAATACTCACAGTGAACTGGCCACTTGCTGTTGCTATATAAATGGTATACTGCTTCTCACTGGCCGTGTCAAGGTTCATCTGGTTTGATTCTCCCTTGCTTCGAAGTTCTTCTAAAGCTAATCTCACAGCCAGATACTTGGATAAGTGATCAACAGTGGCATTACCTGAAGTCTTTATATATCTGGAAGAATTAAAAATTAAAAATTTAATTTGTAGAGTACCCTGAGAAAAATGTAAATTATGTATTATATTTCTAGAAAAGCTAAAGTAAAATGCTAATGTTTCAATTATTGACAAAGTAACAAATTTGTTGCTCTATAACCTAAAACTTTCTAATTGAAAGGTACAACACGCTCACTGTCGGATATGAAAGCTCTACCATCCTTACCTCCTGTAAAAAGTGACAAAAATAAAAAAATATACACAAAGTACTACAGAAACTACAATATGCCCTTCAACCCCAATGATTAAGATCTACTGCCTATGGCAGCAAGAGGAATAGTAAGAATATCAGCAAATTGTTTATTGTATAAGATTTAAAATTTCTGTTTTTAAAAACTGAGCGTAGAAGTTCTAGGGATTTTTTAAAAACATTGTAATTCTATTCATTCATTCATTCAATTATTATTTTGTTAATCTGCACTCAATCACATAGGCAGGATGCTGGGAATACAGAGGCAAATGCATCTTTGCAGCTTGAATTTTAAAAGCCTTTTGGTACCTGATATGGTCCTTTCCTGTCCTCTACCTAGGAGGGTCGTTCTTTTCATATGTACAACTTTGGATGGGAGGTACACAGGAAAAGAAAGCCATGCAGGACCTATATAAACAAGCTGAACCCTAACAATAGATGACAAATACTGCTTCTATTTCTTATGCAAAATTGCTCCCTACCTTTTTTATGGGGGACCATAGTGTTAAGAATCAAACCCAACACTGTGGTCCCCCATAAAAAAGTCACAGTCACCTTTTAACTCCAAATTAAACATTTTGAACTCATATAGCTAAAACTAGCCCACACATTTACCTTGTCTGTGCACTGTCATCTTTTTCCATAAGTGTGGGATGAGGCCTGAATACTAATTCAATTTCACTAGCACCATCTATTACTGGATCAATTGCCACTGTTGCATTGTTATTATCAAGTTCAAGCCCAGAATCATCAGATGTTTTGGTCCGTTTGTTACTAGGGCCTGCTTCCTGATTGCTATGTGTGGATGCATTACTACAATGTGAACTGTCACCATTGTCTTCTGCTCCACTGCCATTTTCAATCTGCTGTTTCTTGCCTCGCTGTAATCTAGTTAAGGAGAAGGGGGAGAAAAAGAAAATAAAGGATGCATAAATTTATATTTAGGCCTTTAAACCATCAAATATGAAGCATGTTTGCTACTGAACTTTAGAATTCTAAAAAATTTTGATAAGTAAATTTGGTTAGTTGAATAATATCATTGCTTCCCACATGTCCCTGAACGGTCTAGAAAATCTCACCACACACTTTAGTGATTTAAACCAATTTGTCAACTCACTTTTATACTGGTAAGTCTTGTTTATATTTTATCATTTTTATAAGACTATAATTCTAAAGAAAGGCATGATTCAAATTTGAAAAAGTAAAATCTCTAAGGGAAGTTATTTATGCCTCTTTCAGGTGTAAATTAGAACACTGTTAAGCAAATATAATATAGAAGAGGATGGATATTTAGCACTAGCTCCTGGGAGACTTGTCTCAAAGTCTGCTAATGTAATGCAAATGAGGAAAATGGGATGGATACAGATGCAGCTCAGCTAACAAGCTCAAATTCTAAAGCCAATTACTGGGCAAGGAACTTTGTGTACATAATCTCCTTTACTCCTCAAAACAACCTGGCAAGGTAATACATTTCCTTCAATTTGTAGTTAAGAAAAGCCAAAGAAACTGAGTTACAAAGTTAAATAAATGGCAGGAAGAAAGCTAGAATGTGATAACAGACCACATTCTTTCTACAATATTGCCTGTTTCTACCTGTATGCACAATGAGAGGGATGATGAAAAAGATAGGAAAGAATGATATGTACTTCTGAGATTAGTATGTTTATTGCCAGTAACAAGGATAACCTATTGATTTTAAAAATAATTTAAAAAAGTAAAATTCTACTCATAAAAATCTATGGATCATCTCAAAAATTTTAAAACAGAAAGATTAATGCATTCAAGGGCAAAATTATGATTCAAAAAGACATACAGTGGGATATTATTCAGTCTTTTTTTTTTTTGAGAGGGGGGGGGAATTTTAGTATTTATTTTTTACGGCGGACACAACATCTTTGTTTGTATGTGGTGCTGAGGATCGAACCCGGGCTGCACGCATGCCAGGTGAGCGCGTTACCGATTGAGCCACATCCCCAGCCCTATTATTCAGTCCCATACTACCATGTGGAGAAACATGTTGAAAATACTGTGCTAAAGTGAAATAAACTAGTCACAAAAAGACAAATATTGAATCCCCTTATATGAGGTTATCAATTTATATAAACAAAATAAAATGGTAGCTACCATGTGCAGGGGCTAGGAAGGGAAATGGGGAGTTACTGCTTAATTGGTACAGCTGGAGTTTTAAAAGATAAAAAGGATTCTGGAGATTGGTTGCAAAACAGTGTAAATGTAACCAGTGTAAATGTACTTAACACAACTGAACTCAACACTCAAAAATGGCTAAGAGACAGTAAAAAAAAATTTTTTTTTTTTAATTTTTAATATTTATTTTTTACTTCTTGGCAGACACAACATCTTTGTATGTGGTGCTGAGGATCGAACCCGGGTCGCACGCATGCCAGACAAGCGCGCTACCGCTTGAGCCACATCCCCAGCCCAAAAAAATTTTTAAACACTTTTAAATTTTATTTATTTTTTAGCTGTAAATGGGCACAATACTTTTTTTTCTTTGCTGAGGATAGAACCTCACATATACTAGGCCAGCACTCTACACTGAGCTACAATCATAGCCCCTAGACAGTAAAATTTGTTTCATGGTTTTGGGAGGTTTTTGGTGTATGTGGTGCTGAGGACCCAGGAGTGCTCTACCACCAAGCTACATTCTGAAACAGCTTTTTGCTAAACTGCCCAGGCCTTGAATTTGTGATCCTCTCCTGCCCCTGTTTCCCCAGCATCTGGGATTATAGGCATGTACCACTGCTCCAAGCTAGATTCCAGTGTTTTAAAAGGAATACCCTGGGCTGGGGTTGTGGCTCAGTGGTAGAGCACTTGCCTAACATGTGTGAAGCACTGGGTTCAATTCTCAGCATCACATACAAATAAATGAATAAAATAAAGGTCCATCAATGTCTAATTAAAAAAGAAAGGAAGAAAGAAAAAGGAATACCCTAATTAGGCCTACAAGCATATATTATAATGAAAAGGTACTCATGTAGTACTACGATTTGTTACCATCTTTTATTTACACTTTTCAAAAAGTAAATTCAATATTTAATATTCAGAAAAATGGCTATCAGGTCAGGTCAGGCTCTCTTTCCCATTTACCTGTTCATGGCCTGTATCTTCAGTCCTTCCTCAATGCTGTGACTGAGTGCCTGTTGATTATTGTGCTTGTTGATCCTGGCTAATACTCTCTCTTGATGAGCTTCATACTCATCACGACTTGGATAAATTTTGCTGATGAGTGCATCAAAGTTTGGATCTGGCCTTAGTGATCTTTTGGAAACTAGCTTTTTCCGACAAGTAGGACATTCTTTGTTGCTAAATAAAAAGAGGAGAGAAAAATGCAAATAATGCTAGTATCTTGGGCTAAAGACAAAAATATCCAGTTCTTTATTATAGTTATCATCTTTACTAAGTCACAGAATTTTAAATGATTAATCTGAATTTTCCTGAAAAATCTAACCAGTAGGTAAGTAAAATTTTGGAAATCTTAGACACCACCACTTAAAATAGAAAAATTTGAATACTTTTCAATAATAATTTACATATAACCATTTTAGAAATAAAAATCATCCCCCCCCCCTTCTTTTTTCTCACAGTACTGGGGATTGAGCCTAGGGGCATTCTACGGCTCAACTACATTCCCAGCCCTTTTATTTTGAGACAGGGTTTCACCAAGTTGCTGAAGTATGAATATAGGATCCTCCTGCTTCAGCCTCCTGAGTCACTGGGATTATAGGTGTGTACCACAATACCCAACTGTCCTTTTCTAATCTGTATTTCCCTCTTCTAATATCCTTGCCATACAAGGAAAAATTACCTTCTACTTATTTACAGGTTATCAACTTTTTTCTTAGAATAACACTTTCATATGGATATTATTTTATATATTTAACAAATAGGAAAGCTATGGTTTCATGTTTTATAATTTTATCAAAATAAATACTTATCCTATGAGACTTCTGAAATTACATGAAACCAATGATTTCAAAACAAATATTTGCCAATAATTAAAAACTAGGCTTTAACCAAATACTGTGGTCGGAATACATTTCTCCAACTCCAGAGAGCCCTGTCATGGTACAATTTAAGTACACAGTATAACTTATTTCTACATACCCACTTCTAAGGGCTGTGATAATACAATCTGCACAAAAACGATGCAAACACTCCTTTGTAGTCATGGTGTTCTTCAACATATCCAAACAAATTGGGCACATTAATTCACTGTGTAGACTTCTAGGTGAAACCACAATCTCCAAGCCATCTGTTATTGCCTCCTGTAAGAGAGTCACTTTAAATTGAATGCTAATTTTTAAAAAAATTATGAACAAATCTGACCATATAAAAGTACTGAAAATGGTAAAAATTAACATGTATGTATCCATCACCCAACTACTACCACTGTTAACTCATAATCAATCTTCTTTCAGCTATAATATAATCTAATTCCCCTCAACCCGACCATCACTTCATAAATACTTTTATTTTAATGCTAAAGATAACAATGTATACAAAAACTTAGTAGTAAAAAATTATCCTGGTGTGATTAAAAAGCACATTTGAATATATCTGAATAGATAACTAAAATGCATATATTTGAATTTGAAATCATATACCTTAGTAGCTCTAGTTATTAATTCTGTGCCTCTAAATTATTATGACACTGTTTTATCTTGTCTGCAAAATAAGGAAGTTAGGACTAATCGAACTATAAGAATTCTTCCATCTTCAAAAATTACCACTTTAATAAATTGTGTTTCATGCTACCCATGAAAGTATTTTAAGATTCCAACAAAAGTACATATTGATTTATCAATTTAATAGGATTTCATTTCTAAATCACTTTTTAACCTCAAAAAAGTATTATCCTAAGAGCAATTCTATAAAAAGTGTTCAGGTTTTCAGACTAACCCACAGCTATTTTAAACCACAACACATCTGAAGTGTATTACCATATGTAATTGTCCCTAACTGTCTGCAAAAATGCATTTGGAGTTCCAATGAAGAATTCCAGGATACACTGCAACAGAGTGATTAGTAAATCCTCCCTACAAGTGGCACTAAGAACAAAAGATTACCTAACTCTACAGCCACCAATATCAGCTCAGGTGGACTAAGGAAAGTTCTTGTATGGTGGGTAATGAAAAGTAATAGAGAAGCTGCAAGTAAGGGTTTTCCAGCATGCTACAGACACTTCCTGTTTCCACTGCTCTCCATCCTACTTGTGCTTTCTTCAATATGGCCAGAGATCAACCACTTTCAAGCCAAGTCAGTAATTATAGATAATGTCCATAAAGGGCTCAAGTAGAATATATTTAAATTTACAATAATAATTACCATTATTATTAAGTAATTATTACATTTTAACCTCTCTACACAAAGCACTGTAAACATTTTACTTTACTTAAACAAGCATACTTTTTTCCTGTGTTATTGTTTTTTAAAAATACATTTTTAATTAAAATATAGTAATTATACATAGTTATGGAACACAGTATAACATTCCAATACTTGTATATAGTGTATAATAATAAGATCAGGGTACTTAGTGTATCTACCATTATCACCTCATACATAAATATTTGTGTTAGAACACTCAAAATCCTAACACACAAACTTTTGATTTAAGAATTATAACCTCTATTTTATAGATTAGAAAACTATCACTCAGCTATTATGATGAACCAATTATTATCTCCCTCTTTAGAACAGACCTTACAAAATTGAATCCTGGATAAACGTACCACCTGGAGCATACAACAATGTGGGGGCAAAGAAAGAGGAGAACCAGAATGCTATTGCTAAAAATTTCACCAGCCTGAAATGAGCATCCAACGCTGCTCAAACTAGTTTTTTCTTTCTCTACACTATTTAATACCTTTTCTTCTATCTGCAGGCATTCTTCTACCTGCAATAGATTACTTTATATGATATTTCATTAAAAGAAGCTTCCTCACTTTCTCTCAAACCTATAAATTATCTTCTCTCCTTTCAAGAAGAACTATGCCTCTTCCTATCAAAAGTAAATTCCTTCATTTCTTCTCAAAGACATCCCTCTTTGGATTATTTTATTTGCTCTCAGGCTTCAGCAATCTCTCCGTCTACATTAAATCAGCCTGTGACATTACTATCTCAATAGAGTTGCTGCATAATGAAATGTGAAAGATACATTCTACATATGTCCTAGAATGTGCAAGAGGAAGCAGGGAAAGGGGCATTCTATCTTAGAAAACAAAACAAAATTGAAAACTACTCAATCCCACATTCCCCTCTGAAATTTTGCTCCATTTCTCTGATTCCCTGCACAGCCAAACTTTTCAGAAAAATTACCTATTTGTTTTTTTCCTGTTACACACAATTATGATAGCCTTGGTTCATGACAAATTGTATCTTGAATCAATACATGAAGTGTCAGCTAACAAACCTAAGTCAGGTTGTCTTGTATATAAATTTACTATTACTGGTATGTTTTAAGTTTTCAATTTCTAAAACTATATTCCAGTTTATATATACCTCATATTTCCCCTAGGTTATCTTGGTCTATATTACCTGAGGTGTTCGTTGTAATTCATATAAACTGAGTTCCCATGTTTTGCTTAATGGTTGAGTTCCATTTGTCTGCACAGCCTGAGACATTGCTAGGAATAAAAAGAAGACAAAAATGATTTTAGTATTTGGAAAGAAAAATGTATGGTCAGAATGTATGTGTATCCCCAAAACTGAGTTTGAAACTATAGGTGGGTTCAGAAAACCGAACTCTAAAATATGCCTCCCTGGGCTGGGGCTGGGGCTGGGGCTCAGTGGTAGAGTGCTTGCCTAGCATGCGTGAGGCACTGGGTTCAATCCTCAGCACCACATAAAAAATAAATAATTAAAGTCATGTCCATCTATGACTAAAAAGGTATTTTAAAAAATAAATAAAAATAAAATATTGCTGAGGGCCATTGCCAAGTAGGAATGACGCATCGAAATTTCCTTGCCAGCGTACCCCATGTTAAATGGACTTGCCTTGGAATTTCGCTGTTGACATTGCATGTAAGGTGACCTTGCTCAAGGACCAGGGCGATCCGAGTTTAGAGCTGATCAGGTTTGAGGAAGTATCCCGGTCCTTGGGTTTAGGGCGTTCCAGGTTTAAGACAAGTTTAAGGTGTTCCCGGTTTAAGACAATATGGGTTTTAGGGAAGTTGGAGGTTGAAGATTATTGCTGCTGGAAATAGGGCGTTCCTGCTATCTGAGTTCCCGTTGAGTTCTCGTGAGATTCAGAAAGAAAGTATTTTGGGAAGAAAGCCTCGTGGAGTAGGTGAATTGGGTGGCAGAACTGGGATTGCCCCAGAACGTGTGTAGAGGCCGGTGTGAGTTCGGGAATAAAGAATTGCTGTTTGAATTTACAAGGTGTGTGGTGGCTCGTGATTCTGTGCCCAGCCAAGACATTGGCAAAATATGCCTCCCTGAACTTCAAAAGCGAGAGCACCTGGCAAGTAGCAAACACAGGGAAGAGTTTTCTCTGAGTTTCCTTTGCCTAGTTTACCACAGGTTCTGCCAAAGACGAACATACATGCCTCCAAATATTCTTTTTTCTTTTGTGATTGAATTCAGAGAACTTCACACATTCTAGGTAAGTAAGTGCTCTACCATCAAGTTACATCTGTTGCCCCTTTTCATTTTATTTTGGGACAGGGTCTCAGTAAATTGCCCAGACTGCTCTGAAACTTGCAATCCTCTTGCCTCAGCCTCCTGGGATTACAAATGTCCACCATGTCTGGCCAAATATTCTTACTGAAATTTCATCATCCAAGGAAGACTAAATACATGTGAAAGAAAGAAGCTGAAAAATCAAACACCTGGGGCTGGGTGGTAGCTCAGTGAGAAAGCACTTGCCTAGCATGCATGAGGCACTGGGTTCAATTCTCAGTACCACATGTAAATAAATAAAATAAAGGTCCATTGAAAAATCAAACACCACACCTACAGCCCAGAGGAACTATGTCCCAGACCACTGTCTGTTGAAGTTCATCCCTACTCACCTAAAAATTATTTATTAACCCTCTAAAATTAAATTACCTATAGCCTCCAACTTCTCTCTCCCCTATCTATGAAAACAGTAGTTAAGCCTCAACCAACTGGCCTTTCATAATTCATAGGGAATTTGTATGATTTTTCTCCTTTTAATCTGCCTATTATCAGTTTGTTTCAGCAGAGTCAATTATTAAATCTTCAGAGGAAAAGTCTGAACTTCCCTAGAAAACCTAATCTCCAATGCAATAGTATCAAGAGGTGGGGACTTTGGGAGGTTATTAGGTCTTGAGAAATCAGTGTCCTTTTAAGAGGCTTAGGGAACCATTTTGCCATGCTACTATCCGAGGACACAGAAGGTGCCATCTATGACCAGACTCTGAATTTGCTGGTGCCTTAATCTTGAACTTTCCAGTTTCCAGAACTGTGAGTTATAAATTTATGTCACTTATAAGTTATCCAGTCTAAAGTATTTTGTTATAGTAGGTCAAATGGATGAAGACAGGAAGTAAGCCTCAAAACTAATTTTTAGCAATTGTTAATCTTAAAATAATAAAAACAAATTATACATTGGTTCCTCAAAATTAAAAAGAGGAGAGGTTTAAGAATATGTCCATTTATAAACATAAATTATTTACAGCAAGAGACTACCACTGATGTCTGAATGCTGGCATACAGAAAGTACTAAATAAACATTATCAAAAGTGCAGAACCATCATTGAATACACAGAAGATGATCTTAGCTCAAAACAATATTTTTATGAAATTCATGGTCATGGAACTTAAGACTGAGTCAAGAAAACTTCAGACACTCCAGTATAGCCATATAGTCCAACTTTGCTTACAATAGTATAGTATTTTAAACCACAGGTCATTCTGCTTCCACTTTCATAGCTCTACCCTAGGAAGTCAGTTCTAATGCTGAGCTTAAAATTGCTAACTCTTCATCCTATAGCTCCCCTCTAAAGAGAAACTGATTAACATCTGATGATTTTTCTACATGAAAATTGTTTAAATATTCAGAGACCTGATCTTTTTTTTTTTTTTTAAAGAAAGAGGAGCGGGGGAAGAGAGGAAGAGAGAGAGAGAGAGAGAGAGAGAGAGAGAGAGAGAGAGAGAATTTTTTTAAAATATTTATTTTCAGTTCTCGGCAGACACAACATCTTTGTTGGTATGTGCTGCTGAGGATCGAACCCGGGCCGCACGCATGCCAGGCAAGCGCGCTACCACTTGAGCCACATCCCCAGCCCCAGAGACCTGATCTCTGTTTTTGGCTAACTATTGTAGTTCATCCAATTACTTCCCATTTGATAGCATTTCAAGGTCTCTTCATTACCCTCATTCATTAATCCTGCCTTCAGTCCCAGTATAAATTAATCAAATAATAAGACCCATTTCTCACCTATTTTTATATAGGGTGATGGACTCAAGTAAACACTTGGGGAAGTGCCAACTCTTCTGGGGCACAGAAAAACAAAGGGTCTCCAGTTGTACAAATATTTAGTAGGTATCTGTTATTTATTAGCCAAGCATTAGTTTCCTAAGGTCCTTACCTCAAAATTATAGTCTTAAATGGTTAAACCATAGTATGACGAGATTAAGTCTAAGGAGGAGTAAGGATAAAACATTGTGGAATTACAGAGAAGGATCAGGGAATTTGAGGAGTCAAGGAAAGCTTTTACAGAGATGAAAGAAGCCTTAGAAAGAAGTTACTATAGTGGTATTGGAGTACAAAAGCAATGGGGTTTTAGTCCAAAGAGAGAGCTGATGTATGAAAACAAAAACCAGGTATGCTTATGTTTGGAAGGCACCGGAAATTTAAAACAAGAGAGTAACATGATCCAGTAGTTTTATAGAAACTCATGCATAGTATAGAAAAATAGAAACCAACAGCAATAAAATCGGTAAAAAAACCACTGGAAGAAAATCTGAGTGATGTGGTAACTATATGCACTAAACCATAGACCATTAAGTGACACACAGGACAAAGATGTAAGAAATAAGAGTCAAAGATGACTTTGTGAAACCAACCGTAGTTTACTAAGGTAGAGAATATAGAAGGTGTGAGAAGAGTAGTAGAGTTGCTACACATGATAAGTTTTAATTACTTACAGACCTTTAGTACAGAGGTCCAGTAGATAGTGAAAAAGAAATATCCCATGCCTACCTGAAGACACAATCTGTCCTTTATTTCTATGCTCAGGGGCTAAAGATTAACAGACTAGTAATCATACAGTTTGATTACCATGGACCCAAGCCACCAAGTTGTATGGCTAGATATCTGCTATAGCAACTGTCTCTTTGAATCAAAGTGAAAGCTGCAAAACTTCTCTTGGCAGAACTCGTCTCCTCTACACGTTCTTACTATAATCCTAAATTATTATGCTTACTAAAATTACCTCAGCTTTTATGGGAAATTTTGGACATGTCAAAGATAATATCTCTAAGAGAAGCTCGAGAAAAATAAGGAGAGAAAGTACTGAAAGTACAATGGCTAGCCTTTTTTGATTGGTATGCCAAGGCCTCAAAATGAAACTCTGGCTTCAAAACAACATCTCTGAAAAATTCTCTTGCAAAAGCCAAAGAAACCAAACTCTCTGAAATCTGCTCTCATTATATATAATATCAAACACTTCATACTTTCATTTCATCATCTACCTTCTATTCCTCTTTATTCCCTCCCCTAAAAGCCTAAATCAAGATCACTCTTAAGAAAATAACCATTGACTACATACCCACTTGTAACTGCTACAGTGCTGGGTAAGCCAATGGAAACTAAATTAAGACACAATTTAGGACTGAGTTAACAACCAAAGCCAACAGATGCGTGGAAGAAGGTTTAAAAAAATGTTTATAATATTCAGCAGGGACTAGAGTGAGCAAAAGTAGGGTAACACTTATATAAGGCCTTATGTAAGTGTTTTTCCTTTCAAAGTTAGATTAGGAGTAACATCAGCAAGTTGGCAAAATAGAAAGCCTTGGACCCTCCTTCCTTCCCACAAACACACCAAGACAGATAGACGCCCTTTGTGAAAAATCCAGAAAGTGGTTAGGAGGCTCTGGCACCCCTGCTGAGTGCACGGTCACCTACATGGGAGCTGGTATGAAAACTTCAGACAACTCCATGTCATAACCCCTACCCTGTTAGGAGGAAACCTTCTAGCTCCCAGCTTCTTCCTGGGGAGGAAGAACACAAGCACTGCACCCCCAATGACCCAAACTTTTCTGGGATCCTTTCAGAAGACTGACTGCTGTCTACCCTATCTTGGGAGTGCTGAGAGCTAACCCAGGAGGGATCAGTGAGAACAGAGATAGAAGTTCAAGTGGATGGTTCACTGTAGTCCCTTCTCCCCTGGCTCAGCAGAAGAGAACTGATGAAAAAAAATCACAGCTCCTAGCTTCTCTCTGGGAAGAAAACAGTTGTAAAGATCAAAGACATAACTTATCTAAGTAATGGCTAAGAAAACTGTCTTGCTTGTCTTAGAATGCTAGAGGAACCCAGAATACTCCAAACATCTAGAGACTACTAAGGACAAACACAGCAGACTAGACTAGCACAAAGATTTGTGGGGCCCCCACAATCTCTGGTCAGGCTGATCAGTTATATAAGGTTTTGCCCAATCAGTGAGGCTGATCAGGCTGTCTTCTGGTTTCTGCCTTGTCCTCCAGCCTTTCAGACTGTAACTATTACCTAGACCATCCATTTTTGTTCTTTTCCTCTTCTCTATTTATGTTAGTTTCTACATTTATAGGTGACGCTCAAAGTTTACTCCTAGGACTGGGGATGTGGCTCAAGCGGTAGCGTGCTCGCCTGGCATGCGTGTGGCCCAGGTTCAATCCTCAGCACCACAAACAAACAAAGATGTTGTGACCGCCAAAAACTAAAAAATAAATATTGAAAATATTCTCTCTCTCTTAAAAAAAAAAAAAAAAAAAAGTTTACTCCTAACAGGGTAGGGATTATAACATGGAGTTGTCTCAAGTTTTCATACCAGCTCCCATGTAGGTGATTGTGCACTTACCAGGGGTGCCAGAGCCTCCTAACGTGTCTGTGCAAGGGCAGTCTGTGAAGACTAGGAAAGGTGGTTGTTTAGTCTGATGCGCAGTGTTAAGGAAAATGAAGAAATAGGGAGATATATTCAAAACAAAAAAATAAAACACATCTCCAGAAACTGACCTTGATGAAACAGAGCTATAATTTCCCTACCAGAGAATTTTAAATAACTGTCCAAAAGCTTTTCACTAAGGTCAGGAGAATAATGCATGAACAGAAAAAAAAAAATCAAAAGAAAGAAAACTTTATAAACTACCAATGAGAAAAAAATGATGCTGAAAAATAGAATTTGCTACCATTTGATAAACTAGGATAATAAAGGCTTTGAAGAGGTTTCTTGTGTCCCCCCCCCCCCTCTCGTTATATCTGCATCACAGTGTTTATTTGTATCGAGAGTCTTAAATAGTACCCCATGGATGCTATCTTACCTGAGAGTGTAGCAGATGATTCTGAGACCAGGGAGGGAGGAGGAAAAAGCCAACCTTGCTGATTGCCAAAACAATTATCTAAACTGTTAAGAACATGTCAGCAATGTAGATGTTTTACTGGCCTTCCCTTTAACCTAGC
The DNA here is from genome assembly GCF_964194105.1 of Spermophilus citellus. Taxonomy (NCBI): domain Eukaryota; kingdom Metazoa; phylum Chordata; class Mammalia; order Rodentia; family Sciuridae; genus Spermophilus; species Spermophilus citellus. The sequence continues at coordinate 149,412,482 of NC_138187.1, forward strand.
TAAAAAGAGTGGCAAAAGAGAAACTGAGAACAAAAAATTCCATTTTTGCCTTGAGACACAATTCACATATACAGAGGTGGCTATAAAAAAAAAAAAAAAAAAGAGTAGACTTTAAAGAGAGAGTGAGAGAGGGAGAGAGAGAGAATTTTAATATTTATTTTTCAATTATCGGCGGACACAACATCTTTGTTTGTATGTGGTGCTGAGGATCGAACCCGGGCCGCACGCATGCCAGGCGAGCGCGCTACCGCTTGAGCCACATCCCCAGCCCATAAAGTCTACTCTTGAATGAAGAACATGATCACACACACACACACAATTTCCACTTTTAGCAGTCACTGAAGATAAACTCTCAAGAAATTATCTTTCTTTGCTCTAGGTCAATAAAGTGCTTCATTTAAATTTAACGTAAATTCCACTCTTCCCAAAATTTTCTATAACCTTTTCTCTTCTTTGGCTTAGTGAGAAGTTGCGTTTCTGCTTGTAGTTCTCCCTTGCTCCAGCCAAGCCAAATGTAAAGCACACTTAGCTTCTGCTTTTCACGTCTGAATGGGGACTTCAATCAACAGTATTTGAGCGTCACCTATAAATGTAGAAACTAACATAAATAGAGAAGAGAAAAAGAACAAAAATAGATGGCCTAGGTAACAGTTACAGTCTGAAAGGCTGGACATAAAGCTGAAACCAGAAGACAGGAAATGAAGTATCAACAAAGTCTCAAGGATTCTTTCCATGGACCTGAAGATTTGTGCCACAACCTGCAAATCTTCAATAGGTAACTAAAAACAAGATTAAAAAATGTGGGGGCTGGGGATGTGGCTCAAGTGGTAGCGCGCTCGCCTGGCATGCGTGCGGCCCGGGTTTGATCCTCAGCACCACATACAAACAAAGATGTTGTGTCTGCCAATAACTAAAAAAAATAAATATTAAAAATTAAAAAAAAAAAAAGTGCAGGTCTGCCTCCATTTCACACCTATATTCTTTGCTCTGAGTCATTCTGTCCTGCACTCACTTTGGATTCCAGGGAACAGGTCTATGACAAAAACATCTTATGATGAGGTCAAACTACACCCTAGGCAACAGCAACTTTCTTTTGGCCAAAGGCAAATCCTCTCCTGACCTATCCAGAGATAATGATCAAAAAGGACCACAGTATGACCAAGATTACTTGACAATGCATACTTTTAATTTTTTATTCTAATTTGTTATATGTGACAGCAGAATGTATTACAATTCATATTACACATGGCAATGCATACTTTTGCCCCGCTCTGTTCCTTATAATCTGAAAGCTCAGGTGAGAACCTCTGAAGATAGAGCTGAGGACACTTATATCCCTTGTCCTCGTGGTATAACTATACTGATTACAGTTCCTTTCCTGCCTTCACTACTACTCCTTCTCTTTGATTGACATCTTGAGATGGGTGACAGAAACTAGTCCATTGGGACCCCTAGAGGAACTTTCACCATTAAACTCCAATAACACTTATTCTATGAAACAAGTGTTCAGTGAGCTAAAACAGAGAAAGCTTGTATTACAGTGAGAAAAGGGCTGAAAACAGAAGAAAGAGTACAACAAACAGATTCGTTGTTTCAAAGTTACTTTTCTTACAAGGTTACAACAGAGGGGACTTCCTTCCAAGCAGGTTCAGGCTAACTGAAATCTCTGCTTTCTGGAAAACTGACCCATTTCAAAGTTCAAGTGGAATATGTGGCATAAGGCACAAGTGTCTCTACGCTGGTTTGGCATGCATGGTCTGCAGTGGCCAGGTTCTGAAGGCTTGTCCAAAACAATGCCCTATCCCATAAACTTTCATTCACAGGACCAATCCCTAGTTACAGCAAGTTAATTGTACTTCTGAATAAAGAATACCTGACAAAACAGAAACGTGTCAAAAATAAACAAACAAATAAATGAAATATGTGAAGAATATATAAATGAAAAGTAACATTGGTCTGTCTGTATTAGAAAACTTCAGTAGCAGAAGCAGAAACAAAATAAATCTAAGAATTAGCCACAGTGGAGGGAAGGGTTGTAGTAGAGTGCTTGCCCAGCACCTGTGAGGCACTGAGTTCAATCCTAGCACCACATAAATAAAATAAAGTTTAAAAATTTAAAAAAATAAGTCAGTAGATTTTGAAAAGCAGGCCGTTTTAAAAAACAAAGGGGAAATATCAATAGGATATTCAGAATGCTCATTTGGAAACCTCAAGTACTTGGCATTTGCTGAGCGTAGTGGTGCACATCTGTAAATCCCAACCACTCAGAAGGCTGAGGTAGGTGAATCCCAAGTTCAAAAACAGTACCAAAAAAAAAAAAAAAAAAAAAGAAATGAGTTAATGCAGAGGCAAAAGACACACTGTCACACTGTAATGGGTTAAAGGAAATATCAAAATTGAAAATTACATGTTGTTTTTAAGTGAATAAAATAAAAACACTACCTTACCAAAATATATGTGATATGCAGTGAGACAAATTTCACTCAGAAATATTTATAACCTACATTTTTAAATATAAAACCACAAAGATGGAAAAAAATGAACTAAGCATTAGAAATCAGAAAAAGAAACCTAAAGAAAAGGGGGAAATTATCAATATGAGAGCAGAATTCAAATAGCTTAAAAATTGCTGAGATTTTTTCAATTAAATCAAAGAAATTAATTTTAAAATCCTGAAACAATTAACATTAAAAAAAAATTAAAACATCTAGAGGAAAAGAGGGTAGAATGTCAAATTCTATTGGGATGAGGCAGCCTAAGCCAAGACAAAAAAGGTTCCTATTTCACCTCATAAAAAAAGTTTTAAATTTCTCTTTTTTTAATATTTATTTTTTAGTTTTCAGTGGACAGAACATCTTTATTTTATTTTTATGTGGTGCTGAGGATCGAACCCAGCGCTCCGTGCATGCCAGGCAAGTGCGCTACCGCTTGAGCCACATCCCCAGCCCCCAAATTTTAAATTTCTATTAAAAAAAATAAACAAAAGAAATCATAAGCAAATTCAAAAGATTAGCAATAGAGAAAAATATCAACAACATGTATAATAATCAAAGGCCAATATCCATAATACAGAGTCATCCCCTAAAACAACACTTCTGACACTAACACTAAATGTGTGCGTTCTTTTTATATCAGCAGATGATTCTTTAATTCTCCAGATACCACTGAGTGTCCAGTGATTCAATTTAGTTCTGACACTTAACTGTCTAAAGTTAATTCAAGACCCCATTTAGGGCTCAGTCCACAGACTGCCCCCACCTGAGACATTCTTTCCAAGTCCGGGCCTCATGTACTTTTGACCAACTGCCTATGTAAGAAATTAGGAAGTCCCACGATCCCCTCCTCACATTTGATAATTTGCTAGAATGGCTCACAAAACTCAGGAAAACACTTTATTTCCATTTACCAGATTATCATAAAAAAATATTACCAAGGATAGACATGAACAAGGATAGACATGAACAAGCATCTAGCTGACTCCTCACCTTTAAGAGCGGCCTATTATATGTCAAATATTTCAAGGCACTTAAATTTTGATATCATAATGGCACTTTCGGTTTCACTATAGCACATTTATAGCCTCTAAGCTTCTTGAAAGATGGCTGGCTATATCTTACCCACCACAATATATACCTTTTAATGTACCTGGTACATAGCAGTTATTCAATACGTACTTTGCTTAAAAACAAATAAGAGTGACTAAAGGAGCTCAAATAGGCTTCCTTAACATTTCACATTTCCATGGTGAAAAAAGTCACATTAACACAGGAGTTAAACATTTTTTTGCAGTGTCTTGCTTTGGTTTTCTGCTTTAACAGTTTTTGGTCAGAATCCGGTATGTACAGTTTCAATGCCATCACCTCTCAGGTGCCTGCCACAAGAACTGCATCTACATCCCACATGCACCAAATACAAAGGCTGCCATCAAGTGCCATATCAACCTAGAGTTCTGTCCACCTTACTGCTTTGACAGCGCAAAGATGTAGCTTTGAAGAACTTTGCCAAACATTTCCTTCACCAATCTATGAGAAGAGGTATGCTGAGAAAATGATGAAGTTGCCTAAACTCCTTGAGAAAATCACCTTCAGGAAGAAAGATTTTTTTTTTTTAAATATTTATTTTTTTTTTAGTTCTCGGTGGACACAACATCTTTGTTGGTATGTGGTGCTGAGGATCGAACCCGGGCCGCACGCATGCCAGGCAAGCGCGCTACCGCTTGAGCCACATCCCCAGCCCAGGAAGAAAGATTTTTATTGGCTGTTTTAACAGTTTCCCTCCATGATTAGCAGGCTCCACTACTATAAACCTGTGGTGAAGTCAAAACATCATGGCAAAAGAATATGGCGGAACGAAGTTGCTCACCTCATGATGAGCGGGAAGGAGAAGAAATGGGGGTAAAGGTGTTTCCTCTCAATCCAGGCAACCTGACAACCTAGACTCACCATCATACTCCTGCAGAATATCAAGAAACCAAATCACAATGACTAGGAGAAGAGGCTGAACACAATGGAGTGTGTATTACACTTAGAAAAAAAATGGATCAATTATTACTAGACGCTTGCAAACTTGTCACCGAAAAAAATGATGTGTGACTTCAATGAGATGCATTACCTGAATAAGGAGGTGAAATCTACCAAAGATGTGAGACAAACCTGCAGCATGTTGGGGCTGCCTTAACCTTTATACATGTTGCACCAAAACATCCTCTTAAATTTACATTGTAATTGTACAATGCCTTCAAATAAAAACTTTGGTACTAAAAGGAGGACACGTGTAAAAGAAAACAAAGATTTAACAATGAACATATTTTTATGTTTCTCTATGATCAGGTATTTCTGAGCAAAGAAATTGTCCTTCAAAAAACAAGCCTTGAGGGCTGGGGATGTGGCTCAAGCGGTAGCGCGCTCGCCTGGCATGCGTGCGGCCCGGGTTCGATCCTCAGCACCACATAACAACAAAGATGTTGTGTCCACCGAGAACTAAAAAATAAATATTAAAATTCTCTCTCTCCCTCTTAAAAAAAAAGGATTTTACATTAATCCTTTCAAAAAGAGTACCTTTTTTTGAGAAGAAAATACTGGAAGTTAAGAACTAGAAGCTTTGGTTATATACCTCATATTACAGAAAGGCAATAAGTAGGCTGATTCTAAAGGACTCATTCAAGAATTATAACAAAAATTGTCAATACAGATTTGTCAGTTGTCTGTTAATAACCTGTATACCAAAGATTCCTAGAAGATTAGGGGGAGAGAATGTTTTATTTTAATTGTAGATTTTTTTATGTGGGGCCGAGGATCGAACCCAGTGCCTCAGCGTGCAAGGCGGGCGCTCTACCACAGAGCTCCAGCCTAAGCCCAATGGGAAAGAATATTTATTGAACAGAGATGTTTCTGGGTTATATTTCATAAGAAAATTGTGGATTCTTTATAAAATGTTTCTTGAATTATCCCTCCTCCCCCAAACACACACTACCTTTGAGGAAAGGAAGATAACACTGCTGCCTAAAGGACAAGAGTAGAGAATACATGGCCTTTATTCTTTGGTCAGACTTTCAATAAACCAGTCTCAAGTGACAGACTATGGCATATGTTGGGTCACTATGAACTGACACCTCAATTCTTGGATGAGAGTCTCAAGTGAATATTTTCAATAGCACAGGTAGAAGATAAAACACATGTTAAATACCAGATGGGCAGAAAAAAAGAGATGACATGTCTATTGTAAAATTTTAGGAGTCTGAACTAGTCTTACCAGAGTAGTTGAAGGAATAGGCAGCCTCCAAGGAACTTCCAGATTAGATGAAACATTTTACTCAAAAAAAGGAACTTTAAAATAAAATTTAACTTATTTTGAGCTAAATTCTCATGAGTTCTGTGCCTAAAAAGGTTTACCAGCTGCTTTAATCATAAAAATTGCCTGGTATATTCAGAGCATCTAAAATAAAACTGTAGTCCAATATGAGTAAGCTATAAATTATACCCCTTGAAAGGGAAGGAACTTAGGTAAACAGGGTTATTTAGAAAAGTCTATTACACTCTGAAGAATGATTGCTACATCAGTTTTCTATGGCTGCTGTAACAAATTACCACAAATTTGGTGCTTTAAATCAATAGTACTTTATTCTCTTACAGGTCTAGAGATGAGAAATTCGAACTCAGTTTTCACTGGGCCAAGATCAAAGTGTTGGCAGTTGTCACCTTCCTCTAGAAGCTCTAAGGGAGAATCTGTTCCTTACCTCTTTCAGCTTGGGGTAAGTGCATTTTTTGGCTTATGGCCACATCATTCCAGTGTTTGCTTCTGAAGTCATACTGCCTCCTCTTTTTTGACTGTAATTTCCCTTTGCCTCCTTCCTCTTTTTTCCCCCACATTTTTTGGGGGTGGTGGGGTGGTGGTGCTAGGGGTTGAACCCAGGACCTTGTGCATGTGAGCAAGCATTCTACCAACTGAGCTATATCCCCAGCCCTTCCCCCACAATTTTTATTGGTGTATTATAGTTATACATAATGGTATTCACTGTTCGTTATGCACACTATATAAAAAAGTATAATTTGGCCAACATTCCCCACCAGCACCCTTCCTGGTTTGTTTTGTTCTTGTACTAGGGACTGAATCCAGAGGCACTGAGTCACATCCCTAACTCTTTGTATTTTTTTTTAATATATATATATATATTTAGTTATACATGGACACAATATCTTTATTTTGTTTATTTATTCTTATGTGGTGCTGAGGATGGAACCCAGGGTCTCACACATGTGAGGCGAGCGCTCTACCACTGAACCACAACCCCAGCCTTATTTATTTATTGAGACAGGATCTCACCAAGTTTTTTAGGACCTCACTAAATTGCTGAGTATCATCTTGAACTTGAGATCCTCTTCCTCAGCTTCTGTGAGTCACTGGGATTACAGGCATGCAACACAACATCCAGCAGCATATGGATATTTGCAATGACATAAGGACATATGCACTGACATTCAGAGTCCACACAGGTAATCTAGAATAATAGCATTTCAAAATCATTAATTTAATTACTTATGGAAAAACCCCTTTTTCTGGGTTCCAGGGATTGTAATGTGGTTGTCTTCAAGGTTTCATTTATCAACTTACCACATTTGACAAACATAACTATAAAATACCAATGAATACAACCAGTTCTCCACAGACAATACTAAAATCTTTATCCTGTATATGATTAGTTTCCTTAATTTGTTTTTACACTGTGAAATAAATATCAGAAAATATAATCACTTCTAAATTACTTAGATTATTCCATTTTCCTAGGGAGCATTTTTCTTCATTAGAGATATGCTTCTCTAATTACTAATAAACAAAGAAAACTAAAAAGTTTCTATTTTTTATTTTTGGCAATACTGAGGATTGAATCCAGGAGTGCTTCTATCACTAAGCTATATCCCCAGTCTTGGCTTTGTTTTTCTAGACGGATATCACTAAATTGGCCTTGAATTTGGCAATCTTCCTGCCTCAGCCTTCCAAATAGCTAGCTGGGATTACAGGTATATGCCATGGGCCAGCAGTTTCTATGTCTTGAATAAGCAAATTTTTCCTTAGTTAAAACATTGCTTGCTTACAGAACACAGGTGTTAGATTTTAGAAATGAACTCAAGACTAGGCAAATCAGGGAGCTATAAAAAATTCTGAGTAAGCAATCCAACTGCTATCATAACATTGCCTACAGTGACTATCACCTCATAAATACCACTTTCAGCATTTTAATCTAAAACTACAGCTGTAAAACAGACACTAATTTCTGTAAACTTCTAAAAACATAAATAGTTATTTCCTTATTAAAAAAGTGCCATTGTACTGAACATCTGGAATACTCATCTAAATTAGTTTTGGCAAGCTAATAGCTTCTTTATTTAAAAAGGTAATATAATCAATTCCTAATTGGATTATATATCTTTCCCACACTGAAGAATACAGTACCAGGAACACAGAACAGGAACCATTTAAAGGTGATTTTACAAATCCTCATTATTCAGTTTTAATTAAGTTTTTGAGTATTAGTAATAAATTTAATGTTTTCTAGATTATAAAGTTATTGTTACAAGAAAAATAAATGCTGTAAGATTTTTAAGGCTTAGCTTAAAATGCAGACCTAGATTATTTAGTGTGATCTGTGTCCTTTTAACATATTTCTCCTAACACCATTTTATCTCTTCCAATGAGGTACCCTTTCACACACATATAGGTACTTTTGTAGTAGTCCAAATTTAGTCTTCCTTTAAGGTTTCAGAACATACCTATTAAGGTCTAATACTGGTCAACACAGTTATATTAGCAGGAGTCTTATTTTCCTTCTGTCCCTTTGCCTATCCATATTGGAAGCTAACAGACTTATAATAAACAACAGTTGAGGAGTTGAGGAAGCATTTACTGAGGGCTTTCATTGTGATAGAAAATGAAAACCTCCAAGAGCTTACTGGCTTAAAGGAAAGGACAGTCCCTGAACATACACGTTTTCAATACAATTTGATAAATGTTACAAGAGCAACAAAAAAGTCAACTGGGGGAGCAGAAATTAAAACAGGTTTCCTAGAGAAAGGGACTCCTCTCTTGGAGGAGCAACTGAAGGGTTAATCAAGTGAGGAAAGAAAAGCTGCCCAGAAGGACGAATATAACAACTAATAAGCAAAGGCAGAACTCAGCATGGTGTGTTCAGGAAACTCCAATCAGTTTACTATGAAATGAGTCAAATGAGGGCGTTAGGGAGTAGCTTGGGGTAAGGCTGAATAACTGAACTGTGGATTACATCAGGGAGACCTAATATGCCATAGAAATGTGTCAGGAAAGATCCACAGTACAACAAGGTCAGATTTACATTTAGACAGAGCAGTCACCTCTGGCCAGAGTGGAGAATAGATTACAACTGTTAATAATGATGCCAGAAGCAGTGGCACATGCCTATAATCCCAGCAATCTGGGAGGGTGAGGCAGGAGGACCACAAGTTTAAGGCCAGCCTCAGCAATCGAGAAAGACCTTGTCTCAAAATAAAATAGGCTGGAGATGTGGCTCAGTGGTAAAGTTCCCCTGGGTTAAATCCCGAGTTAAAAAAACAAAACAAAAACAAAACTATTAATAGGATGAACTAGGAAGGCAGGGCTCAAAAATACTTACTTGTATTTTGATACAAGGAATATAGAAAATAAGAAGTGCTCCCAAACTTGCGGCTGCAGAGATGTTGATGACAGAAAATAAGACAGTAAAACAAGAAATGGTATTTTTACTACATACATACATATTAGTGAATGTTCTAATCAGAATGGGAGGAAAGGGAAAGTAAAAAAAATGAATGAATTTATCCAAGTTGAATGGGGGGGGGCACACAAAAATCAGCTGCATTTCTGTTCACTAACAATGAACAATCTAAAAAAGAAATTAATAAAAAATCCCATTTACAATAACAAAAAATAATAATAGAATATGCATCACATAACCATATTCCAGTAAATGACAGACTATATATACACTGGTGGTCCTACAAGACTATACCACCTAGTGACATCGTAGCCACTTTGTGTAAGTACACTCTATGATATTCACATAGTGATGACAACTCCTGCCAACTCATTTCTCAGTCATGTTCCCAATGTTAACTGGTGTGTGACCGTACTTAAATTACTTAACCAAAGGAGGCAAAATAAAGTCTGTACACTGAAAATTACAAAACACTCCTGAAAGTAATGAAAGACTAAGTAAATGGGAATACATCCTATGTGCATAGGCTAGATTTAATATGAAGATGAGAATAGTACTCAAAGTAATCTACAGATACAATGTAATCCTAATGAAAATCCCAGTGCCTGTGTTTTGCCTGTCTGGTATCCCCAACCCCAAAAATACTGAAAAACTCATCCTAAAAATTCTTACAAACTCTCAAAGGACTCCAAATAGCCAGAATAATCTTGAAATAGAAGAATAAAGCTAGAGGACTCCGATCTCTAGATTTCAAGACACAGGCACTGGGATTTTCATTAGGATTACATTGTATCTGTAGATTACTTTGAGTACTATTCTCATCTTCATATTAAATCTTCTAGCACATAGGATGTATTCCCATTTACTTAGTCTTTTATTACTTTCAAGTAATGAAAATAATGCTCAAGTAATCAAAATAATGTCCACTGACAGAAGAATGGATAAACAAAATACAGTGTGTATATACACACACACACACACACACACACACACACACACGTATAGTGACATATTGCCCTGCCTCAAAAAAGAATGGAACTCTCATACACACTATTACCATAAACCTGGAAAGAATTATATACTAAGCACAATAACCAACATAAAAGGACAAAGATTATATAATTCCACTTGCATGAGGTGGTTAAACTAGTCATGTTAACACTCAGAAAATGGAACAGTGTTGGGCTGGGGCTGTGGTTCAGTGGCAAAACACTTGCCTAGCATGTGAGAGGCACTGGGTTCGATCCTTAGCACCGCATACAAAAAATAAACAAAGGCATGCTGTCCATCTACCACTACAAAAAATTTAAAAAGAAAGAAAACAGAACAGTGGTTAGCAGAAGCTGGGGAAAGAATGCAGTAGGATCTTACTATTTAATAAGTAGAGTTTCACTGTGGAATTATGGAAAGGAACAGTGGTGATGGCTATCCAACAAAGTGAATGTAATTAATGTCACCGAACTACAGAAAATATGACAAACTTTGTCATGTATATTTTATCACAATAATAAAATAAAAACGTATGCCAGGAGTGATGGTGCACACCTCATATCCGAGTGGCTTGAGAGGCTGAGGCAGGAGGATGCCTCAGCAACTTAGCAAGGCCCTAAGTAACTGTGCAAGACCCTATCTCAAAATAAAAAAGGGCTGGGGATGTGGTTCAGTGGTAAAGCACCCCCTGAAGGGTTCAATCCCTGGTACTCCCTACCACAAAAGAGAAGAAAAAAAGGAAGTGGTATAACATTTTCTAGAAAGAAATGGAAAGCTGAATTCCCTTTTGGACTTCTTGAATATAAGATACATGTAGGTCACCAAGAAAACACCCCCCCCCACACACACACACAGCCTTAAAGACTTTGAATTACAGACTCTCTGTATCTGACTAAAATGTAATACTTCAGGAGGTCTAGGGAAGAATACTTTTCATTTTCTAGCTTTTAGAGAATATCTACATCTTGTGGCCTGTGGCCCCTTCCTACCTCAAGGAAGACAATACTATCTGGCAGGGAAAAAACCTACATTAAACCTGCAAAAACTCTTCTGAGACAATACCAAAAAAAAAAAACCAAAGTATAAAATATAAAGTACACATTTAATAGAATTCTGTGAAGAATATGTTGTTATTATGATTGTTGTAATAAAAACAAGACAAAACAACCTATCCTATCCAACATACATTCCTAATAAAGGAGAAATGGCAGACTGCTCCAAGGGATAATAATAAACATTAATCATAGTTCATGAAATAAAAGTTAACTTACCTAGCTACAATGTTACAGCTAAATAAGAAGTAAAAATTCTGGTGTTCTGTTGTACCACAAGATGACTATGGTTAATAAAAATGTATATTTTATTTTGGATTATAATATCTTATCAATCTAAGATACAGTAAAATATCCCATTTATAAATTCTAAACTTCTTTTGAATTAAGTCTTCAACTAGAGTAGATTGAATAATGGCCCCCCCAAGACATCCATGCCCTAATTCTCAAAGTTTGTGAAAGTTACTTTACATGGGATAAGGTATTTACAGGGCCAATGTGGTTAAACCAAGAATTGTGAGAAACTTATCCTGGATGATCTAGATTTGGCCCAATATAATTACGAGGGTCCTTATGAGTCAGACAAGGTGATATGATGACAGAGTAGAGTCAAAAAAGGGGACGTGATGAAGGAGGTAGAGGTAGTAAAGTGAGAAATCTCAAAACACAAAGTTGCTGCCTTGAGACAGATGAGGGGCCACAGGCCAAAAGGTGTAGGCAGCATCTAAAAGCTAGAACAGGAAAGGTATTCTCTCCTAGACTTCCACAAAAAAAAAAAAAAAAAAAAAAAAAAAATCAGACCTTCCAACACCTTAACTTTAAACTCATAAAACCCATTTTGGACTTCTGTCAGAAAGTAACAGAATAAATCAGAAAGTAACAGAATAAATTCATGTTTCTTATGGTATGGATGTAAGGTGTCCCCCCAAAAACTCATGTGTGAGACAACATAAGGAGGTTTGGAGGAGAAATGACTGGGCCACAATTTTAATCTAATCAGTGAAATAATCCTCTGATGGGATTAACTGTATGGCGGCTGCAGGCAGGTGGGTGTGGCTGGAGGAAAAGGCTCATTGGGGGCATATAGCTATAAGGTATACATTTTGTATCTGGAGAATGGACTCCCCCACCCCTTCCTGATTATCATTTGAGCTGTTCCCTCTGCCACATTCTTTGCCATGATGTTCGACCTCACCTCGTGTGAAATGGCCCTGAGGAGTGGAGCTCAAAAACCATGAACCCCTAAATAAACCTTTCCTCCTTCATTGTTGTTCTTTTAGTCACAGCATCGGAAAAAGCTAACTAAAACAGTGTTGTTTCCAAGTTACTAATTTGTTATGGCAATAACAGGAAACTAATAGGACAGGTGAACCCCAATTATCAGGAGAAACCCAATAGTAGAATGGAAGAAGGTGAGGGAAAATACGAACTTCAGTTTATTTGCCCAGTGGAATCTCATCTTCCACAAAAAGAAAACTAAATGCACCCACAGGAAAAAGTCTTCCTCTAGAAAACTAGTTCTCAGTTTTAGTTGCATATAGAAATTACCTGAAGAACTTTTAAACAATGTTGATATCTAAGTCCCATTTTAGGCCAACTGAATTTAACATCTCTCATGTCACAGTATAATTTAAAAGCCAGCCAAACAGTTTTTATGTGCAGCCAAAATTATGAATCAGACAAAAATTAGTGTCTTAATGACCTAAGAAATTTCTGACTTTTCCAACTATGACTAGAAGTTCCTGAAACATTCACTGAAATGTGGCTCAGAATTCATTTATTCCATGGTTTACTGTATGTTTTGCTGACATCAACTTTGACAAAAAGAAGTTACAGAAAAAAAAAATTGCTAGGGACAAATTCCCAGAAGTACCATCATTGGATCAAAAGGCAGATATATATATTTTTTTTACTCTGACAAATACTGCTAAATAGCTATACTAACTTACATTTAAACAAATTAGGGATTAGCAACATTTTTTTAAAAGCCTGTCCAGTTGGATAAGTGGGAATGACATTTCCTAATTTGCAAGTCTTAATCATTCGTGAAAGGGATTATCTTTTCACAGCTTTATTGATCATTTTTTGGTCTCTCAATTACTTATATCCATTTTTATCAACTTTTATTTATTTATTTTAGTTGTAGTTGGACACAACACTTTATTTTATTTATTTTTATGTGGTGTTGAGGATTGAACCCAGGGCCTCGAAGATGACAGGCAAGCACTCTACCATTGAGCCACAACCCCAACCCTAGCTTTTTAAAAGGTTTGTAAGAAAATAACTTTTGTTTGTTAAATGTGTTTCCCCCCAGTTTCTGGCTTTTGTTTTTACTTCTTATTTGTATTTTAACTTTTTCTCCATGGCATCTACACTCTAAAATTATAAAACATCTACCTACAATTTCTAATATTTTCAGATTTTTAAAAAAAATACATATTTAAGAGATCAGGAATCTAATTTTTCCATTCCATGTAATTGGCAAGTTACTCCAACATATTTATTGTTCTCTCTTCTCATCAACAAGTTAGCATGCTATCTTTTAACTCTTAATAAGTTCTCCCTAGCATTTTTCTCCCTTGTTTGTACTCAGCCTTGTGATATATTTGCTGCCACTAGATGGAGACAATTTCATAGTAAGAATATTGGTAACTGAAGAGGAATACCCACAAAATTTCTACAAAACACCAACTGTAAAGAAGTCCTACTTAATTTTAGGGTGAATTAAGATGAGTAACTTTAGTTGCAAATTCAGTTTCCTCTTTTGTAAATGTATGGCTTTATAGGTAGCCTCAAAAACTCACAACTCTAAATATTCTACGGAACAAACTTGTTTAAGAATGAAAAAAAGAGAACTTTGAATACACATACATATATTTTATGCCTATATAATACGTAGGTAAGTATGTGAAAACTTCATAAAACATAAGATTAACCGACTGTACACCTTTCTAAGCTGTTGACAATAATTCTTGTATATTCCGTGTATACTGTCCATCAAGTGACCATGTAACAATGCAGAAAGTAAGTCACAGCAACATTCCCTTAGCCACTGAAAATATAAAATATACTATACCACTGAAAATATACTTTTCTGGGGCTGGGGATGTGGCTCAAGCGGTAGCGCGCTCGCCTGGCATGCGTGCGGCCCGGGTTCGATCCTCAGCACCACATACCAACAAAGATGTTGTGTCCACCGAGAACTAAAAAATAAATATTAAAAATTCTCTCTCTCTCTCTCCCCTCTCTCACTCTCTCTTTAAAAAAAAAAAAAAAGAGAAAATATACTTTTCTAGGAATGGCACAATCAGTTGAATAATTATACCTGTGGTAAGAAAGTAACCTAATAATCAGATTAAGATAAGAAAGACAGAACTTGAAAGCTGAGGCTCCCACACTTTTCAAAAATTTTTTTTAGTTGCAGATGGACACAATATCCTTATTTTATGTGGTGCTGTGGATCGAACCCAGTGCCTCACACATGTGAGCTACAACCCCAGCCCGGCCTTCGAACTCTTTAAACAGCAACTGAAATAACCCTCTCATAAAGCAGCTAAGCAATTCATTTCTAGAGATAAAAAATTCATGCTCTTTAACACACTAACCTTAGTCCTAAGAAATCATGCATTTCCATGCATGGTGGCGCACATCTATAATCCCAGTGGCTCAGGAGGCTGAGGCAGGAGGATCAAAAGTTCAAAGCTAGCCTGCAAGGTGCTAAACAACTCAGTGAGACCCTGTATCTAAATAAAATACAAAATAGGGCTGAGGATATGGCTCAGTGGTCCAGTGTCCCAGAGTTCAATCCTGTACCCACCCCCCCAAAAAAAGAAATAATGCACTGATAATAGATAATAGTTATAGAGTGCTTACCACTTTGTTTGAAATTCTGTTTAATTCTAACAACCCTATGAAGTAAATGCCAAATTACTGCCTTCATTTAATAAATTTAGTTTAATAACTAATGAGATATTTATGTAACAAATAAAGAAAGAGTCAAAATACAAACAACTTGCTTAAAGGTCTCAATGTAAATGTTAGAGGCAATACTCAAAAACAGGCCTGTTTGACTAAGGTCATGCCCTTAACCAAAACTAAACACACGATTATTATTGGTACTATATAATAAAAATACCATTCATATGTATGTTTACCACAAGCACAATTTTTTCATTTCAATCATCAAAGAAAAGTTATTAATACCATATGCAATGACCAGAAATACCTACAAAATTATGATGCCAATCATTTGCATCTGTGCTACAATTAGAACTGTAAAACTTTTTTGGGGGTGGGGGTGGGAAGGGGGTACCAGAGATTGAATCAGGGACACTCAACCACTGAGCCATATCCCTAGCCCTATTTTGTATTTTATTTAGAGACAGGGGCTCACTGAGTTGCTTAGCACCTCACTCTTGGGGAAGCTTGCTAAGAACTCTCGATCCTCCTGCTTCAGCCTCCCAAGCCCCTGGGATTACAAGCATGCACCATTGCACCACTGCTAAAACTTATATTCTAAAAGGTAACTTGGAGTTAAGAGTTTTTCAGTTTTTGTGGGGTTTTTTTTTTTTTGAAAGGGGAGTTCCCTTACATCTTTCAACTCTAACTATTATGTTACCACATTACAATTAGCACACACTTTTAACAAACATTTTTTTTAAAGAGAGAATGAGAGATGAGAGAGAGAGAGAGAGAGAATTTTTTTTTTAATATTTATTTTTTAGTTCTCGGCGGACACAACATCTTTGTTGGTATGTGGTGCTGAGGATCGAACCCGGGCCGCACGCATACCAGGCGAGCGGGCTACCGCTTGAGCCACATCCCCAGCCCCAAACAAACATTTTTAATATAACAAGAGACAAGAGCAGGAGTGAAGAAATTATTTCAGGTATCTCTTTCAAATAGGGTAAATTTTCATTTGCAAAATAGACACCCCCTCCCCAAAAAAACTATTATTATGGAGACTATCAACAACCAGATGGGGATTCAGAAGATCTCAATTCTCATTTTGTGATTTGAAGGAATTGCAAAAGCATATCAATTTTGTATCAATCTCCCTCTTTCTGTCTCTGTATAAAATACACACCTATCTACCCACCCACCCTTCCTTATCTTTCAATTCCTGCAAATTGCATCAAAAAAGAAATTCTGGCAGAAGTACCTCCAGAAGTTCTAAAGGCCAAAACAAAGTCAGGTACTTGGAATAGGAAGCATGGGGGGGGGGGGCTTTTAGAAAGATTTATCTTTTAAGATTAACACAATCACAAAAGCTGCAAAAATTTAGCACAGTTCATATATTACTGGAAATTACCATGACTTTGAGCAAGTCAATATACAGTTCCAAATATCATCATGTATAAAATGAGCATGTTTTAGATAATATACTTAAAAAAAAAAACTGTTGCTCTGGAAATAATGCAAAGACCTCCATAAAATGATGAAATGCCACAAGAGCAAAGCTACTTATTAACCATTAGTTAGGTTTTTATTATTATTATTTTTTTGGTGGATCAAATCCGAGGTTAGGAGCATACTAAGCAAGCACTCTACCACTGAGTCATACCCCCACCCAGGCTTAACAATCTTAATGTTGAGTTATTCAAACAATAAATGTTAAAGAGAAAAATTGTAATAATGCCTTCCTAATGTTTTTTTAAAAAAACAGATAAAATAATAAAATCCATCCTCTCATAAGCAAAACTGATTCTACATTATTGGATAATAAAAGGAAAAGAACACTAATATTAATTCAATATAACAGATATTGTTTGTGGAACTTTTTACAGTTTTCAATCAGCCTCCATTTTTTAAACAAAATTTCTACAAGTTCATGGTTCTTAATTAACCCTAACCCTAACTCTCTTTAAGAATCTGGTGAGAGCTGTGGCTGTGGCTCAGTATTAGAGCGCTTGTCTTGCACTGGGTTTGATCCTCAGCACATTAAAAAAAAAAAAAAAAAATTAAATAAAGGTTAAAAAAACAGCTGATGAAAGTAAGAAATTCTTATTACTTCTTGGAGGAAAAAAGGACACACAAAAACATGTGTACAAAAAATTTCAGAGTATGCATGGATCCACAGAAGGGACCAAGAACAAGATCCACGGGGACCAAGAATACCTGTTCCACACTATGTAAAAAAGAATTTCCAAGACTAAATGGGGAAACAGTTTATCTTCTCTAATCCCTTGTTTTCTCTTCAACTGTACTGCACAAGTTGCTGCCATCAAAGAGTTACAGATTTCATCCTTTAAAGGTAAACTTATGGGCTGGGGATGTGGCTCAAGCAGTGGGTAGCACGCTCGCCTGGCATGCCAGAGGCCAGGGTTTGATCCTCAGCACCACATACAAACAGATGTTGTGTCCGCCAAAAACTAAAAAATAAATGTTGAAAGTTCTCTCTCTCTCTCCCTCCCTCCCCCTCTCTCTGTCTCACTCTCTCTTAAAATAAATAAATAAGTAAATAAAGGTAAACTTATACCCAGGCTAGGTGGCACACACCTGTAATTCCAGCGGCTCAGGAGGCTGAGGCTGGAGGGTCACGAGTACAAAGCCAGCCTCAGCAATTCATTGAGACCGTGTTTCTAAGTAAAATACAAAGTAGGGCTGGGGATGTGGCTCAGTGGTTGAGTACCTGAGTCCAAAAAAAAAAGAAAGGTAAATTTATGGAGGTAACAGGTACTTTTTTCACCCCACTGACACAATGATCACTGGACCTCCCTATCATCAACATAAGTAGTAAGCTAAGAGAAACTTTGTGATCTAACCACAAGGAAATATACTATGGTATATCCAACTGCAATTTGCAATCATTAGAAACGGTACCAAAGCTGGTGCAGTGGCAAAAAAAAAAAAAAAAAAAGAATTAAGCAAAACAACTGAAATGATATCTGATTAAAAGACTATAATTTATGAAAAAGCTTAGGAGGCTGAGGCAGAAGGATCACAAATTCAAAGCCAGGCTCAGCAACTTGGAGAAACCCTAAACAACTCAAAATAAAAAATAAAAAGGGCTGGG
The DNA here is from genome assembly GCF_964194105.1 of Spermophilus citellus. Classification (NCBI taxonomy): domain Eukaryota; kingdom Metazoa; phylum Chordata; class Mammalia; order Rodentia; family Sciuridae; genus Spermophilus; species Spermophilus citellus. The sequence goes on from NC_138187.1 coordinate 149,430,762, forward strand.
AATGTCTCTCAGTGGTTATGAACTCCTGGATTCAATTCCTGGTAACAAAATAAATGAATAAACAAATTACCAAGCTATGACACAAATATTTATGATCTTTGATGTTAGATCTTTTTTAAACACTCAAATTTAGATCTACATATAAAATACAGTTAAAACTGTGGTTTTTCCTTTTTTTAAAAAATATTTTTAGTTGTAGACAGACACAATACTTTGTTTATTTAGTTTTATGTGGTGCTGGGGATCGAACCCAGGGCCTCATACATGCTAGGCAAGTGCTCTACTACTGAGCTACAACCCCAACCCCTACAACTGTGTTTTGAACAAAACCAAATTTATTCTCAAAAGGAAATACATCAAAATTAAGAGCAGTTGAGTACTGAAAGCACAGATTATTTTTCCTACTTCTTAAATTTTACAAAACTAAAAACCCTTTTATATATGAATTAAGCAAGGGCTAGGGATATAGCTCAGTTGGTAGAGTCCTTGCCTAGCCTACATAATGCCCTGGGTTCAATCCCCAGTACTAACACACACACACACACACACACACACACACACACACACAGATTAAGCAACAACTGAAATGATATCTGATTAAAAGACTATAATTTATGAACCTTCTCCCATTCTTAGCTCTTAAACTACTACCGAAAGGACTGAAATATTGATCCTAGAGATTAAAACTAAAAATAATCCATTTAAGAAATGAATGATGAATAATTTATCTTCAAAAGCTTTTTCTCCTCACTGGGACACTAATGTTGTCTTACTTTTCCTAAATCAATTATTTCAACAGATTACACAAAAGATTTGAGAACAAATTAAACTGACATTAATAATGTTATCTATATTATATGTAAGTGTAACATTAGCCTTTTCTATGTGCTGGAGTTGGGCTCAGGGTGAAGCTCAATGGTAGAACATGTGCTTCATGAAATGAGATCCTGAATTCAACTCCCAGCACCAAATGAATAAGTAAGTCAAAGACTTCTGGAGGGAAAAAAGGAAAGAAATTGCATTAATAATTAAACCCTGGCTAACTCAACCTGGCAAATGGGACCTATATTTCAATATAACTATATAATTATAATAATTATATATTATAATTATAATAACAATATTAGTGAAATTCCAGTTTAATACTTCGGACAGTATAAACTACCAATATATAAACTAAACATATTAAACTACCAACAACATACATTTCTGTCACTGCACTGTCACGTGAGGAAATGTTCCTAGGACATAATCTCATAGCTATAAAAAGCATATTTTCACTCAAAGAGCTGTTTTCTTCACAAATGTTAACCAAATATTTTGAGGAAGGATAAAAAGTTCACTGAAACTAAATAACAATTTTCAATCTTGCTAAGCATACATTTTAAAAGCAGAGATTTTCTGAAACTGATGTAACTCATATAAACCAAAACTTTTTTTTTTTAAGAGTAATTTCCAGCCAAAACAGTCGTAGTATCTGTTTTTGTACTCCCTTAGGCCCTTGTCACTTAAACAATCTACAAAGTGGCAGTTCTGTTCCTACACAAGTAATGAAATCTGAGGTACTGTTTCAGGATATAAGCAGGATACTTAACCCTGTGGAAAAGAAACTAATGAGACATGCCAACCTTAAAAAGCTAGGGTTATAGTAATTTCATAACTCCTCCCACATCCCATTCCACCCTAACAATTTTCTCAAAATGGAAACTCAAAAACTTGAAATTAGACACAAAACTCTCACCAGGATCCAAGCCATGAATCAAGGGATCTTTCTCTTTCTTTCTTCATACGCCTCCCTTACACTTACAATGTGCTTTGCTGTTACAAAAACCCCTTTACCTACGTTACCTGAGTATCTTAGCAAATAATCTGTATACACACTCAGAAAGGCCAAGAATATTGTCAACAGTGAAACCAGACCTAGAAATCAAGTCTCCTGCCTTCAATTCTAAAGCCTTTCTATTATATACAGCAAACACTACCCCTTCTGTAATATAGTAAAGCCTTCTATAAAACATTTGGCTGGGTTCCAAGACAACCATCCCAGACTGAATTAGACTCTATATAGTAAATAGTGTAAATAGTAAGGGTTTAGGGTTTAATGCAATTACTGGCATGAAGGCATATGTCTTTTTAAAAGTGAAGCATTAGTTGGTTTTAAATTAAATCAATATGGTATGTACATGGTAGGGGAAAGCAAGCAGAACACTTCTAAAATGAAGTCAAAATGAAGTACTGCAGATTTGCACATTTCACAATAGCTAACGGAGATAGTGTAATCAATACAGAAATGAGGAAATAGAGCAGACAATCTTTAAAAATGTGAAAAAAAACTGTATATGGTTTTATTTTTAGGAAAATGAAGACAAATTTCTGTCTCCCCCCCCCATAAACAGATCTTTAGAATATTAATTAAGTAATAAAGGAGGTAAAGGAGAATTTTATTCAATCATCAAAAGGAATCCCTGCCAAAATCACTGCTCTGGAATTCAGCAGATCAGAAATCCAACATCCCTTTAATAGATAATTTACTGGTGCTACACAGTTGAACTTTACTGATTATTTTATCCTTTCACTCATATTCATTAAGTCAAATACCACCACCCCAACAGTTTCTAATGGCCCCAGAAGCAAAAAAACAATGTCTATAAGATTTTATTTTCCTTGTTCAGTGAAAAAGCAAATTTCTCAAGTATCTATATGCACAATACTAGGATAAGATGAAAGTGCACAAAGTGATAGTCTTTAATTAAGATGAAAAGTACTGAAAAAAGTTTAATGATGGCTATGATTATGTGACAAAATTGAGAAATCATAGAAAAACAGCTTTCAGAGGAGTTGAGCTGAACACAGAATAAAGTGAGAGCTGGGCTAGTGGCACACAACTGTAATCCCATCGATCTGGGAGGCTGAGGCAGGAGGACTGCAAGTTTTAATCAGCCTCAGCAATTTAGCTAGGCCCTAATCAACTTAGTGAGGCCCTGTCTCAAAGTAAAAAATAAAAAGGGCTGGAGATGTGGCTCAGTGGTTGAGCACCCCTGGGTTCAAACCCCAGTACCCCCAAAAAAATTTTAAAAAGAATAAAGTTGGATTTGATCATGTATAGATAAAAAAGAAATTGTACTAGTCATTATTTGGCTAGAAATTTGGCTAGAAACAGAAAAAGCAAATTGGCTACTATGTCTTTTGGGGTTCCAAAACACATCACTCATCTGTTATTGCATTTAACACTATACAGTAGTTTATTTGTCATGGCCACTTAGACTAATTCCTTAAGAATAAAAACCTAATTTGATTCATTTTTCTATTCCTAAAACCTTGTGAGAGAGTCTGGCACACAGAACATAATCAATAAATGTTTTTTTTTTTTGAAAGTCAAACTAAGGACAGAGTTAAAAATTTAAATTATTACATTTAACACTATTTATGCAGGTCATTTATTCATTTCTCAACTCTTAAATTACCCTTCTAAGGTGCTTTATGATGCTTAGGCTGAGACTATGCAACTATATTTCACCATCTCTTCTGCCAGATTTTGCCAACCAGGGTAGCAAGTGGAGACTGGAAAACAGGAATTTCAGACTTCCTTCTAGTTCCTGTCAGTGGCAATAACGGTCCCTGGCCCTGGCAGCAGTAACTGGTTCTAGCCTCCAGCTTCTTTTGATACTTCCAGAAACAGCCATATCACATGCCTTCATAGTCACTAACAGCTGAACAATGCTAACCTTTCCAAAAATTCAGCACCAGGTCCATGGAACCTTTCTCAGAGGGTCTTAGGTTCCTATTATTGTAATGTTCCCTTTTAGCTCTTATGTCCATCTAATCAACCCCCTACATTAAATCCTCTGTTATTCTTAGTCAAGTTTCTGTTTTCTCAATACATAATAAACACAGTAGGCCAGGTGTGGTGGTGTGCAGGCCTGTAATCCCAGCAACTCAGGAGGCTGAGGCAGGAGGATTGCAAGTTCAAAGTCAGCCTTAGCAATTTAGCATGGCACTTAGCAACTCAGCAAGACCCTGTCTCTAAATAAAATATAAAAAAGGGCTGAGGATGTTGCTCAGTGGTTGGGCACCCCTGGGTTCAATCCTCAGTACCAAAAAATACTAATAAAATAAAATAAACACAGTGATTCTAACTACTCTCCTCCAGATATTTTGCTGCTTCACTAAAGAGGAAACAAAACGTGGGGTTATAGATAAAATCCATCTTATAAAGGTTAGCCTGGAACCTTCTTTTGAGCTGAAGCATAAAAAAACCACTTTTGTGATTTAATTTACTTTGTGATTTTTTATTCAGCTTTGGGGGGGGGTGAGAAATATTATAAATAATGTAGGCTAGCCCAAGGACACCAACATACCTCCTTTTACTATGACACATATCCTAAAGATAATGTGAGATGAGGTTGATCTTCTATGCCCCAGTATTGTCAGTCCCCATGGGCCTCTCGTAGTGTGGTGAAAGACCATGCTGATTCTTGTATTTTAAAAAGACTGGGTTTTGGCCAGGCACAGTGGTGGCTCAGGAGACTGAGACAGGAGGATCCTGAGGTTCAAAGCCACCATCAGCAACAGTGAGGTGCTAAGCAATTCAGCGAGACTGTCCCTAAATAAAAATACAAAAAATAGGGCTGGGGATATGGCACAGTGGTTAAGTGTCCTGAATTCAATCCCTGGTATGTCCCCGCCACAAAAAAGAATAGGTTTTGAGGGGAGGTTTGTTTTGTTATTGTTCAACATGCTCCTAACTATTTCAGCTAGTGTTCAAGGAAAGAAACAGCAATTTCCTGCAACATTAAAGCTAAGCTGAACTTACTGGTAAATTCTGCCTTCCTATTCTCAAGTATTTTTCGTTTTGTTTTGTGCTGGAGAATGCTATTAGCTCTACCAATGAACTACACTCCCAGTCTCAAACATAATTTTTTTTCCACTACATATGATTTCCATTTTACAGGTTGACTTTGGAATGTAACATCATCATAAAATACAACTAGTGGAATTCTATTTTGCTCTATAGTATAGAAAGAGGGGGGAAAATGAAAGAAAGAAGCACCTTTGCAGGAGAGTCCACGTTTTTCACTTGGCCATTAAAATTTCACTGAAAAATGTCCAAATTAGGCAATTTAATATGAGGTTAATTTTTTAAATCCTTTTTCACTATTATATTTAATAAATATTTTTTACATTCTGACAAATGGCAGACATGCCAAAGCAGCAAACCGGTTGTTAATTCACTCTCCAAATGAAATGGGAGATGCAAATTTTAAGCAATGAATTTTTGATAACATAGGTAACTGCTGAGCATCCAACAAGACATACCACTAGGCACAGTCATACAAGTCCACTTCAGCAGCCCAACACCCACAAGGCAAAAGAGAAACTGAGAACATGGCTAGTTCTACTGGAGTTCCTCCACATGTATAGAACTGGATAATGAGTCATCTACCCTTTTAGCATCTACATTCAGGAACTCATCATCCAACTCCCATCTATGAACAAAGTAAAGTTAGTTTCTACTTAAATGTCAAGGGTCCTATTACCACAGTAAGAATATCTATGTAAAACCACCAAACTCTCCGCAATAAATACCAAAAGATTCAGTGAACACATTAGGTAGAAGGGTCATGTAAGGATCTTTAGACCTGTAGAGAATAGATTGGGAAACCGGTACTGTACTTTTGTACACCAAAAAATACCTCTCAGTTAAATGCAAATTGAGTCAGTAAGTTACTGACAGTTAAGATTTCAAAAAAAAAAAAAAAAAATCAAGAAATCAGACAGTGTGATAACAATGTCTGCCTTCCACAGGGCATGTAACAAACACCACCAATTAAAAGTCATTTGTAGATTTGTATGTGTGCAGAATGTATACATAATCCCACAAGTATCTGTCCTTTTTTTAAAAACAGCAAATAGAGGTAAATTTTTAATTTTTCAGAATTTCAATAAATGAGTCACTTCAAAACTATGAAGTGCTTTAAGTTACACTAGAAACACTGACAGAATTTTGATAAAGTATATCTTAATGTTAACTCATTTCTCTTGCTGGAAGGAGTTACACTTCTTTACTAATGTACAGAAATTAAAACTGTCACTGAAACATCTGGTTGTGTATTATTCATTAGGCATATATCACACCTTTATTCCAAAAACTGCTGAATTACAAATCATGAGTAAATCAGATTAAAGAAAGAAACCTGAGATGACAAACCGAAGGTCAGTAACAGAAAAATGAAATTCCAATCACGTGTGCTGGCCTGGTCCATATTTATATCCCCTCAAACCTGGGCGTTTTGAGTGCTTTTGACACAAGCAAAGAAAAATTCCCAGTATTTGATGTCTGCACTGTCTACATATGTTAGTGATTCTTATTTGAAATTTTTTGTGCGGCACATTTGAGGAGCCTTAGCCTATTTTTCAAATACTCAAACGAAGTAGGCTGACTCAGGCAGTTTTCCTTCTTAAAGTCACCATTTTATTTTTCATCTATAATTAATCTCAAGCGTGGATTCCACAAGGGTACCTGAGGGAAGTAACTGAAGTCCTTAGAAAAAGTAAGGGATCATATTTGCTGTGCTATCACTGGAAAAAAGAAGTCTAATATAACTACCCATTATTTTACTAAAAAAGTTGATTAAGTGCATAATCAAGATTTTAAGATACCTGTTGATTGTGACAATCAGAAATTTCAGGCAGAAAAAGGAATATCAAAGAGTCACAGTACTGGGGCTGGGGATGTGGCTCAAGCGGTAGCGCGCTCGCCTGGCATGCTTGTGGCCCGGGTTCGATCCTCAGCACCACATACCAACAAAGATGTTGTGTCCACCAAGAACTAAAAAATAAATATTAAAAAAATTCTCTCTCTCTCTCTCTCTCCTCTCTCACTCTCTCTTTAAAAAAAAAAAAAGTCACAGTACTGCCACTTAAATACTTTATAAATCCAAGGATCGGGTTTCACTTTAAGAACCAATATCTAACATATCAATATAAATTATTTTAAAAACTCAACAATAACACCTAATTCAAATCGGATTATCTACCAATTACAGTAAGTATTCTACTTGATAATTCTGGAGGTACCAAAAATAGATTATGTAATGCAAATTGCTCATACATTCGTTTTAAATATAATACTCAGTTTAAAATATTGAAGCCATGGCTTGATCTTTAATTTTCAAAATAACAGCGTATTCCTAAAACGCTGGGTGCATATTTAACCTTTCCACAGCAAATTTCTTCAAACACCTCAAAGAAACCTGGCATTTTTAAGCCACATTACAACGTAAGACACACAGGTAAAACTTCCGACGACCTCCTAAAAGATGCTCACAGGGGTTTTAAGGAGATGAATCTAGAATTGGTCTTGGTGGGCAAATAATCGGAATGAACCTCAAAAGTTTGAAAGACCCATTTTACTAACACCATCTCTGGGAGCTGGAAAGCGACTTGGGCAGGAGGGAAACGATCCTGACAACCAGGACGACAGCTCCCAGGCGACAGTGTACCCAGGATCTCAGCAGAAACCACAGGGTTCAAAACGCGAAGCTTCCATCAGAAACCCGGAGACACCTCCTCCCCCCACGGCTCCTCCGGGAAAGCTCGCGGCTTTGGAAAGCAGCAACAGATATTCCGGAGCAGGGGGCGGCACTCCAGGAATGTGTGGGGCCCGGTGGGGTCTCCCCGCAGCCTACAGGGAGCCCCGACCTGGAGCAGCTCCGGCGCACAAGAACCCCGACTCCAGGCCCCCGGGGGGAAAACGGGTTGTTTGCACAAAGTGCCCCTACCCCACCCCCACGGTGCAGACACAAGACCGCGGAGGCGAGGGGAAAGCCCGAAGAAAAAACCCGCATTCCACTCCGCCCGCCTCCGGAGCGGAGCCGCAGGGAGGCTGGGCGCCCGCCCCCGGAGGCAGGGGCCGCACCGCAGCCCGGCCGCCGCGCTGAGCGAGGGCTCGCCGCGAGAGTAGGAGCCCCTGCGCTTCGCCCACCCGGTCCTCCGCGGCGGGCTCACCCCCTCCCCAGGACTCTCGAAGAAACGCGAACAATGAGAAGCCGCCTCCCCCGCCATCCCCGCGGCCAGCACGGCCGGGGGCGGCGGCGCCATCTCCCCTCACGCCCCCGCGGACACACACCCCCCCCTTCCGGGCGCGGGGCCGCCGTCAAGCGCCGGCACCCGGCCGAGCGGACGCGCGTCCCAGCCCGCCGCTCCCGCGCCCTTCGCCTCGCCGCCCGCCCCACTCACCGACTCCTACCCCAGCCCGGGGCTCCGCTGGCCGCGGCCGGAGCGAGACTCAGGTATCAGCCGCCGCGGCCGCCGGCGCCGCCGCACAATATGGCGAGCCTCGGCTTCCGCAATGGAGCTCGGGAAATACAACAGGGGCCGCTCAATATTCATGAGAGACGGAGGGGAAGCCGGCTCCGCCGGCGCTACGGAGAGGGCGGGAAGAAGCCAGTGAGGGAGGAGGCGGAGGCGCGGGACGGGGACGTGCACGGCGCGGGGAGGCCCGCGGAGCGAGGGGAGGGGGCGCCGCCGCGTGCTGGCCAGGACGGCCTGGGCGCCGCGCCCCGCCCCGGTCGGCGCCCCGCCCCCGCCTCCAGGCCCCGCCCCCGCGCCCCCGCCCCCGGCGCCCCCCGCGGCCACTCGCAGCCCCAGGGCTACGCCTGGTGACGGCGGCGCCACTTTGTCCTCAGTGTGCACTCTCTCCGAGTTCTCATCCCTACCTCGGTACACCTGGTGCGCCTCCCTGGTCCGCTGTTGGGGTTCAGGCTCAGACTTGGTCTTGGTACACCCATCCCACCGGTAGAAATCCTCGTTAGGTGTTCACCTCCACGACTTCACCTGAACTCCCGGCACCCTGGAGTCCCTTGGATACACACACGCTTTTCATCCTTGGAGAGTAAACCTGCAAGATCTAATTATTTCGGGAAAAAGTGGCCTTCAACTCTAAAAGTATGTTGTTGGACGTCTGTTAGCATTCTGGTCGTTCTCATCAGGGCTCTTACTGTTAGACCTTGCTGCTGTGTTATTTCTACTTCTTGGCCCTTTCCTCTGCTGCATTGTCTTCTGAACTTGAGAATGCAAGAAATAATAGCTTAAATAGATGTAATAACTACCTAAAACACAGCCTATGGGAAATTTTTGCTTAATAGATATAAATTATGAGCTGAAGACGTAATAACAAAGAAGTGAAAGATTTGCCTAACTTAAAGATGTACCATCAGTGAGATGTCATTTATCTGGAAAAGATAACCAACAATACCAGACGATGAATATGATGAATGTGAAGGCACTTGTGACAAGGAATGGACTTGCACGAAGAATTCAGCAAACCGGTTTATAGCCTCCAATAACTATGTGGTTTAGGTGGATTACATAACTTCTCTGGACTTTGTTTTCCTCTTTTGCAAAATAAGAAATTGTGTTAAATGATTCTAAGGTCTTGTCCAGCTCCTGAACTCTTTAAAACTCTAGGTAAGCAATTCCAAATAAATGATATGAATTTACATAGGAATTTTTAAAAGACATATCAATCCCAGCTGATGTGCTCAGGGACAATTTCTTGAGGAGCTGGGATTTGAGTTGGTCTTTGACAGCCTTGGATAGGTGGGAAAAAAAGAGGACAGGCATTAAAATATTAAAGACAACACATTATTTATGCTTCCTAATAGCTACTAAAGTAAACAAGACTAAAGCATTATTCTTTTTTAGTGGCTTGAAAAAACTCTCCCTTACTATTCATAGTTTTAAATAAGAAATGACTATTTTCTGACTTTACAAACCCTTCAAGGTTAAGCTCTTCCTCAGATGTGAATATAAAATCAAAATAATCATGAATCTCTGCTTTTCCCTTATTGTGAGAGTCCACTTTGTAGAGACAGTACAGTTGTGGAAGCATCTTCTTTCTTTACTGGAGATGACTGTTTGTGTAATTCAATCAAAGGAAGACAGCATGTTCATAATTTAGGACCTTTTGCACTAGTTAAAATGTTTTTGAAAAAATTACAATGTGTGGTTAGATTAAGCAATTCAATTGATTTTGAAAAGTGATCATTTGTAGAAAGCACAGGAATTTTATGTATTAAAGTTAATATAGTACTTAAAAAAGATTCACGGGAGAATTAGTGGAAAATGGAAAACTTATGGGATATCTGAATTAAATGTGATTAAAAAGCTAGACCTCAGGCTAACATCCTTAATATGAAAGACACTACTGACAAATTAATGGAACTTATTATATCTCTTACTCGGTTACTCGAACACTTGATAGTAGCACGTGTTTGGGTAAGAGATCTTCCCTAACTATATTAACCAGGAAAAGTTTATATTATGATGTATAGTAACAGACATTGCCATAATGGACATGCCTTAACACAACAAAAAAGTTTATTCATGCTTCTCGCTCCTTATGGGAAAGACTGTTCCAATCCCTTCAGGAGCTAGATTGACAGACTCTGCCATCTTATAGCTCTATCACCAGGAACGCAGCAACTCATTTTCTATGGCAAAAAAAGAAAATGACTGAAGGTCTCTATGAACTTTTCAGAGCCCTAACTTGGAGGGAAAACAGATCATCAATCATATTTCTTTGCCCAGAACTACTTACACAGTCCCACACATCTGCGGGGAGACTGAATCCTTGAACCGAGTTCAGGAGAAGTGGGGATTTTGGTGAACAATGCTAATATCACCCACTTTGACATCACCAGTTGGTTTCTGGATGCTATGAAAAACACTCCAATTTCTCTTGTGTAACTTCAAGAAAGTTACACTTTCAAAAACTAATTCTCTATAGGTGTTCAGCTCACTGTTGTATAGAGTGAACTTTCCAATTCCTTTTTCTTTGTATTAATTATACAGTATAGATTGTCCCCAACTTAAAATGTTTTACTTGAATGTTTCAACTTTGTTATAGTACAAAAACGCATTCATGCAACCATTTCATTTCTTCACTTTCAGTACAGTGTTCAATAAATTACGTGAGATATTCTGTGTTTTATTATAAAATAGGCTTTATGTTAATTTTGTCCACTGTAAGCTAAGTAATATAAGTGACATGAGAATGTTTAAGGGAGAGTAGGTTAAGCTATGATGTGTAATAGGTTAGGTATATTGAATGCATTTTCAATTTAACAATGCTTTCAAGTTACTATGGGTTTATTGAGTCATAACCTGTTTGTAAGACGAGGATCATCTATATATTAATCAATGTAAACGCCACAGTCAATGGATCAGTAGTGATTTGGCATATGGAGAATACATTTCTTTTTCATACTCTTTGACTTGAATCCTAGCCAGGTATGGTGGTGTATGCCTATAATCCCAGTGACTCTGGAGGCTAATTCAAGAGGATTGCATGTTCCAGGCCAACCTCAGCAACTTAGCAAAGCCCTAAATAACTGAACAAGACCCTGTCTCAAATTTTAAAATTAAAAAAAGGGAGGCTGGGGATGTAGTTCAGTGGTTAAAGTGCCCCTGGGTTAAATCCCCAGTACCAAAGAGGGGGGAAAAGATAGGAAGAGTATCATCCTAGATTGAAACTGGGTTTTTATGTCTCACCCTGTACAAAAATCAATTCAGAATGGGTTGATTTGAAAAAGAATATTTTTGTCTAGAGTTCCTCTAGTCATCCACCTTTAATGTGATACTTGAATTATGTAATGTTAATTTAATGTTCTACTTAAAATATGAATGTCACTTTCAATTAGTACATTTGACGTGCAGCATGTTACTAGAAAATTTTTATAATTATTTTGTAAAATAAGACCTAAGTATAAGATCTAAAACTTTGAAACTACTAGAAGAAAACATAGGAGAGACATTTCAAGATATAAACACAGGCAGCAACTTTGTAAGTAAGACTCCAATAGCTGAGGAAATAATAGCAAGACTTAACAAATGGAATTACATTAAAATGGAAACTTTCTGCACAGCAAAGGAGTCAACTGAGTAAAGTGAAAGAATAGAAGAAAAGTCTTTGCCAGGTAACTATTCTGATAGACGATGAATACCAGAATATATAAAGACCTCAAAAAAACTTAACACCAAAAAACAAACAACAACAAAAAAACATCAATAAATGGACAAATGAATTGAACAGACATTTCTCAAAAACACTATGAATGGGCAATAATTACATGAAAAAAATGTACAACATATTTAGCCCAGAGAAATGCAAATCAAAACTGTGCTGTGATTCCATCTCACCCCAGTCAGAATAGCCACCATCAAGAATACTAAAAACAAATGCTGCTGAGTATACAGGTGGGAGCCAGGGCAGGGGACCAGTATGCACTGTTGGTGGAGGGTGAATTGGTGTAGGCACTATGAAAATCAGTATGGAGGGTCCTCAAAAAACTAAAAATAGGGACTGGGGTTGTGGCTCAGTGGGTAGAGCACTTGCCTGGCATGTGTGAGGCACTGAGTTCAATTCTCAGCACCGCATATAAGTAAATGATTAAAATAGAGGTCCATTGACAACTAAAAAATACATATTTTTTTTAAAAACCTAAAAATAGAACTAACATATGATCCAGGTCTACCACTCCCCCGTATATACCTGAAGGAATTAAAGCAGCATACTGTAGAGATACCTGTATATCCATGTTTATTGTGACACAATTCATAGTAGCCAACTTACGGAATCAGCTTAGGTTCCCATCAACTGATGAATGGATACATATACAACAGAGTATTATTCAGAAATAAGAAAAGCAAAATCATATCATTTACAGGAAAATGGATAAACTGGAGAGCATCATGTTAAATGAAATAAGCCAGACTCAGAGAAGTATCACATGTTTTATATGTGAAATCTAAGGAGGAGAAAATATTACATGAAAGGGAGGTAAAGTAGAAATGGGGGGTAGAAATGATCAAAGTATATTCTATGCATACATGAATTTGCCATGACAAAACCTATTATTCTGTATGATTAATATGCACTTAAACAAAAGTTGCAATGAGGATTAAATGAAATAATGTTCATAAAGTATGGAATATCATCTGGAACAAATTTTCTAATAACCCTCTACTTGCATGTTAAATGTACTAATTGAAAGTAATATTCATATTTTAAGTAGAAGAACATTAAATTAACCCTACATAACCCTACAAAACCTACATGTTAGGTTTTGTAACCTAACAGTCAAAATTTCTATCAAGATTACATCTGGGGTGGGGTTGTGGCTCAGCAGTAGAGCGCTTGCCTAGCATGCGCGAGGCCCTGGGTTAGATCCTCAACACCACATAAAAATAAATAAATAAACAAAATAAAGTATTGTGTCTAACCAAAAAATAAATAATAAAAAAAAAACCAGATTACATCTGGTCTCTCTTTCACTAACTAGGCAATGTATCTGAAATGGAAAATCAGGCTGCCTATTTTATATCCATCACATGGACTTCTTTTCAACCATGCTGCAATTATCTAATTGCTCTCTGCTCATAAGCACTGAAGGCTAAGTCACCAGTAGTCAGTTAATACTAAACTATGTATACATCACGGTTCACAGGGCACTTTCAGATCTATTATTTTAATGAATTTTCATAATAATACTCCAAGGTATTATTCCATCTTAATAATTGAGAGAAATGTGATTTCTTCGGTTCAATAAGTCTCCTAAACACTGAGTTAGGAAGTGGCAGGGTTGGGGCTCCAACCTAGATCAGTGGACTCCAGGGCAGGACTTATTACTTTGGCACACATGCCTCACCCTTCCATTCTTCCTGTACCTGTGTATCTTTCTCCTTTCTGATCAGCAAGTAGTACTTGAAACACACATCTCCAGGGCTGCCTCTCAACATTACTGTTTATTCTGATCCTCGGTGTGGTTTATTTTCAAGAAGCCAGAGATGCTGCTACTATAATAGTCTATGAACCTGATCCATTGACAGGAAACCAGCAGGTTCCATTTTTTGTTTTCTTAGAAAACTTGCTTCAACAGAACAAAACAAAATTAAAATGAAAGGTAGGCTAAAAGACTGGAATAGCTTGAGAATTAAATACCATCTCTATATATACTATTGTCAGATATATCATCTACCAAAATCTTTATTTTCCATCTTTTGGATATGTGTGCTTTCTCTGAAAGAGCCAAGTTAAGTAGAAACATGTAGAAAGGCCGAAAGAGACCTATAATTCAAGGTGGCTTTCGGGAACAGGCAACTCAAGATTTACAACCTCTTCAGCTGGAAAAATATAACCCTAGCCACAAGCCTTAGTGAAGTTTTATTTGTATTTCAGCAGAGTGCATTTCTGTCTGTAGCATTTTCCTTAGTGTGCAACTCCTTTTTATATTCCCAAGACAACCAAAATAATTGGTGCTACTCTTATTCGTTGGCTATTCAACTGAAAGGAATTAAACAGGTGAAATGAGATGGGCTATTTACGCTTTTGGAGAGAGCAAATCAATATTGCTATTTCTCTCCCATGGAGACTTGGAATGGTATTTTATATGTCCCAGATGTGGCTACATTCTGCCTAACATCTGCTAGTGCATTTTATTAAAATAATGAACTATCATGTGTTTGAAAAGCCAAGGATGAATTAAAGTTTTCATTCTAATGCAACACAAAGAGCTATTTTCTTATAGTTAATAATCGTTAATATAAGGGGAAGATATTGTGATATTATATTTTCAAATATAAACTAAATATTATTTAATAATTGCTAGCTTTTTATTTTCTAATATGAAGAAAGTTTATTCCATTCAAACAAACCTTTGCAGGGTTTGTGTTTTTTTGTTTTTTTCCTTCAAAATGTTTACTTCGAGAGATGGGATTTGTGCCTTGGCAGTGATCTAGAAACATCAAGAGTCATCCTGGAAACTAAGAAGAAACAGATAACTCAGATGCAAATTCAGAACTAAAGTAGAAAAGGCTCTGGAAAGGAAGGCCAGAAAATCCTAGAGGGAAAATAGAGATGGAGAGTGAAAAATATTTAAATCAAGTTACAATTCACTCAGATTGCCTTTATGGACATTTTAATTTTTTCCACCTAAGAGAAACATGATGCTAGAATGGATTTTTTGTGGGGCATGGGATTAGAGGGTAAAGACACCTCTTTTCTAAGACAGTTTGTAGAAATGTTTTCTGGCAAAGAATTTAGAAGAATTGCCAAATCCCACCCATGCAAGAAAATCTTATTTTATTTTAGACTATATCAATATTTGGAAACCCCTGCAAAACCTTCTGTTGGTCATTAGCATTTTTTACTCCACAAAAGCAAACAATATAAACATATATTGATAACATACCAAAGTAGGTTATAATTTAGATAACTCTGAAAAACCAATCTGGTCAACCTAGAATATTAAGCTTTTAAAAATATTTTTATATGTGTGGACCTTTATTTTATTCATTTATTTATATGTGGTGCTGAGGATCAAACCCAGTGCCTCACACATGCTAGGCAAGCACTCTACCACTGAGCCACAGCCTCAGCCCTAGGATATTAAGCTTTTATGTGTGACATCTCTTAAGAGATATTTTTTTCTAAGGATTTCTAGTTTTTCTGTAGAAAATTTTTTGTTCATGGATCATGCTTATAAACTCAGAATTGACTGTGGCTTAAGAATTATGAGGACTGCCACATAAGAAGTAAGACGGGATAAAGGTAGCTGTAAACTGACCTTGTCATACTGTCTTGTTAGAGATGCACAGGAGGCCTGACTCACCGGGTTGTGTCCCTCTCGAACATTCACTCCTCCTCTGATCTAATCAGTCTTTATTCTAGAACAGTGTTATTGTCCAGAGTTGGTGGATTTCCGATTCCATGACTTCTTGACATGTACTCATCCATAGGCACCTGTCTTCACTCTCGAATTTCATCACCTTAGCTGCCCTAGTTTGAACTTTTTCCAAAAGTTTGAAAGACTACTGTTCTCAATGCAGTTGCCTCTTCCACATGATTCAGTTCTTAACTAGTTTCCAACTTATTCATCCCCTGACTTGGCTTTTTAATTAAGTTTGGCCATAACTGCAGCTCAGCCTTTAGCTTGGGACTTGACACACAGTGAATGCAAACTGTATTGTAAGGGAGTATCACAAACATAATCTATGTCACTCATGGTAAAGAATAACAATAACAACAAACTTTTCTATCGAAAAATGCATAAAATAATGAAGATCCCTGTAGTGGAAAAGGAGAGAAACAATGAAGTTGTTATCTTTGGTGCTGAATAGAATATGAGTGATCTTCGATCAAGAGAACTTATGTTAGGAAAGTCAGCTGATACTGTCACAGCTACATAGGAAAAGTTACATAGGAAAGTTTGTTCTTGGTGAACTTCCAACAAGTAGGACTACTTGCAGTTGATTTTGAAGAGTCCTAAAACACATTAACATTTAAACATTTTAAATGCTATACATAATCCCAGGATTTTAATTGGAACTTGAAATTCAACTAGTTCAGGTTGGGTTTGTGGCTCAGTTGTGGATGCTTGCCTAGCATGAGTGAGGCACTGGGTTCAATTCTCAGCACTGCATATAAATAAACAAAATAAAATTCATTAACAACAAAAAATATATTTAAAAAAAAGAAAGAAATTCGACTAGTTCTGTTCTCAGATCATATTTAGCACTTGTCTTTTCCCCAGTTCACTATCTTAGGTTAGTAGTATGTTAGTAGGTCTTTACCATCAGAGTGAAAACAGCGTTAGGATACCATTTATCTTTATGTGTGCCTCAGTATTTGACATAATGCAATTTATATGTGTGAAGTATGTCTTCCAAGATTCTTTTTTTTTTTTTTTTGGTGGGGGCGGGTTTAATGGGGATTGAACACACGAGCACTCTACCACTGAGCTACATCCCCAGTCCTATTTTGTATTTTATTTAGAGACAAGATCTCACTGAGTTGCTTAGCACCTTGTGGTTGCTGAGGCTGGCTTTGAACTTGCAATCCTCCTGTCTCAGCATCCCGAGCCGCTGGGATTACAGTCATGCGCCACGACACCCAGCCCAAGATTCTTTTTTTTTTAATATTTATTTATTTATTTAGTTTTCGGCAGACACAACATCTTTGTTGGTATGTGGTGCTGAGGATTGAACCCGGGCCGCACGCATGCCAGGCGAGCCGCTACCACTTGAGCCACATCCCCAGCCCCCGAAGATTCTTTTAATATGCCTTTAAATAATGATAATAACTTTCATTTTCAAAAAGCAATTACTAAAAATACCCACTTTATGTATTTAACAAATGTATCAAATTAAACATTACAATAATACTAAGAAAATACAAAATCGAGTAGGTATAGTTTCCACCTACATGTTAAAACAATCTTAATACTCATTGTTGGTCATTTTTTAAGAACATAGATATCACATACAGTATTAATTTTTTTAAAGAGAGAGAGAGAATATTTTAATATTTATTTTCTAGTTATCGGTGGGCACAACATCTTTGTTTGTATGTGGTGCTGAGGATCGAACCCGCACGCATGCCAGGCCAGCGCGCTACCGCGTGAGCCACAGCCACAGCCCAGTATTGATTATTGATATGCTTGAAAAATAATACAGCCTCTGAAGTGGGCTATTTGGTAGTTATCTCTCAAAAGTTTAAATATGTGTATATTTTAGCCTAAGAAATTCATTTCTAGGAATGTATCTGTTATGGTTTGGATGTGATGTGTCTCCCAAAAGCTCATATCAGACAATGCAGGAAGGTTTAAAGGACAAATGATTGGATTATGAGAGGCTTAACCCAAGCAGTAAATTAATTCCCTGATGTGATTAACTGAGTGGTAACTGTAGGTGGGTAGGGTATGGCTGGAGGAGGTGGGTCACTGGGGGCATACCTTCAGGATATATATTTTGTATCTGGTGAGAGGGAGTCTCTCTCTCTCTCTCTCTCTCTCTCTCTCTCTCTCTCTCTCCTTCCCTCCCTCCCCCTCCCTCCCTCCCTCCCTCCTAATGGTCATGTGAGCTGCTTCCTTCCACCACATTCTTTAGCCATGATGTCCTTCCTCAACTTGAGCCCTGAGAAATGGAGCTAGCTGTCTATGGACTGAGACCTCTAAAACCATGAGCCACAAAATAAACTTTTTTTTCTCTAACTGTTCTTGTCAGGTCTTTTAGTCACAACAGTGAAAAAGCTGACTACAACAGTATTCTACAGAGTACTCACAGGAAGTTGGGCGCTGTGGTGCACACCTGTAATCCCAGTGGCTCAGGAATTAAGGCAAAGACAGGCTCAGCAATTTAGCAAGATCCTAAGCAGTTTAGCAAGACCCTGTCTCTAAATAAAAAAATAAAAAGGGCTGGGGATGTGGCTCAGTGGTTAGGTACCCCTGTGTTCAATATTCAGTATAATTACTCACAGAAGCTCTGGATAGTAGAATCCATGGAGATTACTGAAGCGTGGCACATCTAGGGTGAGCAGGGAAGCTCCTTCCCTCTGACCCCACATCCTGTTCTACACATCTCTTTATCTTAGTGTTTGTAACATTCTTTATAAATAAAATGAAACACATTTTTCCCTGAGTCTGTGAGTCACTTTAGCAAATCAGTTGAACCTAAAAGTTTCAGTTGAACCCCAAAAGTTGGGGACTCTGATTTACAGCCCGTCAAAAAGCATAGAAACTTGGGTCTTGCAATTGGTCTTCAGAAATAGAAGATAGTCTTATGAGACTGAGCCCTTAACCCAAAGGATCTAATACTCTGGATAGTGTCTGAATTGAATTGAACTAGAGGACTCCAGCTGCAATTCCACTGCAGAATTGCTTGCTTGCTTGATGTGTGGGGAAAACCCCATCCACACATGTAGTGTCCACAGCATGTTGTGAGTGTATAGGAAAAAATTGCTTGATATTTTCTCTGTATTATCAAAGTTTGTGTCAATGAAGTGGGGCTTGCTAGAATGGGTCTGGCTCACAGAAACATCTAGTGAGGGAAGAAAAGGACAAAGGGGTAGGGTATGAGGAACCTTTGGTTCCTGGATGCCACGTAGTCACATAATGTCTGAAGCCACAGCTGTGCTGTCAACAGTTACTAAAGGTGAAAGTTGATAATGGAATTTAGAGATGGATGCAATTCCCAGAAAGTGGGTTCCCTGGATACATAAGAAAATGCAAACTAATCATAAAAAAATTCCTTGGTTGTTCCTGTCTATAATAACTAAAATCATAAACAGAGAACCAGGTGAAGGGAAAGCGAGGAATGAGAGACAGGTAAGTGACAAATGAAAGACTGAGACCAGGCAGAGATACACATGAGAGTTTATTATGTCAAAGTTGACAAATAAAGGCCATCTCTATAGAGGAGAGAGGGAAAACAGGCTTGGGTTCTGGCACTTTTATGGGGCAGTCTCACGAATCATAGCCGGGTGGGTCCTAATGAGGGTGGTTAGGGGTTGGGTTGGTACGAGGGAGTGGTGAGCCTTTCTCAGAAACGCCCTTGGGCAGGAAAGGGAAACATTTTCCTTAAAATGGCGGCTGTCACTTAAGATGGCCATCCAGATGCTAAGCAATGCCTTTATATTCTCCCCTTTTTTGTTTTTATTGGGCCCCTTTAGGGAACAGGGCCCCTTTAGGGAACAGATGTGGGTCAATCTTCTATAACTACTTCCTGCTGGGAAGGGATGGTGTTTGAATCTCTCATTAGGGGTGCAGGATGTCATTGGAACATATCCAGGTTGAGTGCTGGTGGAATGCTGTACCAAGTTTTGGTGAGGGATTAGTATTCCTGTAACAAAAGCTGGTTTATAGTTTGATTAGAGATTTTTTGGATCTGCTTTCTTTTAATATTTATATTTTTATTGCAGTTGGACACAATACCTTTATTTTATTTATTTTTATGTGGTGCTGAGGATCGAACCCAGGACCTTGAATGTGCTAGGCTGTTCTTGAGCCAATCTAATGGCACAGGGGACAAGCATTAACAGAAGGCCTATGACAAGGAGAGAGGTCAGGAAAGGAAGTGCCCACTGGAGAAGGGGGTTACTTAGCTGCCATCCTTCAGCACAGGAGAACTGTTGTTTCTGATGTTCAAGGTACTGTTGGAGTTGTTTTATCTTGTCCTTTACTATACCAGATTGATTGACATAAAAATAGCATTCCTCTTGTAAGTACAAAGTCCGACTTTTTCAGCCCTAAAAAGATCAAGGCCCCTTAGATTCTGCAGAACCACAGCAGCTAAAGATTCAAGCTGGGACTGTATGGTTAGTATAGTTTGATCAAGTTGCTGTAAGTCTCCTAGAAACTGAAATGGTAATTTCTGGTAATGATACCCTGGGGAGGTGAGTGCAGAATAAGGGAGGAGGGCAAAAAGGGAAGGATGGTACTCAGGGTTCTGCAGTGTCCTCGTGGTTCTCAGAGACCAAAGAAGATTGGGGATTCTGGCCTTGGAGAAACGCAGCTTGAGAGGGCCTGTGGGTGTCACTGTATAAAAGGGGCAGAAAAAAACTGTTTTAAATGGGAGTTATAAACCCAATATGGGATGACCTCAAGGCAGGCCGCTAAGAGAGTGGTAAGAATGACCCAATAGGGTCCAGTCCATTTTGTGGAGAGCTGAGAGGAGGAGGGGGGGTTTGTTGGGGGAGGCATTAAAAAGTACCAGGTCACCGGGAGACAGAGTTGGAGAAGGGGAAGAAGCAGAAATAGGCTTTGCCAGAACATCATCATTGTATTGCCAAAGAAGGTTTCTAATGTATGCAAGAAGGGGCCAGAAAAGATGAGGAGCAAGGATAGTGGAGAATCAGAGGGTGGTGAGCTGAGCAGGGAGATGGGCCGTCCATTTGGAGGCTCAAAAGGGGAGATGTTGAGTGGCTTCTTTGGGAGGACTCATAACCTAAGAAGAGCCCAAGGAAGGAGTTTAGTGCAATCTAAATGTAATTCAAGGGATAGTTTAGGGAGAATGTTCTTCAAGGTCCAGTTGGTATGTTCCTCCTTGCCAGAGGACTGGGGATGGTAGGGGATGTGAAAATGCCAGGAGATGTAGAGAGCCTTAGCTACAGACCGTGAAACATGGGAAGTAAATTCAGGACCATTATCGGACTAGAGTGAGAGGGGAGGCTGAATCGGGGAAGAATGTGTTCAGCGAGGATGCTGGCCACCGTGGGGGCACGTTTATTGTGGTAGGAAAAGCCTCGACCCATCCTGAAGGTGTCCACGAGTACCAAGAGAAATTTGTACTGCCTGACCTGGGGCATATAGGTGAATCCAGCTGCCAATCAGAGCAGATGTCCTCTTGCCTGGTGTAAAGGGAAGGCAGGTGGGTGGAGGGTGGAGGTGGGATTGGTTTTTTGGTGGATTTCACAGGAGGCGGAGAGGGTAGAGAGAAATTGTAGGTCCTCTGGAGAGAGTTTAAGGTGGGAAGTGAGAAATTGTTTTAAAGATGTGGTGTTAGGGTGAAAGAGGTTGTGAAGGAAGGTAAACATCTGTTGAGTGTCAGGTGGGGAAGAGTCCATTGGGGGACTAGCAAGGCAGAGGACCGCAGGTGGAGGAGGCTGTGGGAGGGCGGTGGCCCTCACCTCAGAGTCTGCCTTGTTGTTGCCAAGTGTCACAAAGGCAGTGTCTGTCTGATGGGATTTACAATGTGAGATTCCAAGGCAGTGGGAAGCTTTGAGGCCTGAGGGAGATCAGAGATAAAGGGGGCATTAGTAATTGAGGTTCCCTTGGTGGTAAGGAATCCGCACTCCTTCCAGTAGCAGAGGGGGAGAGAAGTATGTGGAAAGCATATATAGAGTCACTGTAGACATTGAGGGAGGCTCCCTTTGCCAAAGTGAAGGCTCTGATGAGGGCAACAAGTTCAGCCTGCTGATTTGGATGTGTTACTGGGGAGGGAAGCCGGTTCCACAACTGAGGTTACAGAGACTGAAGCATACCCTGCCCGATGAACTCCCTCCTGAAGGAAGAGGAGCCATCTGTGGACCTCGTGTATGTTGCCTGGAGCAAGGGCCTTCCTGTATGTGGGAGGGATGTGGAAGAAGCTTCTCCAGGGTTTCAGTGAATGAATGGGTAAGAGGAGAGTCCTGAGGAAGAGTCCTGAGGAGCGGAGAGGAGTAGCGGGGTTTAAAGGTGAGCATGTGTGGAAAGTAAGACTGGGATCTTCCACCAGGGAAACCTGTAGGGATAAAAGGTGATGGGGGTGCAGGTGGGTAAGCCCTTGTAAATGAGGAGTTCCTTTAGGTGATGGGGAACCAGGACAGTGAGTGTGGCCCCAAAGGTGAGTTTCTTTGACTCATTAATGAGTAGAGAGGCTGTGGCCAATGTTCACAGGCCAGGGGCCCATCCCTGAATAGTAGGGTCAAGACCCTTTGATAGACAAGCTACAGGGGCAAAGGTTGGCCCCAGCATGTGTCCGAGGACTCCTAGAGCAAATCCCTGCTTTTCAGCCACGTAAAAGTGAAATGGGCGTGTGAGATCAGGGAGATGGAGGGCAGGGGCCTGGAGGAGGGCCTGCTGGAGCCTGGGGAAGGGCTCTGTGACAGAGTGCAATAGGAGTTCAGAGAGTGGGCCCCGGGCCAATATAGAGTAGTTAGGAATCCAAGCTCTGAGGAATCCTGCCATACCTAGAAAGGAGAGAATTTCTTCCTTAGTAGAGGGTGTTGGTATATTAGCCATAAGGCTCTTTCTATCAACCATAATGGCTTTGTTTAGGGGTCAGGAGGAGGCCTAGGTATGTTACCATTGCCAAGGAAAGCTATACCTTGGATGGAGAAACCCTATAGCCATGGGCAGAAAGGAAGTGAATTAAGTTTACAGGTGTCCTGATGACTGACCTCAAAGGAGGGACTGCAAAGAAGTAGCACCATAGAGTGATGAGATGTATGGATGCTTGGTCCTTAGCCAAGGCTTGTCCGAAGATATGGGGGCTGTCTCAGAATCCCTGGGGGAGAACTGTCCATGTCAGCTGAGTGGAGTAATAAGACTCAGGGTCTGTCCCTGTAAAGGTGAAAATGTCTTGAGAGTCAGAATGGAGGGGAATAGAGAAAAAGACATCTTTCACGTCCAGTACTGAGAAGTAAGAGGTCCCGCAAGGAACGTGGAGAGAGGGTATAAGGATTGGTTACCACAGGATGAATTAGGACGACCACAGAGTTGATGGAACGGAGGTCTTGGACCAAGTGGTGCAAATCATCAGGCTTTTTTACTGCCAAGATGGAGGTGTAATAAGGGGAGTAAGTAGGTCTAAGGAATCCCTTTCACCAGAGGTCTTGAATGATAGGCTGTGAGCCTAGGAGATTTTGCCGGGAGAGCGGGTATTGTGATTGGGCCAGAAAATGGAGGGGATCTTTGAGACAGATGTGAATAGGCTAGTGGTGTGAGGTGATAGAAGGACTTAAAACATCCCAGACACTAGGGTCCACCTCGGAAAAGGGTAATGGGAAGGCACTGGCAGACGGAATAGGGGATGGTCCTAGGGTAAGAGTGAGGAACAGGGGAGCAGCAGGCGAGTCTGAATGGAAGTGTATATCAGGGGAGAAGGAGAGCATAGCCCCCAACTTTGTGAGGATGTCCCTTCCCAGAAGGGGAACAGGGCTCTGTGGAATGACCAAAACGAAGGGGTAAAAATTAGAGAGCCAAAACCACAAAAAGGTTAGGTGTCTGTAAGGTTGGTAATGTTCACCCTCTACCCCGACAACAGAGGTCACAGAACAAGTACTATGCCCTCAGAACTCCTTGAGGACTGAGTATGTGGCCCCGGTATCTAGGAGGAAGGAGACAGGCCTGCCTGAAATCCGCAGAGTTAACCTGGGTCCCCGTGGAGTGATGGTAGTGGTCGGGTGGTGGGGACCTGGGCCTCCTCAGTCCTCTGCAGCCAGTCTCAATAGCTGGGAAGGGGAACCTGAAGGGCCAGATGGCCAGGGGCTGCTATACGCTCAGGGACAATTAACAGCCTAGTGTCCCTTCTAATAGCATTTAGGACAAGGGCCTGAAGCTTTTTGAGGCATAGGACATTTATAAGCCCAGTGACCCATCTGACCACATTTAAAACAGGGTCCAGGCAGTCCCAAGGGACCCTTCTGCGGGCCAGTGGAACCAGGGGCAGATGGCTTGAGCGATTATCTGATATTTCTGCTTCCAGGCCTTCTTGTCTCTCTCATTATACATCTTAAAGGCCACTCCCAGAACCTCAGCTTGGGGACTTAGGGAGCCCCTTCCAGGTGCCTTAGTTTGGCCTTAATATCGGGGGAACTCTGGAAGAAAAAGTAGGTCAGTAGTAGTTGTCTCCCATCTGGAGTCTCAGGGTCCAGATTAGTATATTGTAATGAAGCCTTGATCATGCAGTCTAAAAATATTGAAGGGTTTTCATTCTTACCTTGGAAGATTTCCTGGAGCCTTTCATAATTGATAGCCTATGGGCTGCCTTTCTAAGTCCTGCCATGAGGCAAGTCATGAATTGGTTTCTACAAATTACTCCTCTAGGCGAATTATAATCCCAATTGGGGTCCCAATCAGGGACTGCTTCAGTGCCAATCAGGTGGGGAGGGGAGGTCTGATGTACCTCATAAGCATAATTTCTAGCTTGCTCCCCAACTCGCCTGTGCTTCTCTGGCAGGAGGATGTTAGATAAGATCATATGGACATTATGGAAGGTCAAATTATATGATGGAGTCAGATATTAAAACTCTAAATTTTTTTTTAGTTGTAGATGGAAACAATATCTTTATTTTATTAATTTGTGTGGTGCTAAGGATCGAACTCAGTGTCCCATGCATACAAGGCAAGTTCTCTACCACTGAGCCACAACCCCAGCCAGCCCGGAAACTTTTTTGATATATGTGGTGGGACTTGAAGTATAGGACCCAAGCCACTTTTCTGTGAAAGATCTGACAAAGAGAAAGGCACATGAACCTGGATTACACCATCTACCCCAGCCACCTCGTGTAGAGGACACAGAGATACAGGTTGCACAGTGGTAGCCCGTGAGCGTGTGGCAGGAGGAGAGAAGGGTGGAGGGGCCGAGGGGACAGTTGTTGAGGAGGCTTCATCAAAAAGAGAATTGTGGTATGGTGGGGGCTCATCTGCTGGGTTGAAGGAGGAGGAGTCCTGGGTAGGATCTTCTGTCCCTTTGGAAGTAGATGTAGGGGAGGTGAGAGCTAAGAGGACTTGTGCAAGAGAGCAAGAGTTGCAAAGAGAGGGCTTAGAACAGACAGAGGAGAAGGCCTGAATGTATGATATCTCTTTCCATTTTCCCAAATGCTCACAATAGTTTAAAAGATCCCTGATAATATGAGATCTAGAGAGCTGTTAAGTGGCCATTTAGAGTCGTTATCCAAAGGATATTGATGCCAGATCTGATTGCACAAGCAGATATGTTTTGGGGGGTTTAGGTCCGGGGTGAGAGAGATCCTAGGTTAGTCATGAGGCAGCCTAGGAGACTAGGGGAGGGAATGGATGAGGAGCCACCCATAGTAAAACTGAGTTTACAGGTGGGGCATCCCAAGTCTCTAGTATCTCCTAGTTGAAAGGATGGTTCCGCTCAGGGGGTTGTCACCACTGCTGCATAAGCGTCAGGACAGGAGCCCATAGAGGCAGTTGGGTGCCCCGCCAGGACTTCGTAGTAGGGGCAGAAGCCTGTAGAAGGGGCAGAGCCCTTAGAGATTAACCCAAGGCTGAGGTCTCACTAGGAATAACTCCCAATCACCCTCAGTGGGTTTTCTCAAAACCTAGGACCCAAATAAAAGACCACTTATAGACCCGGTCAACAGTAAGGACCAGCAGTAGCTGTGAAAACTGTGGCTGGGGGTGCCTCCAACCACACAGTAACCTTGAGAGTATGGGACAATCAATGGTCACTTTCCAGGTCCCATAGGTCGTTTAGGTCAACCGGAAACAGGAATCTTACTTGAAATGTCTGGTGATGAGTGCAGAGAGGGCGTTTGGCAGAATGGAGGGCCTGGTCCCACAATGGAATCCATATCGGGGCCGGGCATGCCCAGTGATCCTTTAAGAGGGAAGAAGGCAAACCAGGGAACCCAATCTCAGTTTCGGCACCAAAATGAAGGGAAAGCGAGGATCAAGAGACAGGTAAGCAACAAATGAAAGACAGAGACCAGGCAGAGATACACACGAGAGTTTATTTATCAGAGTTGACAAATAAAGGCCATATCTCTATAGCAGAGAGAGACAAAACAGGCT
The DNA here is from genome assembly GCF_964194105.1 of Spermophilus citellus. Taxonomy (NCBI): domain Eukaryota; kingdom Metazoa; phylum Chordata; class Mammalia; order Rodentia; family Sciuridae; genus Spermophilus; species Spermophilus citellus. The sequence goes on from NC_138187.1 coordinate 149,456,840, forward strand.
TGAGTTCTGGGACTTTTATGAGGGAGGCTCAGGAAGCAGAGCCCGGCGGGTCCAATGTGGGTGGTTAAGGCTTGGGTTGGTAGGAGGGAGTGGTGAGCCTTTCTCCGAACGCCCTTGGGTGGGAAATCAAAACTTTTTCCTTAAAATGGCGGCTGTCACTTATGATGGCTATCCAGATGCTATGCAAGGACCTCATACTAGGTTGCACCTTAATGCTAGACCAAGCTCAGGTTATAGTTGGTCTGAACTTTGGCCACCGGCCTCAGGGACAACAGAGAGTACTTTTAAGACCTGTGGTTACCAAGGTGGCAGTCAGGTTTGGGGAAGGGCAAAACCAAAAAACTGGTGAAACGAGGTAGTATAGTGTGAAGGAATTACTTCATTTTGTAGATTGGATCCATCAGCTTCCAAGGAGCCATTACTAAAATGGATTCTGGGAGTAGTTAATTTAGGAGCAGTATCTTTGGTATTAAATGATACAGAATGAAGAGCATATTGGGTTGATCCAGGACCCACAACTCAATATTAAAGACATAAATGAAAGAAAGGGGGTTGGCAAACTCCTAACGGGCCCAGCAGACGGGGTTGCTGGACAGCAGTCATGCCCTCTTGAATGCCATAGTTCTATGACCTGGTTAATTTAACTTTTAACTGCTTCAGATAAAGCGAATAAAGAAAACATCAATAAAAATTTAACTAAGAGGAAAAATTTAAAAAATAAATAAAAGATACATAAAACTGGTCCCAGCAATGTGGAAATCTCTAGATAGTTATCAAGAAATGAGATAAGGCCAGAGGCTGTGGCACATGCCAATAATCCCAGTGGCTTATTTAGAGACTCTGTCTCTAAATAAAATATTAAAAAGTGCTGGGAATGTGACTCAGTGGTTAAGAGCCCCTCTGTTCAATCCCCAGTACAGGGAAAAAAAAAAAAAGAAATGGGATAGGAGCTATATAGCTATGTCGTGTCCCATATAGGCATCACTTCAATATACCTGTCCTAGGGGAAAGAGGCTCCTTCCTCAGGAGGCTTACTTGCATGCATGAGGCCCTGCATTCAATTACCAGCGTGCGTGCGTAACGGAATGGAGTGAGTAAAATATGAATTGATAGAGTTAAAAAAAGGTCTTAATACAACACTATGACTGTTGGATGGACCAAAGATATCCCAACATTAAAAGTTCTCAAACAATTTTGCTGCATTTACTTCAATTTGGAGACATTCAAAAAGTCAGAAGGCAAAGATTACCATGAGAAATCTGACCTGAAATTGCCCTGAGCAATAATCAGGCAGATGAATCAAGTATGACAAAGGGGTTCCTTGGCTTGACCCACTGATGGGACCCCAAAGTCCCTAAGTGAGTACAACAGTCAGGTGGTGGTGAAGAGAATTATCTGGGACTCCCTGATATAGGAGCCCTGTTCCTCATACCAGGTTCCATTGATGAAGCCCTGACCCAGGCTACTATTTGACGAAAAGAACATAAAAATTGGAATATTTAAGTGGGCTTTATGTAAAGAAATTGTGTTTCCTTTACCTAAGTGTTCCGTGGGAATGGGTCTTACATCTGGCTGGGTCTTACAGCTGGCTTTCCAGTATTGTAGAAGAGAAGGCATGTCAATGTGTCCTACAAGCAATGTTGACAGAATACGCTACAGAGGAAACAGTAAGACAGCCTGAGCCCACACAGTATAAAATAGAAGCTGGAGGGATGATATGGACACAGTCTCTGTCAGGGTCTGTAAACAAGTCAGGATGGCGCCTGGCATTTTGCAGAGGGAGTGGTTGGTGAAGTAACGCCAGCGAGCCATTAAGTGTGGAGATTCCTTATTGGTTGACTGCTGTATCTAGTTTAAGTTAATTAAGATAAGCTGTGTGGAATGTATATATACCCCTCCTGTCCTACAATAAACAGCTCCCACTCCTGCTGTATCAATTCACACAAGTTGTTCGTCACCCCCTGGTTATTTTGCCCAGCCAGCAGGGATGCTGCAAGTCTCTGCGTAATAGTACTATGTGGAACCCGGAGTAGGGCTTGTGACAAAAGTCTGTGAGTACGTCCTAGCAAATCATGTGGCTTTGGACTAGAGAATTTCCACTATAATCATTTATCATCTTGCTATCAGATATTAATTGAAGCTATGAACAAAGGACATAAAATATAATCTTGAAGCTTGAGATACCCCCACCGAGTACTGTCAGTATCCAGAAAAATTTCACAATAAAATAGAAATGGTTTATACAGGAACATGCTACCTTGGCAATGCCAAGAGGAGATGCTCAAAAGCAAGGAGACTCTTTTCCCCAAGGATGGACCCTAGAGATGGGGGGCAGCTGCTGGATTCTACAGTACTCTATAAGTAGCTCTCAACCAGTGACAAAGCGTTTCTGGGTTTGTGGATGGCAGTTCCATGGTGAGCAGACAACAACCTATTTGGACAAATGCCACTCTGATCAAAGAAGGTAAAAACAAATCAACTCAATAAGCTGAATTGCATGCTATTTTCCTAGCAGTAATGGAAGAATTGTACAGTAGTAAAACCCCTGTGTTTGGGTTTATACTGACTTGTGGGTGGTGACCAATGGTCTTGCCATATACTCAGGCAAGGACCATGAGAAACCTGGTCTATTAAAATGATGCCTATATGTGGTATGACCCATGGAAATTTGAGGGGCGGATTAAAATAGACATGCTAATGCTCATCAGAAGAACTTGCTTCTGGGTTTGGATGTTGATTGGAATTGTCAAGCAGATATCCCCATGTGTTCATTCAAGGAGACTGCCTTCATCAAGAAATGAGTGGATATTCAGCCCAGAGATGGGCTGAATTTAGACTTATTTTCCTACACCCTCTCAGGCACATAATGCCAATAAAGAACTGTTCTATCTGCCAGCAAAAAGAAACAGAGACAGCAGATGGGTATGTGACAGATTCCCCGGTGGGAAGGCCCTGAACATAGCTGGCATGTCAGACTGATGCTGGGGAACTACAAGTGGATTTTGACAGGAATAGACCCTGTCTCTGAACTGGGCTTTACTTACTCAGTAAAAGATGCAAATGCTCGGAGTGCTAATAGAGAAACAAGAACAGAAGATATTATACAGATTTGGATGGCTGAACATCATTTTCTCAGACCAAAGAACACACTGTATAACCCATAATATCCAACAACTGGCAGGGACATAGGCCTCAGAGCAATAGTTTGATAGAGAAATAGAATGGATAATCAAAAGATCAGTTATTAAAATGGGGGACAGGGGACAGAAAAAGGCATCAAGGGCTGCTTTATACACCTTCACCAGCGTGTGTTCATACTCAGCAGCAGTGCAACTAAAGGCATGATCCTGCTAGATATTCCTGTGTTTTCCTGGTGGTTGTGGGATGAGGGAGTGGGGATAAGATGCTTATGTGACCATACAATTCATGCTAAGGGAGGACAACACTGATACGACGATTATAGTTTTTTGTTTTCTTCCCCACATCACAAGTTGTTTTACTTTTTATCCTACTTGATGCAGTGGTCACAGACCAGTGTTGCAACTATTATCTTTGGAAGTCGGGATGCTTCACTCCATCTGGCAAAACTGGGGTTAATAATGAATGCAGCTTCATTAGCTATATTGCCTGGTAGTGAAAACTGCTCACTTTTGTAACCTTAACCCTATTTGAATGAAAATGGAATAGTCATGCTACCTGCAGTGGAGACAAGCACAATGGCTAAACCTAATGGAACTTGCAAAGGCGGAACATTTTAGGTACAAATGAAGAGAGGGAAGAATAATAGCTGAGGGTACAGGAATGAATAAATGGGTTATGAATTGAGGGGAATCCAATATTACACCAACGCTGAAAGAGGCTCAGAGCAAGAGATGCCATTGTTTCTTAGCTCAATTACACACAGTGTCTGAAAGCATGAAACTGTGTGTTTGACCAGACCACTGCTTCTTTTGGAAACTAACAAGATTGGACAGAAACTCGAAAACCTTCATGGACTCACCTTGGAGACATATTCATATGATGGACTGGACTAATTATTAGTGGTAAAATTGGATTCTAGCAATGTAGCAGTATCTTTTGAGTACCTCCTTTTGATGTAAGGGATCCTATTCAAGGCCTATAGGGAGGTTGGGTGGTGAACTTTGTGATATTGCAAAATTTGTATTTGGTTTTCACATCTCCTTCCTGCTTATAATTCCTAAAATTCTTAGAATCTTCAAAATAAGTGTCTTTTTATGCTAATGAGTTGACAGATGATTGGCAGCCCTAGGTAGCTTCAAGATGGGGTTTGATCACCAGAAAAACCAAGGTAGTGCTGGGGTAGTAGTACATTCCCATAATTTCAGCTATTTGGGAACCTGAGGCAGGAGGATCACTTGAGCCCTGAGTTTTGGGCTAGCCTGGGCAACATAGTGAGACCTTGTCTTTTACCAAAAAGAAAGACAAGGTAGGATTAGAGGGTTGGGAATTTAGCTTACTGCCCCCACCCCCCCATCTTGATAGGGGACAGGAGCTGAAGATTAAGTTGACCAGTGATTTAATCAATCAAGCCTATATTAATGACAACGCCTTACAACCCAAAGGACAGGATTCAGAGTGCTTCAGGTCAGTTGAACCCAGGGAGGTTTCTGGAGGGTGGTTTGCTTCTGAAGGGCATGAAAATTCTGAACCCTGCCCATTCCCCTGGTGTTTAAACTAGCTATCTCTTCGTCTGCATCCTTGGTAATTTCCTTAATAATGAAACAGTAAACGTGTAAAAAAAGAAAAGAAAAAAAAACTGTGCTATCAGCTTTTCATTACTATGACCAAAATACCCAACAAAAATAACTTATAAGAACAAACTCATAGTTGGCTGGATCTACTACTCCATTGCTCTGTGCCTGAGATGAGGCAGAACATCATGGATCATGGTGGAAGAGTGCGGCACAGGAAAGTTGTCAGCTCATGGCAGTCAGGAAGAAGAGAGAGAGAGAGAGACTGAGAGAGGAGAAAGTGGCTGGAGAAAAGATAAACTCTTCTAGGGCAAAACCTCAGTGATCTACTTTCTCCAACTAGGTCCCCCCTCCCAGACATCCATTCCTCCGTCAATGAATTAATCCAATGATGAGGTTAGAGCTCCCATAGCTCTAGAATATCAGGGATATTCCAGATCCAAACCATAACAGAACTCACACAAATGTGCAAAGAAATATATACATGGATATTAATTTTTGTTCTGTTTATGTTTGTAAAAACTGAAAATAACCCATAGTTTTTGTCTAAATAAATTTTGATATATTCATACAGTTCTACATTATATAGCCGTCAAAAAGAATAATATAGAGCTACAGAAATGGTTGTAGAAAGATATCAAGACATATTTTTAAAATAAAAAAAAATCAATTTTTTTTATACCAAAAGATTCTACTTTTGTAATCATTAATGGAAGGACTATGATAAAGAAAACAACCAGCTCTTCTGTGCCAGGTATGCTCAGCCAAAAGAAATAGAAAAACCATGGACTGGTGTTGTGGCTCAGTAGTAGAGTGCTTGCCTAACATGTGTGATGCCCTGGGTTTGATCCTCAGCACCACATATGAATAAAAAAATAAAGTGAAAAATCCATTGGCAACTAAAAAATATCTAGAAAAAAAAAAGAAATAGAAAAAACAGAACTCTGAAATTCTTTGCTTCTAGAGATCTGTTTGTGTAGTGGCCTTAAAAATCAGGCATTCAAATGACAGTACTAGACATTACTCCCCATTCCCCTTAAACATTTGTCACTCTACTTAGTAAGAATTTAGGCTAAGCAGGGACAAACCAATGATTATACATCCCTCAAATTGCAGCTCTTCTAAAAGAGTTCTAGAACCTATATAATTATCTTAGGTCTCTCTTCTCCTAATTTATATGCCACAATCTCTAGGGGAACTATCAGGTGCCATTTGCTAATTAGTCCCCTTAGCACTCACTCAAGAAATTCCTACTGACTTAGCACATGATCACTGGAAGCAACAATCAACAGTAGGTAGAGAACCTAATCATTGAATTTGTCACCCTATACCCCTCTCTTCTATAAAATTTTTTATTTTGCAGACACTGAGCCCCTCCCAGAGTCAAAAGCTTGATAATCCATTAGGCTAAAGACTTGAAACCTGGCTCAAATGGCCTGAAGAGGTAATAGCAAGACCCTTGCCACGGCAGTTGGCCTAGCATGGGTTCTGTGGAGTGACTCGGGGACTAGCAAATGAGGAAGTCCAGAGAAGCAGGGCTCAGTATAAGTCTAAGGAGATGAAAGTTTCTCATCCGAAAACTGAATATCAACAACAACTATCTGTCCTCCAGTGGAGAGGAGTTCAAGTGAAATGGAGTATAAGGGGAAGGAAGGCATGATATGGCTAATGTGAGCTGAGAGTAGTGAAGAAGAAGTACCCTTGACCTAGACTCCAGGGTCCCGAACGTTACCAGTGAACCAAATCTGAAGACATATGTAAAACAGAATTATTGAGTAAAAGGGGCGAGAGGCAGAGGATCTGTCAGGGAAACTAGAAACATGGATCCCAATAAGCTCACCAAAATTGGAAAAAGTCCCTGAGACAAACGGGGTATCAGAAGGTAAGATGAAAAAAGCCAGGAACAGTGACAACTGGGCATGTGAAGCTTGTCTTTGGATTCTCCTGAAATCAGCATCCTCTGATCCACTCCAGTTCCATCTCTTTTGTGGCTTCTCATTCTCTTTCCAAACATGCCAGGATTTATTTAGGACCCTTTTTCCCTCTTAAGTTATGCCCTGTCTCTAGGTGATCCTATTCAGTCACATGGCTCCAAGTACCTCTCATTTGTTGACAACTCCCAATTTTCTCCAAACTTATGGACCACTCTAAATTTAATTTCTAACTTATAGGCATCTCCAAAATTAGGTACAACTCCCTATTTCCCCTTCCCTATAAATATCTAACCAGTATCTCAAATACCAAATGCCTAAACTGGACCTCTTCTTTGAAACATAAACACAGTGCAATGTATCATTGTCAACTGTCTATGTATATCTATGTTGCTTTACTAGACCCAGAGGAGTTAAAAAATTATCATTACAATCATTTAAAGTCACAAAATAACTCAAATGTAAAATAATATTTTAAGTGTATTTACATACATTTTCTTTTAAAAAATTTTTTTAGTTGTAGATGGACACAATACCTTTATTTTACATATTGTTTATGTGGTGCTGAAGATTGAATCCAGTGCCCCACACATGCAAGGCAAAGGCTTTACCACTGAGCTATACCCCCAGCTCCATACATGCATTTTCAATTAATTGTACATTATTCCTTTATTGATAGTCTACAAATGGCTGGGCATGGTGGTGTATGTTTGCAATCTCAGCAACTTGGGAGTTTGAGGCAGGAGGATGGCAAGTTCGAGGCCAGCCTGGGCAACTTATAGAGACTCTGTCTTAAAGTAAAAATTTCAAAAGGGCTATGGATGTAGTTCAGTGGTGTAGTACTTGTTTAGCATGCACAAGGCCTTGGGTTCAATCCCTGTTACTGACAGACTAAAAGACACAGACAGAGAGGGAAGATAAAGAGACAGACAGACTACAGATTGGTAGATTCAGAATTCAAAGAGATGTAAGACATTGACTCTGTTCTAAAAGAACCCAGCAGCTGATGGAGTGTTCAGACCCACTAAACCCTCCCTTGAGGTCTATTATAAATTATACATATGGAATAGTATCTCTCACAGGGATCAAGTCATGACAATATTAGCTTTAATCCTAAAACGTAGAAGAGTTACAGATAAATTCTCAAGTGTGCAAATAGCCAATAACCTTAACAACACTGTATGTGTCAGTGTGTTAGATTTCCACCAGTGAGACGAAATACCTGAGATAATCAACTAATAAGGAAGGAATATTTATTTTGGCTCATGGCTTCAGTGATTTTGGTCCATGTCACTTGGCCCCATTGCCTTTGGGCCAGTAGTAGCACAGAGCAACATGGTGCGGGCCTGTGTTGGAGGAGATCTGTTCATCTCATGGTGGATAAGAAGAAAAGAAGGGGGAGGGTCTCAATATCCCCTTCAAGAGCACACCCCCAATGATTAACTTTCTTCTACTAGGCCCCAACTCTTCAAAGGTTCCATCATTTTCCAGTAGCACCACAGGTTGAAGACTAATTCTTTAGCAATGAGTCTCTAGGAAACTTTTACTTTTTTAAAAAAATTTTTTGGTATTGGGGATTGAACTCAGGGGCACTCAACCACTGAGCCACATCCCCAGCCTTTTTTATATTTTATTAAGAGACATGGTCTCACTGAGTTGCTTAGGGTCTCACTAAGTTGCTGAGGCTGGTTTTGAACTTGAAATCCTCCTACCTCAGACTTCAGAGCTGCTGGGATTTCAGGCATGCACCATGGCACCCAACCTTTAGGGAATTTTTATAATTCAAACCATAACTGTCAGGTACAGTGGTAAGTATTTTATAAATATCATCTGACTTAATTTTTACAACAACCCTATCAGGAAATTATAGTCATCATCATATTATGGATTAGAAAATAGAGGCTTAAAGCATTTCAGTGCTTGCCTAAATCAATTCAAAATAGCAGGGTAGGTTAATCCATACCCTTCATCACTGTTTAAATTGCCTTCTCATAATTAGTGGCCCGCCTTTATAAAACAAAGCGGTACTTGGTATTTTGAATACTTGTACTAAAATGAAAGAATAAATTTCTGAATAATCCCAAATAGTGAATATATGCCTTAGATTTGGCAATCATATTAAATTATTAAACATAACTGGATAAAAAGGATAATTACACAGGAATCCCAGCTCTAGGAAATGGAGTTTTCTTAAGCTAATAAAGACCCAGTAGTGAAACTGGCCCTTTTGAATTTCCTGTGGATGGCCTTGAATATGAGTTCTTCATTCTAATGTTCGTTTTGTGTTTTGGGCCCTCTCTTATTACTATGCCAAGGATAAGATGGAAAAATCGTCAGACTTGCAGAGGCTAAGAGAATAAAAGCTAAAGCCTGTAGGAATATAGCCTTCTAAATTTATTATGCTATGCATTGATTTATCACATATGGCAGGAACTTAAAACAGATGTATTTTAATGGAGGGGGTCATCCCATGGCAGCCAGGATATTAGGAATGTGGCCTCCACTTGAAAGCAGAAAATCAGAACTTGTAGGTGGTTCTGAAGTTTCCTTTTATGCTAGTTGCAAACTAGAGTAAACGTTTTCCAAACATCTTTTCAAATGAACTGGGACTCCATTTCTTAATCTGGAAGTTGTTGAAACTTCTGCCTTTTGAAATGCAATTATTTTTCATTTTCAGAGAGACTGAAGATTTTTCTGAGTAATTTTTACTTGATCTACAACAAAATATCCTTGGAAGTACAGCTCTGATATGTAAATATTAACATTTACACACTCCCGTTTGCTCTACTTTCCTCTGGAATTTAGACATCACATTTTTATTGCTAGAATTCAATAACACATCTTTGCCATCTGCTTTCTTTTAACTGAAGCTTTAAAAATTTATTCTTTCATGTTACGTTTAAGTATTGAAAATAATTTCATTTTAATGGTATACATCTAAGGAAAACGTTTTTTTTCCCCCACATTAGCCCCAAATGAGTTACAGTTAAATAGCTATATAACCTTTTTATTTTCAAAAACTTTAAAAACTACTAGAGGAGAAAACATTTCTCATAACAAATGCTTTAGCTTAGGGAGAATCCTGGAAACAAAAAATATGCAATATGGAATAAATTTGTTGTCACTGAGGGGAAATTATCTTGAAAATCATTAATTTAGCAAAGATGTCTTTCTCGAAAGTACTTGTGATTTAGTTCAGTTTTTGGTTTTATAATATGTTTAAATGATAAGATAATTTTTTTTTTTGTACTGAGGATTGAACTCAAGGATACTCAACCATTGAGCCACATCCCTGGCCCTTTTTTGAATTTTATTTAGAGACAGGATCTCACTGAGTTGCTTAGCGCCTCACCATTGTTGAGGCTGGCTTTGGACTCGAGATCCTCCTGTCTCAGCCTCCCGAGCTGCTGTGATTACAGGTGTGCGCCACTGCACTCGGCCGATAAAATAAATTTTTAAAAATATTCAATATAGGCAGTTTTCCTATTGTGGGAGAACAACCTAAGACAATTAACTATATGGTGAACACACACACACACACCACACTCACATAAATGATTGTGGAAGAATGTTAACTTGCACAAAGGTAGAGTGATTATTGACAGTGTAAGAAGAGCCCAGAAGGCAGATTCCTCTCTATAAGGAGTTACCTAAAGAAAACTATCAAGTAGGGCTAATAAAAGCTACCTGAATGTCTTGTGCATCTATTAACAGCCCAAACAGTTGGTTCATTTTTAATTTTCCTTGAACATGTATTGAATGCTCATTGTGTTCTGGACACTTGTAGACATTGGGTGGGGGGGGGGCGGGGGGAGAAGACCTTAGTGATGTGGCTTGCTTGACCATTTTAGGGTAACAATGGTCGTATTTCTATTTTACATAGTTGTGAAGTGTTTAATGAAATGAAATACATAATGAACTGCCAACACATTGTCATGAGTCTCTGAAATATTAAATGCATATTTATAAGTATAAATATAAAATATATAGCTATTAAGTGTTTAATTGGATGAGTTTTAACAAAGATATAGACTTACATAACCAACACCCCAACCAAGATATGACACTTCCATCACCTCTAGAAAGTTCCTTCATGCTTTCCTCCAATCAATCTCCTATCCTCTCAAGGTAATCTTCTGCTGATTTCTATCATCACAGCTTAACTTGTTCTTGAAAGTCACATACATGGAATTACATAGTAGTAAGTATTTTTTTATCCCATTTTTTCATTGCCTTTAATATTTCAGAGATTCATGCCAATATATTGGCAATTCATTCTATTTTATTGCAGTATAATGCTTTTTTGTATAAATATACTATGATTACTTTCAATTCATAATCCTGCTGCTGGATCCAGTGTGGTGTTCCATGCCTGTAATTCAAGACACTCAGGAGGCTGAGGCAGGAGGATCACAAGTTCAAGGTCAACCTTCCTTGGTCAAGCCTTTTTGTGGATGTATATTTTTATTTTCTTTTTTTGATACTAAGGGTTTAACCACTGTCCACATCCCCAGCTGTTTTTATTTTTTATTTTGAGACAGTGTTGTGCTAAGTTGAATCTCTCTAAATTGCAAGGCTGACTTCAACCTTGAGATTCTCCTGCCTAAGCCTCCCACTGTAGATGTCCAGATATTTTTATTTTCTTGAGTCAATACTTAGAAGTAGATCTTAGATGGATGTATAATTTGATAAGAAGCTCTCAGTTTTCTAAAGTAACAATATCATTTTAAACCCTGTCCCCTGCCCCTGCAGTGTACGAGTATTCCACTTGGACCACACCCATCAACATTTGATGTGAGAAAAGAGTAGTGAAAGGGGGCATTTTTGCCCACTTTGATCTTGCAGGGAAAATTTGGAGGAAAAGTGTTTTTTTTTAATTTTTAATATTTATTTTTTTTTTAGTTATTGGCAGACACAACATCTTTGTTTGTATGTGGTGCTGAGGATCGAACCCGGGCCGCACGCATGCCAGGCGAGCGTGCTACCACTTGAGCCACATCCCCAGTCCCTAAAATTTTTTTAATTATGACATTAGTTGTAGGTTTTTTGTAGATTTTTTTTTGTCAAGTTGAGGAAGTTCTGATCTTTTCTTAATTTGTGGAGAGCTTATCATAATGGGTGTTGTACTTTGTTAAGTGCTTGACTGATTGATTGTACTGGGCCTTGGGTGCTAGACAAGGACTCTACTGCTGAGATTTATACTCCTAGACCATTTTAAATGTTATTTTGAGACAGGGCATCCTAGGTTGCTGAGGCTAGCCTTGAGTTTGTGATCTCCTGCCTCTGCCTCCAAGGAGCTGGGATTACTGGCATGTCCTTGGCTCTGTTAAATGTGTTTTCTGTATCCATCCATGTAATTGTGTGGGTTTTCTTCTCTAGTCAGTTGATGTGATGGGTTACATAATTGATTTGTAAATGTTGAGCCACTCTTACACACCTGGGGTAAATCCCACTTGATTATTATGTATAATTCTTTTCATACATTGTTGTATTCAATATTTGCTAATATTTTGTTGAGGATTTTTGCATCTATGTTCATGGAACATACTGATCTGTATTTTTCTTGTCATTTCTTCCTCTAGTCTTCATATTAGGGTATTTGGTATTTGGTATTAGGTCTCATAGAATGAGTTGGAAAAATTTCCCGAGCTTTTTATCTTCTTGAAGAGACTGAAGAGAATTGGTAGAATTTCTTCCTTAAATATTTGGTAGAATTTACCAGTGAGCCTATCTGGATTTTCTGTTTTGTGAGGTTATTAATCATTGATTCAATTTCTTGAATTGAAGCATGCATCTTTAAAGAAATTGATTTTGGGATTTCCATCTTTTTCTCAGTGGATTTCTAGTCAAATTATTTTGTGGCCTGGTAGCAGACATTGCATGATTTCTGAGTTTGTTAAGGTGTATTTTATGGATCTGAATATTATCTGACTTGGTAAATTTTCCATGTCAGCTTGAATAGACTGTGTATTCTGTTACTAGTGTATACATGTCAATCGTATTCAGGTGATTGATAATGTTGTTGTTCATCTGTGTCCTTACTGATTTTCTGCCTGCTGGATCTGTCCATTTCTAGTAGAAGGCCGTTGACTTCTCGAAATATGATAATGGATTCCTCTATTTCTCCTTGAAGCTCCATCAATTTTTGCCATGTGGTTTGATGTTCTGTTGTTAGGCACGTGCATATTAATATTAATAATGGTTGTCAGTCTTAGAGAATTTACCCCTTTATCTTTATGCAATGTCTCTGTTTATCCCTACTAAATTTCCTTGCTCTGAAGTTTGATTTTTCTGAAATGAATGTAGCTGATTCTGCTTCCTTTTGATTAGTGTTAGCATAGTGTCTCTCTTTCCATTTATTTACTTTTGATCTATATTTATCTTTGTATTTAAAATGTGTTTTTTGTCGACAACACATGGTTGGCTCTTGTTTTTAATCCACTCTGAAAATTCCAATCTTTTTTTGGCTTTTTTTTTTTTTTTTTTTTTTTGGTACTGGGGATTGAACCCAGGGGTGCTCAATCACTGAGCACATACCCAACTCTTTTCTGTATTTTATTTAGTCCAGGGTCTTACTGAGTTGCTTAGGGCCTTGCTAAATTGCTGGGGCTGGTTTTAAACTCTCAATCCTCCTGCCTCAGCCTCCCAAGAGCTGCTGGGATTATAGGTGTGGGTCACCGTGCTTGGCTGACAATTCTGTATTTTTTTTTAATATTTATTTTTTAGTTGAAGTTGGACACAATACCTTTATTTCACTTATTTATTTTTATGTGGTGCTGAGGATCGAACCCAGCGTCTCGCACATGTGAGTCCAGGGCTCTGCCGCTCGCTGAGCTACAACCCCACGGACAATTCTGTTTTTTAATTGCTTTATTTAGACCATTAGCCTTCAAAGTAATTATTGATACAATTGAATTAATATGTTCACATTTGCTACTCTTTTCTATTTGTTGCTCTTGTTCATTCTTCACATTCATCTTCTATTTCTTTTCTGCTTTCTGTGATTTAAACTGAACAGTTTATATGACTCCATTTTCTCTCATTTTATAGCATATTTTTATGCCTATTCTATTATTTTTCAGTGATTGCCCTAAAGTTTGCATATACATTTACCATGAATCCAAATCTATTTTCAAATAACACTGCATATTATCCTTGAACATTGTAAATTCTTGTTAAATATTATTATGAAGTAACTATTGGTGTCTTCCAAAATGTATGTGTTGGAATCCCAACCCCAAGTCACATTAAAAAGTGGGGCCTGTGGGCGATAATTGGGTCCTAACCTTGGAATTAGTATCCTTGTTAAAGAGATCCCAGAGAGTTCTCTTGCCAACTTTCAGTCATGAGGATTTAAGAAGTTAGCAACTGGAAACCCAGAAGATACACCTCCCAATAGAATCTAATCTCAGATTTTTAGCCTCCAGAACTGTGAGAAATAAATTTTTGTTGCTTGTAAGCCACCCAGCCTAGAATTTGTTATATTGGTCCAAAGTGACTAAGGGAAATATTATGACCTGTACTTGGCTGGTCCATGGGGAATTAAGGAGAATATCTTTATCAGCCAAAGTTGTTGATTGTCAGCAACAGAAACTGACTTTGGCTGGCTGCCTGGAAAAGGAGTTTTACTAAAGGATAGGAGGAGTCAGGCATAGTGTTGCACACCTGTAATCTCAGCTGTTTGAGAGGCTGAGGCAGGAAGATCTCAATTTTGAAAGCTTGAACAAATTAGTGAGACTTTGTCTCTAAATTAAAAAAATAAGAAAGGGCTGGAGGTATTATCCGGTGGTAGAGCATGCCTGGGTTCAACCCCCTGTACCACCAAAAAATAAAAAGAAAAGGGATATGAGATAGCTCACACAATGAATTGGGGATGGTTGGAGCATCAAGCTAAGGGATAAGTTTTCAGAAAAATGCTCTAAACTGTGCCCCATGAGCAGGTCTAGGGAGGAAAATACTGCACCACCAGACATCAGAAATCAGTTTGTCCCATAGTAGTTCCGTGTCGGGAATGCAGTTAGACTGTGATCATTACAGTCATCAGCCCTAGTGTAACATTTGTATCAAGAATTCAGATTTGAACCATGTACTACCAGCGCAGAGTGAGAGATTGAATATTTCATTAGTGGTCTACAAAAAAATACTTGGCTAACTGCCAGGACAAGCAAAGTATCTGAAAGGGAGAAAGTCGGGAGAGTAAAGAATTCTCAAGTTCTCAAACATTTCTCATGGAAAAAAAAAATGATACTCTCTAAAGTATCATCCCTTCCCCACCCCCCTCCTTCCTGATCATCATGTGAGCCATTTCCCTCTGCCACACTCTTCCACTGTGATATTCTGTCTTACCTCGCGCCCCAAGGAATGGAGCCAGCCATCTATTGGCGGAGACCTCGGAAACTCTGAGCCCCTAAATAAACTTTTCCTCCTTTACAGTTGTTCTGGTTGGGTATTTTAGTCACAGCAGCGAAAAAGTTGACTAAAACACTTATTTTTTAAAAAATGGGTATGATATACTAGTTTTCAAGAGATGAGTGGACAGCAGAAGACCCATTACTGCAGAAGGGGCTCAGGGAGGAGCCCCCCATTCACAATCCTTGACACACCGCAATCTGTGGCAGTCCTGCAGTCCCCATCTCTAGGCTGAGTAAAATCTGCTACTCCTGTTGGGTGATTCTGAAACCGATAAATACCCATGAGGTGATGTTATAACTCAAATTTATAGAATTCCTATTCTTTTGGCAGTACTGAGTATCAAACCCAAGGTCTCGTGCATGCCAGGCAAGTGCTCTATCACTGGGAATGAGGCCTATTCCCAGCCCAGAATTCTACTTTTTATTATTTTAGGGAAACGTTTTATAATTGCTGTGGTAATTTCTGTGTGTTTGTTGGTTATTTAAATGTTTAGATAGTTTGCACCTTTTTGATTTGAAAGTCTATTCTGTCAAACAGTTGTATTTGAATAGAGTATGCAAAATTTGAAAACATAGATTAAAATATTTTAGGGGAATTTAATACATTTAAGCTTATAATTAGTTGCATATTAACTTAAGAACAAGTAAAATGAGTCTTTTATGTTTTAAGATAATTAGATTTTTATTGACATAATATTTAAACACATTGATGAGGTACCATACAATAATGTAAGACATCTATACACTGTATAATGATCAAATGGGGCAATTAGCACTTATGTATCTTCAAACATTAATCATTTATTTGTTGGAAATAATTAGATTTATAAATAGAATAAATTAAGCATAATAATTATGTTTATTTTAGAAGAAAACAGGGAAAAAGCTTTGTGGCATTGGATTTAACAATAATTTCTTGGATATGACACCCAAAGCACAAGCAATAAAAGAAAATAAATAAAAGTTTATCAAAATTGTAAAAGGATACATTCTACTGTCATATATGAATAATTAGAACAAATAAAAAAATTTAAAAAGGAGCTAGGTGGTGCATGCCTATAATCCCAGGACTCAGGAAGCTGAGGTGGGAAGATCACAAGTTTGAAGCCAGCCTCAGCAACTTAGCAAGACCTTTTCTCAAAATAAAAATATAAAAAGGACTAGAGATACAGCTCAGTGGTTAAGTGCCTCTGGGTTTAATCCTCCATACCCAAAATTAAAAGCTAACAAAGGACACTATCAAGTGAGTGAAGTAACAACCCATAGAGTAGGAGAAAACATTTGCAAATTAGATATCTGATAAAGGATTAACGTCTAGAATATATGAAGGATTTTTACAGTTCAACCACAAAAATGTAAGTAACTCCATTAAAAAAATAAAGATTTAGAAGTGAAAAGGACTACAATAGATATTTCAACAAAGAAGTATACAAGGGCCAACAAGCACACAAGAAGTGCCAGTCCTTAGGGAAAGGCAAACTCTAACCACCACAACAGACCATTTCACACTCTTTAGGATGGCTATTATAAAAGAATAAAAAGTCACTGTCGTGAGGATGCAGAGAAGTTGGTGCCCTTGTGCATTGCTGGTGAGAATGTAAATGGTAGACCTGCAATGAAAACAGTTTGGCTGCTCCTTATGGGAAATTGCATTATGATACATAATTCCATTTCTAGGTATATACCCCAAAGAATTGAATGTAGGGGCACAAACAGAACTGTATACCATGTTCATAACAGCATTGTTCCCAACACCAAAAGGTGCTGTGAACCCAAATGTCCAACAACATGACAGATGGGTAAACATGGTGTATATATATAATGAAATCTCTTCAGCTATAAAAGAAATGGTATTCTGATATATCTTAACAATATGAATGAATCTTAAACACATTGATGTTAAGTGATATAAACCAGACATGAAGGAACCAACGTTTAAGTACTTGTGTGGGATACCTACAGTAGTCAAATTCATAAAGACAGAAAGTAGAACAGTAATGACCATGGGTTGGGAAGAAGGGTGGATTGGGAAGTTATTGTTTAGTGAACAAAGTATGTTTGAAACGATAAAGAAGTTCTAGAGATGAATAGCAGTGGTAGTTGTACAACACTGTGAGTGTTCTTTTTTAAATAGTTTTTAGATGTTCATGGACCTTTATTTTGTTCATTTATTTGTATTTGGTGCTGAGAATCCAACCCAGTGTCTCACACATGCTAGGCAAGCGCTCTACCACTGAGCCACAACCCCAGCCCCACTGTGTTTTAAACACTGCTGTCTTGTACACTTAAATTTGATTAAAATGGTAAATTTTATGTGCATTTTACCACCATAAGAAACTATGGAAATATTTAAAACATGGTTTTAAAATTTACACCTTTGACAAACTGAATACTGATTTTAGTACAAGTAATTGTAGGTGAGTGTTCCTTTCCAAACACGAATCTTCCCAGAACGGGTAATTGGTCAGTTGACAGAACAGGTCAGTGCAATTTGAAATGAGGAGTCTTCTTTGGCCTTCAAGAGATCAGTTGACATTGTCAGAAGGGAACAGAAGATGGAAATCAGAGGCCGAGGATATGTGTGTGGTGAGGAAGTTGAAGGTCTCTGACTGTGAATGGAAGAAATAGCCTGTAATTAGAAGAAACACTGGGCTAAGCAGAAATGTTTTCCACTGAAGTTAGTCTCTGACAGGATGGGAAGAGATGTGAATGATGGCAAGTGGGGAAACTGAGGAGAGGAAGTCCTGAGGAAAGGACACTGAGGAGACTGCAGAAGGAAGGACGCAAACTTAGCTAAGTTGGAAAAGAGAAAAGAACAAAAATGTTTAGAAGTTGAAAAGAGAAAAAAAACTGAAGATATTACTTACCAAGAATTTGACCTGTGTAGTAGAGGAGCTGGGAGGTTAAATTGTCCTTGGACAGGGTAGGAGTCCTGGGAACAGTGGCCTTTGCTGCCCTCTCCCAGTCAGCCACAGGGCTCGTTTCCCATGTCCAAGTCACCCTCTCCAGGAAGCCAGCTCTAGCACCCTATCAATATTGAACCTGCTTTCTGTGGTCTGGAATTCCTTTACCCTCTTTCTTTTTCCGTGGCTCTTATCTCTGACAAATACACTCTATAATTTACTCACCGTATTTGCTTTCTCTTACCCTTTGCCTCTCATAGGGCAGGTTTTGCTTTCCCCCTACTTTGATGACTCAGAATGATGTCCAGTGGTCAATGGAGAGTTGTTAAATGAATAAATAAAAAGGGACAAGGAAAAAGAAGAGACAGAGTTTTGAAAACGTGTAGTTTAAAGCAGAGCTGGTGTTCCTTGCTTTGAATCAGACAGCTGAACTGGTTATTAAAACAGTGCCACACTCCTGTGTCAGTCAGTGATATCTGCTGCTGGGGCAGCCTCAGCTTCTCCCCAGGTCCCAACTCAGCACAGCACATCCAGGGCCTTTCTCAGACCCTGCTCTAGAGCTCTATCCATCCAAGGTTGGTGCCTCCACCCTATGGTTAGAAGATCTGAAAACTTTCTCTCTCTCTCTTTTTTTTTTTCATGGTGCTTGGGGACAGAACCCAGGGCCTCACATGTGCTGGGCAAGGGCTCTACTTCAGAGTTATATCCCCAACCCAGAAAACTGGAATATTATTCCTAATATAGATGGTGCTGAAGAATCAATAAGAAATCACAAGAGGATACTGGGCAGCAATACGAGTCCTGGTGAGATGACAATTGTGGATTTACCATGTCAACAGTCATGGGCCTGGGTACCAGCACACAGAAAGAGACAAAGATGTTGTAGATAGAGGAGGTATGGACATGAGAAGAGGGAAGGGATAGTATTAGATATGGAAAATGACAAACCCCCAATAGTGAGGCCTGGGAAAGGGAGTGAGAAAGAAAGCTATACACTGAGAGCATTGGTCCTTTCCCGATATATTCTTTCCCGATAATAAAACAAACCCTGGGGAGGAGGTATCCATCAAACTTAGGAAAGCAGTCTTTGAGAAGAGGCCAAAGCATTGATTCTTCCCTAAAGAAATCCTTTCCAGATACCAACCACTGACACCAGTCCTTCATCTGGTCCAGTAAGATAAATCCCAGATATTGATTGCTGACCCCAGACCCACTCCCATTTTGCCTAGTAAAACAGACCCCAAATTCCTGAGTGCCCAAGCTGACATGCTCATTAATTAAGTCACCTCTCAGTAGAATCTATACAAGCCCAGTCCCCTCCTTCGTTCAGTAGCTCATTTTCCATCAGGAGAGTGGGTCCATTCCTGTGGGTGTCATCCTGTTCCTGAAGAAAAGGCTGCGGTGACCCGTGAAGTTTGCAGCAGGCCCAGGCCTTTTGTACTAACAGGTAGAGATTCTTGGTGACAGGAACAAGCCTCCTGGGCATGACAGATAATGGAATAGAGACTAAGGGTTAATGTCATTAGGAGTAATTACTTATAACCAGACTTGAAGCAGACAAGAGAGCCCTACCAAGAAGACCCTTACCAAATCCCCACCATATTTGTAACGTATTGAGAAACTCCATTTTTGAGAAACCAGCCTCTATCTCAGAGCAAAGCCTGTCTAAGGAAGGGGGACGTGACCCTTGTCCTTGGAAAAACCCACAGAGCACTCCTAGGCACATACCCACCCTGCTGAGTTGTTTATCTACAAATAACAGGAGAGATCTGAAGACCCATAGCAACCCCCTAGCAATCACCAATCAGCATGAGACAGGGAAAATACCTGGGATGCCAGATGACCCTCCCAGTAGTTTATGGTGGTTGATAACATGTTGGGAAACCATGTAGTTCAGCACATACTCTCCTCGTGGCTTAAACTAATCAGTTCAAAGGAATCCCCCTATTGTACTAACCAATCATCCCTACCCAACTTGTTCCTGCCAGTGAATGTGCTAATTTTAGAGTTGTTTTATGATTTTTTTTTATAGATATGTATAAGTTTATTGATTTCCAAATTTATATGAATAACAGGCCCCCATGTCTTAAAGAAATCAAGCCTGTTACGGGAAAATTTACTTCAAAATAGAAAACAAAACCGCAGGCTGAGATGGTGAAAAATTGAGGAAGACATAACTCTAATATTTTACAAAATATTTCATTAAAAAAGGGATTGTTTCTTCTCAATTCATTATGAGACTAAGCTAAATTCTGACAAAGACTGTAAAAATATTAAAGACCACTATCTTTCCTGAAAAAAAATACATGTATATACACACACACATACCTAACTTCAAAAAGTACCATGTGGATTCAAACAGTATATTAAAAGCATCTTAAATCTAAGTAAATTTTTAACCCAGAAATAGCTTTTTTTGGGGGGCAACGCTGGAGAGATTGGGCACAAGGGCCTTGCATATGCTAGACAAGTGCCTACTACTGAGTTATATACCCAGCTCCCCATTTTTCTTTAATATTTAAAATAGATCTATGTATATCAACATATTAATAGAAAAAAGAGGAAAGTTTTATGATTTTCCTGCCATGTGTGATGATTTGCTAAGAGATGCTATGATGTATGTGAAGTCTCTGCCTTCCCCAAAGAGTGTATAAAACTGCTGCAAACTCTGGGCTTGGGGCCTCTCAGTGTTACCAGTTGCTGTGTGCACGTGGAGGACTGACTAGCTTGCAATAAACACCTCTTTGTTGCTTACATCGATCTTGGTCTCTGGTGGTCTTTTGAAGGTCCCAAATTCGAGCATAACATTTGGGGACTCATCAGGGATTCCCCTCATAAGCCTACCCAGACACCCTGATCGAGAGGTGATGAAAACCTGGCTGGTAAGTAAAGGCATTGCCGATCTGTAATTTTTCTGTACTCTGGTTGCTTGCAGGTTCTGGTTCTGTATTTTCTGGTCCTGGTGGACACTCTATAGGGCAGCCAACAGGAGTTTGTAGGGGACGTCCCCAGCTCCTTCTGAGTTCTGAGTGAATTGCCCTTTATTAAAGGCTCTGTATTTTGTAGCTGATGGATCCTCTGTCCGCCTCTGCTTTTAGTTTCTGCTTAGCAATCCACGCCACGCTGCGAATTCTGTGGCCGCGCTGCGAATTTTGTGTTATGTGTGTTTGTTTCTATTGTCCTGTCTGCCTCCACCCCAACACCCTGGCAAGGGAACTAATCCCCCAATCTGGGGTCACCAGACCCTGAGGGGCATACTCCCCCAATCTGTTTGTCTGAAGGGAAGGCCCCAGTTGGCTTGGGGCCAGCACCCCTCTTCCAATCTGAAAAGGGAATCTGACAATCTGAAAAGGGAATCTGCGTCTTTGTGTGTCTTTTTGTCTGTGTCTCTGTTGAGTGTGATGGCATTGTTTTACTTTGGACAGATGCAGTGTCCCAAGTTCCGATCTGCCTTAGATGTGTGGAGGTAACTTTAACTAAATTTTAGCCTGAAAATGTCCCTGGTATGCTTCTCCTGCTTCCCTGAAAGGAACCAAAAGTCAATAGAACCACCAGTTTTTCTGTTCTCACCTCTTACACCCCTTTTAGCTGTGTTTTAAAGAACTTTGATAAACTTTACTCCCCTTTGTTAAATGGGATTAGGGAAGCAATGTTTTCTTTTCTTGCCCTACTTGGCTGGCTTGAGTGCACCCACTGCGGAGGGAAATGCCTTCTGGGGATCTAAGAACTTTGTTATCTTCCTTTTTCTTTTTCTCAAACCCTGTCCTCATTATTAAATTGGCATTAATTGACTTCGAAGACAGGAACTGAACTTTCAGTTAGAGGAACCCCTGCTCCGCTTTCTTGGGGAAGCCTAGCACTCCAAACAACTGCATACGGAGGATTAACTTTTTGAGAGCTAACTACTGGAAAGTTAGGAGATATGTCTGGGATCAGACCTAAACAGAGGAGCTAATCCTGTAAGTAAAAGGAGGGACTGAGGGACTCCCAGCAGCTGCCGAAGCCCCTTTTGCTTCAGGGAACTCCCTCTTTCCTTCCCTGAACTGTAAGGATTGCTCCATCTCTGTCTACTTAAAAAAAAAGGGGGGAGGACACTGAATGCAGTGAAATCACCACACTGAGACCCTTGATTTTATACTTCTGGTTGCCCCTCTGTGAGAACATCTGGTCCATTTGTGGGGACATCTATGGTGCCACTGGTGTAGGAGTCATAATTAAATGGGAGTTAGAAACTTGGGGAGATTTTTCTCTTATCTGGTCTGTTTTAAAAGTTCCTGTCTGTCAGCCATAGTCTGGAGCTCCTTTCTGTCTGTCTTTGTGTTTTTGTTTGTATCTGTTTCTGGCCCTTTAAAACACGGGCAATAATGTGTTGATATCAACTGTGGAGTTTTTAAACATTGCAGTGGAAAATCTTGGAAAAGCTACAAGGCCTTTACTATTGTGTTATGTGCGCACACTTGTGTTATGTGTTGTAAACAGATGAAAATAATGATGTCTTTATGAAAATTGGCAGATATATAGAGTGCTCATGAAAATTTTAAAAATGGATCCATATATCTTTGATTCATGTGATTTAAATGGTTCAATTTAAATTGGATAAACAGATGAAAGTAAAGATGTCTTTAAAATTAAGCTTACAAGTTTTTCTAGGTGTTCAAAAAAAACTAATAAAATGTTGATGTCTATGAAATAATCTGACTAAATTCAGAAATTTACAAGGATTGTTTCAAAATGTGGACAGAAAAGGAGGTTAACAGATGGAAAAGAAAAATTAGAAGGTTCTAGGTATGGATTTAATAGAAGGAAAATGTGTTTCTGCATAAGAGAGTCTATGTGATTAAGTAAATAAGAGGGTTTAAGTAAGTAATAAAGCAGGTTTGTGTACATTGGCTATATAGGTTTAGGTAAGTGATAAAGAAATTCTGTGTAAGTTGGTTATATATGTTTGTTGGTTATATATGTAAGTTGGTTATATAAGTTTTTTGAGCAAGTAATCTTAAAGAAATTAAAAATTATACAACTATGGTTAAACAACAACTGTTATTTTGCAATATTGTAATATGTTATTTCTTTAAGAGCTAAACTTGATTAATATAAAAACATCAATGTAATTGTGGTGCTACTAATGTGTTCATATCTTCCAGGTATACAAGTCTGTAAGGAAGAAGCTTTAAAAGAGCATTATATCAAGCTGGTGTTCTAAAGTTGTATGGTAATTTTAGGCTTAAAAGAAAAACATATTGGAGATTTATTTATATCATTTAATGTTCTATAACTGGACCTGTTATCAATAAGATATGTAAAGTTTTATGTTACTTTTTACACTGAGGTACAATTTAAATGTATTTTTAAGTTAATGTGAGCCTAATCTGTGTAAAGGTTAATATTGTAAAACAAGTACTTTGCTACTTTTCCACAAAAGGTTAAAAGCTTTTAGCCTTTCTTTAATTGTATAATAAGAACTTCGTAAATTGTAAAACAAGTACTTTGCTACTTTTCCACAAAAGGTTAAAGCTTTTAGCCTTTCTTTAATTCATGTTTTAGATGTGATATTATATTGTGTTAGCTAATATTCATGTGAACTTGAGCAACAATTTATGTAGGCTTTGTAAAATGATGTTTAAAAAGCAAAGATCAGCTTCAGAACTAGAGCACTTTATTTAAGATTTATGAAGAGCTCCGTCTTACCTGAGATAAGGCTCTGTGTCCCATCTTACTACATGTGAGAATGACTATGAAAGAAATAGGCCAGATTTCAGTACATTTAAAGTTGTGTCCAAAAGTTGGTTTTTGTCAAGATTACTAGGATCTCAAACAGGGGATATAATGTATAACTCTGCCAAAGTTCAAGGTAGCTATTACACGAACTAAATATGTTTTTACTCTTTTTTTTTAATGTTTATTTTTTAGTTTTTGGCGGACACAACATCTTTGTTTGTATGTGGTGCTGAGGATCGAACCCGGGCCGCACGCATGCCAGGCGAGCACGCTACTGCTTGAGCCACATCCCCAGCCCCTATGTTTTTACTCTTGTTAATTTTGTTTTGTAGTTTTCTTATAAATGGTCTAAAGATTGCCTGTTAATGTTTTGCAGAGGTACTGCTTTAAGAACACACAACCTGGGTTAATTTAAGATAATAAGTTATCACCTACAGAATAGAGAGATAGACATTAAAGCCTAGTACTCTTAATTTAAGATTGATGAGATTTATTTGCTGGATGTTTAAGATTAACATTTAAAATTAAAGATAAATTAAAAGGGCCAAGAAAACCAATATTTGGCTCTTGCCCTCTGAGTCAGTCTGAATCCAGGGAACAGGGGACTTCTCTAAAGAGCTTTGCAACTCTGGGCCACATAACTCCCAATCAGGGAGATTAATGAGACCACTGGAGAACAGAAAGCCAATCAGTACATTTGCTATGAAGAGAGGAGGGTCATTGGAAGAGAGACATCCCTGATGTTTCCAAGGGAAGCCACATGGTCAAGCAAGACCTGGACCCATCCTAGCGCAAATGGCACTAGCAGAACTGAGAAGCTGCTGTGAAGTTCCCCCAGGACTCCCGGGGAAACTCAACTGATTGTTAACAATAGATAGCAATGAAAGTCAGTTTGACTGCTTCATCTTAAACACCTAGCAAAGACAGTTAAAACCAAAACACAGTTATTCCTGGGCATTTAAAATAATAATAATAATTAAATGTAACTTAAGGTATACACCTTGTGTTAGCCTCCGAGAATAAATAAGACTGGAGGCTACAGGAGAGATCCTTAGGCAGGAATGCCTGGTAACTATCAAAAGAAACCATTAGGAGGAACTGCCAGAGTAATTTTAATTTAAGGCCTACAGATATTCCTAACCTACACAGGTAGGCTTGGTGTTTGTTAGTGTCATTATCCAGCCCTGAGTAACGGAATTAAAGGTTTCTCATTTAGAGGTCATACTAGTAAAAGCATTTTGCAAGATCAGATGACATTAAATTATTAAACTGTATCTTACGGGGAAGGACATCTAACACTAAAAGTTAAATGTTATGCTTACATTCCTGATAACTGGAGATGTTAAAGCCTGGTGAGGAAACTTCTATTATACAGCGACATGTTCCAGCTGCTACAACATTTATTCAGTACTCATGGTTTTTGTTTCTCTCATGGAAGCACCCATCCCCAGATGACTTTACAACCTGTTCTTCCTCAACCAGACTTCAAACTGAACTGACTTCTAAAAGGGAACTCACATCCCCCACATTGTCCCCCACGTTGTCGACACCCACTCTCAGCTCTGAAGCAGCCAGAACGAGCCATCGCCCCTTCTCCTTACAGCAATAAGGAGTTCCTAAAATTAGAGGGGGGAATGAATCCAGAAATAGATAGACAGTGTAGATAGGTAAATCGAGTCATGTTGGATCTAGGAAGCCAATTTTGAGTTGTTATGCTTGAATTTGGGTCCCTCAAAAGACCACCAGAGGCCAAGATCAATGTAAGCAGCAAAGAGGTGTTTATTGTGAGCTAGCTCTGTCCTCTCCGTGCACACAGCAACTGGTGATGCTGAGAGGCTCCGAGCCCAGGGTTTGCAGCAGTTTTATACACTCTTTGGGGAAGGCAGGGGCTTTATATGCATCATAGCATCTCTTAGCAAATCATCACATACTGTGGGAAAATCATAAAACAACTCTAAAACATGATTAGCACATTCACTGGAGGGAACAAGTTGGGTAGGGATGATTGGTTAGTACAATCACCTTTGAACTGATTAGTTTAAGCCAGGAGGGGAGTACATGCTAAACTACATGGTTTCCCAACATGTTATCAATCACCATAAACTCCTGGAGGGTCATCTGGAATCCCAGGTATTTTCCCTGTCTCATGCTGATTGGTGATTGCTAGGGGGTTGCTGTGGGTCCTCACCTAGCCTGACTGGGTTAGGGACACCTGGTGCTGCAGATGTCCCTGTTATTTATAGATAAACAACTCAGCAGGGTGGGTATGTGCCTAGGAGTGCTCTGTGGGTTTTTCCAAGGACAAGGGTCACGCCCCCTTCCTTGGACAGGCTTTGCTCTGAGGTAGAGGAGGGTTTCTCAGAGTGAGCCTGGGAGGTTGAAGACTGTCCCCTCAGGGTTGCTGTTTACTCTACCAAGATGTAGAACCTGCCCAAATAGACTCCCAACTGAGGGAACCATGATTGGTTCCCAAGTTTCCAGACAAAGGGGGGAATGAGCAACTCCATTTTTGAGGCAAGGACAAAAAGTTTTATTTAAAGGATAGAACAGAGAGAGGGAGAGACTCACACAGATTCCTCTGCAGAGGAGCGGTCCAAGTTGGTGCCTGAGGTGTGGTGGGGTTCCTGCCCTGTTGATAGATTTTGGATTTCCTTTGTTCTCATGCTCCCTCCTATTTTGCCTACAGAACCCAAAAGGTGGAGTAACCAAGGATGGGAAAGGAGCCACCCCCCAGTAGGGCAGGAAGGGAGGGCCCAGGGGGTACTCATTAACAACTCTCTGTTGCACGAACTGTTCCCTGGAGGCAGGTAACCTTCACAACAGGTAAGGGGAAGTGCCCTGAAAGAATTAGCATTTTATTTCCTTTTGAACCAGTCCCCATCTTCCCGAGTCAATCATTCATTACCTACACTGACTGTCCTTTTGTTGCCCACCCCCTAACTATCAAGGAGGATAAATTTTCTCTACCCCTTTTAGGTTCAACCTTTGGGGACCCGCAAATTAAAATGATATGAGAGATTATCAAGAGAGAAGACAGATTTAGCCACTTACATATGGGAGTTCATAGAAAAATGTGACTCAAGGATGCAGTTAAAATTTTTGACCTATATGCCCTCCTGATAGGAGAGTGGGTAGGAGAAAAGAGCACTTACAGAAAAACAAATGACCTTTTGGAAAGACTAAGGGGCTCTTAAGACAAGAGATGGCAGAAGGGACAGTTTTGGGACAATGGTGTAGAGACTTTCCTTCTCTGATGGTAATGAGTCAATCTTCCCTGATTGCTCCCACGGAGGGGATTTGTGACAATTAATTTCTTTTGGGAGGCTCTGCTCTTAGGCAGATAAGAGAATTAGGAATGGAAATGCCTTCTGCTCAGAGTAACTTTCACGCCACAGTGGTGTATCTGGACCCCTCCCTTCCAAACTCATTTCAGCTTTGGGACTAAAAGAGCAGAAAGACAATGTCAACTTCAATTATTCCCCCACCCCCTGCCGTCATATATTCATGAAGACCTTGTCATTTTAATATTAAATTGAGACAATAACTCTTTATCATGAATTATCTTGAGCATTATCAGATTTAGTATAGTCATATGAGACATGGTGTCTGCCCTCAACACGCCTATCGTCTGGTGACAGAAGCAAGATTGGTATTCTCCAAGCAGGCCACTTGTAAGATTGTTGCTATGGATTATAAATAGGAATCGATACAGAGACTCTTTTAGGCACTAGTCTCTCTGGATCCTGCAGCCATAAACCTGCTTCCTGAAAATTCCTTGGGTGTCCAGCCTCTTCTGTCTTATATCAGACTGAGGGTTTCAACCCAACATAAAAATAGTGGGTTGTAAGCAATGTCTAGTAGTTCTTTTTTATTCCGTCACTATTTATTTATTTATATGGTTTTGGTACTGGGGATTGAACCCAGGGATGCTTTCACCATTGAGTTACATCTTTATCCCTGTTTATGTTTTATTTTGAGACAGGGTTTTACTAGATTGCTTAGGGTCTCACTAAGTTGCTGAGGCAGGCCTCGAACTTGCAACCCTCTTGCCTCAGCCCACAGAGCTGCTGGAATTACAGGTGTGCACCACCACACCTGGAAGAGTCCATCACCATTCTGTACTATGGCTTCAGGTTCCCCAGAGGTTTCGGCCTGCTGGTGAAAGCACTACCTTGAGACTATGCTGTGAAACGTTCCAATTCGGTTCAAATGTGATGTTTTTCACCATTGCTGTGATTTGCCAACTCACACAAGCTTTGAAAGAGTTCTGGGAATACCTATATTTGGCCCAGTCACAATTTCTATACAGTTCCTTTCACTTTTAAAGAGATTTTTTGTTTGTTTTTTGAATGTTATTAGTAGTCAAGTAGCACAACACACAGATCCTGCTTTGATTTCAACTCTGAATCATGTCATGTGTCTGTGTGATTTTAATTTAACTGGTGTCTGCTTTTCAGTCTAGACACATGTTTGCCTGGCAATAACAGGTGATATCATCTGTATTTAGGAATATGCTTTTATTAGACACATTTGTGGTTGAACATACCATGTTTTGGCAAGAAACTATGTAGAGGGAGCTCTGCTTGTGTTATGGGGGCTGGGGGGAGAGGGAATGATATATTTCTTCCTTGGCTTATTATAATTAGAGATATTTGTATGAAAATAGAATGTCTGTTGCTGAAGTGTTGCTCAGCTCCTGCTGATCAGTTCTCACTCACAGGCACGGTCCTTTGTGATATAATAGTTAGTTGCTGTGGAGATGATTACCCTGTCATGGAGAAAAGAGACTTATGAATTTAAATGAAAAATGAACAGCAGGAGCAAAAGAAGTCTGCCAAAAGCCAAGCACTTCATCTAATTTAATTTTCTCCTGCCTTTTTAATATATGTTATTTCATAAAGTTGCATCTATCTGCTTAAATAATACAGTTTCAGGGCTAATGATGAGTAATGAAAAAAAGGAAAAATTTAAAAGAAGTAGCAAGATATCATGTTGACATTCTTTACAGAGGCAAGAATGAGTTCAAAGTTACAGAAAATTCAACCACAATAAATATAAACTATTGAGGCAGACTCCATGGTTTAAATAAACAATTAAACTCTTTGGACAGTTCTATTGCAGTCTAACTTTTGATGAATTGCTGTGGTAATGTAGGTGTCATTCAACAAGTAGGAGGCTGAATGATGAGACAGAGAATGGACTTTGCTCCAAAAAGCTGTTTTGAATCTTTACTCTGCCATTCATAAGTCACTGCCTCAGGCAGGCCCATTAATCCCCTCTGAACTTCAGTTTCTTTAATTATAAAATTAGGATAAATTTGGGCTGTTTTCACGGCTGTTTCAGTGTATCAACTCATATGGCCATAACTTCTCCCTCTCTCTCTCTCTTTTTTAATAGTGCTGGGGGTGGAACCCAGAGCCTTGTGCATGCTAGTCCTTGTTGCTTTGGGCCTGTGGCAAGGTAGTCTGCCGGGTTTCAGTTCTCTCGACTAAAAGGCTCAGGGGTCACTCCAGTTGAACTGGGCTAACTAGGGCTGCACAAAATAACCACACAAGAGACACAAATACCTTTTTCTTTGGGGTCGCTGTGACGGCTCCTCTGACCTTAAGGGTCCGCAGGAAGAGACAGAGAGAGAGAGAGAGAGAGAGAGAGAGAGAGAGAGAGAGAACGAACATACGTGCTGACCCCTTTTATTGAGAAGCTATTCAAATGAGGCAAGGGGTCAGGTTTCAAGGGGCTGAGTCTATCTTCATGATGTCTGCTGTCAGCAGGTTGACTGACACCTGGGTAGGCCACACCCAAGGGCACAGTAAGAGAAGGGGACACACACAAGGCACTTCCATGGAAGATTCTATCCTAAACAGGGCAAGGGGTTACATTACAAAGGAACAGGTGAGCGTAGCTTCACCCATGGGGCTGTAACAAGACATACCCATGCAGGAGACACCGACCCTTGGACCCAAGAAGGGTGGGGAAAGCTCTGCCACATTTCTGTGACTGAGCGCCTCAGTACCCAGCTGGGGAGTGTGACTCAGTCACGTGCAAGGTTGGTCTCCCACACAGTTGATCATGGTGACAGCACATGGCAGAGTAAAACTGCTCACCTCATGAACCAGGGTGCAAAGAGAGTGAGGAGAGGACCGGGATTCCACAATGCCCTTCAAGGGCACACCCCCCATGAGCTCCCACTAGGCCTCATCTCCTAACGAATTCACTGTCTCCCATTAGCCCCACTTTGGGCACAAAGCCTATCATGCATAGGCCTTTGGGGACATTCAAGAACTAAACCACAGCAGTAGACAAGTCAACAAATAAATGGCAAAGCTCTATCTACAAAAGAGCGATAACTTAAAAATAGTGTAATGTAAAATAAGTTACTAATTTTGAGGTAAAAATAACAACAACAACAACAAAAAGAAAATAGAAAAAAGAAAATAAAAAGAAAGAAGAAAATTAATTACTAGGAAAGTTAGTAGAACTCAGGGCAGTATTAATTCTCCATGGAAAGTTAAATAACATTTTAGGTTAGATTCAGGTACTACAGTCAAGAAGTACAGAAGTCACATTTAACACCAGAACTAGCCTTGGAGGCTGAGGAAATTTCAACCCAATTGCTCTGCCCAAGGTGACATCAGGAGTAGCAGGTGTGTTATGGGAATGGAACAAAGACGAGATGTACCCTGCGGCTTCACAGAAATGACAGGGGAAGACTAAGAAGGCAGAGCTCAGGGATTGCCATTACCCAGTGAGGGGCAGATGAGAAAGGAAATTGTGCATTAATGTATTCAGACCCAAAGATTATAGGGGGGTTTGAATTATGTCTATATTGTAATCATTATCTATATATAGTCCAAATCTCTTAAAGATTTTTAAAAATTGAGTTATATACATATTGTATTATAAGCATTTTCTCATATTGTGAAGAAATATTTATAATACAATTTGTGGCATAGAGAACAGTGTTTTCAAGTGTTAAAAAATGTGCTGTTCAGCAACATATATTCTTTCATTTAATTTTTAAAGCATCCATATGGAGGAGGTGCTATTATTGAAGCCAGATTTAAAGTTAGGTAGTGTAGTTAGGTAAATCGGGTCTAATATCGAGTAAGATCCAAAATGGAGGCCATGTTTAGAATGAATTCTGGGAAAAGTTGAACAACTCTTGGAATGTTAATGAAGTCTGAGAAAAGCCCAAGGCCCGAGCCTATCCCAAAGATGTGTTAATGAACAGCCCCCAGCAAACTTGAAGATGCTGACTCAGAAGTCCTTCCTGCCCAGATTACTTCTTTGGCCTACCTGTGTCCCACCCCTTGGGCCTTCCCACCTACATTCCATCACTGAAAGAAATATAAAAAGGTGAAACAACCATGCTTCCGCGGATTCCACCTCTTGGGTCCCTTTCTTCCTCCGGGAGAAGTCTTTTCTGCTGTCCTTTAATAAACTTCTATTTTCCACTCTGACCTTGCCTCGGCGTGCTTCTCTGGTGTTATTCTTCAACATTGGGGAAGCAAGGACTCGCCACCGGTCGTCAGCGGTAACATTATTACCAGCTTCAGACAAAACATCCCAAGCTAGGAAAATTTGAAGTCACACAGGAAGTTTCTGATCAGGTCAGATGAAACATTGGTTGGTTTGATTTAGAGCTTCTGTTCTTACGACTTACCTTTCCTTGTATGGTATCATGATGTTTCACCAGTTTATCAAAGAGTTTAAACATTTAAACACTATTAAATTTCCCAACGGAAAAGTTATATCAACTGTGGCTCAACCCGTAGTGTATAAAAGTGACCGTTTCCCTCAAACACCCTCCACAATGGGCACTGCAGCTTTAAAATATTTTTGGCAATAATATAATGGAAAATTGTCAAAAGTTTAGAATCCCAACAATTGACCATATTTGTAGTATTCTAGTATTCTTGGGGTCCTTTGGCATTCCTCTTTAACACAGTGTTGTTTTAGATAGTAGGTGTCCTCCAAAATACTCACGTATGAGACAATGCAAGAAGGTTAGAAGATAAATGATTGAGTCATGAGAGTATTAACCCAAGCAGTGAATTAATCCCTTGATGGGATTAACAGGGTGGGAACAAAAGGCAGGTAGGGTGTGGCTGGAGGAGGTGGGTCTATGGGGACATGCCTTGGGGTATACATTTTCTATCTGGCAAGAGAAGTCTGTCTGTGTCTGTCTCTGTCTGTCTCAAAATAAAATTAATAAGAGCTGGGGTAGCCCAGTAGTTGAGCAACCCTGGGTTCAATTCATTGGGGCCCAAGAAAAAAATAAGTTTTCAAACTATTTTGTATATTGCTTTGTTTGGAAGAAAATAAAAACATGCCAAGATTCACTAAATAATTGTCTAGAAAATAAGTATTGCTCACCAACTTAAACACAAACAAGATTATCATCTGAAAAATAATTTACGTGTTTACTTGGAAGTATTAAAATTACTTAAAACTAGTAGCACATTTTTTTTTTTTTTTTTTTTGGCAGGGGGTATTACCGGGGATTGAACTCAGGGGCACTCCACCACTGAGCCACATCCCTAGCCCTATTTTGTATTTTATTAGAGACAGGGTATCATTGAGTTGCTTGGTGACTCTCTAAATTGATGAGGCTGGCTTTGAACATGTGATCCTCCTGCCTCAGCCTCCTGAGCCACTGGGATTACAGGCTGCACCACTGTGCCCAGGAAGTAGCACATTATTCTTTTTTTTTTTTTTTAATCTACGCATATATTTTTATTGGTGCCTTATAATTATGCTTAATAAGTGGCATTCATTGTTACAGATTCATACATGTATACTAATCTCAGGAGCTTTTTTTTTAGGGATTTATTTTTTGTATTTGTTTTAATTAGTTACACATGACAGTAGAATGCATTTATGCACTTTGATAAATTATACATAGATGGGATATAATTTCTCATTTTTCTAAGTGTACATGTTGCAGAATCATATTGGTCATGCAGTCACATATATACATAAAGTGATAATGTCTGTTTCATTCTACTATTTTTCCTATCCCCTCCTCTTCCCTCCCATCACTTCCCTCTACCTAATCTAAGGTAACACTATTCTTCCCTAGTGCGCCCCCGCCAACCTTATTGTGAATTAGCATCTGCATATTAGAGAAAACATTCAGCATTCGGTTTTGTGGGAATTGGCTTATTTCACTTAGCATGATATTCTCCAGCTCCAACCATTTACTGGAAAATGTCATAATTTCACTCTTATTTAAAGCTGAGTAATATTCCATTGAGTATATATACACCACATTTTCTTTATCCATTCATCTATTGAGCGACACCTAGGTTGATTCCATAGTCTAGCTATTGTGAATTGAGCTACTATAAATGTTGATGTGAATATATTAATGTAGTATGCTGATTTTAAGCCCTTTGGATATAAACTGAGGAGTGGAATAGCTAGGTCAAATGGTGGTTCCATTCCCAGTTTTCTGAGGAATCTGCATACTGCTTTCCATAGTGGTTGCACAAATTTGCAGCCCCACCAGCTATGTATGAGTGTATCTTTTCCCCCACATCCTTGCCAACATATTGTTTCGTGTATTCTTGAAGATTGCCATTCTGATAGGAGTGAGATTCAAATTAAAAAGCTTCTTCTCAGTAAAGGAAACAATAATGTGAGGAGAGAGCCTACAGATTGGGAGAAAATCTTTACCACATGCGCCTCCGATAAAGCATTAATCTCTAGGATAAATAAAGAACTCAAAAAACACCAAAAAAAAAAAAAAACAAATAACAAATTAATAAATGGGCTAAGGAACTGAACAGACACTTAACAAGAAGAAGAAATACAATTGATCAACAAATATATGAAAAAGTGTTCAACATCTCTAGCAATTACAGAAATACAAATCAAAACTACTCTAAGTAGCACATTCTTTATAAGTAACAAGTCTAAGGTAATCTACTTTGAATCTTTTTAGCCAAGCCACAGTATCAACAAGGAAACTGGTAATTTTTAATTTCAGATAAAAATACCACCAATGTGAATGTATATATTAAAATGAAAAGCAATAGTATATGTCAAAATCTTGCATTAAGAACATATGGGCACTCTGGAGACAGAGGCAGGAGGATCTGCGAGTTCAAAGCCAGCCTCAGCAATTTAGTGAGGCGCTAAGCAACTCAGTGAGACCCTGTCTCTAAATAAATAGGGCTGGGGATGTGGCTCAGTTGGTTGAGTGCCCCTGAGTTCAGTCCCTGGTACACCTCCCCCCAAAAAATGAACATATGGTGTGTGTGTGTGTGTGTGGTACGAGGGCTTCAATCTAGGGCATCACCCATGCTAGACAAGTGCCCTACCACCAAGCTACATCCCCAGCCCAGAAGATAGATTTATTTTAATTTTAATTTATTTTTTAGTTTTCAATGAGCCTTTATTTCATTTTGTTTGTTTATTTATATATGGTGTTGATTAGAGAATCCAGTGCCTCACACATACTAAACAAGCACTCTACCACTGAGCTACAACCCCAGCCAGAAGATCGATTTTTTTGAGTCGGAATAATAATAATAATAATAATAATTTAAAAAACCCTGAAAGTTCTGTCACCATCTAGCTATTTACTTGTGGGGTGGGCGGGAGGCACAGTTGCTTAACTTCTTTTATCTTAATTTCCCAAACTATAAAATAGGGATGCTTATACTCAACTAGTGGCCAAGTTATAAGGGTCAAAGGAGACTGTATCTGAAATGACTAGACATAATAGATGGCTAATAAGTGTTACTTACTTCATTATTAAATATGTTCTTGGTAGAGAGACTAGTGACCCATATCGGTAATTATCTAGCTAGTCTGAACTCATCACAACTTGACCTTATAGTAATTTAATTTGCTTAGTTATAACAAGCTGTCATTCTCACTGAGGGTACAATTAGGTGTGAAGTAAACAATCTGTGGCTCATTATTTTAAGCTAACAGTAATCCGAGTCTGTTTCCAGGAGATGAATAAGAGAAAATGGAGACAAAAGGTCCAAGGGCACTAGAATATAAAAACTTTTGGAGAATTTTGAGAAAATGGATTGTTTTTAAGGTTAACATTTATTTGAAAATGAGAAATAGCATTAGATATGTGCAGGGAATTTTGTGCTTTGAGTGGACATGGTTCAGTGTTAAAGCCTTTAATGTATTTTATTTAACAGCCTTCTAGTCTGTTAAATGGCTAAGAGATTTTGTTTTTGTGTATTAATGCAGCCAAATGAGTAGCTATTAAAGCAATTTTTGATGTGTGAAGTAATATGCCTTTTAATTGCCATTAGTAAGTGTCTTTGATTTAGTGAAATCTCTTCCCTGTCTTTTGAGAGCTTGCCTCTCTGATAAAGCAGAGAATGTTAGCTTGTTGGTAACCATAGATATTATTATGATCTTTAATAAACACGGTGACAAAGAATTTGATAATAATATGTGAATAGATAAACATGAGGATTTAGATGAGATTTAGGAATGTGAAAAAGTGTCTTTACAAGTAGCACCAAAATTTATCTTCACAAGGAAACTGTTATACTTTAGGAAAGAGCTTCAGGAGATTGCTTGGAGAGAATAAGGGCCAGCACAGGTGAGAGGATTCCGGGAAGAAGCGGGAGAAAGCACTAGAAATCTGAGGCGTCACCCAGACAATAATCACACCGGCAGAATCTGTCCGATGTAACTGTTTAGGATGCGAAAAGTGTAAAGATGGAATTCTGTGATGACAACACCTGAAAGGGTTGGGAGCAGAGCAGTTATAGGAACAGAGTTTTTGTATGTTATTGAACTTAAGCTGATCTAACGTCAAATTAGAGTGTTGTAACTTTAAATGTTGAATATAACCCCCTATGGTAACTACAAAGAAAGTAGTAACAAAAGATACACAAAAGGAAATCGGGAAGGAATTTAAATGTTTCACTGCAAAAAATCAACTAAGCAGCCGGGTGTGGTGGCTCACCCCTCTAATCCCAGAGGCTCTGGAGGCTGAGGCAGGAGGAGCCTGAGTTCAAAGCCAGCCTTAGCAAAAAGCGAGGCACTAAGCAACTCAGCAACACCCTGTCTCTAAATAAAATACAAAATAGGGCTGGGGATATGGCTTAGTGGTTAAGTGACCCTGAGTTCAATCCTTGGTCCAAAAAAAAAAAAAAAAAAAAAAAAAACTGGAGATGGAGCTCCGTGATTAAGCACTTGACCTGAGTTCAATCTCCAGTACCACAAAAATCAAACAAACAAACAAAGCGCATTTATACATCTAATAACAGACCAGACCATCAAAATATATAAAGCAAAAATGGACAGAATTGAAGGAAGAAACAATTTGATGATGATAGTTGGAGACCTCAATACCCTATTCTCCATTATGGATAGAACAAGACAGAAGATAAGCAAGGTCTTAGAGGACTTGACCAGCACTATACGTCAACTGTATCTCATGGCTATATGTAGACTACTCTACCCAGCCACAAAAGAATATATAGTGTTTTTGAGTTCATGTGGGCTTTTCCAAGATAGATTATATATTAGACCACAAATTGTCAATATATTTGATTTCTTTTTTATACCAGGGATTGAACCCAAGTATACTTTACTACCGAGCTACTTCCCTAAGCCCTTTCTATTTTTAATTTTGAGACCTCACTAAATTGCTGAGGTCTGCCACAAATTTGTGATCCTCCTTCCTCAGTCTCCCCACTTGCTGGTACTACAGGCATATGCCACAATGCCCGACTCAATGTATTTGAAAAGATAGATATCATTCAAAGGATGCTTTCTATATTTTCTTTTGCTTTATTCAGCAAAATTAAGTGGTAGATTCAGAAGCTGGTGAACACATTACTACAAGGAAAAATTAATGTTTTGGGTGGATGGTACTTATTGAGAAGCTTTCCAATCCACAGTGTGTTGGGGTGAAGGAATATTCATAATTTTCACCTGTAGGACTTGAAAGCATTTAGAATACTTGTTTTGGTCAGAAATTGCACTAATATCCTCTCAGCTTTTGGGGGTATCAATGTTACCATGAGGGCAATGGGAAACAGCAGGGGGCACCTGACCCTGGCATCAATATTTGGGGACCTTGATCCTGTACCTTTTAGTTTTTTTTTGTTCCAACTGCTTGTCTTCTCTTAGATTCATTCCTGTTGGCTCAGTCTCAGCAGCTCTAGGAGAAGCTGCCTTGCTCATACAAAGCGTGCATGGACGGAATCTAGTTTTTGTGGGCTTCTGCGATTGTGCTTACTCCATCTGGATGCTCCTGTTATCTGGATTAAGCCTGCCCTTCAGCCTCCCTGTCCTCCTTTGCTTGATGACCTATTTTTTATGTGTTCTCTGGCCTCTGCTCTATATTCTCCTTCAGACAGTAACTGGGCAGAGAGGTACCCCTTCATCTCCCTGCACTGCAGGGGCACATCTATACAGGAACTGGACCCACAAATCTGTGGGTCCACAGGGACTTCCCAGTAGAAAGAAAAAAATTGTGTTGGGCTCATTCTTCAGTGTGAGTGCAGCTTTCTGTCTCGTTCTCAGATGAGTATTTATCCAGCCGCCTCTGACTCTCAGATGCCTTTCTGGTCTCTGCAGAGTTCTTGGCGCCTGCTCTCCGTTTTTGGTTCTGGCCTCCCAACTGACTTGTCTCCTTCCTGCCTCCCCTGGCAAGCTCCACGGTGTGAGACTTGGATTTAGTCCTGACACACCCACAATGGCTGTTCTCTCTGCTTCTATTTGCTGATTTTATTTTATTAAAAAAAATTTTTTAGTTGTTGATGGACGTTTATTTTTCTCATTTTTTAATATGCAGTGCTGAGAATTGTGCCTCACACATGTGAGGCAAGCGCTCTACCACTGAGCCAAGACCCCAGCCCCTATTTCTTGATTTTAAAGGCACAATATATAAAAAGGAATGAAGTTCTGATACATGCTACAGTATATATATATATATATATATATATATATATATATATATATATATATATTCAAAGACATTATACTAAGTGAAAAAGCCAGACACAAAAGGACAAATATTATATGA
Source organism: Spermophilus citellus (assembly GCF_964194105.1). Lineage (NCBI taxonomy): Eukaryota > Metazoa > Chordata > Mammalia > Rodentia > Sciuridae > Spermophilus > Spermophilus citellus. The sequence continues at coordinate 149,494,532 of NC_138187.1, forward strand.
TTCTACTTATATGATCCTACAGATATTATATGACCTCTACATTGGGCAAATTCACAGAGAAAGAAAGTTGGCTGAGAAGCTTCCATTGTTTGGAGAGAGGGGAGAAATGGGGAGCAATTGCTTGGTGGTTCCAAGATTTCTGTTGGGTGCAACTAAAAAATTTTGGGAATAGTGGTAGTAATTGCACAACATGGTAAACTATACACTTAAAAATGGTTAACACAGTAAGCCAGGTCTGGTGGTGCACAGCAGCTCAGGAGGCTGAGATAAGAAAATCGCAAGTTCAAAGCTAGCCTCAGCAATGGCGAGGCACTAAGCAACTAAGTGAGACCCTGTCTCTAAATAAAATACAAAATAGGGGTGGGTAGGTGGCTCAGTGGTCAAGTGCCCTTGAGTTCAATCACTGGTTAAAAATTGTACATTTTAAAAATATATATTTAATTTTATATATTTTAATAATTATAATTTATAATCACAATAAAACAAAAGAAAAAGACACAATGATACCTCCTTGCCATTTTTTTAGTTTCCTGCAGGCTGTGCCTTCTCACATGCCTCTCAAACATGAGGGTTCAGCCGTATTTGGCTCCTGGCTCGTTCTCTTTGTTTGAGTATCGGAGATTGAGCTCAGGGGCACTCTACCACTGAGCCACATCCCCAGCCCTATTTTGCATTTTACTTAGAGACAGGGTCTCACTGAGTTGCTTATGCCTTGCTTTTTGCTGAGGCTGGCTTTGAACTCATGATCCTCCTGCCTCAGCCTCCCAAGCTGCTGTGATTACAGGCATGTGCCACCGCGCCTGGCTCCTGGTTCTTTCCTATACTGTCCCGCCTGTTCCCTCTGGCTAATCTCCAGTTTGCTAATGATGACTAGTCCTGTGTTTTTAGCAACTCTCTCCTGAGGGCAGTCCCAGGTTATTAAGCGATGACTTGAAATCTCCACTTCGGGATTGATGCTCCGCTGGCTCATCCATCTCAACATTCCCCAGCAGAATTCATTCATTTTTCCCTCTGTCAATCACCAGTCTTCTGCTCTCCACCAACCACAGTTTCCCAGACCACACACTCAGGTGTCTCTTCTTCCTCTTCCAACATCCAGGGTCTTGAAAAGCCCTGTCTTTCCTGCTTCACTTTCCCCAGTGCCTCACCAGTTACCCTACAGCAAAGCCGAGGGGCTGACCTGTCAGTTTAACTCTGTGTCTTTGGAAGCTCCCTCTTTCTGCCTGGGATATTTTAGAATCATCTTCCTTATTCATGGTGTCTTTTTTCTCATTACCCTCAAAATCCCTGCCTCTTCAATTTGGAGACCTGGGTAGAAGGTTTACCTTGTTGATATTGTTGTTCATTTACCTTCCCTCTGCTCTCCCTTTCTCTTTGGTAGGATAATCTTTCTGTCCTTCTTGCCTAAGGAAGATGCTTAGTCCATTCAGGCTACCCTAACAAGGTACCACAGACTAGGTGGCTTGTAAATGGCAGAAATTGATGTCTCCTAGTTATGGGGCTCAGAGTCCAAGATCAGTGTTCCAACGTGGCTGGGTTCTCCTGAGGGCCCTCACAAGACTGTAGACTGCTGACTTCTGGTGACATCCTCATAGGGTAGAAAGAGGGACAGAGAGCTGTCTGAGGTCTCTTTCACAAGGGCAATAATTTCATTCATGAGGTCTCTACCTTTATGACCTCATCACCTTCCAAAATCCCACCTTTGGCACTAGGATTTTAACATGAACTGTAGCAGGATATAAGCATTCAGTCCATACCTGTGGGAAGTGTTCTCATAAACGACTGTAAACAACTTACAGCACTCAAATCATAGGGATTGCTTGTTAACTTGGATGATCTCCCCTACCAGGTTCTTTCTTTTTATTTTTCCTTATTCGCAGGGGTGGAGGCTGTGTCCAGCTCCCAGAAAACACTCTGGTCCATGGTAGGTCCCCCTCAAAGTCTACTCATTTAAGCTTTCAGAGGTCTAAATCTATTTAACACTTGAGGTTCTTGTGTTTTTCAGAAAAGTCAATTCATTTTATGTTTTTTTCTCTCTTTGCTGTTGGGTGTTGCTAAATGGCTGTCACCTAACCGCTCTGAGCAACTGTTGTAATAGCAATTCCCTCCATTTTTTTTTTTTTTGTTACTCCAGATGTTTTTCTGATAGTCCAAATTTTCTACTTCAGCGGGTTTAAATTTGTTGGCCTTGCACGTGAGAGACACTGGGTTTGATCCTCAACGCCACATAAAAATAAATAAAGATATTTAAAAAATATGCATTATAAAAAAGATTCCAAAGCATATTTTGGATTTGTTTTTGAATAAATGCTATTAGAGGCTCTTATTTGCTTCAGTCATCTTAATACTAGTTTACTTTTGATCTGTTACAAATAATGTAGTTATTGTAGTTACTGTAGCAGTCAAGATTCTCAAGAGAAACAGAACTAATAGTTTGTGAGAGTGGGCAACTTCATTTACAAGTCCCGAGACTGGAGAGTCCACAGGAGTGAAGCCAAGAGAGAAATAATTGGAGCAAAAAGAGCCAGGATGTGTAGGAGCCAGGTATCCAAATATTAGAGACAGATAGAGCACCTGCCTATTGTTTCTGACCACCCCTATGTTGGTGTATTTTCCTCAAATACTTAAAACATATCATTGCAATTTACAATGAAAAAGAAAAGAAAACCCTTCTGATTATATAATATCCTATATATGTGAAAAGATGAATGGTTTATGGGATGGCAGGGTTGGCAAATATGAAATTTATAAGCAGGCCTGAAAACTAGAAATTCAGGCAAGAGTTGAAGTTGCCATCTTGAATCTGAAAATTTGGGGGCAGGCTGGCAGCCTGGAGAAACTTGGTAGGAATTCTGGATTGCAGTCTTTTTTGTTTTGTTTTTGTATCAGGGATTGAACCCAGGGGTGCTGAACCACTGAGCCACATCCCCAACCCTTTTGTAATATTTTATTTAGAGACAGGGTCTTGCTGAGTTGCTTGGGGCCTTGCTAAGTTGCTAAGGCTGGCTTTGAACTTGCAATCCTCCTGCCTCAGCCTCCCAAGCCTCTGGGATTATAGGCTGTTTCAATTGATTGAATGAAGCCTATCCACATTATTGAGGATAGTCTCCTCTATTTAAAGTCAATCGATTATAGATGTTTATCACATCTACAAAATACCTTCACCTTATTTATTAGACCCTATATGTGTATTGGGGTCCAGAGATGTCATTTCTCTTGTCTGCTAAAATTATTTTTCTAATTAAAAAAATCTTCACATAAATATCTGGGCTAGCATTTGGACAAACAGCTTGGCATAATAGACTATATCAATCAACACATAAAATTGAATCATCACAGGTACTCTAGTGGATATATATTTATTAGCAGAGGATAACATAAAGCAGTAGTGTACTCATCCAATGTATCTAAGCCTACAAAAGTTCTAGATGGTAAAGCAAAGAGATGTCTAACAAGGTAAATCCTAGCAGAATTCCTGACTACCTTGGTGCAAGTTAGCTGCAAAAGGAATTTTATAGTGGTGTTATCAGAAAAGAGATCAGAAATATGTATAGAGGCATTGCTGTGTGGGTTTTTAAAAAAATATTTATTTTTTAGTTATAGGTGGACACAATATCTTATTTTATTTTTATGTGGTGCTGAGGATCAAACCCAGTTCTTCACACATGGTAGGTGAGAGCTCTACCTCTGAGCCACACCTTTAAGTGTGGGTTATTTTTACCTAATCCTGCATCTTGATCTCTGAGTCAGAACATTTAACTTGAGGAAGATGGATCATTTTAAACTTCAATAGGCAGAATTCAGGCTATTGAGCTACCCATATATTTTTTTTTTGTTGTTGTTGTTGGGATTTGTTTTTCTTTTCTTTTCTTTCTTTTTTGTTCTTGTTACCAGAAGACCTGACAAGAACAATGTAGAGGTAGAAAGTTTATTTGGGGTTCATGGTTTCAGAGGTCTCAGTCCATAGTTGGCCAACTCTAGAGCTCTAGGCCCAAAGTGAAGCAGAACATCATGGTAGAAGATTGTGGCAGAGGAGAGCAGCTCAGGACATGACCACAAGGAAGCGGGGTGGGTGGGAATCAGCCCCACTCACAAGGGACAAAGGCATGCCCCCCCAACGACTTCCTTCCTCCAGCCACACCCCACCTGCCTGCATTTACCATCCAGGGAATCCATTCAAGTGGATGAATGCTCTGATTAGGTTTAGGCTCTCATAACCCAATCCTTTCTTCTCTAACCTTTCTTGCCTTGTCTCATATGTGAGCTTTTGGGGGACACACCAAATTTAAACAATAACAGCTATAGACCTAATGTTATGATTTTCTAATTCTCATAATTGAATAGATTGTGTGCACCCGTTAGAAGATAATCCTTTCTTAGCTATAAAATAGAAATAATTTCTACCTTATTATTGCCACAGTCTTGGCTGGGCACAGAATCACGAGCCACTCAAGCAGGAACAAAACTTTATTTGAAAAAGCCGCCAATACTCCGTAGGCGCCGGCAAGCCAAACCCGGTCCTCCCACGCGGGCGTCTGCCGGAACCGCGCGTTCCCCCGGAACCAGAGGGCCCGGACCTCCCCCGGAATTTCCTCCTACTATCCTTCCCCAACCAATGGGAACTCTCCAGGAGTCCCGTAACTTGAGTCCGGTAGCAGGCCAAGGTGAACAGCAGGAGCCCAATTTGCATATGAATGTAAATCTTAACATAATCATATCATCTCAGTGGCTAGCTGGCGTCACTTTACAAGCAAAGGTGCCATGCATCATTTATCTGCTTGTGGCTCCTAGCATCTGCTCCCTTCTGTTTAATTAAGCAACAAGCAATGTGGCTAGGGACCGTGCCTGGTAGGTTGTCCAATTCAACATATGGTTCTTACCCGTCCTGGGAGAACTGACCTTTAGGTGTCAGCTTCCTGTCTTAGGTTGAATCCACTGTAATCAGATCAAACCGTCACTGACTACCGGTCCAGCATTCAGCCATGCTTGTGGATAGGCCTATGCACCAGTGGGGGGGTGAGGTTCTTGCCTCACCTTTGTTGGCCCCCAAATTTAGACCATCACTAGTAGAAGGGAGGAGGATACAGAAATGTCATGACACCAAGCCAATTGATGGCTCCTTTGGAAAAATTGCGTCACTGGTGACACCATCAGCAAAGATATGCTAGTATTACCACAATTAACATGGGGTGAGCTGGCAAGGAAATTGCATCACTGGTGACACCATCAGCAAAGATATGCCAGCAGTACCACAATTCGGTGCACCAGATGATATTTCACAATGTATGCAACTGATATATAGTCCAGGCAAGTTCTGCAAGCAGTTCAAATTGGAGGAGTCTATCAATATGTCCATTTCCTCCCAAAGTAAATCAAGTCCTTGATTGAGCATTACTTGTTGAGTTATATTCATTGATGCATCAGTTTATACAGTTTACTGTGATAGCTATCGTAGAAGCTGTAGTTTGGTTTTATCTCAGTCTTCACCGGAATTGGGATGGAGATGGAAATTCTGGCAATGATGCTAAAGAGACATTATCCTGAACAGAATTATTAAATATAATGAAAAGGAAAGGTGAAAGTAAACAAACAGATCTGTTAAACTCCTTTAAAAACAATCCTTAACAGCTGTTTACCTAATTTAAATTAGTAAATAAACAGATCTGTTAACCATCTTTAAAAACAATCATTAACAGCTGTTCACCTAATTTAAATTAAACCATATAAATCACGTGAATAAAGAAAAATTTCGGATCCATTTTTTCATGAGCGCTCCTCATATAAGAAATATGGACATATATATATACAGACATACAACACAAAACAGAAGTGTGCACACAACATACAACACATAAGACAATAGTAAATAAAGGCCTTGTAGCTATACCTAGGTGAAATCTCCATTGCAATGTTTAAAAACTCCACAGTCAAAAAGTAAAACACAGTCAAAAAATATAACTGATCAGAAAAACATTAACCTAGGTTTGTATGAGCTCAAAAATAAAATAGAACTTTATGATGTGGGAAAAATGCAATAATAAAATAGATATTGAAAAAAAACACCTTGGTTAATCACTGTCACAGATGTAAGAATAGCCAAGCTGGAGCTTTGGATGTCAGCTGTTATGGATTTGAGTCAAATCATCTTCTTTTTCTGTAGAAATTGTTTTAGTTAATCTCTCTGGAATCCAAATCGGTTGTTGTTCCTCCTGTGGGAAAACACAGACAGCGCCCCGATTCCAGACTATCACTGGATCCGGGCCTTTCCATTGTCCTGTTAGAATATCTTTCTAAAGTACCTTAGGCTTATGTACATTTTTTGGGTACAAATGTCTTTCCGCAGCACTAAGTCCCGATGAATCCAAATTTAAAAAGTTTAGAGTAAAAAGGGTTATTTTAAGTTTATCTTTGGGGGATACATACCCCTTTTCAATTCCCTCCTTTTGTTTTAATAAGTACATTTTAATAGTTTGATGAGCTCTTTCAACTATGCCTTGTCCTTGTGGATTGTATGGAATTCCTGTTATGTGAGTAATAACAAATGATGAGCAAAATTGTTTAAAAGAGGTGGAAGTATAACCAGGACCGTTGTCCGTTTTTAACTGTTTAGGAACGCCCACAGTGGCAAAATTTTGTAAGCAATGAGCTATAACATCTTTAGTTTTTTCTCCGGCATGAAGGGAGCCCATCAAAAATCCGGAAGAGGTATCAACTGTAACATGTAAATATTTTAATTTTCCAAATTCTGGCAAGTGTGTGACGTCCATCTGCCAAATATGGTTAGGTATCAGTCCTCTAGGATTGACTCCAAGATTAACTTGTGGTAAAAATGTCACACAATTTTGACATTGTTTTATTATATGTCTGGCTTGTTCTTTAGTTATTTTAAAACGCTTTTGTCAAGTATTAGCATTGACATGGAACCTTTTATGAAAATTTATAGCTTCTTCTATTGTGGAGAAAATATGTATGTCATGTGTAGATTTATCTGCTAGTTCATTGCCCATACTAAGGGCTCCAGGCAATCCTGTATGTGCCTTGATATGTCCTATAAAGAATGGATCTTTTCTGTCCCAGATTAGACTTTGTATAGCGGAAAACAAAGAGAAAACAGTAGAAGAAGGTGAAATCCTACCAGCATCTTCAAGGGATACTATAGCATTAACTACATACTGACTATCAGAAAATGAATTAAATACAGAATCTTTAAACATCATAAAAGCTTGTAATACTGCATTAAGCTCTACCTTTTGAGCTGATTGTTTGGGTACTAAAAATGTAAAAGTTTGATCAGGAGTAACTACTGCTGCTGTACCATTGTTTGACCCATCAGTGAATATATTTGGAGCATTTATGATAGGGGTTTTTCTTGTCATTTTTGGAAAAACTACAGGATGCTTAGACCAAAAAGACAACAAAGGATTAGATGGTAAGTGATTATCAAATGAAACACTAGTTTTACACATGATTATTGCCCAAGTATTTAACTCATTAGCTAACTCATCAATTTGATCCATAGTATATGGAGTAATAATTTTATTGGGAGAAATTCCAAACACTCCCTTTGCTGCTTTTATTCCTTTGAGTATCAATTGTCCTACAGCCTCAGGATACCTAGTAAGAATAGTGTTAGGAGAATAAGATGAATGTATCCACAATAATGGACCTTCCTGCCAAAATACTCCTGTAGGAATATTTTTTGTTGGTAGTACAATAAATAATAAAGGCAAACTTATATCAATTCTATCCAAATGCATATTTTCTATATATGTTTCAATGATTTTTAATGTTTTTCTTGCTTCAGGCGTTAACATGCGGGGTGAATTTGGATCTGATGGACCTTTTAGAATATCAAATAAAGGTCCTAACTCTCCTGTTGGTATGCCTAGATAAGGCCTTATCCAATTTATGTCTCCCAATAACTTTTGAAAGTCATTAAGTGATTTGAGTTGATCTACTCGTATTTGAATTTTTGGTGGACGGACCATGGTTGAGGATAATAAACTCCTAAATAATTAATTGGAAGATTTAATTGTACTTTATCTATTGCTATCTCTATATTATAATTTTTCAATAAGTTTGTAAGTGTGGCATAACATTTTAGTAATGTGTTTTTATCTTTATGTGCCAATAACACATCATCCATATAGTGAAATATTTGTAGTTCAGGATTTTGATTTCTAAGTGGCTGGATTGCTTTATTAACATAAATTTGACACATAGTTGGGCTGTTAGCCATCCCTTGAGGGAGTACTTTCCATTCATATCTCTGATCAGGACCTTCATGATTCAGTGCAGGGATAGTAAATGCAAAATGTGGACTATCCTCGGGATGAATTGGAATTGAAAAGAAACAATCTTTAATATCTATAGCTAAAACATGCCAGGTTTTTAGTAAAGCAGACAATTGAGGAATCCCTGATTGAGCAGGTCCCATAATAACCATCTCATTATTAATGGCTCTTAAATCTTGTAATAATCTCCATTTACCAGATTTCTTTTTAATGACAAAAATGGGAGTATTATGGGGGGATACGGAAGGTTGTATATGTCCTTCCGCTAATTGTTGTCTGACCAAGTCATGGGCTATTTGTATCTTTTCTTTAGTCAGGGGCCACTGAGGAACCCACATTGGTCTTTCTGATTTCCAAGTAATTTTGATTGTCTCAGTGGCCCTTTCTGAAAACCCAAACCATGTCTACTTATTTCTTGATCTATTTGAATAGGTGCTGTCATACCTTGTTCTTGTTCTCTTAATCTTTTTTCTTTCCTAAAGCCTTGTTTAGCCCTAGTAGTGGGCTCGTTAGGATTGATGTTATTTGTTAATGTCAATCCTAATTGATCTAGGACATTTTGTCCCCATAAATTTACGGGAAGATGATCCAATACATAGGGCTGTATAGTTCCTTCACATCCTTCAGGATCCCTCCAATCTAATACCATAGCACTTCTATGGGGATTTGTTGCCACTCCTAGGCCTCGAAGCGTTTGAGTGGCTTGTTGTAATGGCCAATGTTTTGGCCATTCTTGACAAGAGATGACGCTAAGGTTTGCACCTGTGTCCAGCAGCCCATTAAAGTCATGTCCTTGAATATTTAATTTTAGCATTGGGCGAGAATCTAAATTTAAAGACAGCATAGCCCAATCTACACCTGTGGAGCCTAATCCCTTGGAACCTCTTTCTACATTACAACTGGAAAATTTATCATGCAGGCTGGGTATTATTGATAACTGTGCTATTCTATCTCCTGGTGAAATTACTGATATACCTCTTGGAGAACTAGCTATAATTTTTATTTCACCCTCATAATCAGGATCAATTACCCCAGGACTTATCATAAGTCCTTTTAGTGTAGAAGAACTGCGTCCCAATAATAAGCCTACTGTTCCCTGGGGAAGAGGTCCTTTTACTCCTGTGGGAATGATTTGAATTCCCATCTCTGGAGTTAGTACTGCTCTGGCAGAGGTGCAGATGTCTAGCCTTGCATTCCCTCTAGTTTGTCTGATGAGGGATTTAATGGATAATGTGTCCTGGGCACTACCTTGATGGTGCTGCTGGGTTCCTCCATTGCCCCATATATTTGTGGTTTTGGGCCCCGGGGCATTGGGCCCTCTAGTCCGTTTTTTGGCAATGGAGCCTGATACCTTTCTCCACGATATCGTGGGTAAACATTTGGTCCTTGTCCGTTTTTTGATAATGGAATACCCTCTATGGTGGTTTGAGAATGGCATTCATTAGCCCAATGTTTCCCTCTATGGCATCGTGGGCAAATACCCGGTATTCTATTCCTTTGATACCCAGCTTTGTTAAACCCTCCTCTTATGGGGCAACTCCTTTTAAAATGTCCTGTTTGATTACAATTATAGCATGTTTTTGGCCTGGCATCTAAAGCCTGTTGTACTGCTGCTAAGATTTGCCCTTGTTCATTAATGTCTCTACATAATTTAATATATGTGTTTAAATCTTCATGTCTCCATGGTCTAATGACCTCTCTGCAGCAATGATTTGCTTGGTCATAAGCCAGTTGTTTTATAAATGGCATTACCTGTTCTGTATTTCCAAATATCCTAGAGGCTGACTGAATAAGTCTATCTACAAATTCAGCGTAAGGTTCGTTAGTTCCTTGTATTACCTTAGATAATTGACCTTGTAAGTCTCCATGCCCCTGTAAAGTTTTCCATGCCCTAACTGCATCTATAGCAATTTGTGCGTATACGCCAGGGTCATATTCAATTTGCTGTCTTTGACCCTCATAAGGTCCCTTTCCCAATAGCATATCTATATTTCTTTGAGGGTAACCAGCTTCTGCATTTTGCCTAGCTGTCTCCATGCAAAATTCCTCATTGGCAACCTTCCATAACAAATATTGTCCTCCGTTTAGCACAGATCGACACATGTTAGCCCAATCTGCTGGTGTCATGTCCAATTTGGTAACAGATTCGACCATGCTTATTGGGAAGGGAGCTTGCGGCCCATAGGTTGTTACAGCCTCCTTTAATTGCTTATTGTTTTGAAATCTAAAGCATGGTGAATTCGTTGCCTTCCTGCCTGCTCAAGTACAGGGCATGCTAATCTTTGGGGTTCTGCCTCAGAATTCCGTCCATTAACTACGGGAGTTGAGGGCCGCTCAGCGGTAGATGGAGCTGTTGGTTGAATTACGCCCTCTGGTGATAGAACGGAGTTAGTAGCAACCTCCTGTTGTAATTCTCCACCTGATGGCTGTTTTTCCTTTAAGCTTGCTTTCTTTAAATTTTCCTCTGTCTGACTAGCTTGAGAGACCTTCTCTTTTGCTTGACCTAGTGTTTTTTCTACGATAGCTTGGACCTCTAACAATTTAGTTAACAGTTTTTCGGTTTGTTTTTTACTGGATTCTAATCTACTATAAAGGTAACTAACCCAATAAGATAGGATAAAACAAAGCCGAAACAGAATGAAACAAAAACGGAGCAGAGAATGGTTGTATCAATTTTCTCTTTCTCAGGGCCGAATAACTTCAAACCTTGAGCCAACCATTTTTCCCAGTTCGCCTGAGAAAATTCTAGGGCTAGGGAACTTGAAATAAAAACAAAATAAATCAAAACAAGAACACATTGTTTTTTTAAATGGTCACCCATTCTGTTGCCTTCCCTCAGGGGCGAGCAATTTTACTCACCTCTAAGTTTCAGGCATTCCCCGTACGGGCCACCAAATGCCGCAGTCTTGGCTGGGCACAGAATCACGAGCCACTCAAGCAGGAACAAAACTTTATTTGAAAAAGCCGCCAATACTCCGTAGGCGCCGGCAAGCCAAACCTGGTCCTCCCACGCGGGCGTCTGCCGGAACCGCGCGTTCCCCCGGAACCAGAGGGCCCGGACCTCCCCCGGAATTTCCTCCTACTATCCTTCCCCAACCAATGGGAACTCTCCAGGAGTCCCGTAACTTGAGTCCGGTAGCAGGCCAAGGTGAACAGCAGGAGCCCAATTTGCATATGAATGTAAATCTTAACATAATCATATCATCTCAGTGGCTAGCTGGCGTCACTTTACAAGCAAAGGTGCCATGCATCATTTATCTGCTTGTGGCTCCTAGCAATTACTGTACTTATACTGTTGAGAATAGAACATGTATTAAAGTGTCTATACATGCCCAGTACACTGTAGGTACTTAATAAATGTTTTAGACACCCTTCCTTCAGTAGTTCTTAGAACTGCCACTGGAGAGAACCCTCAAGAAATAGCTCCTTGGAATTCATGAAAAGGTAAGCAGATGAAACTATTTTTGTCTGTGAACTTTCCATAAACCTTCAGTGTCTCATTCTTTCTTTTGTGTGTTCGTTCGTTCGTTCGTTCGTTCATTCATTCATTCATTCACTTGTCTGTTCACACAGCTATCCTTCACTCTTTTTTTTTTTTTTAAAGAGAGAGTGAGAGAGGAGAGAGAGAGAGAGAGAGAGAGAGAGAGAGAGAGAGAGAAAGAATTTTTAATATTTATTTTTTTAGTTCTCGGTGGACACAACATCTTTGTTGGTATGTGGTGCTGAGGATCGAACCCGGGCCGCACGCATGCCAGGCGAGCGTGCTACCACTTGAGCCACATCCCCAGCCCTATCCTTCACTCTTGATGTTCTGCTTCAGGCATCATGGAAGGTACTGAGGACACAACTCTGACTGCTCACTGTGATCCTTGTCCTCAGGGGGCTCACAGAACATGATAGGGTGACCAGGATCACTCACACACACGACCAGATAGAATGGAAGGGGTGCAGCCAGGGTTCTACTACTGGTTTCACATATAATTATCAAAAGGATAATAAGCATCCAGTAGATAAAATGCTATAGCTTAAAAACTACAGCATGTTAAAATGAAAAGAAAGAACAATAGTGGATGATAAAATGTCTTAATGACAAAGTACTTGTCCATGAATGTTGTTTGCATTTGTAATATCCATCCTTATGTTGCAGTTAAATGGCCTGATTTTTTTTTCTTTCACTGATGGGGACTGATACCTATGATGTATCATTTTGGATAAACAATTTAAAATTTAAAGGAATAGCTTCTACTTTAAAATTTCTGTTACTTTGATAACCACACCAAATTAGGAATGGTGATAGTTGACTTCCTCTGGGTAAAGCATTCTGTCGTTCAGTTCTGAGAATGACTTTAGGATTCTCATCTTGGGAAATGGGAAAAATAAGGTACAGAGCACTGATGGGATGAGAGTTTGAACCGGGAAGCTCAATGTCAGAACCTGTCATTTTAATCACTATCTTGTAGGAGAGTAGGAGGAAGAATATTCAAAATACAAGGGGAAAAATTTAAATAACACAACAGAATGAGACCTCAGTTTTTTTGTGTGTCTGTGTTTGTATGGGTGTATACCATTTTATTTAATTTTATTTTTTGCACATTGCAAAATATATGTAATACTCTTGTCTGGTTCAAGATTAAAAAAAATTTATGAAATATCTTTAATTTTTAGTTGTTGATGGACCTTTATTTATTTGTATGTGTTGCTGAGAATTGAACCCAGTGAGTGTCTCACACATGCTAGGCAAGCACTCTTCCACTGAGCTACAACCCCAGTCCTCTGGTTCAGGATTTTAGAGTTACAAATGGGTATATAGTAAAAAAAAAATCTCTGTGTAAGCCTCATTCTCTAGCTACTATTCTCCGTCCCCTAAAAAAATCAATAAACTTTTATGCATATATAAATTTCTCCACATTTTGTACCAATGGTAGGCTACTATGTAACCCATTGTTTCTTAAAAAATGTATCCTAGAGAACTTTCTGTATTTTTAGTTTTTAGTTTTTCTACATTGTAACATAAAATGTCTCCTCATTGTCTTTTCATGTTTTCCTAGTAGTCTGTTGTTTGTTTGGGTGTCTTAAATTTTACTTACTTGGGTTGTGCTGTGGTTATAGCCCAGTGGTAAAGTGCTTGCCTAGCATGTATAAGGCACTGGGTTTGATCCTCAGTACCACATAAAAATTAATAAAATAAAGGTATTATATTCATTTACAATTTTAAAAATCCTTAAAAAATTTACTTACTCTATTTACTGTTAATGGACTTTTAAGGTTTTTTTTTTTCCCCAAAAATTTGTTTTTACAAAAATAGTTTTGTGTTCCTCAGATTGTATGTAACATATGATTAGTTTCCTCGTTTAATCTGCACAATGTTTTTGAATATATAATACACTTAAATGTTTACAAATACATCATATAAGAAAGTGGGCACATTTTACAAAGGGTTTTTCCCACTTTGTGTCTGTTCCCCAGCCTATATATATATCTTGTTTCTTGTTTCTTGTATATTGTTCCAGAGATACTTCTCCATATCCTCCTTTAAATAAGTCTTAGCATGCTATGCATATTGCATCTTGCCTTTTTAAGATTAATACCAAATCATGAAAAATCAGTTACTCCATTTCAAACTAGGATGGACTGATTAGGTTACAGCTCTCACAATCTGTTCATTTCCCTTCTGAACATTTCTATATTTACACAGGAGTTGTTGGAGGATACCTCATATCCAAACCATCACATTTCCTTTTTTATGGTTTCTAGGTTTGTTTAGTTTTGAATATTTTATTATGTTGCTATATTAATTGACATCTTTAAATAAGCCAGAACTCTTTAAAACTTTGCAGGAAGTCAAAAAGAATATGGTGGACATAGGTCTGTCATGACCTCCCCTCATCTCTGCCCATTTTCTCCTCTTCATTCTCTTTGAAGAGCTATAGCTGTTTTTCTTTCCATTAAACATATGAAGCACATACCTGTCTCAGGCTTTGCCCTTGTATTTTGAATATTCTTCCTCCTACTCTTGCATGGCCATCTTTCACTCACACCTAGCTCACATCTGGGTAAATTTTCAGTATAGAGAATTTACCTAAATCATCTCCTGTCATTCTCCACCACAACATTCTTCATTAGCATTTTCCTAACATCGTGTATCAGGACCTGAAATGATCTGATTTCTTCATTTACATGTCTTGTAATTACTAGAATTTAAGCCCCTTGAAGACCAGACTTTGCTCTGGGGTATCTCCATTATCTGAAACATGCCGAATATTTATTAGGTAATGGGCACTTGATAGATGTTTATTAACTGTTTACCACCTTCATCTCTGTTGTGTGCAGCTAATTTATCTCTTTTGTTCTCCATTCCTTCACTATTAGGATAAAGAAGCTTGAAAAAAGGACACCTGAAATCCCCTCTGGTTCAGTGCAGATGACTGTGTTCCAGAACCTAGAGCAACAACAGGAAAAAATTCTTGTTGTGCCAAAGATTTTTTTTATATCTGCTGTTGAACACTCATTCATTAAGCAAACATTTGTTGAGTGTTCTGCACAGTAGAGATGACTCAGAGCCATTAAGATAAAAGTGCAACTCTCTCAAAATACAAAAATCAAAACACAAACAAACGAACAAACACTGACAACTCAGAAGTTTGATGCTATTTTTCTCCAGCAGGTTCTATACTGATACTTTTATGACAATTTTCTCAACATTGCTTAGTTTATGTATACTGGGCTACTTCTAAATTAAAGTTATTATTGCTCTTATGGTAGCTATTTTCAAGAATTTGAAGATTAAGTTGTAAAATTTATACAGCTATAACTTCAATAATACCATGTAAAACATGATCATTAATGCTGTAAATTTTCTATCAATCTGTTTTAATTCTAATTCAAATTCTGCCATACCTCCTCATTTAAATGCATCATTACTTGAGTAAATTTAGAATTATTTGAATCAAATTTTAAAAAGAATTTTATATATATATATATATATATATATATATATATATATATATATATATATATATATATAATGATACCTGTACATTTCTCTATATATCCAGATCATGATGTAAAGCAGGATTGCTAATTATTTTGCCAAAATTTGAGCCAGCTGCTTTTAAATCTAAATTGGAATTAGTGTATATGCATAGTCAATTATTAATCAAATGCCTAGAATGAGAATAAATCCAAACTGACTATAAAGAATGATAAATTACAGAGAAAAGTCAACTGTCATATATAATAACTGACATTTGTTGGCTCATACTGCAAATCATTTATGGACAATGATGCTTGCTTTTATTTGCTTTAATCAACTGTATAAAGGAATATAATTTAGCTATGGAATATTTTAATCTTGCATACAAGCAATTTATTTAAAGCCTTATTTTTGTAAAAATGCTTTTGGTTGGGAAAGAAGACAGACATCTACTTTAAATTTGCTTCACAAACAAAAGCAAGGAGAATTTATGGTTTCATATGAGTGGGTGAGCCAGGACTCAACTAATGAGATGCCATCAGATAATTATTTTCTCTCAATGAGGGTTCTCTCTTTTTGACGGACAGATGTCCACTTAGCAGCTCAAGATTCATATTCTACCAGTTTATCAATCCAGGGGAACCCCACTCTTCTTCAATAGCTGCAATGC
Source organism: Spermophilus citellus (assembly GCF_964194105.1). Lineage (NCBI taxonomy): Eukaryota > Metazoa > Chordata > Mammalia > Rodentia > Sciuridae > Spermophilus > Spermophilus citellus. The sequence continues at coordinate 149,510,469 of NC_138187.1, forward strand.
AGAGATCCTGGGTAAGATTCTCCTTGGCCTGGTTTAGAAATAACTAGCATAGTGTGTCTTAAAGGACCCCATGCTTCTAGATTATGTTTCCTTCTTCTTCTTCTTCAGACATGATTCTGGCTGACCCTAACTAAAGTTTTGGTGGAATGCAATCTGATTACATGGATTCACCTTAACATATGCAATATAATAGCTTTATCAGCTATAACCTAAGTGAACAGAAAATTGGTGTCATGTTAAAATGGGAAAATGAATGAAGTAGGGTGGATGAAGATAGTTTTAAACAGGTACAGTAAGTCATGCCAATGGAGAAGAGGGGATGTTTTTTCCATACTTAAGCTCTGAACATCTCTACCCCACTCCCCACACCATTTGTGAGTATAAATACTCAGAGGTATATGGGGGTGGGGAATGATGTGGTAAGGATCTGCTCTTAGGTCAGGAAAAAGGGACACATTGTGGGACATCAAAAAGCAATAATAAGCTGCAGTAGTGCACACCTGTAATCCCAGCTACTCAGGAGGCTGAGGTAGGAGGACCAAAAGTTTGAGGCCAGCCTGGACAACTTAGTGAGACCCTACCTCAAAATAAAATATAAAGGTGCTGGGGATGTAGGTCAGTGGTAAAGCAACCCTGGGTTAAATCTGGAGAGGGAGAGGGAGAGGGAAAGAGAGGAGAACAAAAATGGGGCTTTACAAACTACATTAAAATTCATGTCAAAATGTGTATTATATACAATAAGTACAAGCTTGTACTGTAAAATAATAGATGTAAATCCCAGAAAAAGAGACTAGGAATGGAACCACATATGTGTTCTAGAGGGTAATTCATTTGAAAAGAAGCTTAATGTTAGTATGTGTAAGAAACAGATGAATAATACTGAGTGACTTATAAACTGACCCAAGAACACTCCTGTTAATTGGGTTTGGACCCCAGGGAGTGCTATTTCCCTCAATGCCAGGTAACCTTGGCCCTGCACAGAGTATCATTAGTGGTCCAGCAGGTGGCGCTCTTTCCTAGTACTGTGCACTAGTACCGAATGCAGCATCTTCCCACCCCCACCGCACAAGGCAGTTCAGAGCTTTGCATCCTAAAGAACCTGTAGAATTCTGGTTGCCTTTGGCTATGATATATCTCTCTATATATTTTTTTAAACAAAGACGAGTGTGCTGGTCTTTGACATATTTGAAGCTGTGTGCCTACACCTTTAAATTTCTCTTTGGTTCTAAATTTGTCATTCTTAGTTCTACGCCTTTATTGATTTCTGCTAAAGCATTTATACTTCTACTTTTTAGAGGTGTTGTGAAGTGCTCAAGGGCTATATAAAATTGTGATGATTCGTGTTTGAAAAGTGCATTGAATAAACATTGCTCACCATAAAAAAAAATCAATGTCTTCCTTTTTGTTGTTTGTTTTTAGTTAGACTCGGAGCACAAATAAATTTTTTAAAAATAAAATCATGTGCTTATATACTTAAATGAACTAACATTTGATTATCTACTGATATATTGTGTATTAATCTCTTTTTCTCCTTTAGCAACATGCTTTATATTTTTTCTTTGTACATTATAATTATCACAATAGTGGGATTTGTTGTTATACATTCCTACATGCACATAACACAATCCAGTCAATTTCATCCCCTAGTAGCTCCCCTTTCTCTCCCTTCCCCTGATTTGCTTCCTCTACTCTATTGGTCTCCTATTTTCACGAGATTCCTCCCTCCTCTGTTTTCTCTTTAGCTTCTACACATGAGAGAAAACATATGATCCTTGGCTTTCCAATTCTTGCTTATTTTGCTTAAAGCTCTCATGTTCCATCCATTTTCCTGCAAATGACATAATTTTGTTCTACTTTATGGCTGAGTAGTTTGTGTGTATACACAATTTCTGTTTCTGTTCATCTGTTGACCGAACATCCCAGCTATTTCCTTCATATCCTGACTTTAATTAATTAGGATAAATACTGAGGAGTGGTCTAGCTGGATCATTTCTAGACTAGAAATGTGATTCCATTCCTGGTCTCTTGAGAAACCTCCATACTGATTTCCATAGTTGTACAAATTTACAATCCCACCAATAGTGTGTAAGTGTTCCTTTCTCCCCAATCCTCTCCAGCATTTATTATTTGTATTCATGATTTTTAAAATATTTATTCACAATACCTTTATTTCATTCATTTATTTTTTACGTGGTGCTGAGGATCGAACCCAGGGTCCCGCGCATTCAAGAGGAGCACGTGCTCTACCGCTGAGCCACAACCCCAGCCCCTGTATTCATGATTTTTCAACTCTTATTTATTTATTTATTTGTTTGTTTGTTTGTTTATTTTTTTTGTGGTATCATGTGTTGTGGTTTGGATGTCAGGGGTCCCCCAAAAGCTCACGTGTGAGACAATGCAAGAGATTTGGTGAAGAAATGATTAAGCCATAACCTTAATCTAATCAATAAATTGATCCCTGATGGGATTAATTGGGTAGTGACTGGAGGCAGGTGGGGTGTGGCTGGAGCAAGTGGTTCATTGGGGCATGGCTATGGGGTAGATATTTTGTACCTGGAGAGTGGATTCTCTCTCTCTGCTTCCTGATCACCAGGTGAGCTGCTTCCCTCTGCCACACTCTTCTGTCATGAAGTCCTGCCTCACATTCAGCACTGAGGAATGGAGCCTGCTGTCTGTGGATATGAAACCCTGAGCCCCTTAATAAACTTTTCCTCCACTACAGTTTTTCTGGTTGGGTCCTTTAGTCACAGCAGTGAAAAAGCTGACTAAAACACTGGGGATCAGACATGCTGGGCAAATGCTCTACCACTGAGCTGCACCCCAGCCCAACCTGTCCTTTCTTCTAACAAAAGTTTACACACCCTGGAACTCCTGGAGCTCTTTCCCTCTCAAAAATTGTTGATGAGCAGAAGTTGGATTCCATTTTATTCAGTTCAGCTTTCTACAGCTTGTTCTGTGAAACAAAATTAAGACTTAAGATAAAAGAAGCACACTCAGGGTTAAAACAATGAATTCTGGAGTCAGACGAGCCCAGGGCTCCAGTGACCTTAGATAAATTTCTTACATTTCTTTTTTAAATTTTTTTAAGTTATAGATGGACACAATATCTTTATTTTGTTTTTATTTATTTATTTTTATGTGGTCCTGAGGATCAAACCCAGGGCCCCAAATGTGCAAGACAAGCACTTTGCCACTGAGCCACAACTCCAGCCCTAAATTTCTTACATTTCTTCATCTTGGTTTCCTCATCCGTTAAATAGTAATAATAATGCTTACCTGAATGGGTTTTGTGAAGATTAAATTACATAACTGATGTTACCAATGAGTCAAGTAATTTAAGAGTTCTTATTCCTGTATTATAGGGCAATATGAGGTACTCAGGGAAATACAAAGTCTGAGACCATTCCTGTTCTGTAGGTGGTTAAATACCCCCAAGAGACAGATGTCCCTATACAAACGAGAACATAGCAAACAAGTTCATAATTCTCCTTGCAAGGAATCCCCAAATACAATATTTTAGGATATTATATGACTATCAAACAAATTTGGTTTTTAAAAAGTTTATCTAAATGGGTGAATTTTATGGTATGTGAATTGTATCTCAATGAAGATATTGGCGTCATTATTTTGGTGTGTGATATCACCTGAAAGAAAGGGTCATAGGAGTATTTTAACATAAAATATACTGATACAGAATGGAAATGAACATTGCAGAGGAGATTTTCTAAATGAGCTGATTTGAGTCATACAAAATTCAATCTGGTTCCTAAAGTTATTGAATTACTTGGAGACTTCCTTTTAATGTGTGATTAATAAAATGATGCCCACATAGGACTTTCAAATATTAAATACTATGACTAAAATAATGAATTCTTTAATTTTTCCTATAAACCATTGGGAGAAAAAGAATTTTATTTGTTTTGGGAAGAAAAAGCAGCAGTTTCTTTCTTAATGCAGCACAATGGTTTTCAAGATCCAAACAACATTTCACTTTCTCTAGAAAATTGCTTCCTTGATCACTCCTGCCCTGGCTGGTGATGATCCTAGCTTCCATTTATTGGACACTCTAACACTCCTGGGAATGTTAAGCATTTCACAGACCTGACCGGATTGGTTTTTTTTGTCAACAGCTTGTGAAAGAAATGTTATTAGTTCCATTTAACTGATGAAGAAACCGAGATAGGTGCCATGATCTGGATCTGGAATGTCTCCCAAAGGTCTGTGTGTTAAAGGTTGGTCTCCAGTTCCACACGTGGTGGAATTTTTAGGAGGTGATGCCTAATGGAAGGAAGTCAGGTCCTTGGGCCATGGCTTTAAAGGGAATATTTAATTACTCCTGCCCTGGTGTAGTGTGCTTCCGCAGGCCCAGAGGAATGGAAAGGCGACAGAAGCATGAGACCATGGTCTAAAGCTTCCACAGGCCCAGAGGAATGGAAAGGCGACAGAACCATGAGACCATGGTCTAAAGCTTCCACAGGCCCAGAGGAATGGAAAGGCGACAGAACCATGAGACCATGGTCTAAAACCTCTGAAACTGTGAGCCAAAATAACCCTTCCTTCTTTTAAGTTGATTCCCTTAGGTATTTTGTCACAGTGACACAAAGCTGATTAACACAACAGGCGACTTAAGCAATTTGTCCAGGTCACACGGCTAGTTAATTGTTCAAAGCTGGAGCTGCCAGGTTATAAACCTGTTAATACTACACCATGCAGATCCTTTCTTGTACCTTGTTCCTGGTGTACATGCCACAAAGAGGAAAGAATGATCGATTGGTATAATCAGTCTTTTCTCGGAGAATTCCTAAAGAAGAGGTGACAAGCTAAAGCTATGCTTCTGGCAGGAGATCTGAATTAGTTTTCTTCAGTAATAATAACATTCTGAGGCACAATTGCAGCGAATTATGTAATGAAAGGGGTTCCTTTCATTATATAAAGTGAGAATACACTTCATTATCAGTGACTAGAGCATTAACAGCATTGATAGAAGAGCTCAACACGGAGGAGTTTAAATCATTGAGTAGGTATCTGGAAATGCTCTTCATTTATTGAGGACAGTTTTGGTTTTTAAAATTAATTAATTAAGGGGGCGGGGCCCGGCACCGAGGGCAGGGCGGGGCGGGGATAGGGCAGGGGCCGGGCTGGCACTGCAGCCAGAGATGCTGTCGGGCGGCGACGGCGCTCGGCAGCTGGGGACTCTGCGTTGAAGGCTCTGGGTAAACCAGTTGGGTAAAGTGAATGCTGAGGACAGAAGAGTTGGATGACAAGGACCACTGGATTTCTCTGGAGTACACGTTATGAACCCTTTCTGGAGCATGTCTACAAGCTCCATACGCAAACGATCTGATGGTGAAGAGAAGACATTAACAGGGGATGTGAAAACCAGTCCTCCACGAACTGCACCAAAAAAACAGCTACCTTCTATTCCCAAAAATGCTTTGCCCATCACTAAGCCTACATCACCTGCCCCAGCAGCACAGTCGGCAAATGGCACACATGCTTCTTACGGACCCTTCTACCTGGAATACTCTCTTCTGGCAGAATTTACCTTGGTTGTGAAGCAGAAGTTGCCAGGCGTCTATGTGCAGCCATCTTACCGCTCTGCGTTAATGTGGTTTGGAGTAATATTCATACGGCATGGGCTTTATCAGGATGGTGTGTTCAAGTTCACAGTTTACATCCCTGATAACTATCCAGATGGTGACTGTCCACGCTTGGTGTTTGATATTCCTGTCTTTCACCCGCTAGTTGATCCCACCTCGGGTGAACTGGATGTGAAAAGAGCATTTGCAAAATGGAGGCGAAACCATAATCATATTTGGCAAGTATTAATGTATGCAAGGAGAGTTTTCTACAAGATTGATACAGCAAGCCCCCTAAACCCAGAGGCTGCAGTCCTGTATGAAAAGGACATTCAGCTTTTTAAAAGTAAAGTGGTTGACAGTGTTAAGGTGTGCACTGCTCGTTTGTTTGACCAACCTAAAATAGAAGACCCCTATGCAATTAGCTTTACTCCATGGAATCCTTCTGTACATGATGAAGCCAGAGAGAAGATGCTAACTCAGAAAAAGCCTGAAGAACAGCACAATAAAAGTGTTCATGTTGCTGGCCTGTCATGGGTAAAGCCTGGCTCAGTTCAACCCTTCAGTAAAGAAGAGAAAACAGTAGCAACTTAAGAGATGGTGAATCTGGTGCACCGTGCACTTTCCTGCTGGACTCTGGCCTAGTTAAAGCAGACTAATGGCAAAGGACTGCCTGAAGAGTAAACCGTGTGAACCATAACTGGGTATCAGTGTTTTCTATGTTTGTGTAGGTTCTAACAGCAGGTTTGGAAACCTCTCTTTAAGTAATGCATTACTTCTGTCAGAAGTGTCTTAGGGTGGTTATCTAGTTCAGTACTCCAAATTATTGGGGACCTTGAGACTTATGTATTTTTCTGAATATAATGCTAAATGTAAGTTGCATTCATTTAAACTGAGCAGACAGAAATCAGAACTATTTAATAGTTTTAAATCAGTGGTTTCATTTGTACATGTGTTAGCATATGGAGAGGACAGGTTTAGAGAGCAGATTCTAGAGCTTGGCACTTTTAAGTGAAAGATTGTTTCAGTCTTCAGCCTGCTGTCTTACTGATTTATAGACTGCTATCTCTGAAGAATGTTTTAGAGAGGAAACCAGAACACTTGATCTTAGTGTTTTGTGTTTTTTTTTTTAAACAAATTACTTAACTGTATTTTTATGGCAGGAGGGAGAAAAAGTGTTAAAACGGTTTCTAATGAAGTCAGATGATTGACTAATGTGTTTAGTAGATATGAAAATAAACCAATAAATGATTAAAAAAATTAATTAATTAATTCTAATTAGGTATATATGACAAGCAGGATGCATTTTGACTCATGGTTCACAATTGCAGCATAGCTTTTCATTTCTCTGCTTGTACATGATGCAGTGTCGCGCCCCATGTGCAGTCATATGCGTACCTAGGGTAGTGATGTCCATCTCATTCCACCATCTTTCCTGCCCCGCCTCCCCCTCCCCACCCCTCCCTTCCTTTCGGAGAAGAGTTTTTGATGAGTCCATATTCTTAATGTTTTATATTTAATTAATTATTTTTTTCAGTGATTTTTGTATTGAGCACCTACTATGTGCCAGGTGCTGTTCTAGACATCTGAGATATATCAGAAGGCATAATAGCAAAAATATCTGCCTTTAGGGAAAATAAAAATGGAAAAATAAAACATGTATTAAAAAAACAAACAAGAAAGACCAATGATAAAGAAAATTCATGACTTTATGGAGTTTATATATCAACAGGAGAAGACAGAAAATATGTTAGATGATGCTAAATGATATGAATAAATATAACAAAGGGCAAGGGTGGTGTTCAGGACTGTGTGTAGACAGGGGATCAAGGAAAGCCTCTAGGAGATATTAGCATTTAAGTAGAAACTTGAATGAAGTGAGAGACTTAGAGAGTACCTGTGTGACTATCTGGGAGAAGATCATTGTAGGCACAGGAAGAACAAGTACAAAGGCCCTGAGGTTGATGTGTCACAGGAAAAGCTGGAAAGTCCTCGTGGCTGGAGCAGAGAGCAGGGAGGTAAGTGGTGGTGGAAGGGGTCAGAGAATAAGCCAGGCCTAGGTTGTGACAGATGGTGGCTTTTTCTCTGAAGAAAGGAGACCAGCTGAAATGATCAGTTGAGAAATAATGACAGTGGAGGGCATGAGAATTGGTTGGATATTGGACATATTCTGAAAGTAAAGCTGACAGGACTTTCTGATGGATTGGAATGTGGGGCATAAGAGATTGGGTGCGAGGTGAGAGAAATATTTGTGTTAAAGTGCTTGTTGATTAACTTCAGAGGCTGCGGTGGGGAGCCCTCAAAGTCCTCCTCAGGCTTTGGTTATGGTGTATAGAGACCATTTGACCTTGAGGTTAAGTCAACAGGAGTTGCTAAACATCTGACTACTAAGTATAGGACGAAATCCTGGTGACCCCTCTGCCCAGGCTGATCTTATTTGGGAGTGACTGCCAAGCCAAACAGCAGTTGTGGGAAAAGAACAAGGGTCCTTTCTAATGATCTACTTCCAGTTTGATAAGGAGAGGACCAACCTGAAGGTCTTCTCTCGAATCTTCCATATAGTCTCAGGAAGTTTTAGGTCTGGGAGTATAAGACTCAGCCTTAGTTCTTCCTTAGGTTTTAACATTTTTCTCTCCTTTCCCCCCCTTCGTTTCTCACTCTCTCCTTGGCCCAACTTCTTGGCTGCAGGAAGAGATCCTCTACTGGTTCCCATATCTCAGTGTGCATGGGCATTCCCCGGAGGGCCTACACCACGGAGCTACACCCCCAGCCCCTTCTTTTATTTTGAGGCAGGGTCCAACTAAGTTATCCAAGTTGAACCTTAAATCTGTGGTTCTCCTGCCTCAGCCTCCAGAGTTCGTGGGATTTCAGGCGTGGGCCACCGCACATGCTCCCTTGGAGCAGATCCTGGAGTCCCACTCCCAGTTTTATTAGACTGAAGTGTGGGCATGTGTTTAGGGGACTGGAGAGGGAGGGTGCTGAGGATCTCAGGTGGGTCTTGAGAAACGGTGCTTCAACAAGAAGGGTGAAAGCAAGGGAAATCTTGCTTCCTCCTGGTTCCAGGTGAGTGGGGAAGGTTCCAGATCAGGGAGCACTACACTCAACTGGGAAATGGTCCACTTCCTCCAGGACGTCTCTGGGCTGCCCCCAAACTGGTGAAAACAAGCGAAAGTCGGCAATGAGTAGGAGCGGGCAGTCCTTCGGGGTTAGACAGCCCCTGGGGGCTGGGAAGTGAGGCGAGGGCGGGTAGACAGGCCCGGGCCAGCCCACAGATCCTCAGAGGGCGCGGACCCGGAGGAGGCGCCCTAGAAGGCGACGCCTCTTGGAGGAAGTTTGCCCTTAATTACGGAGCCGGGTTCCCGGTCGCATCAACCTTCAGGAGCTAGCAGCGCGCGCAGTCCGGAGCGGCCAGTCCTGTCCGGGACTCGGGCTGGGAAGTTGCCGCGCTCTGCACGCCCGACACAGCCACCATGGGCGGCTCGGCCTCCAGCCAGCTGGACGAGGGCAAGTGCGCCTACATTAGAGGTACGCCCGATCGCCGGGGTCCCGGGGCCAGGGTGGTCGCTGGGCACCCGCCCCAGGGTGCATGGGCAAGCTGGGGCCAGCGGGGTCCCGGGGGCCCACCTGCGCCACGCCTGGTTTCCTATTATAGGCAGGAGCGCAGCATGCAGAGCGCACCCGCCGGGGTGGGGACCTGGGATGGTCACCGTCTGGGAAGCACCGGCAGAAGCTGGGGAGAGGGGCAGGTGCAGGATGCAAGGAGGAGATGACTACTCCTCCGCTCCCCCCGCCCGCCCTGGGGTCATTTGGGTCCCCTCCCGGAAACATCTGGCCTTCTGGTACCTGGAGCTGGATTGAGTTCTGAACTTGGCCGCAAAGAAAAGAGCGGGGATATCCCTGGCTGTTAGAGGTTTCCCTGGGGATTCCCAGCCTGAGAAGCAGAATTTCCCTCTGTGTGATGTTGGCTGGGTTTTGTAAAATGCAGCCTCGGCCTCGGCTTCACTTGGACTTCATTGTCGCTTGCAGGATCATTTCATCAGAAGCAGAAAAGACCATGTCATTACGTTCCCAGGTTGCATGGTTCCCTTCCCTCCCCAGAGACGGGAGGAAAGCAAATGAGGAACCCTGGCATGTTTTGTAAGAGTTGCTAAAGTTACAGATGGAGAGAAGCTCATTTGGGGAGATGGTCAGAGATAAAGCGACTTGGTAAAGTGAAAGAGGCAGAAGAAACCAAAAACCAAACCGAACTGAAACGGCAGGAAGTGATGAGCCTTTATCTCCTGGTGTATTTGGCCTCCCCACCAGCCTAACCTTGCCCTCAACCATTACCTAGTTTCATGATCTTGTAAATTTAGGAGTCTGTGTGTGTGGAAGGTGGGGGGGGGGGATAGGTGTATTTCCTGGCTTCAGAAATCCTTTTAATACCTAGGTTATTAAACCCTTAAATCTTACCTTAATTCTTCCCAATACCTCTTTCTGGTTTGGTTTTGTTTTGGTACCAGGGATTGAACTCAGGGGCACTCCACCACTGAGCCACACCCCCCAGCCCTATTTTGTATTTTATGTAGAGACAGGGTCTCACTGAGTTGCTTAGTGCCTCGCTCTCTGCGATCCTCCTGTCTCTGCCTCCTGAGCTGCTGGGATTACAGGCCTGTGCCATCGCGCCCGGTCTTTATTTGGTGTTCTTATTCCATATTTGTTTTCTGTGGCCACAACATTTAAAATCACTTTAAAAGGATATCAGATCAGGGCACTCGAAGGTCAGTGTACTGTAATTGATTTTCCAGATTCTTGCTCTGGTGCTTTTGAAGGTAGAAGATCATCAACAATCTGTACTGTCAGGGAAGAAAAGGTGATCACATATCCCTTTGCTGTTGTTTATTAAAAGGGGCAAAAGATGGATATTTTGTTTAGTTAAACTAAGCCCGCCTGGAAAGTTTGGCAGTTTGCTTGTTTTCACCGATGGGTAGGACAGAAAGGTGCAGCAGAACAGTAAAGAAGGACTTGTATTTGGTTCTTAGCAACATTAAATTTATGGCCTTTGTAAGACTTTGTTTCACTGGAAAGTTTCAAAGCACCTGAAGTTGAAACAAAGCAATGTATAGTAATCATCTGAAATTCAGCAATATGAAGATAAACTTGCTTGAAGACTTCAAGGTCATGAGAGCTATTGTGACTGATGCAGGTATTGCACTCATATAAGAAAATATTTTCTTCTTTATTCTGAAATAAATTATTACACATACAAAAGTACAGGGTACATTTGAAGGGCTTGTCATGGATGCATTTGGATGAGTAAAATTGTAGCAGATTATGCCATAGCCTGGTTCAATTTTGTTTCTTCTTTCTCTTTTTGTTTTTTTTTTTAAATTATTTTATTGTTGGTTGTTCAAAACATTACATAGTTCTTAATATACCATATTTCACAGATTGATTCAAGTGGGTTATGAACTCCCATTTTTACCCCATATACAGATTGCTGTGTCACATCAGTTACATTTCCATTGATTTACAAATTGCCTTTCTAGTGACTGATGTATTCTGCTGTCTATCCCATTCTCAACTGTCCCTCCTCCCCTCCCCTCCCCTCCCCTCCCCTCCCCTCCCCTCCCCTCCCCTTCTCTCTCTCCATCCCTTCTTTCTCTTTTTGGAAGGGACTTTCAAGGTATGTGTCATGGAGGAGGGGAGAAAAGAGTTAAAGTTAGAATACCTCCAGATAAAATGAGACATGGCTTCATGTGAGAACACTAGTCTTGCCAAAAAAGAAAAGAACCTTGGAAAAATGCACTGTGTTGTGAATTGTTCTTGCGTGAGCAAATGCAGATCACGGGGCTGGGAGTTCTTGGTGGTTTTGAAGCCTCCAGTCCCTGAACAAAACCATGACCCTGTCTTTACCCTTCGCCCATCCCTTAGCCTATAAACATTCTCAAGCTTCGATTTAGTTGTAGGCAAACAATGGTAGGTATGACTGCAAAGTTTAAATACAGTTTTATGAACTGTTTCTCATAAAGAAGCCACCAGTGAAATATGAATTTGAAAGCTCCTGTAGCCCAGACAATAAGTTTTTTTTCAAGCCTGAAACATTTTGTTAATATGGGGAATGACCAGTCCATATATTTTTTTTGAGTTTTGTTAACTTTATTTCATATGTATTTTAAGCATCTGTACTTCCAATATGCTAATGAGTCAATCCGTGTGTTTCCTCTCAGACAAGTCCTTTAACAGCTGCAGTTTATTGTGTGCCTTAAAACTTTGTGTTCACTGTGATCTGTGTCATGTGGCTGTTTTGAACACATCATTTATTTGGATTTAGTCAGTCTCTAGGTAAAGAGATATGAGATGCATTGAGAAGTTACTTTATTTGTGAAAGTGTCAGTTTTGAAGATGACAACACCTATGTTTCTTAAAATGGACTACATTTTAGTATGGTTTCTAGAGGACTTTCAGTAATTTCCCATGATACAGTGTTTCTGTTAATAAATAATACCGAGACCAACTTGTCTTCAGTGTCATTCAGCCTTTAGTGATGCTTTTGGCACTAATCTACAAGGATTTTCCTTTTGTGAGGAACAAAACTCATCTAATCTAGGCATTAATGGTCAATTTAAGGTGTCTTTTTCTTTTTATGCCATATTTTTTTTTTCCTTTCAAAACTTTTGGGCTGGGGTTGTGGCTCAGTGGTAGAGCGCTTGTCTAGCACGGGTGAGGCCCTGGGTTCGATCTCCAACACCACATATAAATAAATAAATAAATATAGATAGATAGATATTGTGTCCAACTACAACTGAAAAATAAATACTAAAAAAATCCTCTCTCTTAAAAAAAAAAAACCTTTTGACATGGCTAATATTGAACTTTAGCTAAAAACAAAACAAAGCAAGCAAACAAACAAAAAACCAGGAACAAAACAAAACGAAAACACAAGTTCCCAAAGTACAATGTGTTTTCCTGTTTAAAGCAATGATTTTATTTCCTTTTAAAAATCACTATTGAATTTTTAATGAATCAAAAAGAAAACAAACCTGAAACTCTCCCATGTAAGGAGTCCTGTAGAAGATCACGAAAGTACTGGAAAATCAGTGCTTCGGCTGAGAATGGGGACACATAAGTGCTGGGGGGAGTGCTGGGGGGGGGAGCCTTCTAGGCCTGCTGGCAGCCAATAGTTTGGAAAATCTTTTTTTTTTTTTCCCTCTTTAATTCTCTACTCCACTGTCAGTGACAGTCTGTAAAGGGCCCAGGGGTTTATTTGGAAATGCTCATCAACCATCTGATGTTTATAAAGTCAGAATTGAGTTTCAGCTTAAGGCAGCACACGTTTCTCTTAGGGGAGTGCTCCCATAGTGACACCCGTGTTGGTGGCTTTATGCTGATAAGTGTCTGAGGTGGAGTCTCACTGGCAATGTAGAGGACGGGAAAGCCGTACCCATTTGCAGTCTACCAATGCAAGTGTGTAGCTCTAGGTCACATTTTTACTACTTCTTCTGCATAATTTGCTGGTGGGAGATGGGTGTAAGAACTGGTCTGGTTTATCGAGCTAATCCTTTTGACAGTCACCGTGGGGTCCAAGTTACCTGGCTAGTAGCAATGGCAGTAGGCTGTGATGGAAAGTTAGGATATGGAGTATGGTAGTCCTTGCGGGATGCCAACCCAGCTTGCTTTCCCCATTCCTCTTCCTAACAGAGTCCCATTTGGCACTGTTTTGGAGAGCCTATCTTCATGTATGGCCCCGGTAGGGTGGTGCTGATTGGTTTGGATTTCATTGCACTTGAATGAGATGTATGAGTTGCTCTTTTTTTCTTGAAGAAAAGAGGGAGCTAGCCTAAAGACAAAGGCATTACTGGACAAAGGTAATACTTGGAGCTCTGCAAAGCGGAGGGAGCTTCTCTTGCTTTTTTTTTTTTCATTATTGTTGTTAGCCAAAATATTATTTTTATTTATTTTTTATTTTTTTATTGGCACATTATAGTTTTACATAATGGTGGGATTCATTTTTCCATATTTGTACATGCACACAACATAACAATATAATTTGGTCAATATCATTCCCCAGTATTTCCATGTCCCTCCCCTCCTCCTGAGGGAGCTTCTCAAAGGGAAGCTATGACATGCTTTGCTCATCACCTGCTTTTCCTACCCTTGGGTCTTTCCTGTATATGAAATGTCAAACTCCCTTGGAGTTGGGGAAGTAAAGATTGTTAGTTATCTTCCAGTATCATTCTCTCCTGCCATCTTCTATAATAGAATCTCCGCATTTTAGCTGACCGCATGAGCCCCCAGAATAAACTAGCTTCCTTTGTAACTGAGTTTTGGCTGGTGGGTTATAAGCAAAAGGGTTGTATGCTATTTCCAAAAAGTTGACATTAAAAGGCAAGAGTGGGGTGTCCTTTGTCCTGTCCCCCCATACTGGCTGGATTGTGAACGTGGCTACATAGCCATCTTGGATCATGAAGCAACTTTTTAAGGAGTTTGTGCAGAGTGGAGTAACTGCACAAAAGGGGCCCAGGCTCCTTTGGCGTTCACACGGTAGAACCCCCATAATGAGTTCTGGAGTACCTACCTCTGGACCTTAATAAGAGAGAAAGAAGTCTCTATCTTATTTAAGCCAGTGTTATTTGTGTTATTACTCTTATCCACAGACAAACTTTATCTGTTCTTTGTGGCCAAAAGTATTGTAGCCAATGTACTAAATGCCATCCTATTTTCTCTTTTAAGAAAAATTAATCTAAAGAAAGTAGAAAGCAAATAATGATTCTACCATTAGTATTTGTCTTAGGTTCTAATTTATAGAAATGAGAGGACTCTTCTGAGAAGCAAGGAGTTACAGCTCTTCTGTTGAGAGTTAGGGGGCTGGGTAGGGGAAAGAGGAGGGAGAGGGTCCAGTATATTACTTTATATTCTTGTGTGTGTGTGTGTGTGTGTAGTTCTGGGGATTGAACCCAGGCCCTTGTGCATGTGAGTTAGGCACTCTCCCAACTGAGCTGTATCCCCATTTTAAAAACAGAATATATTCTGATTTTAAAAATGTCTTCAAGCATCCCAAACTACTGATGAAACTACTAGGAGTTTTGAATCAGGAACACTGCTGCAGACTGGGAATTTCCAGGGTCAGCTATTACCTTCTACTTCCTTCAGTCTTCATGAATGGAAACCAAGATTTTGGGAAGGAATGCTCTTTAGAAAGCACCAAATCTAATGTTGGAAAACCATAAAAGATTTTGTGAATGGAGAGGGTTTTTTTTTGGATTGAATCAAAAAGGAAGTAAAGACAGCAGATTGAGACAAATGAACATTTTCTCCTGTCCTTGTGGAGGAAACAGGTCTCTGTGAATTCTAATACAACCTTTGGTGAGCCCCATGGGGTCTGATGCTGAATCAAGACCTGTTCTCCATGGAGCACCTCATTCCACTGCAAACTGACTGCAAGGGACTACACCATGACGGGTGCTGTAGTAATCATAACTACTAAGGGGATAATAGTAATTTATGTTACTTTATTTTTTCCTGTGGACTGCTGAACTGACTGTAGTCTTACTGTAATCTTTGGGAAAGTCTGAACTGGATTCACAGGTAGAAAGTACAACAGGAGGGGTGCAATTTGTAGTAATAGTTTCTAATTTAATTAAAATAAGTGTACTATGAAAGTTTTATAAAATATGCTGTATAAATTACAATAATAGAATTCTGATCTCTTAATTGGAAATTTTAATTTTTTTTTCTTAGTAAAGCTAGGTAACATCACTCTAAGGAGCAAAGTCCATATAACAATTTGCATCATGAAATGGGAAATGAAGATAAAGGATGATGGAAAGAATAAAAGCACACTCCATCTGCTACAGTAGTTTAAAGCACTTTCTTAAATTATAGGACACGAAGGCTGAAGTTCTAAGTTTCAAACTAAAATGCACTCACACAACCAAACAAAACCCCAAATGCAGTGCAGATTTTTGTCCTTTGAAACTGGAAAATTTATTTTAAAAAGAGACTAGCAAATTGTTGCCAGTAAGAAAATGCAAGCCAGCTTTTAAAAGTACCCCCTTTTTTTGGTACTGTGTGTTTTTCTCACTTGGAGGAGAGCATAAAAGGTTCAGAGATATGAAAGCAATTTATTCAGTTTCACAAATTGCAAGGTCTAAGACCCAAAAAAGCTCATATTTCTATGCTTGATGTTGTATGGAATATGTCTATAGGATTAGAACAAATGAATGGTTTTTGCTAGGAGCCCAGAAGTGATTTTTTTTTTTAAAGCCCATTCTGAAGGAATTTTGGAAGAAGAGTAAGTGTCTCTATGCCAAACCATGTGGATATTTTTTAAATTCCTTTTTAAACCTATTCTTATTTTAAAATAAAACATAGGATCAGAAAACCACACAGAAAAGATGCATAGCTTAGTGAATCATATAAGACAAATATCCGTGCAGATATTACTCAGGTCAAGAAATAGAAAGACCCTCTACAGCTGGGCATGGTGGTTCATGCCTGTAATCCCAGTGGCTCAGTAGGCTGAGGCAGGAGGATTGCGAGTTCAAAACCAGTCTCAGCAAAAGTGAGGTGCTCAGCAACTCAGTGAGACCCTGTCTCTAAATAAAACCCAAAATGGGGCTGGGAATGTGGCTCAGTGGTCAAGTGCCCCTGAGTTCAATCCCTGGTACCACTCCCACTAAAAAAATAAACCATTGCTTAAACCTCCATGTGTCCCATCCCAGTTCTCCTCGCCTTTGTCTCTCTAAAAATAGCCATTATTTGCCATAGTCTGCTGTGCAGCAGAGTACTTTAAAGACACAGGCTCTAATAGCATATTTATTTGTTCACAATTCTGCTGTCTGGACTAGGTCCAATTGTGTGGTTCTACTTCTTATTTTTGCTTGTGGTCCTTCCTGATTCAGTGTCAGATCATCTGGTGGCTGCACTTAGCTGGGAAGGCTTTCTTTCTGTTCAGGTAGCCTTCCTACATGGTTGATCCAGTAGATTATCAGACTTTTAAAATAGTGGATCAGGGTTTGCAAGAACACCAAAGCTTCAGGAAGGTGCTAGGACTTCTTATGGCCTGGGTCTGTAGAGGCACGACATCACTCTGCCATCTTCTGTTGGGTAATGCAAGTCTCAGAACCAGCCCAGATTCCAGAGGAGGGAACTATTCATAGGCAAGAGTACCAGGAGGAATGGCGATTTAGGGGCCACCCCAGTCACAGACCACTCATCCTAGATTTATGATAATGACTTTCTCAGATTTTCCTTATGGCTTTATCAACTCAACCATGCATTTCTAAACACTGTAGTCTTATGCTCTTAAAAAACATATCTTTCAAGTATCTCAATATATATATTGTTGAAGGAGTTGGGCTGTTTGACATGTTGTTTTCCACACTGAAGAGTTTGCTCCTGGTGCAGTTCCACACATTTCTCCTGTATTTTCTACAAATAGAGAGATGGTGAGATTTGATCCTCAACCTTTTTTTTTTTTTAATCAAGATTACATGTGTTGCTGTTCTTCATTTGATGACACATAATATACAGTTGTCCTCCCATTAATTTTTTTTTTTTTAGTTGTAGATGGACATATATACATTTATTTTATTTATTTGTTTTTATGTGGTGCTGAGGATCGAACCCAGTGCCTCACTGTGCTAGGCAAGTGCTGAACCACGGAGCCAGAGCCCCAGCCCCAACCAGTTGTCTCTCCTTTTGATGTTAGCAGCTATGGATGCTCATTGCCAGGACTCGTTAATTCACTGAGGAATGAAAAATAATTTTTTTTGATACTAGGGATTGAACCCGGGGTCACTCAAACACTGAGACACATCCCCAGCCCTTTGTTTTTTTTATATTTTAGTTTTGAGACAGAGAATTGCTAAGTTGCTTAGGGCCTTGCCAAGTTGCTGAGGCTGGCTTTGAATTTGTGATCCTCCTGCCTCAGCCTCCTGAGCCATTAGGATTATAGGCGTGTGTCACCACACCCAGTCCTGGCCCTTTGTTCATGTTTTAGTTTAAGATGAGATCTTGCTAAGTCCTTAGGACCTTGATAAATTGCTAAGGTTGGTCTTGAACTTGCTATCCTCCTGTCTCAATCTCCCAGGTTGCTGGGATTTTAGGCGTACACCACCATACCTGGCTTCAAAAATGATCCAATCTTTAAGTCTCTCTGTAAAAGAAAGAAAG
This sequence comes from Spermophilus citellus, assembly GCF_964194105.1. Taxonomy (NCBI): domain Eukaryota; kingdom Metazoa; phylum Chordata; class Mammalia; order Rodentia; family Sciuridae; genus Spermophilus; species Spermophilus citellus. The sequence goes on from NC_138187.1 coordinate 149,528,204, forward strand.
AAAAAAAATCTTTGCCAGATGCCTCGCTAGCAGACTTCCCTGACATCCCACTGATCAGAATTAGGCACAAATGTCTTCTTAAGCCATTGCTGGTAAAAGTATGGAATTATTATGATGTTTTAGACCAATCAAAATTTGCCCCTCAAATGAGGTGTGGGGGGGCTACTTTCCTGAAGCACATGGCTATGGATCATGGACACCTGAACAAAATCAGGTTCAGTTATAAGAAGCATGAATGGCTCCAGGGTAGGTGAGCAACATTACAAATTTTGATAAGTGTCTCAGGTGGAATAAAAAAAGGAATTAAAATAGAAAACTGTTGGTAGAGTAGGAAGATGAGATACATGTGAGAGATAGTGTTCAGGAGGATCATAAGTTGCTCTCTCTGTGAAGAACAAAGGGAAGGACGTGGTGACGAGTAAATGTTAGCTTAATGAATGAATGAAAGGAGAAAAAGATTTAAAATCTACAATGGATTTCTTACACAATAAAACAACTGTTGAGTTGTAAAACAGGTTCAGGATGTGATGATATGATAATAGAATAAGAAAGAGCTCTTGCAAATTAAAAATCTGATGCTCAGAAATTTAAAAATCCACTTGGTACTTTACAAAATAAAGTTGAAAAACATTTCAGAAAATATATAGAAAATAGAAAAAAAGAGAAAATGGCCAGGTATGGTAGCGCATGCTTGTAATTCTAGTGACGTTGGAGGCTGAGGCAGGAGCAATGCAAGCTTGGGTCCAGACTGAGCAAATTAGTGAGACTCTGTCTTAAAAATTAGAAATAAAAAAGGGATAAGGATATAGCTTGGTGGTAGAGTTTCCCTGGGTTCCCTCTCTAGTAGCAAAGAAAGCAAAAAAAGAAAGAAAGAAGAGGAAAAATAGAAAAGGCAATATATAAAAAGAAAATCCAAGAGTCAATCCAAAAATTTTAATGTCTGTCTAAAGAATAAAGATAAGGGAGAAAATTATGAAAGAAATAATATAAGACCATGTTCTGGAACAAAGATCATGTGTCTTTGGGTTTATAGGGACAAATAATTCTTGGAACTCAGAGTTGGGAATAGTTCATGCTTCCATCATCCAAAATAGAAAGACCTTGTAATATTGGTCCTTGGGCAGAGTCTTCAGTAGTGAGCAGAAATTAACCCTAGACTACAAGGCTGCTCGGACCTGCTCTAATAAAAAATTTAAAAAAACCCCAAAAACCTCAAAAGAACCAAACCAATCCCAAATAACTTTATTGCATGAGTAAACAAAGCCCAAATCTTTATAGGAAAACAATAAAATGAATTTTCAACAATGTAAAATGGACAATGTCCAGCATCTAATTAAAAATGACTATGCAAGTGAAAAACACAGGAAAATAGCTATAACTACAAGAAAAAAATAAACACACCAATAGAACGGAGTTAGGAATTACAGGCATGATGAATTTAGCAGACAAGGATGATAGGCAGTAATTACAAATATGTTCCACCTGTTAAAGTACAGAAGAGAAATGAAAGATAGAAGAATACTTCTAGTCTCCTAATATTAATACTAGTCTTAAGGAAGAACAACACAACTTCTGTGTTTCTGTAATTGGTTGGGACATCTGGAGAGAGGATAGCTGTACTGACCTGCTACTAGTGTTCTTTTCTTTTTTAATTTTGTCTTTGTAGTTGTAGATGGACAGCATGTCTTTATTTTGTTTATTTTTATGTGGTGCTAAAGATTGAACCCAGCGCCTCACACACAGCTAGGCAAGTGCTCTGCCACTGAGCTACGGCCCCAGCCGTATGTTCTTAGTAGGTCTAGGAGAGGAGCAGGGTAGCCTGCAGAGAACTCTGTGTAAGGGGAGCTGGTGAGGCACCAGGGCTGGTCTGGGACCAGCGCAGATGAGCAGGGGCAATTCAGAAATGAAGGGAAATTATGGGGTGTTCTTTTTAAAAAGGGAATTGTTAATAGTGGTCATGTCCCCTTAACTATGGGGCTCACAGAGACAAGTACCAATTTCTATGATTAGCCCAAAAGAATTCAGAGGTTTTCCAAATTTGGACTGCATGTGTTTGTTTAAGGAATTATTTCCTACGTAAGTCATGCTGCATGTGTTAGATAGATATGTCTGAATAATTGCCCAAGCAATGCAGACACAGGCTTAGAGTTAGAATAAGGATAAATTTTATTAGCAACATGGCATATGTGTAATATCTGAGTATAAATATTTAAAATGGTTATGCTGGAGGGAATTAAATGAATAACAATAATTGAAATGCACTGTTTAAAGTAAATAAGAATTTTAGAGGATGACTAAGACCTGTAGCAAATCAACTGAGATGTCAGTTCTTAATTAACAAATAACTCCTGTTCTGAGGAATGATAACAACAATAGTAAAAGCTAACATTTATTGAATGCCTACCACGTGCCTGGAAAGTAAATGTCTTAGAGAAAGGGAACAGGATAATTCCACAAATTCTAAGTCTTTCTTCTAGAAATTGCCCATTCACACAGCTTTTTTCTTTAATGGAAAACAGTATCAACCTGATCAGATTTGAGCAGTGTCTTAACTCTTTTCAGCCCTTCAAGTGAGCCAAACCTGTTATTTGTCCCTTGGTATAAGAGGAAACATTTATTAAAACTTTGATTTCATGTTTTGATCCTAAATGATCTGGATTTGTGTGTGTGTTTGTGTGTGTGTGGTGCTGGGGATTGAAGTGCATGTGAGGACAATTGGTACTTGTCTCTGTAAGCCCCATAGTTAAGGGGACATGACAAATATTAACAATTTCCTTTTTAAAAGAATATCCATAATTTCCCTTCATTTCTGAATTGCCCCTGCTCATCTGCGCTGGTCCCAGACCAGCCCTGGTGCCTCACCAGCTTCCCCTACCCAGAGTTCTCTGCAGGCTACCCTGCTCCTCTCCTAGACCTACTAAGAACATTGGCAGTGGCTGGGGCCGTAGCTCAATGGCATTAAAATTCATCTAAACATATTATGAAATTTTCAAATGATGCAAGCAGTATTGCAGGTCATTTTAACTTTAAATAAAATGATGCTGCTAGGTAACTTTTCCATTACAAAGGGAAAATTTATATTTGGGAAGCAAGGCACAGAAGTCTAATTATTGGAGCTTTCATATTTGAAGAACAGGTATGACAATCTCCTGAGGCCTTGCTGGATCTGAAATTGGATTCTCCATAGATATTGTATCTGTGGGCAGATTACCTTCAGTTTCTTATATGTAAAACAGGGGCTGTAGCAATGCTTGGGAGATAAATGGAGCTGAGAAATGAATAAGATAACATAATAAATGTAATGCGATTCCCAGATTTCCCAGTTCTACTATTATGCTAATCAATTTGTTTTACGATCAGTAATGGCATCAGCCTTTGCAGAGTAAATAATTGGCTTTCACATACTGCCAAATAATACCTATCTTACACATTTGTTCTGTAGACTAATTAATGTTTGAGTGTTTAAACACAATGCCTCTACAGAAGCAATGGCATTATAATGTGTTGGGACACTCTAGTATTGTAATTAGTACTAATTAGATTCTTTTCAACAGCTTGTTGAATTTCCAAATTACTGCATGTAAGGTATTCTGCTTTATTTACTCATTATGAAAGTGTCAGTCACAATGGTTTAAATGGAAACCTTTAAGTAACTATTCTCAAGGTTCAAAACCATCCCCTCCCCTAAAGCTAAGAAAAGGCAATAGGAAGACACCTTCCAAGGAATTGTCATGGGGTACAGCCATCCAAGGAGTAGGCCAGGATTCCTCTTACACTGGCAGGTGCAAGAGCTTGCTCTGGACATTCCTTCCTATTGCAGAGTTCACAGATATCACATTAATGGTTGGAACCAGCCATTACATGGGTCCTTTCACTTATTTATTTTTTTGAGACCCCATTTACCAGCACATGACATCTAGTACCCTTCTCTTCACTGTGTGGAGTCTGCTTGCAGCGGTCCAAAAGCTAGATTTCAGCTATCCGGTGTTTACAATGGGCAAACAGCTGAAATAATAATCCCTCACATCTCAGTGATCCCAGTGCGACTTGTGGGGCTTAGGAATCAGAGTGGGGTCACAGGGACCCAGACGCTTTTTACCTAGGGCATTCATTGTGCCGTGGACCCTTTGGTATTCTAGTAAAACCTATGAACCCCTTCTTAGAATAACATTTTAAAATGAAATTAAAAGCAAAACCAAAAACAACCACAGGACTAAAGAAGTAGTATTACTAAATTAACAAAACATGTTTAAAAGTCGCTGCCATAGTAAGATATATGCTTCTTTAGGAATGCACTCAATGGCAAGGTCTTGCAGTGGATTTAATAACTGCTGTCACTTTTAACAAGTGCTGTTCTAAGATCTGTGGCAAATGAAATGTACTATGAAAACATTCCTGAGCCTGGTGGCAAGGTCACAGTACAGCTAAGTTCTGTGGTTTGTTGCCTGTATTCATAATTGAAGGAAATGCTGAATTGAAGTTGGAGGTTAATAAAAATAAAGGTGGTATTTTCCTCACTTGACTCTAAACCCCTGAATTTGGTCCACAGAGCCATCATAAATCCCCGTTTAAGAACCCTGACCTACCCTGACCTAGGGACTCTCTTACTCAGGGCCACAAAGACCTGATGGAGACTTGTGCATAAACACAGGTAAGGGAAGAAGGGTGGAGGAACTTGTGGGTAGATTTGGTGGATCAGGCCTCAAGGTGGCATGAACCATTTCTATCTAACCTTCCCATTTCAATATGCCAGCCTCCTTTGTAACTTTCCACAGGTAATTCTTATATTAAAAAAGTCCTATTCTTTTCTCTATCGGTCACCTCTTATATCACCCTGAACATGTTAAACTTAACCTTTTGATGAATGATTTTTCTGCTTCAAGTGGATTCTCACTTTGAAGGCAGACTATATATCTTTTTTTATCTTTAAGTAGGAACAGTTGAATCCCTCTAAATCTACACCGTCCAGTAGCCATCAGATGTTAGTGACTTAAACACTTGAAATGTGGAATTCCAAATTTATAATGTAAGTTTGAAGATTGAGTGCAAAGAGTATATCAATCTTGAAGATGCAAATTCAAGCTATACCAATTTTGAAGATTTAGTACAAAGCAAAGAAGGCAAACTAGCTCATTAATATTACTTAGTAGCAATTATATATTGAAGTGATATAGATTGGGACTAATGGATTGAATACAATATGTTAACATGAATTTGTTCAGTTAAAAATTTTCACGTAGCTACTAGGAAACTTTTTTTTAATATTTATTTTTTAGTTGTAGTTCAACACAATATCTTTATATATTTATTTTTATGTGGTGTTGGGGATTGAACCCAGAGCCTCGCCTGTGCTAGGCGAGCACTCTACCGCTAAGCCACAACCCCTGCCCCAGGAAACTTAAAGTTACATTTAAGGCTCACATCTATGGCTCAAATGGTACTTCTTTTACATTGCTGTTCTTAGATAAAGATTCATAAAAGGATTCATAGTGCTGCAACCCTTTTATTGTACTCCGAGAGGCTGAATGAGCTGCCCTTACCTGCTTAGCGAGTAATGGCAGAAACACTCCTGGTACAGAGTTCTCATAGTCCGTGATGTCTAATCAAACCAGACCAAAAATTTCTAAGTTTTGAGTTTCTAGTCTAACCCTGAACATATTCAATAATTCAGCCATAAGCAAGAACCCTGAAAATATGTGTGTGTGTGTGTGTGTGTGTGTGTGTGTGTGTGTGCGCGTAAGCTTATATAGATTAAAATTTTAAATCTATGGACTATAGTCTTCATCCATAGATTTAACACACACACACACACACACACACACACACACACACACCCTTATCTGTTCTGGATTTGGTCTTATGGGGATGGAAACATGGGGAACCCATATTTAATATGACTACCCCTTCCTCACAGCCAGGTGGTGGTAGAGTGAAAAGCATTTAAAATAAACCAATGATGGGCTTTAATTTTTTTTGCTCTCCCCCACACTTTTTAAAAATAATAAAGAGGATATCTGTAATCTTTACTGACCTTTTTGTTTCGGAATATTCCTTCCCATGGGGTTTCCCCCCTTCCAACTCAGTCTCCGTCTGTAACTTACCAATTTTTTTTCTTTCTTTTTTTTTTTTTTTTTTTTGTAGTTGTAGATGGACAGAAAGCCTTTATTTTATTTGTTTTTAGGTGGTGCCAAGGATCAAACCCTATGCCTCACACATGCCAGACAAGCACTCTGCCACTGAGCCCCAGCCCAATTTACCAATTTCTGTAGGATCATATTTGAGACTGTTATGGTTTAGCTATGGGGGGCCCCCAAAAGTTCATTTGTGAGACAATGCAAGAAAGTTTAGAGATGAAATCCCTGAACCTAATCAGTGTGCACTAATCCACTTGAATGGATTAACGGTAGGCAGGTGGGGTGTGGATGGAGGAGGCAGGCCACGGGGGGGGGGGGGGGGGGGATGTCTTTGGGGTTTATATTTTGTTCCTGGTGAGCAGAGCTTCCTCTCTGCTTCCGGTGGCCATGCTCTGAGCTGCTTTTTCTGCTGTGCCTTCTGCCATGATGCTCTCCCTCACCTGGAGCCCAGAGGAACTGAGCTGGCTGTCTATGGACTAAGACCTCTGAAACCCTGAGCCAAAATAAACTTTCCCTTCTCGATTGTTCTTGTCAGGTCTTTTAGTCACTGATGAAAAAGCTGACTCAAACAGGGCCATTGTGTAGTTAGGAGATATTTAAGATAAAAGCCTAGATAATAAGGCCCTTATTTTAATATATTGCCAATACAACATTCCCTCCCACCCACTTAGAAATTTTAAATAATGTTAGTGCTCTTTAAATTGTATATTTTGCTATTGTAATTGAAATCATAGTTACATTACTTCACATTCTTTGCAAAAGATATGACCTAGACTCAGCAGTTGTCCCTCTTTTTTTTTTTTTTTTCATTTTCAGTGGTCTGTAGAATTCTAAGTTCTAAAATGAGCTCTCGGAGTGCCTTCTGACCCATGATAATTTCAGTGACTCACTGACATGTTTCATGTTTCGGAATTTTCTGTCTTTGATAATTGTTATTTGGCACTTTCACAAGAAACTCTTCAGACCTACCTTAACTAACTACTTGGCTAATTTCAGATCATCACAACCACTGACATCAATGGATGTCCAAGAGAGGGAACACAAACCCTTCCTATCTCCATATGGGTTTTATAAAACTATATACCTTGAAATGTGTTGACAAGCCAAACTCAGCACTTCTCCAGGTATATTTTTAAATTTTTGCATTGTTAATTAAGAGAAGAAATAGATACATGTGACATATTTTGCAAATAATTGTGAGCTTTGCTAAGATATGTAATAAAAACTTTCAAAATATTATTTACAATATGTATCTACTCATTTTCAGAAAACTGGATAAAATAAAATGAGCTTACAGAGCAGCAGAATTCTTCTATAATGTTAACCACGTAATTTTCTTGATTCACAGTGCCTTGACTCGTGGGCAGATACTTGTGTTTAGTCAGTGACCCCCACTAGCTGTGCGGCCTTTGGCAAGGTATCTGCCCACCTCTAACTTTGGTTCCTTACATTGCAAAATGGGAAGAGATTGTTATTTTTAAGATTGTTGTGAAGATTCATGACACCAATTCTTGTAAAGTACTTAACACTGTGATAGGGACAGGGACTCTCAACAATGGGTAGCTTCTTTCTTTCTTCCTTTCTTCTTCTTCTTTTTCTTCTTCTTCTTTTTTTTTTTTTTTTGGCGACACCATAGTTGAACCCAGGGTCTTGTGTGATCCAGGCAAATGCTTTATCACTGAGCCACACCCCAAGCCAAATTGCAGCCTTTAGTTTATTCCTTAAAATCTAAGCTTCATGGAACCCATCTATTTCTCACAGTAAAGTGTTCATGGCCGCCTTCATTATAGTCGCCAAATAGAATATGCCCTGTTTTATGAAAGACAATGAACAAAACAGGCTAAATCACAGAGATGGTGGTGAGGAGAAATAAAAGAAAGAAATAACAAGACTGGCTGTGGTGATAAGGTTTTTGAATCAAGAAGGCCCGTGTGGGTACAGAGGATGAGTGATGGGAACTGTGGGCAGAGCAGGGCAGGGACCGAGGGGGAATCACATCACAGAGGGGTGGACAGGCCGTTGTCAGGCTTGGGCTTTTTTCCATGGGGAGTTGTGAGCAGCAGTGATTTCTTTAACTGCTGTGTGGAGTTAAAGAGAGAAGAGAGGAGCAGGAAGGTTAGGAAGAAGCTGGAGATATAATCCAGGTTGGGGATTATGGTGGTTTCCACTAAGGGATAGCTGGCGGAAGTGAGAAGAAGTTGGGTCATAAATGTATTTTGGAGGTGCAGTCGACAGGATTTGCTGATGAGATATGTGGTATATAAGAGAACAGGAAGTGGCTTCAAGGGCGACTCCAAGGTTTACCATCTGTGTAGTAGAAAAAATGGAGTTGTCACTCACTGAAGCAGGGGGAGACTGGGGGAACAAATGTAAGGACAAAAATGAAGAGCTCATTTTGGGTCATGTTAAGTTGAAATTCAAGTGGAGATGTCAGGTAGGCAGATGGATGTCTTGCCTAATAGTGACTGTCATGTGTCAATGAGGCCCTAAATTACCTGCCAGGCACTATGTTTAGAACTTCATACATGTGACGCGTATAAATTGTCACAATAACTTCCTGAGGTAGTAACCTCATTTTGCAGATGGTGAAACTGAGGCCCAGAGAGATTATCTGTGGTGACTCTGTATGTCTAACACTTAATGTCTAACAAAGTTCTCCTTGAAGCCAAAGTCCTGCTCTTCCATATGTTTCTCATGGAAGAAGAGGCTGGACTTGAGAATAACCCAACTGAGTTCATGCTCCCATAAGGAGTTTCCTGTGTAGCTTTATTTCTGTTGTGTTGACTTCTTTTTGTATTAATACTAGTGGACACCTTGAGGGTTATTGAGTTTCAGGTCAGAAATATCATTTGCTATTTAAGAGCAGAAAGATGCTGAAGACATATATTTATGATATATTTTACTTCTGAGGATTACAAATAATTTTCAGCACCAAATACCATAATTCAAGAGAATAGTAAGAACTATCATCTGATAAAATTATTGTTTCTAAAGGAAATAAGCTTGGATGCTGATCTATGTCCATTATTGTCTTCTTTTATAGCTGAATAAGGTATTTGGCCGTGAATTTTCCTTTCCAGCATACCCTGATCTGAAACCAGCTTCTTATTTGTGATGCTACTGAGCAAGTGAAGTTCTTCCATCTATATTTCATGATAGCCTTTAGATGAACAAGCAGAAGTATAATCATGATATCCTCATTTGCATAAGCATCTCCCTGACAGGTCATCAGATATTTTTATTGTTCTTGGGTACATTTCATGGGCTGCTGAAGGCATGCATAATCATCTCTAGCAATTCATCTTTTTACCTAGCTTAATGGCCCCTGTTACATATCTGGAGAATGATGGAGTGAAAAGACAGTGTGTCTAGGGCCTGTCTGCCTAAGAATGTGGAGTAAATTACACTGGGGAATAAATTACATTAACTCTTTCTCATCATTCAGTTACCTTTTAAAATTTTTATCTCACTGGGCTACATAATCCTGGATGACCTGTAAAAAAAGTCAGACACTTTCTCACCAGCTGGTTCACATTCCTTGTTCCCTGTTAAGATAATAGAAACTGATTCTATTATCTCTTGAGACCAGCTACTTCTAAATTAATAAGGCTGGTGCATTTACTTGAGTTGGGATTGGGGGAAGGGTTCTTACCTTTATTTTTTCTTTCTTTTTTTACTATTTTGGAGAGAAAAGCAGATAAAAATTATCTTATTTTAAATAAACAGTTGATTGAATTTTCTGTTTATTACTTCTTTCTTGGTCTCCACTCAACAAAGATGGTGGTAGTTATGATGATGGCTAGTGACTGTGATGGAGTCTGGCCTGTGGCTGGTCTGTGGCAGAGCAGGAATCCAAACCCTGTAGATATGGTCATCCTCAGTTTCCTAATAGACTTCATTCAGACTTATGGTTTCTTTTGTTTTTTAATTTGAATATGTGAAATTCATACCTGTTAGCATTTTCCTGACTTAGCTTTGATAGTCTGAAGGAACACAAGATATTTATTCTTGCAAGATTCACAATTCTGTTTTCAAAGGAAAGTGCTCTGTGACAACTCTTACTCTCTTTTCAAACTTATAGTTGGTTGGACAAATAGAAGGGACACATGGGGGCTGTGTGATTCAGTGGGAAGAGTGAACCAAGGATTCAGAGCAGCTCCTATTTGGGTCCTATTTGGGTCACCTTGCACAAGTTATTTACTGAGCCTCAGTTCCTACATATGTAAAATGGGGTACTAACCACTAATTTGCATTTAGTTGTGAGGATTCAGCCATGCTGTGTTCTATTCATAGGGATTCAATGAAAGATAATTTTTTTTATTACTATAAGCCAACTTTTTTGAACAAAAATTTCAAAGAAAAGAAGAGAGGCAAATCACACACTCAGGAGCTTAGTAAATGTAGAAGATTTTAAAACAAAATTAGGGCAAAATATTAAAGAAAAACATCACTTTTATTTAAATATTTTAAGTAATAATCTACCTAAAAATTACTACATGAAAGATGAAGGAAAATGTATAAAAAAGTAAATTATTCCTGATTCCCTCAATCCACTGATAAATAATTTGTTTCCTTTCTTTCTTTTTATCTACAAGTATCACTGTCTCTTTGTTTAATATCACACAAATTTATTAATGCACATAAAACACAAGTTTGAACCATATTTTTCATTCAAACCTATATATTGCTACTTCATATTATATCACAAGTTCTCCATCACTAAATATTCTTCTAAAGAGTGTTTATTGGCTGTGGAGCATGCTAGCTTTTGTATATCCTATAATTTATTTAGCCATTTCTCTCTTGTTGGGCATTTAGATAATTTTCAAATTTTTATAATTATAATAATATTTAATTGAATATCTTTATATATATATATATATATATGTTCAGAGTTTGAACAGTTTTTTAAATTGTAGTTTTTAAAAGAAGGCATAACAGATGCATAATATATCAGCTACACTGAATATCAAACCTCTTGGAATTCAGTAACGAGTCTGAGCTCTTGGTAGCAGAAATTTTATCTCATTCATTTTCCTACCATTTCTGTATTCCATGTTATCTCTCATCAATCTTTGTTTGTTGAATGAATGAATAGATGAATACTTATTTCCTCTGAACAGGTGTGAATTGACTCTAGACCTCTTACAGAGAGAAATGTACTTGAATTAGGCCTTTCTAGGTATCATCTATACCTGAAGGACTCTTGAAAACAAATTCTATAAACTTATATAATAATGACTGTTGTATTTGACTGTTCTTATGCCAAAGGATTCTTCTCTTTTTATTACATATTCTTGAATCTCCCAACTGAGTTTATCCAAGAGAGGTGGAATAACTAAATCATCTGAGAGTTATTTTTCCGTATCTCTTATTTTTCTACTTCGTTATTTCGGGAGATTTCTGAATATGTCTCCTATTTCAAGGGGATTATGGTAAAGGAATAAACATCACCTGCTTGCCCTTTTGGAAGGGAATTTAAAGGTCATTAAAGGTCACCTCATGCTTGAATGCTCTTATCAAACAGGTGAGCAGCTTTCAGTACCGGCAGTAATAGGAAACTCACTATCTCCTCAAGCCAACCAATCCATATTTGGACAGTTATTTTGTTCATGAGTTATGCCAGGGCAGAATTCTTCTTAGTTCCACCCCTGCCTCTTGGCAGGCACTTAACTCCCATGCCAAGTCCTCTGCCACCCTTTCTTGCTAGGATCAGCTAGTTCTTCCTGATCTCTGGCCCCTGATCAGCACCAGGACTTCTGTCTGTGTAGGCAGAGAACTCAAATTACAAGAATCTGGAATTCAAACCCAGTTCTGTTTAATCTCTGGTCACAGCCAGACTTTTTTTTCCCTCCCCCAAATTGTGGTAAAATACATGTGACATAATATTTATCCTCAACCATTTGTATGTATGCAATTCATGATATTGTATAACCATCACCACTATCTGTCCCCAAAACTTTTCCATAATCCTCATCATTGCCTGTTTTCTGTTGCTATAACAACATACCTAAGGCTAGTGATGTACGAAGAAAAGAGGTTTATTTAGCTCACAGTTTTGGAGTCTGAAAGTCCAAGATCAGACAGCCGCAGGTGTTTGGCCTCTGGTGAGGACCTCATGGGGGATGGTTTCTCAAAGGCAAAAGCACATGCAGAAGAGATCACATGATGAGACAGGAAGCCTGAGACACTCAGGGTCTGGCTTATTTTATAACAGCCCACTCTAGTGGGAGCTAACGGAGTTTCTGGAGAATTACACTAATCCCTCCTGAGGGTGGAACCCTAATAACTAGATTCCTCGCACTGAGCCTCATCTTTAAAGGTTGCACCACCCCTCAGTGTTGCCAGACTGGGGACCAAGTTTCCAGCACATGAAACTTTGAGGGACACTCTCAGACCCCAGTGGTCCATATGTAAACTTTGAACCTGTTAAGTAACAGCTCCCTGTTCCTCGTCTTCCAACTCTGAGTGGGCTTGCTTTTATTTTCCATCGACGAGTTTGCCTGTCCTGGGTACCTTCTGTAAGTGGAATCATGTGACTTTTGGACTCATGTGTCTGAAGCCAGACATCTTCTCACTGCAGCACCTGGCCTTTGTGGCACTGTTCTCTAGCCCTAATGCATTTTGGCTGTTTAATCTTCCTATACTCTTTTGGGTCCAAGAGCTGCCACACTTTATAGAGATATCACAGGCTTTGACTATGTGTCATGTGATCCAATGGAGAGCAAGGAGGGGGACAATGCAGGTCTTTGTCTTGAACTCTATATAGACTTTTTAGGCAACTTTGCTTCCTGTAGAGCCAGATTCCTTTTTACTAAAATATGAAGAATGTTCCTCCACCCCCATTCGCAGTCATTCTGGTTTTGATCCTGCTTTAAAAAAATGAGGGGCCAGGGTTGTGGGCTCAGTGGTAGAGAGCTTGCCTAGCATGCAGGAAGCACTGGGTTTGATCCTTGGCACTATATATATATATATATATATATATATATATATATATATATATATATATATAAAGGTATTGTGTCCATCTACAATTAAAAATTTTTTTAAATGAATGTCTCTATTATTTCTCCAATAAATTTGATAACAGCTGTTAGTTTAGAAACAGATACTACTTCTCATCAATTTGCTTAAATCATGAAGTTGCAAGCCATCCATTAATGTCAACTTTATAATCCTTCCTGGTGTTGAAAAGCTCAAAGTCTTCAATATATGTTTATAAATCCCCACTCATTCCTCCTCTTTTCTCCTTTTGAGAATCAAATCTATATTTGTACATTGAACTCTTCTAGCATCTCTCCCTGTTGGCAATGCTGAGCACTCTTGTCTGTAAATTTTCCCAGTACAGTGGATTGTAGCTGTTTTATAGTGCCCTAATGCCCACTTTATTTTTAATTAATACATAGTAATTGTACATATAAATGTGTTTCCTTGGGATACTTCCATACATGTATACTGTGTGCATTGATCTTATCTGATCCCCTTCTCCTACTGTCCCCTGCCTACATAACACTCTTCCCAGTCTCTGGTAATTGCTATTTTTACTTTTAGATCAACACTTTTAATGTTTTTCCCCATATTTTAGAGAGAATATGGTATTTGTTTTTCTGTGTCTGACTTGTTTAATTTAACATAAATCCTCCAGTTCCATACATATTGTTGCAAATGATAGGATTTTGTTCTCTGTGTGTGTGTGTGCGTGTGTGCGTGTGTGCTAGGGATTGAACTCAAGGGCGCTTAAGCCACATCCTCAGCCCTTTCTAGGTTGCTTACTACCTCACTAAGTTGCTGAGTCTGGCTTCAAATCTGCGATCCTCCTGACTCAGCCTCCTGAGTTGCTAGGACCACAGGTATGAACCCCTGGCCAGGATTTCATTCTTTATGGCTGAACATAGTCCATCATGTATATGAACCACATTTCTTTATCTGTTCATCTGTTGATGGGCACATGGGCTGATTCCATGTCTTAGCTATTGTGAATGGTGCTGCAATAAGCCGAGGAATGCAGATTTCCCTTGGGTATGCTGATACCCAGGCGTGGGACAGCTGCATCACAGGTAGTTCTACTTTTAGGTTTTTGAGGAACCTCTATACCATACCCCATAGTCCATTGCCCTCTTTAAATCTCTTTACCAGTCTCAGACTTTCTTTTTCTGTAACAATATTTCATCTATTGAGTCTTAAAACTGTTATTCTCAGAAGAGAAGACAGGAACAAGAGTAATTGTAGGACAGATGTCCCTTCACCTTGTAATTCCAGCATTGTGTCGCGGACATACCTCTTCCTGGCGTTCCTTTTGTTGTTCTTATAAATCGTAGGTCTCCACCCAGCTGACACTGTTTTTGGAGCGCCTCCGTAATCTTATACTCGTTCTTGAGGAGCCCCTCTTTCTTTCATCCTAGTCTTTTTGAAATCAGAGGCAACAATAGAATTACGTAGGGGCTCCGTTATTTCTTCCCTGGTGGAATCACAGTCTGTGATTGTGTGGACAGAACTGCAGACTGAACACGGACAGGGGCTACTTGACTCTTTTCAGAGTCTCTTGACATAAAGTCATTTTTTAAAGATCTTTAATTTTTTTTTTTAAATTTAGTTGTTGATGGACCTTTGTTTTACTCATATATGATGCCAGAATTGAACCCAGTGCCACACACATGCTAGGCAAGTGCTCTGCCACTGAGCCCCAACCCCAGCCCCATCATTCTGTTTTTCCTGAACCTTTTGAAATCGGCCTTTCTCAAGCCCAGATCATTGCATTTCCATCCACTACTTAACCTGGCTTTCAGAACAGAAGCACTTTACCTGTTGCTGTTGGAATGGAGTTGGACAATTAATCAAAAAGACACTCAAAGTTCCAAATCATAAAAAGATATGTCTTCCTTGAATATTTGATTTTTTCCCCCTTTCTTTTTTTTTTTTCCTTTTTTGTGTTGGAGAGTGAACCCAGGACTTTGCACATGCCATGGGCATACACTCTACCACTGATCGACACCCAAGCCAAGTATATAGTCTTTGTGTGTGTGTGTGTGTGTGTGTGTGTGAGAGAGAGAGAGAGAGAGAGATTCAACTAAGCCTCCCAAGCCGAGTGTGTTAAGAACACACTCTGCCACTGAGCTACACCCTAGTCTTTGAAAATTTATTTTAATTTAAAATATATTAATGAAACATACATGTCATTCACCAGTCTTTGGCATGGGCTAAGTTCTTTTTAAAAGAAGTTATTTGAGTCCTGTGTTGTAACTTTTTCATTATTTGTAATTTGAATTTTTAAAAAGTTGGGGACACCTTTTTTTTTTTTTGGTACCAGGGATTGAACTCAGGGGTACTCAACCACTGAGCCATAATCCCAGCCCTATTTTGTATTTTATTTAGAGACAGGGTCTGAGTTGCTTAGCACCTTGCTTTTCCCGAGGCTGGCTTTGAACTCACTATCCTCCTGCCTCAGTCTTCTGAGCCATTGGGATTACAGGCATTTGTCACTGCATCTAGCTTGGGAAACACCTTTAAAGAAATCTTACTAGAGACTCCATCTAGATCTATATTCTTCACAGTTTTTAAGTTTTCAAGTGTAGGGCTGGGGTTGTGGCTCAGTGGTAGAGTACTCGCCTAGCACAGGTGAGGCCCTGGGTTCAAACCTCAGCACCACATTAAAAAAAATTGAAATAAAGATATTGTGTCTACCTACAACTAAAAAATAAATATTAAAAAAAAGTTTTCAAGTGACCTTTTTTTTTAAAGAAAGAGTGAGAGAGGAGAGAGAGAGAGAGAGAGAATTTTTAATATTTATTTTTTAGTTCTCGGCGGACACAACATCTTTGTTGGTATGTGGTGCTGAGAATCGAACCCGGGACGCACGCATGCCAGGCGAGTGCGCTACCGCTTGAGCCACATCCCCAGCCCTCAAGTGACCTTTACAGTGGTCTTGCCTACACCTAATTTAACAGCAGTTCTTTTGTAGCTATGAAAGCATCCTAAAGCCTTAGACTTAATTAACAACTCTTCTTTTTACATTAACATTTATTCAGCTTGTATAATATTTAAGTTATTGATGCATCATGTCCAGGACAACTGGCATGAATAGGTTGAAAGGAAACACAACTGGTTGATTGATAGGCACACAATTTGGCAGGTAGTGCAGATACTAGAGAGTGGTCCACAGAACTGGAGCCCTGGCTCCCTGGACATCAGCAACATATTTCCACAAAGACAGTGGAAAGTGAGTGAAAGTTGGGGGTGGCTGAGAGTGCTTCTGCCGTAAGCAATAATGATACCATTGATTTCATCCAAGCTTCATTATTTCACTTCACTAGCTGGTACCGCTCCAAGTAGCAGTTCCCCTGGCAACTTCCTCTTTCTATAGAGAAAGTTGTTATTCTGTCCAAGCACTAACTTGCCAGACATTCTGCTTTTAGTTGAGTCTCTAATTGCATGTAGTGGAAGTTTCCCATCACGATTTCATCCTGCGTGCCAGCATTGTAAACTGAATTAGAAACACATCATCCATTTCTTCTATTTGGCCAGAGAGTCTGCTAATATCTGATTCATCAACAGTATGATTTTTTCCCTCTCATTTAATCCTCATGCAAATGCTATTTCATTGTCTTTATCACCCAGGTTCATGGTTCAATCACACAAGTGATTGGTGATATTTCTTTATCTCTCTTCCTTGCTGATATTTCTTTGGAGTACACCCGAATTCCAGTAACTAGTATAAGATGGTATTTGTCATCTTTCTTACAAGTTCCCATGCTCTGTACTGGTCCCATACATCTATGAGACTCTTGAGAGTCATGTTGGGAACTTTTCCCAAAAAGTATAGGAATCTCATGACTCCGCATGCATTATTCTTTTTCCCACGGCATGACCAGAGACTTCTATGGTAACTGGCTTCATGGTTTTAATCTAAGCATTGCTTTCTTCCCTTCTTCATATTCTATCTAAACATCACCTGGTGTCTCCAAGACTCTTCCCTGTTCTTGCGAGATGTGCTTCAACCCTCCCGAAAGCCCATTACTGTATTACCTGATGGCATTGAATAGCAGTGGCCCTCGGATTCCCTACTCACCTCTTCTAGCCCACCACTCCCCCAGTATTCCTTTTCCAAAGTCTTAATCCTTGAGAGGAAGAGGCTACAAGAACCCCATCTGTACTTCTGGGTCTTTCAGTTTCCAGCCAGTGATTTTTTAGGTGCCAATGATTTTCCTTTTGTCTTCAGTAGTGCGGACACTCCCGTGAAGACCTGGGGGTTAGTGGCTTATGATGTCTCAGGAGACTATTCTGTTCCAGAACCAGTCACCAGAAACACAGACAACAAGTTTGACTGGTCATATCTTGTCTGCACAGAGACCCCATTTCCCCCAGTAAGAAGCGGTGACCACCATCCCTTCTCTTCCTCCCAGGGCAGTGGCAGGTTTCCTTGTGGTCCTTGGATATCTTTTGGAGGTGATTCCCCAATGCTCTATGTGCACAGAGATGACAATCAGCAATGTCTACAGAGGTTACTATGTAGCTGTTGCATTTGTCAGGGACAAATGTCAGGGACAAATGCATGCATGACTTTTCCATATATCCTTTGGGAAGAGTGGCCTATTCACCCCACCTCTTTTTTTGTGATAAGCTTAAAATTCTGAGTTTTCTTTTTTCCCTTTGGGTTGCATCAACCACAGTGTCTAGTATAATGTGTGAGAAAATTTGGCACTTAACACATATTTTTAAGTTAATTAATTCATCTAAGATTCCACTAACTATATGAGCAAAATTTTTGAGAGTCATTTTTGAACAACAATTTGCAGTTGCTGTGTTATTGGTGTTAACTTGCTACACTGTATTTCCTTAGCACATTGCAAATATTGAAGCAGCAAGATACATCTTCAACTTCTTAACAAAAGTTATTTTTCTTTCCTGTGCCATTCAGCATTAACGTGTTCTAGCTCCATTAACCTGAACCTCAAACATAGCCTCTTTGCCTCTATTAGGAAAATAGAAATTTCTCCCTAAGACTTTTGTGTTTTATTTTGAGATGGGCTCTTTCCAAGTTGCTGAGGATGACTTGGGACTTGCAATCCTCCTGCCTCAGCCTCCTAAGTCCCTGGGATTACAGTGGTGTACCACCCAACCCCGCGGGAGTCATCATTTTTATTTTTATTTATTTTTTTTAAAGAGAGAGTGAGAGGAGAGAGAGAGAGAGAGAGAGAGAGAGAGAGAGAGAGAGAGAGAGAGAGAGAATTTTTAATATTTATTTTTTAGTTCTCGGCGGACACAACATCTTTGTTGGTATGTGGTGCTGAGGATCGAACCCGGGCCGCATGCATGCCAGGCGAGCGCGCGCTACCGCTTGAGCCACATCCCCAGCCCCATCATTTTTATTTCTTTGAATATTTTCTATTTTTTTATTATGTTAAAATACACAGCATAGGTGGGACTGCAAATTGGTGCGGACAATTTGGAAAGCAGTTTGGAGATTCCTGGGAAAGCTGGGAATGGAACCACCATTTGACCCTGCTATTGCCCTTCTCGGACTATTCCCTAAAGACCTTAAAAGAGCATGCTACAGGGATACTGCCACATCGATGTTCATAGCAGCACAATTCACAATAGCTAGACTGTGGAACCAACCCAGATGCCCTTCAATTGATGAATGGGTAAAAAAAATGTGGCATCTATACACAATGGAGTACTATGCAGCAATAAGAAATGACAAAATCATAGAATTTGCAGGGAAATGGATGGCACTAGAGCAGATTATGCTTAGTGAAGCTAGCCAATCCCTAAAAAACAAATACCAAATGTCTTCTTTGATATAATGAGAGCAACTATGAAGAGAGCAGTGAGGAAGAGTAGGAAGAAAAGAGTAACATTAAACAGAGACATGAGATGGGAGGGAAAGGGAGAGAAAAGGGAAATTGCATGGAAATGAAGGGAGACCCTCATTGCTATACAAAATTACATATAAGAGGTTGTGAGGGGAATGGGAAAATAAACAAGGAGAGAAATGAATTACAGTAGATGGGGTAGAGAGAGAAGATGGGAGGGGAGGGGAGGGGGGATAGTAGGGAATAAGAAAGGTAGCAGAATACAACAGTTACTAATAGGGCATTATGTAAAATTGTGGATGTGTAACCGACGTGATTCTGCAATCTGCATTTGGGGTAAAATTGGGGGTTCATAACCCACTTCAGTCTAATGTATGAAATATGATATGTCAAGAGCTTTGTAATGTTGTGAACAACCAATAAAAAAATAAATAAATAAAAAATTCTCAAAAAAAGAAAAAAAAATACACAGCATAAAATTTACCATCTGAACACTTTAAAGTGTAGAGTTTAGTGGTACTAAATAGATTCATAGTGTTGTGCCATCCTTACCACGATACATCTGCAAAAAGCTTTCATTTTTATAAAACTGTAACACTATAGGAGTTGTCATTTAAGGAATTGAACTTAAGTCTGAACTGAAACATCCATAAATTTTGATGTAATCTCTTTCCTTTGCCTCTCAGGCCAAGGCCATTGTTTCTCCATTCATGGGCTAATGCAGGCTTCCCACATAATGTATTCTGATCTTTTATTTATTTATTTTTGGTATCAGGGAATTGAACTCAGGGGTACTTAACCACCGAACCCCATATCTAGCCCATTTACTGTATTTTATTTAGAGATAGGATCTCACTGTGTCACTTAGGGCCTCATTAAGTTGCTGAGGCTTTGAAGGTTCGATCCTCCTGCCTCAGTCTCCCAAGCTGCTATGATTACAGGCCTCCACACCAGGCCTGATCTTCTTTTATAAATGAGAACATCAGGATTGATAACTTCAGAAGGATGCTTCACAGACATCTAAATCAAAGTGTCTTGACTTGGTGTCAGGGAATTTGAAGTGACAGAATTTTGTGACTATATTAATTTTTTTTCTGTATTCAAAGCTTTCAGCAGGCTATTAAAGGGGTGCATGGCCCCAAAAGCTTAACCATTTTTCTCCATATTTTGATTTACTGAAAAAGGAATCACTTTCTCTCCAAAATAAGCAGAACACTTTGTTTACATTCTCATTGATGTTCTCATCTTTGTGTGTGACTTTTGTCCTGTTTGGGTTGAGGATTTTTCAAGTCACTGGCTGAAGTGTCAGTGAGTGCAGTTAAGGTGTGAGTGTGAGAGACGCTCTGGCCAGTCGTCCTGGGTGCTGGGCTCCTCTGTAGACAGTGTCCAGGAGAAATGGAATGCTTCCACAAATGGCAGCTCTCAGCACATTTCTACTGCACATATATTTATGAAGTTTGGCTTTAAATATGTTGGTAAAGATTTTCTTTAAACAGGTGATGAAATTCATGGCTTTTGTTGATCTCATTTGTGTTCTTTCTGCTGTGCTAAGTGTTTTTGTATTTTATAACCCGGAAAACGTACCTCCCCTTTTAAGTTGCAAATAGCTAAATGGATGCAAGAAAGGCATAATTTTCATGCAGGAAGGGGAAAGATACCATAATTATCATGTTTTTTTTTCCTGATAGTTTATTATTGTATTTCTTGGCCTACATAACTTTCATGATGAGCTCTGTTAATTCCCTCAATTTTTTCTACAGGTCAGTAATTTGTGAGTATTTGAATAAACAACTCAGAAACCTCTGCAAATTTTAAATTGTTTCTCTTACTTTGTGTGTGTGTGTGTGTGTGTGTGTGTGTGCACGTGCACGCGCGCGTGCGCTCGCTTTCCTGGGGATTGAACTCAGGGCCTCAGACATGCTAAGCAAGCCCTCTACCATTGAGCTATGTACCAGCCACTTCATTTGTTCTTGCAAACTGTAGGCATTGTTATGATTCTAAGCACTCTCTTAATATAGTCTTTGTTGTTGAGTTCTGGGCCAGGGGAATTTAAGTCAAGATCGGTCCTCTATTTTGTCATCAGCTATCATTACACTGTCTCCATATACTTCTCTATGGTTAAAAACTTCCCTCTTCTTCTGGGAACTATGAACATCCTTCTCGTGGGAGACACCTGCTCTCTGTACTTCCATGTTGGAGTAACTGAAGACGTTGACCCTGTATGACCTCAAAAACCTCAATGACAGACATGACTCTCCTTATCTATAGTATTGTATGCCTTTCTAAGTCCTGGAGATACTTTTTTTGTTTGTGCTCTTTATTTTTTAAAATTTGTTCTTTTTAGTTATATGTGACAGTAGACTGTATTTGACACATCATGCATACATGGAGCATAACTTCCTATTCTTGTGGTTGTATGTGATGTGGAGTTACACTGGTCATGTGTTCATATATGAACATAGGAAAGTGATGTCTGATTCATTCTACTGTCTTTCCTATCCCCTCTCCCTTCCCTTCTTTTCCTCTTCGTCTAATCCTAAGTACTATTCTTCTCCTCCTTATTGTGAGTATCCACATATCAGAGAGAACATTGGACCTTTGAGTTTTGGGGATTGGCTTATTTCACTTAGCATGATAGAGACACTATTTTTTTTTTTAGTTGTAGATGGACACAATACCTTTATTTATTTTTATGTGGTGCTGAGGATTTAACCCACTGCCTTACCCATGCAAGGCAAGCACCCTACCACTGAGCTACAACCCCAGCCCCTTAGAAGAGACACAGTTCTTAATGGGGCTAATACTTTGTGACACATGTTTCTTAAAGAGAACTGGGAGGATTAGATCTGACTTAGGTCAGAGAGCTGCAGCATGAGTGGAAGAATTTGTTACCAATTAGGGCAAATGTGGTCTCCTTCACCTCTCAGCACCTGATCTATTGCTTAATCTTGGCATGTTGCAGGAAGATGCCTATAGGCACCCACCTGTGATATTTTTTAACATGGAACTCAGGGAAGCAGTGGTAAATGGTTTAAGCAACGTGAGTAAAGTAATAGTAGGATCGTATACTGTGTTCCCCTTCTCCCCTTTCCCAGGGATCTGAATTCAGGAGATTCATGGAATCTCTCCCAGATTCTCTAAATAAAAAGTGTTGACATTTTAGGTGTTTAACTTTCCTAACTTAGAATAAAACTTGTTGGCATTGAGAAGGAAAGGAATGCTAAATAGCCTCAACTGGCTTTAGTGTGCGTGCTACGATTTCTTTTCTCCTTTCTTTACATTCTCCTCTTTCTCTTTCTTCCTCCTTTTGTGAATCGGATCCCTGAGTGAAGTTTGGGTATTATTATAGGTGATGTCAAGAGCTGATGAAATGTATATAAAAATTTCCCAAAGAGTGTACAAGAAGAGCAAGGGACAGAAAGGATAGAGCGCAGGGTGTCCAGAACTGTATTTGTATGTACTGGCCCTGCAGCCAGCTGAGAGGTGAGGGACATCCACCCAGAGAACCCCTCTCCAGCAAAGTGGGTGAAAAGGCTTTGATGATTCTACTGTATCTTTTTGGTTCAGAAGTAGGAAGGCCTCCTCACATTTTTACAAGAACCATTTGTCTCTTAACTAAGAGTCCTAAATGTGTGTGAGCATTTTTACTGACAGAATTCATAAGAAAAAAAAATCGCTTCGCCTAACTTTCTTGCTAAATATTTGCTTTAATAGTAAGTTAATGAGGACTCATATGATTGTGACAAGGTTTTAAGACAACAGTAGCTCTTTCCCTACTCCTACCCAAATAAATTAGAGGATGATAATTTACGCTACTTAAGGTACCACATATTAGGTGTTTAATATGTTTTCCTCAGAAAAGCATTTAAAAGCAAAAAATAATAAATTGCTCTCTTTCCTATATTTTCAAGCCACTCACCACTCGGTGGTGTGAGGGAAGTCTGTGGTATTACACAATTTGAGAAATTCAAAGTTTCAGGTCATTGCTGGGTCTGCTAAGTTCATTTGGGGAGATTTGTTCACTACCATGCACCTTTGCTGCCATTCACGATCACTGGTTTCTTCAAAGCCAGGTCTTGCAGTGGGCATGGAGACTCTTATTTATCCACTGAGGTCCAGCCACAGTTCTGATGGTGCTGGCCACTAGGGGCTATGGCTCTCTCGCCAGCACGGTCTCTGAATAATCTCTTACCCACACTGCCCTTTTTTTCAGGGTTGGGGTGTCTCCCCAGAACCTCAGGTTAGCCCAGGAACCAGGCTTTTTATTCACTCCTTCTCACTCTGTCTGGAGACGTGACTTCCTCACTGTTTTCTTCTTTTGGAGAAAACGCTTCAGTCTAACCCATCTCACCAGTACCAGCATCACTGTCTCCACCCTCACAGCCAAAAATCCTTCCCTTGTTCTTTTCTGTTGTCACCCATGTTGGGTGCTATCCTTTTCTCTCTTTTCTTTAACCACCAAACTTTTTCAAGATTAGAACTTTATATTCATGACTTTTATCCTTCTGCCTTACTACTCATTTGTATTCCTGCCTCTACCTTCACTTGTCCACAAAAACTGCCCACAGATGAATGGTGGCCTCTTTTCATGAAATCCCATTTGCTCAGTTGTCCCTCTTCTTGTCTGTAACATTTGCCACTGTTGAGACCACCATTTTTGTTTGAATCTGTTACTTCCTGCGCTTTCCATGATTGAGGATGACCTCCAGTTTTGTTTCTCCCTTACCAATCTGGCCAATCCCCCTTTCCCACCATTTCTGCCTTTTCTTTCCTTTCCAGATAGGGAGATTATTCTTTTCCAGATTGTGAGATTTTTCTAGACCTTATTCTTCCTTTCTCCTTTCTTCTTACTATTTGATCTCTTGATATCACTACCGTGAATACAGCTCTCAATTGTACACATCCTGGTGAATGATTTTCTTCTGAGTTCAAATTCTGAATTACTGTCTGCTTACTGAGTATTTTCTCCTGAAGGTCTTCTCAGAAATACTTCCAGATCCACACATTGGCTACTGAAATATGCAATCTCTGTCAGAGATGAGTGGAATTTATCCCTGCCCATTAGAGGTGTACGACGATCTAGTGTGGGAGACAGAGTTCTGAGTGGGTCATAATGAGAGTGGCTGGTACCTACTGAGCCCTGAGCTTGGTGGGCATGCTGCTCAGCCCTTGATGTAACTTATGCTCTGCCATCCTAGCCTGTAGCATCCCATTTGCTAGATAAAGAGATCAAAGTACAGAAAAGTTAAGTCATTGCCCCAAGTGCTTGAGATGACAAGTGGCAACATGGGGTCTTAAAACCCGTCAGTCACCCTTAATATAAAGTGATGAATGCATTTAAAATGTGTTCAGAGGGGCTTTGGGAATTCCCAAAAGGAAACTTTAAATTTACCTAAAAAGGTCAGAGAAGGCTTCTTAGAGGAAGCAACCTTTGAATTGAGACTCACAGAAGGAGGAAGGAAGAAAGGAAGTTATTTTAGGCAGAGGAATCTGCACCAGAAAAGGACTGCTTACTGGGGACAGTAAAAAAAAAAGGGGGGGGGGGAGAAGGCTTGGCCTTGTCACTCTGTCTGTTTTTGCTCTGGTGGTTCTCCCTGCCCCAGAGTCTTTCTGCCTTGGTCTCTGCCTTTGGTTATTTCGCCCTGGGAGCACAGCTGTCTTCCGGTCTCTGACAGCCTTGTCCGTGGCACTTACCCGGTGCCAAGTGCCTTCTGCCCTGCACTAACAGGCTGCATCTCACCCTGCACGGTGCTCTCCCTTAGAATTCTAAGGCATCTAGGACTGTTACATATAATAACAACTCGACACACTTTAATTGAATGTTGAATGATGTTAATCAGGGCAAGACAAGCAAAATCAGAAAAGTGAGTAAAAATAATCCATAATCCTTCCCAGATGGAATGGTAATCAATTTGCTTCAGGAGTAAATTATCAAATGAGTATTTGATAATGTAACTTGATTTAGCTACTGAGCTGGCTTTTAAACATGTAGCTTCTCCACTGGTCATGGGATATTGGTGATGATTTCTGTGGTAAGCCCTAAAAGCCTACCTTTAAAATTTTGTTTATATTTGGCATCTAAGTCCTCTTAGAACTGTATAATTTCTTATGGGTGAGAAATATGCTTTAGCTTGGAACTCCCATCACAATCATTACATATTCTGAAAGTAAAGCTTAACAGGATCTAAAAATACTTTTCCTAGTGGCTCCAAGAGGTCAAGACAACCACTTTAAATCTGAAAAATATGTCCAGCATACTTGTATTGACGTCATAGTTTGAATTTCTTTTAGAGTCACATCACAAGGAAGGATTTGATGTGAAATAAAAAAAACACACAGAGAACAGGAGAGAGACTGAGAGAGAGAGAGAGAGAGAGAGAGAGAGAGAGAGAGAGAAGAAAAAGGTAGGCAGGCCCTTCTCTTAGTTGCTTTGAAGTTATGCAGATATAACTTGAGAAATGTGGAGGTGTCCTTATTTTTTTCTTCTCCATTAGCTGCCTCAAACAGCTCACCACTAACTAGTAAATTCTAAAGTTCTCTAATATACCTCTTCTCTTACTGATTTCCATGTCAATACCAACTCTATGCTTTTCCAGGATTGTTGCACCAAATTGTAACTGATCTTCACGACGCTCATTTTCGATGATCTCCAGACCACCCTTGACATGTATAAATCTGAGCATGTGACTTCCCCATTACAGTGTTTCCAACAACTCTCCATGACCGAGTCCTGCTCACCTCTCTGGCTTTATCTTCTGACTCTCTTTCCTTCTGGCTCTCAGCCTTTGTTTGGACTGGCCTGAT
This sequence comes from Spermophilus citellus, assembly GCF_964194105.1. Lineage (NCBI taxonomy): Eukaryota > Metazoa > Chordata > Mammalia > Rodentia > Sciuridae > Spermophilus > Spermophilus citellus. Next base: position 149,553,954 of record NC_138187.1, read on the forward strand.
AAACCTCCACCTGCTGCCAAGTTCATTTCAGGCCTTATGTCTGTCAGTCTTCCCCAGTCCTTCCCCAGCCTCAGAGTTCCTTGCACCTGCAATGTCCCATGTGCTGAACATCTATTATGCTATTTAGTTCCCACAATGGCCTGTTTAGAGTGGACAGTCTTTATCTGCACACTACAGGAAAGAAAATTGAAGCTCAAAGAACTAAAATAATTTGCCAGAGGTCACACTTTAAGAAAGTAAGTGGTAAACTGGGATTTGAATCCGGTTCCTCAACACGTTGCTCAATTTTTTGAGCTTCCCCCAGCACCCATGTTTCCTTTTATTATGACATTGACTGTTTGCAGTCCTCTCTTTATGCTGCACGCATTGAGGGAATCAGCTCTCATTTGATATCTTCAGAAATTATAGAGCATTTGGCTCAGGAGAGTGGTGATGTATGAATCAAACAATATGCAAACAATATACAAACCTCACCTGTCTGTGTAGAGTGTAACTTGATCTTTTCTTTGTGGTGATGCAGAGAAGCAGAAGGGGAAGAAGTAATGGGTACCACTCTCTGGAGCAGAAGTGGTACAATAGAAGGTGCGTGACCTCTAAAACCACTGTAGGAAGGATTTAAAAATCAGCTACAAAAAGAAAAGTTAGGAGTGAATACCTAATGATCATTTTATTATTTTTGAGTATTTGCATTGCCTAATATTTATTATTTCCTCTGATGAACTTATAATTAATTCCTTATAAAGAAATATTCCTATGTAAGGAGGAAAGATGCAAAGAAGGAATAGGAAAAGGATGGAGAAGTCTTGGGTCCATATGAGACACTGGGTTACTTTATTTGAAAATATTTTTATATTAACAGTGGAGATGAATTTTCTTAATAAGGTGCATTAGGTTGAAGAATGCCTCCCAAGGATGGTCCTAATCCATGGAACCTGGAAATGCTACCTTATTTGGGAAAAGTGTCTTTGCAGATATGATTAAATTAAAAATCTTGAGATGAGGCTATTAAAATACATTCACATGTATCTTCATAAGAGAAAGAGATCAGTTACACACACACACACACACACACATTCGAGAAGCCAATGTGAAGATTGAGGCACTATACAGTAATGTAGCCACAAGCCAAGGAGTGCCTGCAGCCACCAAATATGAAATAAGTGAGGAATTCTACCTTAACACATCTGGAAGGAGTGTGGCCCTCCAGAGGTTGGTGGGACTGCTGATACCTTGATCTCATCCCCGTAATACTGATTTAGACTATTGGCCTCTAGATCAGTTGGCCTTTAGGATTTCAGCTTTTTTTTTTTTTTTTTAAGATTTTGAAATATTTGAATGTACATAATATCTTTGGACTTTAGACTCAAAGCTAACCACAGGATTTACTTATGTTTCATATATACCTTATACATATAGCCTGAAGGTAATTTTATACAATTTTTAAAAATAATTTTGTTCAGGGAATGGAATTTTGTACTTGTAGTGTCATGTTGGTGCTCAAAAAGTTTTGAATTTCCTATGCCATCCCTGTTTCTCTTGGGAAACTGTCTACTTTCATTCTCTTGGAGATCAAAGACAGGAAGAGCCTGCCTCTAGAACTATACTCCTGGAGTTAGTGAGCTCTCATCTCGTTCTCTGTCTATCAGGATCCTGATTCTAGCATCCACCACAGTGGCGGCCCAGCAGAGATGCATTTTCTTGAGTGAATAGTATATGGCTTTCCCCATCTGATGAGGATATCTGGGAACAGGGCTGTATCCGGATGAGGTCAGTTCTGAGAGGGTAAGCTCATGTTTACTTAATTAGTTTAGCATAAATGTAAATCTTTAGATAGGCGCTTAGCTTTCTCTTATTTTTGCATCCTCATAAGAATAAGTAGAATTAGATGACAGCTTTGGCTTCTTCAGACTCTGAAGTCCTGTTACTCTCTCACTGGTCTCCATTGACTTTCACCTGAGACTGTAGCTCTTTCTTATGTGACCTTCTGCCACCAGATCCAAGTTGAGCTCTCTCTCCCCATATAAGTTCCTGGAGAAGGAGGTTTTATTTTTCATTCTGGATCCCAGATCAAAGTTCAAAACAAACAAACAAACAAACAAACCTCAGTGGGTGTCATTGGATTTTGGAATTTACTCAATTAGGCTTTCTTTTCCCGGGTTCCTACATTTTACCCAAAATTATGATCACAGCTTGATCAAGCCAGGTTGAATTCTTACAAACCACTATTCCATTTTCTACATTTTCCCCTTTTAATGCATTTCTATCATGTTGCTTACTTTAGATCTTCCATTCTCAATCATTTCCATCAATTATTGCCTCTTTTGAGCCCATGATATATCCACATACCTATTGAGATTCTTCACTCTTCTCATCTTTCTCATCCCAGTTTCCAATAAGCGTTCATTTCGCCTCCACCTCTAACAATTGTCAAGGAGGCCAGTTGGTCCTCAGACTCCCACCTCTGCATTGCTATCAATCACCATGGGATTGGAATACCTGGAGCACAACTTTCTAACTAAACACACTTTGAGTACCTGCTCGAAGCCAGACATTCTATAGCGAGCGTTCAAACTGATTGTCAGTCATAAAATCCAAGTCTTGTTCATTGTGAAGAGAATAGGTAAGATAACCACACCATTGTAAGATGACATAGGTGTTTCTGTTAATGGAAATAGCCTCAGGTACAAAGTCAGTAGACCTAAGTTATGGTCCCAATTAGGATATTTGCCATGAGTGAAAATTTATGAGGATTAGTTTTTTAATACACCCAGAGAGTCTAGGGAGACCCTACTTTGGAAGGTGTGTGGATTAAATGGTGTAAGTATACATGGAAGTGTCTAGTACTATCCCTGGTTCATAACAGGAGATTGGCCAGAGGTTCTAAAATAGCAGAGAAGGGGATTCAAAGGAAGGATAGATCACTTGAGGTTGAGAGGATTCAAAAGGGCTTGTGGAACATGTGGCATTAAAGAGATGTCAGACTGGTGCATCCTCAGGGAAGGAGACTTCTGTCTTAGATTTTACCTATCCTTAATATTCTACATAGACACTGGGATTACCTTTTCCATAACTCATTTCACAATTAGATGTTATGTTTCAAATTTTGCAAAAAGTAACTCTGATGTGCAGAAATAGTTGGGGGTATATGGAAATATCTGAAGGGAGAACCACGGAGAGGGTGCTAAAGACAAAATTGACTGTGGCATTTGTTTGATTTGAACCTGACCTCAGTTTTAAGTGCACCCTTATTTTGTGTTCCATTAAGAAAAAAAGTGTTGCCAATTATGTTTAATGATTGTCCTATTCTTCACATAAATCAGTCATACCAGCTTCTCATTGCTTTGACATTTCTTGCATCTGTTCTGAGATATTTAGCACTTTGGCCTGCTCTTATGTATTGCTTGGCATGAGACAGACAATCTTTTGCACATATCTCTGTAGCCAAGTGCAACTCAGCTCCATTTATCTGTTGTTCAGATGCCACAAAATTATTGTTGTTTTTTAGTAAAATAGTGAGTGGTGGAATTCTTCCAAAGACAAATGCTTATTCCACTAATATTGAATTTATCCATTTTCATGCCTTTCTACTTACATGATAATTTTTTGTTTCAAGTTTGAATCACTGTAATTTTTAAAAGACATGCAAAATGGCAATTAATTAAACACAGTTAAACAAAGCTCAGTTAAGATGCTAGCAATATGAACGCCTATGACCAAGTTTTGTGCACATGCGACTACTGATAACAACTGGTAGAAGGCAGTTTAAGACTGCATTGATTATAAAACACACTCCCAAATTATAGATGTTAAAATGGAAATAAAATATGCGTCTTAGAAACAATGGAATACACGGACTTTAGAATGTGCCCTTGGGCCCCTCTACCTTTTGCTAAAGTATTTGCTTTATCTTTCAAAGACTCAGTTGGTTGAACTATAGCATATCCCGTTGAGGCTCTGGTTTCCTGATGTGCACTAATGTACCCTCTAGCCATAATGGATGTTTGGGGAGTACATTCGTCTTACCAAAGGGCTATGCCAGAAGGGAGGCTGGTGCCCTGAGCATTCATGAACTTGAACCCTGTTTCTCCTGTCTGGTGCATGAGGAGGCACCATTGACATATTGGTTCTTGCTTCCGTTCACCTGTTACACGTACCAGTTAGGAGTTGGTTTAATGGACGATTTTGTGATTTTGTTGTGTGTTTACTTCTTTTGTTTTGTTTTGTTTTTGTACTGGGTATTGAATTCAGGGGCTCTTGACCACTGAGCCACATCCCCAGCCCTATTTTGTATTTTATTTAGAGACAGGGTCTCACTGAGTTGTTTAGCACCTTGCTTTTGCTGAGGCTGGCTTTGAACTTGAGATCCTCCTTCCTCAGTCTCCTAAACTGCTGGGATTACAGGCGTGTGCCACTGCACCTGGCTTCTGCTTACTTCTTGATAGTTCACATTTCATAAATCATATATTCTTGTATTGCAATCACATCACTTACCCTCCTTGAGCCAGTTTCATTCTTACCATTTTGAGCTTGCTCATCTCAGACATCCTGAACTACAGAGTGTGCCTACAAATAGAGATGTGGGAAACCTGCCAAAAGAAATCAGACTGTCATTCTCCTTCTCTTCCAGGCAGCAGGTTGATAGATATATCTGTCTGTGTTTTGGCAGCCTTCACTCTGAATTGAACAGATTTCAAACTTTCCTCTCAGCAGTGTACCTAGAGCGAATCTCTGAAGACTTATTTTATTGCTCATTTGCAAAATGAATAGATTTGAGTTTTACCCTATCCATTTTCTTCTAGTTGCTTACTGGTAAAAGAAATACTGAGTAGGAAGTTATGAAAGAGGATAAAGCAATGCTCAGCAAACTAGACAGTCCTGAAAAGTCTGCAAAAGACGACCTGGAAGGTAAACATCCCGTGGCTCTTATTCCTGGCAGTCAAGGGCATTGCAACGTGAGCAGGACAACTTCAGCATGAGTGGACTGATCCCTTGGGTGTTCTCTGAGGCTGGAAGATTTCTTAATTCATGCCTTTGGTCTTACTTCTATTGCCCTCTTAAGAGGATTGCTTTTGTTCTAATCTACTGAGTGCTGGTTAGATGGTGAAATGTGATGTTTACAATCCTAAGCATGATGTTTAGTAGAGGTTATACAAATCTTTCTGTGCCCTTCCAGGTATACTCTAAAATTTTGATTACACCTTAGTTGAGCTGAAACAATTAACTAATTCTTATATATATATATATAAAATAACATATGTAATATGTTATTTTATATATTATATATAATATGTAATATATATAAATATAATATTATATTTATATATATTACATATTATATAAATATATATTTAGTTGTAGAAGGACACAATACCTTTATTTTATTTTTATGTGGTGCTGAGGATCAAACCCAGTGCCTCACGCATGCCAGGTGAGCATTCTACCATTGAGCCACAGAATTGTATAACAGTTCTTGTTTTATTGTTATATTAAGTTTGAAAAAACAAAGTTCACATTTAAATGTATAATCCATTTTATGGAGAAAAGAAGACATACTTTCAGAGGGAAATTCTTTTTTTTTGATGGGGGTACCAGGGATTGAACTCAGGACACTTGGGCACAGAGGGAAATTCTTATGCTAATGAATTTTATGTCTTAAAAAGTAAGTGTCTGAAAACATATTTCTTCTTCTTTGAGAAAGAAAAAAGCCCAGGAAGTTGCTATTTACAAAAAATAAGTGGCAGAGGCCTTTCTTTCACACTTTTAGAAAATCAAACTTACTAAATATCACTTAGTAAGTCAAAACAAAACACCACTTAGAAGCACTTAAAATACTATTATTTTGAGGGAACATAAAAATTTAATATTTTATATTTTTTTATATGAATATTAAATATTTTGAGGGAACATGAATATTTAGAACAAAAGTAAGTGAGTATTTGTTACAAAAAAAAGTAAGTATTTGTTAGATGGACTGAATTCGTTTTTTTTAAATCTGGATTTTCTGGTGTGAAAAAATATTTCATATTGTGATCATGATGTTTGTACAATTACGAACATTTGTTACAAATCACTGAATTTTACTCTTAAATTTGGTGAGTTTTTTGGTATAAATCATACTTCAGTAGGGCTGACAGAAAAATAAAAATGCTTTGGGATTTAGCAGAGGACTGGATGGAATTCCAAGGAAGGGAGTTTCTATGGAGAAACTATGACACCAACATAAGAGATAGGAAGAGAGGTTATTTTAATCGAAAGCCAAGTGTAATGAAACTGTCAGGAAAATGATTCAATATCTGTGCCTTACATGCATCCCATGAAAATGAGAGGGGTACAAAAGGTAATCAGTGAGAGAGTCAAGTGTTGTGGAAGGTAGTTCCTTCAACTCCCATGAATTAATTTGCCCTAATTAGGTGCACATAAGGAAGATCTAATGTATTTCAAAAGTATCATGTTCGAAAATTGTAATATGAAAGCAAAAATGAGAAGAGAAACAGATGAGCCCATGTTGGTTTTATTGTACAATAAATGGTTCTTTAGGGGCTGGGGATGTGGCTCAAGCGGTAGCGCGCTCGCCTGGCATGCTCAAGGCCCGGGTTCGATCCTCAGCACCACGTACAAACAAAGATGTTGTGTCCGCCAAGTACTGAAAAATAAATATTAAAAAATTCTCTTTCTCTCTCTCTCTCTCTCTCTCTCTCTCTCTCTCTCTTCTTTCTCTCTTAAAAAATAATGGCTCTTTAAAATTGGGACTCCAGGCTTCAAATAATCATAGTTCAGAGTCATATAGTTTAGCTAAATCAACTACTTATTTCAACTGTCTGGCCTCAAAAATGATGGCAGAATTGATGCTATTTTGAGGATTACCATTGATTACTACCCTTGAAATTATTGGATTGATTATACCTTACCTGGCAGTTAATAGACCACCCATTTGCCTTGATTTTTAAGTACGAAGTTAATGATATGTAATATGTAATTTGGGCAAATATTGTATACTCTGTAAGCAGGTTATTACTTTGTACAGTTTCCTTAGAGAATATTTCTTTTATACCCACTTAAAAGTACGCTATGTCTGTATGGCATATAGCTTTATAAAAACAGAAGGAAAATAATTTATCTATGAGCTATTATCCAATGACAATCACTGTTATCATTTTGATGTATTTCCTTCCAGTCTTTTTTCTCTACATAGCTGGTTTTGTTTCTTTTATTTATTTGTGATCTTTCTCTGTGAAAGTCTTTGCTCACTTTTCTTTTTCTTTTTTTGGTACTGGGGATTGGACTCAGGGGCACTCAACCACTAAGCCACATCCCCAGTCCTATTTAGTATTTTATCTAGAGACAGGGTCTCACTGAGTTGCTTAGCACCTCACCCTTGCTGAGACTGTCTTTGAACTGGAGATCCTCCTGTCTCAACCTCCCGAGCTGTTGGGATCACAGGCATGCACCACCACGCCCAGCTGTTTTTGGTTATCTTTATGATGCATTTTTACATGTTTGATTTTTCTTTTTTACAAATATCTTTTTAATTGTTCCATTCGGTTTAAAATATGTCATACTTTACTTCCCTAATCTTACTTTTTTCATACTGTATTACACATAATGAAATCTAAAAACACATTTTTTTTTTGGTGAGAGAAAACTTTTATTTGCTTTAACTTTTATAACTTTAAAGCAGAAAGTTACTAAATTCTACAATTATGGTATCTAGGATTAATCTATTGAATTTTAAATAGTCATAGGTAATTGTAATAAAAGAGATGATCTTATTCTCTTTAAGATGTTTCCCTTAGGTTATTATTTGATGATTTACATGCACTTGATGATAAACTTTAAAAGGGTTTTACATATAATACACCTTCTGTCTTTTTGGTCTCTATGGGTTATTTTCTTGAACTCTCCCCAAATAGCCATAAATGAGTAATGGGTGGGGCTGGGGTTGTGGCTCAGTGGTAGAGTGCTTGCCTAGCATGTTTGCGGCACTGGATTTTTCCTCAGTACCACATTAAAAATAAATAAATAAATAGGGTATGCTGTCCATCTACAACTACAAAAATAAAAATAAAAATGGGTGTACTTCATGTCTTGTGATAAACCAGTCACAGGCTCTGAGTTTCTTTCTTAAAATAAGACCCTTGATTTTCCATTTTTATACATTTGTGAGTTTCCTACTCCTCAATGCCCTTGAGTTTAAGGCTTAAAACTACTTCCTCTTTAAAGTTTGCCTCATTTCCTGTCCATTCATTTCCCTGACTTTGGTTGGCAGATCTTATTTCACAAGTAAGATCAATCTATCAATCTATATCTATCTACCTATCTATCTATCTACCTATCTATCTATCTACCTATCTATCTATATTTTTTTTCTTTCTATTCCTGGATAATTGAGTGAAACAAAGCTTTTCATCTCTTTCCCTTGTAAGGAAATTTCCTTCCACCTGGAGATTGATTTTGAGTATGTGTGATTAAAAATATTGGAGAGGGTTGGTTATTAATTAGAGTTTGTTTTGTGTGTTTACTTCCTTACATGCGGGTTATCAAGGAGCAGGTGACTCAGAGGGCACTGTGTACTCACATGCACTTTACACTTATCACCGAGGGTGTCTACCCTGCCATCCCTGGGGCATCCTTCACCTGCTGCCATCTCTCACAGGTAGACCAAAGCCACTAATGAAAGAGAAAAATGGATGAAAAGGTAGCTCACTTCTTTTCTTCTGAAGGGTTGTTCTTTTAAAAGTTTTTTTCCAAAATAAATTTGAGTATTTTCTTTCCTAGCAAGGAAATAATGTCTGATATTCAGACAGTTTAAAGCTGATTCTTTTCCTCACACACTGAGTTGGATTAAATTAACCAAGTTGTGTGTGTGTGTGCGTGTGTGTATGTGTGTATGTACGCACATGTCACATAAGCAGTATCTTCATCTAAATTTCACCTCAAAGCTTTCTTGGTAAATGTGTGGCTTTGATTCTTTTCTCTCAGTGGGACAGTGAGCTTCAGATAGGATTTGGAGAAGAGGAATCAAATGCTCCCTGTGAGAGCTGCTCTCCTGAGCCCCAGGAGAGGAGCAGGTCTGCTTGGTTTACCTCCAGGTCAGGACAGACCAGTTGATACCAGATGTTAAAACACTTAAGTTACTGATCATCCTTTTTCCAATTCGTCTCATCCTAAATTTCTGTATTTTAAAACATATTGCTTTAGGATGAGTCTTCCTGACACATTATTATTTATTTGAAATCTTTCTGGTCCTCTAATGAAGGGAAAATAAACTCATAGTATATATAAGAAACAGACAGGTTTGGAATGGAGCTTTCTGAAGAATTTCAGAGGTACTACTCCTAAGTGTAAACATTGATATAAATGTTCCATTCATGTGGAAAATTCAGTTTCCATTTGCTTTCCTTCAAGTCCCATGGTGGAGGAGTTTGGGAGGGTATACAAGGAAATTGCACTTGATATAAGCTAATATTTGCAATGTCAATTCATCAAATATTTATGGAGGAATACTTTGTGACTGGTACTGACCTCAAGGTTCTCAGGGACAAAGACGAGTAGTGATTGTTCAGTGAGCTGATGTACTGGAGAAAAAGGGCATGTGACTCTATCATTAAACTACAGTGTAGAAATGGGCCCAGGTGGGGGTGGGGAGGTTCAGGTAAAAGCCTGGGTAAAAATAGAAAGGGAGCAATTAATTATGACTGAGGTGGTGGGTGAAGGGACGTCAGGAGAAGCTTCAGAGTAGATGATCCGTTGACTTTGAAGATCAACGGCAGTTTGCCTGCGTCTGTGGGTTCCAGGAAGAGGGAACATTTCTCAAGCTGCATTTGAGAGATATTTCCAAGGTCAAATGGGCATGCTTTGTTGATTGTGGTACCAAAAGGAGGAAAGTAAAGGAAAATTCTGAAATGCTTGCTGCAGGCACCCAGGTGATGGTGAGTCTGTTAACTGAGAGATGGGAGCAAGTTTGAAGTGCCTGAAGGAGATGAGTGCTTCTTTTTCTTTAGGGCTTAAGCAAATTTGTGGGTTAAAAAAAAACAGTAGAGAAGGAGATAAGGATGATCCGAGAAAAAGGAGATGATTGATAGGGTGAGTCTGCAAGAAGAATATTAGCATGTTTTCCTTTTGAGCCAAGCAGGAAGAAGGAAAGTGTAGCTGATGATGAAAATGAACTTTGAACTGGTAGGAGAGAAATGCCATTTATAATACCTGTATTTCCTTCAATAAGGGGATCTTCTGAGAACAAACGGAGGGTGGAGACCAGGGTTTGTGGATACTTATAAAGATGCAATAGCTTCTTTGAAAAGTGGACCAGTCAGCCATTAGGCATGAGAAACTTTTGTTGGGTAGTGACGCTCTGGCCGAGGCCAGTGCTCATTTGTTTGTACTGGAACCAGTGCACAGCTTTCCACGATTTTCCGCATGCCTGGGAAGCCTGCAAGAATCAGCCAGAAAAATGGACAGATGGGTTGATCCAGGGCTATAAAAATGGCTGGGAAGATTTTAAAGAAAGATAATGAGTGGTAAGAAAATCCAAGTATTCTTGACTATGGTGTTAAAGGATAAACTGTGGAATTCCAGAGGTCAAGGATAGGTAATGAAGGAAATTAAGCCTGAAAAGATCCTAGGGGCTAGGAAAATCAAGAAGGGCAAGGGCCAGGAAGGCTGCAGGAGAGTCTAGTAAAATAGTAGGAAGGAGGAAGGACGGGAGAGATGGGAAGAGGAAGGGGGGATGGGGAGAGAGACGGAGGGAGGGAGGGAGGGAATGTTATAGGCAAGGAGAAGTGGTGATTTTACCCATACCCATTTATTCATTCATACATTCTTTCCTTTAATAATTGAAATACTTATTTTTTGTTACATTATCATAAATATAAAATATTTCTATTTTGTTACATTAAATGGAAACTTAAAAGCAACCTTCTATCTTATCCTGGCAATAAAATATTTTACTTAAAAAAAGCCCTCATTTTAAAGTCTTGGCCACATTATGGTACTATACTCTGTGTAGTTTATCTGGATATATGTAACACATAATATAAATATATAAATGAATTATGCTTGTGATGAAGGGAAGTTAATGCATTTTTTTTTGTTGTTGTAGTTTGTAGCTGGGTTATCTTCCACTTTATTAGAAAAATAAAAATCAAATACATAGAATTTTCCTAACATTATCATGTACATGTTAAAATTAAATAAGGTGAAAAATTTAAACTCAGATGAAATTTCTAACCTAAGCTTCTTTTAGTTTTACATGTAAACAATTTACTCCCTTCTTGCAACTTTCTTTCCCTCTCATTACCATTTTTGTGTTCCCCCTTTGGGGATCTTTGTTATAACTCGGATCCCATGATGGCTCTTTTTACACTCCAGATCTGTTTCCTTAATGAGCAGAGCCCACAGAAACATTATTAACAGGGGTTGTTCCTACTCTGTAAGTAATTACCTTTCTCCTGTAATGTTGGCGTCTTTTATTTGGAGAGCCTCGTTTACTCTGAAAGAATCCCATTTGGTTCTCTGAAGGAAAGTAGATGAGCAGATGGATCCCACAGCTGCAAAATGGGAATGTTGGTGGGTTTCTGAAACCGTACTGAAGTTGCAGAACTCTCTGTGGCCGTGATATGATATGCTCCTGGAAACAGCCGCAGATTCAGGGCTGGACTAGAATGCAGGTCGTTTGCCAAAAAGACACCCTTTAATCCTATTGAGATCATTCTGTTTCTGTTTCCTGAAGTTAACCTGGCCTCCAGGAAGACTTTGCTCTGGAGCTTTTCTTTAACCTTTGTCTCCTCTGTTTTTCTCTCTCTTTTCTATCTGTTTTTCAAATTGCTTTGAGGATGCAGCTGCACATCAGTGGTTTTCTCTTACTTCCCACTCCAAGTTCCTTTACCAGATTTCAAACACAATTTATCATATCAAATTGAGAATAGAGTCAAGATCATCAGATCGTCCCTCCTTTAAGCTAAGCATCAAGAGATCCTGGACTCGTATTGCTGTATTCTTCCTTATCACAACAAAACAAAGACAAGCCCTCTGCACTCTGGAACATGGAACTTGGCAGCCCCCATCCCTACCCTCCAGAAATACAAGACTGTCTTACTGTTTTTCCAAGAGCTTTGAAGTGGGTTTTTTGATACCAGGGAACAGGTATGTGAACAATTAATATCTCCAGAACACAAAGACTTCTTCCTCTGGAATATGCTCAGCACCAGACACCTTGCTAATGCTTAGAAATGCAGGCATCTACACTTCATTATGATGCTATTAAATACATTGAACTAGACTGATCATAAGAATCTCCTGGAGGAGAATATTGAAAACAGATTCTCTTTCGTCTTTCAGGTACATTTGGATTCAGTAGATCTGAGGTAGTGAACAGGATTTTCTATTTTTTATCAGGCAGCTGAAGAGACTTTTAGGACCAGATAAGTGATCTTTAAACCCATTTAAAATTTTTTTTTTGTAGTTGTAGATGGACAGAATGCCTTTATTATATTTGTTTATTTTTATGTGGTGCTGAGGATCTAACCCATGGCCTCACGCTTGTGGGGCAGGCACTCTGCACCCTGAACTACAGCCCCAGCCCTTTATCCCTGTTTTTAAGATGAAGATGTGAAGGTTTTCTGCAGTTGCACTGCTGAATATGATAGCCACACATGGCTATTAAAATGAAATTATTAGTTTAAAAAAGTAACCATGTGAGATTTGACATATGTTAACCTGCTTTGCAGACGACACTTACTAGACAATGCTTTTATAGCACAGGAAGGATGTTTCTTGAAATGTTTCTTGAAACCTTTCTTGTAATGTTTGCATCTTTTATTCAGAGAGCTTACTATACTCTGAAAGAATCCCATTTTGTTCCCTGAAGGAAAGTAGCTGAGTGGATGGCTTCACAGCTGCAAAATGTGTTCTGAAGATAAAGTAACTTGGCGAAGGATAGGTAACAACATGGTGGAATTAGCTTAACAGGGTTTTGGACCTGCATCCTTCTGGAGAAGAATCCTGTGCTACTCCAAGTTCATCTTTGTTTAGCAGATTGAATCTGTGTTGAGATTGAACCAGCCCTCTTTAGATGTATCTGAAACCCCAGAGGTCTCCCATTTGATGTGCTAGTTAAGTGAAATAGTGGACCCTCTCATAGTGGCTGCGTGTGAACCCCTAATGGTACCATGCTCTGGGCAACACAGACAGAAAACAGCTACTAACCTATTCCACAAAAAGTCAAATTTGTTTTCACAAGAGTAACCTGAACTACCTCCAATCTATATCCAATCAACCGCAGGAAGTTCACCTAATCCAAGAGAGGATTCACTTTTAAAACATTTCCCTTGGCAAAATGGAAATAACAGTTTCTATTCTCATATCCAGGCAGTCCTTCATGTACTCCAAATGTTTGAAATTTAAGTCAGTGGTTTGGATTTTGGAATCCTTTTTCTTAAAGGAATGGTATTATAAATGTTGCTTTGGCTTGGGCTGGGGATGTGGCTCCAGCTTCCTGGCTTGTCCTATAAAAGTCTGCAAGGTACATTAAGGAAATAGTGTAGTGAAGTATAATATAGAACCATAAGTTATATGTAACTGCTATTTATAGTTCTTCTTTGGTGAAACTATACAATGTACATTCCAAATCTCAATGCTGGGAATAATTCTTCCCATTCTCCGTTAACTACAGTTTTAATGGAAGGCTTAAGCTCAGGTGGGTGGGATGATATTTCTGGGCTCTTTATTAACTCTCTACATCTGCATAAAAGAGGAATCTCTCATTGGCAAAGTGGTCTAATTCCTATGGAAGGTAGTTTGTCCATTTTTGTTAAAATATCAAATGCATTTACTCTTTGTCTTGGCATTTGACTTTTGCAAATGTGTCTGATTTATAATACACCTGCTCAGGCACAAAAATCATATATTACATGATTTATTCCAGCATTGATTATACTTCACAAGACAAACTGCCCAAAAATCTGTTGATAGGGAATTGATTAACCCATTAAGTCCCAAGTTTTTAATTATGTGAATTTCAATGAAATTGGCACAGGTCCATTAAAATAGCTAGTAAATAAACCATAATCTAGAGCTTATATTTCCTTAATATATCACATGTATATGAAATACCTATATTTTTTCAAATGTGCTAATCATCTCAAAAGAATAGAACCCTAAAGACATAATATTTATTTCAAAAGTTACCAGAAGTGATGTATTTGTTGCTCAATTTAATTTTCTATAGGTGTTCCATATCTGGGGCAATGGGACTTACCAGGTTAAGCCAATGTTTCCAAACTGGTATATCACAATCACTTGGGGGACTTGCTAAAACACTGATCTCTAGGTTGCACTCCCAGACTTTCTTATTCAGTAGGTCTGGGGCTGGAGCGCAAGCAGCGCTAAAATCTAGCCCCTGCTGTATTCTCCATTCAGGTGGGACTGGCTGCATCTGCCTTGAGGCAGGGATGCCTTCCCTAGGTTACACATTGGTGCTATAGTTGTGGTCCTAGATGGGAAGACTACATCATAAATCTGACAGCCATAAATCCATTATTATTATGATAAAATGTCAGCCTTGTTTATCCATGGGACTTGACATAAATCACCCAAAATTCATGTGGAAGAACATTGGCAAAGAATGGCTAAGAAAATTTGAAGAAGGACGAATGGGAGGAATTTTCTTCTCCAGATCTTGGAAATTATTCTAACACTATAATAACTGAGACAGTAAGGTATTAATAACAGTACTGGATGAACAGTAGACCACTGGAACAGAATAGAGAGCTCAAAGCAAACCATCCAAATGCAGAAACTTGATAATTATTTAAGAAGAGTCTCACAATTATCTGTCTGTAAAAACATATTTCTAAATCGTACTCTATCAATCCAGAATAGCTAAACTATGGAACCAACCTAGGTGTCCTTCAATAGATGAATGGATAAAGAAAATATAGTATATATATATTCAATGGAATATTACTCAGCTTTAAAGAAGAATCAAATTATGGTATTTTCCAGTAAATGGATGGAGCTGGAGAATATCATGCTAAGAGAAATAAGCCAATCCCAAAAAATCAAAGGTTGAATGTTTTTGCTAATATGCAGATGCTAATTCACAGTAAGGGGGGCACTAGAGAAGAATAGAGTTACCTTAGATTAGGTAACGGGAAGTGAAGGGAGGGGAGGGGGAAAGGTGTGGGGGTAGGAAGGACAGTAGAACAAAACAGACATTATTACTTTATGTATATATGTGACTGCATGACCAATGTGATTCTACAACATGTACACTCAGAAAAATGAGAAATATGATAAATTAAAGTGCATAAATGCATTCTACTGTCATGTGTAGCTAATTCAAACAAATAAAGAATTTTAAAAATGATAAATCATACTCTACATAAAAATAAACCCTCAGTAGTAAAAGACCTTAATGAAAAAAGCATTCAAAAGAAAATATAGGAGACTGTCCTCATGAAAAAAAAAAAGAATAAAGGAGGATTTCCTAATCCAGACACTAGTGAAATTTGACTTTATTAAACTTGCAAACTTTTTTTCAACATAACATTATAATTGAAGCAAAAAGGTAAGGCACAGATCACAAAAATATACTTGCAATGTTTCTGAGAAGGGTTCATACATAAACTTTATAGGCAATGTTCTCATGTCAATAAGATAAGATGGCGAAGGGGAAGAGGGTGTGGATTTATCCAGGAAACCTGAATGGCCAGTGAATATATGAAAAGATGCTCAACTTCACTAGTAAACGGAAGTTAAGGTACCATTTTTAACCTATCAAATAGACAAAAATGTTAAGTGTGACAATATCAAGAGTTTCTGAGGACATGGGAGGGTAGAACCCTGGTCCTCTGCTGCAGAGAAGTGGCTTACACACTTTGGAGGGCACTTTGCTTCAGTTTTCTGGAAACACATTCTAGGTAAACTCACATATATGCACCAGGAGATACATCAGCTAACGTTCATATCAGCGTTGATTATAAGAGTTAAAAAAACAAAGGAAATAAGTGACAGGCCCACTAACAAAGAAAAAGGTTGCACTGTTAGAGTTATAGAAAGCATTTAAAACAAACTAGAATGAAATATATCATGTGTGTACATAGGTTGTGTATATGTGTGTACATATATATATATGTATGCATGTCATATATAGGGTATGAGTCAAGAAAGCAAGCTGCAGAAGTACAGGTAAAGTTTGAAAACACGCATAACAATGCGATTAATTGCATATGGATACAAAATGTGCTGTAAGAGTTTAAAATGATTTGTAGGACTAAACAGTTTCACATGGTGGTACCTGGTGATGTTGTGGGGCAGGGTAGAGGGAGCTGAAAAATATAATTATCATAACTTGTTTAAAAAACTCTTGAGGCAAATAAGCCGTAATGTTGACATTTACTTAGCTGGGCAGCAGGCATACATATTATTCACTTTATTATTTTATATTTTTGAAATGTATCATAATTAAAGAAAATACACACATACACAAAAACCTCATTATTAGTGGTCTCTAGCTCAGTATATCTCATCTCTTGCTTTAAGTTGAATACAGAGCAGAGACAAGAGAAACTTGGTTAAAAGCATTTCAAATACCCCGCAGATGATAGATCTGGTCCATAGTAGTACCTCTTAACCTTGATTTCATGGAAAATAAGTTCTTAATTGGTAGATAAGAAAATCTACTTAATTAGTGCATTTCCCAGGGAGCCTTACGTTATTAGCCAGCGAGGACTGCAGCTTTAATTGAGACGGTGATGCCACTTAATTGGAACACCTGAATAGGATTAAGGGGTACTCAGATAAGGTCAACTGGTTTCCCTGGTGCTCAGAGCTCTGCTGGGTCTCTGTCCTCTTGCTGGCAGCTTCTGCCAGCTGGATGAAGCTGAGCCACATGCTTTCACTGCCTTTCATAGATCACCTAATAGAATGTTTTAAGCACAGATTTATGTATTTGTGGAACACTGGCATGCTGTTTCTACTGGTAATTTTTAGAATGCGTTATGTAGAAGCACTAGGCGTTTGCTTGTTTTCAACTTGTTATTGTTCCAAAAGTTTGATATATGTTAAATGAAATAAATTGATGATTGGGATGGCACTCAATGTATTTCACTCAATGATATCTGTATAAGTCAAGGTTCTCCAGAGCAACAGAACCAATAGGATACATATATCTATGTGTGTGTGTACATACACATAATGAAGAAAATTATAAAAGCATATTCATTATGAAGACTTGGTTCATGCAATTGTGGAAGCTGATAAATCCCAAGATCTGCAGTTGGCAAGCTGGGCCCAGAAGGGCTGATATTGTAGTTCTAGTCCAAAAGGTGAAAGGCTGGAGATCCACGAGGAGCCAATATTTTAGTCTGAGTCCAAAGAGCAATGTCCAAGCTCAAGGCATTCAAACAGAATAAAATTTCCTCTTACTGGGTATGGGGGTAGGAAGGCTAGATAGTAGAATGAATCAGACATCATTACCCTATGTAGATATGTAACTATACGACTGGTGGGATTCTACATTATGTATAACCAAAGAATGAGAAATTATACTCCATTATATATGATGTATCAAAGTGCATTCTACTGTCATATATAACTAATTAAAACAAATTTTAAAAATTCCCTCTTACTCAGTGCTTTTGTTCTATACAAGACTTGGACTGGTTGGATTGAGGTACCCCTGCCTTAGGAATGGCAATCTTCAATCAATCTCAGTCTTCCAATCAAATGTTAATCCCACCCAGAAACACCCTTTCAGACACAGAATGGTATTTGACAAAGCATCTGGGTGCTTCATGGTCCAGTCAAGTCAACACATCTTTTTACTCCAATTTAAAATCATTTCATAAGGCTTCTTGGCAATGTGATTTTTATTACCAAAGTTTACTTACATTCCTTAATTAATTATAAAACATGCTTGGATTCCTCCATAAAACCAGTATTGGATTAGCAGAGGAAAACTCTTAAAAAGTTGGCATTGGTATTTAAAAAAATTTTTTTCATGAATGTTCTATTGCTAACTAGTTTTATGACTTTGGGCCAATTAATTTCTTTATCTAAAAATAGGAGAACGTTGGAGATGACTGTTTTGATCCCATCCAGTTGTAGAAGTCTATAAACTTTGATCTTTTTATCAATATAGAAGTTGGCATGTCATTGGCCTGGGCATGTCTGGGCTGCCACCCACAGGAACTCAAGATGCTCACTTAGGTGCACTGAGGAAGGTGGTCTCAGTTATTTACAGTGCTACTTCAGACTTAATCCCTTGGATGCTTGAATGACTAGTTAGGGGGGAATTCATTCCAACGTGAGGCCTAGACTCCACGCAGAGCTGATATCCTGAGGTTGCAGCACATTTGTTAAGTGCCATGTGAACTCACTTTACAGAAAAGCAATTTTCATCTGAAAAGGGGGTGGCTTGGGAGAACCTAGTGCTTTCTGTATAGTACCTTTGGAGTTTTTGGCAAGCATTTATTTTTCCTTGTTTACTTTTAGAGCATCACATACAATAACTTTTGGATGGTTTTCCACTCATGTTTATCACTCAGGAATTTAAAATTTAATAATAATTAACTGATCTAGTGAATGGAAATTATTGCATTGCCAAAAAATCAAAATTTGACTGTGGAATGAGCTGTATTTTCTTCTTTTATTTTTATCAGATTTTATTGTTGGCAATGTTTAGATTGTTATCAAGAGGACTATATACAGAGACTTAGTGCCTAATCAGTTCAAGAGGATGGTGGGTAGAACCATGATGACAGTTCTCAAAAATCTTGTAATGATATGCTAAAATAAATTTTTCTAATGGATACCCTGTCATCATTGTAAATAGTTTCAAAAAAGTTGTTGGCCTACAGAAGTGTTGAATAATCTTCAAAGTTTTTGTTAAAGCCTACAAATGCCTTTCATTTCTTAGCCAAGCCTGTTCCTTATTATTTCCCATGTTCTCAGGTGAACAGAATATAAGCACACCTGAGCCCAAACCACAGTTATCTAGAAATGCATTTTTTTTTCACACGAATGGCATAGATTCTTGAGAGAGAATCTATAAAGTATTTGAAACAAACGTACCTCTATGTGGAGAGGAGAAAAGTGACATGAAATAAGAAAATGGGAAGGACACCAGAAGACCAAATGGGTTGCAGAGGGAAACCAGTCAAACTCCTGTACTTGCTGCCTGGTCTATTTTGAGTCTGGCCTGTCTTCTTTAATGTCCATGTTGTGTTCATTTGCATGGTTGCAATCTCTAAGCAAGGAATATTTTCAGGATTGTGGAGCAATTTGAAAGCTTATGCTAAAAATATGTACAGAAAAGATTTAGTAACTATGATTAGACTCAAAAAGAGCAAAGGGAATCTCATTCTTTGGATTTCTGAATTTTGGTAATACACTGTCCTCAAAACCAAAAAAAAGCTTGTCCACTAAGCAAAAGCATTATTATTTCTCTCAAAATCACAGTTCTTCTGATACTGTCTGAAAATTTAGCTGTCAGATTAGTTTAATTTCCTTTTTCACATTCTTCCCTCTCATTTTTTTTTTTTTTTTTGTAAAGAACAGACAGCCAATCTGCAGCTTCCTTGGAGGACATTAGCTTAGAAAAGAGGCAAAATAAACAAGATTTATTCTCATCCGATGTGTCATGAGAAAATGAGAGGCATGCTGTGAGGTAATGGCAAAATAATCTTGGAAATTTCCAAGTACTTTATCCAAATGAAATGGAAGAAAATTCAAAGCTATCTCCATCTAATTATGGCTCAAGAAAGATGTGTGCACAAATGTACTGACATATATATATATATATATATATATATATATATATTTTTTTTTTTTTTTCTAGCAATAATAGAGAAAGAGGAGACCAAACTTAAGTCCTTATAGTTCTAGAAATCTGTTCCGGATTTTTCTAAATGTGAAAAAGGTGACCACAGTGAGGTTTCATTTTTCTATAGAATAAGGTAGTAGAAATTAAAACTTACAAAATGGTAGTATGTTTTTCCTTTCTATGTCTTCTCCCATTTCTCTCTCCTTCTCTTTTTAAGTTTCGAAATACTGGAGATTGAACCCAGGGCTTTAGCATGTGCTAGATAAGCACTCTACCACTGAGCTGCACCCCCAAGCCCTTTATTTGTTTAGAGGCAGGATCCCACTAAGTTGCCCAGTCTGGCCTCCAACTTTGGACCCTCCTGCCTCAGTCTCCTGAGATACCTGGCTTCCCATTTCGCTTACCTATATTAATATGTGAAGGTATTAGTCTACAAGTATGTAGAGCAGATAGGACCTTGATTTCAGTGACTGTGCTCCTTGGTAGAAAATACTGTTTCTGCGTCTCCTGGTGCTTGCTCTTTAATGTAGCATCGTAAGTGCCTTTAAAAGACGGGTGGCCATGGAAAAGATACAGGACTTGCTTTTTAGAACAGGCTTGGGAGAAACATAGGGTTTCTAGTAGTCTGAGGGCAAGCTTACTCTCAGCTTTTACTCATAGAGTGAGGAAGGCTGTGAGTGTGAGTGTGGGAAACGAGGAAGGTGTGTTCTATTGTTTGTTCCTGAGTGTGTCTGCTTTTCTTCTAGTTGCTCACCGAGCCCTGGGAGGGTCCTGGCATGACTTTTAATATATTTAATGTAAGCTCTAGTGAGCATGAATGCTGTATGTTTCTCTTTGTGGATTAATATCCAAAGTAAATCACAGAGAGTTTAAGTTGGTTTATAGCTCATATTTTTAACTCAAGGTGGAATTTCCGCAGGGGAGGCTGCAGAAGCAAGGCTGCCCATGAATCATTTTGCCTTTACCTAGTGGAGTCTGTTCAAAAACCTGTCACTTGAGCACCAGTAATAAATGTGCTTTAAAAAATACAAACACACACACACACACACACACACACACACACACACACACCCTTTAGTTCAATTATGGAGAATCCAATTTATCTTCATTCTCTAGGGCATTTGCTAGAAGAAAAAGAGAGTCCTTGGGCATTATTCTGTGTAATTAGATTTCTGCACCTCTGTGTGGTGAATTGGGATTTCCGATTTCCCCACCCTAAGGGGTAAAGAGATGGCGCTGAGCAAACTGAGATCATAGCTGATGCTATAATTCATAAGGCTTTCAAGCTTTTATAATTTGAGGAAACTCTGGGGAAAATAAACAGTAGTGGATATTGTACTTTATTTTGCAATTATTAAGAATATTTTATTTTTCAGAGGCATTTGTCTTGTTTCCTCAAATTAATCTTCACCTGAAACTGTCATGGCTTTTAAGAAACAATGCCAAAGGCCTGATTAACCTTCTCTCATGTGTGGATTTACATCAGTTCACAGGAAATAGCCATCTTGTTAAAATATGTAAATTTTTAAAATTCTGTATTTTTTCGTAATAGCAATAGAAATGTATCATGTGTAAAATCATGACTTATTTAGAATGTCTAGGAAAAATAAAGATGAAGTGTTATGTAAATAAAACTGGATACAAATACAATAATCCTGTTTTTTAAAAATTTTTTACTTGTCGATGGACACAATATCTTTATTTTGTTAATTTATGTGGTGCTGAGGATTGAACCCAGTGCCCCATGCATGTGAGGCATACACTGTATCACTGAGCCACAACCCCAGCCCAGTAATCCTGTTTTAAAAAATAAAAAAGAAGGGAATATAGAAAAGATAATGTTTGGATGTTTTTATATCTTTTCGTTCTTCTGGGCTCCTTTCCCCAAAATAATAGAAACAGGGAGGAATCTGAATTGTCAGACGTTCTACAATATATCATAGTTGTGACACTGGAATAACAGGGAACTACAGATCCTCTACTATCTTTCAAGATTATTGAAAAAGCATAGATTTGAGTTGGACTTTTGTAGGACTGGGAACTAGCTTTAAAAGAACCTTCTAGAATGAGAAACCCTTTCGTTCATTCAACAAATATTTGCTGAGTATATTCAGGTTCTTCAGACTTCATGTAAGTTTTAACTAGACCTCCTATGTTTCTAGACTGGTCAAGGAAAGCGAACAAACTAAGAAGGGATTTTGTCTGTAAATAATTTCCCACATATATTTCATGCACAAAAATCATTTAAAATCTTAAAAAGAAATTACCCTTTAAGAGTCTGATTTTTTTTTAATTTTGGTAAGCAAATATGAATTAATTGAGTGTATATTCTTTTTTCTTTTTTTTTTTTTTTTTTTTTGTGCCTCACTAAGTTGCTGAGGCTGGCTTTGAACTCCCAATCCTCCTGCCTCAGCCTCCTGAGTTGCTGGGATTAGAGGGGTACATGACCATTCCCGGTGGTATATTCTTAATAATAAATATTCAAGCTGAAAACTATACCTTTCTTCTTTCCTGGGAAATTGGCACAGGTTTCATTATTATCATGCATTGTGATTTGCTTTAGTCAGTCTTGAATATTTACTCAACCACTCTTTCATTCATTCAACAAATATTTGCTAAGTATATAAATACAGTATACCCTTGGAGGAAGGATGAGCTATATTTAAACAGCCGTAGCAAAAGCAATGCATGGTTTCAGGAGAATGCAGAAGAGCTTATTTCCGGCTGAAGAGATCCAAAAACCTTCTTTTAGGGTTGGGATTGCCTTCTAGGCTCCAAGGGTCTGAATATGGCTGCAGGGTTCTTGGGGGCAGAAGGAGCGAGGTCATGAGTATCCACAGGGCCCTAAGGTTGAGTGGAAGAGGCGGGAAATAAAGACAGCTGGTGCCAGATCCCTCCAGCACTAGGCCAAGGCATCCCTGCTCCTCAGGCAATGGGGGAACTGCTGAGGGTTTTTACAAAGGTAGGGAGTGACAAGGTCTGGCAGCAACGTGTCAGATGAAACTTGGCTGGCCAGAGGTTTGCACCTCCATGACTAATGATGTATGCTCCCTGTGGCTTCTGAACCCGTTCCCTAGTAGCATCAGTGCCATGACTTGGTTCTGAAGGACGGTTCCCCACGTTAGCTTCTGGGTCTTGGTAACTTGTGCCAGTTTTATCTTTAGTGGGATCACTGCCAGCTTGGTTTTTGCTTCTCCTGTTCTGCCCCATCAGCTCTGGACTCTGGCCCTCTCAGAATCTGCCTCTGCCCCACAAACCAAGCTTTGGCATCCTCCCCACAGTTCTCTGGGATCTGGATATCAGTCCCACTCCGATTTTGACTTTATTGTTCCCTTTTAAGAGCTGAGAGCTAGTTAGGTTTCTGTGCTCTGCTGTGGTGCTGACTTAGGGCAGATTAAAATATTTCTTGAGGCTGGGGTTGTGGCTCAGTGGTAGAGCGCTTGCCTGGCATGTGTGAGGAACTGGGTTCAATTCTCAGCACCCCAAATAAAATAAAGGTCCATTGACAACTAAACAATATTTTTAAGAGAAGATTTCTTTATAGTTATGGAGAGATAATAAAATCTTTATAGAAGGCGCTGTGGTTGGGGTGGGGGAAAAGGAATAGATTCCAGAAATATTGTAGAAATAGGATTGACAGCACCTGAGAACTGAACGTGGGAGTGGAGGAGGAATCAAATGAGGGCTGCAGGTTTGAGGCTGTATGGGTTAAAGCGGCCTTTTAAAGGAATACCAGATAACTTCTCTTATTTTTCCAAAGTTGAAGCGAAGCTCCATTTTGTGGATAGAGCTGTGGAAGGGGCTTCTTTTTGGATTGCTTAAGACTGTGGCCTGTGGAGTGAACTGTACCCACACAGTGCTCAGCACAGGCCACAGTCATTGAGTAGGATCAAAAGAAATACGCTATGTCCAAGAGCTGATGTACCAAATTGTGGAAGAAGCCCTTCCATCTATCCTCATCTTTCTATTATCCAGTCACCAACCTCCCTCTCATGGGAGATCTGGCACCATTTTACAAGCAATTTAGGAAAGAGAATGTCATCCTAAATCTGGGGGCAGGGAAATGAAGGAAATTCAATACTCAAGAATCTTGAAAACTGTAGAAAACAAGCTGGTTTCAGCTGAGTTAATTTTGTGTGGCGCCTGTGGGATGATCTGCTTATCTGAATGCTTTCACCATAGAATATTAAATAATAGCAAAAATTTATTGATCAGTTAGTGGATAGTCATTTTAGACACTTTGTTTTTACATGGTGAATTTTTCATTGACTCCTCACGAAACGCTGGGCATTTTATCCCCGTTTGACAGATGAGAAAATCAAGACTCTGAGAGAGAGAAGCTTAGTGCAGCATTGCTACTAATGAGTGCCTTTTGCTCTAATGTTTTACTTGGTTGGTTTTAATTCATCAATGCACGGATTGTCTCTTTTTCTGATATATCTGTGAACGTACAGGTTGTATTTGTTTTGAGTATGCAAGGGGTGGGGCACCTGTTCTGTTACAGAAGGTCAGGATGCCCCCTGAGCAAGAGTGCTTTTGGGATTCTTCCTGACTCTTAGTTCAGCTTGAGGACCTTCTCCTGGTACTTGACAGGGGGCTTCATTGTTATCATCATCTTAGCTTGAACACCTTCTGTGTGCCCGCTTCAGTGCTGAGCTACATTGCTGTATGTAACCATTACAACCACCTTAGGAGGCTGCTACTCTTGGCTTCATGTAATGCTCATGAGGTCCCACAGCTGGCAAGTAGCAAAGATGGGACTGGAAACCATGTCCATCTACTCCAGAGTGTGTCTTTCTGACTACTGTGACATTTGCCCAATGTCAGACCTTATTTTTATTCTCAAGATCCCCACACCCAGGGCTCCTTTATTTTGGTTCAAATTTATTTAAACTAAAATCCAGATACATTCGGAGAATAAGCATTAGGTTCTTTTGTCCTTAGAACTTAAAAAAAAAAAAAAGCAAAATGTTAGTATTAATGAGCTAAGACAAAAAGCATGTGTGAGTAGGAGTGTTACCTGGAGTCTTTCCCTGCGCCTCAATTTCTTAGCTGTAAAGTAGGGTTCAGGGCTCATGTCACAGGAGTTTGTGAGGAGCAAATGAAATGCTCAACATGCGCAAAAATACTTAGAACAGTGCCTGATCACACATTCATTAATCAATACGCTTTTACTATTATTTACATTTCTGAACCTATCATTGGATTAATTACCTAAGGAAGCTTTATAAGTGCTGCCTGGCAGGTGATGTGCTGATAGTACCGTATGCACATATTTAAATCACAGAAGCATTCTTCTCCTGTATTAAAAGGGAGTGGTGGCATCAGAGCACATCAGTAGAAGCAAGGTGGACCTGGGAGAAGCTTGGTGATGTGGCAGGTCAGCTTTTGACGCTTTATAGAGGTCATGGTAAAATGACCACAACCTCCTTTTATTTCCATCCAAATGCTTGCAAGAGTGCAAAAGTTAGCATCAGCAATTAACAGTCTGCATTTTTGATGCAGAAAGCAGTGCTTACTTGGAGCTAAAGGGCAAATTTTGTTAATCATTTTGTTTTGGTAAAGAGAGACTCATTCTCATTGTGGGATGTCCCACTCCTTTGTAAGAAAATTATAGACAAGGATATAGAATTTTACTATGGCTGCATGGTAATAAAAGCTAATAAAATAATAACCAATTAGATGGTTATAAAGCTTGAGCATATTAAAGTATTATGCAAATACTGATTAACTATAATACCATAAACTCACAAAGCAAGCAAAAGCATGCCTGATTGAAATTATAGGAGCTTTTATTTGCATGTCTACAGAATCTATTATTAGTGGGTCTCAAAGGACCTTACAAGAAATAATTACTAAAGCCCATAAATATGACCAGTAAATGTCATTTTGCTAAAGGAATGCAAAAAAATTCTCCTTTATCTCATACATATCCCAAGACTAAGATGCTTGAGCAAAAGTATTCTATCCATATAGAGAGGGTATTCATATATTCTGGATGTTTGGGGTGGTAATTTCCTAAGTGTACAAACAGATTTTTGTACACTTATTTTATAGAGTAGTATCTCAGTACACTAGATTAGAATGCTTCACTTATTTCTGCAATATTACATGAAGAATAGCTTTAAACAAATTTTGCCAATAAGTTATATTTTAATAGTTCTCTGTTGACTATAATATCAAATTTGGAAAACAAAAATTATGCCAAGTTCACATGAAGTGTTTAAAAAATATTTTGGAATGTTACGTCAGGTTTATTTTTCCTCAGGCTGATATCCTGTTCCATGGGCTAACTACTTGTTGGTACAGGCAGAGAAACTTCACATTTTTTTCTTTCTTCTGTAGAAAGTACTAAAATGTTGTGAGGACTTCTAAGCTGCTCCAGAAGGACTTCTAAGCTGCCCTTTCTGGCCCACCTTCCCGCCTCACATACTCCCCAAGCTAAGGAGGGATTGGAAAAGCAGGGGGAAGTTCCCAGGGTCCAACTCTCTCTCTACTTCTAATCCTCACACTCTCCACGTGTGGTTGATACTCATTCTGTGTCTGGTGCTGATAGACTGTTTATGGCAGCTGCCAATCACTATTGTGAGGGAGCTGCACCTCTGTGATCAGACCTGCATGTGGCATGGGACACTGGAGCCTGGAGAGCTGAGTGGGTCGGCTGAGGTCAGACAGCTGGTTTCTGTCTCACAATTAGATATGGGACCACAATCGAGGTCCCCAGACTCCTAAACCAAAGTTCCCCCCTCTTGATCTCATGGTGATTATATAATGTTTTCAGTCTCTCTCTCTCTCACTCTCTCTCTTTCACATACACACACACATACATACACAATCTTGAAAGTCAGAAGCAGAGGACCACAACTAGAGGAAACTCTTTGTTGCTTTATCCAGGACTGTGGGTTGAAAGTCTAGAGGTGGAACTTCAGGGATCTGGAGAAAAATGGAGAGACATGTATGCAGAGTTGAAAGGGTGGACTGTGGGAGGGTTGGGAGTAAGAAGCTGAACAGTTGGATGTGCAGGAGAATAAAGAGCAAGGCAAAGTAGAGAGACCAGGCAGAATGGTCTTGGAAGGACTAGGAGGATGATTGAGTTTGTGCCCATGGCAATGGGTACAGTGTATATGAAAAAAAAAAAAACCCTCTTGGTTACTGGGTGAGGAGTCTTAGGTTCCCTGCAGTCTCTTGGGAAGCGGCCAGAGGGGAGGGAGAGAGCCAGGCAGGTGCAGCGGCCATGGACATTCTCAGGGAACACAGGCTAGGAACGAATCCCTGGGAAACAGTAGCATGAAGGAGACTGTTGAGAGAATTGTGTAGTTGGTGTCGATTCTGTGAGAGATGCTACATTTAAAATTATAATTTTCATATTTTTCCAGGGAAAACTGAGGCTGCCATCAAAAACTTTGGTCCATACTATAGTCGCCAGTATTCGGTGGCTTTCGGCAATCACGTGCGCAGTGAAGTAGAACAGCAAAGAGATTTAACGTCACAATTTTTGAAGACCAAGGTAACTATGGACCTTTTGCTCATGAATTTCTCCCACTGAAGAAAGCGTTATAGTTCATGATGTTTCAGAAATAAATGATGATTTGAATGGTAGTTTAAAAAATATGTCCTGAAATCATTCATGTTCAAAAAATCCTGTTTGCTTAGAAATTAGAATATATAGGATTTCTTTTTTTTAATTCATTAATTTTTTTTTTTAGTTGTGGATGGACACAGTATCTTTATTTCATTTATTAACTTTTTGTGGTGCTGAAGATTTGAACCCAGTGCCTCACATGTGCC
The DNA here is from genome assembly GCF_964194105.1 of Spermophilus citellus. NCBI lineage: Eukaryota > Metazoa > Chordata > Mammalia > Rodentia > Sciuridae > Spermophilus > Spermophilus citellus. The sequence goes on from NC_138187.1 coordinate 149,581,564, forward strand.
AGGCAAACACTCTTACCACTAAGCTACAACCCCAGCCCAGCTATAATTCCAGCCCTGTATGATTTCTTGCTGATGGTGTAATCCATATAAAAAGAAACTGGCACGAGTCCACTTTTAGTATGTGATTTTTCCACATTGATGCTTTGATATCAGGAAATCTGACCTGCTGTAGGAAAGTTCAGTTTTTAAAAAGTCATAATTGCAGTGTCTTCTGCTATGGGCATTTTTATTTTGGTTCCTGATCAAATATGATTTTTTCTCTTTGAGCTCTCTAATGTATTCTTATTATTTTGCCCCATTATTAACTTTAACCTCAACAAATATTTATTAGCACCTCCTTGTCAGACTGTTGTTTCTGACAGAGTGCTAATGCATATTAGAACTGGAGAGTGAGACCAATTCTCTGCCTTCCTGGGGTTTATATTCAAACATAGGAGTCAGGCCATAAACTAACAAACAAACAAATATCGGGTCAGGTCATGGAAAATGCCACAAAGAAAAATAAAGCAGACATCTTCTTTTGGGGAAGTTGGTAGGTGAGGGAAGCCCTCTGTAGAGATGGCTGGAATGAATGACAGCTATATGAGAGTTCATGGGAAGAGTATCCAGAGACCCTACAGTCAGGGTGGGAAAGCTGGCGTGCCCAGAGTGCTGTGTGCAGGGGACAGGGATGAGCAGCGATTACAGAAAGGTAGACAGAGACCAGACGGGGTAGACCTGTAGGACACCAGAAGGTTTTGATTTTGTTTTAAATGTAATGGGAAATCCCACTGGAGGCTACTGAATACAGAGTGACCTATGAAGGGTGGGTAGAGAATAGACTATGGGAAGGGAGGGGAAATGGGAGACTGGCAAGGAGGCTACTGCAGAAGCCCAAGAGAAGAGTGGAGAGGAATTGAACTAGGAGGGTGGTGGTGGTAGAGAGAAGAGGTACTTATGATAGAGGTGACAGAACTTGCTAGTAGCAGGACAGGATCAGTGCGGATCTCTTGGTATTTAACCTGAGTGATAAGTGGATAGACTTGCCTTTTACTCGGGAGTGAATGGGAGGCCTGAGTTCATTTTTGCCAAGGTTGAGATGCTTATTTTACATACACCTATGGAAACATTGAATAGGCAGTTGGGTATTCTGATCCGGAGCTCAGTGGAGAGATTGGGACTGGAGAAGAGCCATCTGGGGAGTTGTTGTCTTATAACCAGGAGGAAAGTCATGGGGTGTAATTGAGGAATGAACGCGGAGAAGAGGCGCAGAGTACTGGCCCCACCAGCATTTGGACATCAGAAAGAGGAGAAGGATCCAGACACATGGGCTAAGAAAAAACAGCCTGTGGAGAAGGAGAAAAATCAGGAACGTGTAAGGTGCCAATAACGACAGGATTTCAAGGAGGAAGTGGGTGATAAATGGTGAAACGCCACGCAGAGGCTGTTAGCCACTAGGTTCAGCGACACGGGTATGTAGGGAGAGCTGATAGGAATCCCTGTGAAGCTTTGGTTCTTAAAATTTAGGGAGCTTGTTTAAAATGCAAATTCTGAGCCGGCTGGTGGTGCAAGCATGTAGTCCCAGCATTGGGAGAGTGCTTGAGCCTAGGACTTTGAAACCAGCCTGTCCCCAAACAAAATAGATGCAAATTCTGGTCCACACCCCAGAGAATCTGATGCAGTAAGTCTAGGGTGAGTTCACATTTTTAGCCTGGCAAGCTTATCCACTGATGAAATGGCCCAGCTTGAGGAAAGCTGCATGTAAGAAGATGAAGTTCCCCTGATATTGCTTCCAACCTCATTTGACAAGGGAGTGAGGTCTTCTCTGACCTTTATTTTTGGTACTGGGGATTAAATTCAGGGGCACACGACCACTGAGCTACATTCTCAGCCCTATTTTGTATTTTATTTTAGAGACAAGGTCTCACTGAGTTGTTTAACGCCTCAATTTTGCTGAGGCTGGCTTTGAACTGGCAACCCTTCTGCCTCAGCCTCCCAAGCCACTGGGATTACAGGCATGAGCCACCGCGCCTGGCCTTTCTGACCTTTTAACCAGGCAAGATATCAAGCTGCCACATTGTCTGTCACGATGGAACTTTAAGCCACTTTGCTGGACTATATTTTGAAATAAGGTGGGAATTGTACAATGAGACGGGACAGAAATTATCCCTACACAGCAAGCCCAATGGAGGACCTACGTAGAAATCTACTGGAGATTCCCCTGTACCACATCTGTCATCAAAGTTAAGGAGAGATGCCCAGCCTTTTAAATCGGAGAGGTAGAACTGAGGTTTGCTGGCTTGATGCCTCCCTGTTTTTGAACCCAACATGATATCAAGGAGTGTGAGGAGGGGTGAAGTGTTTGTAAGCCTGGGTCGCCATGACTTTTGGGAACCCATTGAGCACTGGCTCTTGAGGCGCGCATGGAGGTGTGATGAATCGAGGAATCACCTGTTCATTCTTCTGATTTTCTGGAAATTACCCTGAGACATGCCAGGGATTTGGGGTAGATGTCCACAGCTTACATTATCCCAACTCACTCCCTCTCCCCCACAGCTTATCAAGCATTTATTAAGTGCCATGTGTATGCAAGGTACAACTTGATTGTTATAATCCCTTCTACCATATGCTCCTATACCTACAGCATAATACAGGAAAATGAAAATGTTATTTTTAATACATAAAAATAACAATAGGACAAATATTTGTGTTTGGTCAGGAGGAAGGGTCGATGGTGGAGGAGAGAAGGAAGGGGCGATGGTGGAGGAGAGGAGGAACGGCCATTTCTCCAGGTTCTCTGCACACCATGATTTCCTCAAACAGGCCTTGAAACACCAGGACGAAGGCCATGGTAACCCAGTGTGTCCTCTCTTGTTGAGGTGGCTAACTTTGTCCATCTTCTTTAAGCCACCGCTGGAACCAGGAACCGTCTTGTACGAAGCGGAGCTCTCACAGTTTGCTGACGACATACGGAAATGGAAGGACAGATACGTTGTGGTTAAAAATGATTTTGCTGTGGAAAGCTATGAGAACAGAGAGGTGAGACATTTCCCTGTTACCCCAGGTTCTCACAATATTCTTAAACCCTTGGCGAGGTGGATCAGCTCACCCTCTCCTTTGCCACAGATCCGTGCAAGAAGCACTCATTCGGGGATTATTTCAATTAAAATGACATTTATTGAATTTTTATTCTGGGCCAAGTGTTACACAAGGTTCTGGTTAAATAGCTGTTGCTTAGACAGATGTTTACAGTCCTGGGGACAAGATAGACTTTGAGCACATGATCACAACTGAGTGTGAAAAGGGAAGGCTGCGCAGAGTGGCTGAGTTCGCACAGGAGCCTTTCCCCGGGTCCTTCAGCCTCCAGGTCTTTCCCAGTCACTGGCTTGACATCCTTCCCTCTGCTGTCTTCATGTCCTCCCACTCTTAAGCCTTGTGTGTGACAGAAGGCAGAGGAGTTACTTATTCACTAAGGTTGTGATGGGATTTGCCTGGGTTCCTGGGAATTTAGAACACTCCACATACTTTATTCCACTTCTTGATTATTTCCCCCGCCTCTGGACTTTCTTCCTGGTTATTTTTCTTGTTTGTAAAAGGTCGAAAGATGATATATGTAAAATGTCTAGACCTTAAGAGGACTTTAGTGTTTTTGGTTCCTATTTCTTTCCCCACATAGGGACATAACACAGTACGAGGGAAAGTATACTGGGCAGCGAATTTGGGAGAGTACAGTTTAGGTCAAGTGCCACTCATTGGAATTGAACTCAGGGACAGGTGTCCTGCTGTCTCTGGCCACAAACATAGAAAATTTGGTTGAATGATCCCAATGGCTCCTTCCAGATCTCAGACTGTACAGTTTTATCTACATAAAATCCTCAACACCCACCCCCCACCCCTGCTTGGAAATGAGTAATTACGATTTACCAGTTAAAGATCATAACATGTTTAAAATTCTGCAGAGTTCAAGAGCGGTCAGGACAAGCTGCATGGTATGGAGCCATCTGCCTGATACTAAACCATAGTAGGAAGCTTCAGGCTGGCAGACCATGTGTTTCCTTCCCATTTCTGGTAGAAATTAGGAATAAAATATAGCACAAACATATTTCACAGGCTACTGGATGAGGTTCAAGTGCTCTCTTGAGTAGACTTACTTCCTTCAACATTGGCTAAGTTTATACTTTCTCCACTTATCTATGTTAGGATTTCATTCAACACTTAATTTGTACTCAGAAGCAAAATATTAATACACTGCAAATTGCAATGGTAGTAATAACAGATTGCCTTATTTTTTTTTAAAGAGAGAGAGAGAGAGAGAGAGAGAGAGAGAGAATTTTTTAACATTTATTTTTTAGTTTTCGGTGGACACAACATCTTTATTTTATTTTTATGTGGTGCTGAGGATCGAACCCAGCGCCCCGCACATGCCAGGCGAGCGCGCTACCACTCAAGCCACATCCCATCCCTGCCTTATTTTTTTATAGCCCCTTATATTGTCCTTTCAGAGAACCTTGAGGAGAGGCAGTGTAGCACATTGGTTATTCTGATAGGTTTTGAGTCACATCTTTGCCAGGTTCTAGGGAAATGTCCTTACCTAAATTGTAAATCTCCTTGAACCTCAGTTTTCACATTAATGAATGCATGATCCCTTTGTTGTTTACAATAAATAAATTTATTGAGGCATTTAGCACCTAGCCAGGCCTTTGGTTGAACCCAATGTTGTGCAGATATGATTATTTCTAACTAAATTGGGAGGAAACCCTGAAGGGCTTTTTCTTTGGTTTACTAAGGTTTTTGCTACATTTGACGCTAATTGAAATTTCTCTGTGAATCAAATTTTGGTGGTTTGTTTTACTTCTTGGTTCTGAAAACTTGCTCCCTCAACTTGAAATTTACGCGTGAAACTGTTCGGTTATTTATTTATTTATTTTTGGTCCATTACTTTCTACCAACCTGTGGTCATTAAGATAGAATGCCTGAATTTGATAATAAACACACATTTTTATAAACTCACTTGGGATATTTGAAGGGAAATTCCAGCCATTTGTCATCATTGCGTACAGTTTAATAAAATCATGATTTTTAATTTATAAAAGTGCTTTAAAAAATACACACCCCAGAATCGCACATTAAGAACCTATAAATTGCCTGTTGTTTTATTGTGAGTCCAATTCTGTGTGGTAACTAAGCAGGAGCACTGATAAGCCTACCTTCTGCACACTGGCCCTGGGGCTGGACAGACATGAGGAAAATCCTGGATTTGTTACCTACTCACTGCTGGGCCATCTGCAAGTGATTCAATCTCTTTTGAGCTTCATTTTTCTCACTTGTAAAATAGAGATAATACCTAACTCATTGTGCTGTTTTTAGGATTAAACAATGTAATGTTTATGAAAGCCAATGAGCTTATTATAACTAATAACAATTCACATTTTAGTCCAGCCTGAATCAAATTGCTGCTGAAATTTCTCCAAACCATACACATTTAGATTGTCCTGTGTTAGGCTCTGGATCCCAGATGTGTTGAAGCTGTTGATGGATGATTCTCACAAGTATGAAAACAAACTTCTTAGATATCTGAGAGTTTGTTTAGTTTAGGTTTCTTCACTCGATATCTTACTGATGCAGAATGTGTTATTGTTATTCTGAGTTTGTTGCCTAGATCAATGTTATTTTAGTTATTCCCAAGAGTACACTTGGGCGTTTGGGTCCCACAGTTTCTTGGTTTCAATTCTCAGCTTGCGTTAAGGTTTCTATTTTCAAAATTCTGCCTGGATGTAGGCATCTCCCTTCCGGCACACATACTTCATCTGGGTGACTTTGTGGCTGTGTCTGCCTAACTGCTCTAGAGATGCTCTGTGCCTCTTCTGCATTTCTTAAACAGCAGAGCTTCCTGTCTGCCAGCCAGAATGGTTTGATGTCACAAAACTGCACTACCATCTCAACTATTTTATGCCCAACAGTCACATCTGAGGGCCAAGCCGTTGGCATATTTTATCACAGCAACATTTTAAAGTTTCTGATGGAAATCCAGTAACCATCATAACAGTTCCTTGTTGCATCTTCTTGTTGGTCATTGAACCTGGTCCACATCAGTCACCGAGCATTTTGTGCAGCAACTGTGAGGTTGTCACCTTCTCGGTTATCAGAATGACTCGGCATTAGTGACTGAAATGGTAAATGTGGTGTGTACGATTCTGGGGTGTGTATTTTTTTTAAAAGCACTTTTATAAATTAAAAATCATGTGCATGTTGCTGAAGTCATTTTTTCCCATTCGAGAGCATACCTACGAGGAATATTCCCGAGATTAGGGACCCTGATTTGACGTGTTGTGACCATCACACAAAAGTACTAGATACTGCCTTGCAAGTGGCAGGTATGCAGAGCAGATTTTTTTTTTTTTTTTAAATAAATGGCTCTAACTCAATGACCTAATGTGGAGATTTCTGTCTCTGGGTGTGTGTATCTGTGTCTATGTGTCCATTTTTAATATGACTTTCCAAAAAATCCAAATGGGGAAGAAATTAATTCACTTATGCCTTTTCCTCCCAGGCCTATCAGAAGGGAGCGGCTCCTAAAAGTCGAATTCTTCCAGCCGGTGGCAAGGTGTTAACATCAGAAGATGAATATAACCTACTGTGTGACAGGCATTTCCCAGACCCTATTGGTAAGTCACTGAGCCTCTTTTTTCAAGGAAAAAAATTTAAACTGATTTTATTGAGCCAGAGCAGTGGTTCTTAATGGGGAAGAGGAATTTAACTTTTTAGGGCCATTTATCATTGTCTGCAGATATTTTGGTTGTTACAATTAAAATGCGAGTGCTACAGGCCAGGGATAGTGGATACAGGCCAGGATGCTGCTGGAGATCCTGTAGTGCATGGGACAGTCTCCAACAATGAAGAGAAAAAAATCAGTAATGTCCAGGTTGAGAAACCCATGCCCCACAGACAAAGGGTTGACATCATTTCTCTTGTTTAGCCAACGTTATACCACTTCTGTTATTTGATGTCCCATTTAGTATTGCACAAATCAGTTACGTGTTTCTAGCACATGGAAAATTTGCTATTGGTCAAGTACCTGGAAGCTTTTGAACATATTGCAGGCTTTGATAGCACCTCCCAGAGCAGTGGAAATAAACAGGTAGGGCTCAGTCTGTGAAAAGCACAATCCCATTCTTTCAATAAACAAGACTGACCCTGTTGGGGGATTATTGTCTTTCTAATTTTGGGGTGATATGCAATTAAACATCCCAAATTGACAAAAAAACCTGAATTTAAATATTATAGCAATTCATAGCTAATATGTAAAAAATTTTAAAAAGGCACTGTATCAATTCACCTGTCTATAAATAAAGCTGAGTGCTGCCATAGACAGAGCATGGAACTCAGAACTGGGAGCCTGGACTTTTATCTACTTCTCACTGTGCCACTTATCAAATGTTTTAGAGGAGCAGGCTGCTGAACCATTCTGGTTTCTATTTCTCCAATTCTAAAATGGGGTTTTGAACTTGAAAGTCTAAAAGGGTATTTCTGATATTTCTAGGTTTAACATTCTTTGATTCTCATTCACTCCTTTTTTTTTTTTTTTTTTTTTTTTTAGAGAGAAAGTGATGGATAATGTATAGACTAAATAGGGCAATTCACAGAGATTCATGAACTGTGAATAATGTGATAGCTCCATCTGGCTTTGTATAAATCATACCACATAGTAATTACTTGGCTTCTTGAAGAGAGGCCTGGTTTTTATTAATAGGCACAATCATTTCATTATAATTTATGGGAGAAAATGTAATCATTCCATCAATTGTTATTTTGGTGCAGAATGCTTAGCATAGTGTTTTTAATAACACAATTATGGGATTAGTACATGGATCATAAACCTAGATTAACAAATTATTACTAAGTAATTCAGGCTAAAACAACACTTTATGTGCACTATACACATTATTATATTTTATATTTTCTCTCAACATTTATTTATTTGCCATCCTGACTACAGAGCTGTAGCTAGAAATGGAATACCAACATGTTGGCTGTTCAGAATTTCTCCAGAACTTTTCAAGGAAATCCATCGGAACAGACAATATACTTATTGATTTGTTGATGAAATCATACCAGAGGAATGAAAAGCAATGAAAAACACAAGGCTTATGTGACTAATGCTATTGTCCCAAGGCTTCAGATTGGGGCATTTCAATGACTATTTTTATCATATGGTGTGGCCTTCTGAGTTTTAAAAATAGAATATTCTATAGTAGGTCATTTGTGATGTCTTTGTGATACAATTCAGAAAATATGCAGATGGATGGCATTTGGAAAAATTATTGTAAAAGGTTAAGTGAGGGAACTCTAGGCTAATAGGAGTGGATTTTATGGGTCTTGCTGAAGCTTTTAATTGCAGAGGGTCAAAGTTGATTTCAGTTGTTTGTACAAAATTGTGACATCTTGGAAAGGGCAAGGAGAATTGATTCACAAAACCATGTTAATCAAGAGGACTTACTATGTGATAGTATTTCTACTAAAAAGAAACTTAGGCAAGATAAAAGGAATTGACCTTGCTTGATTGAGAAAAGGCACCGGAGCTTATGAATATTAAGGCGACTGTTGTTTTGCTAAAGTGATTCACTTATTTGGCATTTTATTAGTTAGATCCTGGTTTGCTGCACATGAAGAAAAATTCAATTAAATACACAGTTTTTATTATTATTTTTTTTGTTCTAATTAGATATACATGACAGTCAACTGCATTTTGACACATCGTACATATATAGAGTGTAACTTCTCATTCTTCTGGTTGTACATGATATAGAATCACACCGGTCATATAGTCATATATGCATATAAGGTATTAATATCAATGCATTCTATGTTCTTGCTAGAAATATTTGGGTTTTAATCCAGAGTTGGTGTGGCAAATCCATAAATTTGTCAGGGACAGGCTCTGTCTAGTTTTCTCCTATTTATTTCTAGGCTGTGGACCTTAGTAGCAGAGTCCAGGATGGCTGCTGGAGCTCCAGCCACAGCTTTCTCATTTCAGGCAACAGGGAGGACAAAACAGAAGGAGAGATGTTCATTCCCTTTCTCCAAGGTTACATACGCCACTTTACTTACATCCCATTGGCCAGAACTTAGTAGCTATGGGGTACCAAACTACAGGGAAGCTGGAAATATGTAACAGTCTTCATGCAGTCATTTGCCCAACTGAAAATCAGGGTTTTTATGCTGAGAAAGAAGGGCTGAAAGGATGCTGTGACATCTAGAGGTGTCCACAGCATGCAGCTGTTCATGCATTAGTTTGTTAACTCACATGGCGATTCATTCTTAGTCACTGTGTGCCAGGCTTTGTGCTGGAGGCCAGCTTTTGCCCCCAGCGCTTCCACTCTGTTCCCTTCAGGTCCCAGGACAGTGGAACAGGGCTTCTGTATATGCCCCCTAGAAGTCTGTTCTGTCCTTGAGTCAATCCCGTTTTATTAACTTACCAGGAACTGGCTCCTTCTGGGCCTTCCTCCCATCATTAATGTTTTTTTTTTATTTATATATGACAACAGAATGCATTACAATTCTTGTTACATATATAGAGCACAATTTTTCATATCTCTGGTTGTATGCACAGTATATTCACACCAATTTGTGTCTTCATACCTGTACTTAGGATAATAATGATGCTCACATTCCACCATCTAACCCCATGCCCCTTCCCTTCCCCTCCAACCCCTCTGCCCTATCTAGAGTTCATCTATTCCTCCCATTCTCCCACTCCCTATCCCACTATGAATCAACCTCCTTATATCAAAGAAAACATTCAGCATTTTGAGATTGGCTAGCTTCACTTAGCATTATCTTCTCTAACTCCATCCAGTTATCTGCAAATGCCATAATTTTATTCTCTTTTATTGCTGAGTAATATTCCTTTATATATATATATGCCACTTTTTTTATCCATTCATCTATTGAAGGGCATCTAGATTGATTCCACACTTTAGCTATTGTAAATTGTGCTGCTATAAACATTGATGTGGCTATGTCCCTGTAGTATGCTGTTTTTAAGTCCTTTGGGTATAGACCCAGGAGAGGGACAGCTGGGTCAAATGGTGGTTCCACTCCCAATTTTCCAAGAAATCTCCATACTGCTTTCCATATTGACCGCACCAATTTGCAGTCCCACCAGCAGTGTATGAGTGTGCCTTTTTCCCCACATCCTCGCCAACACTTATTGTTGTTTGTCTTCATAATAGCTGCCATTCTGACTGGAGTGAGATGAAATCTTAGAGTGGTTTTAATTTGCATTTCTCTAATTGCTAGTGATGATGAATATTTTTTCATGTATTTGTTGATTGATTGAATATCCTCTTCTGAGAAGTGTCTGTTCAGGTCTTTGGCCCACTTATTGATTGGGTTATTTGGTTTTTTTGGTACTTAGCTTTTTGAGTTCTTTACATACCCTAGAGATTAGTGCTCTATCGATGTGTGAGGGATAAAGATTTGCTCCCAAGACGTAGGCTCTCTATTCACCTCACAGATTACATGCATTGGAGAAAAGATAGCCTCTTCAACAAGTGGTGCTGGGAAAACTGGAAATCCATAGGCAACAAAATGAAATTAAACCCCTATCTCTCACCATGCACAAAACTCAACTCAAAATGGATCAAGGACCTAGGAATAAAACCAGAGACTCTGCCTCTAATAGAAGAAAAAGTAGGTTCTAATCTCCATCATGTAGGATTAGGCCCCAACTTCCTTAATAAGGCTCCTTTGGTGCAAGAATTAAAATCAAGAATCAATAAATGGGATGGTCTCAAACTAAAACGCTTCTTCTCACCATCTCATCATTACTATTAACGACGAGTTTCTTGAATGCCAGTGCTCTCTGCAGACTCCCCGAGGGTCCTCTTTCCTCCCATTCCCTGCTCATTCTCTACACAGGGAACACCCAACCAACTTTTCCTTCTGCATGTTCTCTGTGACTCTGGGAAGAAGCTGGGACTTTTAGCCATGTGCAGTGGCTTGTAACCGGAATGCAGGAAAGGAGCCACGCAGAGGCAAGGCTTCTGCAGAGTAGCCTGGTTGAACATGCGTTGCTTGGAAAGGATTTGGAGTGAAAACATAAGTCTTATTTTTTAGGGCTTCTAAAATTCCCCAGGCCCACATAGCACATCTGTTGATTGAACACACTGACGCCAAAGGTCTCCTGGTTTCCCTGATTGTGCTGTGGGCTGAGGATACCAGGACACATGAGAGGCTGTCCCCTCCCTCTAGGAGCCCACTGTTCAGGGTGGTGGCTCTGCTTCCTGGGGAGGCCACTGTGAGAATCATCAGGGAAGCTCACCTCACTCTCCCCACCACTGTCCCCTGAGTGTGGGTGCAGACATGGCAACCCATCATCACAGTGGTTTTGGGGAGCAAGGAAAGGAGCACCCAGTTCTGTCTCAGGTGGCAGAGGAGGTGCTGGCGAAGGCATCCCAGAGGAGGTGGCTTCTGAACCAACTTTTGCAGGAGGAGGGAGAATGTTCTATGGGAGAGCGTGACAGGAAGGAAGGTGGGAAGGGTGGTGTGGAGTCGAGGAATGACAGGAAATGTCCCGGAGGGGATGAGCTCACCCTGGGCTGGTGTAGACAGAGTGGAGTAGAAACCACCGAAGACCAGCGCAAATGTGACTTGGAGGGACAGCAAAGGAACCACAAGGTGACAGAGAAGAAACAGCTTTAAAAACAAAACAAAACATACAGGAAATGGGGAGAGAGAAGCTCTTAGAAGTGAAGAGGTGTTGTTAGCAGCAACAGCTACTCGAGATCAGACTAAAAGGACAGGTAAGAGAGAAGAAGCCACGGGCCGGCAGTCAGGATGACACTGGTGACATCAGCCATGGAGTGAGACTAGAGGTGGGGGGTGGGAGGGCTGGTGGAGGGATGGACAGAAGTCCGAACTAGCATGTCCCTCACCCATGTTCCATCCCAGGGCCTGCCCCAGATACCCTCCCAGCCTGAAGTCAGTATTTAAGGTGAAAGACCTGTCTGTTGAGATTGTGTTTCAATATGTCTTTAGCTTCCAGTGAGAAGGAGAACTCTCAACCGTTGGTGGTGCTGCCCAAGCCATTCCCAGTGTACTTGTGGCAGCCCTTCCTCAGACATGGCTACTTCTGCTTCCACGAGGCCACGGACCAGAAGAAGTTCAGCACCCTCTTGAGTGACTGCATCAGACACCTGAATCATGGTACGGCACAGCTTCTTTCTCGTCCCGAATGGGCTGCCTCTCCTGAGTTGACTCGGTCATTTGAGATTCCTAGAAGGAGGGACAGAGAGTGCTGCCCCGGGGGTGGGGAGGGACACCCAGGGAAGTGACAGTTCTGTACTGGAGGAAGGTGGCCTGCTCACTGGTTGTTCAGCCAGGACTGCGAAGTCTCAGGGAAACAGAATGGGGTGTGGTGATCTGGTGGCCGTGGCTGCTCTGTGACTATTCATGCCTATCATTCCACACGTGATTCTTCCTCCTCCTCCTCCTCTTTCCTGATGCTTTTAATCCATATGCCAGCAAGAATGTGCCAGTTGACCCCGGCAAAATTCTAGTCTTTATGACATTTCTCGTTTCTTTTCACCTTTATTTCTGAATAACCGTGCCACTTGTCTGAAGTCAGCTTTCAATGTGTCGCCATAACAGATAAGGTTCCTGTGGCTCAGGGTTGGAGGCTGCAGTCTGTGGTCGTGGGACCATTGCTTTGGGGCCTGTGGCGGGCAGCACATCTTGGTGGGAGCAGGTGGTGGAGCAGAGCCCCTCACCTCATGGCTGGGAAGCAACAGGGAGTGAGGAGGGGACCAGGGCCCCATGATCCCCTCCAAAGACAGATCCTTAATCACCTTAAAGACCTCCCAGAGTGTACCCGCTTTTAAAGATTCCTCTACCTCCCATAAACACCCAGCTGGGGACCAGTCCTTTACCACATGGACCTCTAGGGGACATGTACCCAAAACCAAAGCAATGGCTCTCAGAACTTGAGAGTTGGTGAGACTTACTGGGAGAACCCAGTTAAAGCCCAGGTGTCTGGGCTCCACCCGCAGATGGTCTGGGCTGGGCCCTGGGTTTTGCTTTTCCTACAAACTGTCAAGTGACCCAAGTGCTGCTGGTCCAAAGGCCACACCCGGAGTGACATTGCTTCAGACCCTTTTGCCTCTGGTATTGATTTGATGAATATTCCAGCTATAATAAAAAGATCTTTCATTCCATTATGTGGTGTTTTTGATACCTGGATGCGAATGCATTGTGTTCTTTGAAAGTCAAAAAGGCAGCCAGTCAAATGCCATCGGCCTTAACTCTGTGCCCAGCTCCACGCGGGTGTTAGGAACACAGGAAGGAAGCATGCAAAGTAGCTCTCTCAGGGCATATTTAGACTCAAACAGGGCGAGCGGAAAACATATTCTGATTTGATAGTTATCAAAGTTAATGTGTTAAAGAGTTAACTAGAGGTCACAGCCTAGGGAAGAAGCGGCTACAGATGGTCTCAACTTGGCAGCATTAGAATTAATGATTTTTCTAGTTTATGACAGTGCAAAAGCAATATGCATCAGGGTTCATAATAATGAGTGTGATTCTCTCTTGAAGCTGGACAGTGGCAGTGAGGGCAGCTCCCAGGTAGCCACACGATCATGAGGGGAAACAACCAATACTTTTCCAGTGTATTGTGTTGACAGAGATTTCTGGATTTCATGCTTTGTGTTTTTGCATTCTATTATGTCTACAAAACACCCACCTCTGTGTGCATGAGGCATTCAACATGTTACTATAAAATAGGTTTGGCCTTAGATTATTTTTCTACATTAAGTTAATGCAAGTGTGCTAAGCACATTTAGGGAAATCTAAGCAAGCTCTGGAGCTGGATAGGTCAGGTGCATTTTCAACTTATATTTTCAACTTGTGATGAGTTTATTAGAATATAACCCATGAAGGTCAAGAGGCACCTGTCTAGTACTGAAAGTCTTGAGCAGTTGACATTGAGCAGAGTTACCTTCCATGAGGACCTTTATTTCCTACTATGGTTAATTTTACTGTATGCCATGAAGTTCAGGGGTTTCCCCAAGACCATAAGTCTCACAGAGCAAGTTACTAGTGATGCATCTCAGCCACTTCTTGGGTTTTAACATGCGTATCAATAGGAGGCTAATGGAAAAAAATAATGTCACTCTGTCTTGCTATAGCAACTCATCATAATATTGACTCCTGACTAGAGTCTTTATAAAAATAATTCCCTTATTAATATCTTGCCTTGTGGCTTTGGTGTTTCAGAGACAGAATCTCCCAGCTCTGCCTGTTCCATCCAGCTCATTTTTCAATACTCTTACCACCTCTTGGTCTAGTACGAACATGCAGTTGGCACTGAACACAAGAACTGCGAAGTTTCACTGAACAGAGAATGTTCTGGGCCCAGCCAACTGGGGCTGACCACACTCCCCCTCCCATGTACATAATAGGAATTTCTCCGGGGAGTTTTTGAATGTTATGTAGCCTGCATTTAGACACCATTTATGGAAGACTCCAGCAGATTCAAAACCCAAGTCTGCTCTCCAGTATGTTATCAAAGGCACTAAGATAATGAGGCCTAGTTTTATTACCCTGGGTCTGTGGCACATTCTTCTGTCCAGAAACCATTTGTCCCTCACTAAGTCCTGATGCAGAAAATCTGGCCTAACTTCCAGTGGCTCCAGTCAGAGTCGCAGACCATCATGACATTACAGGGAACAGTGGTTGGCTATTGTGGGCTGGTGAGCTCATGGGTCTTTCCTGTCTCGCTTCTCTTTCTGGTGTGTGTGTGTGTGTGTGTGTGTGTGTGTGTGTGTGTGTGTGTTGCTGGGGATTGAACCCTGGGCCTTGTTCACTCTACCAACTGAGCTATATCCCTACTCCCCCATCCAAAAAAAATGTAGGAAGCTTTATGATTTTCCTTCCTTCAAGGGAGGGGAACATTTAGGGGCCAAGAGATTTTTACACTCTTATGGAACATGGAGGTGTGGGGGTGTGCACACATGTGTGTTTTGCTTTGGTTTGATTTTGGTACCTCTTTATTGAGCAGGCATAAAAAGAACTCTCAAGATTAATCTTTAGCAGAACACCTCACTTTGAGTCACTTAATATTAAGCCCATCGAATGGCATATGCCTAGAACAACAGCTGCTGCTCCCTGTCTCTTGTCCCTCACCAGAGAAGGCCAGGGTTCTTAATGTCAGCTGCTCCAAAATGGGATTTGCATAAATCCCAAAATGTTCTGAGTCAAGTGCTATCATTCCAAATTCAGTCCTATTCTTCCGAATTTTAGTTTGCAAAATCTGGTCATTACAGTTACAGAGATACAGTTAAAACTTCAGATACACGTAGAGGGCTGCACACACGCAATATGGAATAATGGTCACACGGATGTGAGTCTGCTCTTCTGGCTCAGGATCATCATTCCTTGGCATGTGACTTTGCAGGAAGAGAAAAAAGTGTTCCTGGCAGGAGGCATGGGATATGTAAGAGCCAGACGCAAGACAGAGCCTGGACCATCCAAGGAACTAGAGGAAGTTTGTTGTGGCTGTTGCTTAGATAGGAGTCCATCAAAGATGGGGAGACAGATGAGATCCAGGTTATAAGGGGCTTTGTGATGCACCTTAAAAATTTGGATCTTATTCAAATAGCAATAGGGAACCACCTAAAAGTTTTAAGTAGATAAATGACCTGATCAAGCACCCACTTTAGAAAGGTCATAGTGGCTACAGTGCACGGTGACAGTAGGGGTAGGTATAGCTTTCTGGGGTGCCAGAAGGCCACTTAGGAAGCTTTGGCAGGTAACAGATGCTGGTAGCTTGCAGGGAGGAGTGCAGTGTTGAATGAAGGAATGGGTCAGTGTTAAGCCATTGACCTCCACCTAAAGGATTGAGGAACAGAAGAGGTGGATGTTAGAGGACAGCCATCACTGGATGAATGATAATTATTCCGCGGAAGTGGAATACTGGCAAAGTTTTATTCAACAGTGCTGTGCTGGCCAGAGGACAGCTGAACTGCCCTAAGCAAAAGCCAGTGTTCACATCATTATGAGCACTAAGGAAGAAGGGACAGTAGAGTATCTGGTAAGCGCGAGGGCAGTGGATTTAAAAGTACAGAAGAATGACCCAGGGGATTTTGACAAAAATGACCACAATGATGTAAAGACACTCTGTAAACCTCAGCAAGCTGTTCAGTCACCTGTGACAAATTGTCACCTCCAAGGGTCCTTGTGATGGGGTCAGCAGGCTGGATGTGGAGCTGTGAGGGTGATTGCATTTTGGCACTGGTGATTGCATTTTGGAGCTCTTATCCCAGAATTCCCATATGAATCCAGACCCCTTTATTAGATTTGATTTTGGCACTTGGACCTTTTAGGTGTTCAATACATGTTGCTGAATTAAACTGAATTTTAGAACAAAAAAATCACTTATAATTCAAATCAGATACAGCAAATAGTTTTGGTGTATTTATTTATGCGTGGAGTTTTAGTTTCTCTAGTCCTCAGTGGTAGATCTCAGATCTATTTTCGCCAAGTGAATTTCTTCCCAGAGCCCATTTTTACCTATGAATCAAGTTCATTAGTTGAGGGACTAAGTGTCGGGTGTGGGCATCAAACAATTCTTGCTGAAAATTTACAATGAATTTTAGTTTGTAATAGATGAAAACATACTTCTGAATTTCATGGCACAAATTTATATTTTTGGACAAACACATATCTATGAGCTGGAAAATTGCTTAGGCTTTTTGGGGCACTTTAAATGAATAATGTTTGGAGAATGCTAAATAAGAATACAACTTTTACAAACATCTTTTTGGATGCTTTGACTTAAGAAATATTTTATAGTATACTTTTGTTGCAATGCATAAAAACCTTTATGCATGCACACAAAATGCTTGGTAATTACCATTTCATAAAAACTAAGTACCAATTTTCTGTTTTAGTAGGACTGTGCCAAACTAGAGTCTTTAAAAGGATTTTTCTCTGCTTGGATTGCAGTCTCTCCTGGAGTTTAGCTTGAGTTCTTTGTGTCACACAGTTAATATTCTACAATTATAAATATTTCTCTTTCTTCCTTTGTGAGTATGTGGTTTTCTCTTAAGAAATCATCACTTCCTCTTTCTGGTCCTTGGTGACTAGTCATCAAACTCTAAATTTGGGAGAGACCTTTGTGGTCACCATTTGTCTCCTTAGAGTTTATTTGTGATAAGGCTCAAATAGGTCATAGCAGGGGATCAGTTGTCCTGACATCCTAATATCCTAATGGCCCTCGACAACTGTTTCAGTTATACATATGAGGCCTTATAAAAACTTATCTTTTGGGAATTTTAAACATGCTACTTTTAAATCGAATCACTCTTGTGGTACATTTGCATGATCGGGAGTGAAGCAAATCCAGAGCTATTCATCTGAGGTCATCAGAGAGCTGAGACAGGTTTCTTCATTGGTACTCTGAAAGCTCACCTTAGCATCTTGTCTACCTGCTAAACAGGATTTTATCTTTGCATATCTTTAGGTTTGCTCTGGAGATAAAGTGGCTAAGAATGTAGCTTATTTACAGGTTAAATTTTGTGTAGTCTAAAATGCAAATCACATATGATTTTATACAACTTAAAAAGACTTTACACTGCTTGTGAGCATATGGGTCGGAATAATTTTAAAATAATTGATCTGAAACATGCTTTCATAATATTTAGGCTTCTGATTCTACTTCAATTACCTGAAATTCTCAAAGAAATCTAAGAGTTGGAGCTGAAGGGACGGGTCTCCACCGGAGACAAGAACAACAGAGAACTGTTCCCTCTCGGCTATTTGTGTTTATGACCATTGGCCCATCTTTATTAAGATGGTTAAGTTCATTGCTGCCTAGAGCTGTGTTGTCATGGAACTGCTTTCAAATGCTTCTTTTGGCCTGTCCAACCCGATATTGGTTCATTGAAACCACTGATGCTCAACCCCTTTTCTACTTCCACTCACCAAACAGTTATTTTGATATGAAGGTCTAAAGAGTGTGTGTTTACAGTAGTTGAGGGTGACAAATTGGAACAATTACAATAAAAAAAAAAGACTAAATAAGCAGAGCATTGAAGTTAATTCAAGCAAAAAAAAAATTTTTTTTTTTTTTTTTGGTCTGTGCTGTTTAGATTGTGTAGCCTCCAAAAATCACTGGACAGTTTTTGAGATGATTGTGACTGATTGTGGCAACCTTTGAATAGTTTTCAAGTTTTTGTTCCTTTTTTTCTGTTAACTTGTGGTTGGGATCTGTTGAGATTGAAACATACTAATTAAAGTGACAGAACAAATGTGATGGATGTTTTAATCAGTGGTGAGATGATCAACATTTTGAAAGGATTCTACTTAGCATCTATCCCTGAATTTCTTTTAAAAATCTTCAGTAAGATTAAATTGCACCTTGCATAGGTTATAGGCTTCTTTTAAAAGTCAACATCCAGGAGCGCTTGGAGAAAATGCTCTCCTGTTGTTCTAGAAAGGGGAGCTATATTTATTTCCCCTCCCACACACACATGGAGAACAAACTTAGAGAAGGGATGTGAGAAGGAAGAGAACCACAATAGAGGCTACATTGTTCGTTCCATTAGCTACTCAGAGTTTTTTAAGTTAAATATTGAGCAGACATACATGAATGCTTAGGATGTATTTAGGAGACATAGAGAACATCCCTGATCCCTCTGAAATTTCCATGTTCTTCCCTGATACTGGTGCCTTCTTTCCTTTGGAGAGAATATCATCCTGGATTTTGTGCTTTTCTTTTTGATAGCTTTACCCCATGCGTTCGATCCTGTTGCATATTTTCAAACTTTATCCATGTGGCATTTTAACCACATCTGTTGTTAGGAGGACCCACCACAGGGGACAGCTTGTGTGTTCCCACATGCCAAGGGTGAGGTTCTCCCAAGTAAGTGACCCGAGACAGAGAAAGCAGGCAGCAGTTTTTCTGATTGTGACCTTGTCCTGCAAGTCACATAGCATCAATTCTGCCTCGTTCTGTTCATAATTAAGTCACTGTGTCTGATCCAAATTCAAAAGGAGGAAAATGGGGCTCCCTGGTTGAAGAAAAGAGCACCAAAGGACCATGTGAGTCATCCAACCTTGGAAGCCTGTGCTTCCTCTTGTCAGCCTTCAGATGGCTGCAGGATTGGCCATCCTGGGCTGCAGCCTAATGAGGGACCTCAGGCCAGAAGCACCTAGCCAAGCTGCCTTGGGGTTCCTGACCCACTACCATGAGAGATGATGAGTGTTTGTTACTGTTTGTTTGTTTTTTTTTTTTTTTTAGTTGTCAATGGACCTTTTTTATTTGTTTATTTATCTGTGGTTTTGAGGATCGAACTCAGTGCTTCCTGCATGAAAAGCAAGTGCTCTGCCACTGAGCTACAGCCCCAGCCCCTGTTACTGTTTTAAACTAGTAGCTTTGAGGGTAATTGGTTTTGTAACACTGTAAAACTAAAATACTTAATTCGTCATCAGTCTTTCTTTTGCTAAGTAAAATGCCATAAATTTCACTCTACAAACTATTTTAGCTGATTTTCTCAGGTTTATTGTGCAGTATTTTTCATCATCATTCAAATGTTTCCTAACTTATGTAATTTCTTCTTTTACTATGTGCTACTTAGAATTGTGCTTCTTAAATTCCAAATATATGTTGTGTGTTTATTACTGATTTCTAGCTTAATTTCATCATGGACAGACAGTATAGTCTATATGATATTGTCCTTGAAAATTTTTTGCACCTTGCTTTGTGGCCCAATATGTGGTCAGTAAGCTCATGGGTCAATACCTACTTTATAATCATAGGTGCAATTGACATAGCAATGTCAGCTATGCCCTTCAAACCTAAATTCTGATTATTTTTTTGCTATGCTAAAATGATCAATTACTGATCATTATGTTCACATCTACCACCATGATGTTTAGTAGATTTATTTATTTTATTGTTTGCATTAATTCTATTAATTGTTGACTTCTAATTTTAAGATATATGCACACAAACACACTAAATGGATACACGATTTAAAACTGTTGTAGCTTCCTAGTGAGCTGAGTCTTTTTTCATTATATAATGATATATTTTTCTCTGTTAACGCTATTTGCCTTAAATCTTTTTTGTCTAATATTTATGTAGCTACACCAATTTTTTTAGGGCTTGCATAGAAAATCTACCCAATAAAAACACCTGACAGTCTCTTAGATGGACCATTCAGTTTATTTATACCTATTATAATCACTCTTATTTTTGGTTTTAAATCTACTTATTTTGTGTTTTCTATGTATTCCACCTTTCTGTTTCCTTTACTTTCTTGCCTTCTTCTGAATTATTATTGCTATATAATAGAAATATATTCTATTTCTATTTTGCAAGTGGTCCCAGAAAGTTTAGCCTGTAAGACCAAACTTGAACCCAAAAATTAATTAACGTGTTTAACTACCATGAAAAATTAGAGAACTTAAAGTACCGTAATTCCTTTAACATACTCCTCTACATATAGGCTGTTGTGAACCTGAACTTTAATTGAATCTTTTTATTTTAACCCCCAAATATATTGTCTATTTTAAACTTAGATTCGGTTACTAAGATCTGTGAATTAAGCTGACCAAAGATGGATTAAGAGGACAAAGGTGTACAAGCTTAATTTAATGTTGATATTTTTACATGGTATGGAGGCTTCACAGATATGTATAGAAAACCCAAAGAAGCAGTTAGACTTGGGTTCTGGTACTCAGCATTTGAGGAGGCCGTAAAAGTGTCGCTTAAGGTCACTAGATTCTACTAATGCCTTCAAAATGAAAGCTAGCTTCAACGCTTGGCTTTTGTTTTTGTTTTTTTGTATTAGTTTGCTAGAGCTGCCATAATAGCCAAGGACCACAAACTGGGTGACTAAAACAGTAGAAATTTATAGTTTAGTTCAAAATCAAGATGTGGTCAGATTGCTTCTCTCTGAGGGCAATGAGAGAAGGATCTGTTCCAACCTTCTCTCCTTGGCTAACAGAAGTATCGCTATGATCTGTCTGCATCTCAGCGTGACATTTTCCCTATGTATGTATTCATCCAAATTTCCCCTTTTTATGAAGACACGAGTCATATTGGATTAGGGACTTACCCTACTCCAGAATGACCTCATCTTAACAAATTACATCTGCAATAAGCCTATTGCCAAATAAGGTCACTTTCTGAGATTCTAGGAATCAGAACTTCAACATATAAATTTGAGGGCTATGCATTCTATCCATTAAGAAACCCATAAAACAGCCAGGGTTGTGGCTCAGTGGTAGAGTGCTCGACTCTCCTGTGTGGGGCATTGGGTTCGATTCTTAGCACCACATAAAAATAAATAAGATAAAGATTTAAGAAAAGAAACTCATAAAAATAAAAATAAAAGTTTCCTACTTTATTGTCAATTCATGGGTATTTAAAATATTTTTGAAAGTGTAATTGATCTAGTGTATCTTTTTTTTTTTTTCTAATGAGAGGATTGTTAGGGTATAGAGCATACCATTTTGCCAGACACCCACAGAAAAAGTTGCATGGTGTTGACAAGGTGACTCACTAACAGCAGATTTCTAGAGGCTGCTTCTATCTTGAAGTCCACATTCATTCCCCATTACATTGTCCTTGAGATTCTGCAGCTGCACATTAGCCATTTGAGAAGACTCAAAAGTTAAACCTGACATTCAGAACTTGAAACTTGAAGACAGTTATAGGGCTACTATAGTCCTTCAGGTAACTCTATAACAAATACTCTCTGCAACTATAGCGCACATCATCCATAACAATAATTTAAAAAACCCCTTCAGTAAGATAAAATTGCACCTTGTATACTATATGGATAAGGAAATTAAAACTGGACATGGTAGTGCATGCCTGTAAATTTCAGTTACTTGGGAGGCTGAAGCAAGGGGATCCCAAGTTTGAGCACAGCCTGGGCCACTTAGCGAGACCCTGTCTCAAAATTTAAAAAATAAATTTTAAAAAAAGGGCTAGTGTTTTAGCTCAGTGGTAGAGTGCCCCTCGGTTCAATCCCCAGTACTGAAAAAAAGAAAAGACAGGGAGAGAAATGTGGAATACATTTTAGGAAGGCTTCCACTGAGAATAGTTCCAACCTTAATGGAGTAACTCTCAGCTCTCTGAAAACAATGCTTAATCAGAAGATGTTATTCATGTAGGGTTAGCCATAGGCAAAGACTTTAGCAATGCTTTTCAAAATGTGATCTGTCCACAGCTTGCTTCTAAACAAATTATGTTCAGTCAGGAAGGAGGGGAAGAAACTTTAAAATTTCAGATTCCCTGGCTCTAGTCCAGACCTGCTGAATTAGAATCTCTGAGGAAGGGCCCCCAAACCTGCCTTTCAAACAGCATCCCTTCAGAGGTAGAGAATGACAGCTGCCTAGGGTTTTCCTCTCAGATGTAAGGTGTTTTGCTTTAAACAACTTAGGGTTTTTTTAGTTCTTTTTTTAATTGGTAACATTATAATCATACATAATAGCAGGAGTCATTGTTACATATTTATACATGCACATGACAGAACAGTATCATTTGGTCATTCCTTGGTACTTCCCCTTTCCCTTCTTTCCTCACCCCTCCCTGTCCCTTCTGGTGTCCCTTCTATTTTCATGAATAAGTCACTTAATTTTTATTTTTTTTAAACTATATGATTAGTAAAGAATTAGGATTTTTATAATGTTAAGCTGGTATTTGAAATGATATTTAATAATATAGTTAGAAAGTGATCAATGGGGAAAAAAAGCATTGAATGCCCAAAATGTGTTTAGCATTTATATGGTAAAATTAAACTATTTATATTATTTTAGTTAGGGTACCACAACTGGGCTCTTTATAGCATTTTCTTTCTGAAAGTAATCTTAAACTTCATAGTAAGTACAATGGAGATACATTCTCTTTACCGAGTTTGGCCTTTCTAATATGACCCTTTTTCTTGCCTTCTGTATTATTTAATTCTATGTAATAGAAATTCTCTGTACTGGGAAAAACCACTGTATGAATTCATCTAATCCTCACAGCAATCCTGTGAGATGGGCAGTGTGATTTGCCTCAGCCCTGTTTTTAAGATGAGGATCCTGAAGTTGCAGCTGAGGTTTTAATCCCAGGCAGTCAGACTCCAAAATCTGTGCTCCAACCCACTGTACCATGTGACTTCCAATCAGCAAGTACTTAGTAAGCACCTACTGTATGCCCAGGATGTGACTAGCTGCTACCAAAAAAAGAAAGAAAGAAAGAAAAATAAATAAATAAGAAAGGAAGAAAGAAAGGAAGGAAGGAAGGAAGGAAGGAAGGAAGGAAGGAAGGAAGGAAGGAAGGAAGAAAGAGTCTGAATCCAAATTCTTATTCAGGACCACATGATTTGAGGTTGGTCACTTCTTACTAAACTTGACATATTAGTTTCTTAATATTTGTTTAAGAGGGAAGTGAGTTACTGTACATCTGTTGAAATTTAGATGGCAACTGAGATGCAGAAGTTGTCTTTTCTTTGCTCTGAAACATGAAGTTGTGCCTTAACCCAAGTGGGTGTTCCTGTGATAAATTGTGACTGTAAAAAATAATGTTTTCCAACACTAGAACTTTCTTGGCTTATACAAATTTACAGCTGAGACTAATTTTGTAGGGTGTTACAGGGGTGGGGTTGAAAAATGGATGGTGCTTATGTATTACTAGTTCGTTATGTTTTCTATAATTAACCTCATTTACTTTTCCTTTCAGCATTTTCTTATGTTAACTAGATTCCCATGTTGGCTCTTGCTGGGGGTATGTCCCAACTTGACCTGATTTTTTTTTTTAAGAGTTTTCTTTTGAGAACCACAAGTCATGCTTCAGATCCCCAGCCTATGGCTGTTAAGAAGACATTCCTTTTTTATGCGGCTTAGAAAGGAATGGAAAAGAGGAGGAAGTTGGGGAGGGGCAATGGTATCATAATACCTACTTTCACATTGTACCACACTAAGCCACTGACGAGCAAGTTCCTTTTGTGGAGATCAGGCATGGTCTCGGCCAGTACCAGCTCAGAAGGAAACTGAGACTTCTTACTTTATTTGTACTTCTCTTTACCCCCCTGCTTCTATAGAAACTAGAGGACAGCCCAGACTTCCCAGTCGCCTAGATTGGTGATTACCATTTTTCTGCTAGTTTGTGCATGTATGTCAGGTACAAATGACACTTTAAGTCTCAGGATAGACCAAAGTGGGAACAAAGGAACCTGTCTCAAGGGTCTGATGTGTGCAGAACATTGTCTTAGCTGCAGGTCATGAACAAGACTCCATTTGTAAGGCTAGCCCATTCTACTGATGGTGGAGCGTTCGAGGAATTATTTTCTCCTGATATTTGGAAAGGTAGAATAAAAAAATGTAAAGTAGACCAGGAACATCATTTCAGCTCATTCTTATCTCCTTTCGTGTCAACTCTTGGCCAAACCCAGTGGTTCTGTTTCAGAGAACATGGTGATTTAGGCCAGATGGGCTTTAGAACACATTTGAACCATTTTTCTGTGCTTAGATCCCTGGAGAGGAAAGTTGAAGGTACCCTTCTGTTTTTTTCCCCAAGTTGTGAGAATGTGTCTGTGTGTTGCAGAGAGATGCTGGGGATCGAACCCAGAGCCTCACACATGCTAGGCAATCACTCTACCACTGAAATAAACCCTTAGCCCACTTTTCCGAGTTTTAAGATATTAGCTTAGATATTTTCGAGTTGAGAATCAAAAACCTTTCCAGAAAGTCATAGACTCCTTTTGGCAACAGTAATGAGTCATCCTTGCCGAGAACAGATAGCTTGCACCTTGCAATTTTTGTCTGCAGAAGTTTAACACATACAAAGTCGTATTTCCTGGCACTTGTATGCCCTAGTCACAAGCCACAGAATTTTGCAACAAGGCTGTTCATTAAGATCATTCAATATTATATACCTTGGGTAAGTGTGGTGTGTGTATTGTGTGTGATGGGGCTGCACCTTCCTGGTTGGCACTGCATTTGTATAGATACCACACTTTGTAACTTTTGTGAGATTCAGGTCATCATATTTAATGTCCTTTTTCAAAATGAAACAGTTTGCTCACTTGCACATTAATAAATGGTTAATTGAAAGGAAAAGAAATATTGGATTCTGTTTGGGTAGAAGAGGTAGAGAATTTCCATTATTTCTTCTATAGATACCTTGCAAGCTAAAAGCCACCTGGGATTGCCTGGTGAGGTTCTCAATATCACTAGTTTTTAAGATAGGTTGATTGACATTTATAGTGGGATTGGTTGTGATGAAGTACAGGGAAATTCCCAGCATAGATTCCCATTGGCCAGAGAAGGGAGTCTAAATTTTTTTCATCTCTTGAAAAATTCCTCTTCTGATTTCTGGTTTCACATTGATTGTTTTAAATGAACACATTTAAAGTACTGCTCAGAGGATACCATTTATCCTTTCATCAGATCAAGAATCTAAGTAGTTTATGATGTAATTAAAATGGTGCTGGAAATATGAATATCATAACTGAAGAGAAGGGAGTAGATTTGAAATTGTAAAATATTAGGGAGCCGTAATGGAGTTGAATGGATTGTTACACCTTTTACTCTTAAAATTATATTTTTTTGTCTTGTGAATTTTCCTCCAAAGAACACCTTTTAGAATTATAATACTATTTCACTACCCTTTGCTTCTTTCTGCTCTTAGAACTAAATCTTGGGCCTTTAACTCACTGGGGAGCTCTAGTTTTTCTGAAGGCCTCAGATTATGTGTCATTTCCTCTAGAAAGCCTTCTTGCTCTATCGGAGGTGGATGTCCGTCCATCTGTCCCTCTCTCCTCTCCATTCTCGTTCTCATCACCGGGCACATTGTACCATCGCTGAGTATTTATTCATTTGACTCCTAAAACAAGAGGCTCCTGGAGGTTGCCTCTGCCCCATGGAACATCTTACATCTCAGCCCCCAGCCCTGGCCTGGGCCACAGTGAGCACACGCTCCTTTTCTTTTTCTAACTGAAAGAGCGAGCATTTGAGGAAGTGTCTGGAAACCATAAGGATGTTAAGGAAGGCATGGTTTATTAAGGGAGCATGGTTTATTCTTCTTCTGTTATCAAAGAAGACACCGTTTTTGGAAGACTCAGCACTCTTCCTTGACTCCTCATGCAGTTACTTGCGTTTTTCCATTTTCCTGAGGCATGTCAGCTTTGCAACCTTGCCTCATGCTCCTCATTCCTTCCTGTTGCTCCTGTTTAGTCTTCCTTCCTTATATAAAGCAGTGTTTGGCGCTTATTACATATGTAATTCATGAAAACCCATCTTACTAGTCAGATTTCTAAGACCAGACTGGCAAAGTGAGATGTCTCACATTATGCCATGATTTAAATTATTGTTTTCCTGGCTGTGCCCCATGGAACATTCCTTTCTTTTGTTTAAAAAATTCTTTATTATAATCTACACATATGTTTTCATTTAACACATAATTCTTTACAGTCACATTGGTGATTTAGCTTTACCATTGCTTTAGAATAAGTGACAAAAACAACACCACCAACAAGCCCAAGCCTGTGCAGACACTACCCCTCCTCACACTGAAGTGATTTCTGAACCCCAATCTCCTCCATGGAACAATGGTAGAGAAGATCATGGCTTCCCTTAACTCATATTTGTTCACAGAATTCAATCATATCTATATAAAATGTTTATTGATTACTATACAGTTCCTAAAGGAAGAAAATAGAAATAAAATGGTTTGTAACTTCTAACTTGTCAGAAATTCAGTTGCCGATAATAATGACAAAACACTCACTTTGCTGATATTTACTGAGCACTTACTGTGTTCCGACCACTGTTGGTTAGGGAGGAGAACAATCATTTTGGTTAGAGATTGTTATTGTTCCGAAGAAACAGGCTTAGAGAGGAAAGTCACTTGCCTAGTGGCAGGCAGTTATCAAGTGGTGGACTCAGAATGTTTGCCTCTCAGCTTCTAACAGCGTGTGTCAAAGATCCCAGCAAGCACTTTCCCTGCCACGTTTTTGAGAGGGATTTTAGAAAGTGGTAATACTAGAAACCTATTGTTGAACACCAGGCTAAACCAGGTACTACTAACATGCTCTCTCAGTCTGTTTGATAATACCAAGAGGAAACAATTGTGTCTTCATTTTGTAGGTAAAACGGAGGCACACGGAGATGAAGAAATTCAAAATCACAAAGCTATTAGATAGCTAAGCCCAATTCACGATTATACCTCTGCTCTTGCTGTTGTATTCTAGAATGTGTTCAGAATATGCGAGGTCTGGAAACCAGGTTATATCCCTGAGAAAACTGGGGATGTGTGATGATTTGGCTGGGAGACGTCTCTTAAAAACTCCTGTGTTAGCCCAGGAAGAGTCAGAGGTGAACTGATTAGATTATGAGAGCTGTAACCTCATCAGCCTACCCTAGTGGGAATGGACTAACTGGGTGGTGGCCATAGGCAGTGGGGCATGGCTGAAGGAGGTGGCTCACTGGGGGATGCAACTTCCCCGTGGCCCCTTCCCCAATCTCTGCTTCTTTTTTTAAAATTTTTATTTATTTATTTTTTTAGTCATACTTGACAGTAGAATGTAATTTGACATATAATGCATACATGGAATTTACATACATCAATCATATTGTCCATCTCTGCTTCTTGGTAAGGTGAGCAGCCCTCCTCTACCGCACCCTTCTGCCATGATGTTCTGCCTCACCTTGGGCCTAAAGCCATGGAGTTCCCCCACCACATACGAAATCTCTGAAACCATGAGTCAAAATAAACTTTTACTCCTCTGAGTTATTCTTGTCCGGTATTGTGGTCCCAGGAATTTGTTAACTAACACAGTATGTTCTGCTGGTCAATGATTGAGGGGAGGAAAAAGTCTTCAAATATCTTCTGTCAATTAGAAGAAGGATCAGACATTTTCTTTTGCTCCCAAAGGTGCGAGTGTCTCCCGTAGGCCTTTCTCTTTCTGCCCTCTTGGAGCCTGAGGAGACCTGTTGTAAACAGGACCTTCTAAAAGGCAGATGTGTCTGGCAGGCTATGTGCAAGGCCATTTTATTCTGGCTGTAAGTGGGGTCTCCAGAGTCAAATGGAACACACAACACTTCTTAAAATTGAAGGCATTTATTCCAGAGACAAAACTGAATTCTACCTGGGCAAGAGCTGGGCTCATGTGTACAAAGCAAAAGATATTACCCTGACTCCCAGTGGCCAACCAGACAAAACCAAAGTAATCTTGGGAAAGGTAACTCCTCGTGTCCGTGGAAACAGCATCAGGGCTCTGGCCAAATCCCAAAGCAATCTTCCTGCTAAAGCTGTTGAGGACACAGAATCCATGTGATGCTGTCCCTCTCAAGGATTTATACTAATGAAAATAAATAAAAATTGATTTGTGTTTGGTAAAAAAGAAGTGTCTCTTACAAATGTAGGCAATCTAATTCCTGAAATTGCCATTGCAGTTGCTTGCTTCTAGGAATTTTATTTAATTAAAAGTGGAAACTGAATGTATAATTCAAAGTTAGGACAAATCAAATCTGAATTCAGCTAAAGCCCCCAAATGGCACCTGTTAACACGCACCATCTATTGTATTACAATGAGCGACACCTTCAGAGTATCAGAGGAGAGACCCTCAGGTCAGTTTAGAATCTGCCAGAATGAAAATAAAAGCCATGTTTTAATTTTTGTCCATCTAGGAATAGGATGTCAGCTGTTCTGAAGGAAGATGAGGTCTCTCAAGGTATGGGAGGACTTAGTGTTCAGAGCCTCCACAAGGCTGAGAACCCTGGGCAAGTCACCTAGTGATCCTGCCACAACATGGGGGGATGAGGTGAGGGAGAGTGGACTGCTACTTGGGAAGTCCTTGGCACTCATGGAGGAGGAATGGAACCTTAACTAACAAGACCTGGTGAGAGGTGGAGCACCCAGGGGAAGGGGACCCGTGGAGAATCAAGAGACCCACTATTAGCCAGTGGCTTCTGATCATGGTACAGCAGCTGCTGTTAACCAGGCGGGGGAACCTTTGAAGACAAACCAGGGAAGGTCTGCAGGTGCCAGGGAAAGTCGGCAGGTGATTTCATAATATTTACTTTCACATGGTCTAATGTTGACTTCTGGCAAGAAAAAGACCAGGTGGATCTTCTCATTCTTTCCTTTCCTTGGAGAATAACTGTGGGTGCTCTTGCACCTATGAAGAAAAGGATAAAGAGTGATTTCTTTCCCACATAGAAAAGGCACTTGGTTTCTAATAGTCTGTAAGACTGCATACTCCCAGAGGTGCTGGGAGAGGTGGCTTTTTGACTAATTCCACTTTGGAAGACAGACCAGGTTAAGTATGAGTAACTAACTGACTCTTCCATCCCCCACCCCCATCTCTCCCTCTCTTCCTTCCTCATTTCCTTCAGTCAGCAAATACTTGCTGAGCACCTTTTGTATCCCAAGCACTTGCTAGGTGCTCGGAATCCAGTGCTGTACATATGATCCCTGCCTTCTTGGAGGTTACAAACTCATACTAATTTTTAAAAAATTCAATTACAAATTGAGATGTGTGTAGAAGGTGCACCAAGAAGTTATAACAGAGAGGTTGGTTTAGATGGGTTCAAGGGAAGGATTCTGTGAAGGAGTAACACAGCAAATTAGTCTGAGGATCATGTGGTCTAGGGTGAGAATTGGCAAATTGGTCTAAAGGCCAAATCTGACTGTCGCCTATTTCTGTGTGAAACAGTGCCACATCATTTGCCTGGGTATTCTTGGGCTGCTTTTGCCAATCAAGGGCACATCTGAGTAGCTGTGACAGAGGCTGTGTGGCCTGCAATGTCTAATATACCTACTGTCTTGCTTCTCACAGAAAAAATAGAATATGTGAAAATAAAACCCAGGCATCTTTTTAACAGAGAGGGCTAGAGACTTTGCATAACAGATCTTTGTGAGAACAAAGTACTTGGATGTGATAGTAATATGTCTCTTCATGAAGTAGATTTTCAGCCCACAGGAAGCTTTTCTCAGAACTTGAGATTGCATATTAAAATGGATTTTCTCTTTGTGGGGTAGGGGGTATAGTATACCACTATACTATAGCTTCATATAGAGAATCAAGACTGTTTTTTGGTTCTGGGGAATAAACCCAGATGTGCTCTACCACTGAGCACATCCCCAGCTCTTTTGGAGACAGGTCTTACTAAGTTGCTGGAGCTGATCCTGAATTTATGATCCTCTTGTCTCAGCCTCCTGATCACCTGGATTACGAGTGTGCATTGCTATGCTCAGCTGGAATCAGACTATGTTGGGTTCAGATCATGACTTTATTACTTAGGAGCTGTGTTACTTGTTCTTATTACTCCTCAGATCCTGTCAGTAGGACAGAGACACTCATACTGCCTCCCCCATACAGCTATTGTGAGATGACATGAGATTAACCTAAGGAACGTATTTAGCACAGTGACTGATATACAGTCAACACTTCATATATAATCAACCTTATTATCAAGATACAAAACTATTTTCATCAAATAACCCATTGGTTTTTGTAATGTCGTCCCATAAACCATGTTTATTGTTTTGGTTTCACTTTCAATCCTAACCTAACAATTTTTTTTTTTCAAAGTCTCAGGATATTGACCTGACAGCTTCCCCCATTCCCGTCCCTTCATCCATTTTTCCATGAAGTTTGTGCCCAGGCTTCAGATTCCTCTCTGCTGACCTGCAGAAGTGAGGAGGGATTGATTCTAAAGCCCCAGGCAACAGGGCGAGGGTGGAACTGGCTGCCTTGCTCGCCCTCCTTGGCCGTCCCCTTCCCCTTGGCTGTCCAGGCCTTCCCTTAAAATGCCTGTTTGGTGACCAGCTGTCACTGAGCAGAGTTGGATGGGCATTGCAGAGCACACCAGCAAAGCACGGGCGTGCAAGTTTGCACACACGACATGCAGTGGCTCCTTGTCATGGTGAAAATCGACACCAGCCAGGTCAAGAAAACAAAAATCAGAACAGTTAAAACAGAAATCAGGTGTGGTGTGTTCTCAGCTTCTGCTTTTAGATTCCTTTGGGGCTTTCCATAGACTGTATGGTTTTGGGGAAAATATGCCAAACTGATATTCTCAACCTGGAGACACAGGAAGCCAAGACATCCAATGATCATGCCACAGCTGGAAAGTGCCTTAGAGATCATGTACTTTGTTACCATCATTTGATAGAAGATCCATGGAGGGAGAGAGGTGCTGACAGATGTAAGCCGGCTGGGGACATGCTTGTAGGCAGCAAAGTTTCAATGAACCAAATGATTTTTTGAGTTTAATGTTGTTCCCCCATTTTTAAAATTTTTCTTTTAAATATATATTTTTATAGCCGGGTTCGGGGGTGCACACCTGTAATCCCAGCAGTTTGGGAGGCCAAGGCAGGAGGATCGCCAGCTCAAAGACAGCCTCAGTGATTTATTGAGGCACTTAGCAACTCAATGAGACCCTGTCTCTAAGTAAAATATAAAAAAGGGCTGGGGATGTGGCTCAGTAGCTAAGCACCCCTGGGTTCAATCCTCAGTACCAAAAAAAAAATATATATATATATATGTATATGTACATATATATACACATATATGTGTATTTATATAACATATATTGTATAAAACATATTTTAAAATATGCATATATTTAAATACATTTAAATACATAAACTCATGCATATATAAACATGTAATTTTATGTACATGTGTGACTTGGATCTCCTCCATTTCCTGAATCCTTCCACAAACAGTATTAAAAACCCTGTATGAATCTTCCCATCTTTTATCAGATACATAAATACATGGTAAGGTTTCTTGGTCACTGTTTATGAACAAGAGGACCACGTGATACACGTTTTTCTGTATTTTATTTTCCTCACTCATGACCTCATGGAAATTCCTCAGAGTGCACTGGCGTAGTCTAGTTTGTTTATGGGCAGACACAGCCCAAGGACTGCACTCTGCGTTGATCAGTTCTCCTGGTGACGGCCTTCGCTTTCTTTCCCAGTTTGTCTCTATGCTCCCTGATTAAATATGTCCTCGTGTTCTTATTTCTGTGAGGCAGGTCCAGGAAGAGGGGTTGCTGGATAAATGCATTTATAATTTAATAGATGTTGCCAGATGAATTTCCAGGTGGACTGTCAAGTTTCACATTTCCAGAGTGGGTGAGTGTAGGAGAGGACCCTTTATCTGTGTTCCTCCGGGCAATAGGTCTTTTGGCTCTTTATTTGTTCTGACAAGATGACAACGTGGCCTTTTCCTGACTGCCAGTCCGAGCAGATTATCCGATATTTATCAGCATTTGGATTTACTTTTTTCAGAATTGTCCATCAGTGTTCTTGACCCATTTTTATTTGTTCATGCTTTTCTTGTTCTTTTTTCAGTAAAAGCTCTGTGAAAACTTATATATTGCCCTTTACAATATCTATATATCTATATCTTTTATATATTTAGAGGCATTATTTTGTGTGTTTGGTGGGGATTGAACCTGCAGCCTCATGCATGCTAGACAAACATTCTACCAAATTTTACCACATCCCTGGACCAATTAAAAACTTTTAAAATAAAATCATCTCTTATCTGTTACCAGTACTGTTTGTTATTATTAGCCTTTAATTATGATATATTTTGCCATGCAAGGATGTTTGATTTTTATACAGCCAAATATATCCATCTTTTCTCTATGGTTTTTGGATTTCCTGCCTTTGGTAAGAAGATTTCCCATAATCTTAGAATATATATATATATATATATATATATATATATATATATATATATAAATTTCCTGATTTTTTGAAAGTTTTTATGTTGTTATTCTTTTAATATTGAAGTCTGTAGTCTGTGTGGAAATCATGTTCATTTATATTGTATGTCATCGGCCCAACGTTTTTGCTTGATGGGTAACCAGTTGTGCCAGCACTGTTTATGAAATAATCTAACTTTCCCACTGAATATAAAAATTACGTATATGAGTGTGTGTGTATATATATATATTTGAAGTTAACTAGGTATTTTCTTTTCTTTTCCATTGGTCTATTTGTTTATTCCCATGTGGATGAAATTTTGATTTATAGTAAATTACAGATTTTTGTTGTATATTTGTATATCTGATCA
The DNA here is from genome assembly GCF_964194105.1 of Spermophilus citellus. Classification (NCBI taxonomy): domain Eukaryota; kingdom Metazoa; phylum Chordata; class Mammalia; order Rodentia; family Sciuridae; genus Spermophilus; species Spermophilus citellus. The sequence continues at coordinate 149,614,636 of NC_138187.1, forward strand.
GAAAAATTTTCCCTTACAATTCATTTATTTTAGACATGACATTCATATTCATATTACATCTTGACTTTTTTTAGAAATAGATTCTTACTTGTGGAGCTTCCATTTATTGTAATTAATTAGCCCCTAATGCCTGCTGGGATTCTAATTACAACCACATTAATTTAAAGGTTATTTTAGAAAATATCATTGAATTATTACATGTCATATTCCATGGGCAGTCTTTTTAAACATATTTATTTATTTTTTAGTTGTAGTTGGGAACAATACCTTTGTTTTGTTTATTTATTTATTTTTTATATGGTGCTGAGGATCGAACCCAGGGCCTTGCACACGTTAAACGAGCACTCTACCCTTGAGTCCCAGCCTCAGCCCTCCATAGGCGATCTTAAGAATTCATTTTAGAGACCAGTCTCATGCTCTCAGGGATAGGCTCATCATTGTCACATGTGCTGTCTCTCTGAGTGGAGGACACAAAGGAAAGTACTGTTAGGGGCAGAGAGCCCAGGGCCAGGCTCTGCTGAGTCCTCCCTTTACTCATGATCTGTCACCTTAAACAAGATGCTGCTTGTGAAAATGTCCTCAACTGTAACCCAAGAAATAAAGGTCACACACAGTGGAGCCTGCCAACATCAGGAACCTAATGTTCTCATGTGTGACACATGGACAGATGGAGACGGTGTCTTCCAAACGATGCACATGTGTTGGATTTTAACCTGGAGACCCACACTATTTACACATTAGCAACTACTATCACCAGTACTGATTATAGGTCTGCAGTGATTGATACGCCATTACACTTATTTATCATGTAAGTGCTGCCTGTTGTAGGGAAGTGACCGGACAGAAGTCCATTCTAGCTCTATGATTCCGTGTGTCTTCCTTAGTCACAGAAATACCACTAGAAGCTGGGAATACCCAAGAGGCACTTACTTATAACAAACTCACTACCATAGGAAACACATGCGTGCATACACACACACTCACACTGATTCATCCGAAAGCTCTGACTCAAGAATTGACGTTTTTTTGTCTTAATTTTCTCTTTCTATGTTTTACCATAAGGGAATCAGATCATTGCACAAATTCTTTCAAATAAGTCCATGGAATGAGTTAATTACATGTGATTCAAGTCAATAGCCACTACTGGGATTGTCCACAAGTACTGGGGCACCTAAATTCATGAAATATTTTCTCTGTTTTTTTTTTTTTTTCTTTTTGGGAGAGGGTATGAGCTGAGTGAACAGCTTCTTGCTAAAAATATACCAGGTTGTTGTAAGACTGTATCCTGTTTGGAAATGATCTAATCTAATGTGTCTGTTGGCGGTTGGCAATTTTCGACCACACTGAGCAGAAATATTATGCGATGGCATTGTTGTTAGAGAGTCTCAAAGCTAGCACTGCAGGGATTCCTCACTGCCCATAAGGTAGAGTTTGTAAGATCTAATTGTCAAGGGGCTTAAACTTGAACTAGCGTTAATCTGTTCGGGGACTTGTTGCAAGCCACTTGATTTCTTATTTTTGTGTATTACTCTAACCCTGAGATCATTCTAGGAGATGAACTGTGCCATGTGTATAATGATGAATTAGAGAAGAAGTCAGATCTCTCCCTTCATTGTTCATTTAGAACAGATCCTCTTGGTAATCATGCTGTTTGAACCTGGCCAGGTGAACAGGGATATGCTCTCTTTCATTGTCTTCCTCCTTTCCCCTCAGATAAACAACTACCTCTTAAACCGTGAGCTGTGTTGTTCAATCAGGCAGCCACTGGACATGTGCAGAGTCCAAACCAAAATATAAGTATAAAAGGCACACCAGGTTCTGCAGACTTATTACTAAAAAGGACGTAAAATATTTCATTAATAATTTTTATAGTGATCAGTTGCATATTTTTTTCATATTTGGGGTTAAAATATTAAAATCAATTTTACCTATTTTTATTTTTTGATATGGCTACTGTTAAATTTAAAATTGCCCACATGGCTTTCATTGTATTTCTACTGAACGGCATAAACTAGAGTCTCTTTGCCCTTCCATTTCCCCTGCTACTACTCCAAGGAAGGTCTTTACATATAGATGATGATGATGATGGTGATAATGATGAGTACTGGGGGTTGAACCCAGGGGCACTTTACCACTGAGCTATGTCCCAGTCCTTCTTATTTTTTAGATTTTGAGACAGGACCTTGCTAAGTTGCCGAGGCTGGCCTCAAACTTGAGATCCTCCTGCCTTAGTCTCCCAAGTCAATGGAATTACAGATGTGAGCCACCGTGCATGGCTTAAAACTAAGATTATTTCATGCAGCTGAGAGAATGAAGTGTGTGCAAAGGTACTTGTGTGCATGTGTGTGTCAGGGTCGGAGTGGGAGAAGGTCCCATGGGAAGCATAAGTGGCAAAAGAAGAGAAGCAAGCTGTTTGGGCCAGTTGGGCTGGGCTGCCACCCACCCTTCGCTTCAAGTAAGAAAGAAAATAATAGCCCGCATAAATCAGGGCCTGAGAGGGCATATTTGCTTAAAATGGGATTAATCACTGGAACATCGGGCTCAGCTGAATTCCAAAGTAAGTGCACATAACGCTTCCATAACTTCAGCACAGAAGCAAACAGAAAGTCTTAAGATTCCTCAGTTAACAAGAACAATCCCAAACTGACCTGTATCCCGACTGATAGTCCTGATTTGGTCAAAGGGTATGTGATTATATTTGTTCTGCAGCCCTTTACGAGAGAGAAAGTTCTGGTGGAGATAGGATTTCTTAAATGGGCTTAGAGTTTTTATGCAAAAAAAACAAACTAAGATGGTACTTTTTCTGATAAAGTGAATGATTTTATCAATCACGATGCTTTTGTTAAATGTTAAAAAGAATATTAGAGAGAGTCTAGTTTTTCAAAGGAAAAGTGGAGGGCAGGTATTTTAGAGACCAAGCTCACGTAACCATCTTAGTTAATGATTTCATGTTTTGTTGGTCAGTTTTACTACAATGTTGTCATAGGTCATGAAATGGCAATCTTGAATATTTGCACTATTTTATTAGCTTAGTTACTTAGCCCATATGGTAAGCCCAGAGTCGTAACCACGACATGAACTGTTACTCAGGGAATTGGGAGGGCAAAGAGACTCTGGAACAAACCCTGCCCAGAAGAAAATAATGAAAGGCACATATGTCATTTAACATTTTCTGACAGTTACGTGGATCACTTTATGCAGCTTAAAGAAAGATAAGTATTTGGGAGAGAAAGAGAGAGAAGGTTTGACGGGAAGAAAAGGTCACTGTGGCCTTGAAGTGGAACTTTCTGCCCCAGAGTTGGAATAGTGTCATGGAAAGCACTATCTGAATGTTAATAAAACAAGCTGTACTTTAAGATGGTCACAGAATTAACTATTTCATAGCCAAAAAAGGAGAATCACAGTTAACACGTCTTCTGAAATGAGGAAATTAGGCCCAGAGAAAGAGAGTAACTCGCCTCAAGTGTCACAGCAAAAGTGTCAGGAGTAGAAATAGCACCCAGTTCACCCAGTTTTGATTTTCACTGGACCCTGAGCTGTAACCTACAGGGACAGCCTCTGTCCTCGAAGACATGACTGTGTGATGGGACACAAGTTCATCCAGCTGTGTCACGGGTGACCTCTCCACTTTCCAATGCATGTGCATGTGTGCTGTCCGGGATCTGGCTGTCAGGGTGGGAAGCAGGAGGTAGTAGTCACACACACTTGCAAGGACAAGCCCCAAGGTGCTCCATGATGGGAGGGTTTTTTTACCCTCTATTTATAAAAAGCAAGACACAGGAAGAAGGCAGTGGAGTCCTCTTTTGAGTAAACCACACTGAACAGTCTCTGTCAGGAGGAGAGGTAAAGACTGGGCTCTTCGGTTGAAATCCCACGGAAACCCCCCGTGCTGGGCTCAAGCTCCAGAGAGATGCACATGCACCTTGCGTGTTGGGACTGTGGAGCCCGCTGTGGTTTGGCAGCTGCCCCTGCTTGTGGGAACTCTCTCAGGTTCTAAGAGGCAAACTGCTGCAGTGCCATCTTGGCTCTGGAGAGGCAAATATCACCCATGGTCATGAGAGGATAAGTTAAAAAAAAATTCATTAAATCAGCATGCATCTTCCAAAGGATAATTAACAGCATAACATTTACAAACGTTAAGCCACAAATACAAAAATCTCTTACAATTCACTTTTCATTTCTTATTCATTCCCTTTCAATCTCTGCTCACATGGGTGTGCATTTCACATTGCTTAATCAGCTCATATATGTCATTGCATAATGTCATTGCAATTAAAAAAAATCATCCTGAACTACTTTTCCATGATATTTCTAACTCATCACATGTTATTTTAGTGCCTGCGTAATATTCCATTCAGTAATCCTATCTTGTTTTGCTTAAATTTGTTGTTAGCTAAGTTATTAAATGACATCCTCCTTGGCCTTTATTGAAAATGATTTTGAATGCTTAGAGTTTCACAATGAAATCATGTAGTTGATCTTAAGTGCAAAACCACGCGAATTGAATCCCTTAGTGAAACAACACATACTGACATACCACACAGGCCTTCAACCATCCCAGCAGCAAAATGCTTTCTGAGTATCTTTTGGTTTTAAGCAATTAGGCAAAATTGTTGTGCATCATGGACTTTGCTCACACAGAAATTAAAACATGCTCCATTGAAGCACTGTTCCTTCTTGTACTAGGTCAGGAATGTAGACCTATTTTTATTAGTACATGACTTCTCAGGCTTCCATTTACAAAAAAAAAAAAATATCTGGGCTGAGGTTATGACTCAGTGGCAGAGTGCTCGCCTCACGTCTGTGAGACCCTGGGTTTAATCCTTAGCACCATATAAAAATAAATAAATAAAATAAAGGGACTGTGTCCAACTACAACTTAAAAATAAATAAATAAATATTTAAAAAAATTATCTGTTTTCTAAGAACCTGATTACTAAATTGTTATTGTCCCTCAAAACCTAAGGAGGGACTGGGAAGTCTGCCAACTTCGTCACCTTCCTAATCAGGACAGGTGATGGTTTTCCAGGAGTCCGTGGCTGCCATTCCTACTTCTTACAAAAAGAATGGAGCACAGTTGATTTAATTTTTTTTCCTTAAAAAAGTCACAAATAAGGAAAGTGAGTTATTACCCTAGACAATAGTCTGCTGGAGTTAAGAAGCTTAAAGTAAGGTTAGCTCTTTTTAAAAGATGAGTCTATATCAGACAAGAAATTTGTTTTTTTATTATTTTTATTCTTATTGGTAAACTAATAAAATTAATTTTTTGACCTTGAGCAATGACATGAACTTCTTTGTTTTCAGTTTTCCCCTTTTTTACCTGGAATGATTACCTCTGGTTAACTTGTCTCATGAAAATTGCTGTATGAATCAAACGAGATGGTGTAAACTGTAAAATCTCTTGACAAGTTCAAGGTTGATGCTGTCATCCACCATTGGTGGTGACGATGAGTGGGAGATCCCCAGACAGCATCATTAGTACTGTGCCCTGTAGGTGCCATCTGGTAATGGATATGGAGAAGGGATGCCTGTTGGTGCCAGTGATTTGTTCTCTAGTGTAAAACCTGGCCGGGTCATTTTATCATCTGTCTTTACTTATAGAAAGTGTGCTGTCCTGGATATGGGTAAGAGGAACTCTGGGTTCTGCGTTCAGATGGTAGAGTCACCCATAGAACCAGTCAGGAAGAAATTCTCTAACACTTCTGTGTGTCATGACCCACACTGTTCCCTATTCCAGGAATAAAAGAAAACTATCAAAAAATGAAGGACCAGGGCTGGGGCTGGGGCTCAGTGGCAGAGCGCTTGCTTAGCACATGTGAGGCACTGGGTTAAATCCTTAGCACCACATAAAAATAAAAAAAAGTAAATACATAAAGACAGACAGACATTCTGTCCATCTGTAAGTACAAAACAACAACAACAACAACAACAATAATAATAATAATAATAATAATAATAATAAAATTTTTAAACAAAGGAGCAGTCTGTGACCAGAGGAGTATCGTCCTCTTTTGTGCCGGGTTGCGTGGTTCAGTCTTGCCTGCAGGGGTAAGCCACACCACTCCCCACAATGTCACTGAAAGATAACCGAGCCTGTGCATTGTCACAGCTGCCTTTTAAACTTTACATGGTAGGTGCTTTTCAACTCACATTTTAAACAGGGGATTAGATAGTTTTCATTTGTTTTTCTGAAGTTTTTGAGTGTCATCTTTTTTTCTCTCCTGAATACGTTTCAGTGGCATCTCCTCAGCTACTAGAGGACTGGGAGAGAGTTCTGCACTCACTGTCTTAGAAAACAAATCTGCTCAGATAAAGCCTCGGATATTTGTCCTGGGCAGAGAGGAAATAACTGATGGAGTCCTTATTCCTGTCCCGCCTGGTTCTGCCCAGGTAGCGGAGGCACAAAGGACAATAGATTATCAAAGGCTCGTGGAGGACTTCCATGAATCACAGCTTCAGGGCACAGGGTATTTTCCTGGTATTCAGAAAGAAGCAAGTTATGACAATAGCCTTACTTTTTGGGAGAAACTAGAGCATAGGTCATTTTAATTTTTTTAAGCCTTTGGTGGGAAAAAAAAAAAAAACTTAAGGTAAAGGGAACCAAGATCATTTATGCTAGAGAAGAGGCTGTCACATCCAAGATGCAGACCACAGAGCCACTAAGTAAGTATTCAAAAGGAGAAATGAGATCAACCAGGGTTACAGCTGAGGACTGATGTCTGGTGATGAGGGCTTCAAGGGAGGAGGGCGGTTCTCCTCCGAGGGCAGAGCTCTGGTTGTTTGGAATGGTGTGTGGAACTGGTGAAAAAGGTCGACTCTTTACCCATATACTTTTTTAACAAAGCTCATCATAACATTATTTTTAAGCATCGCTTTGAATTAGGTACATTGGTGTAAAGCGGGTGGGCATTGATAAAAGGGACATTTCCTAACCTATTGATGGGGGAACAAGGTCATCAAGAGCCTAACCATTCAAAGGTCCAGTCTTCTCCTCTAGGTTATTTTCTCTCCACACTGTGGTCCTTAAACCACCTGCCACAGAATCACCTGGAGAGCTTGCTGAGTTGCAGATTCCTGGGTCCCATCCAAGACCTGCTGACTCAGAACCTCTGGGGCAAGGTGGAGAATGGAATTAATAACCAGCACCATGGGAGACTGAGGTGCTTGGGAATGACTCCCTAAGGCTGGGCAGAGGAGGGTTCTCAGTGGGTTCCTAGACCTGCAGCCTTAGCCTCACTGGAGTTTGTTAGATATGTGGATTCTTGGTCCCTACCCCAGGCCCACTGGGTCACTCTGGGGCTGGGATTAAGCCTAGGGGATTTTGAGGCTCACTGAGGTCTGAGATACATTAGGTAGAATATATCAGTTCCCTTCCAGAGCTCCTTCTAACAGTAGGGAAGGGGCTCACTATGACCCTCTGATTTATTTGCAACACTTGAGCTTTGTTTGTAACCATGAAATTTCAGATTAGAAGATTTAGCCCAGTACTCCCTCTGGTGTTTTAATCCCTCCCCCTTCCTCCCTCCCTCTCTCCTTTCTTCCTTCTTCCCTCCTTCCTTTCTTTGATTAATAAATGCTATGTGCTAGGGGTTGTACCGTGGTGAATACAAACAGTAGCCCCATCTTCTCTTGAAACTTGCATTTGAAGGGAAAATCGTATTTCACATGATTATAGTGATCATAAAATTATTGCCATAGGCACGGGCTGCCATGACAGTGTATAACAAAAGGATCTGAGCAAGTCTGTACACGTTCTACAGGGTTACTCAGCCCTGATGGATCCCTGTGAAGGGAATGTTGACGTCCAATTGGAACCTATTTCACTTAAAAAAAAAAAAAAGATAAGCCTAAATGTTAAAAAAGTGCCCCTGTATTGAGTTGAAATCCGCCACACTCTGTTCAGACTCTAGCATCTGAACCTATGTAGGACAAACGCACTGCTCTTGACCCGGCAGATCTTCACATAGATGGAGACCTCCTCTTTCTGTTTTTTTTTTTTTTCCTTCTAAAGCTGTGAGATTCCTCTTAAATTAGTAAGTTAGTAAAGGAGGGAAGGAGAAAGGAAGCAAAGGAGACAGGAAGGGAAGAAAAAACTCCACCTGTTTTCTTTATTTTAAAATGTTTCAAAATATTCTGGTGCTAGCAAGAGCTACAGGTGTGGGGCTGGGGCTGGGGCTGGGCTCAGCCGTGGATTGCTCACCTAGCATGCACGTGAGGGTTGCTGGGTTTGGTCCTGTGCACCACATAAACATAAAATAAAGGTATTGTGTCCAACTACAATTAAAACAAAATATTTTTTTAAAAAAGAGCTACAGGTATGGAGCAATAACTCAGGAGAGTGAATGTCAGAATCCGTCTTTGACTTTCCTTGCCATCCACATTTCTGAGATCCAACCTCAGCTGCTTTGTGGACACCTGTGACATGCACCTCTGACCTGCACTGATCTCACAGTTATGTGAAACCCCAGGGTCTGGGTTTGATTTTTCCTTCAAAATTTGTACCTTTATTCATTCAATGTACTTGCTAATTTTTTGTTGCACATCTACTATGTATTGGGCACACATTGTTCATTATTGTAGTTGTGTTTGTGGATTAAGTGCTACATTTATCCATATTATACTTCATTTTGAATCTTGATTCTGTAATCCTGTAGACAGTGAGGAACTTGATTTTTAAATCCTTATATTGGTGTGATGTAGTGACACATGCCTGTAATCCTAGGTACTTGGGAGGCTGAGGCTGATTTCAAGTTCAAGGTCAGCCTGGGCAATTTAATGAGACCCTGCCTCATGATAAAATAAAAAGGGCTGGGGATGTAGATCAGTGGTAGAGCTCTTGCCTAGTATGTGTGAAGCCCCTGGGTTTAACCCCCATTATCCCCACAAAAATATTATATATTTTTTTTCTTTGCAAGGACCTAACTATGTTACTGATATACAGTAGGAAGTAAATAAAATTTGATAACTGTAAGGAGATATATCTCACATATCAGATATATGTGGATATAGCTCCTTTTCCAAATAATTGGAAATGTTTTAGGGGAAGTATCCTACAGCAATCGCCTCAGCCGTTTAACCAGCACCCATCCCTTGGGTTGTCTAACTATTTTGCTATTTGCATTATCAGCGTGTCAATCAAAATCACGCAAAGCGTTGATAATTGCCTTGCGAAAAATCTAGACACAGGATGTCTCCACCACCCTTCTAATCTACCAGTCTGGTCTGTTTAAAGGAAATGAGGCCAATCTGTCTTCACTTGTTCTAGTCATCACCACTTCCTTTTCTCTGTTGACAAACACTCTTTTAATTTTTATTGACGAGTCAAGAATTTATGAGATGACTGCTTTGGGCTGGGTGAGGCATGCGTCATTTTTCTGGGTGTTTAACATGTTCTTTCAAAACAAAGTCTTCACTAGAAATGCTTTCCTTCTCTTTGTTTGAGGTGCATATTGTGTCCTCCAAGGGAAGACCCATAACATGGTATTTTCATCTAGAGCAAACCCTCGGTCCCTGCGTCCCCATGAGGGGGACATACTTTCTTGGCATGCTCCTCTCCACTATAGCTGGTAGGTCTGTGATATAGACAGTAGATTAGTATTTTAATCAAAGAGTTTACAAAATATAGTTCAGAACCTCTGAAAATTTACCAGTTTATTCTCAATACCTTGGGTTAGTTTTTTTTAATATTTATTTTTTAGTTGTAGTTGTCAGTACCTTTATTTTATTTTTTTATTTTTATGTGGCTCTGAGGATTGAACCCAGGACCTCGCACTCACTAGGCGAGCGCTCTACCACTGAGCCACAACCCCAGCCCCCTGGGTTAGTTTTTACAGGAATTATCATCTAGAGTGTAGTAAAAAAAATACCTGCTTATATTGGTCATGTATAAATAGGCTTTTAAATATAAATTAAAATGTTTAGTACCATTTCTTTAGAATGGACACCATTCATTTTGGATTCCGGGGAGGAGGTTTTCACTTGTTCTGTTTTATTTGTAGTAATGTCATGCTACATTCTGTCTGGCCCTCAATGGACTCACTTGTAAAGTGGGGAGTTTGAGCTAGATTGATCAAAATCCGGAATTACATGATTCTAAACTTAGAGAAGGAAGGTTCCTTTTAAAGTGATGCTTGTGCTCACTTTGGTAACACATATTCTAAAACTGGAACACTACAGAGAAGATTAGTGTGGCCTCGGTGCCAAGGTGACATGCAGATTTGTGAAGTGTCCCATACTGTTACGCCCAAAGTGATTCTGGGCCCAAGGTAAATGCTATGTATTAGCTGCTGTAGTTGTGAACTGGCTTCTTTCTTTTTAAGAACAAATAAAAATAATGAAGCCAAGAAGCTTCTCGAGACTCTAAAAAATGATATTGTAAGAACCACTGCCTTATTTAAATTCAACTGGAGGTTGCAATTTTCAATAAGCCATTTAGAAAAATAAATAAACAAACAACTTTAAAATTAAACCACAACACACACACACACACACACACACACACACACGAGTGCAGGTGACATCTAAACAAGAAGGTTGGAGCGCATCAATGTCAACTTCATGGTTGTGCTATTGTACTGCAGGAGGGATACTGGGTAAAGAGTATGTGGAATATCTCTGTGTTCCTTTTTACAATAGCATATGAACCTAAAAATCATCTCAAAAAGTTCTCTTAATGTTAAACCACAATGGGATTTGGAAGTGAGCAGATTTGGAGGTGAGTCGACCTTGCTTGACTACATTAAGCTATTTGTGTCTTCCTGCAACTCTGTGAAGTGGAGGTTACTTCCTACCTAGCAGGATTATTGGGATCATGAGACATGGTTCCTGATTCGTGGCAGGGACTTACTCAGTATTGGTCACCTTCCCCTGCACACCTTCAAGAGAAGATAGATCTAAAGACAGATCTGGAGAAGAAATTGGGGCACGCAGCTTCAATGCCGATCTCCCAGGAAGGGTGTTGTAAGACCTGAAGCCAAAGATGGTTTAGACGATGGGTACATCAGTGAGAAGAAGCCATAGCAGTGTAGTGAGTAACACTGTTACATAACTGTCACAAATCACCAGGCGGATCAGCTAACATGGCTTGGCACGGTTTACCAATAAAATAAAATAACAAGGCAGCTTCCAAACCCGGTCCTGACACGGCAGCCAGGGTCGCAATCTACGTGGACTCCCCAGGCCTAGGAGCTCTGGTGTTTCGGTTGACTCAGACATGTTGTAAATCTGTATAAGTGGAAAAAAACCAAAAGCAATGCCTCTCTGGCTGGCCTCCTGAATAACTGTCCCCAAGAGGCCTAGAGAAGCTTTCCTTCGCTTGCGAAGTTTTTAATCGTATCTCCCAAATATGAGTTTTCCATGCAGCTGTGTGGATGAGGAAATAGGGAGAGACAGAGGAGAACAACAGTGCATTCCTAGACATTTCCCAGTCCTGGGATGGGACTGTTGGATGAATGGCCAAAATGTGTCTCCCACATGTCTCCCAAAATACTTTGTTTCCCAGGGCTCTCAGTCTGTGCCCCTGATCTGGGAATGTTTTATCCGTGATCAGTGACAGAAACACAGAAGGCAAACCTAGCAAATTTTCTAACAATACCGAGGTAAAAAAAAGGTTAGGGGACAGAATCACAATTTTTAAATGATTTTGGCAGGCTTTGGCTGACTGGGCTGAAAACACTAAGTAGGCATTTGATAGGGATAGTGTTAAAAATCCATCCTACAAAGTCAAAAGCAGAAATACAAGTTAGGAGAGGCTTAGGTTGGCAAGAGTTTTATATGAAAGGATGTAAGGATTTTATTGGATACAGGAAAGATATGAGTCAACAATTTATTGTATTAAAAAAGAGGTTAGAGATCAAAAAAAGGAAAATAATCTTTCTACTTTATCTAATTTGCACTAGTCAGACAATATCCAGCGTCATGGAGTCATTTCTAAGGACTAAGTTTAAGAAAGATGTTGATAAATTATAATGTATCACTGAAAGGAGGAAGGAAAAGGGAGGGCTGAAATTAATATATATATATAAACTGTAAATATGTGTATATAAATATATCATATATTACCGCATGGAACAGGAATAAACTTGCCTATTTTGCTCTGAAAGCGAGAAGTGGGATTAATGAGACAGAGTTCATGGCAACATATTTTGGCTCAATAGAAGGAAAAAATTTTCAAATAATTAGAGTAGTTCTTGACAGGAAGAGCTATTTCATGAAATTGTGAGCTTTCTGTTATTGAAAATGTTCAAGCCAAGGCCAAAATGAGTGTTTGGGATTCTGAAGGATCCCAATGTGGAAGGAGAGCTTGGGGGAGGTGACCTTTAAGATCACTTCCAACTCCCATAGTCCATGATTTAAATTAGCGTGAATGCCAAGGCTGCCTATGACACGCTAGAGCTGTTTTTTCAACTCTTGGCTCCGATACTGACCAGCTGTGTGACCTTCAGCTACGAAATTAACCATTTTTTTGCCCCAGTTTTCTCATCCATAAAATAAAGGAGCAGAATTTAATGATGTCTACGTTGTTCCCCGGGGACATCTGTCTCCTTAAATGGCCTCATAATTACAGCACGCTGGGCTGATATCTGCCATTTTTCTGAGTCTGCTTGCAAGGAGGAAGTCTAAAGACCAAAATCCATTCTTGATCCTGGGGGCCACTGAACTAAAGTCTCAATTTGCTTGTTGGAAAGAGAGGGTGATTATGAACCTGGAATTTTCCCTTGAGATCTGCAGGAGGAAGTTGATCAAATAACTGATAATCTGGTTTCTCTCAAACACCTGTACATTCTGACTGAGTTCAGCAATGCCTTTTAAAACAATTTAAGAGAAATGAAGATCATATTACTATTGCAGTGTAGCTCTGTCTTTTGCAAAGCAAACCTTTGTTCTTTATCTGCTTAATGGCCCGGCAATTGCCATTGAGTTTTGTTTATAGCCATAAGAACAGATACTCATAAAGCAATTTAGTGACAAATTTGTTCTAAAAGCTTGGTATAAATAGATTTATTGAGTTGACTTACAAGCTGAAAATATAATGATAAATCAATAGATGAGGTCCTTTTTCCCCTTATGGAAAAGGCACAGTTAAAATCTCGTTTGTCTGTCTTCATGGTAAAGAGTGGGTATTCTCAGGCTTCATGGCTCAATGACGATGATTTCTTTTGTGGTCCATCTGATCACTAGTGCTTTTCTTCTCTCCTTATGGTAGGGTGCCTCACTCCCACCACTATTACATTCTAGCTCTTCCTTTATTCCTTCTTCGACTTCTCTCTGATACCCGTATCATTGTCTCCAAATCCCACTTCTTTGGTTATTTTTTCCAACCATCTTCAGCTACCCAGCCATCTGTGTGAGTGTCATTGTTTGCTTTGATGTAGACATAGAAGGGAAGGCACAGGATTTACAATATCTCCTCCAGTTACTGAGGTCAGCAGGGGAAGAAATAAGAAAAGTTATTCTTCTCAAAAGGACATGAAGAATTTAAAACTTCATTCCTTGGCCAGGGATTATGGCCATGATCCCTGTGTCCAAATACAGTACCACATTTTCTTCCATCTCTTTGTTTCCTTGGGTTGGAAATAAAAACAGCTGTTAAAAATAAGAGCATATGAGTCAATCTGGAATCCCAATGTAGTAATTACCATTTCCATCTCCTTCGGTCAAGTCCCTCCCAGTGTACTGAACCCCATATCAAGCCCCTAGAGAGAGAGAGAGAGAGAGAGAGCGCACTACCAATGGTGCTGTGTATTTTATAGCAAGACCTTAATTTTCATCTTCTAAACCTCTGAGGTTAAACACTCAATCAGTTGCCAAGCCAAGAAAAATAACAAGGAAGAAAATACTTTAACTCAAAAACTTGGGACATGCCCATTTTCTGATTTTCGACTTTGATGAGATCTTTATATTGATATTAGAAATGTCGTTTTCCTCGTTCACATTTTTGAAGATGGAAAATCTGGTCTTCAGGTTATCTCTGAAGAACTTTTCCTGAACCCTTTTAGAGTCTACACCCTGAAATGTGTTTTCTCTTTTTCAAGTTCCTGAGACTTGGGACCTAGTAAGCCAATCTCAAGAGTTCCCTACAGCCTGTTAATTGGTTGTCACCTTGCAGAGAAGATTCATCCTCTTTTACTTCTGCCCAGTTGCCCCATCAGTCAGTTGGCCCTTGACTGAATAACCCACTGTCTAAAACTAGGGAGGTCTTCCAGTGAATCAACACCTTCAAGTGACCAATTTCATCTTCCTGGGTAAGTGCAGATTAGCTGCTAGCAAGACAACTGTGTGTGCCCTGTGGTGAGAGAGACAGGGAACTTGTCCCTTTCCCTCACTTCATCTTCACTTTCTGAAAGTTGATTTCTTTACTGTTTGATTAGATCTTTCTTTTCTTCTTTTCTATTTTTGGTGTTGGGGATTGAACCAGGGCCTCATCCATTCTAAGCACTCACTATACCACTGAGCTATACCTTCAGCCCTGGTTAGATTATTTTAAAAGTTCATTTCCCACTAAGATTTCTACAGCTGTGTTATCACTGTGTCCTGCAAAATCTAGTCTTATGTGTTGGAAGGGAAGGCCCTGGCCTGGATGGTGCAATTGGTGAAATTCTAAGATGGACATTTGGCCCCAGCTCCCTCTGTCACACATAAATAAAATCCTGCCATTGGATATCGATTCCTTTGTGGTGGGATATGACTTCTTACCTATAACACCACTTACAGTCCAATATTTTTGGAAGGAAAAACCCATAAAACTAGTATGTAAAGCAATGTAGTGTGTTGATCAGAAGAAAGTAAAAAGTCAGTCACCCTGGATCTGCCACTTACTATCTCTAGGTCTTTGGGCCATTAATTCATCTTTCTGTGCTTTGGGTCTCCTCATCTGTAAAATCATAAGAAATAATATTTTCCTCCAATTTTTGCCAAATCTCAGTGAAACAGGTCAAGTGTTTCAAAGAAGGGTATTCTGCTATAGGTGTATTAATAATTATTGTCTGATGTTTGCATGAATTAGCATATTACATAGATGTCCTTTTCACAGATAGTTGACATTAGGTCACAAAGAAATCGGGGTTGTATTTGGGAAACTGAGATACTTTGGACACAAGAGGTGCAGTATGAGTGAGATGTGGGGTTGGTAGGGCAAAGTCACTGATGCCTTGGTGGAGAGAGAGAAGCATTTTTACAGGAGAAAAAAAGGAGGTTTTTCGCCTGCTTCTGGCTGATGGAATTAATCAGCTAGGGTGGTGAAGAAGTAACGTGATGCCCACCTGCAAATGAACTTTGAATTGGGTGCTTGCTCTGCTTTTTCTGTGTCTCATAACTTCATGACTTGTAAAAGATAATGCTAGGCTTCAACCTTTACATTTGAAGAACCATGGAAAAATCTACACTAGAGCATTTTACTCTGCTAACTGTCCCTTCCTCTTTCCTCCAGATTACATGAAGCAGACGACATTTGAAGCCCAAGCCTTTTTAGAAGCTGTGCAGTTCTTCCGACAGGAGAAGGGTCACTATGGATCCTGGGAAATGATCACTGGGGATGAAATCCAGGTAACACAGGGCTCAGAATTTTGGATCTTCTCTCTTTCTGGTTGGTAGGAAGTCAGGGTTATTTTTAATAAGCAATCAGAAGAGAAGTTGCAAGAATGAAAAATGTCATTCCAAAGGCCATTTCTCTCTTGGCTAGAAGCGGTTAGTCAGTAAGCTACTGGGCACCCACTACAAAGAACCCCAGGCCAGGCACTAATAGGGCAGCCCAAAGCACCCCAGGCACAGTGGAAAGCTGCTCTCACTGTCTTTTATCAAAACACTACTTCTCCCAGATGACCTCATCCTTCCAGACTAGAAGCAGATGTGAGTAATGGGGTATTGTGCAATGTGTGTATGGGGGGGTGGAGACAGGGTCATTGGACTTGGATTTAAATCTCGCAAATTATTTAACCTCTTTCAGCCTCAGATTATTCCTCTGGAAAAAAAATGGTCATAATAATGTTTACCTTGTAGAATGGTAAGAATTCAGTGAGATATTGTTGAAGCAATATTTGGCACAGTACTATCTTTATCTATTGAATATTATATATTTTAATTAATTTATTGGATTCATTGTGACAGTCATACATGCACATAACATAACTTGGTACTGAATGACATATAAGTGAAGTAGTAAATAGAAACAAATTTCAAAAGCACTAGCCAATTATCTGTTTTGTTTATCTTTCCTACTTTTGTGTCCTCTGTGATCCCTTATAATTTCCCATGATCCCAGTAAAATGCCAGTCATGGCCTAAATACCTCAGTGTGAAGCAAATCTCAGTGTGGTCACAAATCTCCAAAGGAAGCTGATTTGTGCTCTGATCCTAGCCTCCGTGATGACCCCGTTCACGTGGCTGATCATGCGCATTATTCAGTTATAGAAACATGGTGTCCAAGAATGATACTTATGCATTTATATTTGCTGCATCTCCAAGAGAGCCTCTTTTGGAGGTTGCTGAAATTTGCTATCAAGAAACGATATTTAGGAGGTGCTGGATGGTGTTTTGCCCTCTGTATGTTCATTAAACATCTAAAGCCCAAATTTTCTCATGATGATGGAGCTGTTCTTCACTGTTTTGCCATGTGAACTGGAATCTTTCTCCCTCCCCAGCCCCTTCTTAGATTCTAAATCCTTTTATTTCCAAGTACTGGGGATGTTTGGTGGTAGTGCACTCGCCTGGCATGTGTAAGAACCTGGATTTGATCCCCAGCGCACACCCCCCACACAATCAAATACCATAAGTCAGGGGGAAAAAAATCCAGAGGAGGGACAATAAGAATGACCTTCTAGGAAACAACTGTAGCATTCCATCTTCTATCAACTAGACAAGAGTTACCAAGTGGCCCCATGAAGAATCTGAGTTTCTTTAGTGAAATCAGACTCATAAAACCTGAGTGCTAAAAGTGCCTTTCAGGGTGTTTGTCCGGCACTCTCCAGGTGAGGAAAAGAACATTCAGAAAGGTTGTCCAAAGCCAGTCTGTGACACAGATGGGCCTGGAGAAGCTGGCGAAAGTAAACGGCTTGGTGAAGGTTAAGATTCATCATCACCCTTAATACCTGGAATGGTACAGTCAAGCTCCTAAGCTCAGAGCGAAGAGGTCAGGATCGAGGAGCTAAAGAAAGTGGCAAAGTGTAACTGAATTTGAGAATATGACTTCTTTTACCTAAAGCACTGGGTTTATTTGCATTTTTTCCCTATCTATGACAAACTTAATCATAACACTGTGTGACCCCCACCCCCACCCCTGGGAACCATATCAGAAGATTCTCAGCCTTGTTACATTATCTCTTCATAGTAGTGACTCACACAGCAAGTATGGCGGGCTCCCCTGGCAATGGTTATTTTTGGCAAGGGTCCAGACAAAGAAGTTTCTCAAAATATCTGGCCTGACAGACTGTTAAGGTGAAACTATTTGTATATCAATAAAAAAAAATCAACACGTTTGCTACTTGTCAATATAATATATCAAGTGAGATCATGAGAGACAGTCTTCTGCAAACTGTAAAGTAGCTCCCAGTTGGTAAGTTTATTATTTGCCTTTACATCGGCCAGATGGGAGAGACCATAGCTCCTAATTCCCAGAGCTGAGTGGTTTCAAGAAAACTATCCACCTTTCAGGCCTCGTCCATGCATTCTAGAGCCGTCCTTTTATTGAATGGTTTTGAGTGTGACCTTCTAAATAGTTTTCTCACCCACAGTCCTTCAGTAGCACCAGGGCTGGGGGCCCAGCAGCCTAGTCAGACCTGAGGCCTACCTCAGGAAGTGGGTGCTGTCCACTGGGCCCCACAGCTTTCTCAAGCTTCGGTCTCTGAAAGGAAGACTGTGGTGTGGCCTTCAGTGAGTGAGCCCCAGTTTGTTGGTTGTGATCAGCCTAATGACATGCTTGATTATATGCATGATAAAATTTTAAAATCTTAGTATCCCAGTGGTTAGGTTTTCCCCACACTCTCCCTGTTCTTTTTTATTAGATGAGATTACATTTTTAGGACCCTCATGGTAAAACTCAGTGGATTCTGTCTTGTGTGGAGGAGATTAGAGAACGCTTTTGTTGTTATGATGTAATTTGTTAGATCAGCTACTTTCCCTACAAAAGCCCAAGGCCTATGGCCCTGGTTATGGAGAGCTGACCAGGGTAGTGAATCCCAGAGTGGGCCCTGGGCATGTGAGGTGGGATGGGCTGAAGATCAGAGGAGGCTGATGTGGGAATGAGACAGTTGGGTGTCAGCACCCACAGCTCTTCCTAAGCCCCAATCCACTCACCCCACTTCTACCCTCCTCTTTCTTTTCCCAGACATATTTACTTGTCAACTCCATGGTTGTAAAATGAAACCAAATTTTTTGGAACATTGTGTGGGAAAAACCCAGAGAAAACTGTAAGCCCACCCAAATGGAATGTTCTCCCCCCCACCCCCCTTTGGCCTTGTTATAAAACATTTGCCTCTTTTTCAAATCTATTCATACTCACGCTCAAATTCAAACCAATCTCAGCAACAGGGCGCATTAGGACATTTATTATGATTTTTGAGTTTAATACTTTACAACCAAGATAGTATTTCCTATTGGTCATAAGCTCCGGTGTTAGTTTCTGTGCCTCTTAGCTACCTCTCCTCATGCCACACTTGGATTGCTCAGGCAGGTGCATTCTAAATGGGAGCTTCCCCATCTGAACAGGATGGAGCCCTTCCCAGGGGACTATTAATTACTTACAGAATGTAGTTGTTGGACTTGCTGATTTCCATGGAGTTTGTACATGTCAAGTTCCTGTTCAACTCCTCAGAAAATGATGATTCATCTCTTAACTGTCCCCAGAGAATGGTTAAGAAAGGTAAATACATCTCTACCAATGGGCTCCCAGGACTAGTGGAAATCCCATCCCCATTACACCGTTCATCCCAGTAGGCAGAAGCACAGTGCAGGTGAGCAGCCCCACCTACTGCCCTGACCTGAGCAGCCTTCTCTCCTGGAAGCCAGGGGCACAGGTGGACTAGAGGGCTTGTGCACCTCCACCTGGGAGTGTGAGCAGAAGCCTACACCCTTTCCTAACAGAGCCCTCGTGAAAGGCAAAATCTAGTGAGCTCATAAGTGGTTCCACTAGCATGCAGCTGACCAGTGACCTCAGAGGAAATCTTCTGTAATCCCCAAAGCATCATTTGAATTTTTATGAAAAGTGAGAAGGAGAAGATCCGTTTTTTTGGATAAATATTATTTTAACTTCACAGAACAGATATCTTGAGTGAGTCTCTGCTTTTCTGCCTGTTTCCATTCCCACCCATCACTACCCTTGCCCTTTTGTACATCTTTTTTTCCCCCCAATACTAGGGATTGAACCCAGGGTGTCATGCATGCTAGGCAAGTGCTCTATCACTGAGCTAGCTACACCCCAGATCCCTTTTGCAAATCTTACTCTGCAGCATGCTGTTGAAAGTTGAGCTGTGAGCCCCAGAAGACTCATTGTAAAAGTGAAGCTAAGCAGAAGAGCTGCTGCAGTTTGAGGGTGGGGTGTGGGGTAAAGACAGCAGGGTCAGTGTTGAGGGAGCAATAATGCATGGACGTAGATCTGCTCAGTTTCAAAGAAATGTTTTCACTGATCCAAGGAACATTTTAGGAGAGATTTAGGAACACATTTTTTCAAAAAACATCTTGGCCTCCCTGTAATCAGCTTAGCCTACCAACGTCCGATTGTTTCAAAGTATTTCTTTCTTTTTCTTTCCTTTTTGTTTTTCAAGCTGTGTCCAGATTTATTTAAGATACTTTTCATAAACACTCATACTATTTCAGGCAGGATATGGACAGACAACGGTATCCAACAACTTTTAAACTCCCTTCTTAGTGTGGACTACCAGCATCCAAAAGCCACTGTAAGACCCAGTGACATCTTCTTTCAGTGCTCTGAACTGGACAAGTTCAGGGTGACAGTTGACACCACATTCAGCATGTTTTTAACTACTTTCCATGAGCCATCGCTGCTTTCAAGAAAGGAAAGGAACATGGCAGAACTCTCCATCTGGAGATCCACTATCTAGAAAAGGAAGCTTTTTGGGGGGTACAAGCGGGTAACGGGGATTGAACTCAAGGGCACTCGACCACAGAGCCACACCCCCAGCCCTATTTTATATTTTATTTAGAGACAGGGTCTCACCGAGTTGCTTAGTGGCTTGCTTTTGCTGAGGCTGGCTTTGTACTCATGATCCTTGGGCCTCAGCCTCCCGAGCCGCAGGGATTACAGGCTGCGTCACTGTACCCAGCTAGAAAGGGAAACTTTTGAGGGACACTATCTTAATGGTATCACTGGAAAGTCCAGGTTGTCTGACATACTGATAACCAATTTTGTGAAGAACGGGTTCCCATAGGTCTCTGGGTTTAAGGAGGTTAAGTGGATACTGAAGACAGACAGTGAGAAGAGAATGTAAAAACTAATTTTAGTGTTTTCATGCCATGAGGCATCTGTGCCAGGATGGCTGTGTGTCACCGTCAAGGAATCCCTCCTCTGGGAGCCAAGAGGAAGTCCCTCAAAACTACAAGAGAAAAGTGTTTTCCCCACAACAATCCAGCTTTGGAGACTTTTATTTGTGATATATGCTTCTTGCCCCTAAAACAACAACAACATGTTCTGTGGGTTAACAACATAGCTTTAAAAAAAGTAAAAAACAAAACTCTCTGTTTTTATAAAACTTGATTTAAAAATAGTATTTAAAGCTGTCCAGTCGCCAGAAGTAGAGAGTCCTCTGAAAAGCAGACACTTTCCTTGGCATCTCCAGTACCTTCAGGCCTCTGTGCCTGGTTTGTTTGGACATCTCCAGTTTCTGAGGGTTATTACCATTCTTGCCCATGTCAGTTTTTTCCTTTTGCCCTTTGGGTACATTCTCTTCCTTCTTGGCAGGAACATTTTTGAGGCTTGAGCTCAGCCTTTAGAGAGCAGGTTTAACCAACAACCTTGCAGATCTTCTCTGTGGCTCTTCCTTCTCCTTGGTATTAGCAAATCTTTAGCGTTCCTTTCAGCCTCTCTCTCTCCCTCTCTCTCTCTCTCTCTCTCTCTCTCTCTCTCTCTCTCTCTCTCTTTTCTTTCTTTTTTTTTTTTTTTTTGGCCCAGGATTGAACCCAGAGGCACTTAACCACCAAGCCACATCCCCAGTCCTTTCTATTTTAAAAAATGTTTTGAAACAGAGGCTCACTAAGTTGCTTAGGGACTTGCTAAGTTGCTGAGGCTGGCTTTGAACTTGCGATCCTCTTACCTCAGCCTCCCAAACTGGTGAGATTACAGCTGTGTGCCACCACATCTGGACCTTCAGCCTTTCTCTTGGGCATGGTGGTGGTGCAGGATGTAAGTGCTGGACAGGGGAATGCAGTGGCTCAGGGGCTTTAGGCCATCTGGGGATTGTTCTCGAGCTCTTCTTCTTCAAATTGTTCCTCTTTTCTTTTTCTAAATATCAGAGAGGGTGAAGATGGTGTTCTTTCCATGAGGAAATGGCACTGGAGGAGGGTTAGCAGACGGTTCTGTTCCTTGTGAATGTTTAAGCATGTTTACCCCACAAGATTGTCTTAGTTGATATTTCTGTGGCCTCAGAACCAGGGGTAAGCTATTAACCTAGGCTGGGGGTCTGATTCATGGTGGAATGGGTCTTATTTAAATGCACAAGGCCCTGTGTCCATTCCCCATCCCTAGCTACACACACACACACACACACACACACACACCATTACCCCAACAGAGTTCACAAAGACCAGGACGGGGACAGCCACTATGAGATCTCTAGTAGGCCCAATGCTCAGACTAGCTGGCTGACCTAGGGCTCTCTTCCACACCCCAGATCCTGAGCAACCTGGTGATGGAGGAGCTCCTGCCAACCCTTCAGACAGACCTGCTGCCTAAAATGAAGGGGAAGAAGAATGACCGGAAGAGGGCCTGGCTCGGTGTAAGTGGTGAGGTTGCTCTGCAGCCCTGCTTCTCAAAATGCACCTCCTCTTCCCTTTCCTTTTCAGGGCATTTGTTGTTGCTGATTTTAAATAGTTTATTCCCTGGGTGAAGAAATGCCCACCTCAAGCCTGCTTAGTTCACTTCTATGAGGACTAATCCAAACAAACTTGAACTTTAAAAGAAAAATTCAAATGTGCCTGCAGTCCATTCATGCCGTGGGAGTCTGCGTCAACCCTCCTCCTCCCTCTCCTTGAGCCCCTCACACACTCCCCGCTGCAAGCCAAGATTCTTGTGTCCTTCCCTTTCAGCTGCTGGAGGAGGCTTACAACCTGGTTCAACACCAAGTTTCAGAAGGATTAAGTGCCTTGAAGGAGGAATGCAGAGCTCTGACCAAGGGCCTGGAGGGAACAGTCCGATCAGACATGGATCAGATTGTGAACTCAAAGAACTTTTTAATTGGGAAGATCAAAGGTCAGTGGAGATAATCCATGCTCCTACTAATTAAATAAGCTGTATGTTTAGGGATTCATTCATAGTTAGATCTCTAACTAGCCATCTGTATCTGCAAGTCTTACATCGGTGGTTTCAAACAGCTTCAGATCAAAAAAAATATATATTTTTAATTGTATTCACCAGGTACAGATTTCTATTCTTGAAAATTATTTCCTAAATAATACTGTAAATAATACAGTGTAATGACTATTTATGCAGCATTTGTGTTCATTAGGTATTATAAGAAATCTAGAGATGACTTAAAGTATGTCATGTATACAGACAGATGCACGTAAGTAAAACACAAATCCTGTGCCATCTTATATCAGGAACTTGAGTGCCCTTGGGTTTTGGTGTTCTCGGTAGTGGAGGTAGATGGGTCTTGCCCCAAAATACTGAGTGATGACTGTTCATAGTTTTAGAGAATTAAACTGAGGGAATTGGGGAGGTGATAACAGTTATACTAGGAGCCCGCTGTAGGTGCCATGAAGAGCCTAGGTCTTTCCTTGGAAGCTTCATGGACACGAGGTGGAGGGAACTTGCTTCATGCCCTGTGTATTCTGATGCTGTCTGTGCTGCTCCAGTTATTGAACTTCTTACATGGACTTAAAGTGGCTTCTGTCCACCTCTGCTGTGCTGTAAGCTCTCAAAGACCAGAGCCAAGCCAGGCGCGGGGATGCAAGTCTGTAATCCCAGCAGCTCGGGGTGCTGAGGCAGGAGGATGGCGGGTTCAAAGCCAGCCTCAGCAACAGTGAGGCACTAAGCAACTCCATGAGACCTTGTCTCTAACAAAATACAAAATTGGGCTGGGGATGTGGCTCAATGGTTGAGTGCCCCTGAGTTCAATCCCTGGTACCAAAAAAATAAAAAAGACCAGAGCCATGTTGTCTTGGTTTACTTAAGTATATTCTTGCCTAGTACCATATCTGGCATAGATGGACTCTCAGCAAATAGTTAAATGAATAACAGACTTTCTTTTGACTGGAAAGCCTACAATTTTGGCTTAGAGTCAATAAATCTGCGTTTCTAGCTCCAACTCCAACATTGGCCAGTCCCGTGTACTTGAGAGGTCACTTGAATTCTGTTTGCCTCAGTGTTCCTCTCTGAAGTCAGGAGGGCTCAGAAGGGTGGGGTTGGCAAGCTGTGGCCCACCACCTGATTTTGTAAATGATGTTCTATGGGACACAATTATGCTCATTCATTCACGTGTTGTCGTAGCTGCTGTCTGCTGTAACATTAGAATTGAGTAGTTGGAACTGAGTCCTTATGGACCGTGAGTTGACAAAATTGACTATCTGGCTCTTGATGGAAAAGTTTGCTCATTCCCCCATGAGAGGACTTAAGTGGCCTTGAAGGAATCCCCCAAGATAAATCCTAAGATTCTAAGGTATCTGGGGCCTCCATAACCCCATGAACATATCAACCTGATGTCATTTCAGAGGAAGAGCAGGTAGGCTCATTTGTGATTGATTATCAACAATCTTTTTAGATAGTTAGTTCTCAGATATCATTGGCTTATTAAAAAATGTTTACCACCTGCCTCCTGAGCTCGGTGAAGCTTTGTCAATGCACACGGAAGCCCCAGTTCCTGGACTCCAAGGCGTGCAGTCTGATGGGATTGTCCGATTGGGGGATTCTCCTGTGCAGTTCAGGCCCTCTTCATACTGCAGCTCAGCTTGCTTCTGGGCTCTCAGGACAGGTCCTGCCTGAGAGAAGATGAGAGAAGGCCTAACACCACGAGTGCATGGTATCTGTCTGGGTCTGTTCACACGATGCCTTCCAAAGCCAGAGGTAGAGCAACTCCAGAGCGCTGTCCGTTTGCTGTCATCCAGGTCTCATTGCTCCATGAGCGCAATGATCTAGGGTTGACTATACATTGAAACACTCTGTACAGCTTCAAACTGCCAACACCAACTCCTGCGCCAACTCTCTGCCCTCTGGGGCTGCGTTGGGCCCAACCACAGACATTCCCATGGCTCAAATTAAAACATTCTCTCATCTAAATCTGTTGCTCTGTGTGTCCTCATACACTGGAAAAAGATTCTACCCTGGACTATTAGTTGTTTCCTAAAAGAAACCTTAAAAAGCTGGGCATAATGGAGTACACCTGGAATCCCAGAGGTGTGGGAGGCTGAGGCAGGAGGATTGCAAGTTCAAAGTCAGCCTCAGCAACTTAGTGAGGCCCTCATCAACTCACTGAGACCCTGTCTCTAAAGAAAATATAAAAAAGGGCTGGAAAGTGGTTCAGTGGTTAAGCACTCCCCAAAAAATTAGAAAAAAAAAAGAAAAAAGTTTTTAAAAAGAAGTAAACCCTGAAGTCTTTTTAAAACAAAATATCGGAAGCACATTTTAACCAGACCTCTGGTTTCCTACCTTTAAACAAAGAGAGAAATCTCAGGCTGCATTGATAAGGGGCCTTGGATTTCAAACAACCACAACAACGACTGTGGGAGTGGTGAGCAGTGCTCTCTGCACTTGAGCTCTGCTCTGCAGTTGTCTTTTCATTTCTTCAGCATTTATTCTGCTTCTGCTGAGTCCAGGGGCTGTGAGAATTAAAAGACAACACGATTTTCCAGGTAAGAAGATGAATATCTTCTTGTCAGAGATACAGAGACAGAAGGAAGAATATGGGAGATGCCCTGAGAGATTGGAACAAAGCTTAGTGGTTCCCAGTCAGGATCCCATTTCAACTTCAGAAAACTGCGGGTGCATCCTAAGGAGGGTGCTGTTTGAATGTTGGGCAATTAGAAAGAATGATAATGTCAACAGGTACAGTAAGAGTTAGAAGGAACTGCAGGCTTCCAGGGCTCCTCCTCAGTTCTGAGCACTTTGCAAATCGTAAACCCATTTAATTCTCATCATAATCCCAGGAAGGAATGACTTTTATGAGCTCCATTGTACAGATAAGAAAACTGAGGCAGAGATTAAGGAACTTGCCCAGCTAGTGAGTGACAGTCTGGCTCTGAACCCTTCCTTTTGGCTCCGTGGTCCCCTCAGGGCTTTGTGACAGTTGTCCTCACTTGAGCAAGCCTTTTGAATTAACATGTCACAACACGGTGCTCATCACTACCGCATCTTTGCATGCTTGAGAAAATAGCAGAGCATCCAAGTGTGGGATGTGGAATTCAAGCAGCCCATGAGAAGACGCCTGAAGACCGTAGTTCAGGAAACTGTCACCTGAAGATCATAGTTCAGGTGGTACTAGGGCATTAGGCTGTGCCCGATGGGTGGCATTTGATCTGGGCCTTGAAGACATGAGAAGGATGTTTATGAGTAAAAATGGAAGAAGGAAGGCCCAGGTAAAACAAGGGTGAAAGAAGGCAGGAGAGCCGGCTGGAGCACCCTGCGGCTAACAGGAGGCCCGGAGCAAGTGCCCAGAGGAGCATCCCCTGCCACGCCCACCCTCCCAACCTTGTCCACCCCAGGCTGCAGGGGAAGTCGGCCAGCTCTGCGGAATCACGACTTCATGTTGCAGGATTATTCCAAATTTTCAATTAGATTCTTTTCAAGTAGTTCCTCTCACACTTAATTAACTAATAATTAATTTATTCTCCTGGCAAACAGTTTTGCATTTTAATATCAAAACAAGTCATTTTTACAAGGCATAGATTGTTTCATATTTGAACCATAAAACCAAAATGGTTTTTTTCCTAGTAATTCCAAAGCCTGTTTAATAGTTTACATCCCAAATATTTTTAGTACTATTCATCTAAGACTCTCAGAATCAAAGGACCCATTTGATCCTCCATGACTCTGACTTATTTCTATAAACCAAAACCATTCGTCTCCCCATAAGCAAGTTCTTTGCCAATAAGAACTTTAAAAACACCCTTGAATTTAGTCTCACTTTTGCAAATTGGGATGTGACCTTGGCTGAGTCACCCAACACTGCCAGGCCTCTTTTTTCCCCATCTATAACATGGAGATGGGATGCCCTGGGGGCTTGAGCTTCCCCTTTGAGTTCTGGGATGCTGTTTCAAGGCTTGTGACCTGTCCAGCTCCACAGAGCAGGCTCAGCCCTGTCCCCTACTCACTGCTTCTGAAGTTACCTGATCCCCTGCCCTGCTCTGTCGCACCCAGACCCATGGTCTTCCTCCTCCAAGTCAAAGCGACTATTTGTCTCTGGGGAGAGGAATTATGGCAACATTTTTAAAATCTCTCTTTGTGATTTTCTGTACTCTGTACATATCTGTTGCTATATTTTTTCCTTATCAGGGGTAAAAAAATATTGTGGTCTTGTTTGGATTTGCTTTAATTGTGAACGGGGACAGAAGGTGTGATGGCAAACTGAATGCAAGTTTGTTCCATTTGACTGAGAAAAGATTGTCCTTAAAAAGTTTGTGTGTGCGGGGTGGGTGATGGAATTATATTCGTTCTCTTAGAGAAATGAATATATAAAAATATAAATTATAAAATAATAAATTATGTCTATAGAAAAAAAAAAACTGCATACATGAGGAGAATGATGGATAGGAGTAAGCCGGTCCCCAGCATTTTCTTCTTAGTATTAGGTTTTGCGTGTTCACAGAAACCAAGCAAAAGAGAAAGAAACTGGGCAGAGAAAACTCGGGAGGGCAGAGCGTCTGTTTGCATGGTTTCTCAGAGCAGCCATTGGTTCCCATTCTGATGACCCTGGCACTGGACCCTGGTGCCCATCTGTCTGGCCCATTTGAATCTGCCTAGGCTGCTGGGTGGTTCCATGGGGCACAGTCCAGCCCTGACCTGGCTCCAGTGCCCTGGATCCAATTTTATCCTAAGTCACACTTTTTTTGGCTATTTCCTACCGCAGCATTGGTGGCCCAACCCGCAGAGAAGAGCTGTGGGGAGAGTGTGCAGCCTTTCCTGGCCTCCATTCTGGAGGAGCTCATGGGGCCGGTGAGCTCAGGGTTCAGTGAGGTGCGCTCGCTCTTTGAAAAAGAAGTGGATGAACTCAGCCAGAGCTTTCGCACCACCAAAGACGGCGCCCAGCTAAAGCAGGTAGGATGGCAAGCCAGGAGCTGTGGGCAGCTGGGCTGCTGGGGCTGCCCTCTCCATGTGCTTCATCTGCCCACCAGCCTCGTTTTCTCCCTCCTCCTTCTCCTCTGCCCTCCCAACCACTCATCTGGTCTCTCCTCTACCCATCCAGCCACCTCATTTATTTGCCCATTCATACATCCATCCATTCACCTAATTTTCTTCATTAAAGATGTTCAAGTTGAAAAGATAATAATGTTTGTATAAGTGAAAGAGTATACTCAGTTCATATATGCACAATATTCACAGGCAAAATTAATCATCATCACTGATACACACGAATCCAGTCCTCCCCTAACTCCTAGCCACCTTCATTCCCACTCCCTGAATTTCCTGTGGGTTTTTTCTTTGTTCTTCCAAATATATAAGCATATACCCTCATTTAAAGAACTTTCTTTGATTCGTTTATTTTCAAAACTATACACTCAGGATATAGAATGGGGTTTTTCAAAGTGGGGTCCCTGGACCAGCATGCTATTATCACCTGGTTGTTAAAAATGCAAATCCTCAGGCCCCTCATATCAGGAACTCTGGGGAAGGGACCCTGATATCTTGTTTCAGCAAGACCTCAGAGGATATGGTGTACCCTAAAATTGAGAATAATTGGCATGTACGTAACTTGGCAACTTGGTTTTCTACTTGACATATCGTGATGAACATCCCAACAAGTCAGTAGATTAAACCAGATGATTTAATTCTGATTCTTTTCCTTCATCCCTTCCTCCCTCCCTCCCTCCTTCCTTTTCTGCCTTCTCTCCCTCCTTTCTTCCTTCCATCATTAAAAGCTAATAGCTATTTTTTTCTTTCAATTGTACATATTTATGGGATACAGTGTGATAATTTGATACATATATATAGTGCATAATGATCAAATTGGAATAATTAGCATTTCCACCTCCTGAAACATTACCCATATCATTGTGTTGGGAACAATAAAACCCATGATGAATTGTTATAAGCTGTAGTCACCCTTCTGTGTTGTCTCTTTCTTATGTCCCTATGCATATATTCAAATGTATAATTGTATAAAAACAACACTGTTTTGTAAACCTTTTGAGGTTTTCTTTGCAGCCTGTTTTTTAAATTTGCCTTTACTCCCCTTCCTCCGGAACACCACTCACCTCCTCTTAAATAACTAGTGTCACTGACTTAGCAGGTGCTACCCTGTACTTTCCCCATGCTTATATAGTATATAAACATGCATATTCATAAGCTATTTTCTTATGATTTGCTTTTAGAAAAGTGGCATTATATTTCCTACACTGCACTGCTTATCAGTTTTCTCATTCAAAAATACTTCATGAAACTGTTTCCACGGTAACCATTCTAGCTCTAAATCATTCTTTGTGATGGCTGCATAATATTTCCTATATGAAAGCACCATGATTTATTCAATCATCCCAATATTGCTGGCACCATGAACAAAGCTACAATAAATTACCGGTACATATATCCTTATATATGATGTTTTTTTTCTGTGGGATAGATTCCTGGATTGAAAGGTATATTTCTCATGTTAATAGATGTTTTCATTGTACTTTTAAAAAAAGGTTTAAATTTTACATCCCACTAGTTGTATATGGCAGGGGCTTTCTCCCCCACATTGCCATCAGTGATAGGTGTTATTGCCTGTTTGAACTTTGACAATTTAAGAAGAGCAAAGTGACAATCCATTTTTTCCTCCCCTGCCTGCTTAAATAATTGACATATATTTTTTTAAATGACACATTCCTTAATCACACAACAAGGGTCAAATTCGACTGTGTTTCTGATCATTAATTCCACTTCAGTGAACCAGCCCATAATGTGCTTCTTAAAGGGAGTAATTTTTCCCTTTGAAGAACAACGGGAATGGCCCTTTAACACTTCCTGACAGACGATGCGTCCTGTATTCCCGAGGTTCAACCTGCCTCTCTCCTTGGAGTCCTCATTCTCAGCAACCTTCTCTCTGTCTTCTTCTCCACCTAGTCTCCTTTTTTATATTAAGCATCCATTCTTCAGTTTAAAAAATATTTTAAAATAAACTTTGAAAATAGAATGCTTCTGTTGCGGCAACATTTGCACGTGAGAGTATGTTGACAATCCTGGGGGTTCAGCAGCTGGGCTCTCGCAGGAAGAAGCCCTGTGGTCTCATTGATTAAAGGTGGCAGTTGTGCAAACTGAGTAGGAGAGACCCCAGCTTTCAAAGCTGGGTGTCTGCTGTCAACCCTCTTCCTCTCACCCCTCTCCATCACGAGCACCTTAGGGTGGCCTTCTGCAGAGGGAAGCCCTGTGCGCCCTGCAGAGCCTCAGAGGGGTGTGAGGAAGCCTGTTTCCCTCCCCGAGTCTAGGAGTCCAGGGAGCATCCTAGTCTCCCTGGGGTTGAGGAGAGGGCTGTCAGTCCTTTAAGAAAGTTTTGCCAATTCCATTTGCCAAAGAGCGAGCCTGCCTGGTTCTTGAGCTTTGAAGTGGGAACTTGGAGTTTATCAAGAACTGAAGAAGCTGGAGTTGCCCTGAAGGCACCCCTGAGTCTTCCTGTCACCCGGTTGTTTCTGACATGGGTTTCTGTCCTAGCAATAGAGTTGCCCAAGGGACCCACTGAAGAATGAAAACAAAGCAGCTGAAAATGTCCCAGGTCTGAGTAGTGATTCACTCTAACTGTATGACATGTATGAAATATGGCAACAACCTGAAGGTACTAATTTTTCTCTTCACTGAAACGCAGCATCTAGACCAGCTTATGAATCTTCCTCTGGATTCTGTGAAGATGGAACCTTGTTACACTAAAGTCAACCTGCTCCCAGAGCGCCTGCAGGAACTCCAGAGCCGCTTCAGATGCCCCCACATGGATCTGGTGGTCCAGAGGACACAGAACGACATGCAGGAGGTGGGAGCCTCAGGGCAGCCCTGGTTCATGAGGACGGAGAGGGGGCAGAGAAAGGTGCTGGCAGGCGAGCGGGTACTGGTGCCGCTCAGGGAAATGGGCACGATTCCTCCGTCCTGTTGACTGAAGACACACTCTGTCCTTCACAGGGCTTCTCCTTCCTTCTATGTTGATGAGCATCACAGAGAAGAAATACCTGAGGGACTAGAGTAGCATTAATTGGTTATTACTTGGTTGCTCAGTGCTTTTCACCTTGCTTGGCCTGCACTTTAGACACTTCTGGGGAGATTTTTAAGACATACTGATGTCTCCACCTTATCCCCAATGATTCTGAATATATATTGATGTATATAAGTAGGTGGACAGATATTTTATATATGTGATTCCCATAAATATTAATTTATATATGTAAATATTTATAATTTATATATATGTAAAATTTTTAAAAGAGCTTCCCCTGCCTGCCTTCCCACTCTTTGTAATACACAGCTGGGATTGAGAACTACTGGCTTAAATTAATTTCCTAATCTGATTAAGAGTAAGCCAGTCAATCAATCATAACTTCATATTTGAATTTCTTGTGTCTATTGATAGATTCCCCCCCCCTTTTTTTTTACCCGCAAGGAATTTTTTTTTCCCCAGGAACAGAAATGAATACCAAACTCTTTCCGTATTACAGTATTCCTAAATGAAGAAAGGTGTAATCAGACACTATTCTGTTTCACAGATATTTTGGGGCAAGCTTACTCTAGGCTGGACATTGTGCCAGATCCCACTTCACAGTTCAGTAGTGACACAAATTCTTAGATAAGTTCACTACAGTGTTGAAAATGGGTTGAATGGTGTGGGATCAATCCCAGGCATGGGAAAGAAAGGAGCGTTTTGTTTTTTTTTTTTAACAGTTATGGGTAGGATTCATCAATATATCTTATTACCTAACCTCTGAGTCATGAGGGATTAAAGATGGGCAAGGAACAAAACTGGACAACAGTTTAACAGCAGTCTAGATAAGAGTGCACCCCTGAGGACTGGATACAGGTACAACTGTAGAGAATAAGACATCTATCTGAACCGTCTCTGTTTCCTGACCTCACCCTCTCTCCCTTCCCAGCCTTGCAGAGAAAGGAAGGATGTGAGGTGGTAGGATGGGAAGCAGAGAGATGTGCTGTGGAGTAGTTGATGTCCACCTAAGCCTGGAGGTGCAGCCTGTAAATGGTTGGCAAAGGCTCCCACCTCATCTTGTCAATCTGTGGTTGCAGCACCAGAGCATGGAGGAGGGGCATCTCAGTCCCACAGCCCTGGGCTTTCTAGATGAGGGACAATGGGAAACAGATGAGGAAAAAATATATATATATACATGCATGCAGACCTGCATACGTCCCTCCTAACCTCTTACTGATTGCCCTGTAGCCATGTGGCTGTTGGTCTCACAGCCCAGGTAGTGGATGAGAACCCGTTGCCCTGGGTCACCTCCCAGAACAGCAGGACTCTGTGGGCTCAACCCCTCCCTTCTCTCCAAGCCCAGATGGACACCGCTGGGTGGTCATCCCAGCCTCTCACTTGTTCTGTTTCTGTGTTGTTCTGGTTTCTAGCTCATGCAAAATGCAGTATTCACTTTTGAGCAGTTGCTTTCCCCACATCTCCAAGGAGACGCCTCCAAAATTGCAGCTGCCATTGAGAAGGTCAAGCTCCGAGTCCTGAAGGTAAAGGCTTTTTCTCATCTGTGGAAGCATAAAACAAGAAAGCCCCTGTTTCTTTTGTTAGGTGAAAATACCTTGTCCTCCCTTTCAATCTGCTCTTCCCCTCTCCTTCTTCTCCCCGTGACTGTCATCCAGCAGCAATTCCCCCAGTGGCTTTCATGCCTCTTCTGCCATCTAGTGGACACTTTAGGGACTACAGCTACTAAGCATCCTTACCCACCACTTAGTTGTAACTAAGCTTACTTTCACAGCAGTCGAACTTGACAAACGTTATTGGCTGTCCCCACAAGCACTGTGACAGGTATTGTATAATATATAAAAACAAGAAAGGCACAGATTCTCTCTTTAAAGAGTTTACAACATAGTAAAATCTATAAAATCAGCCAGCATTTTTAAGAAAAATCAAAATCTGAAGGCAAAGGAATTGCAAGGAAAAGATATCTGCCGAATGAAATTGTTTTAAACTGGCTTCACATGTGAGTGCAGAGTAAATGGTTAAAATAATAGGAATTTGTATAAATATAGTTACTACAGTTATTGTTAAAGCTTTTTAAAAACACCTAGGCTGTTTCGTTTGATTCTCACAGGAAGTTGTGAGATGATTAGAATGTATCCCCAATCTACAGATGAGGAAACGGAGCCTCAAAAAGTTTAAGTGATTTTTTTTTACCAAAGCTCAAACAGCTAGTCATTGGTGATCTACTAATTTTTTTTACCACCTGCTGTTTCCCCTAAACATTGCTCTCAGAAGGTCAAAGCCTGGAGGAGGTCCTTGGATTTTACACCTGCTCTTGATGTCTCATAGACCAGAGGAAACTCTAGCAACCAAATCATTGCAATTAAAAACAATGATAAAAACAATGAAAACATGATAATACAAATAATAATAATGCACTTACAATTGACCTGAAAGAAAAGATAGTGCCACTATCAAATGCTCCCATAATACTTGATAAATGCCCTCACCTAACTATCCTTCAGTTGGCCTGACCATTCTGCTCATATCACTGTGACTGTTCTCTACATTGTCTGTGATCACCTTGAAGTGACATTGAAAATCAAATCCTTGGCTCCAGGTGTGGATATTCAATTCAGAACAGAGAGAACCGTCATCCTTCTTGTTCTAGATATTGAATTTCTTTGGTTGATAGGTCTCAGTGTTGATGGTGCTACGAGCCAGGCCCTCTCTTCTCTGTGCAAATCATTGCGACACACTGACCCTGCCTGCAGAACAGAGTATAATGTAATAGCCAACCGTGACTCCCAGGGGCCTACCCAGACAGGGTGATGAGGTGCACACTCACCCCCTAGTTCCATCTCCAGCTGCTTGATAACACAGATGGCACCTCTCTGTTTTGACCTTGCCTCAGTTTCCATATCTGTAAGAGGGGATGGTGAGATGGGTCATTCCGTCACAACCTACACCTCGAGTATGCAGGAATGACACAGAAAAATCTCTGAGACCTTGGAAATGCAAGAGTCCTCAGAAGTTTGGGTTGGGGAAGGGAGATGACGTGGGTGTCTTGAGTTTTTTGTTTAAGGGAAAGTTAACAGATTGTCGTGTTCCTGTTTAACATATGTTTCTGCCTTGACAGCAATATGATTATGATAGCAGCACCATCCGGAAGAAGATCTTTCAGGAGGCGCTGGTTCAGATCACACTTCCCACCATGCAGAAGGCACTGGCATCCACCTGCAAACCAGTAAGCAAATGGGTCACCCTAAAGAGCCTGCTCTTATTGCCTCTGAAATTCAAATGAGCTCTTTCGCTGCTCTGTACTTGCAAACATCTGACTGGGCCTGGGGAGGGGTTGGCACACTTTTTTTTATAAATAGTAAATAGTTTAAGCTTCATGGGCCATTTTATCACTTCTGTTGTGACTGCTCAACTCTGCGGTTGTGGCACCCAAGCAGCCAGAGACAGCGCACAGACAGATCTAAGTCTCTGTTCCAATAAGCTTTATTTACAAAAACAGGAAGCTGCCAGGATTTGCTGACCCCTGAACTAGAGGAAATCTCAAAGGGTAATTATCTGAACTTGAGCCAAGCTAAGGGTTGGCACTGAATGCCTAAGGGGACCAGGTGTTCCCTATTATAGCACGGCTCATAAGTCCAACATGTGCTCCGAAACTTGACTTCCACATCCAGAAAATCTCCAGCAACATGATTACAGTAGGGTATTTGTTCTGTTACATCCAGTAATGTTTGCTTACTGAAATCAATGACATTGTGTAAACGTGCTGCACACAGCCGGCACACAAGGATAGCCATGATCACAGAGGTGTGACTTGGTCTGAGGGGAAGAGTAGTGGGCAAGTGGAGTCTTAGGGCTGGTTCAGAACCAGGGTTCAAGCCCCAGATCCTGCATGTTTCTGCCCTTGGGCCCTGGGCCAGTCACTTCTCCTCTTTTGGTCTAGAATTCATCTTTTTAAAATGTAGCCAATAATATTTTGCAATATCTTTCTTAAGACTGAGAAGATTAGAATGATACCCTTAACACTTGATGAATGCTTACGATGCTTAAACAAAGTGGATTATTGCAAGAAATTTCACAATAGCCCTTTGAGGAGGTCCTGTTTGTATCCTCATTGTGCAAATGAGGAAATCTGAGAGGTTAAGCAACCAGCCCAAAGTCACAGTGCAGGTTCCCACCCGAGTTTAAACAGTCCACACTCACCTGTACCATGGTGGGTTCCCTGAAGCTGTTCGCCTGTCATACTTCTGCCTTTTAAGAATGACTTGCAAGCTTGGGCATTGGCAAGGCCTGCTCCCTCTTGGAGTAAAGATTAAAGAACTTCTTTATCCCCAAAAGGGCTTTTTTGGCAGCTTGGAGAGTCTCCAAGCAATGACACATTAAAATTCATCTGTGAGTTTATTTCACTGTGGAATTTTCTTTGGTCATTTTTATATTCTCTAAATGCCATTTTCCTTCAGCTAGTCATTGGTGTATCTAGTATTGGCATTTATTTCTGGGGGTGTATTTCTTTAGTAGAAAAGCATTTGATTAAGCTAAAGGGGAAAGAGTTGGCCTACATGACTGTCCCTTGGCCTTATGTGCAGAAAGTGCCGTCACCCAGCCCACCACTGAGTCCACCTCTAAACGTGCCTGCAGTTGGACTTCTCTTTTTCAGTCCCTAAGGCAGTTTGGAGGTCTCAGAGCCACCTCCTCCCAGACAAGGGCAGGCTGAAGATGGTTCCCCTTCCTGTCTGCACCTCGCTTCCAAACCTCAGCAGAGTGAGCTGGGTCCAGTCCACAGAGACCTGCAATTGAATCTGCAATTGACACTGCTTTCAGAAAAGCTGGTGACTCCGAGTTTTGTGTCAGTGGCATGAGCTTTCAAAGCTTTGTATTTACAGAATGGGTAAATCTGGGGATTATCTGCTTCATATGAGTCTTTATTTTACTGTCACGTGTTTGCCTTGGTTCTTGGGAACTTCCTAGTCCTGTGGCACTCAACCCTATCCTAGCTGCTGTTAGAAGAACCTGGGGAACTTTGGGGAAAAAAAAAATCCCCAAGACTTACCCCCACGATTCCAATTTAATTGGTTCGGAGAATTAAGCATATGATGAAGTTCAATCAATTCAATATAGAAGACCTGTTTTGTAAAACTGGGCAGGTCACAGCAGTACAAATGTCCCTCCATTATTCCTTCTCACAGAATTATTCCGTTGGTTGAAACTTTAAAGGTCTATTTATTCAGTAACCACGTATTAAAATGCATCAAATACCATCAAGGCATTGTGCCCCAGCAGTGTCCCTGCTGTCCTGGAGTTCACAGTGTAGAGGCAGGTGACAGCCATATGGGATGCCGCATGAGGAGCACAAGAGTGGCCCAATGCAGGAGGATTCCTGGGACTGTGCTGGACCCTGCTTTTAGGATCAGGGAGGACTTGGCAGAGTCATGCCTTCAGTTGGTCCTCAGGGATGAATGACAGAGGAAGGGAAGATGAAACGGTGTTCCACGCATGAACCTCTGTCCCTCATTTAGCAGAGGAAAAGACAGAGGTTCAGAGTGGTGACATGGCTTACCCAGGAGCCAGTGGTGCATTCAGGACAGTGTCCAGTCTCCTGGGCAGTGATCTGCCCATCTGCCTGGTCTCATAAACTGTCTAGGAGTCACTGAAGCTCATGTCTCTCCAGGCCTTTGGGTTTCCTCTCAGGTGGGTATCAAGGGATCCCATCATTGCCTACCGGCAATACAACCCTGGACCACAGCGCCCCCAAGTCTTAGCACTGAAATCTGTTTGAATGTTGTGATTTCCGTTCACTTGCTGAAGGCATCAAATCCCACTCCAGTTCTCTAAGAGCCAGAACCATCAGTGCAGAGATTGCTGACTTGATCACTGGAACATGATTTGGTACACTATGTCCCTGCCCTGTCCTTGTGCTGATCACAGGCAGCCACTGGGAAATCCTTAGACAGCAGAAAAGGTTAAGGGATTTTGCATCATGCTTGGGCTATCTTAGAAGGAATGGGTGAGTGTCAGGGTCAGTTGGAAGAATGGAGGAGAATGTTTTTGAATAATCCTCACATGACTCTTCAGCCAGAAAAGGGGTCTTATAAAGTTAAAGCTATGTCTACCCAGAAACCTCACTTCTAGGTATGTATATACCCAAGATAAATAAAGTCCTTAAGGCCTCAAAAAAAAAAAACCCTGTTCAACAAAAGAAAGAAATTGAAGAAGATGGCTCTGGAGGCTGAGGCAGGAGGATCACGAGTTCAAAGCCAGATTCAGCAACAGCAAGGCACTAAGCAAGTCAGTAAGACCCTGTCTCTAAATAAAATACAAAATAGGGCAGAGGATGTGGCTCAGTGGTCAAGTGCCCCCAAGTTCAATACTTGGCACCAAAAAAAAAAAAAAAAAGAAAGAAAGAAAGAAAGAAAGAAAAAGAAAAAGAAATTGAAGAAGACCTTAGAAGATGGAAAGATGTCCCATGTTCTTGGATAGGCAGAATTAATATTGGAACATATCAAAATGGCCATGCTACCAAAAGCACTATTCAGATATAATGCAGTTCCTATACGTTTCTAATGATGTTATTCACAGAAATAGAAAAAACAGTCATGAAATTTGTTTGGAAAAAATAAGAGGCCCAGAATAGCCAAAACAATCCTCATCAAGAAAAGTGAAGCAGGAGGCATCACAACATCAGATCTTAAATTAATTATACTAGAGAGCTATAGTATCAAAAATAAGCATGGTGTCAGCACCAAAACAGACATGAAGACCAATGGTATAGAATAAAGATACAGAGACAAACCCACACAAATACAGTTATACTAGACAAAGGCTCCATAAACATATCTTGGAGAAAAGATAGCCTCTTCAACAAATGGTGCCAGAAAACCCGAAATCCATATGTAATAAAATGAAATTAGACCCCTATCTCGCTCCCTGTACAAAACTCAAAGTGGATAAAGGACCTAGGCATTAGACCAGAGACTCTGTGCCTAATAGCAGAAAAAGTCGGCCCAAATCTCCTTCATGTCAGCTTAGGAATTAACTTCCTCAACAAGACTACTAAAGTGTAAGGAATAAAATCAAGAATCAATAAATGGGATGGTATCAAACTAAAAGCTTCTTCACAGCAAAGGAAGCAATCAAATCATGAAGAGAGAGCCTACACAATGGGGGAAGATCTTTGCCACCTGCACTTCAGATAGAGCATTGATCTCCAGGATATACAAAAAACTCAAAAAACTTAACACCAAAACACCAAATAACCCAATCAATAAATGGGCAAGGAACTGAGTAGGTACTTCACAAAGAAGAAATACAGTCAGTGAACAAAAATAGGAAAAAATGTTCAATATCTCTAGCAATCAGAGAAATGCAAATTAAAAGTACACTGAGGGCTGGGGTTGTGCCTCAGTGGTAGCGTGCTCGCCTAGCATGCATGAGGCACTGGGTTCTATCCTCAGCACCACATAAATGTAAAATAAAGATATTATGTCCAGGGGCTGGGGATGTGGCTCAAGCGGTAGCGCGCTCGCCTGGCATGCGTGCGGCCCGGGTTCGATCCTCTGCTCAGAACTAAAAAATAAATATTAAAAAAATTCTCTCTCTCCTCTCTCACTCTCTCTTTAAAAAAAAAAGATATTATGTCCACCTAAAACTTAAAAATAAATAAATATTTAAAAAATTAAAACTACACTGAGATTTCATCTCACTCCAGTCATAATGGCAATTATATAAAAGTAATAGCTAGGCATGGTGGTACACAACTGTAATCCCAGTGGCTCGGGAGGCCGAGGCAGGAGGATCACGAGTTCAAAGCCAAGAGTCTCAGCAACTTAGCAAAGCCCTAAGCAACTGGAAATACCATGCCATTTTTGTTACTATAGCTCTATCCTGTCTCTAAATAAAATATAAAAAGGGATGGAGATGTAGCTCGGTGGTTAAGCACCCCTGGGTTCAATCCTGAGTAACAAACAAACAAACAAACAACAACAAAAAAAAAAACAAGTAACAATAAATGTTGGCAAGGATATGGGGAAAGAGGCAATGCACTCATACACTGCTGGTGGGACTGCAATTGGTGCAACCACTCTGGAAAGCAGTATGAAGATTCTTCAGAAAACTTGGAATGGAACCCAGTTATCCCGCTTCTCAGCAATCTTTGCACTGATGGTTCTGGCTATTCATGCTATGATGAATGGATAAAGAAATGTGGTACATATACACAGTAGAATATTACTCATCCATAAAGAAGAATGAAATTGTGGCATTTGCTGGTAAATGGATGGAACTGGAGACTATCATGCTAAGTGAAATAAGTCAATCCCAAAAAACCAAAAGCCAAATGCTCTCTTTGATAGGTGGATGCTGACTCATAATAGGTGAGGGGTTGCGGGAGGGAAGAGTGGAGGTTCACCAGATTGGAAGGGAGGAGGAATGGGTATGTGAAAGACAGTAGAATAAATCGGACATAACTTTCCTATGTTCATATATGAATACATAACCAGTGTAGCTCCACATCATGTACAACCACCAAACTGGGAAGTTATACTCCATGTACATATGATATGTCAAAATACATTCTACTGTCACGGAGAGAACAGTGGAGGGGGGGTGCGTATGATCAAAATATGTACTATGCATGTATGAATATGTCCCCACAAAACCCATAATTTTCTATAATTAATATGTACCAATAACATGGCAGTTCCAACAGTCAAAAAGTGGAAAAATCTCAATGTCCAAGGAGTATGGATAAATAATTTTAGTTTATCCATATGGTAAATGCTATTTATCGATGGAAAGGAATGAGCTACAGATACATGCAGAAACACGGGAAAACATGAAAAGCAAACACAAATGAATATATAATTTTGTTTATTCATGAACAAGCAAATATGAATCTATCATGATGTGTGTCAGATGGTGCTTCTCTGTTGGAGGGCTGTGGGCTTGAGGGGGGCCAAGGAGGAGCCTTGGGGGCAAAGGAAGTGTTCTCCATCCTGATCTGGGTTGTGGTTACATGGGTATATTTATATATTTAACATTATTGGACTGTACTTTTAAAATCTATGTATTTTATTGTATACTATGTATAATATATAATATAACATATATTATATATAATATATTTATATATATATACAATAAAATACTGTTGGCATTAAATTAAAAAGGAAAAAGGAAATACATTAGATTTGATAGAAAATAAGGCAGCCCAGACCCTTATTTTCTATCAAGGCCTGACAAGGTCTTGAGATGATCCAAAAATCTCTTCTGTCTTCCCCCTTGAGGCACCTAGGATGTGTGCCCAGGATGAGGGAAGGGACTGGAACTGCCAATGGTCAAACACCACCCTGTCCTGGGCAGTTAACCCTGCATACGTGCCTGCGTGCCTAGAGTGACTCAGATTGGAGAAAACACAGTCAAAGATCGCTGGACTCAGCTGTTATCTAAGCATCTTTTGCCTGTGGGCCAACATGACCCTCGTCCCTCCCTCCCACTCCCAGGAGGGGATCACAAGTGGGAGTCACCCTTTCCTTATCTTCCCTGAGACCAGAAATCCCATGGCACAGCTTTTCCTCTCCATCCTCTTATTTCTCTCTCTTCAGGAGCTTCAGAAATACGAGCAGTTCATCTTTGCAGATCACACCAATATGATCCACGTTGAAAATGTCTACGAGGAGATTTTATATCAGATCCTCCTTGATGAAGCTCTAAAAGGTAAGAGGGCTTACGGGGCGCTGGAGGGAACTCCCTGTGGAGGGAAGCACTTCTGAAGTGGGAATTAGGAAGACTCAGAAAGGGGAAGAGACAGTTGGCATTAGAGAGCAAGGAGGGTGGGGAAGGAAGGAGGTGACCTTGACTGAGCACCCTTGATTTGGCACCCAGTGTGCTAGCCCTTCAGATATTATCCTCTTTCAACAAACATGAACTCTGGAGATGGGGATGTTACGCTTCCATTAACAGATGAGAAAATTGAGGCTCAGGGGGATTAAATGAAGGTCTCTTCTGAAGAGCTGTCTCCATGCACCGTGCCAGATGGAACCGGGGAAAGAGCTGTGGGCTGAGGCTCAGGGCCCCTCCCGGAGCAGGGCAGCAGTGGCTCCAGCCGCAGGCTCGACCCAAGCTTGCTCAGCACATTCCTCGCCTCCGCTAGGCCAGACAGAAAAAGACACAGAGTGATGGTGACACAGTGCCCTGGGAGCCTTTCTAGGACTCTGGCACCCCGTGTGCTGTGGAATCGGAGCTTGCCTGGAATTGGAGTGTAAATGGGGACACTTTGATAAAAATATGCTGGAGAGGGCCACCATCAAACTGCAGGCCTAGGAGGCATCTGGTCTCCGTGGCAGAGACCTGGAGTGTCCCTAAATGCTTCCACACAGAAAACTGGCCATGCACAAGGCCCATGCATGTCACAGTAGCTAATCACAGGGATTGAGGAGATGAGGCGTGTAAAGGGGCCGGCATGGTGTCCACACCAAGGAGGACCCTGTCAGGGCTGCAGGCAGCTATCACAGCCACCTCTGGGTGATTTGGAAGAAGGCTCCTTTCCTTTGGACACTTGACTGCCCTCTGTCAGAAAACTGTCAAAACTCAATTATATCAGTATTTCCCCAAGTGTGTTTTTTAATGAAATTATAAAGAAATGTTTAAAAAAGAAATTGTCACAATGCACTTTAAAGATTTCACGTATTCTGTATTTCCCTGTTTTTCAAATAAAATTCTATAAATTTTTTAAAAAATAAGAAAATTGTCACGATATTCTAATTTCGTTAGAATAGTCTATGGCGAACTGATGAAAAATTATACCAAAGACACAAATCTATACTGCCTCTGATAGGGATGGCACCCCCAGGAATGTGGCCTTATTGGGACCGCAAGCCCTCACAGCCAGGAGTGGAGGCCTGTGGCCAGAAACGGCTGCTACTGTTTTGTTGTTGCTGTCTTGCCTCCCTCCCAAGGCTTCGAGGCTGGTCTCCGTGAGCAGAGATTTTCATGCCAAATGAGGCTCTGTCAGATGCATGATCAGAACTGAACACCTAGGACACACTCAGGAATGTACTCTGAGAAAAAGCAGAGGTAAAAAGGCCGCCCCTGCCCTGCAGGAATTCCAATCTAGGTGGACACACAGAGCTACACGTATTAGCATGCAATGTGATGGGCCCTCTCTGAGTGAGACGCTGCTGGAGACTATGAGCCTCCGAAAGCAAAGGCCATCTCTAATTCACCTCTGGATTCTCAGTGCTGGTTCCATATCGATGCCCCACAGACATTTGCAGTTTGAATAAATGAATGAACAAATGCTGCCAGGGTTGAGTCTGGAGAGACATTTGTCGTCACTGGTCATCAGGGGAGGGGACCTGGAGTGGATGGCCATAAGCGCCGGGTCTTGAAATTGAGAATGTGGGTATCCAGAGAGGGTGGCGGGGGAGTTTGGTTTCTGGATAAAAATGAGAAAATCCAGGTTTGCCAAGCAGAGTGTCAATGCTGTGTTTTGTTTTCTGGTGTATCTCAGTGATAAAGGAGGCTGCGATTCTGAAGAAGCACAACTTATTTGAAGACAATTTGGCCTTGCCCAGTGAAAGCGTGTCCAGCTTAACAGATCTTAAAACCCCCCCGGGGTCAAACCAGGCCAGCCCTGCCAGGAGACTGTCTGCCCTTGTCCCTCCGGAAGCTCCAGAGAGCGAGACCCCGAGTGGCAGCGAGGTGTTCCAGGAGTCAGAGGAATACCAGCAGCCGGAGGCAGAAGGAGAAAGCCTTTCTCTCCCTGGGCCCAGCCCTCCTCCAGGTGGGGATGAGCAGGTGCTTAATGACCTGGCTGCAGAGGACGCTGCAGGAGCCCTGAGCACACCTTCAGCAGAGCCAAAGTCGGGAAAGCCACCTGGGGATGAAGAACCCAGCCCTGAGAAGCCCGAGTCCATGGCTGCCTCAGGATCCCTGAAGGAGCTCAGAGAGCTGTTGACAGTGACGGTTGATGGACCAGCGGAGTCAGCCCCAGGGATGGGAACAGACACAAATGAGACACTGGTTCCCCAAGAAAATGAAAAAGGAGAAGAGGAACCCCAAATCCACACCGAGGGCAGTCCAGCAGCTGCGCCCCAGGACAACTCTGAGGAAAGCCCAGTCAGTGAGAGGGAGGCCCAACCTCCCCTTCCAGAGGCTGAGGTCCCCGGAGTGGACACGGGGGCATTTCCAGAGGCCAGCAGCCCTGCTTCTCAGCCAGCCAGTGGAGAGATCAGCCAGGATGCCAGCTGTCCAGGCTCTGCGGAGGGGCCAGCAGAGGCTGTGGAGCCCCCCGAGAGGGAGCCGGCAGCAGGGACTTCCATGCCGGAGGCCCGTGAAGGAGAGGCTGTGTTGCAGGAGGGTGGCACTGTAGGTTCTGACCCCGGCTGCCCCAGAGAGAGCCAGGTTTCTGAGGAAGGAGAAGCAATGGGAGGGGAAAGCTGCACAGCCCCAGCCGTGGGAAGTGTTACTGAGGTTAAGGCTGCCCGCGTTCATGAGTGTCCGTGGGTGGTCGAGAGCGCCCCCCACACCCAGGGTCTAGAGGACGGGAAGGAGTGGGAAGCTTGTCAGGAGAGCGCCTCAGAGCAGCCCTCAGAGGAGTGAGAGGGATGATTTGGCAAGAGTCTTTCTTCGAACAAGGGTTCTAGTTATGGGTAGGCTTAGGAGTTGCTATCAAAAAATTCTGAACTATTTCCAGAGGTAACACACACAGGGTGTGAACACGGAGGCAGACTTTTGTGGGACAGGACTGCTCCACCATGAATGATTGCTTCAGCATTTTAATAGGCATTACCAAAGGGCTGGGGTGAGAGAGAGCTCAAGCCAGGAGAGGGAGCTCAGGGCTTGGTATTCTCA
The DNA here is from genome assembly GCF_964194105.1 of Spermophilus citellus. NCBI lineage: Eukaryota > Metazoa > Chordata > Mammalia > Rodentia > Sciuridae > Spermophilus > Spermophilus citellus. The sequence goes on from NC_138187.1 coordinate 149,657,969, forward strand.
CATTGCACGGGTGCAGTTTTCCACTTGCACTTTAAGGCTTTTAAATTTTGAGTAAGAATACAAATATACACTGTAACTCCAGCCTCACCATGTACTCTATCAAGTTCACAGCCTCTTCAAGACTCAGCATTTGTCCTTAGTCAGTCTGCAAGGAAGGGAAGGTCAGGAACCTAGTGGCCCCTGCCATGTGCAGCCCCAGGGGGCCGCCCATACCTGTGTGGTCTCTGGAGAAGCTGAGTTGCAACTGAGGGAGGAAGGTTGTGATCTTGTCTGGGCCTGTTCCTAATTCTGCTATCAATTTCTTGTTAATGAATCTTATTGATTCTTATCAGTTAATCACCTTTTAAGGAAATTCAGATGAGGCAAGGAAATCTCATTGGCGTATATAAGCCTGAAAGCATTTCAAATTAGCCATAGACGGTGCAAGGAAGTCAGCTAAATTATGGCGCTTAAAGCCTACTAGATAAACAAAACATTATTTGAACAGCTACTGCATGCCACATACAGTATTAGGCATAGTAATGACAAAAGAAAAGGTAAAGTGCTTTGTCTTATACAAATTAAAAGACCCATGAGAATTTAGTCTAGAAGAAATACAAGCGCCAATTGTCAAACCATAGCAGCTTTCTCTCTTTCCATTCAAATGATCCTGACTCATTCACAGAAGGGAACAAAATAAATGAATAAAAGAAGGAATGAATAAAGACAGAAGCCAAGGTTTGTATAATCAAGTTCCAAAAATGTTACCAAAAAGTAGAAATCATTTGGTCGTTCAGCAATTTAATTGAGTTCCTGTGAGTTAAAAACCACTGGGGATACACCATGAAAAACTGCTGTTCTTTCTTCTTGGAAGGAAATAGAAATATTTGTGAGAATACCAAATCTTCTAAATGGAGCATAGTCTGTAACCATTAATGTTCAAGACAGAATAGACTTACTTGCAAAAAATTAAGATTTGTTCTGTTGTCCTTCAAAAAATGCCAGATTGTCCCAAGTACTACATCCTGAAGATTCCTTCCAGAGACTTTTTAATATTAGATTTCAACATATTGCCCTAAAAGCCTGTTTTGATTATCCCCATCAAGTGTATTTATATCAGTTCTTCAGAGAATTGGTTTCACAGGTCAGCCATTTAATCAAGAATTAAAATATTTCCCTTCCCCATAAAGGATGAATAATAGTATCCGAATGGTCTCCTGTTAAATTGCTTCAGCTCCTCTTAGAGTGGCTAGACCCTCCTGTCTAGGAGTGATCCCATCACAGGTGAGGAGGGCAAGAGCCCACTCCTCCCTTGGTCCCTGCCCACCCTGGGCTCCCTCCCTCACATCCTGGCTTTCTGCTCCGAGTATTGAAATCATGTTTACTTCCTGCCTCTCCCAGAAGCTCTCTTCCAGGACAGAACCTAGGGGTTAGTCATCCTATGTGCTTCCTGCTGCAAGCCCACAGCCCTGAGTAATGGCTTCCTGCATGTGCAGTACCTTTCATATCCCTGACGCCTAGTACAGGAACTGGCACGTGTCACCCTGCTCAGGAAACGTGGGAACTGAACACCCTGCTCGCTGCTGTGCAGGGGCTATTTGGGGCTTGCTGTTAGGAAGGGAGCTGTTTGTAAGCAGGCTTTCTGCCCTTGGTGAGTCTTCCCTTCAATAAAGTTCAAAGTCCAAGGGGCTGACAGCCAGATGGCCAGAAGCATCGCCCAGTAAGGCAAGGAGCCAAAGGAGCAGTGCCCAGCCCCACAGACTGCGCTCTCCCTAGGAGATCTCGTGCGGGTGCAGTCCCAGGGCACAGCCAGCTCCCCTCCAGAGCCTCTTCCCTTTGCTCACCTCAGGGCTTCTCGCCCCCTTTAAAAAAGCTGAGAAGTTTCCCACCCTAAAGGAGGATTCATTTGACTGTGTCGGAAGGACCAGTATCCATGCCCTTCTTTTATACATCAAGGATGAGGCTCGAAGTGGCAAGATGTGCTGGAAAATGCATTCGAGGAACTTTGCTTTTACACACTTCTCAAGTTCTCTCAAATAAGCAGAGTGCTTGTTACATACTAGGATGGAGCAGGAAACAGAAGCGCATTAATCTGTAACCGTGTTAACAGTTTGAAGGGAAGAACTTCCAGATGTTTGTCTTGCTGCTCACGCTAGTTTGTGTGTGTTGCTTTGGTGGCTTCCTGGTGGGAGCCAGGCTACTGTGATCTCAATGAACAGCGTGAAAGGCCTCCACGTGTTGCTCTGGGTGGTTTCTGCTATGGGCAAAGCATTAGAAATGCCTAAAATCCGAAGACATGGTTTTTGGCAAAAATGATGACATTAAACCATTTATGTTACTGTTGACCTTTCACAAAGAAAATATTTTCCTTGGAAAAAAAACTTGGCTTGTTATTTTTTCCTATGTAGTTTGGAGGACAGAGAGTAGTGCCTTGCATTATCTATTTTTTTCCTAACCAAAAAAGAAAGAAAGAAAAAAAAAACTACCCTTGTGACTATAAGGATAAGATTTCAGTTTTTCCAAAAGCTTTATAAAGAGGCTGAAGGTGAAGAACAGCAGTTTCTTAGGTCTGACCTATGTTTGATTATAAAGATTCTCAAGGCTGGTTTTGCAGTTCTCCGGATCAGAGCCCATGACTTCAGATAGTTTTACTATTCTCCCAGACTTTCCTTCCTTATAAAAAGTGACTGTTAGGTGCTACACAGCAATTTCAGATGGGGAAAGGGAAGGACATTGCTGACTTAACAACACAGTTTCACTAGGTGAAAAAGCTGGCAACTTGTGCCTCCGTACTTTTCCATAAACAAATGGGTTTGGGGGTTTGGCTTCAGAAGTCTGCAACTTCATGAAGAAAAAAAAATCTATACTGTAGTTTTATTTTTATGGTCACTATTTGAAGCAAATAAACTCAAAACACTTTGTAGCCATGCATTTACTCTGCCAAGTGCCTATATTCCAATAAAATCCTCATCCTTGAAGAGCTGTCCCAGATGTCATTTATTTGGAATAGGGCTGGTTTCATCTTTTAAGCAAATGTCATACTTGAGCTGGAAGGAGCAGAAATGAAAGGTGAGTCACCCTTGCTACACTGTGGAACTTTTGCTTTTCTATTGTTAGGAAGGAATCTGCAGGGAAGCTGCTTAATGCCAGGGGAAATTACACTTTGATAATGCATATGCTTATTTTTCTAGGAATTGGATCACACCCATAGTACAGAAATGGGCCATTACTCAGCGCATTAAATGGCTGTTCAATCTTAAATATCTTTTCAGTGGGTAACATTGGACAAAACATTCAGTCTTTCTATAATTATAAAATTGTATTTATTCACTCTCATTCACAGTTGCTCATTTATCCATGAATTCATTCATCAAAAAAATAATGACTGTGTATCTGTTATATACAGGCATTGACTATAGTGGGTGGTGGAGAAATAAAAGCAAACACAGTAGTTGTGATCCTGCAATCAGCAAACTCAAATTCTCAGGGTGGACATGGCCAGAATGTCTGTGACGTGAACTTAGACTGGAAATTTGCTTCCTCATTTGACATAACCTTGTCTATTGTCTCAGCTTTAATTCTATACCAACCACTCAGGCAGGAGAGATACATTGCAAAAATCAAGTCTAGCAGCTATGGAGATGCTCAGCGTGGCATAAACTTTATCATTCTTTCTCCTTCTTCCATACTAAATTTACAATATCCAATTATCAGTCCCAGAGTGGCCCCTTTGGACCTTCTATGTAGGGCCAATAATCATATTGGAATTGGAGATGAGGGAGTTGATTTGGAAGTGTGCAGAGTTTGGGGGTGTTTTTGTTTTTGTTCTTATCTATGCTTATTGGGTGTAGCTTAGGACAGTAGAGGCTTTGAGAAGAGTCTTCTAAAGTTATTCTCTCCTTAGCCACACTCAGAGTGGCTGTTTCTTGAGCATCTCTAAATCTTTGCCATATTCTTCACTTTACCATAAGCATCCAGCTCTCCCTTTCCATCTGGCCAGTTCCCACTTTTCCTGAAAGTCGGGACACATCAGGACAAACTCCCCACCCTGCCCCCATACCCAATAACATTTTCTGAACTCTCACCCTGACTTACTTGCCTACTTCTGTTCTCCTCTCTTACTCTAATGTAGCCATTTACCTTCCCTCTGCCTTTGGGGCATGTACCCCCGTCTTCAATCTTTGTGTCCCTAGCAGACAGACAGTCCTTATGTATAGTAAATGCTCAATACATGTTGAATGAATGAATAAGTAAATATCACCCATTCCAGATGTTGGATAAAAGTAAAGCTGATGACCGTTCAGCGTACCTGAAGGATGTGTAAAGATGGCAACTACTCAACCTGGTGTGCTGTTTTACTGATGAAACTTGACCATGAGTTTATGCAAACCCATTTTTTCAGAAGGGAGTTTGAAGGCCAAGTTACCCCCAAATCAGGGGTACTATGAACCACCTCCTGGTTTTCAGGAGAGTGGCTTCCATTGGGCTTTCCCAAGGTCTCCATGATATAAACTATGAAAAAAAGGTTAAAAAGTTCCCTTGCTTTGCGCTCTAGTCTGCAAAACCCACCAATGCTCATAGAGAGCCTTTGCCTTCTGGCCATTTCTCCTCTTGCTGGGCAAGGAGCAGGAAAGAAGATGTGGTCCCTGCTTTTTAGGAAGCTCAGTCTAGTTGGGAAGACCTAGAAACCAATGGGAGTTCTGCAAGAAGAGGAGGAGAGTCCTGATAGCACACACGAGGAGCAACTACTGACTATCCACCCAAGTTCATGTTTAATTATTGAACCTATTCAGCCTGCCCTCTTTTTGCCTCTTTTAAACCCTGAAGAAAACTTGGTAATCACCAAAATTCCTTTATCTCATTCCTACAAACTCTTTCCAGGAATCTTGCGTCCTCTGTGGGTGCTGTTCTAGACTTTCTGCAGACCTGGTGTGTCTTCCATCTGGTGTCTACACAAAGCAGTACTTACATGCAGTGGGGGAAGGACTCTGTGTGGGTTAACAATCCCAAGAGGGGTGGGAGACAAGGCACACTGGGCAGGGAAGTGTGTTTGTGTGCTGAAGAAGCCACTGAGGTGACGTTGAAACTAAGAGGTGACTTCTCCTGGTATGACTTCAATTCCTGCCTTCTACAGTCCCATTTTTTTGGGAAAGTGATTTTATTTGAACATAAATTTGGGAGAGATCATGAGGGGAAAAAAGGAAGGTGTCTTTATTTCTATCTATTGGAGGCTTCAAGTTTTTGAGTCCTTGAATTTTTCTATTTGTGTTAGATGATGCTTTCAATGTACCGTTGCAGGAAGCCATCCGTGAAATGCATGAGGACCTTCTTCAGCATCGTAGCCAATGGGGGAGTAGATCTGGCATCGGGAACTTCCCAAGGCAGTCCCACAGGGATAGATATCCCAAATGCAAGAGAACTCCCCCTCAGCTCTGCTAAGTGTTCTCATGCAGCATCAAAGATGGGCGCGAGCAGCTAGGAACTGAGCAGCCTACCTGCCTCCACCTCTATCCTGTTTTGGTGAAGAACTTTCCATAGAATCTCTTTGATGTCTTCTGATATAAATAAAGAAAACACAGACTCCTTTCTTTGTTAGAACCTGGACCCTTCTGGTTAGCTTTGCCCTTCTCTGCCCTCTCTTTGAAACTACTTTCTGTTCTGCATATTCTGCTAGGCCCTGAGAATAGAGTGGTAAACAAAACAATCAGTCCTTGCCCTCATTCCATTCAGACTTGTGGGCTATCTTTTCTGTTTTGAAAATTTCAATTATTTAACTTTAGGGAGAAATTCAATACACATAAAAAAATCAAATCACATTTTGGAACTCCATGTCAGCTTTTTCTTGCTGTGACAAATACCTGAGAAAAACAACTCCAGAGAGGAAAGGTATTTGAGGGATCTTGGTTGCAGAGGTTTCAGTATATGGTCAGCCAGCTCCATCACTTTGGGCCTGATGTGGGGCAGAACATCATGGAGGAAGGACATAATGGAAGAAAATTGTTCACTCATGACAGCCAGGAAGCAGAGAGAAAGAGAGGGACTAGGGACAAGGAATTATCTTCTGAGGTGTCCCCCCAGTAACTGTGACTTCCTCCAATTGCGTCCCACTTCCCAGAAGTCCATTCAACTATCAATGGACTAATGCATGGATGAGATTAGAGCCCTCATGATCCAATCACTTTCCAAAGGCTTCACCTCTGGTCTTGCTGCACTGGGGATCAAGCTTCAATGCATTAGTCTTTGGGGGTCACTTTGTGTCCAGACTGTAATAAATTCTTCATTAAGCCTGATTATCAATTAGGTTCACTCTCTCTCTGAGGTCCTTTGTGAGAATGTTGCACAACTGTCACTTCATTCACTTTCCTTTTTAAAAGTTGTTGTGGGGATTAAAAAAGGTAATGTACTATAAAACTTAAGCCCAGATGAATAAAATAGGCTCAGAGAAGTTAAGTAATGTCCTGCAGGTTACATAGCTGGTGACTAGTTAAACAGTTGTACCACGTAGCAATCATTACAAAACAAACCATTCTTAACACTCAGTAGCTTAAAACATTCTTGAGCCAAAGACTATAGGTTGAGCATCAGGTACATAGTTCTCTGAATATGGCTCTCTCAATATGTCTGGGAGTTGAGTGGCTAGATGTTGGTCTAGTCTAGACACCTTTGGGACAACCAGGCTCTACTCCATGTGGCCTCCCAGATGTCAGCAATCTAGTCCAGGCTTATTCTTCAGGTAGAAGCAAAGTAAAGAGAGAAAGAGAGAGGGAGACAGAAGGAGAAGCCAGCAGAAGGCTCTTAGAGTCCTGGGCCAGAACTGGCCTGCCATCACTTCCTCCCTATTCTGTTGGCTAAAGGAAGTCAAGAGGCTGGCCAAGTTTCAAAGGATAGGAGAGCTGCAAGGTCACACCACATTGGGCATAAATCCAAGGATGCCATTAACCAGGGACTATCAGTGCAATCTGTCTACCTCACCAGGATTCAAATGACTCCTGCTGGTCTCTAAAACCCACACTCTTGCCTCCAGACTGCACTAACTATAAATACTCCCTCAGCCAATCTAAGTCACTGTCATGCACTCTTCTAATGTCTAGTCTCTGCTGGAGCCAGACTTGCTATTGGGCGAACAAAACATGATCGTTCCCAACTCCAAGCCTTTGATATATCAAAGAACCTTGATTATTACTAGTATTATTTGTGGTGCTGGGGATTGAACCCAGGGCTTTGTGCATGTGAGGCAAGCACTCTACCAACTGAGCTATATCCCCAGCCCCAAAACCTTGATTTTTGCATTGGTTTTGAGAATGAATCTTCTATTAAAAATATCTTTTTTAGAATTCATAAACCTTGTAAGAAAAAAGATCTAAAGAAGATTTTACCACTAATTTAGCACAAAAAAATTTACATTGTTTATATCTCTCTTAGGCTAATTATAATAAGTTCAGTGGTGACAGTTAACATGTTAATTATCTCAAAGAGAGTGCCAAAACATCACATATTGCAAACATAGTTTGTAACTGATGTAGCAAGCACAATTCTTTCTCCAAAATGTTAATAACCAATGCATTTTTCTATGGCAAATAATTATAGTCTCTATAAAAAGTTAAATTCCTTTAGGGGGATAACTATAAACATGTACCTGCTTTTGAAGGAAGCTCTTTTCCTTTCTCCCAATTAAATCAATCAAACAAATAAATAAAACAAAACACTAGCTAGAAACTCAATTTCCTACCACCAAACAATCAAATAAAAATCTTACTTACAACCTTTATCCTACTTGGTTAATACCCTTTATTCTTTTTTTTTTTTTAAAGAGAGAGTGAGAGGAGAGAGAGAGAGAAAGAGAGAGAGAGAGAGAGAGAGAGAGAGAGAGAGAGAGAGAGAGAGAATTTTTAATTTTTATTTTTAGTTCTTGGCAGACACAACATCTTTGTTCGTATGTGGTGCTGAGGATTGAACCCGGGCCGCACGCATGCCAGGCGAGCGCGCTACCACTTGAGCCACACCCCCAGCCCACCCCCTTTATTCTTTATAATGCTAAGTTAACTGATTTGATGAACATTATTCGTTACCCCTCTCCTTTGCCTATTAAAATGTGACCCCCAGGATACAACATTCTTGAAAACACTTGTTATCAGATTTTGCCCGTGAGGTTTTCTCATTAGAATATTGTTGTGCTGGGCTGGGTGCTGAGAGCCATAGCCAAGTAGGAATGACACAAGGCAATTTCCTTGTCAGCCTACCCAATGTTGCTTAGAGGGAGGACTCTCCATTATGGAAATGGGCTTGCCTTGGACCCAGGTCATTTGCAGTGACATTGCATGAATGTTTGAGAAAGGTGACCCTGCTCAAGGACCAGGGTGGATCCGGGTTTAGGGTGGATCCAGGTTTAGGGTGGATCCTGCTGGGAATAGGGCGTATCCTGCTGCCTCAGGCGCCCGCTCCTTGAGTTCCCATTGAGTTCTCGAGGGATTCAGAGAGTATTTGGTGTGCAGAGCCCGGTGGAGTGTGTGGATTTTCCCAGAACGTGCGTGTAGAGTGCCAGTGACAGTTCGAGAATAAAGAGTTGCTGTTTGAATCTACAAGGCTTTTGTGGTGGCTCGGTTATTTTGTGCCCAGCCAGACAGCGGCATTTGGCGGCCCTTGCGGGGAACGTCTGAAGCTTGGAGGTAAGTGAAATTGCTCGCCCCTGAGGGAAGGCAAGAGAATGGGTGACCATTTCAAAAAACAATGTGTTCTTGTTTTGATTTATTTTGTTTTTGTTTCAGGCTGCCTATCCCTAGAAATTTCTCAGGCAAACTGGGAAAAATGGTTGGCTCAAGGTTTGAAGTTTGTCGGCCCTGAGGAAGAGAAAATTGATACGATTTTTTATTCTGTTTTTGTTTCATTCAGTTTTGGTTTTGTTTTGTGTTATCTTATTGGGTTGCGTTATCTTTATAGTAAATTAGAAATTAGTAAAAAACAAACCGAAAGAGTGTTAAGTAAATTGTTAGAGGTTCAGACCATGGAGAAAGACATTTTAGATCAAGCAAAAGAGAAGATCTCTCGAGCTAGTCAGACAGAGGAAGAAAATTTAAAGGAAAAGGGGCTATTAGGAAAAAGGCTACAACAGGAGGCTGCTACTATCTCTGTTTTATCACCAGAGGGTGTAATTCAACCAACAGCTCCACCTATGGAGACAGCTGAGTGGCCCTCAAACCGCTTAGTTGATAAATGGGATCCTGAGACAGGACCTCAAAGATTAGCATGCCCTGCTGTGGGGAGCCATTCTGACACGTGATTGGGTGACTCCCGTTAAGGGCCTGAGGCGCTTTGGCTCTGTCGAAGCTTTCCCGACCCTTTCCTGATGAGAGAGCCCATCCGTGTGGGGGTGTGCCTGACCACTGACCCCGGGGACCCAATCACTGACCCTGACCTTGGAGTGCAGCCCCCCCTCAACCTTCATTGGATGGAATTCTCCCCTGAATCTCTTGTTCCCCAAATAAAAGGCTACTCCCCGGCATGTTCGCTCTCTCTCTCTCCTGCTAGCCCAGAGTAATCCTCGCTGCCCTGCTGGGCGGCTAGAGGTGGGAACCAGAGAGGTGAGCCGTCTCAGACCTAGCAATATAAATAAGGTAACTGGTCTGTGTGTTTTATTTTGATCTCTTCTAACTAACTTTATGCCTAGAACCTCATTAATGAAACCACTGCGCAGGCCGCGTGGTAGACCCTGCACTTGAGCAGGCAGGAGGGCAGCGAATTCACCGTGCTTTGGATTTCAAAACAGTTAAGCAGTTAAAGGAGGCTGTAACAACCTATGGTCCCCAAGCACCCTTCACGGTAAGCATGGTCAAATCCATTACCAACTTGGACATGACGCCAGCAGATTGGGCTAGCATGTGTAAATCTGTGCTAAATGGAGGACAATATTTGTTATGGAAGGTTGCCAATGAGGAATTTTGCACGGAGACAGCTAGGCGAAATGCAGCAGCCAGTTACCCTCAAAGAAATCTAGATATGTTATTAGGAAAAGGACCTTATGAGGGTCAACGGCAACAAATTGAATATGATCCTGCTATATATGCACAAATTGCTGCAGATGCAGTTAGGGCATGGAAGACTTTACAAGGACATGGAGATTTACAAGATCAGCTATCTAAGGTAATACAGAGAGCTAATGAACCTTACACTGAATTTGTAGATAGGCTTATTCAAACAGCTGCCAGAATTTTGGGGGATACAGAACAAGCAATGCCATTAATAAAAAAACTGGCTTATGACCAAGCAAATTGTTGCTGCAGAGAGGTTATTAGACCATGGAAACATGAAGATTTAAACACATTAAATTATGTAGAGACATTAATGAACAAGGGCAAGTCTTGGCAGCTGCAGTACAACAGGCTTTAGATGCCAGGCCAAAAACATGCTACAATTGTGAACAAACAGGACATTTTAAAAGGAATTGCCCCATAGGAAAAGGGTTTAACAAAACTAGGTACCAAAGGAATAGAATACCGGGTATTTGCCCACGATGCTGTAGAGGGAGACATTGGGCTAATGAATGCCGTTCTCAAACTACCATAGAGGGTACTCCCTTATCAAAAAATGGACAAGGACCAGGTATTTACCCACGGTATCATGGAGAAAGGCATCAGGCTCCATTGCCAAAAAATGGACTGGGGGGCCCAATGCTCTGGGGCCCACAACCACAAATATACGGGGCAGTGGAGGAACCCAGCAACACCATCAGGGTAGTGCCCAGGACACATTGTCCATTAAATCCCTCATCAGACAAACCTGAGGGAGCGCAGGGTTGGACATCTGCGCCTCCGCCAGATCAGTACTAACTCCAGAGATGGGAGTTCAAATCATTCCCACAGGAGTAAAAAGACCTCTTCCCCAAGGAACAGTAGGCTTATTATTGGGATGCAGTTCTTCTACACTAAAAGGACTTATGATAAGTCCTGGGGTAATTGATCCCGATTATGTAGGTGAAATAAAAATTATAGCTAGTTCTCCAAGAGGTATATCAGTAATTTCACCAGGAGATAGAATAGCACAGTTATCAATAATACCCAGCCTGCATGATAAATTTTCCAGCCATAGTGTAGAAAGAGGTTCCAGGGGATTAGGCTCCACAGGTGTAGATTGGGCTATGCTGTCTTTAAATTTAGATTCTCGCCCAATGCTAAAACTTAATATTCAAGGACATGAATTTAATGGGCTGCTGGACACAGGTTCTGACCTTAGCATCATATCTCGTCAAGAATGGCCAAAACATTGTCCATTACAACAAGCCACTCAAACGCTTCGAGGCCTAGGAGTGGCAACTAATCCCCATAGAAGTGCAATGGTATTAGATTGGAAGGATCCTGAAGGATGTGAAGGAACTATATAGCCGTATGTATTGGATCATCTTCCTATAAATTTATGGGGACAAAATGTCCTAGATCAATTAGGTTTGATGTTAACAAATAACATCAATCCTAATGCACCCACTACTAGGGCTAGACAAGGTTTTAGGAAAGAGAAAAGATTAGGAGAACAAGAACAAGGTATAGCAGCACCAATTCAAATAGATCAAGGAATAAATAGACATGGATTGGGTTTTCAGAAGGGGCCACTGAGACAATCAAAATTACTTGGAAATCAGAAAGACCAGTATGGGTTCCTCAGTGGCCCCTGACTAAAGAAAAGATACAAGTAGCCCATGACCTGGTCAAAAAACAATTATTGGAAGGACATATGCAACCTTCCGTATCTCCCCATAATACTCCCATTTTTGTCATCAAAAAGAAATCTGGTAAATGGAGATTATTGCAAGATTTAAGAGCCATTGATAATGAGATGGTTATTATGGGACCTGCTCAATCAGGGATTCCTCAATTGTCTGCTTTGCCAAAAACCTGGCATGTTTTAGCTATAGATATTAAAGATTGTTTTTTTTTTTTCAATTCCAGTTCATCCCGAGGATAGTCCACGTGTTGCATTTACTATCCCTGCACTAAATCATGAAGGTCCTGATCAGAGATATGAATGGAAAGTACCCCTTCAAGGGATGGCTAACAGTCCAACTATGTGTAGAATCTATGTTAACAAAGCAATCCAGCCACTTAGAAATCAAAATCCTGAACTACAAATATTTCACTATATGGATGATGTATTATTAGCACATAAAGATAAAAACACATTGCTAGAATGTTATGCCACGCTTACAAACTTATTAAAAATTGTAATCTAGATATAGCAATAGATAAAGTACAATTAAATTTTCCAATTAATTATTTAGGAGTTCTATTATCCTCAACCATGTCCCGTCCACCAAAAATTCAAATACGAGTAGATCAACTCAAATCACTTAACGACTTTCAAAAGTTATTGGGAGACATAAACTGGATAAGGCCTTATCTAGGCATACCAACAGGAGAGTTGGGACCTTTATTTGATATTCTAAAAGGTCCAAAAGATCCAAATTCACCCCGCATGTTAACTCCTAAAGCAAGAAAGGCATTAAAAATTATTGAAACATATATGGAAAATATGCATTTGGATAGAATTGATATGTTTGCCTTTATTATTTATTGTACTACCAACAAAAAAAAATTCCTACAGGAGTATTTTGGCAAGAAGGTCCATTATTGTGGATACATTTATCTTATTCTCCTAACACTATTCTTACTAGGTATCCTGAGGCTGTAGGACAATTAATACTCAAAGGAATAAAAGCAGCGAAGGGAGTGTTTGGAATTTCTCCCAATAAAATTATTACTCCATATACTATGGATCAAATTGATGAGTTAGCTAATGAGTTAAATACTTGGGCAATAATCATGTGTAAATCTAATGTTTCATTTGATAACCACTTACCATCTAATCCTTTGTTGTCTTTTTGGTCTAAGCATCCTGTAGTTTTTCCAAAAATGACAAGAAAAACCCCTATCATGAATGCTCCAAATATATTCACTGATGGGTCAAATAATGGTACAGAAGCAGTAGTTACCCCTGATCAAACTTTTACATTTTTAGTACCCAAACAATCAGCTCAAAAGGTAGAGCTTAATGCAGTTTTACAGGCTTTTGTGATGTTTAAAGATTCTGTATTTAATTTATTTTCTGATAGTCAGTATATAGTTAATGCTATAGTATCCCTTGAAGATGCTGGTAGGATTTCCCCTTCCTCTACTGTTTTCTCTTTGTTTTCCGCTATACAAAGTCTAATCTTGGACAGAAAAGATCCATTCTTTATAGGACATATGAGGGCACATACAGGATTGCCTGGAGCCCTTAGTTTGGGCAATGATTTAGCAAATAAAACTACACATGACATACATATTTTCTCTACACTAGAAGAAGCTACAAATTTTCATAAAAGGTTCCATGTTAATGCTAATACTTTACAAAAGTGTTTTAAAATAACTGAGGAACAAGCCAGACATATAATAAAGCAATGTCAAAATTGTGTGACCTTTTTACCACAAGTTAATCTTGGAGTCAATCCTAGAGGACTGATACCTAACCATATTTGGCAGATGGACGTCACACACTTGCCAGAATTTGGAAAATTAAAATATTTGCATGTTACAGTTGATACTTCTTCCGGATATTTGATGGGCTCCCTTCATGCCAGAGAAAAAACTAAAGATGTTATAGCTCATTGCTTACAAAATTTTGCCACTGTGGGCGTTCCAAAACAGTTAAAAACAGATAATGGTCCTGGCTATACCTCTACCTCTTTTAAACAATTTTGCTCATCATTTGGTATTACTCATATAACAGGAATCCCATACAATCCACAGGGACAAGGCATAGTTGAAAGAGCTCATCAAACTATTAAAATGTACTTATTAAAACAAAAAGAGGGAATTGGAAAGGGGTATATATCCCCCAAAGATAAACTTAAAATAACCCTTTTTACTCTAAACTTTTAAAATTTGGATTCATCAGGGCTTATAGTGCTGCGGAAAGACATATGTATCCAAAAAATGTACATAAGCCTAAGGTACTTTGGAAAGATATTCTAACAGGACAATGGAAAGGTCCTGACCCAGTGATTGTCTGGAGTCGGGGGTTCTGTTTGTGTGTTTCCACAGGGAGAACAGCAGCCGATTTGGATTCCAGAGAGACTAACCAAAGCAATTTCTACAGACCAAAAAGAAGATGCTTTGACTCAAATCCATAACAGCTGATATCCAGAGCTCCAGCTTGGCTATTCTTACATCTGTGAAAGTGATTAACCAGGATGCTTTTTTCAATATCTATTTTATTATTGCCTTTTCCCGCATCATAAAGTTCTATTTTATTTTTGAGCTCATACAAACCTAGGTTAATGTTTTTCTGATCAGTTTTATTTTTTGACTGTGGAGTTTTTAAACATTGCAATGGAAATTTCACCTGTATAAAACTACAAGGCCTTTACTATTGTCTTATGTGTTGTACTTTTGTGTGCACTCTTGTGTTTTGTGTTGTATGTCTGTATGTGCGTATGTCCATATTTCATATATGGGGAGCGCTCATGAAAAAATGGATCCAAATTTTTTTTATTCATGTGATTTAAATGGTTTAATTTAAATTAGGTAAATAGCTGTTAAGGATTGTTTTTAAAGGAGGTTAACAGATCTGTTTGTTTACTTTCACCTTTCCTTTTCATTATATTTAATAATTCTGTTCAGGATAATGTCTCTTTAGCATCATTGCCAAAATTCCTATCTTCATCCCAGTGCCGGTGAAGACAAAGATAAAACCAATCTACAGCTTCTATGATAGCTATCACAGTAAACTGTATAAACTGATGCATCAATGAATAATAACTCAACAAGTAATGCTCAATCAAGGAGTCGATTTACTTTGGGAGGAAATGGACATATTGATAGATTCCTCCACTTTGAACTGCTTGAAGAACTTGCCTGGACTATGTATCACTTGTATGCATTGTGAACTATCTGTTGGTGCAGCGAATTGTGGTAGTGCTGGCATATCTTTGCTGATGGTGTCACCAGTGATGCAATTTTTCCAAAGGAGCCATCAATTGGCTTGGTGTCGTGGCATTTCTGTATCCTCCTCCCTTCTGCTAGTGATGGTCTAAAATTTGGGGGCCAACAGAGGTGAGGCAAAGAACCTCACCCCCCCCCCACTGGTGCATAGGCCTATCCACAAGTATGGCTGTATGCTGGACCGGTAGTCAGTGATGGGTGTAATCCAATTGCAGTGGTACCAACCTAAGACAGGAGGCTGACGCCTAGAGGTCAGATCATCCGATGACGGGTGAGAACCATATGTTGAATTGGACAACCTAACAGGCACGGACCCTAAGCCACATTGCTTGTTGTTTAATTAATCAGAAGGGGGGGAGATGCTGAGAGCCATAGCCAAGTAGCATGGCAATTTCCTTGTCAGCCTACCCAATGTTGCTTAGAGGGAGGACTCTCCATTATGGAAATGGGCTTGCCTTGGACCCAGGTCATTTGCAGTGACATTGCATGAATGTTTGAGAAAGGTGACCCTGCTCAAGGACCAGGGTGGATCCGGGTTTAGGGTGGATCCTGCTGGGAATAGGGCATATCCTGCTGCCTCAGGCGCCCGCTCCTTGAGTTCCCATTGAGTTCTCGAGGGATTCAGAGAGTATTTGGTATGCAGAGCCCGGTGGAGTGTGTGGATTTTCCCAGAACTTGCGTGTAGAGTGCCAGTGACAGTTCGAGAATAAAGAGTTGCTGTTTGAATCTACAAGGCTTTTGTGGTGGCTCGGTTATTTTGTGCCCAGCCAGACTGCAGCAGCTGGGGCTGTAGTGTAAAGGTAAAGCGTTTGCCTCCCATATGTGAGGTACTGGGTTTGATCCTCAGCATCACAAAAAAATAAATGAAGATACTGTGTGTTCATCTACAAACTAAAGAAAAATTTAAAAAAAGAATATTGTGCTGAGTGACCTACAGTTTCCTTTCAAATTTTTAACAAAAGCTGAATAAAAGTTTTTGAGACTTATGACAATTTTATTCTACTTCTTGCGTATGCCGTCTCCCCAGAATTTCTTCCTTTTCCACAGGACCACATAATTCTAAGCTTCCTTCCTATGAATTCTCTTGGTTAGTATTGCTAATGATATTGATTTGGGCATTTCTCTATGTGCCACCAAGAAATCTTTAATGATTTCTCATGTGTTTTGTCTCATAACCAGTTGGTAAGATTTTAGAGGACAGAAAGTTTGTGCTCCATGTCTAGACATCAATATAGTCATAGAATCATAAACGCTTGAGGCTAGAACATACTCTGAAGTTCATCCAGCGCAAATGCATCTGTTGTGCTTGCATTTCCTTTTTAAAACCTGCCTGCTGTGTGGTCATCTGCCAGGGATGAGAAACCCACTCTCTCTCTAAGGAGCACACGCCATTTCCAGACAACTCTAATAATGAAAGGGTAAAAAATATTGCCCTGCCATTTTCCCCTGCTTCATTCACCTCCCCAAACACATGCCATAATTTAACTCTGTGGGTCCAGTTTCGTCCATCAGGGCAGTACACAACATTCCAAGCCTTTTTCCTCATAACAGCTTTCAAATATCTCCAAACTGAGATGACTTCTTCAGACGAAATATTCCTAAATCCTTCTCTTTTTAATGTGGTGTGGCTTTGAGTTTCTATGTTGGGTCTTTTTACAAATTAATTCCTTGTGCTTTCCTTTTTTCCTAGAAGCTGATTTATCAAAATATCCCCCATCTCCTTCAATAGCCTCTACCTCAGTCTAACACCTACAGATTTCTTTTCCCCATACCTGACACAGAGTGAGACACCTCCTTTCACTACCTACCCTACTTGTTATTTTCAAAGGAATGCAAGGAATACTCCCCCACCCCAATTTAATGTGAAAGCTTTTGCTTCCGAGAACTATGGGAAACATAAATGGGATAAAACAATAAAAACTCTGAAATTACAAAAATTAAACGTTTTTTTTTTATATTCAAGTTTTCAGATCTACCATTTTTAACTCCTTCAGAGGTGGTAAAAGAAAGACTTGTTTGTTGTCAGCCCTCAACTTATTTCTAAATGTGAGGCTCACCAACATACCCTTTCTACTTCTGACCCCAGCTTGGAGAAGGACATAAGAATCCTTTCTTTCTAGAAAACACCTCTTCCTAGCATGCAATTTGGGAAAAACAAAGGTGTTTCCATAGTTTTTTTCATCTGTAAGGGCTTCCAGACTATAAGAAATCTCTGCTAGATTTGTCTTAGCAAATCTTTTCTTCAACTTGATGTGTCTTGTTAATCTCTTTTTGATATTTTATTATTCCTCTTTGAGACATCTTTGTGGTCTTCTGAGCATTTACTAATCACAAATTTCTACTCCCACAAAATGGATGTATAGAACAAGAACCCAAAATATGTCAAGGCTAGAATAAGAATTTAAGAGTCAAAGACATATATGTGGTAGCTGAAGCTTTGAGAGTGGATAGAATATCTCCCTTGAGACTCTATAGAAAAGTGAGCTAGGAAACTTAGGTAGCATCCACAGAAGTGGGAAAAGTGGGGAGAAAGTCAGAAAGGGAGTTAGAAAAAAAATGTAGGAGCAATGGTGAGGAACTAGAGAAGACACCTTGAAGGAGGGGGTAGTCAGTGTGTCTGCAGAAAAGATCAGGTAGGATGAGGATGAAATGTGTCCACTGGCTTCTTTATTAGTACCTTGGAAAGAAACAAAGCTGATTTGATGGGGTAGACACACTCTAGTTTGTCTTTGTCTGCCTTAGAGTGTGTTACATCAAACTCAATCTGATATTCTAAGCATGGTCTGTGGCCTGTTGGAACAAACTAGGATTATCTCCCCATTTTGAACAATCACTCTATTAGTGAGCTTCTGGCCACATTGAAGTATTTTTTTTTGTTTTGTATTATGTTTTGGCTGTCACTAATTGCACCACTCCAGTGACTCATACAATATGTCATCTGTTTACACCTTAAGCCATTTCCACATGTGGCAGAAGAAACTCATGACTTCCCATTCTGTGCTCATGCAGTTAAGTTGTAAAATAAAATTCAAAATTCCATTTAGTTACAATTTACATTGTTAGTTTTGAGTTCTTTGTTCCAGCCTGTCATCTAATATATTTTTCGTCTGGCTTTATGTCATCCATAAATTTGCTTTATGCACCATCAGTGTTCCCATCCAAGTAATCAATAATGTAAAGTCACAGGCATTCAGGTAAGGATGGGGTGAAAACTGGAAGATATGGCTGGGTTGGAAGCCAAAAACAAACATCAAAATGCTGACACTAGCAGGTCGGAAGACAGGGAAATCAGTGCATTTGGTACTAAGGTTGTTATGTAGGCGATGGGCAATGGATATGGAATGGTGGATAATCAGGAACTGAGCCAAATCACAATGTAGATGAGAAAATTCGATACAAATGATAAATACAGAAGTCAGAGAAATTAATAGAACATTCAAAGTCACTTCAGGCTCAATATATATATATATATATATATATATATATATATATATATTGATTGTAACTTTTAGATTTCTAGTGGCTTTCATTTCCTTTCCTCAATGTGCAAGGCTAATTGTCCCTCAAAATTCCAAGGGTTTTGATAAATCAGAAACGATACAGGACATTTCTAACTCTTCTAACTCTTTTCAAAGGAACTTCTAACTCTTTTCAGAGGAACTCTTCCCATGTGGAACTGTTGGAGTTGGACAGAACCAACTACTAATTCACCTAGGTAATAGAAACTACGTCATTCATATTTTCTTCCTATCTCCAAGAAGATGAAATTTTATCAGGAAAGTTGGGGGAACAGGGAAAGAGCATGATTTTTCACTGAGGTTCACTGTATTGTATTACACAATTCTGTTTTCTGTCCTGAAATTTCATTGAGGGTTAGCATCAATATTATTTTTAACACATATTAGCTATAGATAAAATTTTTTAAAATCTGTGTACTGGTGAGGATACAACAGGGACCCTCAGTCATTGCTGGTGGAAATGCAAGATGGCATGACATTGGAAAACAGCTTGGCAGTATTTTCTAAAGTTAAATATACCTTTGCCATATGATCCAATAATGCTAAATCTAGCTGTTCATTGAAAAGAAATGAAAACTTGGTTCATTAAAAAAACCATAGGCAAATGAGTATGTTTGCTATCTTTTTTAATATTTATTTTTTTTAGAAGTAGTTGGATACAATACCTTTATTTTATTTATTTATTCTTATGTGGTGGTGAGGATCGAATCCAGGGCCTTGCATGTGCTAGGTGAATGTTCTACCACTGAGCCACAATCCCAGCCCATTGTTTGCTATCTTTATATCTGTCAAAACCCCAAAACAATCCAAATGTCCTTTAGGTTGTGAATAGATAGACAAGCTATGGTACGTTCATAGATGGAATACTACGAAGTAATGAAGACTTGTTCTGCTGAGATGTACAATAATACAGATGAATCCCAAAACAATGGGGTACAGTAGAAAATACTAGACCTGAAGAGCCTACATACTATGATTCTTCTTATCTAACATTCTGGGAAAGGAAACACTATAAGAACAAAAATAAATCAGTGGTATGTGAGGCAATTTTGTGGGGTGATGGAACCATCCTGTGTCTTGATTATGGTGGTTTCTCCGTGACTATGTACTTTTGTCAATACTCATAAAACCATTTACCAAAAAGGGTAAACCATATAAAAGAGTCAATATTTTTTTGTATGCAAACTATACCTCAATAAACCTGACTGTAAAAAATTTCCTAAGTGGCTAAACAATAAAGGAATTATTAAATATATTATGAAATATTTATGTAATGTATAAATATATAATTTATATATTATGAAACATTTATACAATCTAGCATTATGTAGTTGTATTGAAGACTTTTTGTCTGTCTAGAAGCTTATGAATAATCTTCCCCTATAGGAGAGATTTCTCACCTTATAAGAATATGTGTTGTTAAATTAGAAGTCACCAACTTAACTTTTCCACTCTCCTTTGCAGGTAGGCCATGATATCTGATGTATGCTCTACCAAGCAGGCTCACTTATACAATTACAATTCAAAAGACTGATAAGAATAGGAGGTGTCTCTGGAAAATCCATTCTGCTGAGTGTGGTGGACTGGCAGAGAGAGAGAGAGAGAGGTCCAGCAGCAGGGCTCCAATGTCACGGGTGTAGATTCTTCAGGCCAGGTTCTTGGGCCTTCCAAGAAAAGAACACATTAATGTAAATACTAGTTTCTTCAATTAGCACGAGTATTGTTTGCAACCAAGAACTTTATTACTTAGTAGTATTCCATCTATGAATAGAATATGAATGATAGAATAGTCATTAAAAATTATTTTTAAAACCAGACCATTAACAAAGTGGGCTACAGCTACACAGTGAGGGTGGTGGCTTAGATCATCATTGAGAAATGTGGCTTATGCTTGGTGATGACTTCTACATCACTAATGCATGTAGGAGACATCATCTCCAGCAAGATATAGCCTGTGGCACTCATCCAGTGAACTGGATTCAGACTCCATTGAGACAAGCCAGAAAGAGAGAAAGGATAGAAAACATCTTCTCTAACTGCAGGCCTCCAAACTCATGTTGGAATAAACTTCAAAATACCAAGAAGAATCATCTGAATCTTTCTGCAAGTTTTATTTTCAGTATATCTGGGTATAGCAACTTTGAATTGTTTACAAACTGTAGTAATGTGGGAAAGGTTTAGCTATGGGTTACATAGTCACAAGAAGGTCAAACATATATGCACAGAGAAAAGAGCCTAGGAGAAAATTGTTAAAATGGAAAGAATGGCTTGAAGTGGTGAGATCATCTTCATGTTTTACAATGAAGATGTATTACCGTCAAATCGGAAAAAAATGAATGTTTAATAATAATTTAATTAGAATTTGAATTTAGCAAAAGCGTTCTTCATTATGGCATTTGCCAGCAAATGGATGGAGCTGGAGAATATCATGCTTAGTGAAATAAGCCAATATCAAAGAACCAAAGGCCTAATGTTCTGTCTGATATGCAGATGCTAATTCACAGTAAGGGTGGGGCAAGGGAAGAACAGAGGTACTTTGGACTAGACAGAGTTAAGGGAAAGGAGGGAAAGGTATATGGGGGTAGGAATGATAGTAGGATAAATCAGACATTATTACCCTAAGGGCATGTATGATTACATGTCTGGTTTGACTCTACATCATGTACAACCAGAAGAATGTTATACTCCATTTATGTATGATGTATCAAAATGCATTCTATGGTCATGTACAACTAATTATAACAAATAAAAAATAAAATTGTTCAAGAATTGTTCTGAAGGGTTCTTCTGATCTTTGAAGTTCTGACCTCAACTCAGATCTTCTCCATCAGAATTCCTATTTTGACATCCTGGCATCTGGCAGGCTACTTTGCTGATACTTTCTTCCCATCATAGGAAGCCAAGCTCTAGGCATGGCGAGTTGTGAACGCCTGGCCAGATGGGAGTTAGGAACTCCCAGGTTATAGTCTCAGCTATGTGTTGCTGAGGAATCCCCTGGGAGGTCTAACATGAAAGAAAACTTAATTTATTTAAGGCCATTTCCATTTGCTTCATGTGCCTTAAGAAATTGCAAACATGAAAGACATTGCACTCATTAAAGCACAACATGCCGTGCAGTGAGAAACACAACATATGGTTATTTGAAATCTGAAAAGCCTACTGAGTTTTAAAATTTTCACCTGGAATATCCTTTGATGTGTAAATGGGTTTTTGTTTGTTTTTGTTTGCAAAATAATGCTTTCTAGATCAAAAGCACAGATAGAAACTCTCTTGGTGGAAAAAAGAAATACCTGACAATAACATTAATAGACTCCATTAATGAGAAGAGACCAAACACATGACCATAACTGTTTTCAGCACATCTCTAATGGGTCAGGAGCAGAATTCCCAGTGAAAGTCATGCGTGAACTTTTCTTTATTCGCCTGCCTGTCAGCAACTTGTCAATGCCCAGGCAAGCTACAAGATAAAGATGGGAAAGCCTCTGTCAGCTTGGACAGAACAAGATCATAATTATTCTTTTTTAATTACTTAATTAATTTATCTATTTATTGTCATACTGAGGATTGAACCCAGAGGGACTCTATCCTGAGCTCCGTCACCAGCCCTTTATTTATTTACTTTTTTGAAACAGGGTCTTTCTAAGTTGCCCAAGCTGGACTTGAACTTGGAATTCTCCCGTCTCAGCCTCCTGGGTTGCTGGGATTATAGGTGTGCACTACAGCAGTGGGTTCATGACTACTCTATTTAAAGTTTAGTAAACCATAAAATTGGAGAGCTTTCTTTAATTATTTTTTCCTCCTGGTTACATAATACTTATCATGGAAGCAGTGGCTTTGTTCCACTTAATTAAAACTGGTGACCCTTCAAAAATTATACAGAGCTGTTACCAAGAATCTGTTTTGAAAAGCAATTTGCTCAGAATTAGCAATCTTGTAGTAAAATTATGCATTACAGCCTTGATTCATTAATTACAACAACTCTGTCGATTCTTTCCTATAACATTTTCTAACAAATATTCATTGGATTAACTAAAAACAAGTGATCAGAGTCAAAACTTGGAAAGGATAATGTCAAACACAAAAACTAAAGACTGAGAGATAAATGCGTAGATTAATATAGCCCCAGTGGGGTCAGTCTTCTGCAGAATTAATGACCTGAAGGAGGTGAGGGATAAGGTCTGCAAGCCAGGATTGACTTTGTTGTGCTTGGGGCAAAGTCACAGCAAACAGATATGTGGTTAGAATGCATAAGAAGGAGAGTTGAAAGACAGAGGTTAGAGAGATAATAGAGTAGGGGAAGGTGGGTTATGAAAATATGATCATTCATCTGAATCAGGTTATCTACGTATCTACTGTTACATACCAAACCATCCCAGAAATTAATGACTCAAAATAACAACTTTTTAAATTTGTTTTAATTAGTTACATATGACAGTACAATGACCTTGACATATCATACCTTTGAATCAGATGGGATATAATTTCTCATTTTTCTGCGTGTACAGGTTGCAGGATCACATTGGTCATGCAGTCACGTATATACACACGGCAATAATAATGTCTATTTTCTTCTGTTGTCCTTCCATTCCCCACTTCCCCTTCCCTCTCCTCCCATCACTTCTCTCTACCCAATCTAATGTGACCCACTGCTTTTTTTTTTCCCCCCTCACATCGTCATACCTGTATTCTGTATAATGAACGGGATCCTCCTTCCCTCCTCCATGAAATTCCCATTCTCTCTCCTTTTCCCTCCCACCTCTCTTCCCTATCTAGAGATAATTTTCTTCTCATGCTCTTCCTCCCTACCCCTTTTTGAGTCACCTCCCTTATATCAGAGAAGACATTTGGCATTTGTTTTTTAGGGATTGGCTAACTTTACTTAGTGTAATCTGCTCTAATGCCATCCATTTCCCTGCAAATGCCATGATCTTGTTACTTTTTAGTGCTGAGTAGTATTCCATTGTGTATAAATGCCACATTTTTTTTAAAGAGAGAGAGTGGGGGGAGAGAGAGAGAGAGAGAGGGAGGGAGGGAGGGAGGGAGGGAGGGAGGGAGGGAGGGAGAGGGAGAATTTTTTAATATTTATTTTTTAGTTCTCCGCGGACACAACATCTTTGTTGGTATGTGGTGCTGAGGATCGAACCCGGGCCGCATGCATGCCAGGCGAGCGCACTACCGCTTGAGCCACATCCCCAGCCCCACATTTTTTAAAATCTATTCATCCATTGAAGGGCATCTAGGTTGGTTCTACAGTCTAGCTATTGTGAACTGTGCTGCTATGAACATTGATGTGGCTGTGTCCCTGTAGTATGCCATTTTTAGGTCTTTTGAGTATAGTCCGAGAAGAGGAATAGCTGGGTCAAATGGTGGTTCCATTCCCAGTTTTCCATGGAATCTCCATACTGCTTTCCAAATTGGCTGCACCAATTTGCAGTCCCACCTGCAGTGTATGAGTGTACCTCCCCCTAATCCTCGCCAGCACTTATTGTTGTTTGACTTCATAATGGCAGCCATTCTTACTGCAGTGAGATGGTATCTTAGAGTAGTTTTAATTTGCATTTCTCCGATTGCTAGAGATGGTGAACATTTTTTCGTGTATTTGTTGATTGATTGTATATCCTCTTCTGAGAAGTGTCTGTTCAGGTCCTTGGCCCATTTGTTGATTGGGTTATTTGTTTTTGTATTGTTTAACTTTTTGAGTTCTTTGTATATAAAGTTGTTGTTTTGTATATCAATATATCAACTTTAACATTTCTCATTATCCAAGGTCAACTATTTGCTGCAATTATCTAGCATCTTAACTGAGGTTGGATGACCAAAATGACCTCATTTACAGGTGCTGGTGTTGATTTTTGGCTGGACCTCTCTTTCTGTGTGGTCACTCATCATCCTGTAGACTAGCTTAGGTCTCCTTTACTTAGCAGGTGCATTTCAAGAGGCCCAAAGTGAAAACTACAGGAATCTTGGGGCCAGACCTCTGGGACTTTCATGTTGCCATTTCTAATGTATTCTATAAACCAAAGCAAATCATGAGGCCAGATCCAATTCAAAGGGAGGAAATGAGACCTCACCCTTTAGAGGAGGTGAAAAATACTAGGGTCATGTTTTTCAACCTATCTCATAAACGTGCTGTTGTTTTATTTACAAAAAAACCTTCTCCTGGAAATAATCATTTGATAGTATCACATGAGACAATTCATATCATATGAATTTTGTCACACCATTATAAAAAAAATCATCCTTTAAAAGATTTCTTCTATCTTCCTGGCTTGCTTTTCCATCCTTTGGTATTTAAATCACTCTCTTTGAAAGAAACTATTGTATCCTAATGACGTTGGTGTGAAAGTGATGTTTGAGTGCAGGCTAATTTCTTAGAGCTCAGTTCATTAGTGACTATTTTCATCTTAGAATAACTTGCTTTCTTCCACAAACTTGTATTTGCAGAGCTTAGAATGAATTTTCTGATAAAAGAACTTCTATTGATATGAGAATTTGTCAAACAAATAAGAGACAACAGGGACTGTTCTGTTTGCCCTGGGGAGGAATAGTCTGGAGCTGGGGAAGGTGGCTGACAGCTGTTGACAGCTTTTCTTGCACAGCCTTGTACTTTTTAAATTCAACTAAATAGGAAGACTCATATGGCAAGAATTAGGTTTATTTTTATTATGGTAAAGGGAAAAGTTTCAGAAGTTGAAGTACAAAGAACCCAATTGCTTCCCAATGTGAGGAAGGGCTATCTGATAGAATTAGTAAATAGAAAATATCTTTATGCAGATTAGCAAAACATCCACCATTAAAAACTGTTCAACCCCAAGCCAATAACCCTATATATCCTATAAGTGCTCTTGCATTGACTTGGAGTATGAAGGAATTTTAGGTGGAGAGGCTGTTGGTTTAAATCTTCACAACCTTTAGGTTAAAGCAAATTACTATGGAATAGATTAATTCAAGCTTGGAAAAGAGCAGCTACCTTCTCTCTTATCCAACAGACATAATTTAAAATTTAATTAATTTACATTAGAAAAAGCAAAAGAGGGCTGGGAGTGTAGCTCAGAGGTAGAGTGCTTACCTAGAATATACAAGGCTCTAGGTTCAATCCTCAGTGCCTGCATCTGCATCAGCATGCGAGCAGGCAAGCACAGGAGAACTTGAGCTTGTGTGCGCACACACACACACACACACACACACAGGCAAAAAGAAAAAGGTGAAATTAGTGATCATAGTTTATTCAGCAATATATCTAAAAATCCATTTAAATATTTAATCAACGTTCAAAAATCATCTCACATACTTTAACAAGTCTCCGAAATCTGTGATATTAGAATAAAATCCGTCTATTTACACTTGAGAATGAACAGTTTCACGTGCTCAAGGGCCACATGTGGATGGTGGACTTCACAGTTTGAGCACATGCCATTAGTGAAATCTAATCAGATTTCTAGGGGTGAAAAAATAAACCTTCATAAACACAGAACAGAATTGTTTCTAAAAATCCAAGTTTCTTGGAATCCTGGAAGAATGGAGGTGATGAAGAAAGACTTCTGTTTACTTGCTACATTCTCCCTCCCTTGAGTGTTAATTCTCATGATTTCCCTGCCTTCTTGACAAAACCCAATATAAAGTAAATCAAATAAGTCTGCAAACCACTAACTTTTCTTATCAACTCTGACAGGCTCCTCCTCTCCAAAAATGGAACAAGAAGTAACATCTCTGTGGTGCTTTTATGCGAAGGCTACTATATTTTTTTATTCTTTAATTTTAGGTGCTCTTTCAATCGCTAGTATTCTAGCTTTTACTGTTTACTAGCTACATCTCTTATCACCATGGGATTTAAGTACTCACAAGGGAAGCTGCCTTGCAGTATTTCCAGTAACATATTGTTTCTACACGTCTTATACTGAGGAGAAAGGAGAAGGAAAGCCAAAATGATAAACTGGGCAACTATAAAGATTCCCCAAGGCTCAGTCAAAATAATGAGGTTTTTAAGCACCTTTTCAAAGAGATAATTTATTTATAGTAGTAAGGGTTTCAATAGATAAAACTATAGATAGCAATAAAAGTCAAAAGTAAACTGGGATTGATTTTCCCACAGCTAACCCATTTTAGAAATCTTTTCAGTGTTTTAAAAATTCACATTTGCATATTCACTATAAGTTTAATGATGACTTACAAAGATATCAAAGCAAGGATTTTGACACAGACTGCCAAGTGTTTCCCAATATTTGTTATTCTCTTCTTTTTTCTAGTTATTGAATCCCCAAGTTAAGATGGGTACATGGCTGTTCAGAGAAAAAAAAATCTCAGCCTTGTAGCAAAGTATGGCCTAGGGATTAGCTCCTTCCCCAAAAGATGAATAAAGGGATGTTCAACTTCCACGCCACATCTTTATAAAGGAAGCTGCCTGCTGTCCTTTCTCTTTCTACCATCAGGAAGGCTGGACGCTTTATCTGATGCTGGTGAACCCTAGAGACACCTATCAACTGATAAAGCAACCTGAGCTCCTGAACGACCATCGAATACATAGGCCATCAGCCCTGGATCATCCACATACTTCTGACTGTTACCTGAGAAAAATACCTTCCATCTTGTACAAGCCATTGTATTTGGGGTCACTTTCTTCTAGCACCTTGGCTTATTCCGTAGCATCATCATTGTCATTTGTTCTACTATGCTCAAAACTTCCTTCTTTAAAACACACACACACACACACACACACACACACACACACACACACACTAAGCCTGCTTAATGTGGCCAGCCTCCCAGAAAACATGATCCAGGTCACAGGCACTACTTCCAGAATAATTGGTCTTTCAGTGTAGCAACAGGAGGGTGAAACATAGGGATAAGCATCTTTTCAAATACTCCATGGAAGCTGCTGCCTACTTTTTAAAAAATATTTTTTGAGTTGTCAATGGACCTTTATTTTATTTATGTATTTACATATGGTGCTGAGAGCTGAACCCAGTGTCTCACATGTGCTAGGCAAGTGCTCTGCTACTGAGCCATAACCCCAGCCCAGCTGTGCCTACTTTACCTATGTATAAAACTGGCTCTAATTATTTGGGAGATTGATTCAGTTCACTACCTAGAAGAAACTTTGTAAAATGACTTAATAAAGTTTTATTGTCCAATCTCATATGTTTATTTATTCATGTGAAGGCAAACCTAATCAAATTAGCATGTCTTTTTATTAATTTTGATTTTTTATTTCACTCTTTTCAAATTATTTAATAGCCCTAATGTCTTTCTACTAACATTAACTGCATTAACTGAGTATACAGAAGCCACCCTAGAGGAATGTGCAAATAAGATAAGGACCTTTCTGACTTTAACTGACCTTTCTGCAGAATGAGACACCATGGACCACACCCTCCTTGAAACTTTCTCGTCCTTTGAATTATTACTCTTTGCCATGGTTCTTTTCCATGGTTGCTTCCAAACGTTCTGCTTTTTAAATTTTTTTGTTTTTTGCACTGGGGATTGAACCCGTGACCCTTTACCACTGAGCTGAGTCCCTGGCCCTTTTAAAATTTTTTTTTTTGGAATTTTGAAGTAGGATCTCACTAAGTTGCTAAGGCCCTGCTAAGTTGCTGAGGCTGGCTTTGAACTTGCAATCCTCCTGTCTCAACTTCACAAGTCCCTGGGATTATAGGCATGTACCACCACCAGCTCTGGTCTTCCCCCCACCCAGTCATTTTCCTCTCCCTCTTAACTGTTGGACAGTCCCCAACTTTCTTTTTTTTAAAAAAAATATTGTTTTTTAGTTGTAGTAGTTGGACACAAGACCTTTATTTAATTTATTTATTTATTTTTATGTGGTGCTGAGGATTGAACCCAGGGCCTCACACGTGCTAGGCAAGTGCTCTACTGCTGAGCCACAACCCTAGCCCCTATCAATCTCTTTCCACAATTATTTTTATCCGTTTTTGGGGAGTCTCGGACATCATGGAGATTGTGGTAAAAGTCCAGGAAACTTCACTGGGGATTGGGGAGAAGAAGTCATGATGAAAGTTTAGGATGACATGGACATCCTGAAGCAACTGGTAGACCTCCTAAGGGTACTTACCCCTCAGGTTAAGAGCCACTTTTATATGGGTGTAACTACCACCTATGTGGCTAGTGACTCTCAAGTTTTGTATATTTAGCCTCTATGCTTATTGTATTCCTTCACTTGAATGTCACACAGGCACCGCAGATTCATCTGTCCCAACCAAACTCAAGTCCTCCTGTTCCCGATGGTCCTTCATCTGTGGTTTCCATTGTGTTGAGTGGTACAGCCATTCAACCATTTGCCCAAACTGCTACTTATGAACAAATGTCTACTGAATGACTAAACTGATGAATGAATGAAAGGATAGGTCAAATATGATGAAGACAATAGGGAGTAATGAGAATGACGTAGGGGAGCCCATTTAACAGTATTTCCAGAAAACTGAGGAACATAGTTTTTCAGAAGTGTACTCAGAGGATTTCATGTGATATAGTTATTAAGTTCAATGAATCTTACCTTATAACCAAGAAATGCTAACTTATCAATACCTTCTCTAGGGTCTTGCTCCTCATTATGACATCTTCAAAGATTTCATCATGGTTTACACATAGCAGGTATTACAAACAACACTCAAGAAGATAGGACACTCTTAGAGCTTTAGGTCACTAAATTTGGCAGCTTTACCTCCCTGAATTTCCTTAACTCTATTTGCTTTTCTCAGATGGCATTTGTTTGCTGCTTCATGCATGATTTGTGTGCTTATCCTATATCTCCCATCAGAGAGGGTTTTTCCTACAGACTCTGTATTATAGCTGGGAACGGTAAATTATTCATTATAGAGTTAATGAATGCTTTTTATATTTAAAAACATTTAAAGGCAATGTAGATGTCCTATAAGTTAATTAAATGTTACAAATAGGATAAATTGTGCATTGCTTTCCAATTTGAGAGGAGTCTACTATCTATCTATTTATTTACTTATTTGGTACTGGGGATTAAACTCAGGGGCACTTGACCACTGAGCCACATCCTTAGTCCTATTTCGTATTTTATTTAGAGATAGGGTCTCACTAAGTTGCTTAGCACCTCACCTTTGCTGAGGCTGTCTTTGAACTCACAATCCTCCTGCCTCGGCCTCCCGAGCTGCTGGATGAGAGCAGCACACTATTTAAATAAATTACAGACTTTTGCTTTAGTCAGTAAGGCAGCAGGGAAGACACTAACTCATCTTGGAAGTCACTCATGAGGCCAGGTGTTGGCTGGTCAAATGCTGCCTCTGAGGTAGGACTGCATGGGTTTGAAATGTGGCTTTGCCATTTAATGACCAGGAAACTGAGGGCCACTTGGTACCTCATTTTCCTCTTCTGGAGAACGAGACTCATTATAGTACTTACCTCTAAGAATTGTTAAGAGGATAAAAAACAATACATACACAAAACACTCAGAATGATGTTAAGAACTCATTTAGAAACCAACCATCAAAATTTCATTATCCTAACAAAGTAAAAGGGTGAGGGTGGAGGATGAAGGTAGTGTTCATGTATTAGATTAGGCAATAATGGAATTTTGTTCCTTGGAAAATGTGATAAACACAACAATTCTCGCATTCTCCCAGCTCAAAACATTACCATCACCCCCAACCCGTCCATGACACCACAAAATACCTAGTGGATACTTTCAAGATGTAGCGAAGAGTTCAACATGTTTTATTATAAATTTTGACAAGGTTTCTGTATGCTACCAATCTACAGTGCTGAACATTTTAAAGATAGACTCATCTTTACTCATATCTCTGTCTTCCAGGAATTCTACTTATTTATTCAATAAATATTTATTAAATACTTGATATACACTAAGTTTTGATTTCACAACAGCTAAAAGTTTCATTTTCACAACCATTTATAAAGAGTCTGCCTTAAAATAATCTCTTTATACAAAAATATATTTTTAAAAATTTTATAGTGGGTTTTGATCCTTTGAGATGAATAATAAATCTGTAAGAAACAATTTTATTGGAAAACATTTTCTACTTCTCAGATCTTAAAAAAAGATGCTTATTGTGAATGATTTATGATTTAGAATGAACTGGGTATAAATTTCACAGAAATAATGCTCTTTTTAGAATTCCCTATTTAAAACACTTATTTTCCCTCTTAGACCATGGTAACCAATTTTAACTTGTCTCCCCTTGACACACATCCCTCCAAAAATAAAAAATAAAATAAAACCTTCCTGGAATTGAACCAAATCTAAGGCACACAGCAAAAACAAAAACAACAACAAAAATTACTTTAATCAGAGAATTCCAGGTTGTCTAGCTGGCCTTATTATTGGTCTCTGTTGTCATCCTGCCATTGCTGCCAATCACTGTTGAGGGTCCACTGTTGGCAAGACTCAGGCATCATCAGAGAAGGTAAGAAAATGTCAATGGCTGTAGCTTAACTTTGGTGCAGAAGCTCCAAAAAATAGTAAATATCAGAGAATGGCCCATGAAAAATAATGGAACAATAGCCACTAATTGGCGTAAACAGAGTCAACCAGTGACGGGTCTATGGGTGACAGAGGGCTGCCTCTACCTCACACAATAGCACTTTTTATTTCTAGCAGCCAGCTCACTGCTGAGCCTTAGGCCAGCATAATCTCTTCTAGAACCCTCTGATGAGAAAAGACCAGCATTTCTCAACCCACACACATGGACCCACAGCTTGCTTTCTTTATCATTTCAGGAAAAGGCATTCCTGTGGTCTGGAATTTTGACTTTGCCTGAAAAAGGAATGCTCTTCCAGTAAATGCTCTTTCAATGCATCCAAGAGATGTGCATCTCAGTTCCCACAACTGACTGGTAAATCTAATTCTACACCAAAGGTGTGATTTTCATATTATACTTTTTTATTAAATTGTTTGTTTATTCTAATTTGTTATACATGATGGAAGAATGCAATTCATCTCATATTACACATATAGAGTACAATTTTTCAAGTCACTGTACACAAAGTATTTTCACACCATTCGTGTCTTCATACATGTAGTTAGGGTAATGATGTCTAACTCATTCCACCATCATTCCTACCCCTTTGCCCCCTCCTTTCCCCTCCCTCCCCTTTGCCCTATCTAAAGTTTCTCCATTCCTCCCATACCCCCCTCCATTGCCTTTTTGAGTCAGCATCCTCATATCAAAGAAAACATTCAGCCTTTGTTTTTTTGGAATTGGCTTGCTTCACTTAGCATTATATTCTCCAACTTCATCCATTTACCTGCAAATGCCATGATTTTATTCTCTTTTAATGTTGAGTGATGTTCTATTGTGTACATATACCAAAGTTTCCCTATCCATTCATCTACTGAAGGGTATCTTGGTTGGTTCCACAATTTAGCAGCATAATTTGTGAATTGTGCTGTTCTAAACATTGATGTGGCTGTGACCCTGTAGTATGCTGTTTTTAAGTCCTTTGGGTATAAACCGAGGAGTGGCATAGCTGGGTAATGGGGGTTCCATTCCACGTTTTTCAAGGAATCGCCATACTGCTTTCCAGATTGGCTCAGCAGTGTATGAGTGTGCCTTTTCCCCCACATCCTTGCCAACACTTATTGTTGTTTGTATTCTTAATAGCTGCCATGCTTACTGGAGTGAGATGAAACCTTAAGAGTAGTTTTGATTTGCATTTCTCTAATTGCTAGAGATGCTGAACATTTTTTGTATGTTTGTTGATTAGTTGTATATCCTCTTCTGAGAAGTGTCTATTCAGTTCCTTGGACCATTTATTGATTGGGTTATTTGTTGTTTGGTTTTTCTTTTTTCTTTTTTTTGGTGTTAAGGTTTTTGAGTGCTTTATATATCCTAGAGATTAGTGCTCTATCTGATGTGCTTGTGGTAAAGATTTGCTCCCATTCTGTAGACTCTCTATTCACCTCACAGATTGTTACTTTTGCTGAGAAGAAGCTTTTTAGTTTGAATCCTTCCCATTTATTGATTCTTGGTTTTAATTCTTGCTCTATAGGAGTCTTATTAAGAAAGTTGGGGCCTAATCCAATATGATGGAGATTTGAGCCTACTTTTTCTCCCATTAGGCGCAAGGTCTCTGGTTTAATTCCTAGGTCCTTGATCCACTTTGAGTTTTGTGTGTGGTGAGAGGTAGAGGTTTAATTTCATTTTATTACATGTGTATTTCCAGTTTTCCCAACACCATTTGTTGAAGAGGCAATCTTTTCTCCGATGTATGTTTTTGGTGCCTTTGTCTAATATAAGATACCTTTAGTTATTTGGGTTAGACTCTGTGTCCTCTATTCTGTACCACTAGTCTACAGGTCTATTTTGGTTCCATCATATTATACTTAATGTGGTAGAATTTGGGTGCAAAAGTCCCCCTACCTTAGTGTTCTGGGGTAAGTATAAAAGGAAATAGCATCAAATTTTGTTAAAATGCATATTCTTGGGCAAAAGAGATTGAAAATACAGCTTAATTTCAATATTAGATCTCAAATCATGTCTGAGAAATAGAAAAAGGCCTGGGGACATCTTTGGGGTAGCAAGTCATCTGAATTCTTCATTCTCTCTCTTGGAATTTGGATAAGTCAGGCAGGGAGTCAGTCCACAACATTCACTGACTACTTTTTTCATGAAGTACTCCTTCTAGGGCCTCCAGTCCCAAGCTGTGAAAGTAGAATAAGCACTGTCTTGAGTTCATGATTGCAAGACTGGGTTCTCAAGAAGAGAAGTGTTTTGGAAATTCCACACACTCACAAACAATGGGAAAAGCGATGTGAAGAATGACAAAACCACCACTCCCAAATTCCATGCTAGAATTTTAAGAGTAACTGGATCTGTAATATTAAAGAATTCATTTAGGGGCAACTGCTGCTGTGTAACCTGTCTCATGCAGCTGGTCCAAGCCTCCCAGACTCTTTCTGAGCCATAATGTTAAAGTGGAGCCTCTCTCTTATGTTTGTGAATCCATATGGTTCTATCTAAGCTCCTACTCCTTCCTCACAGCTGACAGAACAAAGATATTTACATAAGTTACAAGGCTGTGCAAACAAACTCTTAGCTGGTTAAAGGGCACTTTATAAATGACTCTTATTCTTTCTTTCTTCTACTTAATATTCTTTTTTTTTCTGTAGTAAGTATTGAACCTAGGGGCACTTTATCACTGAATCTTATCCCCAGTCCTTTCTATTTTTTATTTTGAGACAGGGTCTTGCTAAATTACTTAGGGGCTTGCTAAGTTGCTGAGACTGACCTCAGACTTGTGAGGTCAGCCTCAGCCTCTTGAGCCACTGGGATTACAGACCTATGCCACCTCACCCAGCAATTTCTTATTATTTCTAATGGGCTTTACCCATCTATGAATTAGGCGGATCCATAAAGTCTTTATATTTTATTCTCCTTAAGGGCTTTTCACCAGTGTTTTCTCCCGTGTAAAACACCAAGCTCTCTCAATTAATTCCTATATCCTTTTAATCAGTAGTATATTGGGCTTATAAATTTTTCCTAGGGTCCAAAACTGATAATTAAGACTTCCTATTATTTTCATTAAGGTGTTAAAATGGATTCTCCTTTTTAATTATTATAAGTATTATCTCCTTTTCTTTCTTTGTTTTTTGGTGCTAGGGACTGAACCCAGGACCTCACTCATGCTAGGCAAGCCCTCTACCACTAAGCTGCACTTGCAACCATAAATGGGTTCTCTTTTGAAATGCATTTGTAAATAAATATACATTTCACTTCCATGGGGGATCCACCTTAGATTATGATACATTTCAATACTTTTTAGGCAACATCAGCTTCTCTACTTAGAGGTTTGCAGGTCAGTGAAAAATGGACTCAACCATTAGCTAAAAAATAAATTTTAGTAAAGAAGAAAAAGATGCTTATTATTTAGCAAGTCAACAAAAAATATGTTCTGGCTTCTCAATGATGACACTTAAAAATGCAGTGTTAGCTTCAAACAAACAAAAATGCAGACAATGTTAAATACCTAAAAGCCAGTATCTCTCTTTCTTCAGTATGCTGCTTCTTATTGACAGTTAATAGTCAAATTGGACTTCTTATGAAGGCTTGAACAGCAGGAAGGTAAAGAAAACTGAGTCACTGACAATATTCCACTCTAACTGACTTGATTATATTTCCATTAACTCAAAGCCATTGACTGTTTTTCAATGTTCTTTGTTCTTAGTTTTCAAATACTGGATGATTGGTGTTGACCTTTAATGTGTCATGTTCTCTATCACACAGCCAAGATCAACTCATAGGTATTTATTGATTTAGCTAACTTCATCATTAAGTTTGCCAGAGAGGATCCAGGATTTAACCAATGCAGGATTGCAGGTTCATAAAAAGATAAAATTAAACACTGTTTAGAAATGACCTCATGTGATTTACAGCATTTATGTATGTACCTAAAAACCATATATTTTTTTATTTTATAGGTGAGAAAACTGAAGTGATCAGAAAACAAAAATGCTCAACATTTTAGTAGGAAACACACAGGTTGGAGTTTTGGTACTAAATAAACAAGTCATTACCCTTCCAGTGGTCACAATCTAATGAACATGATAGACTGTGAAATATGAAATAATAAAGGCACAGACTACAATGGAGGAACAAGAGGAGGGTGACTTGTACTGACTGGAAGGTTAATAATGGTTTTGTGGGCCGGAGTTATAGCTCAGTGGTAAAGCGCTTGCCTAGCATGTGTGAGGCACTAGGTTTGATCCCCGGCACCACATAAAAAATAAACAAATAAAATAAAGGTGTTGTGTCCATCTACAACTAGAAAAATATTTTTTAAAAATGATGGTTTTTGTGAAGATGGAGTCTGATCCAAGCCTTAATGGGGATTGTGGGTATTCTACAAAGATGGTGGGGTAGAAGAGGGATCGGTAAGAGCAAAGGCACAGAAAGGATGTAAGATCCTTGCATAAGTTTTGAGGACAGGGCAGGAGAGAAGAGAGAAAGTGTGCAGAGCATTTGCAGATGTCCTTGAATGCCAACTTGGTAGCAGTGTAAAAAAGAACAGGATGGTAGAGAAATCACAAGGAAGCCATTGCAATGGTTCAGGAAAGAGGTAATGAACACTCAAACTAAGCAGAAGTAGGAGTAGGAAGGCAATAATTAGAAAGATACCAGAGGTAGAATCTATGTAATCTGGCAACGGACTGGACACCAACTATAAGGGAAGAGGATGAGGTGAAGATGATTCTAAATACATTCATTTTACATTTGAGCTACTCTTGGGCCAGGCATAGGAAATTTCTCTTAGGGAGGGTGGGTATAATGATCAGGGCATACACTGATCTAGAAATCAACCAAGAAATAGAGTTGGCTCCATATAAGAAATCACCAAGGAATAATTAGAGAATGAAGAGAAAGAGGACAGAAAGAAACTTGTATTTGTAAGAAGAGGAGGAGGAGGAGGAGGAGGAGGAGGAGGAGGAGGAGGAGGAGGAGGAGAGATGGGGAGTGAAGGAAGGGGCGTCACTAATGGAGCCTGAATGGTTAATCAAAGAGGTAAGTGGTAATGTTATACAAGCCAAGGAAGTATCCAGAGATCTGAACTCCGCTGAGGGGACAAATAAGCAATTTACTGTGGTCACAGAAGTCACATCCATGCTCCTCCACTTTGCACTTACTGAAATACCACAAAAGAAAAAGCAATGTGCTTTTTCAAGAGGAACCTACAGCTCATTTTATCTTACACCTAACTTTTTTGATAACTAGTCCTTATGCACCCTTCTTCGTCTTTGTGGTTCTGACCCAGTGCTAAATGCAACGACTTCTGAATCAGACGCTGGCTGCAATGCAATCCAGCAGTGTCAGGAGGATTGGTTCACTAATTCCTCTAAGCCTCGGTTTCCTCGTGTGCAAATGATGGAGGGCTGGTGGTGGGTACTTACCTATTAGAGTCAAGAAGAGTGTATAAAATAATGTAAGTAACACTTGAGCACAATGCTGTCAAAGGCTTAACTCATTTGCTGTTTTCGTGTTTTGTAATCTCCCTGAAGGCAGAGGACGGTTCCAACACTACTTCCTAAGCACCGACCTAGGTATGGTGCGCCTCATCTTGTCCGCCCTCAGGGAAACATCCCGCGTAGGAAGAGGGATCAACAGCTGACGGGACCCTGCAGCCCACCCTAGGAGGATGTCGCGGGGCGCTGGGGAGAGCGGGGCGTACGGAGCCGCTCGCGACCCGCGAAGACTACACATCCCAGGGTGCAGCGCGCCAGCCAGGGAAGCAATTTACGGAGGAGGCGCGAGCAGGGATATGGGGGTGCGGGGCTCCACAGCGCAGGCTGGGACTGGAAGTCCCCAGGTGGCGACTTGGAGGGTCGGAGGAGGGTCGCAGCGGCGGATCCCTCCCCCGTCCCGCCTTTTGTCCACGTCTTACTTCTCAGGGCCAATGCGCTCGCCCGGCGCCGGCGCTGGCCCTCTCCAAGGCGGTCTCCATTGGTCCTGAGGCTCAACGCCGAGGCCCTACCCGGAAGTAGCGTTGGGGGAGGCGGTTTCCTAGACTACGACACCGGAAAGCTGGGGGAGGCGCTCCCTGCTGCTGAGGGCGGAGGGCGGTGGCAGCGCTGGCGCTGGGGACCGGCTCGGTGGCTTCAGCAAACAGTTTGGCGCCGGCGGCTGCCCGCCTCACTCCACGTCCCGCCCGCGGCACGGCTTGCAGCCCCCTCGCCACCGGCGTCTGGCGATGTGTTCCACGGACCGGGCATAGCAGCTGCGCGTGCGCGGAACCGCGGGGCCATGAGCGAAGCCGGCGGCGGCCGGGGCTCTGGGTCTCCGGTCCCCCAGCGAGCGCCATGGAGCCTGGTGGCGGCGACGGCCGCGCTCTGCCTGGTGTCGGCCACGTCCGTGGGGACGGCGGTGGCCGCGCCCATGAGTAGGGAGGAGAAACAGAAGCTTGGGTAAGGGTGCTTGGCAGCCTGGGGTGGGTTTCCTGGTGAGGCTGACCACAGGCGAGGTGCCTGTCATTGACACCCGGGCGCGCAGTGGCCTCCCCTGTCGCGAGTGGAACAGCTGCTGCCGCGCGAGGACCTCGGAGGGGTGGACCGGGGTCCGGGAAGATGGGAACCGCTGCCCGCGACTTGACCTCGAGAGGCTGTCGAGGTGTCGCTCGGGCTGTCGGTGACATGTGCGGGCTCCTTGAGTCCAGCCGTGGTGTGTCAACACAGCTGCCATGTCAGTGACCCGTGAGGGGGCTACAGCCCATGTAGCCGCGTGCGAGAGTCCTGAGGTTGCCTGCCCACAGAGGCGTGGTTAGATTTCTCGCCCAGATGAACTCCCAGCTGGAAAATGTTGCTGATCTCGCATTAGTTAAGGCTTACACCTGTTAGGGAAAAGGGACGTTCATTGGAACTTTACAGATTTTACTATTTCCTTGCAGTGTTTTCCTGACTGCGGTTTTCATAGTAGACTGTTTGATAGTATTAATCAAAAGTCCTAAATAAGTGTACCTACTCACTGTACCCAGAGTCGTTTTATCAGCTTGAAAGTGTCATAAAACTATCAGTTGTATTTTCAGCATTTAATTTAGGCTCAGTAATGCTAATTGGCACGAGATTCCGCATAAGAATAAGAAAAAAGCCGAGAACCAATAGAAAATGGGCAAAAGTATGAACAGTTAAGTCAGAGAAGAGGGACTGCAAGTGGTCAATAAACATGAAAAGTTATTCAACCACATAAATGTAAGAGATACAGATTAAAACAAGACAGCTGCTTTTGCCTAACAGATTAGTAAATACAAAACACAAGGATACTGTACTGGCTAATTATGACTTGGGGAAAAAACTTAATGGGAGTGTAAATGTGACTTACAGACTGTATCTGTAAATTTACAAAATTAAAATTGTGCATACTGTTTGATTCATCAGTCCTACCCCTGGGATTCTGTCTTGGAGAAATAAAAGCACTGAGATTGATGTACATTATAAGAGAACTGTTCCTTGGAGGGAAATGCTTGAATATGTTGCATGTATTATGGAGTAGATTCACGCATTAGGAAGAAGGAGGTGCGTCCTTAGAAGGCTGTTCAGGATGTATTCCAACACACACACACACACACACACACACACACATGCACAAACAAGTTGTGGAATAATCTATATATAGTACTATACCATATTTTTTAAAGAAAAAAATATTGTCTAATAAGATTTGAAAAAATGAAAAGATAATTATTTCGTAGCGTTAGGATGAAAGGGAGGTGGAACCATCAGGTTTTAATTTATGTACTTTATTTAAATGATTGCAAAAATCTATTTTAAATAAAATAGCAACAAAGATCATAATGGAAAAAAGATAAAAGTATTAACTATCAAAACAGAATTACCCAGTAAACTAATTAGTGTCTTAAATTTTCTCAGTGAATTTAATGTATCATTGACAACTTTTAATGAATACCCCATTTTGTTAGTACTTTACATGTGTTGTCTCTGTGATACTATTATTTCATGAGGTGAATGGGATTTTCATTTTATTAAGTGAAGAAACTGAGATTTAAGGTTAACTTGTTAAGAGTTGTGAAGCTAGTAAGTGGTGGAACCAGTTTTCAAACCATGGTCTGTCTGATCTCAGATCCCATCCATTGGGCACTTTCTTAAAACTTAGACATATGAAGTTGATTATGGACCATAGGTATTTTATTTGACCATTGTTTTTTCTCCTTAAAAAAATTATTTGAAGGAGTCATTGGATAACTCATTTTTTATTAGAATTAATTTTCAGTTGGAAAAATCCAACCAAATGGGCTTGAGATTTCAGCTCAAAATTTGAGATCATTTGCAAAAGTGAAGTACAGTTATTTAGGCTTCTTAATTTAGATTGTCCTAGAATAAGAGTAGAATAAGACTAACGCTACAAACCACAAATACATGATGACTTTCCCCTTTGGAAACTTTCAGAACGTGAACTCTGATTTATTAGATTTACCTGTGTGATTTTTTTAAAAAGTCCAAATAAAATTTATGATAAAAAGACAATGCCCTACCCTCTTCCCTGCACCCCAAACCAAACAGAAAATAGAAAACTGGGATTGTTATGAATAGTAAGCAGTTGCTTGTAGTTTGTGGATTATTTACCTGATCATAGTCTTATCTTTCATGGAATACATTGTTCTTTAATTTTGTTTCCAAATGTTAGGGCAGCTTTTGCTAATGCTATCTTTTTTGTTTAAAAATGACTATAAAACAATTCAATTACCATAGGTGTTGGCTGGCAATGTAACTTTAAAAATTATCTAAAATGAAAAAGACATGATTTTTAAACTGGAGATATGCTTTTCAATACATTTTTATTCAGTTGTTGAACAGATATAAAATCTTACAGAAACATTTTTTCTGTTTAATATAGCAATTATTTTGTATTTAGATATTATTTTGTGTTTAAATATGTCTCTCTTAGGACTTGTAAGTCAGAGAGCAGCTAGATATTAAATATGTCCACTTCGAAGTATGTGTTGTGAAATTTGCTGATCATAAGAGATGCGTAAATGAAAGGATTGGGAAAATAGTGTGTCTTACTTGTAAGCAATCATAATTTACTTATAATTTTGAAAATTCAGTGCTTGCAAAGTTGGGTTAGCAAGTTAAAGCTTGTCATTTGGAACACTCCCACCTAGGCACTACCATTTCTAGTTATAGCAATTTCTACTTCTTGGTTTTAATCATTTTTAAAAAATATTTTAGTTATAGATGGACACAATACCTTTATTGTTTATTTTTTATGTGGTGCTAAGGATCAAACCCAGTGCTAGGCAAGTGCTCTACCACTGAGCCACAACCCAGCCCCCATTTTCTATCATATCTATACAAATTCATAAAGAATGAATGTTTTAACCAAGTGAATAAAATATTTCTAATGATGAGGTGTTGTTTTCCTTCTGTTACTGGGGATCCAGGACCTTGTGTGTGTTAGGCAGGCACTTTACCACTCAGCTTCATCCTCAGACAGGATCTTGTTAAGTTGCCCAACCTTCCTTGAACTTTGAATCCTCCCTCCTGCCTCAACCTCCTTAGTAGTCAGGGATTATAGGCCTGCACCTGGGTTTACTGATTGGGTGTTTTAAAATTATTATTATTCATTTAAAAAAATGTTTTCAGGGCTTATTCATATCACAAGTTTGAGTGTACCTGATTTTGCTGGTCTTTATAGCCAGGGTCCAGAAATTAGGTCTTTTCTGTCTCCTAGGTTGTTGATTATCAGTATTTCATCATCCACGATTGCAATGACAAAAATAACAGTTGCATTATAATAGGAGGCAAAATAAAAATACTATCTATTTCTTTATACTTTTTCAGTTCTTGCTACTAGTAATTGGAATTTGGGGAAGAGTTAATAATAGATTGTTTAGCTATTGTCCTCTGTTAATTTTTGAGAGCTCTGACCTTGTCTGGCCACAACATATACTTTTGTGGTTTTTCTAATAGCATTCAAGCCCCTGAACGTTGAGACACTGATTCCTTTGCCCCAACCTTATAGGTGGTTCTTTTGTTTTTGTTTTCTGTTGTTGTTGTTATTATTATTATTATTTTGCACTACTGGGAATGAACCCAGAGGTGCCTTACCACCGAGCTACATCCCCAGTGCTTTTTGTTTTGGGACAGAATCTGACTTAGTTGCCCAGAATGGCTTTGAATTTGCAGTCCTCCTGCCTCAGCCTCCCAAGTTGCTGGGATTACAGGCATGTGCCACTACGTCTGGTTCATAGGTTTTGGTTTAGTAAATCTGAAATCCTTTTTAAATAGTCACCTTGAAGGTCTTGAGTGATGTTAGCTACAGCATATTAATTTTTTTGAGCCTTAGGTTTCTCACTTTACAGGTGAGTACTATTTTTACAGGGTTTTTTGTTTGTTTGTTTAAAGGGAACAGAGTATATCATAAAATATATCTTTTGGAAATGTGACAAACCATAAATATATTCTTAAACTAGGCATTACTGCTTTTATTCAGTTTATCTGGAAAGACATTGGCTCTGTTAAATATTATTTCATATCACTATTCACACACACCCATCCCTCTCTTTTGGTAGGACACATAGGATAAATAATGAATGGTACCAATAATTATTTCTTTTGGAGCTCTCCAGTAGTATTTCCCCTTCAAGACATATTAAATAATTATGTTAAGAGGTATAGTAATTGGTTTTCTTTTTTCTTTCTTTTTTTTTTGAAGTTTTTGTTTTTTTTTAAATATTTATTTATTTTTTTAGTTATCGGCAGACACAACAAGTTTGTTGGTATGTGGTGCTGAGGATCGAACCTGGGCCGCACGCATGCCAGATGAGCGCGCTACCACTTGAGCCACATCCCCAGCCCCAGTAATTGGTTTTCATCATCAGATTTCCTTCCCTCTTTCATAAAGATTCCTTCCCTCTGTTCATGGCACACATCATTTGCAGGTTTTTTTTTTTTTTTTTAGGAAAAATTATAAGATGAACTTTTTTTCAATTACCAGGAGTAAAGTTTGGCCCAGCTCTTTGCAGTGAATTTATGAAAATTTATTTACTAACTGGTATATTTCCCGACTCTCTATGTCCCCGTCTAACTAAATATTTCTTTTGCTTTTTGTTGGAATATTTAGGGAGAATTAACTTTTTGTAACATGATAAATATAATGTATTTAACTTTTCTCCATTTCTGTGTTTTTTGAAATTAGGAATCAAGTACTGGAAATGTTTGATCATGCTTATGGTAACTATATGGTAAGTAGAAAGCTTATCTTTTCATTTATATAAGCTGATTATTATATGGGCACCATAACTGGGAATTTTGAAACCCACATTACTAGCATATTTTTTAAAGAAAGTTTTTATTGTGTGCATGTGAGCAAATATGTAATAGTGAGTTCCACCTTTATGTATAATTATAAAGCACCAATTAACAAAATATGGAAAGAAATTTTTAAAAAGATTTTAAAAACATCTGGGCAAGCATAAGCAACAGAATATGGTGGTTCTAAGTGAATGGATAGATTTTCAATTTATTCTTACCAAATAGGTAATAATAAATTGAAAATCGATCAATCATTAATCTTTGTATTTAAAGTTTCCTTGGAGCTGGGCTCTGTGGAGCAAGCCTGTAATCTCAGTACCTTGGGAGCCTAAGGCAGGCGGATGAGAGTTCAAAGCCAACCTCAGCAACTTAGCAAGGCCCTAAGCAACTCAGTGAGACCCTGTCTCTAAATAAATATATATTAAAACGGGGGGAGGGGACTTGGGATGTGGCTCAGCGGTTAAGCGCCTTTGGGTTCAATCCCTGGTACCAAAAAAAATAAATAAAGCTTCCTTGGGCATTTTCAACAATGCTCATTGAGTGTTTTATATAACTAGATATTAGGGATGAAAACATGAAAAAGAAGTTAGCCGTTACTTTAAGGAAAATTCTTAAGTTAAAAAACTTTTATTACTTTATATAATCTTTGAAGAAAACTATTAAAAGAGACGAATTGTATCACCTAGCTTCCATTCAAATTATATCCTTGTGAACTCTGAATTGAATATATTTTGCTCTCTGCTATACTAATCTATACATCTATACTGTTTTAAAACTCCTTTAAAATGAAATATGGTTTCAGTTTTACAAGGTGAAAATTCTTAACATCTATTATACAATCTGTAGGGCAGATTTTAGAGTTTAAAAGAAAGTTTTGCATATAAATTTGTGTAATTTTAAGTGTTCAATCAAATTATCCTGAGAATTACTTTTCTTTTTTCTTTTTTTGCATAGCTAGGGATTAAACCCAGGGCCTCTGGCATCCTAGGGAAGCAACTTTATCACTGAACTATATCCCTAGCCCTAGAATCACTTTTTATAACCTTGCTTTCACATTTAAAAAATATGTCCTAGGCGTGGTGGTACATGCCTATAGTCCCAGCGGCTTGGGAGGCTGAGGCAGGAACACAGCATGGGCCTAAGCAATTTAGTGAGACCCTGTCTCCAAAAATAAAAAAGCAGATTGGGGATGTGGCTCAGTGTTTGAGGGCCCCTGTATGGATTCAATCCTTGGTACCAAAAATGAAATAAAAATGTTGGCAGATTTTCTTTTATGATTATAGTCTTTAAAATGTAGTTGGCAAAAGTTTGGCAGGGAGCTAAGTAGAATTTTGTTTTCAATATTTTTCAAGAGGTATATAGTTCTTTGAATCCATTTTTATTATATATCAACCAAATATCTTCATATAGTAACATCATTATTGTTGATGGACATCTGAGTATATGTACTTTGTTTTTATCTTTTTAAAACATGTTTTACATTTGATAATCCTTGTTCTCTTTTATATTGCTCATTTAGT
This sequence comes from Spermophilus citellus, assembly GCF_964194105.1. NCBI lineage: Eukaryota > Metazoa > Chordata > Mammalia > Rodentia > Sciuridae > Spermophilus > Spermophilus citellus. The sequence goes on from NC_138187.1 coordinate 149,701,713, forward strand.
ACGAGCACATTTTGACTTCTTAATATTTTAGAATATGATAGTAATTAAGTTTTTGAATCTACATTGAAAACAAGAGTTTTAAGTTTTAGACTTCGCCATTCCCTTAATATTTTTTTGAAAATTATTTATACCTGCTTAATTCAGTTTGGATAAAGCATAGTTTAACAAGTCTAGGCTAATGGTTTTGAGAGGGGCAGGTAGATTCATGCTCTACTCCCCAAATCATAGTCATCTCATAAATGTAGACTTTTGGTTAGAAAGTCGAAAAAAGTATTTAACTAGATAAATTTACTACTTCTTACTAGGAATAGGAGCCTCTCTTTATAAAGCTTGATACCTTTAATATCTTGTGTCTCTTAAACAACAGAAAGTTATACCAATACATTTTTTTCTCACCATAGAGTATACTTAAATAATGAGTTTGTGACAAAGCAGGTACTGAGGGCAGTCTTCAGTGAACTTTTTGGCCCAGTTCCTTTTGTAATCTAACCAGGTTAACTTTTTGCTACAACTACTTATGAGATTTAAGCTAGAGAGATTTCAACTCCAAAGACTGGAAATTTCTGAAAGCAGCCTCTTCCATATTTCCAGTGGGCCATACTCACTGCAATTCATTTTTAAATGTTCAAATATTTTACAATCTGCATGACTCTTGCATTGTCCTCATGTTAGGCTCAATCTGTGAGGTATGTAACCCAAGATTTAGTCTAGAGTTTATCCTTCCCCTTTTCGGGTTCTCAACTGATATGACACAGTTCTAAAATATTAAAGAGAATCCAGGTACCTTTTAATTGTTATTTGAAGTTACTTGAAAAGTTTTTCTAGTTTCTACATTCCGAAACACTGTTAGCTTGTTACCAAAAATGTATTAGTTTTAGGGTTAGATGGTTTTGAGTTCAACTTCTGAGTCTGCTCTTCACTAGTTTATCCCTAAACTGATCATTTAACCCCTTGGAGCCATGTCTTAGTGATGTAAAATGGAGGTGATTACAAAGTACTATTGTAAACAATAAGATTTTTTGAGAACAGAGACTCTTTTTCTTTATTTTTAATTTTTTATTTTCTGTGCATTGAATGTGGAATATAAGTGCTTATTAATTTTTTTAAAAGTGAATTATTGGTAAAGATAAAATCAAGTAATGTTTATTTTTTGTATTTGAGTATTACACTCCATATTTGCCTTTTCCAAAGAAATAATAACTTTCTTCAAAATATGAGTTTATGGCCAGGCGAGGTGGTGTACACCTGTAACCCTGGTGGCTCAGGACGAAGAGGCAGGAAGATCACACGTTTGAGGCTAGCCTTAGCAACTTATCAAGGAAGCCCTATGCAACTTAGTGAGACCCTGTCTCAAAATAAAAAATATAAAGGACTGGGGATGTGATGTGGCTCAGAGGTATAGCACCCCTAGGTTAAATATCCAGTATCAAATCAAAAAATAAAAATACAAATTTATGAGGTTGGGGATGTGGCTTAGTGATGGAGCACTTGCCTGGCATACTGAAGCCCTGGGTTCTATCCCCAGTAACTAACACACACACATACTCTCTCCCTCCCTCCCTCCCCCCCTCTCCCTCCCTCCCTCCCCCCCTCTCCCTCCCTCCCTCCCTCTCCCTCCCCCCCTCTCCTTCCCTCCCTCCCTCCCTCCCCCCCTCTCCCTCCCCCCCTCTTCCCCCTCCCTCCCTCCCTCTTCCCCCTCCCTCCCTCCCTCTTCCCCCTCCCTCCCTCCCTCCCCCCTCCCCCCTCCCCCCTCTCTCCCTCCCCCCCTCCCCCCTCCCCCCCTTCCCCCCCTTCCCCCCTCTCTCCCTCCCTTCCCCCCTCTCTCCCTCCCTTCCCCCCTCTCTCCTCCCCTTCTCTCCCCCCCTTCCTCTCCTCCCCCAGCCCCCCCTCCCTCTCTCCCTCTCTCCCAGGTTCCATCCTCATTATCCCCCCACACACACACATACACACACTCATGTTTATGGTGAATTTGGGGTTCTTAAATCTCCTTACTTTGTAATTGTCAGTTGCTTACTCTGCTAAAATGTAAAATATCTGGTTCATGGTGGGCTTTTAATAAATGTTGATAGCTTTTCCTCATTTCATAGTTTTCCTTATATTCTCTGGCCTAGTCTGTAGTTAACAGTTCCTTTAGCCTTCTTAGTTCCCAGGAAAACAATGGTATTTTCCAAAGACAGGCAACATAATGTAATTAAGAGCAAAAGCTCTGGGCTTGGAACAGGATACCCTTAGGTGGCTCTGCCACCTACCAGCTGGGTTACAATGGGAAAGTTACCTAATCTCCCAGAGCCTGTTTCCTCATCTCTGTGAAATAGAGACAATGGTTTGCAAGCCTTATAGTGATAGGAAGTGCTATGCAAGAATTGACTACTACTCCTCACAACTGCTACTGATAATAGCTCTATGTAAGAATTTACTACCTATTCTACTAACAACTACTAATAATAACTACTACTATTATTATTATGTATCCTCTGCCTGAGATTGATATTGCCCTCTAAAATTCATTTAAGCTTTAATTCTGAGCTTTTTCTTCAGATTGTACAGAGAAGTTCCTTAAAACACATACATTCTTTCCTGTTCTGTGCATGTGCCCTTTGAGTTTACTTTTTATTTCTGGTCATGAAATAAAAGGTTTTCTTCAGTTTATTTCTTAATAAAAATGTCCTGCCTGCTCTTGGTAGATTATTATATCTCTGCTATCCCTGGAGTTACATTCAGGAATTTTCTGATCTCCTCAATTATTGGCATAATCATTAATATTGTAATGATTGACAGATCTCTAACCCTAATCAGAATTCAGTTTATCCACAGTGAGTTACACAGATGGCTTTCTCTTTTCCCAAAATAACATGAAATTTGACATTTATTTTGGCAAATCTTGTGTAACCTTACTTAACCCCAGACCATAGTCACTTTAGGGCTCCTAGTAGCATATTTTTGAATCTTTATGCTAAGTTCAGTTCACACATTAATGTAGATGACAAAATGACGTGTATTTGGAACACACAAATGTAGAACCTTTTTGGATCTTAACTCTAACATGGTATTTATTTCCCAGTGTTTTTCCTGACTACTATAGAAACTCTCTTAAGCAATAACTGCACTTGGTAGAGCACTAAGTATTACAAGTAGACTTGGAATGAATTGGTAAGCAGAGTGTCCATTAACTAGTAAAATCATAGCTAATGCTATAACCACTTTTAAGTTTGATTTCGTAAAAGAAATAGTTGATTAATGTTTATTGTTGAACCAGAGAAACTGTTTTTAAGTATACAGTTAACTTAATGCCAGTTAACTTAATGCCAGTTCTGTGGCATTAAGTTCATTCACATTGTTGTACATTCATCTGGAATTTTTTTCATCTTCTCCATCTGAGACTGTACCTTATGTTTCTTTTTAATAGTTTGTTCATTAAAAAGAATAATCTGGCCAGGCATGGTGGTACACACTTATAATCTCAATAATTCAGGAGGCTGAGGCAAGAAGATAGCAAGTTTGAGACCAGCTTCATCAATTTAGTGAGGCCCTAAGCAACTTAGCAAGACCCTGACTCAAAATGAAAAATAAAAAGGGCTGGTGACATTGCTCAGTGATTAAATGTACCTGGATTCAATCCACAGTGCAAATAAAAAAAAATCTGCAAACGAAGTATTTTAGAGGATATAAATTTATATTTATCTCTTTGTATAAACCATTGGGGGATTATCATGTATTAGTCATTGTTCCTTGACCTCTACTTTTGTAGCATCCTAAAACCTCACCAAACCTATACAAGAATGCTGTCATATTAACTCATAATGTTTTTTAATTATATTCTGGTACCCCAAATAGAGTTTTAATTCAGGAGAACTAGATCTTTCTGTTTAATTAATATAATTTAGGTATGATTTATGAGGAGTAAAGTTCCAATTTTAAGTGCACAATTCTTAGTTTGACATTTGTATGTAATTATTTAATTACCACCATAATCATGATATAAAACATTTCTAACATCCCCCCAAATTTTCTTTGTGCTCCTCTGCAGTAAATTCCTTTCCCTCACTTCGGACCCTTCCAAATATTGCTTCATTTTTTTTGTCACAGTAGTTTTCCATTTTCTAGGATTTCACGTTGTCATACAGTATGTAGTCTTTTGATTCAGGTTTCTTCATTTAGCATGATGCTTTTGAGATTTACTGATATTGGTGAGACATCATAGTGTATTTGTTGCTCAGTAATGTTCAGTTGGTTTTGATAGAACACTATTTGTCGATGAGTATTTAACTTGTTTCTGATATTATTATAAAACTGTTATGAACTCGTGAGTGCAAGTTTTTGTGTGGACATATGTTTTCATATATTTTTCACCTAGGAGTAGAACTACTAGGTCATATGTAAGTTTAACTTTATAAGAAACTTCCAAACTTTTCTGAAGTAGCTGCAATATTTTGTGTTTGCAACTGGCAGTGTGTGAGTTTCAGTTACTAAATGTCCTCTAAAAAACTTGGTATTTTTAGTCTTTTTAATTTTACCATTCTAGTGGATGTGTAATGCTATTTCATTATGACTTTAATTTGATTTTTCCTGATGTATAATATGTTGAAAATCTTCCCATGTGCCTATTTGCTATTCATATATCTTTTCTAAAATATTTTCCTAGTTGTAGATGGACATAATACCTTTATTTTATTTATTTATTTTTATGTGATGCTGAGGATTGAACCCAGCGCCTTAAGCATACTAAACAAGCTCTCTACCACTGAGCTACAATCCCAGCCTCTGTATCTTTTTTGATAAAGCGTCTGTTCACATCTTTTTTTTCCATTTCAAAATCAGGTCATTTGTTCTGTTATTACTAAGTTGTAAAGATAATCTATCAAGTCCAATTTATCAATTTCTCTTTTATAATTCATGCCTTTAATATCTTACCTAAAAAAAATTTGTCTAGCCTAAGATCACGAAGTTTTTCTTTTCTTCTTATAGATGTTTTATAATTTTAACTTGTTCATCTAGATTTATATCCATTTTGAGTTAATTTTTTGTATATGGTATGAGGTAAAGGTGGATTTACATTTTTTTCCTATGAGGCTATCCAATTATTCTGTCACCATTTGTTAAAATTAATATTCTTTCCCCACTAAATTACCTTGTTACGTGTGTGGGGGGGGGAGGGGGTAAACAATCTATAGACCATTTGTATGCACATGTGCGTCTCTTTGTAGACTCTGTATCTTGTTCTAGTGATCTAAATATCCTTATACCAATATCTCATTGTCTTGATTATTATAGCTTCATGTTGAGTTCTAAACTCAAGCAGTGTTGATCTGTCATTTTTATTGTTTATTTTCAGTATGGTTTTGGCTATTTTAGATCCTTTACATTTTCACGTAAATTTTAGAATCGCATTGTCAATTTCTATTTTAAAAAGTCCTTTGAGCTTTCTTGTACAGTTTAAATCTGAGAATCAATTTAAAGAGATTGATTTCTTAACAACATTGTCTTTTAATCCATTAATATAATGTTTCTGTCTCATTATTTAGGCCTTATTTAATGTCCAAGCCTCATTTTGTAGTTTTAAATGTGCAGGTCTTTGTGCAGCTTTTGCTAAATTTATCCAAAATATTTTGTATTTTGATGCTATTGTAAATGATAGTTTTCTAATTTTAATTCCCTTATTCCCATTAATATTACACAGAAATACAGTAACTTTTGTCTTCTGACAGACTGAGCTTGTTGTTTCTAGTAGCCCTTTGGTAAATTCCTTAGGATCTTCCATGTGGTCAGTCATGCCATCTGCTACGGCAGTGGCTTGGACCTCCAGTAGCATATTGAAGAGAAATGGTGAGATCCTTGCCTAATTTATAATTTTAGGGTAAAAGTCTTTCACTATTGAGTACAAGTTTAGATGTTGGGTTTTTTTTTTGTTGTTGTTGATGCCCTTTATCAACTTAAATTCCCCTTTATTCCTGGAATGAGAAATTTGATCATGAATTTTGCCAGATGCTTTTTCTGCATCTATTGTTATAATTTTTTTTAAAACCCTCTTTGCACGGGTTCTAGTTGTAGATGGACATAATATCTTTATTTTATTTATTTTTATGTAGTGCTGAGGATAAACCCAGTGCCCCATACATGTGAGGCATGTGTTCTACCACTGAGCTACAGCTCCAGCCCTTGTTATAATATTTTATTCAAAAAATCTGCTAGTAGCAAGACTTTATTTCATTATTTATTATTTTTTTAATATAACAATATTATATCAGTTTGATTTATTGACCAAAACCAAATTGATTTTAATAAAGAATTTGGAGACTTTTGTTTTCATCTAAATTTGAATACAAACTTGAAATATTATTAATATTAATTAATATTAATAGTATTAAATTAATATTAATAGTATTAATTTAAAATCATATGAGACAACTCCAGTTTTTTTACTTATTTCTTCTCAGTAGAGAAACATTTCATGAAATAGGATACCTTAAAGGACAACAAATATTCAGTGTAGGAAGTTAGTCAAATACTTTAGATAAGTGAATTTCTAAACACCTGAAAAAATTGATAAATGAATATAAGTGATAAATAGAAAAGGAGTGGAATTGAAAAGACAATTGGTAGATTGTGCAGGTGCAGTAGCTAGCATATTCTATTAGTATGTTTGTTAGTTTTTATTTATTTCTGTTGTGTTTTTATTTTAAGAAGGAGTATCTTAGCTGCCTTAGGGAGGAAGGATATTTAACAATGAGGATCTGGAATAAAACATTAAAAAGTGTATGTAACTATTGAAAATAAGCATAACTGGTATTTCCAACAATTTTTATAATTAATGATTTTTTAAATTATTGGTTTTAGTAGAATAAAACCTTTTCTCTTACCTAATTTTAGAATTTATTTTACTAAAAAGTAAATTTTTGATGTTGCTTTGATTGTTTTAGATCACTTTGTCACCTCAAGGCCCTATTAAATTTAAGTCTGATGTGGAGAATCTATTGTTTCTTTATAATTTACTTTTACCCTTTTGCTTTAGTTAGGCACATACACTTAATTTGTATAGGACTTTTGTATCACTCGTATTTTATTTCTGAGTGGTAGTTATTAAATGTCTTCGTGGCTCTCAGTCATGCCTGGAAGCACACTGTGAAGAGGAGATACTACTGTACTTGGGACAGCCAGGATGTTTGAAGTCTCTGTTTATTTGCCACGTATGCATTACTCTCTGGAGCCCTCTCTAGTTTGCTTTGTGGTTAACCCAAAGAAAAGGGTGTGGTTTTACTTTTATCCTTAATCTTGAAACAAAAGGACATAAAATGTTTTCATACGTGGCTCAAAACTCCTTTATGTGATTGTTATGCTTTGCTTGTTAGTTACATTTTTATTATTAGGTAAGTTCAGGGTTTGGATTTTCATATTTTATTTGGAGTTTGTATTTTATTTCAGACAGAGGTGTTTGTGTCTATTTTATAAAACCTTAAAAATAGTGTGAAGTTTCTAAGCAGGGGTTTAAAATAGAAAGGAAATTTTAACAACCAAATTAACATTTCAATGAGCTTTTTACAGAATGACTTTTGAAATCATCAGCAACTTTTAAAATTTTGGTTTTCCTGACTTCTGTTACTTATATGTTAAATATTAAACTATAAAGCAGTGAAATATGTCCATTCTGGGAAATCAGTTCTATTGGAATTGACACCTGAAAAAGTAATTAGGAATTTGACATGTGAAAAACACATGTAAAAGTAATTAGGGATTTATGATGAAAAAATTACTGAGTACTGTATTGAATTCAGAATTTGGTAGCTGTATGTGGATTCTAATTATATCAAAACATCTGTTGCCTGGAATCCTTTCCTCAGGGAATGAATCATAGAGCACTCAATTTTTATGAATACTTGAAGAGGTTTTAGGCTTCGATGCTTTTTCTTTTTCGTATTCTTCAGCCAGTTTTAAAAGTTTTGAGTGTTTTGTTTTGGTTGGTTAATTTTGGTTTTTTGTCTTTGCCTTTCTATTGACTGTATGTGTAATGTTCCTGGTCTCTATTTTTCCTTTGCTTAATGTACTATGAGTTTAGAATCTAGATAATTCAGTTGAGTGAGAGGCAGTAGGAGAAAGTTGGACATGTAATTGGAACCATTCTTGCTGAAATTCAAGAATGAAAACTCATGGGCATTCGCGTAATAAAAACAAGTTATGTACAGTGTACAAAAGATTGGACTGCTCTTAGAAACTTTGCCACAGCAGTACCCAGTGAATATATGAAGGGTGTGGAGATGTATCTTACAATTTCTGAAGGAAAGCTGCCTCAAGCATCCATTCAGATTGTTGTCCCAGGAAAACCAGAACAATATTTAAAATAAGCTAATATGAATAAACTACCTGAGGACACTGGGCAACTAGGAGAAGTCAAAACTAAAACTTCAAGAATGGAGAGTCCATAGAAAAATGGTGTAATTGACTCCCCTCATGTAGAAGGGCTCTAACACTAGCAATATTGGGAATTGAGATTCCACACTAGAATGCAAATGTTATAAGCCTCGAAAAATCTTTGTCAAAACATTAAAAAGTCTGTTTCTGATGGTTATAAATTTAGAGAGCAATGTAAAAAATAGCAAAATGATATTTGGTATACTACAATTAAAAATATTTAAAAATATTGAAAAATAAGTTGTTTTTCTTTGTAAAACACTCATTAAAAGCAATTTGAACAACACTTCCTTGCCTGTGGCTTCTCACTGTATCACTTAGGATAGGAACAAGCATCTTTTCTATGCTTGATGAATTTTCACACTGCTTTTAAGTTTGGATCCACTTCTGACATTTTATCCTTTGCTCTTTTAGTGTCAAGAAATGTTCCTGGACTTCCTTCAATAAGAAGGCTTTTGCAGGCCTCACTTCCTCTGTGATGTCTTCATCCTTTCCCAACCACTTTCTTAAGTTATGTTGGTAACTTGGCTTTCACTAAGTTTCTCTGGCTGCATATGTTTCTTGAATGGTGCAGTGTTAACATTTCCAGGGTCAGCCATTTTTTCTCTAAACCCATTTAGGTTCAATTTGAATTTCACTTCCAACATTCCATTTTTCTTTTTTCTTTTTCTTTCCTGAGCTTTCATCTTTGTTGACTAATTCTCTTTTATTATCCAGTTTGTAAACTGTCACATAGGATGATTATCACTGAATGACAAGAAGTCAGCATACTACATCCTTGCTGTCTATGTGTGAAATGAAGGACTTGGACATGAATATACAGAGTGATCAGTTACTGACTGACATTGAAGGAAGTAATACAGTTGACTGCCAATCAGGATAAACATCTGTTATTTATGTAGTGATTTGTGGGCTAAAGAACTAGCATCAAAATTTGTATTTTATGCAGTTACTAACTGACATTTGAACCATGTTCTTGGATATTTAAGTTGTAGTGGTAGAAAATTATGCAAAGTGAGACCATGTGAAGAGAAGACTGCCTATGATAATAACATAGCTGACAAAAGTGCTATGTTAAGTGGGAAAAAGTAAGAGTATGGTAATCCTATTATTTTCTTGGCAGGAAGTTAATAAATGTTTTCTAAAATTGAAACATGAAGTTAACACAATGTTTCTAACCTCTAAATGCTTCTGATATTGTATTAATCTTAGGGAAAATCTTTTATGACTCTCCCTTGGTGAAGAAAATATAAAGTTCAGCAGGTGTTTCTTGTTTCTTTCCTTTTCTATTAATTCTGTGACTAGAAGGTAGGAAATATTTCAGTTCAGTTTCCTAGAAGCAGCTAGCCAACTTAGAGAGCCTGGTCCTGGCTATGGCCACATGTGCAGGGCCAGCAGCATCAACTCTGGTGCCCTTTAGGCATTACTGTGATTCCCACTAAAGCCTCTTTATTCCTAGTGCTTATGTTGTAGTCATGCAGCTTTATCTTCTATAATCCACTATTTACTTTTGGTACTTGAAAATTTCTTTATTTTCAAGCTCAGCTTGTGTTTATAGTAGGTAGGAAAAAAGATTTTTGCACGTACTTTATCAGCATCTAAACTGAAAATGAACTGTCATGTCATTCTTTAAAAAAAAAAATCTCAGGGCTGGGGATGTGGCTCAAGCAGTAGCGCGCTCACCTGGCATGCGTGCGGCCCCGGTTCGATCCTCAGCACCACATACAAACAAAGATGTTGTGTCCACCCCAAACTAAAAAATAAATATTAAAATTTATTCATATTTTCTCTCTCTCTCTCTCTAAAATCTCAGTAATCCAAACTATAAAGTACCTGTTAATAATATTAGAAATATATGTATGCATAATTATAATGCTCTAATTAAAATATGTGAGAAGCTAGGCACGGTGGCTCATGCCTGTAATCCCAGCAGCTCGGGAGGCTGAGACAGGAGGATCAAGAGTTCAAATCCATCCTTAGCAAAAGCAAGGCATTAAGCAACTCAGTGAAACCCTGTCTCCTAATAAAATACAAAATTGGGCTGGTGATATGGCTCAGTTGTTGAGTGCCCCTGAGTTCAATCCCTGGTACCAAAAAAAAAAAAAAAAAAAGGTCAGAACCGAATATGCTCTTAATAAAAAATATATGAGAACTGAATTCATAAAATTGTGAATAAATATGGTAATATATTCCTAGATAGGAAGAATCAGTAAAGACATCAGTTCTCCCAGATTAGATTCTTCTAATTAAAACTTTATCATATGAAGGAAATTTTAAAATTATCTAGAATCAATGTGAGAAAGTATGGTGCAAAGATAGAATAATTAAGATAATGCTTTTGGGATAGGCAAATATGTCCACAGAACAGAATAGAGACTACAAAAATGTGTGTTTGCGGGCAGTGAATCTCTGTACATTTTAATAATTTATTGCAGCAGAAAAATCATTGTGGGAACGAATTTTTTTTTAAAGTGGCATTTATAAAATTGGCTGTTGGGGGTGCTAATGCTGTTAAATTCCCTATTTCACATTATAAACACAAAGTAGATTCTAGGTAGATATTTAAATGTAAGAAAAAAATATACATTTGTAAGAGTACTATTTTCAGAGGCCTAAGGTTGTCTTATAAAGTATGCCTGAAAAGGAAGGGACTGTATATTTAAAGCTTAATGTGAAAACACCATAAAAAAAATCAAAAGACAAAAGACAGGAGAAAAATATTTACATATAACAAACATAATGTCTCTTTTGCACCCCCCTATAACCCATAAAAATGGAAAAAAGGTATAAACAAACATTTCAAAAAGGTAGTAGCAATGACTAATAAAAACAAAAAGATGCTTATCCTTATTAAAACTGAAATTTGAGATTACAGTTTTTTAATCCAGATTGGCAAAATATAAAGCATTGATTATCTCCTATGTTAGAATATAATAAATTGTAAATTGATGCCATTGGTTAGATAATATCAAAAATTAATTATGACTATTAGAACGAGAAAGGGAATACTAAAAAATTAATATGCCCTTGACTCAGCGGGTTGTTTTCAAGTAATTCACTGAAATTCTAGCATATGTATAAGAGGCAGATGCACATTACAGCATTGGTTTTTTTGTTATTTGTTTTTGGTGGTGCTAGAGATTGAACCCAAGGCCTTGTGCACATTGCAGCATTGTTTGTATACTGAAAATGTGAAATCAACCTACATATTCATCAATGAAGATATAAATAAATTGGCATGTCTGTACTGGAATACTCTGAGGAGCAGGAACCATAGGTTCTGGAGTCAGATTACCTTGCTTTGAATTCTGGATCCTTCATTTACTACCTGCATGGCCTAGGCTTCTTTAATTTCTCTAGGCCCCAATTTTCTCAGCTGTAAAATGGAGTTGAGTCTATTGCAGAGGGTTGTTGTGATAATTAAATTATTAAAATGTATAGAATAGTGCTTAGAATGTAAGTGCTCAGTGACTATTAGCTAATATTAAATTATTACTTTGCAGTTATTAGAATGAAGTATATCCATAGTATTCACTGTGATTCAAATGAACAAATTTTAGAATAGTATATGCATGTGGCATAGCACCTATATATAAATAAAAATTATTAATTATGTATGTACATACATTTGAATGTGTATGGATAAATCTGGAAGATAAATGCTAGTCTTTTAACATTTATTTTTTAGTTGTAGGTGGACACAATATCTTCACTTTTATGTAGTGTTGAGGATTGAACCCAGCCCCTCAAGCATGATGGGCAAGCATGCTAGGCACCTCTAAGCCACAACCCTAACCGTAAATGCCAGTCTTAACAGTAGTAGCCTCTGGGGAATGAGATTAGTGGAGGGAAATCAGATTGTGTGGGGAGTTTTTATTTGGATAGGTTTTTTGTTTAGTTTTGTTTTGTTTGGGACTGGGGTTTGAACCTAGGACCTCACACATGCTAAGCAAATACTATACCAATGAGCTACACCCCCAGCCCTGGTTATCAGCTTTTTAAAGGAATGTTTTTTGTATTGTTTGACTTTTTTTCAAGCAGGTGTTACATTAGTAATTATAATTTAAAATTTTCCAGACTGTACAACTTTTGACTAAATCTCATCTTACTTTTTTTTTTTTTTTTAACTATGAAAAGGTCATATTTCCTAAATGATTTGTACTTTCTCTTATCTTCCTTAGTGACTTAGTAAGTTTTCTTTTGCAGGAACATGCTTACCCAGCTGATGAACTCATGCCTTTAACCTGTAGAGGTCGAGTGAGAGGCCAGGAGCCAAGTCGGGGCGATGTGGATGATGCCTTGGGAAAGTGAGTAGAGTACAAGGCCTGGCCTAGCATTCACAGTCCCATGTCATAGGCTCCTTAGAGGCAGTTTGCAATCTAACTTTCCAGGAATTTGCTAAATTTTGAAAATCACTTTTAAGTATTACATTAAATACCTTTGTTCCTTTCTATTGTCTTTGTAAAAAAAATTGATCAATTTACCTCTTAGATTGGAGAAAAATTAGTTTGTTAAAGCTATATGCATATTAACGTTATAAAGTGTTGTTACTTTTATATTTTCATTTGTTTTTAAAATCACTAATAAATGTCTGTGTATATCTTCAAAGATGTGTAGAATGTTAAGACTTTTCAGATTCATTCAGTGCTTTTTATGTTGTATTGCAACATAGATATATGGAAGTACTAGTTAATAGAAGCTACCAGTAATAGGATGTGGGTATGTCTGTTTATACTTTGTGAATAAAATACTTAGAATGCTAATATTTTGTGTCTCATTATACTTGTTTCTCAGATTTTCCCTGACACTGATTGATTCTTTGGACACTCTTGTGGTACGTTTGATTCTTTTTGGATATAATATACTCACTCAAGTATTATAAATATAATCAATACAGTATAAAATAAAAGCCTTCAGAATTTAAGATGTGCAGATGTTTGCTTCTAAATAAATCACTGTAGAGTTAATGGTGTCAAGTGAATGTCAAGTGAAATTAAGCAGAATAATAGAAATACCCAAATAATTTATAAGGCTGTCACTCTATGTGATGACATCTTAGGGAGGTTCTCCTAGCCTTTTTTTTTTTTTTTATGTTGATGAAACTTTGTTTTATTTATTTATTTATATGCGGTGTTGAGAATTGAACCCGATGCCTCACATATGCTAGGCAAATCGCTGTCACTGAGCCACAACCCCAGCCCCCTCCTAGCCTTTTTAAGTTGGGTTGACGCTATTAGAAGAAAATACTTTTGGCAAATGTCATTGATATTCTTGTTTCATAATGATATGCCACAATAACACTGAAATTGTTAACTAGAATCTTCTTACAGTATGTTCATAAACAAGTTTATTTTCTGAACAGTAATTTTTAGCATTAATGACTTCTTTTCTCTCTTCAAGCTCATATGATATAGAACTATTTGAAATCACAAAGGGGAAAGATTGAGTTCCAGATGTTATGATTTCAAGTAGTGTCTTTCTTTTAGATCTTATAGTATAAAAGTAATCTCTTTTAAGGATTTTCTTTAGGCCTGATGTTGATGTTCCAAGTGCTTATTAGTATTCAAAAAACAAAACAAGACAAAAATATCTTCAGGGTAGCAGAAATTTTTCATAACCAAACTTTGCTTCTGGATAGTTTCAATATTCTTTTTTTACCAAGGCATATTTTATTTTTAGAACAAAGATTCTCAGTTCTAATAGCAACCTACAAAGATCACCTGTGGGGGTGGGGTAATCCCTGCTTAAGTTATTCTGATTTAATTATTCTGGGTGATGCTGGGTATTACTGTTTATTTTTTCCTCTTTTAAAAAATTTTCTATTAGAGCTTTATAGTTCTACATAGTAGTTGAGTCTCTTCAGTTTTAAAATGTGTCAATGGTTGAGAAAAATGTGGTTGTTTAGATCTTATTAACTGGGTCAGAGTTTTGAACTTCATTTTTTTAAGAGACTAATAGAATGTGTAAGCCCCATTATAATATCTATGAAAAATAGAATGTGCATTTTTTTTCATTTCTCCTACTTGATGCCTAATTTTTGGTTTAGTTGTCCTGGGTGTTCAGCATAAAATAGCTTATTGCTAAGTGTACCTGTACAGGTATAGGTAATTTTTATTTGTACCTGTTACATATCAGGTCTACTTTGGGGAGTAGGTGAAGAGTAGAAGCTTTGCATTGGGAAAGACCATAGGTGTGCTTAAATTTGTTTCTCATTATTTGTCTCAGCTTTATTTCTCTATGTAACAAGTTTTTCATCATTTCTCTAAGTTATTAGTTGATTTTCATGAACACTGACCTCAACATATGAGTTTTCCAAAATATTATCAGAAATGAAGGAGAAAAAAGTAGTTTCAGGATGCATAACTTTTCCTACATTTAGAAATCTGTTGGCCTCTCTAATGGGGAAGCCATTAATTATTATGAAGGTTATATCCTTCAGGTTATACTTGTTACACACTTTGGCATTGGTTCTCAAAATAAGATCCCTGGGCCAGTAGCATCAGCATTACCTGAGATCTAGTTAGAAATACAAATTCTCTGGCTGTATTGCAGACATACTGAATCAGAAACTGGGAGAGAGGCCCAGCACATAAACAAGTTTCCAGATGATTCTGATGTATGCAGTAATTTTTAAGCTTGAATGTACTGTAGGTTGCCTAGGAATCTTGCTAACATGTGAACTCTGATCCAGTAGGCCACACCAAAGTGTGTGGTGTAACAAGATTGTGCTGTAAGTTGTGTCCTCGCTCTGAACAAGAAGTGATACATGATACTTGGCCAAATTATTTAATTTCTGTGGACCCCTGTTTTTACTACAAAAGGGTCTAGAATAGGTGCTGGTCCCTAGTAGCTATATTACTTCTCACTGATCTTTGGTTTAGAGTTAGATAAGTAATGCTTGGTTGTTGAAGCTGTCTAAGAGGAGTCAAGCACAAAAATCAGTAAAGTCTGATAAACACTTAAAAACTTACTACATGAAATCTTTAAATTTCAGTCTTTTCAAGAGGGAATAATGAAAGTAACTTATTACATAGTATTAAAGCTTTGAAATATATCAATTCATTTTGAATTTTTATTAATTTTTATTAAATATTTTCTTCTGAATTTAAACAAAAAATTAGA
This sequence comes from Spermophilus citellus, assembly GCF_964194105.1. Lineage (NCBI taxonomy): Eukaryota > Metazoa > Chordata > Mammalia > Rodentia > Sciuridae > Spermophilus > Spermophilus citellus. The sequence goes on from NC_138187.1 coordinate 149,717,238, forward strand.
GGAAATTAAAGTACTTTGAAATGTTTTGCTATATTTAGAAGGAATGCTATATTATACATTTGTCAATACAAGTAGTAATATTTCTGATTGACTTTGCTTTTATTCTGTGATTAATTTTTCATTTGGTGATTTAACAGTTTGAAAATATTAGTAGGATGTATCACTGTAACAGTGTATACAGCTCTACCATTTTTATTTTTGTCATACCATAATATGTTAAGTAGAATTTCTGTTGCCATAATTTGATCTTCAAATTTAAACTATTCAAAATACCAGGTATCTAGTTTCTATTGATTGTCATAGAGTCAAACAGTGAAATGTTAAGGGTGCCTTTAAATTCAACATTACCATGAAATCTGTAAAAAAAAAATTGAAACAGATTAAAGATCATGGGGGAAAGGATGAGATCTGGATTGTCCTTTTGTTATCAGCTAGAAGATTAAGAAACTATTGGAGCTGTTTTAAAACAAATTTCCTAGCTAATTATATACAGAGATAACTCTCTGTCCCCTTTTATTCTCATTTGAAACACATGATATTGTACTATTGTTGGTTAGTTTGATATTGGAGAGAAGAGGGAAACGTTATTCAGTTAGAGAACACATGTGGAAGGAGATTTGTAAGAAGAGTGACAGAAAAAAAAACTCAGGAGATACACTAGGGAGAAGGTGAGATGGGATTAGAAACTGGATACTAAAATGTATGTGTTTGGAGGGTGGGGAGGGTAGAACTGTTGTGTTTCATTCCACAAGTGAGGGGACCAGGACCATTTGTATCTACTTTTATTGCTGCAGAGTTTACATGGATTTTGAGATTGAAAAGACTTAGTACTTAGAACTTGCCTCTGATTTACTTTTACTTGAAATTAGGCACATAATCTTATGGAATGTCTTAAACCTGAATTAGAATTTTTTGTGAAAGTATCAGGTCAAGTTAAAAAAAAAACAAACTCTAAAACAAAAATATTGAACAGTCAAGTAAAGGAAGAACACTTCTAATGCGTCTAGTCTCTAAATAACATCTAGTCATGCAGCCTTAATTTAGACTGAAAGATCAAAACAGCCTGTGTAATAACAGTGAGCTATGTGATAGAGCTCATGCAAGAATCCACAGAGTTGTTTAGTCAGAATTTTAGACCTACGTGGTGATAATAGTAATGAGGTTAGACACTTGATGTTAAGACTTAGTATTCAGACACTTTGCTAAAAGCAGTTGAAACACATTATCTCATTTAAGAAAGCAACCATAGGAGTAGGCATTTCTTCTTTTTCTAGGTGAAGGAACAGGCTCAGAGGTTAAAGGAACTTGACTTGGATCGCAGGTAGTAAGTGAAAGAACCAGAATTCTGATCAGGACCTGCTTTTTTCTTGGTGCTGGGGATCAAACTGAGAGCCTATGAGCTGTATTGTTACACAGCTTCCTTAATGAACAGGACGACCATGGGATAATAATGGCAGGTGTACACTTAGGATCAGTCAGTTAAAGAAAGTACTTTCTTCTGAGAGTAAACTGCTGTTTAAGATGGTGTTTGGTATATAGGATGGGTGGTTTGTTTGGTTTTTGACTTGGAAACCAATCCCAGTAAAGTTCACCTCATGAGGTCATAGGTTTTTCATGTGTGTATGTGTAGTGAGAGAGAGAGAGAGAGAACACACATATTTATGAGGGGAGGTGGTTTCCTGAAATACATGGGACCAGAAGTGTTAGAGATTTCAGTTTTTGTATTTTGGTATGCTGTAATAGCCTTTACTTTTTTGGATCCCTGACCCAAAAATCTGAAATGATCCAAAATCAGAAACATTTTGAGTAATGCCAGTATAACCTTGAAAACTCAAAAATGCTCAGATTTCCAGTTTTTGGCTTAGAGATGCCCAACATGTACTAAGAAACTAGTATCAGTTTTGCTAATGATTGTTTTAAAGTTCTAAAGATGCTTCAGTATGGGGCTGGAGTTGTGGCTCAGGGGTAGAGCACTTGCCTAGCATGTACGAGGCCCTGGGTTTGATCCTCAGCACCACATTAAAATAAATAAATAAATAAAGGTATTGTGTCCAACTACAACTAAAAAAAAAAAAGATACTTCAGTATGTCTAAAAAAGAAAGGTATAAAGAGGCTATGTAATTAGGCATTTAAGTTTTTTTAGTTTGAGATATTACATTTTTATAATACACTTAAGGGAAATATTAATTATTATATATGCCACTTTTTTGCATTTTAAAGTATTCTAAGTTGCTTTTAGTAGCTCATTCTGAGAATATTTGTCTTTCACTTTGTAGAAAAGAACTTCATTTTGTAATTTTCTTCTTCTAGGTATTAAATAAAACTAAAGAATTTGAGGAAGCTGTGAGAAAAGTTTTAAGAGATGTTAATTTAGATAATGATGTCGTTGTTTCTGTCTTTGAAACAAACATCAGAGTTCTGGGGTGAGTACTTAAGCCAACAATGCTTTAATTTTAGTAATTGAGAAGCTTAGGGTAAATTGCTTATGGATCAAAGGTAAGGAAGTAGTTTCTTATGTTAAAAAACTGGAGTATTGTCCCACAGAGTTAGGAAAACCTTGCTTTATATTGGTCACAGACAGCAGCTGGTTTTGGAGTGGTAGCTTCAAATCAGAGGTATTCCTATGTAAAGAGCAACAGAAGGTTGGACATAGGTCGTATTAGCTATGTCACTAGTTTTTTCACTAGCTTCCATAGTTGGTTAAACTTAGCCATGCACCTCTCAACGAAGCCGAATAAATTCAAATTTATAGGATTGCCTTTCAACTAAACAATGTGAAATGATCTTGGGGTGCTTAAAAATGTGTAATTATGGGCTGTGGTTGTAGCTCAGTGGTGGAGCGCTTGCCTCGGATGCGTGAGGCCCTGGGTTCGATCCTCAGCACCACATAAAAATAAAGATCTTGTGTCCACATACAACTAAAATGTTTTTTAAAATGTGTAATTATAAGATTTAGTCATTTATTTCAACATTAGTAAATTTTTATATTTAATAATTACTTTTATTGTACCTCATTTCCTTTTGTTCAAATAAGTCTACTCTTCAATTAAATATGAGTGGTAATGTAGCTTTTCAGAGTTTATGAATCTTTTACACTTACTGGAGTAGGAGGTTTTTATTTTTAAAATGTTATGGTGATAAATTTTTAAGTTTGCAATTTGTTAAGATTAATTTGTCACGTTTGTTAGATGTGATGTCTAGGATGTTCTTTGTTTTAAGAAAATTTAGTGTATTTAAAAATGCCAAACACTTTACAATAACATAGAATATCTGATGTTGGCTATGTAATTCTAATAGTTTGCCATAACATAAGTAGCCAGTAAAGAATTAAGGTCTTCTATGGTCTTTCCTTACTTATGTTTACTTGTTGATAACAAAATGCTCACACATTTTTAGGTGGTATGTTTAAGTGTCTGTAAGAGGTGGATAATATTTCATCTCTGTGATCACAGGGGTCTTTTGGGTGGACACTCACTGGCAATCATGCTGAAAGAAAAAGGTGAATACATGCAGTGGTACAATGATGAACTTCTGCAAATGGCAAAGCAATTGGGTTACAAACTTTTACCAGCTTTCAATACTACCAGTGGCCTTCCTTACCCAAGAGTAAGTAATCCTAAATATGTATAACAGTCTTTGTATACTTTGTTGTTTTACAAAACATTTAAATGTTTTTTTGATCAGAGCCATTGTTTCTCAATGGTTTCATTCTTTATTAGCACTGGAAAAAAATGCTTCAAAGCTATATAACAAATTTATATTGACATTTCAATTAACTTACATTTGAGTGATGTGAGAATTAGATTAGTTTAAGCTTTGCTGTGTCTATGTATAACAATTTGGATTATGCTGAAGAAGGAAGAAATATATGCTAGACTAAACCTTGAGCCAGAATTGTTTGTGCTGAAGTTATGGTCAAAGCACTGAGAGCAGGTAGGTATTATTCTCCAAAGGAAAAGACCAGAGAGAAGAGGGGACAGACAGAGGAATGAGGAGGAGGTAGAGCTGGTGAATAGTATTATAAATATATAAATATAAATAGTATTATAAAATCCAAAAATGGGAACTTATAAAGGAGATGTTCACCAATCATGATGGCAACACTCCTATAATCCCAGATAATGCTACTTGGAAGGCTGAGCCAGGAGGATCCCAGGTTCAAGGCCATTCTGGGCAAATTAGTAATACAGGGCCTCAAAAAAAAAAAAAAAAAAAAAAAAAAGAGGTGGGGGACTGAGTGGTAGAGTACTCACCTGGCATGTGTGAAGCACCCTTGGTTAAATTCCTAGTAACACACACACACACACACACACACACACACACACGCCATCCTAGAAAACTTGAGGAGAATCAAGTACAAACAGAACCTTGAAGGTTGTAGTAGGGTAAATTAAAAGGGAAAGAAGAATCCAAAGTAGGTAGAAAGTACATGTGGACCACTTATTTGGGGGTTTCTTCTGTGTTGGTAGTTAAAGGAATGCTGGCAATAGAGTCATTGTGGGAATTTTTTATTTGATTTTTCCTCTGAGAGAATTTTTTATTTAAAGCAGAGGGAAGGAGGTCATTGAAGATGGAAAGAGCTGTCTCTTCTGATTTTCTTCATTCTTTATTAGCACTGTTATTTTCTTCTTTTTATCAAAGTCAGATACCTCAGGCATTACCAAGCTCTATCACTTTTTCCCTTTTCTTATTGCAGCTATACTGTTGAAGCAAATATAATTTTTTCCCTAAACTTCCATAAATACCTATCCTACTCCTTTCTCTTTGGTTTATGATCCAGAGCACTTGAAAAATTAATATTACTAAAGCATAACTTAAAAGTTTCGCTCATTCATCGTCCCTATTAAGTGTTCTTTATCATTTAGAACTCTTCACAGTTAGACAGTAGACTTTTTGGCATTCTCTTATAGTACCATACCCCAGTGGAATCATTTTTCCACCTCAACCAAAGCAGTCTAGGTTCCCCTGAAATGCTTGGGTTTTTTTTTTTTCAGTCCATATTTTTAGGCCTACTTTATCTATTACTTGGCGTTACTTCTCTACCAGTATAAATCAGTAAGGCTGTTTTCTCCATCAAGAAATTATCTTTGTAACAAAAGTGAGTGCCAAGCAATTCAGTGAGATCCTGTCTCTAAATAAAATACAAAATAGGACTTGGTGCTCTTGAGTTCATTCCCTAGTACCCACCCCACCAAAAAAAAAAAAGAAAGAAAAAAAGCCATCTTTGACTAGGTAGACATATAGCATGTTAAAGGCTAGTGCTTTTCAAATTAGAGTACACATCCCATTACTTATCCATTAATTTTAGTGGGTTAAGATCAGCACTTTTTTCTTTAATGAAAAAGCCTAGAAATGAGCTTCAATTTAAGTTTCCAGTTTTTGATATTTTAAATAGGTTTTCCTGTGAACATTCTTACATGTGTAAAAACATTCTTAAATCTGTTAAAAAAAAAAAGAGACTACATTTTTTATTTAAGCTAAATTACTAGAAGAGGAATTACTTAATTGCCCAATTGCTTCCCGGAAAGTTTCTTCTGTACTTTTTCAGTTTTACATAAAAGTGCATGTGCCATGGTGCTGGGGCCAACACTGTATGTTATCATTTTTTTTTTAACCAGTTTAATGAGGAAAAAAATAGAATCTCTTTAATGTGAATCTATATGCTTATTGGTTAAATTTTTTGTTGATTCACTTTCAACTTATTAAAATTAGAAGCAATTTTAAACTATTTTTAAACAATATATAGATATTTACTTAATTCAGTTTATTTTTAGTGAATATTTTTAGTTTTTGTTATAAATAGAGGTGCTGTATTTTGAGGAATCTAGCATTTCTTTACTTTTACCATAATATGAAAAGCAAGCATGGAATTGTAATAGAAGATAACATGAGCATTATAGTAAACAAAGTAACATTTTCTTAAATCTCAAGAAGATTTTTTAAACTTTTTTAAAAAAAGAGACTACAGAAGAAAATGTCTTTCTATCCTTCCTTCTACATACTTAGTAAATAACTGCTTTTGCCTATGAAAATTTGTGTAACCATTCTGTCTTAGGTATCATACATAATTGATAAAATTTGTGTTACTGTTTTTAACCCAAAAGAATTTGCTAGACAGAAATGCTGTTGTAAGAGCTGCTGGACATTTTTTAAACTGACCTTTAAAGCTTATCCACACTACATATTGCCATTTCTTTAAAGTTAATTGAAAGCAACTTGTCCACTTTTCAGATAAGGTCTTACTCCTAAGGTCGAATAATGATCATGTCCTAAAATACAGGGTTAATAGAAATTCTGTTATGATTTGTACATGTTTTAAGGATTTTCCAGGATAGCAAAGAGATAATGTAGATAAATTTAGTGTAGGTAATTTATTGTTTTACTTTTCAATAAAAAAGTATCCTTTTCAAAAACCACTTTGTGATTTTTCAGGAACTCAAGATCAGGAAGAACCAGGTTCAGATTCCTTCTAAATATAAAAGTTTATTAATACTTTTATATCTTTTTGTCTTAAGCCTTCAAGTAAGTAGGGCAATAAGCTTTTTGTTTCTAACATCTACACTAATAATTGGACACCATTACCAGTGCCTGCTCTACATCAGGCACTGGAGGCCTAGTCAAGAGGACAGGAGCCTACCAGCTTCTAAACCAAATGTCAACAATAGGATTCCCATAAGCTAAAAAATAAAATAAAAGAAAGATTGAATCCTTCTTGCTAATTTTGTAGAAAATGGCACATGTATATTATGTGCTTAGAATGTATTTCCTTAGACATTAATTAGAAAGTCACAAAGCTCATCAGAGTAAATCTCAGTGATCAGTTATTTCATGAACTATTTTTCATGATTTGATAAAAAGGTAATTTCTTATCAAAAAATCTAATATCTCTTGATAGTTGCTAATTATAGTCTTCTGGTTCTATAATAGATCAATTTAAAGTTTGGCATCAGAAAACCCGAAGCTCGCACGGGAACTGAGACAGATACCTGTACAGCATGTGCAGGTACCTTGATCCTTGAGTTTGCTGCTTTAAGTCGATTCACAGGAGCAACAATATTTGAGGTTTGCTTTTCATGGTCTTTGATCTCCTGGGTTTTGGGCATAGCTCTTTTCATATTTGTTTTCCTTTGGTTAAGTTTTAAGATTATCAGTTGGAGGATAAATGTTATTTTGATGAACTTTTCATCTAATTCTATTACATAGTTTTTAATTATTGAAAACATCAAAGTCATTGCGAAGCAATTATGTTAAATATCACTCTGTATTTTGTTCACAAACTACAAAGTAAAAGTTTAGTTTTGTTCTTAGAAGATTGTTTAGCTATATTATATAAATATTTCATGGTTCCTTGGGCTGGAGTTGTAGCTCAGCAGCAGAGCACTTGCCTCACATGTGGGGCACTTGGTTTAATTCCTAACACCACATATAAATAAGCAAATAAAATAAAGGTCCATCAACAACTAAAAAAAATTTTTTAAAAAATATTTCATGGCTCCTTAATACAAATGTCTTATATGAAATACTATGTCTGTTTTGTTAGACTTCTGAACAGTCAGTTGCATTTTGGAAACCTTCACTACTCTGCTAAAACCATAGTGAAATTTTTGCATTTAAGTCATGATTGAGAGTCTGATCCATAAATGTATTTACTCCAAGGGAAATATTACTTATTATCTAGAAGACTTAACATCCACATAGTTTGTTGTGGTGTAGCTATGTCTCTGTCTCTGTCTCTCTCTCTTTTTGAAAAGCTAATTATGTAAGCCTGTCACTGGAGTGCAAAAGTTACATAAAGCACCCTCTTTTTCAAACATATGACTTAGGTGAGTTTTTTAAAATTCAGCAAATGGTACACATGGACAAAACAGAAATAAGAAATGCATACCAGCATTATAGGCACTGGATCAGACTATAAATAAAACAAGTGAAATGATCTTTTTGTGTATGTGTGTGTCTGTATGTTCAGATGTCTTAAGGACACATTTATCATGGTGGAACAGGTAACCTTTAAAAAATCTTATTCCATACCTTGTTGATTAATGTTTTCCCTTCATTAAAAAGTTTAAATACTATTGCATACTTTTAAATATGAGCCACAAACTCAGAGATGTTGATGAATTTAAAGGTGAGGAAAATAAGGCTAAGAGAGGATAAGAGACCTATAGAGCTAGTGGGTGAATGAATGCAGTTGGAATTAGAATCCATCTCTTTCTGAATTCAGAGTTCATGCTCTTTCCACTGGGCTTGTTTGTGTTTATAACTAAATCTATTGAAAATCATGATTTTTTAAAAACTTCTTGAATATACAGTAATTGATTTTCAGAGAAGCAACCTGATGCAATTGATGGACAGAGCATTGATATAATAGGTAAACTGGCCTGTGGACCAAATCTAGCCACTACCTGCTTTTTTTTTTTTTTTAAAGTAATGATATTGGAGATTGAATCCAGAGTCTAGCACATGCTCACCAATTGCTCTACCACTGAGCTATATGCCCAACCCTCTCTATTTTTGTATTTTTTTTAAAAAAGTTTTATTAGAACACAGTCATGCTTAATTATTTTGGCCTATGACTGCTTTGTGTTACAGTAACAGAGTTGAGAATTTTGATCAGTGACAACATGGCATATAATGCCTGAAATAATTACTGTTAAGCCCTTGTCAGAAAAAGTTTGCCAACCTTGGTCTAACCTATGAAAAGGTCTGAGTTCTTGTATTAGTGTCCTAGAGTTCCATTTTAAACTTGGGTTAAGTTTTCTATTTCACTGGGTCTTTTTGTTGTTGTTGTTGTTGTTGTTGTTGTTATTTTGGACTGGGAATTGAACCAAGGGGCTCTCTAATCACTAAGCCACATCCCCAGCCTATTTTGTACTTTATTTTGAGACAGGGTCTCACTAAGTTGCTTAAGGCCTCATTAAGTTGCTGAGGTTGGCTTTGAACTTGCATTCTTCTTGCCTCAGCCTCCCAAGCTGCTGGGATTAACAGTCATGAGCCACCACGCCCTGCTTTACACTCTATTCTTAAATATACAAAGTGGCAGATTGGTTTAATGATTTTTTTCTTTTATAGTGGTACTTCTATTAGGCTTGTGTTCTGAAATTAACTTCACCTATACATGCCCTTTGCTTTTATATTTTCTAACATTTTTATCCCACACTAAGAATTTAATCAGAAATCATTTTAATTTCATATTCAGTAGTTAAAAATGAAAACATAAAAAGCTGTCATAAGGTTGTAAGTTTGGTAAAACCAAATAAATGTTCAGAAACCTAGTTAATTTACTAACTTTTTACTAATGATGTCATGTGTCATTTAAAGTAGGATATAGCAGAGCACTGTGGTACACACCTCTAATCCAGGCAGAGGGAGGAGGATTTCAAGTTGGAACCCAGCCTGGGTAACTTGGCAAGACCCTGTCTCAAAATAAAAAGGGATAGGGATGTAGATCATTGGTAGAACACCCCTGGGTTCAATCCCCAGTACTTCCTTCCCCCACAAAGAGAGAGGTTCTGAAATGACTCTTTCAAAGATAGCATTCCAACTTTAAAATTCTCTTCCAATAAAGAATCTAAGGAGGTTAGATACTCCTTAGATCATTTAAGTGACAGAAATTATTTTAACAAGTGCATTTAATATGCCAGCCATTAATATAATTTAATGATACATGTGTGTTGTGAAGGTGTACTATAAGTTTAAATGAAATTGGGTGATCTCAAAGTGGGATCACTGCCACTAAAAAGCATTTTCAGAGTCCTTAAATAGACTGACTGAAAAAGAGCCAAGATACGACTTCAAAGACGTTTATATTATAAATGGTTAGCTTAAGAATTTTACTTAATTCTTAAAATATCCTGTGGGCCTTTGATTTTTGTTTGTTTCCTTTTTTCCAAAGGCATGCAGTTCTTCAAGTTTGCTTTTCTTTTTAAATTTTAGGAATATGCAAGAAAAGCTCTTGATTTTCTATGGGAAAAAAGACAGCGAAGTAGTAATTTAGTGGGTGTGACTATCAATATTCATACTGGAGATTGGGTGCGGAAAGGTATGTAACTTGGGCTTTTAAAAGTCAAACCTTCATGTCCTCATAATAGTTGGGAAATAAAGGATTTCATTTTTTCAAATAATCTTTGTATAATATTCTGTTTCATGCCTTTATAGGTATGGCATTGTAGGTATAGGGTATAGATGAAACACTAGAATTAATTTATTTGAGGACTACAGGATCTGGATACCTCAGCCATCTCACATCAAGGTATAGCTTAGTGGACATATTTAATGTTATCAGTCCTTCATGGTTTTTTTTTCCTACCTCTGGAAATAAAGTGTAGCATAGTAGCTAAGAACATGGACTCTGGAGTCATATTTTTGGAATTGAGGCTGTGTAATCAGAGGTAAGTTGTTTAACTTCTGTGTGCCTCTCCATATTAACATCCCCATATCTGTAAAATGGGGATAATAGTAGCACTTTACGGATTGATCGTGAGGACTAAATGAGTTAATGTAAAGCATTTAGAACAGTGCCTCCTTGGCACACTACATTTACTATGAAGTGCACATTAATGTGATCTTAGTCCTTTTGATCAATAATTTTACTTCTTTAATTTAGCATAATAAGAACTATAGAAAATTGTCCCCAAAGATGTTCATCATATAGTTATTTTTAACACTGGAGAAAGAATAGCTAAGAAAATTATTTTATATGAATGTTGAATTAGAAGTAAGGAAATAAACATTGCAATGTTATATGAACACATAGGATATGATTGTATAAAGAATATAATTTTATATTTATAAAACAGCCCTATAATGCCATGGAATTAGAAGGATAACCATTAGAGTGGGGGTGGGGGAAGGAGGGAAGGGTGGGGGTGTATTTGGTAGTGAAATTAACCAAATTGTGTTTTTATGTATATGCAGATATGTAACAATGAAACCCACCATTATGTATAGATGAGATACACCAATAAGAAAATAAAATTAAATGAAAAAAATGCCCCTATAAAATAAACATCAAAGAATGGAAATATACTAGAATGTTCCTAATGAGATTATCTTTTTTTATATAATTCTCTATGTTCCACAGGGCTTATCTTGTTTCTGTATAAAATAAAAAATAATTGCCTATATTTAAATAAGTAAAATTATGTTATATAATTGCTTATTAAACATTAAAATAAAACTATTATCTTTTCAGTATCATAAAAATTTTCCTAAGTTTTATCTGAATGGTTTCTGAAAGAAAACTGAATATAGGCTTCAAAATTCTGCATTTTTTCTCCTTTTTTTTTTTTTAAACCTAATTTAAGCCTCTTGTATAAATTAATTAATCATAATTAATTTTGAATTGGTCATAATTCTTGACTTATGACATGACACTTATCATTGGTCCATACATGACCCATTTTATTTAATCATTTTTTTATAATAAATACCCACTAATGAACCATTACAACAGCAACTTACTTGATAATATACTATTGTACATGGTCCTTGATTCTCCCCACCTTTGTAACTCCACACCTTTGCCTCCTTCCACCTGAAGTAGTCATCATCTTTATGTTGATTGTTCTCTTAATTTCCTTTTAATTAAATTTTATTAAATCTACATGTATTCTTAAAAATGTGTAGTTTGTTTTATTTTAAATTTTATTAAAGGATGTCATATTTGATGCCCCTATGAGACTTTTTTCACTTAATATTACATTACTCAGATTCATGCATATTGTTGCATGGAGTTATAATTTTTTAATTGCTGTTTGATAATTTATTGAATTACTAAATCCATCATGGGCATTTGCTTATAGAATTTTGCTATTATGAGCAATAGTGTTGTGAATATTTTTGTTGTTTACTCCAGTTGTACATGTCTTAAGAGTTTCTCTTGGCCATGTACCTAGGAGTGGAATTTTTTAAGTCAGAAGATAAGTTAATGTTCTGCTTCAGGAGATAATGTCCAATTGTTTTTTACAGTTATTTCATCACTTTATAAGATTACCTGTGAATTGACATGCCCTCCAACATTGTATATTGTATATTGTTAGATTTTAAAGTATTTGCCATACAAATAAGTTTCTAAATAACATCCTGTTATGGTTTAGTTTACATTTTCTTAATCACTAATGATGCTGAATACTTCATATTTATTGGTCATGTATGTTTCCTTATTTTTTAAATTGTATGGTCTTGTACTTTTTCCATTTCTTTTGGGTTCGTGTGTGCTTTTGTAAAAGAATTATTTGTAAAAGTTTTTTATATATTCTTAATATTAATTCTTTGTCAGTTGTGTGTATCACATACATTTTCTTCCAGTTTATGATTCACAACTTTGACTTTAAGTTCTTTTAAATTTTTAATATAGTTGTACTTATCAATCTGTAATTTTATGATCAATACTTTTTTGTCCTGTTTAGGACTCTCTTACTAATCAGAGGTTCATAAGATATTTAAGTATTAGAAGTTTTTAAGTTATATTATTGACATTGAAATTCTTAAGCCATCTGGAGTTGATTTGTGTTTGTAATGAGAGGTAAAACTACTTCTCACAGATTTCTACTTTCTTAGAATTTTTAGCAGTGTTTTCCACTTTACAAATATAGGGAGATATTTTTAAAAATTTTATAATAGTTACAGTTCAGTGGTCTGTACGCTACATGTATGATGTTTATGGTCTATGTGACACCTATCCTTTGAAACTTGTTGAAGTATTCTTTTTGGCCTAGAACATAGTCAGTTTTTATAAATGTTCCACATATGCTTAAGAGAAATTGTAATTTTTCCAGTTGTCAGATTAGAACCCTATGTATGTTAGTTTGCTCAGTTACTAATAATAGTGTGTACATCCTAGTGATTTTCTGTTTGCTTGATCTATTAATCATGAAGAAAATTAGGTAAATTTCCAACAATGCTCTTTTTATAGTTTTGGATTTTGCTTTACATATTCGGTTGAGTGCATTCATTTTAAATTGCTTTCTCTTCTTAGTTAAACCTTTTAACATTATATAGTGACCCTGTCCATTTCTAATAATACTCTGTCTGAAAGTGTATTTTGTCTGGTAGTAACTACATCAGCTTTATCTTGCATAGCATTTGCCTAATAAGTCTTTTTCCATTCTTTTATGTTCAGTCTTTGCAGGTATTTATGCTATAAGTGTGTCTTTGGTAAAAATATATATCTTTAAATCTGTTTTGTCTTTGTCTCGTAATTGTTAATTTTAGTCCATTTACATATTTGATATTTTAACATATTTCAACATTCTTTATACTATGTTAATATTATTTCAGTATGTCTCTCTTCTATTTTTCATTTGAATCCTTTTGTTTTTCATTGATGCCTGCATTTGCCTCCTGAAAACATAAACTTTAGTATGTTCTCCCATCCCTTTGTTTCTTTTTTTCTTTTAGTCTTGGAGTTCTCTCTTTCTCTCTTCCTATCAACATCTGGGTTTATCTCTCTTCTTATTTAAGTAGAGTCAGGCTGGGCATGTTGGCGCAGGCCTGTAATCCGAAGCTGAGGCAGGAGTATCAGGAGTGCAAAGCCAGCCTCAGCAAAAGCAAGGCCCTAAGCAATTCAGTGAGATTCTGTCTCTAAATAAAATATAAAATAGGACTGGGGATGTCGCTCAGTGGTGAGTGACCCCGAGTTCAATCCCCATACCCCCCAAAAAACAAAAAGTAGAGTCAGCTTTCCGTATCTGTGCGTTCTGCCTTCGCAGATTCAACCAATTGTGAATTGAAAATATCTGGAAAAAAATTATATCTGTACCAAACATATAAAGTCTTATTTTTCTTGTCATCATCCTCTAAACAATATGGTATAATAACCATTTTCTTAATATTTATATCACATTAGGTATTATAAGTAATCTAAAGACAATTTAGAGTAAATGGGAGGATGGGCATAAGTTGTATGTAAATACTACACCGATTTATGTAAGGTACTTGGGCATCCTTGGATTTGGTATCTACCAGGAGTCCTGAAACCAGTCTCCTGCACATACCAAGGGATAATTGCATTTCAGCCCAAACTCTTGTGTTTAATAACTGCTGAGGGATTATGCCTAACAGTATCTTTATTGTGCTTTCATGTTTGAGTGAAGTTTTGAAAATACAGCTCTTTTGTCTTTTTCTTTTTAAACTGGGTTTGAAATGTTTATTATTCTTTCATTTAGAAGCACTTTGTTTAATACTATATACACAAAGAATTGGGAAAATTGAAATATTGTTAATTAAATACATGAAACGCTTCATGATCCAATTTTAGTATAGGTGCTGCTAAAGTAAGCACTCATTGTCTTCTTAAGCAAATTTTTTAAATATGACAGCAAGTGCTGGGGATGCAGCTTAGTGGTAGTGCACTTGCCTAGTGTGTGCAAGGCCCTGGGTTCCGTCCCTAGTACCACACGCACACACACATACACACAAAGTGATATCATTTTTATTTCAGTGCCTTTATATGTGGTCTTCTCTTTCTTTCTGAAGGAGTATGAATATCAAAGACAAGGAGAAATTTTGAAAAGAATTACTATAACTTTAGGTGTAGGTTTTCCTCTGTATCTCTCCTTTTTATATCATGTGGGCCCTTTCTTTTAAAATCTTTAATTTGCTAAAAATTGATAGTTAGTTTTTTAGGTATTTTATCCCTTTCACCTTTATTTCTTTGTAATTCCTGTTATCTAAATCACTGTTGTTTCTATTCCATCTTCCATATGTCTTTTCTAATATCTCTTGCTCTTAAATAAGCCCTTTGTAAACAATTTTACAAAGTGATTTTAAAAGAAAAAAACAACTATTATCAACAAGGGAACTATTATTTATATAGTAGGGTTAATATTTCTGTAAATGTATAATTTTTACTTTAAACAATTTCGTGTTTAGACTAATTTTTCATTATTGATATACTCGTACCCTCATTTGTACTCTATAAAGAATTTTTAAGACTTGTTTAATAAAAGATCATTTATATGTATTTTCTATAGATAGTGGAGTTGGAGCAGGGATTGATTCATATTATGAGTATCTCTTGAAAGCCTATGTCTTACTTGGAGATGACAGTTTTCTGGAAAGATTTAATACAGTAAGTTGATCAAATTTTGTATTAATTTTATAGCCAATTTCATTTAAGATTTTGATAGAAACTCAATTGCCTGAGTTGCAGTCTAAAAAATAATTTGTTTTTAAATGTTTGGTAGTTTTTTGTCAGAATTCCCTGATGATATTAGACAGAGACAGTGTAAAAGCTACATACATTTCAAAAAATTAACTTACATAATAGTTTTGTTTTTTAATCTTTTATCAGAAATTTTCTAGATTTGCCAATAAGTAATAAAATATGTAGATTTGAGTTTTACCTAATCTTTTGTGCAAGGAAGACAGTTATTGGAATAAGTCACAGTTAGCTTTTTCCTTTGGAATCCAATTTTATTTGAATCTTGAAAGTTTGGCTTAGTCCTTGATGATACCAAATAGAGCAGAATTTGGAGAAACTAATGACAGTGCATTTCAGAAGCAGGTTTATAAGGGTCAGGACTGAATCAGCACCACAGTCATAATTTTGGGGGAGTGGGGTGATTGTTGAGCTCAATTGCATTGCCTTTGTAAGTGAAGCAAACTGAAATTAATATGGCAAACTCATAGGCTATATCATTATGTTCTTTTAAGCATAATTTTTACTTTTTTTCTTTCTTTCTTCCTTTCTTTCTTTCTTTCTTTCCTTTCTTTCATCCACCCCCATCAGTTCACCCACATTACATATGTGAGACAGTAAGAGGGTAAAAGTATGAGAGTCATCCTGCTTTAAATCTTGATTGTACTGCCTGTTAGTTTTGTGACTTTGGGCAAGTTTAATAACCCTGTTGGCCTTTATTTCTCATTTATGAAAAGCAAGTATTAATACTATTTATATGGCTATTGGGAGGATTAAATAAACATACATATACATAAAGTGATTAGAAGAGTGCCTTAACACGTGGCAGGTACTCAGTAATAGTGATTAGCAAAGAGTAGACAAGCTAGCAAAGTAACAACAATAACCAAACAACCTATTATATGCCCTACTAAATTATCAATTGAATGCTTTAAAAATACTATCACATATATTCTTTGTTAGATTACAGTAAGATTTTTCTTGAGGTGAATTTGGACAGATAACCTTTTGTTGGCTCATAAACACAGCTTGTCCTCTTTAGAAAGCTGAGACATACCAAGGAGAAGACAAAAGAAAGAGAAAAAGTTGCTAAGAGCGTAAAAAGCAAAGATAGGAGACCATGAGTAGGAACAGTGATGTTATGTTAACTTCAGCACCAGTTAGCTGAGAATGCACCAAACTTCCTAGACACAGGAGAAAACTAAGTCTGTAACATAGAAGCCTGTGACTGTATTCCAAGGAGAGCTAAGAGCATCATTGGGCCGAAAAGGCGTGCTAACCACAGGCTGATCCCAAAAGGAGGTAGGGATGTTTGGATTTACTCCTCTAAAAATCTCATATTAAATACAGTCCTTAGTATTCTGCATCTGACTTAAAGGACATAAGGGAGAATATATGTTTCAGAAAAAAATTCCATCTAAAATAATTCAAGTATTTCTACAGTTAACAGATGTGAATTTATTTATGAACATAAATTCAGGCTTAATTTCTTGACTGCACTATTTAGTATATTTAGAGTAGCACGTGTCTTTCAGTCTATTTTAATGAACATATTATTATAATCTCTTAGCACTATGATGCCATAATGAGGTACATCAGCCAGCCCCCTCTTCTACTTGATGTGCATATCCACAAACCAATGCTGAATGCTCGGACGTGGATGGATGCTTTGCTTGCCTTTTTTCCAGGCTTACAGGTATGGAGAGGACATTTTCTTCTTAAATTCATTATAGTTATACGTAATGTTAGGGTTCATTTTGACATTATATAAGCATGGAATATAATTTGTTCCAATTCAGTCCCCATTACTTCCCCCCGTTTCCTTTACTCCCTTGACTTTTCTTCTACTTATTTATAGTTTTTTAAAATTATTGCATTATAGATGTGCATAAAGATAAAAATTCACTGTGGTGTAGTCATGTATGTGCAGAAGAAAGGTCAGATTCATTCCAGCATTCCTCACTTTTCTTCTCCTAGTACATTTTGTTGATATTAAAATAAAATGATTATTAATTAAGTACATTTATAATCTCTAAAATTGAATGACAAAATATAGTCCCTTTCCAAAGGTGTCTTAATATACTCATATCCATTTGTAAAATGACTATATATAAAATTAACTCATATTTTATTGGGTCATTTTGTGGTTTTTGACTTCTAGGTTTTAAAGGGGGATATTAGACCTGCTATTGAAACTCATGAAATGCTATATCAAGTTATTAAAAAACACAATTTTCTACCAGAGGTAAGCAAGTAATCTTTAGAATTCTCATTTACATATATACTGTAAATTGCTAATTTAAAAAAAAATGACATCTTCATAACATGTTTGCAACATGTTTGCTCTTTTTAATTAATTTTCCCCTGGTTAAATAGGTTTTTTGTTGTTGTTTATGTAACATTATATGTTTTCTTTTTTTTAATATTTATTTTTTAGTTTTAGGTGGATACAGTATCTTTATTTTACATTTATGTGGTGCTGCAGATTGAACCTAGTGCCTTGTGTATGCTAGGCGAGCATCTACCACTGAGCCACAACCCCCAGCCCCTGTTTTTGCTTTTCTTCATGTATCAAAGTGAGCAGCTTAATTTTTGGATAATGCCATTATTAATTTTTTTGTAAAAAAAAAAAAAAAAAAAAAAAAGAAGAAGAAATTCCAACATAGTGTTTGTCAACCTTTCTAAACCATGCCATTGCAGTATTGTCAATTTTTTTTCCTATGGTGTTAGCAATTGAATCCAGGGCCTCACACATGCTAGGCTGTCTACCACTAAGTTGTGTCCTCAGCACCCTAATAGTCTCTCATTTTAACTTTCCATGTGTACCTACCTGCTAGGGAGATCCTGTCATCTTTTATTTTCTAAGATTTGTTTGATGCCTGTTTACATTAAGTGTACTTTTGCTGGTCACACATGCTTCCTGGAAATTTGGAGAATATCTGGCCTTGCTCATACTGGCTGTGAATTACTCTTTTTTTTTTTTAATTTTAACATTATATTAATAATAAGTATTCTTACTAGATCTATATGACAAAATTTTAATAGCATGCCTTTTGGCTTTCCAGAAATGTACCTTTACAAATTTCCAAATGTGATGGCCTTGTTCTGTCCCTGATTATTTACTCTCTGTGAGAGTTCTAAGCATTCCACTAACTCAGAATGCTCCCTGATACATTTGTTTTACAGAGTATTGTTTTATTAGCCTTTAGGTCAGTAGGACATGGCAATGGAGAAAGTTCATATTCAGGAAGAATAAAATGAGGTTTCAACAAATACATCTATCACATAAATTTTTGTTTGATTCCTATAAAGATTTTGGTTTCCTCTTTTTTGAACAGGTGGCTCTGTTATTGAGAGATTTAAATTTCAAATAGAGTAAGATTTATTTTTAATCAATTCCTTTGTCCCCTTCCACAAATGATTTGAGGTTGTTAGAAAAGAAAATATATACTAAAATAATGTTAAGATACAAATATATATACTTGAAAATAGCTATGAAAGTAGATTTTAAATGTTTCTCATCACACAAAAAAAATGTTTAGGAAATGCTTGATTTAACCATTCCACAATGTATACACATATATCAAAACATCATATTGTGTACCACATATGGTTTTGTCAGTTAAAGAAATTTAAAAGGAATTATGAGGACTAGGTAAGTGATAATTAAGAGGGAATGGTCAAGCTGGGCGCAATGGTGCACATCTGTAATCCCAGCGGCTCAGGAGGCTGAAGAAGGAGGGTCATGAGTTCAAAGCAAGGCACTAAGCAACTCAGTGAGATCCTGTCTCTAAATAAAATACAAAATATGGCTGGGGGCTGGGGCTGGGGCTAGGGCTCAGTGGTAGCGTGCTTGCCTAGCACGTGCAGGGCCCTGGGTTCGATCCTCAGCACCACATAAAAATAAGTAAAAAATAAAAGTATTGTGTCCAACTACAACTAAAAAATTAAAAAAAAAAATAAGTAAATAGGGTTGGGGATGTGGCTCAGTGGTTGAATGCCCCTGAGTTCAATCCCCAGGACCAAAAATAAAAGAGGAAATGGTGGGAAAAGGAAAAAAAGAAAACGCAATTATATAAACCATCAGGATTCATGTATTAAGAGTTACTGAATTTCATCACTTTTTTACTGAGTTTTCTTGATTTCCTAAGAGCTCAAATGGCTATTTGCAGAGTAATCCATTTAATTAATAAAAAGGGTAGCCTTGGTAAAAATTAATTGTGATTTTAGCAGTGAAAAATTATGTTTTATAAATGAAAATATATGATTGATATTTTAATTACTTTTATCTGTTAATATATGCCACTTTATATTCTAGAAATGCCTGCTCATTCTTTTAATCACATTTTATGTTTTTTTTCAGGCATTTACTACAGATTTCAGGGTACATTGGGCTCAACATCCTTTAAGGCCAGAATTTGCAGAAAGTACCTATTTCTTATATAAAGTAAGATATTTTACCTTTCTTTGCTTTTTAGCCCCATTCCCTGTTGGATCTCTCACTCTTTTATAATAGAAATTGACATTTAATGTTATAATGGTTGGATATATCACCATTTATACTCTTCTAGCCCATAAAGTTATTGAAAGATATAAGATTTTATGTGTACATTTTATGCCTTTTCAACATATTTAGCCAAACAATTCTTTCAAGAGAATTTGGGTTTTCTAAAGCTGCTTTCTAAAGCATGTGTCTCTGGAAACCTTTTGGGGCATTAGAAATTTAATCTAAATGCTAAAGTTTGCAATTGAGCATATTTTCAATTGTTTAAGAAATTCTGTGAGGCGGATCCATGGTTTATTTTCAGATCTAGGTTCTGTGTAACATGCATCACAGTGCCTGATACAGTGCCTGGCACCAGGAGGTACTCAATAAATATTTGATAAATGAATGGGTAATATATAAGCTATATATATATGTGTGTGTGTGTGTGTATATATATATATTCTCCTTTTTAATAGGCTACAGGAGATCCTTACTACCTTGAAGTAGGGAAAACACTTATTGAAAATCTAAATAAGTATGCTAGAGTGCCTTGCGGATTTGCTGCCATGAAGGATGTTCGTACTGGAAGTCATGAGGACAGGTAAAACAACTGCTAACTCCCCCTTTTGTTAGGGTAACTGAAACGGCACAAAATACAAATACATGCTAGGATTCAGCTAAGTTTAATGTTTTGATAAAGTATAGTGGAGGGTGCAATTGTGTTTATTTTTAAAGCTCTTTTGAATAGACACATTTAAAATTTTTCAAAAGGTTTGTATTTTTACCATAGCATATAATAAGTGCTCAAATAAGTTTTAAATGGATGAATGAATAATTGTTGAATATCAGAACCTTGGTATTAGGAGTGTTCGAAATGTTTTCCCCCCTTTGTTAACAGTTTTTATGTTGTGTGTGATGTTAGAAACTATCAAGATAATGATGAAAGATCTGGATGATTAATAGTATTCGGTCTAACATTTCACAAAAACACATCATGGTTAATGTGTGTACTCTTACTCTGTTCCTGATTTGGAGGGGTGGGTAAGACCCTCAGTGGTAGTTGCTGTTTCACTGGATACTAGATGGGTATGGATGGCATGAAGTATTCAAGCTATAAAAAGCACACTTTGGTCAATTTGCTATTCACCAACATTCCAATTATTCTAAGATCAGTTATCCAGCTAACTGAACTTGTTTGCTTATTAGCAAATGTCCATTCCATAAATATTTACTGAGGCCTCTCTTGTGTTAGCATTATGGCAGTTTTTAAGGATTAAAGCTATGAAGAAACGTCCATTCTGTCACTGAGGACAGACAGATATACAGACTTTTATTTTTTGGATAAACAGACTGTTAAAACATTGCATAAGTGCTGTGAAATACATGAAAGGGACGCGAAGGCCAGTTGGGATGTGATAGTCACTGAGAAGTTCCTGCAGGATCCTGAGTCCTGAAGGATGAGCAAGAGTTAGAAGACAAAAGAAGTTTCAGGGAATAAAGACACGAGAAACAGAGCAGTCATCATCTACTCACAGGACTGTCCCTCAGTCCTTCACTCAGATTGTTGGTAACCCCTTTACCTGACCACAGCTGGTAAGAAATGGGTAGGTTTCTGGAAGCAGGCATACAGATAACAGCAAGAAATGAAAGCAGATACCGTGGATAGCTGGAACATTTGTTGACTGTCACCTGGACTCCGGGCAGTCTTCTGGGCATTTTCTGTATTTAACTCTGATCTTACAACTGTCCCCTGAAGCATACTTGTGTTATGATCTTCATGTTAAAGATAAAGAAACCAAGGCAAAGAAAAATTAGAGAACTTGCTCAAGATTACACAGTTAGCTAAAAATCAGAATTCTAGTCAGTGCACATTGGATTTTGACAACTACTATATTCAAAGAACAATAATTAACCACCTACTGTCAGCCAGGCACTGCACTTAGGTGTGAGGATGAAAGGATAAATTAGAACCAGTCTCTGCCCTCCCATAATTTATAGTTGGTGAATAAAGCATATATGGAAAGAAACAATTGGAACCACAGATATATGCTATAGTAGCAAAAGAGAGACAGATGGAGATATTACAGAAGAAAATATGATTTACTAGTTTGGGGGGGGGTTCCATTTTCCAAAATTTCACGTCTTTCTTTTTCCCACCAAATATTCCTTTTCTGATAGTTTCTGGACCTCTTACAACTGCCTTTGCTCTGTTCTGATTTTATTCCAGTATGTAGAATATCTCTCAAAATATCATGTCCATGGACTGGGGATGTAGCTCAGTGGTAGAGTGTTTGCCTAGTAGTTACAAGGTTCTAGGTTCAGTCCCCAACATCACAAAAATTGTCTAGAATTACCCAAACTCAAGATATGCCCAGCACAGCAGCACTATAAACATCTGAATTCAGACAGAGGATTGCTAATTTTCTCAGAGGCTGACAAGTTCACACTTCTATCTAGTGAGGGTCACTCCTTCACCAACTTACTCTTCCTCATGGGACATTTTGCCTCTCAGATACATTTCACCCCCAAAATGGTTGACAACTACTGATCTTTATTATACTTGTTATTACGCCTGCATTAGACTTTTAACAGCTTTATTGTGTTCTACTCACAGTGAGCTTGTGACTGACCCCAGCTGGTCTCAGATGCTTAACCAAAGCCTGCTGACAAATGGATGTTCTCCACCCTGCTCTTGAGCAACCAATTTCTTTTTTAGTGTAAACTTAGAACTTTATATCCATCCCAGCAAAATTTCCTTGGCTGTTTTTTTATTCTGTTTCTAGACCAAAACGATGTTGACTGTTATCTCAGTCAGTTTCAGTCTCTAAGCTAAACTTAGTTTCAGTGATCTGCATTTTGCATAAGCATACCTTAAATTTTTCTCAAACAAATTATTAGAAAGAATTTTGGGTGGGATCATGACTGGTGCCTCATGCTATGGCACTGGAGAGCTTTCAGGGACAGGCTTTTTGCATTTGGTTGCTTATTCTGCTGGCAGGATCCTTTAGCTTACTAGCATCCACGTGCTCCAAGGCCTGAATGTACGCATGCGTGCAGACACACGTGCACGCTTGGTTTTTCAAAATACCCTATTTTCCTAATCCATGATTACCAAAAAGAATTTAAAGGGCAAAAAAAAAAAAGAGTATATGAAAATCCTTTTAAAGACACTTTCTTCTTCCTGCCTAAGCTAGCATTTGTTAGCAATTTGATAGCCTTCCATATATTTTTAATGCCTACGTGTTTGCATTTGTGCATTTGTGCATCTGTTTATGTATGGTTTCTTCTCTTTTTTTGGTACCAGAGATTGAACTCAGGGGCACTTGACCACTGAGCTACATCTCCAGCCCTATTTTGTATTTTATTTAGAGACAGGGTCTTACTGAGTTGTTTAGCACCTTGCTTTTGCTAAGACTGGCTTTGAACTTGCGATCCTCCCGTCTCAGTCTCCTGAGCCACTGGGATTACAGGTGTGTGGCACCTCGCCTGGCTTGTTTATGGCTTTTAAATACAAATTAGATCATAGGATATTATATTCAACTTGCTGATTTTACCCAATTCATTAAATTTTAGTGATCTTATTCTTTTAAATATTTACAAATCATGTTTTATAATTTGTTCTCAAATTTGTCAAATGTCTTGCTTACTAGTCTACAATTCTCAAAATAACATTTGTTCATGATGGTAACTATCAGCCCTTCAGGGTTAAATTATGATAAGTGTATTACAAGTTGAAGGGAAAGTTTTTTTGTCCATTCTTATGAGAGTAACATCCAAAATGAGCAAAACAATTTTGAAACTTTACAAGTGAGTTTTTGTTCCAAAATAAGAAATCATTTATAATAAGAAAAGGAGGGCTGTAGCATTGATCTCATGTATATGCTAAGTACTGTGCTAAATAATACCTCATTTAGTCTTTATATCAGTGTTGTGAGTTTATTATTATATTCCTTTTACAGAAGAGTAAACTGAAGCAACAGTTCTCATACAATATCCCAGTGATCATAAAGCTGGTTGGTGGATGATCTTTCTGTATCCAAAGCCAATGTTCTCCACTATTGTAGTCTGATGCCTCTCCAGCTTATTTAGTAATGTTCTTTAAACTTTTCAATTTAGTAAATGTTTATTGAGTGCCTACTGTATACCAGGATATTTGTATATTTGGCCAGAGGTTTGATACTGTGCAATCTGTCTAGTAAACTATTAAGTTATTTATTACTGCCAAAACCTTGGAAGCTTTGGACCAGGAAATAAATTTGATGTTACTATAACTCCATCAATGAGCTATGCTCTTTTCCTGACACTTAATTTTATTTAAACTTTTTTTAATGTTATTAAAACATTATAACATTAAGTCATTTGTAAAGGCACATATCCTTTACCCCCTTTTTTTCCTCCTCATTCTCGTCTTGACAGATATATAAATATTTATAAAGTTAGAATTATAGTGCACGTGACTTCATGCTGTACTTTTTTCATTGACTTCTTATAAATGGTTTCCTTTACCCTTAAAGCCTTCTTATTTATCACTTAAATGGCTGCATAATAAAATTTATCAAAGTCATATCACTTCATCCGATTCTGTTAATATTTGTTGAAGATTCTTTTTTTTTTTTTTTGTATTAGGAATTGAACTCAGGGGCAGTCAACCACTGAGCTACATCCCCAGCCCCATTTTTAAAATTTTATTTAGAGACAGGGTCTCAATTGCTTAGCACCTGGCCATTGCTGAGGCTGGTTTTGAACTCACGATCCTCCTGCCTCTGCCTCCTGAGCCGCTGATATTACAGGCGTGAGCTACCACGCCTGGTTAGTTGAAAATTCTTATATGGATTTCACTAGTAAAATTCATCTGGGTCACCTTTCTGCTATTGATCCTTCATAGAAAAAATAGAGAACTTCCCCTCATTAGAGGCCTATAGAAAAACCTTATCTTCATTATTAACAAGATTTAGTGTGTCTGTGTGTGAGGCAGCTCCTCTGGTCTTTTTTTTATTTCCTTAAAATATACTTGGAGTCACAGTTATTCTGATACTGGGGAAGTGAGAGATTCTATAGATCTTTGGACATTAAAATTGGTGTAGACAAGGTCATCAACCTTGACTGTCTTTCAGTAGTTGACATTTAGATGTTTTTAATGTGTTTGTTTATTTGTGACTTTTTATTTTTAGAATGGATTCTTTCTTCTTGGCTGAAATGTTTAAATATCTGTATCTATTATTTGCTGATAAAGAAGACATTATTTTTGACATAGAAGATTACATCTTTACCACAGAAGCTCATCTGTTGCCCCTTTGGCTCTCTACTACAAATCAAAGCATCTCTAAGAAGAACACAGTGAGTTTTTCACTTAAGTATCTTATTCTTTTTTACATTTCTATGTATTTGTTTTATTTTCTAAGTAAAAGGTAATCCATGACTAGAATTTAATAAATACATGTATGCTAAGAGAAAAAGTAAATATAGTATTTTCTTATGTTTTTGTTAAATGTTTCTTTTAAATGAAATGTAAAGTAAAATCATTTTTATTTATATAAAATTCTTTTATATTGTAGACCTCAGAATATACAGAACTGGATGACAGTAATTTTGATTGGACTTGTCCAAATACTCAGATTCTCTTTCCTAATGATCCATTGTATGCGCAGAGCATTCGTGAACCCTTGAAAAATGTGGTGGATAAGAGCTGTCCAAGAGGCATCAGCAGAGTGTAATGTATAATTTTGTGTTTATTAATACAAAAATTAATTATTCCCCCCCACACACGTTTTTTATCAGTGCACTATAGTTACACTCACTGATGGGATTTGTCGTTGCACATCTGTACGTGCGCACACCACAGTTAATTCTTGGTAGATGACAGAGAGCTTAAGGAGCATATTCCATGAGCCAAGGCATTCACTTACAACAAAAATATCACTCATTGTATTATTAGTAAAGTTACACAGTGAAACTGATTTGCAGTCATGTATTATTTTGGAAATTTTCAATGAATCCTTTGTTTAATGAACTGAGTAATAGTAGTGGGCAGAATGTAACAGTTTTTAATATCTCTAGCTCATTTTTATATAGAGGATACATGCATAATAAAATATTTTTTCCTGTGTCTGTAGTTGGTGGGTAGTGAAAACCAGGGTTTTGTTGTTTTGTTTTTATTTTTAAAGGTATTACTGATTCTTGGTTTAAATTCTGTTCGATTTGATGTGTTCATTTTTTTGCAGATAGTTACATTAGGGAGGCCATTATAAAGAAGTTAAAAAAAAATTTTAAGTGAGCATTATTCACTAATACAAATATTGTTTTGTTTTAAATATTGGGAGAAAAAAACTGTGTTTTGAGAGACAGACACTACCTACTCTATGTCTTCAAAGAGTTTGAGTACTGTTGACTAATACTGCCTTATCTAGATGATATATATGCTTTTATAACTGGAAAGTATATTTGAAAGTTATACAACTTATTAATAACCTAAATTATGTGTAGAAAAATAAATGTTCTAGCTATTTCTGTTTTATTAGTTCTAAAATCAGCAAATTTGCGAATATCTAACATTTTAATTTGTTCTATGTTTTCTCTGTAATTCTAATTCATAATTTTTAAAGCCTTGCCTATAATTATTTTTAGCAGAGAGGAGAGTTTCAGGAGTGGAGCTAAACCCCCTCTGAGAGCCAGAGATTTCATGGCCACTAACCCTGAACATTTAGAAATACTGAAGAAGATGGGGGTGAGTTTGATTCACCTCAAAGATGGGAGAGTCCAGTTGGTCCAACATGCAATCCAAGTAAGACTTTGCTATACTAATTAGATACTCTCTCTTCTCTGCCCTTTTTGGTCTCCTTAGGTTTAATAAGATAATGGCACCTGCCCTTTTTTTTTTTTTTTTCGAATACATGGTTTAGAGAATCAGGATTTTAGAATTTAGAAGTATCTTGGAAAGTAATCTAATTCTAACCCCTTTGTAGTATAATAACAATTAAATCAGATTGGATATTTTGCTTATATTAATAGAGTCAAATGCGGGACCCAGAGCCAGGTGTGGTGCTGTACATCTATAATCCCAGTGATTTGGAGGCTGAGGCAGGAGGAGTACAAGTTTGAGGCCAGCCTCGGCAATTTAGTGAGACCTCTCAAAATAAAAAATAAAATGGGCCGGGGATGTGGCTTAGTGGTTAAGTGCCCCTCGGTTCAATCCCCAGTAAACCCCCACCCTCCCAAACAAATACAGGACCCATATCTAATTTTCTGTTTCTTGGTCCATCTTTTCATTATTACTTTAATTTCAAGCATAATTTTAGAAGTTAGTAATTACTTTTAATATTTATATCTCAGTGATTCACATTATCTTACTTTCCAAAAAATTACCGAATCTAAGTATTTTATTCATTGTAGAAATCAAAATTTGTATGTATTTGTGACTAGGAAAGTAACATGTATTTTAAGGAAAATTGTATTGATTTTTACTTTAAAAGTTTTCATAACATGAGACCTTTACATTATTTACCTTATTAAGCACATAGATTCTGAGAAAAATTTAGTTTGCTGAATGATTTTAAATTGGAATCATATTCAGTTTTATCTTCATCTCAAATTCGAATGTCCCATGACCTCACATTTCCCTCAGAGTTTTATTTCATCTCTATTCTTTATTAAAGAGGATGTTTTCACTTAGGCTCCAGTGATGAAATAGCCACCAAGTGGCTCTTAATCCTTAATGTGCTTTAACTTTTCTCTAATTATTGATTGGTCCCTTCTTAAAACATTTTCCTTTCTGGTATCCAGGATATTCTGGCAACACAGGTTTTTTGTTTGTTTGTTTGTTTGTTTTGTTCACTGCTTTGCAGATTCCTTTGTATTCCTTTCTTGGCATACTCCCTCAACATAGGTGCTACCTAAGACTCTAGGTGACATTCTTTTCTTTCTGTCCTTTTCTTCAGCAGCCTCCCTGTTTCTACAGGTCAGCTGTGATCTTTGTACTTCTTAGATGTAGTGTGAAAACCTACTACCTACAGTCCTAAACCCAGCCTTAATCTACCTGTTATACATTTCTGCATCTCAGTCTCAACCTGTCCAAACTTGAATCATCTCCTCCTCCTTTGCTCTCTTCCTACTTCCACTTCAGCCTCATCTTTTATTTTTTTGTTCTCTATATTAGTAAACCCTAACAGAAAATTAGGAAAATTGAGAATAGGCTTAAATTCTGCCCTCAACCCTCCAACTTTCATCAAGTCTTGGTTTTTCTTGTAAAGTGTCAAGAATCCACCATCTTTTTTCTACAGTGTTTTCCAACTTTTCCTTGGTTAAGATTCAATTCAAATGTTATTCTGATCTTTCTCAAATATACAAGCAAAATCAGTTATTGCCTATGATCTATTCCACTTTTTCACTTAAGAGACTTTATCATAGTTAATTTTACATGTCTTTCTCCTTTAGAAGCATACTTAGGGGGCTGTCTCCCCTGTGCCTAGGGAAGTGCTGTGATAGAATAGGTGCCTGATTTGTGTGTTCTGAATCAAATTGAATCTGCCTATTAGTTCATGATTTCAAGGAGGGAGGATATTGGTCAGATATGAGGTTTATCTCTTGGCGGGAGGGGGGCAGTGGGGAAAATAAG
Organism: Spermophilus citellus; assembly: GCF_964194105.1. Taxonomy (NCBI): domain Eukaryota; kingdom Metazoa; phylum Chordata; class Mammalia; order Rodentia; family Sciuridae; genus Spermophilus; species Spermophilus citellus. The sequence continues at coordinate 149,745,475 of NC_138187.1, forward strand.
CAAACCTGGAAGTAATATTTATTTTGGGGACAAGTAAATAAGGCCCATAAGGCTAGGGCTATAGCTCAATGGTGGAGCACATACTTTGCATGTATGAGCCCCTAGGTTCAATCCCAAGTACCACCAATTTAGCAGTGATCTAAAACTAAAAGGAGAAATTATGAGCAGGAGACTATAGTGCAGTACACTTAGGAAATCAAAGACATGGTGGAAGTTTCCAGAAAGGAAGGATGAAACAAATCTGTTTGTTCCATAGGCTGCTAGTTCAATCGATGCTGAAGATGGATTGAGGTTCATGCAGGAGATGATTGAATTGTCAAGTCAGCAGCAAAAAGAGCAGCAACTGCCTCCACGAGCTGTGCAAATTGTCTCTCACCCATTTTTTGGCAGGGTAGTGTTGACTGCCGGACCAGCTCAGTTTGGGCTGGATCTGTCTAAACATAAGGAGGTATGTCCACTTGAAATAGGCTTGTCAAAACTGAATTTAAAATATTTAGTATTGTCTAATTTCTTTGTCTCTAACTTAGTGGTTTTAATTTATTTTTAAAAACCTTTAGGGTTTTGATCTCCAGCACCCCCTCCCATATTTAAAATATAAAATAAATAAAAACCTAGGAGCTAGGGCTATAGCTCAGTGGTAGAGCACATGATTAGTGTGTATGAGCCCCTAGATTCAATCCCGAGTACCATCAAAAAAAAACTAGTCTCCCAGATTTAATAAAATTAAAGTATATCTTGTATGTAATGTGCATATACAATTTTATTTAAAATATTTTTTAGAGATGAATAGAGGGAAGAGAACAGGGTATGGGGAGAGGGAAGAGGAAGGAGAGATACCTGGGTCTGAATTAGAACAAGATGTATTCTATGCTTGTATAATTATGTCAAAATGGATTCTACTATCATGTGTAACTAAAAAGAACCCATATATATATATATATAAATAAAATCTTGGGGGGAGTTGGCATATAGTTCAGCTGTAGAACATATATTTCATGTGTGTGAGTCCCTAGGTTTAATCCCCAGCACTTAAAAACTACAAAGTAAAATAAAATATTGCTCAGATTCTATGATCTGACTTAGTACCTTAATTTATATAAAAAATGATTTTCAGGGGCTGGGTTTGTAGCTCAGTGGTAGAGCACTTGCCTAGCATGTATGAGGTGCTGGGTTCAATCCTTAGCACCACATAAAAATAAATAAAATAAAGGTAGTATGTCCATCTGCAACTAAAAATATCTTTTTTAAAAAAAAAATATTTTCAGACCTTTTAACAACTAGTAGAACCTTTATTTGAACAAAAATATAACTTAGGAGCTTAATATAGAAAATAGCTAAAACTATTGTATCTTTGAGCAAATTATGTTAACCTTGGCCTGAGTTGCCCCATAACAAGATGGATATATGTGCTTTGTTTCCTTCAGTCATCCTACAGATCAGGTTTAGTAATTTCTGAAAAATGTTTTACAAAATACAAAAGCACAATACAAATACAAAGCACAATGGAGTACTGTTACAAAATGTTAACAAAAATTTTGCTAAATTATATTAGATATGTTATCATTAGAAAAGAAATGAGTTCTAATTTCATTAAAGCTATAGACTTTATCGAGGTTTAATGACTAGATTGTAATATGAGAAGATAGAAGATTTGAGTTACTTTTATTTCTGACAGACTCGAGGATTTGTGGCAAGCAGTAAACCATACAATGGCTGTTCAGAGCTTACTAACCCCGAGGCAGTGATGGGAAAAATCGCACTGATACAAAGAGGACAGTGCATGTTTGCAGAAAAGGCTCGCAACATCCAGAACGCTGGAGCCATCGGTGGCATTGTCATTGGTAAGTAAGCCTCTGTGCCATTGTGTCGACCAGGGAGAGAGAAGCTTTAGAATTCTTCCTTTTGTTTTCTAAAGTTTTATTATAGAGTTGTCATATTATTTTTATTTTGAGAACATAAATGACAGATAATTCAATGACTTAATAATTTCTCTATTATAATATCTTTTTTTTTTTAAAGCCTAGTTACCTGTTTCTGTATGTTAATATCAGTGAAAATATTTGGGGTAAAGAGTGAGGGTGGTGGAGGAGTAGTAACAATGCTCAATACTGTGGAAAAGAAAATGTACCCATGAGACTCCTTAAGGCAAGAATTATACTCTGCCAGCTCCAGTGGGGAGCCCCTGACAACTTCTGTTCTTTCTCATAGAAGCAGGCTTTGGAGCCAGAGACATGTGAACATAGTTCCAGGCTCTGCCACAAAATCACAGAGTAACATTGGCCCAGATACAGTTTTTTTTTTTTAACCTTTTGTTGTTATGTAGAATATTTTTTGAGCTCCAATAAAAAATGGTAAGAAATACCTTTTAGGTTGTTTCAAGGTTTAAAGATAACATGTAAAATTTCTAGGCATAACAGAGGGTATCAATATTAGTACTAGTTATCAGCAAATTTTTATCCACTTATATATTTTTCTACTGAAATTATAAATTACCAGCTTTAAATCACTTTATATATTTCAACCAGTAGGTTTTGTATTTTTGCCCTTCATAGAAAATCACTTATATTTCGGCAAGCAGCCTATGACTGCTGTCAAGGGAAACATAATTTTTCTGTTTAAAGCAAATAGAAGCCAGGTACAGTGGTGCATGCCTATAATAACGTAAGCGGCTCGGGAGGCTGAGGCAAGAGGGTTTCAAGTTCAAAGCTAGCCTCAGCAACTTAGTGAAATCCTGTTTCAAAATAAAAAATATAGGCTGGGAATATGGCTTAGTGGTGAAGCACTCCTGGGTTTAACCCCCGGTACAAAAAAACAAAACAAAACAGGAGTTTACATTTCAAAAGAAGTAGAAGAGCTGGGATCTTACTATAATCGTGAGTTCTTCTGTAGAGTTTTTCTCACAGGGAAAATCCATTTTGGATCTTCTCCCACCCCGCAGTTAGGATAGATTTCTGAATTCAGGGTAAGCAAAAAGACATTTAAAGGTCTGGGGGTTTAGCATAGTAGAAAGCCCAGGGTTTGATCCTAGTACCATGGGAGGAAAAAAAGACATTTAAAATTAGGATTTATCTCAGTGAAAATTTATTTTCATTTCTTTTGTTTATTCCATATGGGTTCTTCAATATTGATTTATTAGTTAAATAAATATTAAGAGAACTTCTATTTAATAAATCAGCAATTGGCAAACTATGGATTGTGGTAGTCTGCTTAATGTTACCATGAATAAAATATCCAACAGGACCACCTTAGAGGAGGAATAGTTTATTATGGGCTCATGGTTTTAAAGATTCAGTCCATGGTTAGCTGACTCCCGTCTCTTTGGTCCCAAGGTGAGGCAGAACACCATGGCGAAAGGACAGGCAGTAGAGGAAAGCTGCTCACCTCATGGTATCCAGAAAGCAGGAGAAAGTGGCAGGAACCCTGGACACAATACATAATAAACTCCAAAGGCACCCCCCCCAGTGACCTAACTATACCTCCAGCCATGCCCCACCAGCTTACAATTACCACCCAATTAGTCCATTTAAATTGTTAATTTGTCAAATGGATTAATCCATTGATTAGATGACAACCCTCATAATCTAATTATTTCAACTCTTGCATTAACTTATGTGCTTTGCTGGGTCATTTCATATCCAAACCATACAATAGACTATAGGCCAAGTCCAGCGCACTGCCTGTTTCTGTAAAAAGTTAGATTGGAACATGGCCACTCTGATTTGTTTCTATATTGTCTTATGGCTTTGAGCTTCAGAGATGGGAAGTTACAACAGAGAACTACAAAGTCTAAAATATGTCCTATGTATGCTAGAGGTAGCAGTAGAAACTAAAAACCACTAGAAACCATGATACTAACATTTTTTCTATTTCTGTTTCTATCTGCATCTCTGGATCCTTCTTGACTCTCTTCTTTGCTTTTCTTTGTAATTCTGCCTTTTTCTCCAGCTTCTCACCAGCCTGCTCCCTCTTTGTTCATCAATTCCAATCGTTTTTTTTTTTTTTTTTTAAATGACAGCCTCAACCCTGAGTCCGCATCACTTAACAGGACTACTACTCACCACTAACAGACACAGTCTCTCTGTGTTCTCCAGGGAAACAGTCAGGTAGCATCCTTTGTCTACTAAGAGTGGGGGTCATATGTCGTATTCTCCACTTAGCAGTGGTTTATGAGAGCAAGTGCTCTAAGATAGGACAGGCAATTTCTTCAGGGAAGTTGGCATGTGATACTGGGGGTGGACATGATTGACCCCTCCATTATAACAGTGCATTTAAACAGGGCTGCTTAAATGTTATTGAACCAGTGTGAAATAACTGTACGGTGTAACTGGTTTATAGAGAAAAAAATATATATAGTCATAATTATTCTTTGTATTACATATAAAAGTTATATCAATTTTTAGTTTAGTTAAAGACAATATACAGAATAAATATCCCTTGTCCAAAATGTTTGGGACCAGAAGTATTTCAAATTTTGGAGTTTTAAGTTTTGGATTTTGTGATGTTTTCATAGACTATCAGTTTATAAATTCCTAATCTGAAAATCTGTAATTTCATAGGGTTTTGTATTTTCAGATAAGGGATGTTTGACCTATAATGATGTCATTAAAGGGAATCTAAAACAACAAAAACTCATTCATAGTTCTGACACTGTAATCTGGTTTATTAAATTTTTCTATTTCCAGGCTTTTCCCTAAGCACATGAAATTTTTACAGTTATAATAGAATTTTGCATTCTGTGATTCATTTGTCATTCTGTTTTTCTTTGTTTTCCATCAAATATTTCATTATCATTTGTTTATAATAGTTTATAATTGTGCACAATTATAAATAGCAGTCCAGTAAACTTCTTTGGGCATGGAGTTTTTTGCTTCTTTTTGAATTATTTCTTTAGGATAATTAATGGGTCCAAAATGTTTGGAGTTTTTTTGGCTCTTGATGCAGATTAAATCTCTCAACAGGTTAAAAAAAAAAAGAGCAGTAACGTATGATCAATCTTTTCAGTGGACAGATGTCTTGATATTTGCTGCATTCATTTTGTCTAGATGACAATGAGGGGAGCAGCAGTGATACTGCCCCGCTGTTCCAGATGGCAGGTGATGGAAAGGATACGGATGACATCAAGATCCCCATGCTATTCTTATTCAGCAAAGAAGGAAGTATCATATTAGATGCCATCCGGGAATATGAGGAGGTCGAAGTGCTCCTTTCTGATAAAGCAAAAGATCGAGGTAAGGGTAAAAATAATTTTTTTTTTTTGTGCAGCTTAGCATTAATTTTTCTAGTTTTACAACAAAAATGAGTTACCAGAAAGTGAGAGTTGTATGTGTGTGTGTTTTTCATTGGTAAAGTAAGTAAAATTTTTAGATGATTTCAGGATATATTTTGGTTTGAAAATAAAGAGTAGTAAAATATTTATTTGCTCGGTTTTCTGAATGAGAATGATTGTACAATTATATTTTTATATGTAATTTATAATTTTTACCATGGTTCTGTCCAGATGATAAATACACAACATCAAGAAAACCATTTTCATATTTTCCATTCAGTTTCACTGATTGCTTTGATGTCTTTTATAAGGAAAAAGAATAGATGGTATAGAATGATGTTATCTAATATATGATAGTAATTTGTCTCACCAGCCGCTTATACTCATATAACCATTGTCTTGATGATGGCCACAGAAATCTAGCAGTATTGTACTGCTGAGATCTAGGTTTATCACCTGGGTATTTATAAGAGTGGCTGTGCCTGAAGAACAAGATAACATACCTGAATTCAGGAAAGCATGTAGTCCTCTTTAGGCCAAAGTGTGTGTTAGGTTTTAAAAGAGCTTTCAAATTACTACTATATAAAGGAAAGGTCTTACTGGTATTCGTTTATAGTTTACACCCAGGGACAGGCGAGAGATGTGGGAATGTGAACCATCAGACATGGGCTGTGATCCTGCTTGTGGTAGCAGTCTTTCTTTCTTGCTGCAGACACCCTGTGCCTCCCTTCCCCCTTACATGAGTGGAGTTGTACAGTTTGTATAGGGTTGCTACGTCCCCTATCGTATTTGGTAGATGTGTAGGAAACTGATTCGTTTCATTGTGACTTCCAAGTGGGACATTCTTTAAAAAAAAAAAAAAAAAGTTTGTTAGTAATCTGATGTTTGCTTCTCAGTGTTTTGTCTTCTTTATCTTTTAAGATTCTTTGCATTGTCAGCTACTGAAGAGCAATGGAGTAGGCTGTAGGCTATATATATGTAAGGACATATAGATGGAAGTAGAATACAAGGTTTTCTTCTTAAATCCTCCTATGTTCCTTATTTTCTCCCTTCCCCCAGGCCCTTTTTCTAAATTTAGATCTTCATTTCTACATACATGAAATTAGGCACACTAAACGTAGGCAAATTAATATTATTTTATGTAACTCTTTAATGCCTTTGCTTTTTCCCCCCATTTTGTGCTGTCATTGGAATTTCAGCAGCAATATTAAAAGGTAAAATGATTCCAAGCTACATTATTAATCGTAGTAAGTATCTTGCATTAAAAAGCCTTAAATTATATATGTGTATGTGTTGTACAGACACATATATACATATATAATTTTGTTTCAGTGAATACCATCATAGTTTCTTGTTTAATGTAATTAAATTATTTTCATGCCTAGTCAGCCACCCCATAATAAATATAATTCTTTGTCAAGCCTGTCATAACAAATTCTATAAAGTATACATTCTGTATAATAGATGGATTCACTAGTTCATGTTCATATAAGACTCACTGTAAGCTGGGTATGGTAGTGCATGCCTGTAATTCCAGCAGCTGGGAAGGCTGAGGTAGGAAGATTGTGAGTTAAAAACCCACTTCAGCAACTTAGCAAGGTCCTAAGTGAGTCAGTGAGACCCTGTCTCTAAATAAAATACAAAAAAGGCTGGGGATGTTGCTCAGTGTTGAGTTCAATCCCCAATACTAACAGCATTATGATTTAGGTATTTATAACTTTGGATCATTTTTTTTGTTTAAATACAAGTAAAATTTTAAAATATTGATTTGTTTTAAAAGCTGACAATGGAGGGGGCACACATGGGGTTAGGACTACAAGATTATGGTAAAGAATGTACTTCCCATACTAGAGAAAGGATTTAAAAAAGGACTAATTCTATGAGGGAAAAAGAAGTTTGTTAAATAGTACTCTTAGGGATTTTACAGTGAAAGGACATTATTTCAGTAATTTTTAAAAAATATATTGATGGTCTTTAAATTTATTGTGATTCTATTACATCATGATCCTTAGATAAAAAGTCTTAGAAATCCTGTTGTATAACATCTCTTTTGAGAATTATACAGCTCTATCAAACCAAATCAGCAACAAGTTTTAATTATTAATATTTGTGACAAAAATCCATGATAATAATTTAATGAAATTAACTACTTTATTCATTTAGGATAATGTTCTAAGAAGTTAAGTTCTGTAGTGTTATCATTAATTTGTCCTGAATTATTACATAGACATGTTTCTCCCCTGTATTAGAGTCAGCTGATGTACTTATTAAAAGTGTAGCCTCCTTAATCCTACACCAAGGTATTGAATCAGACTCTCTGCAGACAAGAGTCAGATCCTACTACTTCACAGTCGCTTGCATCCCAGGCGACTGTGAAGTAGTAGTTCCTCAGCTATATTCTGAAGAAACAGATGTGTATGGCCATTTGGGATCATTATGGGTAGTAGTTAAGATTACATAAATACATCAGATAGTAACAGCCTTAAAATTCAAACAGTAAAATATCCTCTAAATTGTTCTAACAACCTCATTCCACTTATATGTATTTTTCTTTATAAAGTCACACCATACTGATTGAGCAGTCCTTTGCATATATAATACAGAAAACAGAAGCCCCCAAACAAGCCCCTGTTCCCACTTCCATCTTCTTATTCTGGTAAATTCTAGTCATTAGTGTACACATACGTGAAATAGTCCTGCCTGCTTGCCACAATCTTCAGATATCTTATTACCCATTCTTCTTCAGATGATAAAACATTAGTGATTTATCAAGTGAAAATATTGCTTCCTTGGGTCAAATCAGTGGCACTTCTAAAAGTCGTCTGCATTCTGTTGTTGAACAAAATGTTTAATATTGTCTCTCGTGTGTCTCATCTTTCTGAAATTTCAATTTATAAAATACTTAATAATTCCAATCCCAGTGCCCAAAAACAAAAGCCAAACTTTTGTTACCTTTAGATCCAAATTGAGGCAATTTACAATTAAGAATCAACTTCTTCTTTTCCTTAATATTTCTCAAGGAGGATAAATCAGCATTTTGAAGTTCTAGTACATTGTCATGCTTGCAGCTTACAGTGCTATAGAAAGACATTTTTAGGGCTACTCCTATATTTGTATCTACCTGGTAAAAAGGTAGAGAAAATGGGGGGAAAGATTTTTCAAAATTAATAAGGTCTCAGGGCTGGAGTTGTAGTAGTAAGAGCACTTACCTGGCATGTGTGAGGCACTGGGTTTTACCCTCAGCACCACATTAAAACAAATAATTAAAATTACAAAAGTAAATAAGGTTTCATCCTTTGAACTGCTCCCAATTTAAGTAAGGCAGTGTCACTTTTCCTAAGATTATTCCCTGCTCAAATTGGTTGTGGTGAATATGTTCTATACTTGAACTATAGAACTCAGATGGCTGAAAAGATTTGACTCCAAGGAAAAAAAAACTAGAACATATTTGCCTGGAGAGGAACATCCCAAACATTTTTATTGGCAGAATTGCTACTTAGCTACCATCCTTCTCTAACGACTGCATGTTTTTGCATGCTCTTTTGCATTTGCGCATATCTTCCCTCTTTCTGGAAATGTCTTATTGATCTCTGTCCCTATCCCCATGGCCCTTTTCCCCTTTGAGAACACTAGAAAATGTGTCCCCGTCCCCTAAATGTCCAATTGAAACGGCATCTTGGTAAGAAACTTTCTCTTACTGTCCCGTAAAATCTAAGGTGTCTTTTTATAGTTCTATGATATTTATATGACATATAGTTCTTTACATTAAATAGTTCTCTGTATTCCTTGCTTCAGTAAACAGTGTACAGAGGAAGGAAGGAAGAAAATCCAATTTCTTAAGTCTTTACTAAGATTTCCTGTCCCTTTTTATTAATACTGATTTTCTTTTCTTTGGATCTCAAGATTTTCTTCTTTCTTTGCTTCCTGTATTTCTGCTACAGCATTCCAGAATTTATGTAATAGTTACTTTTTTAAAAAAATTTTTTTATTGGTGCATTATAGTTGTACATAATGGTGGACATGCCCACAATATAAAAATTATACTCTTGAAACTATGATCACTGGTAAAAAAACAAGCATCTTGGAATAAAGATTTATAGTAGTATGAAGGACCTTAACTCCAACTGCCATTTTTATTTTCCTGACTGCTGCCTGTGTTTCTCATTCTATATAGTTCCATAAGTTTGTGAAAACCAAAATGTTTTCTTCTTGATATCTTAACCATCCACCTTTACCTTTCAATTTAGTTGGCCTCATACAGTGATTATTGCTATCATTTGGAAAACTTTTTTTTTTTGTAATCATCACTTACTTGGCATTCTTAATTATCATTTAATCAGGCATCTCTAAACACTCTATTTTTCAAGAGTCATGGAAATAAAGTTGCACAGTATGCTTTTTAAGTCAGGGTTGTTTTGATTAATGATGTGTTTATGAAATTTATACATATTATGGGTAGAATTTATTTATTTTCATTGCTATATCAAATTCTTTTGTATGAACATAGCACAAATTATTTAACCATTCTACTATTGCTGGACATGTGGTTTGTTTCCAGTTTGGGTCTATTACAAACACAGCTGCTATAACCATTATTGAGCATGTGCATATGGAGTTGCTGGATAATAGAGTGTATGTATGCTTGCTTGCTTTAGCGGATATGCCAAACTATTCTCCAAAGGGATTATACAAATTTTCACTCTCACCAGTAGTGTATGAAGCTTCTCTTACTCTGCATTTTTGCTGATGCTTATTATGGTCATTTCTTTTAATTTTAGCCATTCTGGATAGTGTTCTCCATGAATACATCTAATTTGTATACAGTTTTTGCATTTCACTGGTTGCTAATGGGGTTGACTCCTTTTTCATGTATTTATGGGGCAATTGGATATTCTCTTCTGTGAAATGCCTCCTCAATGTTCTTGCACATTTTTCTGTTGAGTTGTCTGTATTTTTCTTATTGATGTGTTAGACATGTTTTTATATCTGTTATGTGTTATGGAATCTTTTCCCTCCACACTTTTCACTTTTTTATTGATTTTTTTAAAATAAATGACAGCAGAATGCATTATAATTCATATTACACATATAGAGCACAGTTTTTCATATCTCTGGTTGTATATAAAGTATATTCACACCAATTCGTGTCTTCATACACGTACTTTGGAAAATGATGTCCATCACATTCCACCATTATTGCTAACCCCTTGCCCCCTCCCACCCCTCTGCCCTATCTAGAGTTCATCTGTTCCTTCCCCTCTCTACCCCACTATGAATCAGTCTCCTTATATCGGAGAAAACATTTGGCATTTGGGAAACTTTCCTTTTTTGCGGGGGGGGGGGGAGGGATATACCCAGGGATTGAACTCAGGGGTACTCAACCCCTGAGCTACATCCCCAGCCCTATTTTGTAAATTTTATTTAAAGACAGGGTCTTACTTAGTGCCTCGCCATTGCTAAGGCTGGCTTTGAACTCGTGATCCTCCTGCCTCAGTCTCCTGAGCTGCTGGTATTACAATTGTGCATCCTCGTGCCCAGTTGCTTTTTTTTTTTTTTAATAAAATTTCAACTTGTAACAAGTTCACTCAGGGGTATATTAAAAGTTTTAAAATAATCTCATTTTCCTGAGATAACCAACCCATATTAAGAGTTTGGTATGTAATCTTTGTTATTTTCTTTTGTGCTTCATACCTTTCAAAGTTATAGATTTTTTTTTCCTTTTCACAATAATGGTATATACTATAAATATCATTCAGTAACTGCCTTTTACAGTTAAATCCATATTAAGTACATTGCTCAATGCTAGTAGGATAGCAGAAGTTATTCTTTTAAAAGCTACATTAAATTTTGTAGTATGACTTACAATGATTTATTTAATCATTTCACTGTTAAGTGTCCAAATCAGTTCTAGGATTTTTAGTTTGTTTTGTCACTATATACAGTGGTGCAGGGAACATCGTGTACATGTCTTCTTATCTGTTGATACTTTTACCTGTGGAAAAATTGAGGTTTACTAAAATGGAGTGCTGGCGAAAAAGATACAGGTTTTTTAATTTTAATAAATGTTGCAAATTGCAGTAGCAGTTCATATCCCTTGCAGCAAGAAATGAGAGTGCATGTTTCTGTTAATTGTACAGCAGATTTGCCTTTACATGTATATTTTTCATTGAGATTGGTCTTGCTTCTTCAGAGATGTATGTCTGTATTCAAGAGTCCAAAGACGTGTAACTAGAACAGACAAGTAAATTACAGTTGAAAGGAACATCCTAAGAAGACAGTGTGATAAGTGACAGGTTTAACTGGTGATGCAAGGCAATATCCAGAAATCTTATTCATAAGGTTAGTAATGAAATCAGAAGCATATAGGTATGTAAAAGCTACATAGGCCAAGGTAAGGCTTTCAAGACAAGACTAAGAATAATGTATTCATTCAAAAGGAATATTTTCTGTAATGTTGGCTCAGTGAGTCCCACATGGGTTAATAGCTTAAAGGAGCCACACAGGACTGGACCACAGTGACAAAATTATTGTTATTAGTATTATTTGTTATCAACACAAATGAAAAATATAAAGGGACTAAGTTGTCTATTCATAAGTTTTGCCTTCCTTAAATAAGATTGTGTGTCTTTCTACATTATTTATAGGACCTATTTTTATGTGTAGAAGGATATATACATATAAAAGACAGTTATAGAGAGAATATTTATATATTGTTTAAGGCATAGCATCTTTTGACTTTATGTTAATTTATTTTATTTAAAATTTTTATGTAAACAAAAATACTAATTAATTCATTTAAGGATCTTGGGTTTCCAGTCTTTCTTCAAAAGATCACACCTTCTTAGGTGTACATAATATTTTCCTAAGTTTTCTTCTGGAATTTTTACCATTTCTTTAATTTTTGGTTTTTAATTCACATGGAATTTATTTTTTAAATATAAGTAGGATCCTAACTTTCCAATTGAGTGGTCAGTTATTAAATACCATTTATTAAGCAAACCACCCATTTCTCTTGGAAATAAACTACCATCTTTGCTATATATCAAATATTTTTTACATAGTTGGATCTTTTTCTAGAATTGCACTTTTGTTCTACTAATCCATTTATTCCTATGCCAGTAATAAAATATTTTGTTTTGAATAATTTTAATGTCTAATATGGCAGCTCTCCCCTTACTCTTTATTTTTACTCCCACTTTTTTTTGAGAAATAGTATAGCCACATTTATTTCTATGGTAGAGCATTTATTATAGAAAAATAACACTTTCAAATCGGGACAAGTAAGCAGAAGTATGCTTTTCTCTTGCATACCCACACTCAAATATCAACATGATTTCAAGCCATTCTTAAATTAATAAGGAACAAACACAGAATCAAGATAGTGTGTCAATAGAAGAGTGCTTATTAAAGCTACCTATCAGCCATGGAAATCAGAAAACACAAAGTGAACTTGTACAGCTATTTTCAATTTCAGTGGGCATCAGCCTCACCTCGACTGTGGAAAAAGCACCTTCAGGAAACTGAAGGCAAATCACCAGGATAAGCAAGCTCTTGGCCTCGGAGTAGCAAAAGGACTGAAAATACAAACTTTGTTTCTCAGTTTCCCTACTTTTTTATTGGTACATTATAGTTGTATGTAGTGATGGCCTTTGTTGTTACCTATTCATACATGCACACAGTACACAGTATACCAAGCTCCCCAGCACTCCCCTTCTATACTTCCCACTTCTTGATCCCTTTCCTCCACTGACTCCCTTTTGATTTTCATGAGATCTACCCCCACCTTTCTTTTCCTTTTTCCTCTCTAGCTTCTTTAGATGAGAGAAAACATAAGACTCTTGACTGTCTAAGTTTGGCTTATTTCATTTAACATGATAGTCCCTAGTTCCATCCATTTTCCTGCAAGTGATATCATTTTCTTTTTCTTTTTTTTTTTAAGAGAGAGTGAGAGAGGAGAGAGAGAGAGAGAATTTTTTTTTAATATTTATTTTTTAGTTCTCGGCGGACACAACATCTTTGTTGGTATGTGGTGCTGAGGATCGAACCCGGGCCGCACGCATGCCAGGCGAGCGCGCTACCGCTTGAGCCACATCCCCAGCCCCAATTTTATTTTTCTTTATGGCTGAATAAACCTTCATTGTGTATATATACTTTTTTATCCATTTATTCATTGATGGACATCTGGGCTGATGATTTTATTTTGGCTATTATGAATTGTGCTGCCATAAACATGGGTATGCATGCATTACTGTGGTATGATGACTTCACTTTGTCAGTATAAATAACTAGGAGTGGCATAGCTGGGCCATATGGAGGTTCCATGCCTAGCCTTTTGAGGAACCTCCATACTGATTTCCAAAGTAGTTGTACTAATTTTATAACCCCACCAGTGTGAAAGTGTTCCTCCTTCTACGCGTTCTCTCTAGAGTTTATTATTATTTGTGTTCTTGATGACTGCCATTCTGACTGGAGTGAGATGAACTATAAGTGTAGTTTTGATCAGCATTTCTCTAATTGCTACTGATATTAAATGTTTTTTCATATATTTATTAGCCATTTGTATTTCTTCTTTTGAGAAGTGTCTGTTTAAATCATTTTCCCATTAATTGAGCTATTTGGTTTTTTGGTATGAATTTTTTTGCCTTTACTGATTCTTTCCAGAATCTTGTCTTTCTTTGACATATATTCTTGCATAGGAACTTTAAAATAATTCTATCTGGTTCCAAAAAAAGAAAAGAAATGGGATTCATTTGTAATCACATACTTAACAACATTTTCCTAATTTAAAGGTAAAGTATTAAGACTTTCAAACTAAAAAGTCTCTTCCCAGCAAAAGATACAATCTGTGAGGTAAATAGAGAGCCTATATCTTGGGAGTAAATCTTTACCCCTGACACATCAGATAGAGCACTAATCTCTAGGGTATATAAAGAACTCAAAAGCTAAACACCAAAAAAACAAATAATCCAATCAATAAATGGGCCAAGGACCTGACAGTGTCTTCTCAGAAGAAGATAATACAATGAGTCAACAAATATATGAAAAAATGTTCAATCACTGTTAGCAATTAGAGAAATGCAAATCAAAATTACTCTAAGATATCATCTCACTTCAGTCAGAATGGCAGCTATTATGAATACAAACAACATTAAGTGTTGGCGAGGATGTGGGGGAAAAGGTACACTCATACAGTGCTGGTGGGACTGCAAATTGGAGTAGCCAATATGGAAAGCAGTATGGAGATTCCTTGGAAAACTGGGAATGGAACCACCATTTGACGCAGCTATCCCACTCCTCAGTCTATACCCAAAGGACTTAAAAACAGGGACATAGCCACATCAATGTTTATAACAGCTTGGTTCACAATAGCTAAACTGTGGAACCAATCTAAATGTCCTTCAGTAGATGAATGGATTAAAAAAAATGTGGCACATATACACAATGGAATATTACTCAGCAATAAAAGAGAATAAAATCATGGCATTTGCAGGTAAATGGATGAAGTTAGAGAAGATAATGCTAAGTGAAGTTAGCCAATCCCAAAAAACCAAAATGTCAAATGTTTTCTCTGATAAAAGGAGGCTGATTCATAGTAGGGTAGGGAGGGGGAGCATGGGAGGAATAGACAAACTCTAGATAGGGCAGAGGGGTGGGAGGGGAATGGAGGGGCCATGGGGTCAGAAATGATGGTGGAATGTGATGGACATCATTATCAAAAGTACATGTATGAAGACACAAATTGGTGTGAATATACTTTGTATACAACCAGAGATACAAAAAATTTGTGTTCTATATGTGTAGTGTGAATTGTACTGCATTCTATTGTCATATATAAATGAAAAAAAAATTAAGACTTTCTGGGTAGATATATATTTATGTATGTGTGTGTGTGTGTGTGTGTGTGTGTGTGTGTGTGTGTGTGTCTCAGATCCGGTGTTGTTTTTATTATGATTTTATAGTAGTAAGCAATATGAGCCTTATAACTTTCACAATGAATTTAGTTCTGTTTTGTAGCTTTATTTTGTTTTTATTATGAAAAGAGTATGATTTTATTTTTAGCTTGTGATTGCTACTATAGAGGATTGATAGGTATTTGCAGTGATTTTAATCTTATTAAATTACTTTATCAGCCTTAGTATTTAGGTTTTTATAATAATTTACAATAATTTTATAGTTCTGTTTCCTGTACTTATACTGTTTATTCTATTTTCTTATCCTATTGCTTTATTTAGATTTCAAAAGTAATATTGTATTATATGTAGTCAGAAGCTCAGTCTTCATTACTAGGCAACACAATCCTGCACCCTTTTCTGTCCTTCTAAACTACAACAATACAATCCAGAAAGAAACTTAAATATCTTTCTTTGGATCTCCTTGGAACTTAAGCCCTAAGCAACCAGCTCCCTGATTTCTTTGGATTCCATCATGGTTTCCCTAACTGTTTAATTAAATTTACCTCTTCTATAGCTCAGAAGACAGAGAAGATATGTGAGGACTTCTCCCTCAAAAAAAAAAAAAAAAAAAAAAAAAACCAAAACCTAAGGACATAAACTTCCTTCTTAAGCAGGATGAATCAATTCACATCCTGTCTGCATGCCCACATTTTCTTCAGATTTTCTGTTTTGTTTTGTTTTTTCCTTCTTTGACTAATGAACTCAGCTTATCCTTTAAATCTCAGCTCAAGGGTTACTTTCTGAAGGAACCTCTCATTTCTTTACTTACAATAAGCTTTCCTAACACCACACACCTCTTTCAAAATATGTGTCACAGTTGGAGTTTTTATTTTATGTATTTAAATATCTTTTTCCCCTTGGACTATGGGATGCATAAGGGTAGGGACAGCGTTTGATTTTGTCCCTCATTTTATCT
Source organism: Spermophilus citellus (assembly GCF_964194105.1). NCBI lineage: Eukaryota > Metazoa > Chordata > Mammalia > Rodentia > Sciuridae > Spermophilus > Spermophilus citellus. The sequence continues at coordinate 149,761,610 of NC_138187.1, forward strand.
CTAGTACCACGCACAGTGAACACTCTGTAGCTATCTGCTGACTGACTGCATCACAGAAGCAGAGACTAAGATATAGCACGTGGGCATTAATACTATTTAAACACTTTTGCAGGAACCCTAAATGCCTCTAGTTGTTTCACTGTATATTCATTACAAGAGGTTTAATCTACTCTTCAGCCTTGCAGTGGATTTTAGAATGAGTACGCCTTAAAATTCATACACATACAATGGGAAGTTTTGTAAATAATCTCTTCTTGTCTTTGTAAAAATATTTTATTTGATCTGTTGCTTTAATACCTATATTCACCCAAAATCTTGCTAAATGAATCTTCACAGCTTACTGAGTGATAATTTCACTTTTCAAAGATACATTATTTTAAAATATAGCAGTGATGATATGTGCTGTTTAAAATTGTATTCTATTTATTCTGTTCTTTTTTTAATTTATGAGTTGTTTATTTCTAGAATTTTCTGTTTAATATTTTTGGACCAAGGTTGGCTGAAACAACAGCAGGAAACTGAAACCTCAAATAATACGAGAGAGAGAGAGAGAGAGAGAGAGAGAGAGAGAGAGAGAGAGATAGATATCGAGATCTTAAGGGACTGACAAGTCCAAACTTACAGGGCCAGCAGCAATCTGCAAATGTAGGTAAAAGATGGTTTTGTAGAATTGAATATAAAATCCATAAGACAGGCTAGCAGACTGGAACACTCAGGTGGGATTCCTGTGTAGCAGTCTGGAAGCAAAGTTTCTTCTTCTTCAGGGTTTCTCTGTCTTTATTTTCTTAAGGCCTTCAGCTGATTGGGGAAGGCCTGCCCACATTCTGGAGGATTCATCTGCTTTATTCAAAGTCAACTGGTTCAAATGCTGATCAATCACATCTACAAATATTGGTATTTGACCAAACAATTGGGCATCTTTGCTTAGCTAAGGTGACACATTTATTTTTTTTCTTTAATTTTTATTGTTGGTTGTTCAAAACATTACATAGTTCTTGACATATCATATTTCACACTTTGATTCAAGTGGGTTATGAACTCCCATTTTTACCCCATATACAGATTGCAGCATCACATCGGTTACACATCCACTGTTTTACATATTGCTATACCTAGTGTCTGTTGTATTCTGCTGCCTTTCCTATCCTCTACTATCCCCCCTCCCCTCCCCTCCCCTCCCCTCTTCTCTCTCTACCCCATCTACTGTAATTCATTTCTCCCCCTTGTTTTTTCCCCCCTTTCCCCTCACTTCCTCTTGTATGTAATTTTGTGTAACAATGAGGGTCTCCTTCCATTTCCATGCAATTTCCCTTCTCTCTCCTTTTCCCTCCCACCTCTCGTCCCTGTTTAATGTTAATCTTCTTCTCATGCTCTTCCTCCCAACTCTGTTCTTAGTTACTCTCCTTGTATCAGAGAAGACATTCGGCATTTGTTTTTTAGGGATTGGCTAGCTTCACTTAGCATAATCTGCTCTAATGCCATCCATTTCCCTGCAAATTCTATGATTTTGTCATTTTTTAATGCAAAGTAATACTCCATTGTGTATAAATGCCACATTTTTTTTTTATCCATTCGTCTATTGAAGGGCATCTAGGTTGGTTCCACAGTCTTGCTATTGTGAGTTGTGCTGCTATGAACATCGATGTAGCGGTGTCCCTGTAGCATGCTCTTTTTAGGTCTTTAGGGAATAGACCGAGAAGGGGAATAGCTGGGTCAAACAGTGGTTCCATTCCCAGCTTTCCAAGAAATCTCCATACTGCTTTCCAAATTGGCTGCACCAATTTGCAGTCCCACCAGCAATGTACAAGAGTACCCTTTTACCCACATCCCCGCCAACACTTATTGTTGTTTGACTTCATCATGGCTGCCAATCTTACTGGAGTGAGATGATATCTTAGGGTGGTTTTGATTTGCATTTCTCTGACTGCTAGAGATGGTGAGCATTTTTTCATGTACTTGTTGATTGATTGTATGTCCTCCTCTGAGAAGTGTCTGTTCAGGTCGTTGGCCCATTTGTTGATTGGGTTATTTGTTTTCTTATTGTTTAATTTTTTGAGTTCTTTGTATACTCTGGATATTAGGGCTCTATCTAAAGTGTGAGGAGTAAAGATTTGTTCCCAGGATGTAGGCTCCCTATTTACCTCTCTTATTATTTCTTTTGCTGAGAAAAAACTTTTTTATTTATTCTATTCTCATGTACTATTCTCATGTACAAACTTTCCTAAATTTAGATATTTAATGAATTTTTGTTGTTTATTGCAAATTTATATGCATTTTAATATTGTTGAATGAATTTTTTGGTATTTACTAGTATTCATTGAAGTCAGTCTTCACTGTTATTGGTCATTCCTTTCAGTTTAGAAGAATGTTTATTTCCTAATGCTGGCGTATTTTGCAAAATAAATATTAAGAAAATGTGTTTGCATTATTAGAAGACAATCATCTTCTCTTCAGTGCTAATGTTCACTGTTCTACATTAGTGTGATTGTGTGACATTTTATTCTTTCTTTTATTGCAAAAACCAGTATGGCTTTTCAAGTACAGTAGTAAAATTTGAGAGGAAAAGTAGTATGAAGTTTGTTTTTTTTTTCTATACAGATCCTGAAATGGAAAATGAAGAACAACCATCCTCTGAAAATGATTCTCAGAATCAAAGTGCTGAACAGATTATATCGATTTCTCAGGCAGTTGATTTGGTTGATCAAGAGTCTCCTGAGGAAAGTTCTCTGAACTCTCACCCAGAGTCGTTGTCTCCGGCAGATAGCGATGATGCTGCAAGCCTTTCCCCTTCTGAACAGACTTCTAATCCCACAGAAGACCATGAGACTACAAGTCTTGATGGTGAATGTACAGATTTAGATAACCAACTTCAAGAACAATCAGAAACTGAGGAAGATTCCAATCCTAACGTCAGCTGGGGTAAAAAGGTCCAGCCTATAGACTCCATATTAGCAGACTGGAATGAAGATATAGAAGCATTTGAAATGATGGAGAAGGATGAACTATGACTCACTAAAGAATCTTGTGGTAGGTATTTTAAAAGCAAAGGTAAACTGTGGTCATAGACCCCCTAATACTGAGCAGGCTCTCCAGTGGGAGGCTTTAAGTATGGTGATGAGCAACCACGTTCTGACTGGGATTGGTAGTTGTCATAGGAATCTGGAGCATGCTGTGTTAGAATTGATCTTGTTTAAACTGTCCCATCAAAATGGAAAAACTCAGTCTTCTCCTCAAATGACAGTGTTGCACACCCTGCAGCATGTCAGGCCAGGGAAAGATTACTGGGCATTTCTAGGAACCATATTCTAGTCTCTGGATAGACAAGAAACACATTCAGTTAATAATGGAGTGGGAAATAGGAGTTTGTGTAGATTTCTAATTAAAGGAAGCTCTACTTTCCTGGTTTTGGGGTAAGAGGCTCTTCTTGGGAAGACATATGGGTCTTGTGGCATTCTGGTTATGCTGCCTTCACAAAATCACTTTAAGTGACCTAACTGGTTATGAAACAAATACATTCATGATAAAAAGTTTTTGCTCATCACTTATGCTTACTTTGTTCAGTGACAAATGATTAAGATGACTTGATCCCCCCCATCCCAAACAATGTTCTTTTCAGTTAAACCAAAGGTGAAACCAATATACTTTCTCAGTGAGTTTTCTACATAAAGACTAATCAGTGGGATGAGGTAAAAGGTCATATGTTATGGAAATTGGTTACTTAATTCTTTTGATAAATTGAGGAAGGGAGAAATTGTAAGTTGCAATATGAACTTTCCATGGGGCCTTCCATAGGGAAAGCTGTGACTACTCTTAAATGGAGCTTAGAGTTATATCCTTGTGGGGTAGATTATAAATCTTTCCCAGTCATTTCTTTTGGAGGTGGTTACCTCTAGCCATCAGCCTTACTCCAGCCCATGTTTAGTATGCAATTTGAGCCAACAGGCCTGGATAGCCAACCTGAATATATTCTGTTCCATTTTTCTATCTTATGGAGCCATGATAAAAGTGGTAGTAGTCTAAAATTCCCATCTTTCTCCTTTGAAACTTTAGTTTCTAAAGTTATACCTAAGGAATCTGTCACATTTTTTGTTGAATCATGGTTTTTAGGATTGTTTTTGTTTTTTGTTTTAATATATTCTTTCTGATGTGGACTTGAAAATTACTCTATGGTAACCTGTGTAAAAAATTTACACAGTAGCAACTACATATAGCCATATAGCTTAAGGAAATTTTTTTCCTTTCCTTTTTTTTTTTTTTTTGGTGGCAGTCTGGTGCTGGCCACATTTAAATTGTTGAAATTTTGTTGTTGATATTGGTAGACAGCCCATTATTGAAATCATGGCTTTACTCATTTTATTTATTTTCTTAAACTTATCTTAATCAGTTATAAAGGAATATTTGAGAGACTTGATTCCTTTCTTTTACCATAACATCACACAATAACCTTTTCCTAAAACTTGGTTTTGAGGTACTAAATAACCTACACTATATATGGAGCTGTTGAAGAACAGCAGTGCTGTATTGTACTTGTGTATATTCATGTACAGTATGTCTTAGATCCCAGGTAAATATATTTTTTTATAAAGGGATAAATACCTGCTTTTAAATTCAATCTAAACATAATTGGGTCAGTGAGTAACAAATCTAATAAAGAATTCACTTTGGTGGGAAGGGAAGGGGGAGAAAAAGTAGTGTAACAAGACCTTTATTGGCCCTTAAAACCTGACACCAAAAAATGGATATTTTTAGTCTCTGCATGTGAAATTTGATGTAAGAAGATAGAACTATAATACATACAGTATACAGAAGGATAGACATAGTGCTTTGTTTATTTAATTGCAAAGCTGCCAAAATAGCTGAAGCTTAATTACTTGACTTGCCTTGATTTATAGGACTGGGGCTTGGAGAAAAGGAGCAGATGTTCCTCTAAGACTTTGATTACAGAAGCCTTATATACGTTGATTTGATTTTGTATTTGTAACTCAAAGCATTTCGGTCTAAATCTAATTCTTCTGAGTTATCAAAACCACATAATTTTTTTTTTTTCCAACAAGGAAAACTTAATGGTATGGAGGATGCTGTGGCAGGCCCTTTGGGAACAGCCATCTTACTGCTACTCTCCCTTTGGCCATTAGGGGGAGTTGTTGCCTTTCACTGAGATTTAGAAGCAAATCATTCACTTGTTTGATAAACTAAATCCTTTCTTAAAAAGAGGGGAAAAAAAAGTTTAATCTGTTATACTTAATACCCAGAATGAATTATATACAATTTTTCCCTAGTTAAGAATATATATACACACACATGTATATATATATATTTTTTTTTCATTCAGCTTCAAACACCAACATAATTGACTCAGCATTCATTTACTTATTTGACATACTGCCATGAAGTCATTTTTTAATTCATTAAAAAATTCAAACAGCATTAGTTTTTATAATGTTTTGTTTGTGAAATACCTTGCATAGATGTTTTATTTACTTGCTAAAGATTCAGGGAACTCTATGAGACCTTGAATTTAGAAACATCTGGTCTACCTCAGTTAAATGTTGACTGCTTAGAAATAGAGCTGAAATGATCACCACAGCCATAAAATTGACTAAGAAAGATTTATACAGTGTTTACAAACCTGGAACCAAGTAAGGATTTTATCTGAAAGTTAAAAGTCATCTATTAGAACAAGTATTTAATTCAGGTATTTTCAAGTTTTAAAACTTAACTTGTTTACCTAATAATAAAAATAGCTATAGGGTTTTTTTGCATATAAAAATCCACTGAAATAATATGCCCTAATTTGCAGTACTTTTTCCATAAAGTTTTAAGTGTGAAGAATTGTAATTTACTAGATATGTTTGGGATGGTATATTTTGTTGGGTAAGTTTTCTTTTTTCTTTTTAACTGTAACAGGCTTCCAAAAAGAGTATAATTGTTTCAGAACAAATTACTTTGTGACATTTTCCTTTTCCTTTTTTCTTCACAGTATTAGATTTTAAAATGAAAAATTGTGCACTTTGAGTTTAATTTCCCTAATATATCTCTTGAGAACTCTTTTAGATTTAAATTACTATCACAGAACCCTTTTTATAGTGAAGCCAGCATTTGTTCTCTCACCAAACCCCATGCCAAATTCATCATAAAGAAAGCTCAGCATAAGAAATTTAAATAGTGCTTATAATTTTAGAGGGGTGGGTAGAATTTAGTAAATATTCAACTGGTCGTTTTATGCACAAGGCTTCAGTCAGAACATAGAAAAAAACATTCTGTGAATGAAACATTGTATGTTCAGATTTTATAAAAGACATTTTTAAAAGCCCAATTTACAGCCGTATATTTTCTTATGATGTAATTTATGAAAAAGATGTCTGTACTAACAGGTGCTGTAACACTTATGTTGTTGGGTTTTATTGTTTGGTGATAAATGTATACAATATTTCTAAGGGAAACTATGTACTGTGATGTAAAAGTCTGGGCAAAATGTATATAATTCTTGTATATAATTGTGTATTTGATTATAATTACTGATTGTAAAGATTTAATAAAATATGTAAATATTTAGGTCTAGTTTTAATTTGAACTTTTAGAGTTATTGTGCATATCTTTATAGTTTGGATATCTTTAATTTTTTTCACCATTCTGTTCTCTTTTTCTTTTCATATTATCCCAGGGCATTGAATTTGGGGGGGACATCTTTGGGTATAGGAATCCAGGCATATGTTGAATTCAATTCCACAACTCAGTGTCAAGGGTCCTCAGATGATGGTTGGAAAAATACTAATAATTCAGTGTCAGTCCTGGTAACATGCTTATATTTTGAGCTTACTTATATTTAATAAAAATCACTTGGCCTCTTAATGTTATCATCCAAAGTAACACCAACCCTTCCCTGTTAACTCCAGTGAAGTAATTTCCTTCCCGTAACCTCTATACCATGACACTGTGCTTTTCATCTGTACTGTTCAAGGGTTCTGAGCGCAATTCATTGGTAACTGTTGTCTTTAAAATGAACAAACTGATACTTGAGCATGTAAGCATCTTTCTCAAAGTGCACATTGAACAACTGGGCTGTGAGGCCTAATTCCCGCAGGCCCAGGCTGGGGCTCTTTCCAGTGCACTACCTTCCCCCGGCTTTCTCAGCCTTCCTCCCTTATTTCAGACTCTGCTCACCTTTTTCTCAGCCACTTTTTTCCCACTTGACCTTTCCCCCTTCTGAGATTGAAGTTGAGAAATGATAGTTATCTATTCTTAGGTTCTCTGGGCAAAGATTCTGGTCTTGGCATGTCCCCATTTGTCCAGGACAACGAATGCATCTCTGTTACAGCCAGAGTTAAAGGAACCCAGAGATAGTGTATTTTGAAAGTTTTCAAAGGGGAGGTTGATTTTAAGGATATCTATTTACTAAGAAGGGCTAAATATTTTAAACGTTAATGGAGAATAGAAAGTGCCAGCCTCTGCATGCTAGTAAGGTTTCCACCTCTTAAACCTAACTAGTTGGTCTTGTTCTTGGGTTAGGCTAGTCAATTACCATCTACCCTGAGTGAAATAGCAAATGGGAGGCTACTGACGATTTTCTGAACCCATAAAAGAATGTACTTTTGACATCCCAAATGACAGTGGGACAATTACTGTTTAGAAGTCGTGAGGTACTTTTGGCACAGTATTACCAAAATTGAAGGTAGAAATATCTACTAACAGCAGCAGGTAATGTTGAGAAAATACATTGGGGTCATAATACGATATAACTTCTTAAAAAGATTCAAATTTCCTCTTATGGTTGAGGAGAGAATCAAAGTCCCTAAATACACCAATGAAAGGAACTTCAAGCTAAAAGGCTGACCCACCAGTCCACTGCTCTGTTATTGGCATTTGATAGCAACATGGGGCACACCCACCTTCATTTTTTCTGAACCTCTAAGAAAAGCCAACTCCCTTCAGGCTCAGAGGCAGTGTAACACTGCGAGCTCTTGTCTTTTTTCTCCACTTTCCTTCCAGCTTCCTCCACTGGTAGAGTAGATAGCATTCTCTACTAAGTCCCTGGTAGCTGCTGCTACTAGAAATGCTAGTCTGTTCATTCAGCCACTCTGCCCCATGGAGAGCTTTAAGCTAATTGTATTCTAGACTCAGTTGTCTTAACTGCACAATTAAAAACATTTTCAAAGCCCTGTGATCTAAGTCCCTAATCATTATTTCTTATTCTTCCAGTTCAACTTTGTCCACCGTGTTTGATAATTTTTCAGGAACCCCAATCCATCACTGCCCTTGACTTTGCTTCCTATCTTGGCCAGCATCAACCTCTTTTCCTCTATTGAACTAACTTGGCAAAACCTTAAATATGATTAAATCCAACTGCCCACTGATTGTACACCTAGACTGAAGTAGCTGTTGGAACTGGATGAAATCACCTCTCTTGCTGAGCAGTCATGACTGGAAATCTCAAATGAGATTCACTACTTTCCAAAGTTCCAGGCATATTTCTTTATTTTTGTACTCTGAAACAAGTCTCACCCCACTGTTTAAATCTCCCACACTCCTCCCCAGTCACTTGCCTCATCATTGAGAAAATAGATGCAGATGAGCAGGCCCTCAACTTCCACCAACCCATATGCCTGCTGGATACACATTACATGGACTTGCACTTAGAAATTTCCCTGCATGTGTACAAAGCTTTTTCTGGATAGCTGGACCCCTACACTTGAATCAAATGAATGGAAAAATTGTAGATGGTGGAGGTAGGTCTTATTTCTAAAGTGACCACCAGTTTCTCTGATCTTTGGCTCAAATATTTCATTATCTCCAATCAGAATGGCCTGACTTAGGACATAAAACACACACACACACGTGAAACCTATTTTGCCAGCTTATCACAAGACTTGGAACCCCTTGAGGAAAGGAAAAGTTTGGCCTATTCACTTTCGTCATGCTTTCACTAGCACCCAGTTCTTGAAAGGCACTCACAAAGCCTTTGGGTATCTGGGTTGGAATATATGAAATCATTTTTCCGCTTCCCCAAATCTCATTTGTTCTGAAAAAACTAGGATTTGTCATCACTGAGAAATGTTAAGTGATGTACCACTGGGCATGCTGGCACACACCTGTAATCCCAATGACTTGGGAGGCTGAGACAGGAGGATCACAAGTTTGAGGCCAGCTTTAGCAACTTATCAGGATCCTGCTCAATTTAAACCTTGTCTCAAAAAGGGCTAAGGATGTGGCTCAGTGGTTAAGCAACCCTGGGTTCAATTTCCAATACCAAAAAAAAAAAAAAGGAGAAAAGAAATGATGTATGAACTTTGAGACAATTGTGTAAAGGTAAAGGTAATCCTAAAAAAATTTTTTTGTTGTTAGAAGTCGACCTTGAAAATAACACAATTCACATAGGGATCTAAGAATTTTAGAGCTAACAGGTTCTTGAGATCATCCCATCATTGATTCTCCTTATTGGCCTTCTTGGAAAATAGAAGGCAGAGGTGGGGAGTGATTTGACCTTGTCACCACTGTCTAGAACTAATTATGTCTTTAGCAAGCAAAGAAGTTCCGGTGCTTCTGCTTTAAGGTCATGGTTTTGTTTCATAGCCTCTGTTCATCCATTCCTTTACAAGTTAACATTCAGCCAGTAAGGTAATCACTAACTTCAGAGCTGCCCTGAGATGCATTTGTGAAACATCAGGGCTGTATGGACTACGGGTTAACCACCACTGGCTTAGACAGTCCACTGTTCATTGTTCACACTTTCTGCACCTTCAAGCAAAAATGTCATAATTCCCTGAAAACTGGTCTTTCTCATTGGCAACATTTATTCTTCCCAATGAATAAAACCATTAATGAAACAATACGTTTTGTTCTTTTCTTTTGTGTTGTTATTCATCTTAATTATGTGTAGGGCAGAACTCCAAGCAGTGAGACCAGGATTCAGATCCTCTCTGCTGGGTGGTTTCAAACCCAAGGGTCCCCAAGCTTTGTGATGTTGGCAGAAATGGTTCCCTTTAGTCCTGAATCACTGAATCTAGCATTTCTAAATTAGAGATTCTGAGTAATAGAACTGTAAGAAAGAATGATAAATGACCTGTCACTCCCTGCCCTCTCTTTTGGTGGTGCTTGGAATACAACCCAGGTCCTTGCACGTGCTGAACACATTCTCTCCCATCCTCCCAACCCGTTTATCTCTATATTGGTAAGGCAATTATGAAAAGTTCTAGATTCATGAAACCAGAGACATCACATTTCTAGCTAGTTCTTTCCTAACCTCTGTGAAACTTGGTATACCCTGTAATAATTATGCTCCTTTATGAGATGGCTATACTTATCAGGTGCTTATAGCTTAAATGTTATTCCCATTTTATGGATGAAAAAACTAAAGCCTAGCAAGTGGTGTCTTTAGCCACAACCAGAAGCACTTTCACAGGGTGGGGGGTGTCATAGGAAAAGAGAAGTCTCTTACAGGGTCCTAGTGGTGGCACCAAGGGAACTAAAGAGGGCAGTTGACTTTTTCTCAGTCTATTACATGTTATAGATTTTTTTTCCCCTCAATCTATTACATGTAATGTAGAAGCTGAGAGTCCAGACCCTGGAACCAGGCTGCTGAGGTTAGAATTCAGAGTCTGCCTCTTATTCTGTGACCTTGAACTGGGTCTCCCAGTTTCTTCACCTGTGAAGTAGGCATAATCATAAACCCGATTTCAAGGATGGCTATTTCTGGAGAAGTTGGCTCCTACCCAATATGGTTGCTATAATTAGCCATGGTGCCTTTAAGTCCCCTCCTCACATCACACCTCCCTCCAGGTTGCCCTCCTTAAGCTTCGCCTGTAGATTCCCACTGTAGGAATCAGCTCTGTTGGTTGCTACTAGCATCTTGGCTGGGTGTTCCGGCCTTTGACTTAGATGCAGGGAAGGCATCCCATCAGCAGAAACACGCCTGTTTCAATCTCTCAGAAAACAGCAGAAGGGCCAGGCGTGCATGCCTATAATCCCAGCAGTTTGGGAGGCTAGGGCAGGAAAAGCAAGGTGCTAAGCAACTCAGTGAGACCCTGTCTCTAAATAAAATACAAAAAAAGGGCTGAGCATGTGGCTCAGTGATTGAGTGCCCCTGAGTTCAATCCTCAGTGCCAAAATAAATAAATAAATAAATAAAAGCAGAAGGGGCTAAGGTTGTAGCTCAGTGGCAGGGCGATTGCCTAGCATGTGTGAGGCACTGGGTTCGATCTTCAGCACCACACAAAAATAACACACTAAATAAAGTATTGTGTCCATCTACAACTAAAATATTAAAAAGAAAAGAAAGCAAAAAAATATCCCTTGAAACAATAAAGAGCGTTCAGAAGTCGGGTGTTTGGGAGAGAAGCAAAAAAGAAATGGCCTGAATTGTTCATGGAGATCTTATGCAGCAGGAGACTAGGTAATAAACTGAATCTCAGTGTGAAGAAAAAAGGAGAAGTTAACACAAGGGAGGTGCATCCTCAGGACACCAGGATTTATTCTCCACTGTAGTTACCGTCCGGAGAATCTCTGGAAGGGAACCGGCCAAGCAGGGAGGCTAGCCAGCTCTGCGAGGCAGTACCAAGGCTGCCTCCTAGTGACATGCAGAGATGAACCAGGCGACTGCCCAGAGGGGTTTCCATCATGTAAAATGAGTGTTGTAAAGTGTGCTGGGTTCCAGAGCCCAAGGAGCCAGGCTGCACGGTGCCAGCTTTTGCACAATCTCCAAAACCAGAGGAAGAGCTTGAAATTGCCAAAGAGGCTTTTGGGAACACAGGTGGAAAGGATTTTAAGTAAAACAAGGCAGTGATTCCAACAGAACACTAGATTTGGAGGGGGGGGGGGAACTAAAGTGCTTTCCTGGGCATTCTAAACTCACCATCAAAAAGGGACATCACATGGGGCATGATGACACAGACCTGCAATTTCAGCAGCTCAGGAGGCTTAGGCAGAAGGATTTCGAGTTCAAAGCCAGCCTCAGCAGCTTAGTGAGGCCCTAAGCAACTTAGCAAGACCCTGTCTCTAGATAAAACATAAAAAGGGCTGGGGATGTGGCTCAGTGGAAAGCGCTCCTGGGTTCAATCCTTGTTGGGGATGCAACTTAAGTCAAGATGGCACCTGGCAGTTTGCCAGGAGGAGTGGTTTGTGAAGTAACGCCATGGAGCCATTAAGATGATGAGGATTCCTTATTGACTGACTACTGTTTCTAGATGATGTTAATTAAGTTAAACTGTGTGTAATTGGTTGGGTCTATGTACCTCTGCTGTCCTGCAGAGAAGCAGCTCCTGCTACCTTGGGTGCCCGCTACTTTGAGTTCTCGCTCAGTTCCCACTGAGTTCACTCGCAATAAAGTAGTTCCCATTTCAACCTTCAAGTGGCTTGTCACCTCTCGGTTATTTTGCCCAGCCGGACTACGGCAAATCCTTGGTACAAAAAAGGTGGGAGGCATTGCTCCACTCACCTCCCTGGAAAACCTAGGGGAAGGCATCCCACCCCACCAAACCCGCCCTGCTGCAGTGGCTTTGGGCTGCACAGAGTCTTGGTGGTTCTGTGTCATCTTGTTTTCCCATCAAATTTTCTTTCTCCTGTTTAAGAAACAAAATTCCAGAAGCCTTAATTCCCAGAGCTGGTTTAGGAAGTATTTGATTTGTAAGTGCAGAACCACATGCTAGCTATGTGACCCTAGCAAGTTACCTAACTTCCTCCATTTCCTGTTAGTGATGCCAGTATGGAAATAAAGTCTCTTGGACATACCCTTGCTTTGGCAGCCTCATAGTTTTAATTCTGCCAATGAGCTACACGTACCCTGGACTTTGGGATGGAGTTTTGAATTGGAGAATCAAATTCAGAATCCCTTTATATGAAATTGGTAGTAGGTACAGAAGACTAGGAAGTCTATGAACAGTTTGTGTGTGAGAGAGAGAGAGACAGAGAAAGAGAGACAGACAGACTGACTTCATATTTGGCATGCTTCCATGAGAAGTGCCCATCCTGAGGATTCTCCGACTTGCTCTCCATCAGCTAGTTAGCAGGTTGCTGAGTTGGTAGTTTACCTGCTTGTCAGTGAGAACTCACTTCTAGATCTACTTTTGACTATAGTAAAGGGAGTTTCAGCCTAAGAGGGGAGGGGGTTGGTAATGGGAAAAAGCCTGAATTTTCCTGCTCTCCCAGTGCCTTGGGGGTAAATCTGCCTAATTTTAAAATAATGTGTTAGCACTTTGTATTAGTTTGTAAATCCATAGGCTTTTGAGATTTTTCATTTTATTTATCAGAAGGAAACTTTATATGATCACCTTTGTTTTAGTCAGATTTTTTCTGTGACTAAAATATTTGACCAGAACAATTTTAGGAGAGGAAACGTTTATTTGAGGACTCATGGTTTCCGAGGTCTTAGTCCATAGAAGGGCACCTCCAGCAGGACATCATGGTGAAAGAGTGTGGTGGAGGAGAGCAGCTCACCTGACTATCAGGAAGCAGAGAAAGATTCCGTTTGCCAGATGCAAAATATATACCCCATGGCCCCACCCCCATGAACCACTTCCTCCAGCCATAGCCCACCTGCCTCCAGTTACTGCCCAGTTAATCCCATCAGAGTTTAATTCACTGATTAGGTTAAGGATACAACCCAATCATTTCTCCTCCAAATCTTCTTGCACTACCTCCCATGTGAGATTTTGGGGGACACCTCAATCTAAACCATGACACACTGCTAAGCACCTCAAAATTCTTCCCACCAATTCCAAAAAGCTCAAAATGTTTATATTTGGCAAGTAGAGACCTCTCTCTGCTTTCTGATCATCACGTGAGCGGCTTCCCTCCACTACACTTTTCTGCCTTGATGTTCAGCCTCACCTGGAGCCCTGTGGCATGGTGCCAGACTTCTATGGACTGAGATCTTCGAAACCATGAGCTCTGAAATAAACTTTTCCTCCTCTACAATTGTACTGGTTGGGTTCTTTAGTCACAGCAGTGAAAAAGCTGACTTAACATAGAAATTGGTACTCTAAAGTGGGTTTGTCTCTGTGGCTAACCTGACCATGTGGGATTGTATTGAATCTGGAGATTCAATTTGGGAATGAAGAACATATTCAACAATACTGAGTTCATTCTATGAACATGGTATGCCTGTCCATTTAATTAGGTCTTCTTGATTTCAATCAGCAATATTTTGAAATTTTCAACATAGAGTTTTCATGTATCTTTTGTTAAATTTATTTCTAAGTATTTTGTGTTTATAATGGAAGAATTGTTTTCACTTTGCTTTTGGATTATTTGTTAATATATAGACATAAAATTGTTTTTTTAAAAAATGTTGACCCATTTCCTAAACCTTATTAAATTCACTTGTTAGTTCTACTTTCTTTCTTTTTTTATATATATTTTAAAGGATTTTCTATACAAATAATCATGCTGTCTGTGAAGAAAAAATATGGGTTTTTTTTCCTTTTCAATCTTCATTGATGCTTTTATTTCTGGCCTTATAAAACTGGCTAGAACATCCAGTACAATGTTTAATAGAATAAGTGAAAATAGCCATTCTTACTTTTTTCATAAAACTAGGGAGAAGCTATTCAATAGTTCATTATTATATATGATGATAGCTGTATGTTTTCCAGAAATGTCCTTTTTTAGGTCAACCTTCTTTTTATTCCTAATTTAAAGAGAATTTATCATGAATGGATATTAAATTTTGTCAAATACTTTTTATGTATCTATTGCATGAATCATGTGGCTTTTTTCCATTATATTATTACCACAGAAAATTACATGGACTGATTTTCAAATATTAAACCAACCTGGAATTCTTGAGGTATAAGCCTTACTTGGATATGATGTATTTTATACATGTAGAAAAAAAATTAACAAAGTCCAAAATTTCTCATTGAAAAAAAAATCACTTAGCCCTTAACTAGATAATGAACCGGTTTGTTTTATTTTGTTTTTAAGTTGTGGATGGACACAATATCTTTATTTTATTTATTTATTTATTTTTTAATGAGGTGCTAAGGATCGAGCCCAGTGCCTCACATGTGCAAGGCAAGCGCTCTACCACTGAGTTATGACCTGGGGTTCTTTTGTGAGAAGGTTTAATAACAAATTCAATAAAAAAATAGACATATCATTATTTAAATTTCCTTTCTTCTTTTGTCGGTATTGTGGTTTTTCAAGTAACTTATGCATTTCATTTGAATTGTTGAATTTATTGATATAAAGTTGTTCACAATGGGGCTGGGGCTATAGCTCAGTGGTAGAGTGCCCACCTTGCACGTGTGAGGCACTGGGTTCGATCCTCAGAACCACATTAAAATAAATAAAGCTATTGTGTCCAACTAAAACTAAAAAAAAAAAAATTTTTAAGTTGTTCACAATAATTGCTTGTATCCTTTATTGTCAACAAGATACAGTGATATTCTCTTCATTCCCAATGTTGGTAAATTGTGCCCTCTCCCTTTTTCTCAGCACCATATACAAACAAAGATGTTGTATCCACCGAAAACTAAAAAATAAATATTAAAAAATTCTCTCTCTTTAAAAAAAATTTATATAATATAAAATATAAAGAATAATGCTATGTTTAAATATCATGATTATATTTTTCTTCAAAAATACAAATTTTATTTTTCTTCAAAAATAGCTAGAAGGAAATATACCAAAATGTTAGTCGTGATTATCTCTTGGGAGGATACAATCAGGGAGGAATTCATTCACAGTGAACGTATGATTTTTGTTTTTGTTTTTCCCTTTGGACCCCAGATATATTCAGAATTGAATTAGTCATACTCCATAGTTCAAGGAACATTCTCCTCATAAGTATATGTATCGCTGTTATCTGTTAATGTTTTTGTTGATTATAATGTAATAAATACAAATCGACTGCTGAATTTGAAAGCTAAGACTCCTATAAAAATTCTCATGTAGGGCTGGGGTTGTGGCTCAATGGTAGAGTGCTCACCTAGCATGTGCAAGGCCCTGGGTTCGATCCTCAGCACCACGTGAAAACAAATAAATAAATAAAATATAGTTATTGTTTTAAAAAAAAGTTCACATGTAGCCATGAATCCTTCCCCAGCTCATTCACCACTTTACCTAAGCTAAACAGCATACCAAATCTCATCATTCCTTTAATTTCCTTTTAATGAAGCCATATCTGATTAATATATACTCCTAAAAAGCATGTATTTTAAATTTTGATGGCTTTAACTTTTTAACTAGTATAGTCTGCTCTGTATTATCTTTGGGGGCTTGTTTTTTTTTAACTTCTGTTATATTGCTAAAATTCGTCCATACTGATGCATTCAACCGCAGATCATTTATTTTAATGACTTTAATATTTCATTGTGTGACTATATTGTCATTTATTCTGTATTTAGGCTAGTTTCGAGCTTTTGCTATTATACACAGTGCTGCAGTAAACATCTTTGTACATGTGCCCTAGTGTCCCCTATGTGACAATTCCTTGCAGATATAAACCCTAGAATGGGAATGCTTTCCACCGTGTATATGAAAGTCCCACTTTAAAAGAGGTCCTTTATACACAAAGGTCCTTTACACACATTCCTTCTTTTGAGGAATGTTGATTCAGATCCTTTGCCCATTTTTAATGGGTAATCTGTTTTCTTGCATTTCAACTGTTGGAGTTCCTTATATATTTTGAATATTAACCCCTTATCTGATATCTGGTTTGCAAATGTTTTCTTCCAATCCAGACTGTCTCTTCACCCGTTTAATTGTTTCTTTTGATGGCAGAAGCTTTTTACTTGATGCAATCCCATTAACAGATACATGAAAAACTGCTGGATGTCACTAACCATTAGGGAAATTGCAAAGGAAAACCATAATGAGATTATCAACTCACACCTGTCAGAATGGCTATGGTTAAGAAAGATAAAAGATTAAGTGTTGGCCAGGATAAATAGAAAAGGGAACCCTTATACACTGTGTGTGGGAAAGTTATTAGAACAGACATGATGGAAAATAGTGAGTTTCCAAAAAAACTAAAAACAGAATTGCCATGGGATCCAACCTACTATATCCAAAGGCAATGAAGTCAGTATGTCGAAGAGACATCTGTACTGCCATGTTCGTTGCAGCACTGTCCACACTAGCAAAGAAATGGAAACAGCCTAAATGTCCATCAACTGAGTGGATAAAGAAAATGTGGTACAAGTACCCAGTGGAACATGACTCAGTCATTTAAAAAGCATGAAATCCTGTCATTTGTGATAACCTGGACGGAATCAGAGATGATTACAAGGAGTGAAATAATTCAGGCACAGAATGACAAACACAGCACAATCTCACTCATATACAGAATCTAAAACAATGAAACCATAGAAATGGAGAGTAGAGCCGGGCAAGGAGCACACACCTCAGGAGGCTGAGGCAGGAGGATAGTGAATTCAAAGCCAGCCTCAGCAGAAATGAGGCGCTAAGCAACTCAGTGATACTGTCTCTAAATAAAACATAAAAAGGGCTGGGACTCAGTAGTTAAGCACCCCTGGGATAAATCTCTGGTACCAAAAAAAGAAAAAGAAAAAGGGAAATGGAGAGTAGAACGGTGGCTACCAAAAACTGGGGGTAGGGGAAATAGAGATGTTGGTTAAAGGGGACAAAGTTTCAGTCAGGCAGGAGGGTGGGTCCTTTGAGGTCTATTGTGCAGCACAGTGACTATATATTTAGCAACAATGTGTTATATACTTGAAAATTGCTAAGAAATTAGACATTTAAGTGTTCTTACCACAAAAAAAATAAGTATATGAATCATGGATATGTTAATTCACTTGGTCTAATCATTTTGCATTATACACATATATCATAGCATCATGTTATACTCAATAAATACATACAATTATAATTAGTCAAATAATAATTAAAAGATAGCATCAAACTATTTTTCCCAGGTGGTTGCATCAACCAATGTACAGCCCCACCAATAGTGTGTGAGATCCTGTGAGTCTACCCCCTGATCAGCATTAGGTTTTATCCGGTGCATTCTTTTCTATATTCAGGAAGAGAAGAGTGTCCCTAAAGACAGATAAGCAACAACAAAATCAAAACTCCCTTGTCCCCCTTTTCCCTAAATTCTGGGAAATATTTGGGGTACAGGAAGTGATGTTGGCAGAAACCAGCAACTTTGCAAAAACTTCCCAGTTCTAGAAAGCCTCTCCTAGCAATGAAGCAGAAACAGTGCAGGGGTGTGAGAAGGGAAGGGATTGCAGGATTTTGTGTCATGGGAACTTTTTCCAGCAGATGGTGAGATTATGCTGCAGGTCTGAATTAGAAACCTTTCTCTCTGTCTCTCCCTCTCTCCCTCTCTTTCTCATTCTCCCTCCCAAAATCTTCTCTGAAAATACAAATACTGGATCAGCCAGATTTGTATTCTCTGCAATATATGCAATATATTCTCTCTCTGCAGACTTCTTTGCAAGTATCTGAGAGCTGATCTGCTTATGTAGTGTTTTCTCTTTTCAGAACTGTGGGTAAGAACCCGCTGGTTACACTAAGTGGGGTGACGGATTCTTGGACAAGAACCGAGGAGGAAAAAAGAAACTCGAGTCCTAAGAATTTGAAAGCTACTTCAATAGTGGCCCCCTGCTTGACCGTCCTTTCCAAGCTGAGTCCCAGTTTCTATCACTTTGCAGTAGCCTGGGGCGTGATATGGAGCACCAGAGGCACACAAGATGTGTTTTTGCTGGTCCATTCTGAGCAGGGTAGGCAGCTGATTTAAAAACATACAGAAAAGCAACAACAGAGATGATTGTCTTGAGAACCAGATTGACTGTCAGCTCAGGTTCGATGGATGGTTCAGCCTGGAGGGTGGGCCCCGGAGGCTGAGTTCTAAGGCCATTTCACAGCGCAAATCAGCCAGCTACTGGACTGTGGTTTTCACAGTAGGCTTAGCAGAATTCTGTCAGGTTTCTGGAGAAAGAAAGACAATTGGGGAGGCAGTCAGTATTCCACCCTGTTTTTGAATAGAAACAAAGTAGCTTCAAAACTCATTTATTTGATGTTATTTGGTTTCCAAGTCAAATATTCTTTGAAGAAGAGAAAAAAAATCCTCTGTTTTAAACAAAGTTTGGAAACCAGAATTAGGCATTAGGACTTTAATAGGGAAAAGGGTAACAGAGGAGTAGATCTGAAATATCTTTGGGACAGCAGAGCACAGCAGAATGAGATTCAATGTGGTGTCTGTGTTGCTCAGAGCCAGGCCACCTGATTTCAAAACCACCCAAGTAGGAAATAAGGTTTGCATTGTTTGGTGAAAGTTGGAGCCAAACCCAAGGGTCTTGCTTCAATATGAAATGAGAGTAATGAGGGCACTATGGTCTGGGTATGAGTTACTTCTGTCTCTCCAGAGGCTCGTGTGAGTGGTGGCTTGGTCCCCAGGATGGCAGTACTGGGAGGAGGTGGAAACTTTAGGATGTGGGGCCTCACACTTCACAATAGCCAAGTTATGGGTTCAGCTCAGATGCCCGTCAAAGAGATGAATTGGATGAAGAAAATGTGGCATATATACACATTGGAGTTTTACTCAGCCATAAAGAAGAATGAAGTTATGTCATTTTCTGGTAAATGGATGGAACTGGAGAACATCATGCTAAGTGAAATAAGCCAGGCTCAGAGAGTCAAGGGTTGAATGTTTTTCTCTCATGTGTGGCAACTAGACCAAAATGAGAGGGAAAAGGGGGGAAGGATTGGATGTCATAAAGATCAGCAGAGTTAAAGAAAGAAATCAAAAGGGAGGGAAGGGGGACAGGAAATGGGAGGAAATGCCGAATGAATTTAACAAAATCACACTATGGGCACGTATACATATACCACTGTGAATTCCCCCATATGTCTATCTATAGAGCACCAATTAAAAAAATAAATAAATGAGTGAAAGGAAGAGCAGTCGAGGAGGGAGAATGGAGGAGGGAGGAAGGTAGGGAAAGGGGGGGGCCCAGGGACTGAAATGGAATAAATCAAATTGTGTATAACTATAATACACGCATAAACTAAAGAAAGAAATGAGGTCTAGTAGAGGGGACTTTAGGTCTTTCTCCTGTAATCCCTAAGGAGTTTCTGGGAGAGGGTTGTTATAAAGGGAACAAGCCTGGCACTCCCTGCCTCATGCCTCCAGATGAAATCTTTTTTGCTTCTGGTGGCGCTTCCACCGTTACTATCTGCCACGAGGCCACGGGGCCAATGCACCGTCTTTGGCTCAGAACCTGCTGTATGCTGTTTACACTTTGAACCTTTGGAACCATGAGGTAAATAAATCCATTTCTTATCAAGTTTGCCTGTCTTGAGTTCTGTGTTATATGAAAAATGAAAAACTGCCTAATACAGAGGTAAACGATGGAGCCAATTCTACTCACCATTGTGTTCCTTCTTGTGCTTAGCCTCGTATGATGTTTAAAAAGAGTTGTTTACAAAGACGATGGAGAGAAACATATCATGTGCCCAGAGCTAAGAGTCTCTTTTCAAACCATTTGGAGACTTTCCCCCACAAATGAAACACACAATGAAATTCCCAAGTTCTCCACCAGAGAGCACAATGAATAAAAATTCAGAATAATAGTTAGCAAACATCCATCTCACAGAAAAAAACGCTAGCAAGACACCTGTCACCCATCTCATATCAAACAAGACAGCTTCCTTTGAACACTCCAGTGGAAACCAGTTATGAAATGAACCTCTAGAAACAGAATGAGGTGCCCTGCTGTCTATAGTTGTATAAACACACAATTTTTTTTTTAGTTTTAGGAGCATAAGCTAAAAATGACTTTGGCTTGGCAGTAATTGATCCTCAGTCCTTATTTCTGAAGGTAGAATAGAAACTCTTGGTCCCTGGTCATAACCTGAGGTCATCCATTGCCCAGGGGAGCAACACCTACCCCTTCTCATAGCAAGAAAGGCATTCTTTGCAAAGATCAAAAGGGTCTGAAAGTGATTAGTATGTAGTTTAAAAGAAGGACATAAAGCATGCTCCATTTGCACTATTTTTTTGAGAAAAAAAAATGTGTGCATGGTTTAAAAAAATATACTTAACTCTGAAGACATGAAGGCAGTGTAAAATGCTGCTTGTTCATTATAAAGATTAATTATTGATTGGGCTTTAAGTATAAGCAGCAAAACCAAAAATTCATTTCAATCCACAGAATGAAAAAAAAAAAAAAAAGAAATTTTGGGGAAAGCTTGAGCCAGGAACAGCAGGTGATCTTGTCTACTATTGACAAGAAATTCCTATATGATAGCATAAATGTTCCAAGGGCCTGGAATCCTGCTGGAAGTCTCAGACAGAGCAGCCCGAGAAACTTCAGGGTGGCCCTCACCAAGAAGAAAGTGAAAACAGAATTTAGTTAAATATGATGATGAATTGAAGGACAATAACTTGAAGGAAATAAACTACACTCATTGCATTTCTCGATGGCTTGAAACTGGTGAGCCGATCGCACTGGGCCCTACCCGTTAGAGCAGACCACAAACAGGCCTTAGGGAAGAAGGCTCTGTTAGATGACTGGATCTTTTAAACTAAACTATATAAAAAACATGACCAGATCCCAATCAGAGAGAAGCATGCAATCTACAAATTTTAAGGCATTTGTGCTGAGATGAAAGAACAGAAAGACGTCAATCCAGAGTGGAGCTTCTGTGTTCACGTTGATCTAGTTCATAGCTGGTTGATTTGATTATATCCCCAAACCTTACCTCCTTTACAGTTGTAACTGCCAAACCCTGGGCTCCCCAAAAGGTTTTGAGTCTTTTGGATGCAGTAAGAAGTTTGTATAAGATCTAAAGCTGATAAATCCTAAAGTTGACCTCTTCTTAATTCTATTAATCTGATGCTTCAGTAGTTTAGCCAAAGTTCTTTTTGTAATTATCTCCCTTACCTCAACAAACCAGGAACATGTGTGTGTGGCCCACATTCATCAGACATGAAACAGAGGACTCGTTCACTTATATGTTTTTGACTCCTTGGCTGGTGCCAAGCACTTTTCTAAATCCTGGGAAATCAGCAAGGAACAAAGTAAAATTCCAGCCCCAGGGAGTTTTCTTTAAATTTTAATCAACAATGTACTGATGGAGAAAAAAGAAGCAAAATGTCTCTTGATGGACCAGAGATGATGATTTTGTGTGTGAGTGTGTGGTGCTGGGGATTGAACCCAGGGCTTATGTGCATGTGTGGCAAGCACTCTACCAACTGAGCTATATCCCCACCTGAGATGGTGACTTTAAAAGACTTCACTCAGTAACAAATCACTGAGAAGATTACACAGTCTCTTTCACATCTCATCTGAAGCACTCAGTCCCTCTAGTCCAATTGTGGGCATAAACAGGCCCCAGCACAGATATAACAAGGGTTACAGGGAACGGGACCATACTTACATGACCCAAATCTTCATCCTAAAATAGATAGAGATTAATTACAATTAAATACTGATACCAACTGTAGTGGTAACAGTGTACCCCATTTTCAGGTTCTGTTTATTAACACATTTTCTATAGAAGAGGGATTCTACTGTAGAATTTGGGGGTGGGGGAAGCAAGACGTTTCCCAGGGTGTATTTCAGATTAGAAGCAGGGGTCAGGGTGAGTCTTCAGGACACCAGGGCTTACTAATGGGCAGATGGATAAAAAGCCTGAAGCAGACAACATCCTGAGAGGTGGTGATAGATGAGCAAGAAATTGTGTTTCAGGGAACAGTTTCCAGCCAGAGTTCATGTCTTACCGTGCAAGTGGACGAGACAGGTCTTATAAGCTAAAACTAAGAAAGTTTTTTTTTGGCCTTTGGCCAGTAAAGGGTCATTTGTGCCACAGGAAAAAAGAGTTTCAGCCAAGAGGTGGAGAGAAAGCCAGAATGCCCTTTAGGGAGAGGAGGAAGGGTGAAATGACACTGGAAAGGTCAGGGGGTCAACACCATGAAGGATGATTGGTCTCACTCCCTCACTGGCCTCCTTGCCTCTCACTGGCCTCCTTGCCTCTACCCTATCTTGCACAACACTCACTCCCAGAATACATACTCCTGGGTTCAAAATTCTTTGATGACACCATTATCACCTGCACAATAAACGTCAAGTTTATTAGCACTCACAGGCCATCCTAGTCCAAACCTGAGCCACAGTAATTTTTCGTAACTGCCAGTCTTTTCCACTGGATTCTTTCCTAAGGGTGTGTACTATTTCTTTTTTGGTACTTTACCTCACCCTGTCTCTGCCCATTATGACATGGCCATCACCTCGGTGGCTGAATGAATGGAAAAATAAGTGAGAGAGAAAATGAAGGTCAGATATCAATAGTGATTGCAACAATGGATTTCTGAGTCCCCAAAGGGACCTTGATGATACTCTGCAATCCTCCATTGTGAAATGCTTGAGCCAGTTGAAAGCATCTCTCTACATAAGAACTGCCTATGTTCTGTTGTTGCTTAGCCACTGTCAAAAGTGTTTTATTTTGGTGTTTGAATTACCTTGATGTTTCCTCTTACAACTCGACAAGCCCAATTGACCTGGAGATCTCTGATTGCAGTAGGATTCTCTTAGTGATTTGGCAAGTGTGTCTGAAAGAATTACCATTTAGCCGGCTACTAAGACAGAGCAGCGTGCTCAGTCCCCTGACTTGTGCGTAAACTCGCCAGAATCACTGGGACGATAATAGGCTTTGCTTTCTGAGTCCTCTGGTGGCACATTTATTTTAGCTCTTCTGGCGGAGCTGGAAACTTGCCCCACTAATTCACTATGACCGTTGTTTGCTAATTAGGTGTCTTGACACAGCAGGCATTCCCGGCTTGAACATTTCTTTTCTTTCTTTCTCTTTAACGTGCTAGCAAGCTGTTTGCCTTTTAGCCGCCTGGTCTTTCAGAAACGTTACCTGCCATGTAAAATGAGATAACACACACAAGGCGCAGTGCGGGCACCTGGGGGGTCCTTGCGACACTCATGGACACTCATGGGAGGTACCCCACGAGTAGGGGCATTTTGATCTCCCTGCTTTTCGGAGAAGCAAGCCTTAACTGAGAAGTCCCCGGAGCTGAGGTTGCACAACGGGAGAGAAAAGGAGATGGAACAGGAGCCTCATGGGTTCCTCTGCAAAACAAAAACCTTTGTCCTCAACCACTTCCCTAGACGGCCTTCCAGGCCGGGGCTCTGAGGGGCCGCCACTCAGAATACTAAGGTACTGAGCAGAGAGGAGAAGCAGCGCTGTCGAAAAGGCACTGCTCCTGGCAGAGCAGAAGTGTCTCTGGGCACCAGTACTCTGAGGGCCTGGGCGGATTTCCTTGGCCCCTCCAAGGCCTCCTCCAGGTCGCTCCTTAGAGTCCCTGCAAGAACGTCTCCCCCAAAATGCAAACTCACAGCTACCAAGCTGACCCCTCTTTCGCGCCCGCCCTCTCCACTCCAAGTTCAAGTTCAGCTCCGCGAGAGAGAACGGCAGGAACTCCTCAATGTTCTGGGAGCCCCTAGTCTTCCATTGCTTCCTCCCAGCCCGGGCCCTGGGGGCGAGCAGGAGCTAACCCCGCAGAGCCCCTGCAAACACCAAAGAGCGGGGAGTTACCTGCTCGCCAGCGGGAGGGCCCAGCTCCCCGTGCGCGCTGACGTTTTCTGACAAAGGTGTAACCGGGAAAATGTGGTTCCGAGAGCCTGACAGGGAGAACCCCCTGGGGAAAGGACGCACCTGCAACCCAGCTGCTCAAGATACTTGGTCAGCAAGGAGCAGACTCGACCTGGAATGGGGAAGGAGTCCCTGGAGGGACAGAGGGGAGCTCGCCCCCCGCCACCTGCCAGGCAGAAGGAACACTGCTTGCCCAGGCTCCTGGGAGACCCAGGAGCGGGCGGAGGCAGCTCCGAGCTCCCCTGCAAGCCCGCAGCCTCAGGAGTCAGAAATGCCCGCGGGGCCCGCAGCCTGTTGGGGGCGCTGTGCTTCAGCTGAAGACGGAGTTTCTGCGCGGGAGGAGACCCCTCCCAGAGGAGAGGAGCCCTGGAGAGAAAAGAAGCCACGGCGTTACACAGTTGAGACTTTGCAGGACGCGTGGATTTTGGAACCCAGTCGATCTGTGTTCAAGTCTCACCTCTGCCTCCGAGTGGTTGGTTAATCCTTACAGGGTCTTGTGTTAAGGTTCTTTGTTGCTGTCATTTAATGTTCAGAACAACCCTTTCAGAAAAGTGATCTCCTAGTCTTTATTTGATAAAAAATGGAAGTTCAGTTCAACTGCGTGTTCATGGAGACACTACACTCCCAAAGAGTGACTGTGCCTGGCCCGAGAACCTAATTCTACCCAAGAAAAGACCATGCTTCTAACCATCGGGCCTCCCAGTAAAAAGATGCTTGGTGTGTGGATATGAGATAAGACACATTCCTGGTCCTCATGATGAGTTTATGAGTTTCATCATCTCTGAAACGGGAATGATATGCTTCTTGCAGGGATTTTGTAAAGATTAGAGATAATGTAAAAAGGCACATGAGAAAGAGTCCTGTGGGATAAGATGTGGGGAGCCTCCAGACCCTCCCCGTGCCCTCACTCAGAATGTGGTGGGTTAGACAAGGCCAAGGCTGCTCTCCTGCAGCTGCAGAGCCCATGCTCTGTTCTGCCATTTCTTTTAAATTAAACCCCTTTCAAAAACATTACATTAAATAAAATGGAAACCATTGGTGGTGAGTCTGAATGGTGAGGCCATGGATTTTGTTGTCATTTTTATATTTTGCAAATAAAAATAATATGTATTTTCTCATTTTAACTGTACTACATATTGATGTAGTAACTGTGGAAAATACAGAAGCTGTAAAAAGGAAAGGAAAAAAAATCTTTGCTTCCTACTGTTCAGAGATAACTACTGTTAGCATCTCCCATTTACTTCCACTGTTTCGTTATGTATTTACCATTTTACAGAATCAGTATCATATTGTAGGTTGTTAGATTACATCCCACAATTAAATGCAATAGTCATCTGTCCTCAGATACAAAAATCCACAGATGATCAAGTGCCTTAAACAAAATGAATGAGTTTGTGTACTATGTGCATATATCTTCCCACATATTTTATATCATCTCTAGATTATTTATAATACCAACTACAATGTCAATGCTATGTATATAGTTGTTACACTGTATTGTGGGTGAATAATGACAAGACAAAAATTGTATTCAGTACACATTTTTAAAAATATTTTTACCCTTGGTTTGCTGAATCCATGGATGTGGAATCCAAGGATACAGAGGATCAAAACTATAGGTCATAAATATTATACCACAACCTTGAATAGTCTTAAAACATGAAAGAATTAATGATTGATTTCTGACTTCCTTTGCAAAGTCATACATTACTTTTGTAATAAATGTATGCTTATAAGAACTCCATTACATTAAAAAATACTTGTAAGAGGAGTGCAGTGCTTTCCCAACAAGTGCAGTGCCTTATTCTTTCTAAATCAGGCCAGGTAGAAGGTGCTGATCCTCTGGTAGCATCCATGACATGTAAAATGGAGGGAGGAGTAGTTGATTTTGTGAGGACTGAATGAGAGCAGATGTGATGTCTCCAGGACAGTGTGGGCCCGGTGACGACAGAGTTGTGTCAGTCAGTAACAATGCAAAAACAGTAAGATGCGTGCTGGTTGGGGGTGACCTGGAGAGCATACCTGTTAGTGGTATGCTCAAGCAGCTCCTATCAGGTCTCAGATGCTGATTGTTAAACACAGGAATTTTGCAAGCTTGTTAAAGCAGGCTTTGCCGCTTCTCAAAGAGGTGGAGACCTGAGGGGAAGGCTCACCGGTGCTTGCAGAGCATTAGTAGATTTTGTTGAGATGGCCATGTCTCGAATTAGTTATGACCCATTCTCTACTGTGTCCTGTTATCTGAAATCTTGGCCCAATTACTCTTTCTTGAACTGGAAGGAGGAATAGGAAAGGGCAAGTGAGGCGAGTTTTTGATTATACTCCTAAAACAGAAACAATTGGATTGGAGGATAAGACTGCAGGACATGGGGAGACTTGTCACCTGGAGGGACAAGGACCTATTGGTGTAAGTGAATAGGAAGTTCAGGGCTGGAGATTGGCCAAGAGAGAGTCGTGTGAGGGAGCTGAAGAATGGATGCCCACATGTTAGAGTCTGTAAACAAGTCTGGATGGCGCCTGGCAAAATGCCAGAGGGAGTGGTTTGTGAAGTAACGCCAGGGAGCCATTAAGTGTGGAGATTCCTTATTGGTTGACTGCTGTATCTAGTTTATGTTAATTAAGATAAGCTGTGTGGAATGTATAAGTACCCCTCCTGTCCTACAATAAACGGCTCCCACTCCTGCTGCATCAATCTACACAAGTTGCTCGTCACCCCTCCGATTGTTTTGCTGCAGCCGGACAGCGGCACCCACAGGAGCCTTTCTTCCCACGTGCCACAGTGAGCCAGGTGCGAGGAACAGATCACAGGGCCTGAGTGCTAGACACTTCCACAGATCGCTGTCCCTCTTCTCCATCTGACCCTGTCGTTGTTTCTGAGAGCCCCTCCTCCCTCTGCCCCAGATGCTCAAGGTCAGGCAGCACCCTTCCTCTCCCACTTCTTTGCTTTGCCAACACACCACTGCTCCTGTGCCCTTTGCCCTTACAGTATGGATTCTACAAAGGCAGAAGCTAGGACCCGGCTGGACTTCCGGATGGTCCTAAGAGACCAACATATGTGAAAAGAAGGAAAGGAAGAGAGCAGATGAGCTTTAACACAGGCCCAACACAGCCTCTGCCAACCTGCTGGAGAATCACTGGAGAAAGTATTGCGCTCCAAGCGTCCAGAGTCACTTGGGCCAGCATTTTATAAGCTCTCCACTTGGTCCCCATAGGAGAGCTGCCCAGGAAGGGACTGCCCAGAGCAGGGAGGCTCACCACCCTGAGACAGATCCTGGAAGAGCCCACAGCTGCTGGGCCACTTGCCTTGGGGGGAGGTGGCCACGGAGGCACAGCTTTCCTACTGCCCACAGAGGGAGCAGCGTCCTTAATTCCCCTCAGCATGGCTGGGAAGGAACTTTCTGAAGGGCTGGGAACGTCAAAAGGTAATAGGACGCAGTAGAGAACGGGTCATAACTAATGTGAGACATGGCCACACTCAGAGCACACAGGTCTTCGTGGCTCTCACTTAGGACCTCGTGGCCTGGCTCTGCCACCTGGGCCTGCTCAACCCTGCATCACACCTTCAAGTCCAGACCCAACTGCCCAAGGCCAGAAGAGAACAAAATACTGTCTGCTTCTGCCCAACACGGCCTCCCTGATTCCATCTGTTGTCCTAGGGTCAACCTCTTGCCAGTATTATTCAAAGTGGAGAGACCACAGGCTTCCTGGAGATGCCATTTTACACCCATCCACAGGCCGGGGTCTGGGGAGGAGAAAGCCACCTCATATTAGTTTCTCATCTGCAGATTCTGGATCATTGAATTTTACAAAACAGACTCAGCCTAGCTGTCCTAGGTGGCCCATGATTTATTTGCTTAACTATATGTCACTTGTAATTTGGTCCTACAGTTTGTGACAGGGTGCATTCCAAATTCTTTCAGAAGAGGGAAGCACTTCTGGTTTTCTCATTTCCTTTCTCCACGTATAAAACACCAAGGGCAGTAGACAGAAGGATACCCCTCAGGTCTGCAGGAATCAGTCAGTCAGCAGACACACAAGCACATGCAGGCGCAGGCTGCTTAAGCCAAGTAGCTCCCTTTTGGAGTAAGAATGATTTCATGTTTTTCTCTGAATGAATTTTGCAAAAACAAAGGGCTTATTCATGTATCCCAGAACAAAAGTGATAGTGTATCAGAAGTCGGTACAAGTGGTTATCTTTTCAGAAAAGAGTTGACTTGCAATTTTAAATTCACTATTTTCCCCAACTTTCATTCAACAATTTAAAAGCAAAATTTAGGGATTAAATTCTTGCTACAGTATCCCTGAAGAAAGAAAAATAACTTTTTTTGTTTTTTGGTACTCAGAGATGCTACATTCTGAGCTTTTTAATCCTTAATTTGAGCCTGGATCTTGCTAAATTACTGAGGCTGGTCTTGAACTTGTGATCTTCCTGTCTCAGCCTCCGGAGTAGCTGGGATTACAGGTTTGTACCACCATGTCTGGCAAAATACAAATAATTTTTTAAAATAAGAAAACTAACAAAAAATAAATCCTAATGAATACATTGAAAAATAGCTTGTGTAAGAAATTTTTTTTAAGTCTAAAACAGAAGAAAACTGTATTACAATCCTATAATAAACATTTTTGCAAAAATGTTGAAAAAAATGAGCAAGTAGAACAATATGTCATAAGAATAATAATGTTTGACCAAGGAGGGCTTTTTCTAGGAATATGAAAATGGTTCAATAGCAATAAATCCATCAATGTAACTGTACAAGGTTTATAATATATACCAATATACTAAAGCACATTATTAGTTTTAAAAACCTAAGTAAAACATAAACAGAAAGCATATAAATGTGATAGATTAATAAATATCAATTTTTTAGCAAACATCATTATAAATAATGAAGTGGTAATAATGTTCTTTTCATGGAAATCAGGAATAGAAAAGACATACAGCGCTTGCCTGGAATGTGTGAAGCCCTGGGTTCCATCCCCAGCACTGCATAAATGAAAGAAAAAAGTGAGTAAAATATACAAATAATCAGATTATAAAAAGCATTCTCAGTATTCTAAACACCATTATTACTTATTAATGACTCATAATCATCATCATTATTTATTATTAATTTTTATTTGCCAGATGCACTTTTTATGGGAATTGGGGGTACTGAGAAATGAACCCAGCAATGCTTTACCACTGAGCCACAACCTCATATATATTTTTTTTTTAGACAGGATCTTGCTAAGTTGCTTAGAGTCTCACTCTTTTGCCTAGGCTGGTCTCAAACTTTCGATCCTCCTGCTTCAGCCTCCCAAATTGCTGGAATTACAGACATGTACCACTGTGCCTGGCATAATCACCATTATTAATAAATCAACATTATTTTGACATTCTAGTAAATGAAAGAAGACAATAAATTACAATATTCTGTATAAATTTAGAAAAAAGAAGGTGACATATATGAAGCTTTGGTAATATAATTTTATATCTAGAAAATCCAATAAATTCACAATAATACTAAAATTAATCAAAATATATAGGATATAAATGCAGATAAGAAAATCACAGGAACCATAGAAAGTAAGACATAATATTTTATCATGTAATTTAAAGCAAGATCAGAAAAACAATCAAAAGATATAGTGTAGACGGGACAACTTCTTACCACAAAAATAGTTTTCCTCGATAATATGCATAATTCATGGAATTCTAATTCTAATCTAACTAAAGGTTTTTACTTAATTGGATACAAAATTTAAGATTCCTGTGAAAGAGTGTATGTCCGAAAATATTCATAAAAGGATGAGAAAAGTGTAGTGAAGGAGTACTTTCTTACCAGAAATTGAACCATTTGCTAATGTCACTGTAAAACAAACAGTAGGTGTGGTATGAAATTAAAAAAAAAAACACAGCAAAATCCATGAAACAACCTAAAGAACTCAGAAATAGTTCTCGATACAAATAATAATATAATATAATTTACTACATGGAAAAGACAGTTAGTGTACTGTCATAAACAATGCCATTGTACTATCCATCTGGAAGAAGTGAAGTTGGATCCCTACCGCACATCACATGTGAAAGTTCTGATTGATTAAAACCCTAAAATAAAGAAAAGAAATTTATGTATGCACATATTATAACCTGCATGTTTGGGAAAACATTTTTACTAATACAGGAAAGCCAGAAGATAAAAACTTAAAACTTTCATGTGGTTTAAAAAAATACCATAACTGAATCAAGAGACATGAGTTTATAGTTAAATCTACATATCAAAGGACACTTCAAGTTGAAAATAAAAAAGGTGATCAAATAGAAAAGTGATGAATGGCTGGGGATGTGGCTCCACACTTGCCTGGCATTTGAGAAGCCCTGGGTGCCATCCCCCACACTGCATAAACAAAAGAAAAAAGTGAGTTTATAAAAAGCATTCTTAAGTATTCTTAAACTCCTGGAAATGTTCTGCACCCAGGATTCTGGTGTAGTGATTGGATTAGTTGAGCTCCTGTGGAGACAGACAGCTGGTGGTGTGACCTGGGGCGAGTTATTGAGTGTTCCTGTGCCTCAGTTCATCATCTTACAAATGGGATGATCAGAGCTTCTGTCTCACCAGAGGGTTGTTAGGGTGAAGCGTTGTATATGTAAAGCCACCACACAGAGCCTAGGAGCACAGCAAGCCCAGCACAGAGCCCAGCATTGTGTAAAAGTGTTTGCTAATGGAAATGCAAATCAGAATAACAGTGCAATAGCACTCCTTGCCCATCAGGTTGGCAAACATTAAAAAAGTGATTCCACAGCTGGTAGGGAATCATGAAGAAGAATTCATTGCTAGTGGAAATGTGGAATGTCACAGTCATTTTTGGAGTGCATTCTGGCAACCTCTCTTAGCATTTTAAATCTACACATCCTTTGACTCCCCAGTTCAACTCCTGGAAGTCTGCACTATAGAAAGAAAGCCCCAGGGTGGGGTTGTTCACTGAAGCATTGTTTGCAGGGGCAAACAGCAGGTGATTAAAAAACGAGAAGTTATGAAAGGGTAATGAGTAAATTATAGTATATTCCCAACCTGGTAATACGATGCCATCTTCAACAAGAGCTTTGCCAGTTGACTTGGAGGATTTTCACAGTGTTTGTAAGTGATAAAAATGAACTTCAGAGAATAGGGGGGTGTTTTTGTAGAATACATATTGACAACCCTTGAATGCATGTATATGTGTTTGTATAGTGTTAAATGAATAAGAGAATGTAAGAAAGACTAGTGATGGGGTTGTTAATTGATTATATGCCTTTATTGTATGTTCTGATTTTATACACATACACACACATATGCATTTTTAAAATACAACTCTTTATGCATATGCACAATTTTTTTGTAGAGAATGCTATTTTTATTTTTCTTTTACTTGAGTATTTTTGAAAATTTATCTATTTACTTTTGGTACCAGGGATTGAACCTAGGAGTGCTTAGCCACTGTGCCACATTGTTAGCCCTTTTCATTTTCTATTTAGAGACAGGGTCTCCCTAAATTGCCTTAGGGCCTTGATAAACTGCTGAGGCTAGCTTTAAACTTTCATTCCTCTTGCTTCAGCCTTCTGAGCCGCTGGGATTACAGGTGTGCGCCACCACACCCAACGGAGTGAAAGCTAGTTTTTAAATCATGTATTCCTTTATATACAGAACACGCATCCAGAGTAGTTTTGTCGGGGGAAATCCCAACAAAAATCTCACAGAGTGCTCTCACAGTGTGAGTAGAGTTCTGAAGTTAGGAGCTTCAGAGAGGCCAAAGCTCTGGTCACTTAATTAGCTCTGTGAAGTTGAGCAGTCATTTCAATTCCTCCCATAGAGGAGAGGTTAGGTAAATGATCTCTGAGCTTCCTTTGTGCTCCAAAATTTGATGTTCCTGTATTGTTACTTGTGAGATGAATGACATCCTGGAAGAGAGACACCAGCTCTAAAATCAGACAGCACTGAGGTTAAATATCATGTTCGTTAATACTCAGCATCCTTGGGTGAGAGATTTGAACTTGTTGATGAGTTTCCTTGCTTGAAAAATAACAGTTATTGTATAGAATTGTAAGGATTGACTGGAAAATATACGTAAAGCCCAGAACATACATGAATACATATGCATATATGTACGAATGTGCATAAACGTAAATACACATAGTGCATAACTATGCATATACATTTATACATCTTAGCTTTTTTGATGCTGTGACTAAAAGATCTGACCAGAATAATTTTAGGAGAGGAAATGTTTATTAAGAGGGCTCACAGTTTCAAATGTCTCAATCCATACATAGCAGACTATTCCTTGGGGCTCAAGATAAGGGTGAACATCATGGTGGAAGAGTATGGCAGAAGGAAGCAGCTCACGTGATAATTAGGAAGCAGAGAGAGAGAGAGAGAGACTCCATTCTCCAGATGCAAAATATATACCCCATAGTCATGACCCCAGTAGACCACTTCCTCCAGCCACACCCAACCTGTCTCCAGTTATCACTCAGTTAACCCTATCAGGGATTAATTCACTGGTTAGGTTAAGAATATAGCCCAATCATTTCTCCTCTGAACCTTCTTGCATTGTCTCCCATGTGAGCTTTTGGGGGACACCACATCTAAAACATAAATAACATTTACATATATTTATAAATTGTGTAACATATAATGTACAATGTTTATGCTTATATGTTATCTACATAGTATAGAAATATAAACAGTGCAACAGCATATACATGTGTATATACATATAACTCTTCTCCAATTTAATGCTAATTCATAAACAGATTGAAATTATGGACTTTATATAATTTCCAAAGACCTGCTTTGTCATCTTAAGGTAAAACTGAGTTTAAAAATAGGACATGAGCTGGTGATGCATACCTGAAGTCCCAGCTAGTTAGGATGCTGAGGCAGGAGGATTGCTGGAACCCAGAAGTTCAGGACCAATCTGGGCAACATAACAATACCCCATCTAAAACTAACTAAACAAACAAATAAATAAAATAAAAATAGGACATGGAATTCAATGGGTGGGGCATTCAAAAACGATGAAGCAGCAGAGCTACTCTGCAGCTCTTTCAGGGAGCTCATTTCTGAGTCCTGTCTATTCCCTGAACAGTTACTAATGGAACTTTTCTATTTTGGAGATGCGTGTCCAAGTTCATCCAAACAGGTGTTAGCAAATAAAGCATTCTTGATTTAAGCAAAACGAAGAGAGACTACATTTTCTCCCTGTGTTAATGCTCCACATTTTCCATAACATTAAAAGACAAAAAAATGGGAATGGAATTTTCATCAACCAGGACATTTTATAAATAGAGACCTGGGCTCTTGATTTTATACCATAAATGGAATATAATGCAGGAAACCACCGTTTCCAATTCACACAGCCATCATTTTGCATCTCCAGGACCTCGACGTACCCTGGGAATGGCAACTTCATCTCTCAACCACTGTGTCACTTCCTTGAGGAATCCCAGTTCTTGCCAAGAAGAAGTCTGAGAGTGCCCTTCAATGTGGTTAGTGATTCAGATTCCGAAATATTTCTACAGAAAAAAAAAAAAAGTCTCAGAAAGTTTCATCATGAAGACTTTATATTGAACCTTCAGCAACATTGTGTCATCAAAGACAATTCCTTAAAATTTTAAGAAAGTTGTATAGATGGAAGGTATTTTTGATCTGGCTGAGACAGAGGTTCGTGGCTTGCATAAAGACCAAGGAGGAAAATAAACAAACGGGATGGAAGAATTTGGAGGGTGATTTTTTTTCATGACATAAATTTTCATTATTTATTATGTGCAGAAGACAGGAAGGTGTTGTCTGGGCCAGGAGGACTTTCTCCAGCTACCAGTAAAACAAAGAGTCATCCTACCAAGGACACAGCTGCTCTGGATGAGTGAGGACAGTTCCTCTCCCTGGAAAATTGTATCTCAGGGCTGTCTTGTGAGGTTTGCTGTGTTAGAATTTGGCTCTCTCTGGATTCTCTGCCCCCGCCCCCACATTTTTAAACTGGTGCATCATAGTTGTACATAATGATGGGATTTTTTTTTTTTTTTTTTTGGTACTGGGGATTGAACTCAGGGGCACTGGACCACCGAGCTACATCCCCAGCCTTATTGTGTATTTTATTTAGAGACAGGGTCTCACTGAGTTGCTTAAACCTCACTTTTGCTGAGGCTGGCTTTGAACTCGCGATCCTCCCATCTCAGCCTCCAGAGCTGCTGGAATTACAGGCATGCACCACCGCATCTAGCAGGATTTGTTTTTACATATTCCTACATGCACACAATCTAACAATATTATTTGCCCAATATCACTCCCCAGCATTTCCCTCCTCCCTCCCTTTAGTGGATTTCTTCTCCCTATGGATTTCCCTTATCTGTGCTCTGTCTTTAATTTAAGCACCAGACTTTGGCATTGAATGAAAAGCCCTAAGCTCACTTACCAAAGGGTTGCTGCCCAGAAGAATATATCAACTGTTTGTGTTTATTTCCCTTCTAGAAGCGAACTCTAAATTGAAATGATATTTAAAGTATCAAAGAAGAAGAAGAATGAGAAAAAGAGGAAGAAAAAGAGGAAGAGGAGGAAAAAGAAGAAAGAATTTGGGCTGGGGATGTGGCTCAAGCGGTAGCGCGCTCGCCTGGCATGCGTGTGGCCCGGGTTCGATCCTCAGCACCACATACAAACAAAGATGTTGTGTCTGCCGAAAACTAAAAAACAAATATTAAAAAAAAGTTCTCTCTCTCTCTTAAAAAAAAAAAGAAAGAATTCAAGGGATTTGTTCCATTTTGAAAATATGTACCCTTACTCTAAAATATTAAGAGCAGGTAGGGCCTTGAAAACAAGTTCCAGGCTGGCAGCCAGGTGGCAAAATTTGTTAAACTTCTGGATTTGTTTTTCGTTTATAATAGGAATAGCTAATACGAGCATGCTGAGTTACAGTATATACATTTTTTTTTTAGCATACATGAATTACCTAATCTGATCCTCTCAGCAGCATGAAGATGTGGATCTTATCACTATCCCCATTTCACAGATGAGAGGACCAATGGTTCTGAGCAATTGATTAAGCGATTTTACTCAGATTTTCCAGTTAACCAGAGGAAGAGTTTGATATCAGCATAGGTGTTCTAGCTTGAAATTTCTTGTTCCTGTTGTCTTTTAAAAGAAAACCTAAAACCACAGAACCCTTGAGCTGCAAGAAATCCTAGAGATCTTCTGGGCCGGCCTTTGCCAATGTTAACACGTGTTTCCACAAGTTTCAGAAGCTGGCATGGTGGTCACACCTGAAATCCAGGCTACTCTGAGGCTGAGGCGGGGTGGGGATGGGTGTCCTCCAATTCCAAGCCAGCTGGGGCAACATAGCAAGACTTGTCTCAAAAAAAAAAAAAAAATGAGGTTTTGAAAATGCCACATGAAAGGATGTTGCATGGATTTCTTAACCATGAAATATCCTAGGGTTTTTACAATGCTAATAAATCTTTGTTTCTTTTCTGATCTCACTTGGCTGTGGACTTCTTTTAGGGGAGCGTCCATCTAACAACCACACTCTTGGCTCCAAGGCCACTGAGACTCTTTGCGGTTGTGAGTCCCGAGCTGGCAGAACTGGGTGCCAGGCTATGGTTTTAGACAAAACTTGGGGAGCAGTGAGGTTTCCTCCGGCTCACGGGCCCCTTTCTTTGCTAATGCAGCTTGTCATGTTGGTGCTCCTCGGTGATACTGCATGAGCTGATGTCCACAGGGTACCGCAGGGCAGAGCCTGCTAGAGGGCCTTTTCTCACCCATGCCCACTGGTATGTCTGTCCCCAGTATCCCGGGTTCCAGGGTGAGGGGTTTTGAGGGCAGGCTCTGGATTGTCCAGGTTTTAATCTTTACTCTCCTGATCCCTGTGTGATCCAGGGTCCCTGAGTGTCAGTTTCCCCATCTGCAAAATGGGGCTAAATGTAGTATTGATTTCATTGAGTATTATAAAGAT
The DNA here is from genome assembly GCF_964194105.1 of Spermophilus citellus. Classification (NCBI taxonomy): domain Eukaryota; kingdom Metazoa; phylum Chordata; class Mammalia; order Rodentia; family Sciuridae; genus Spermophilus; species Spermophilus citellus. The sequence goes on from NC_138187.1 coordinate 149,798,132, forward strand.
TAAATATGCATGAAAAGCACTCAGCTTATTGCCAGGTCCCTAGTAAGTGTTCAGAAACCTCATACTATTGTTATTAGCATCTTAATTTGCATGCTGGGTAGGTATGCCAAGAGATGCGTAGGTCCTCTTCCACTCATTCTCCCAGGTACAGCAAACAGCCTCCAGCCCTGCAGAACTGCCTTGAGGTGCCTTGAGGTCACACCTCCACATGTTCATGACATGCTACAGGCTTTATAGAATAGTGACTGTACATTCCCCAGAGATGGCTCTATATCCTTCTTTGAGTTCTGGGGCGACTTATTCATGAGACATTCCTCTAGAATCAATCTAGGAAATGTGTTTAGTCTCTTGCAGCTTGATTATGGTTAAGCTCTTAGATTCAAATTCTTCTCAATTTATTATTACTTTTCTCTTCAATATAGGCATTTTTTTTTTTCCTGAGGATTGAACCCAGGGCACGTAACCACTGAGCCACATTTACAGCCCTTTTTATTCTTTATTTTGAGACAGGGTCTTGCTAAATTGCTTAAGACCTCGCTAAGTTGCTGAGGCTGGCTTTGAAATTGCAATCCTCCTGCCTCAGCCTCCTGAGTGGCTAGGATTACAGGTGTGTGCCACCCCGCCCGGCATAGTCTTTTTTCTCTTTGGAGTTGTGCTTTGCATATTTCTGTGTGTATGTTTGTTTCTTTTTGTGTTTTTGAAATTTTGTTTTTAATGTCTTTATTTTACATTTGGTGTTTTAGTAAGCCATTTAAATGTCTCTGAAGAATTAAGAGCACAGCGTTTCTCTGTCTCTTACACACACACACATATATGTGCACACATGCATACACACACACACACACACACACACACACACACACACACCCCAGAAAGACAAGCTGAATATTAAACATCTATATTGGATAAACATCTATCAGCATTTACATAACCTATCTTAAATAATCCTCTTTCAGCCATTTATATATTTCCCTCCATATTACAGGCTATCAATTTGTAATTTTTCAAAAATTAAGGATCAAGTTGTGCTATTACATAATCATACCTGCCATTTCTCAGTGCAACTTACTGAGCTCCCAGAGGAGAGAGTGACATGCATGTCTCTATTTCTCACAGTACCTAGCAAAGTTAGTAATATCATTTCCATTTTAAATAAAGAAAAACTGAAGCCCAAGGAAAGTAAAAGTTTTCTTTGAATTCATGCAGATGGTCAGTGATGGGTTTGAGATGCGAGTCCTGAAATGTCTAATTTTTCAGTCCATCACCTTATCCGGGCACCGTGCCACCTCTTCCATGAAACTTCTCTGACTGACAAAGGCTGTTGAGGACACTCTTTCCACGTTAGCTGCTGTGGTGGTTTTTAAACATGTCTACAAACTCTTTCTTTCTTCCAAGAGGTGGAGCTTGATTCTTCACTGAGTTTGCTCTGAACTTCACAGCTCACTTTCAGCAGATAGAATAGAGAGGAAATGACCAAGTGGGACCTTTAAGATAGGTCATCAAGGCGATGGGGCTTTCTGTTGGCTCTCTGTCTTGGATCACCTACTGTGGCTGCCACATCATAAGAACCCTCAAGTGCCCTTAGGGAGAGGCCTGGTGCTGAGGAACAGAGGCCTCCTGCAGATGACAGTCTGCGAGTCACCTGGGCAGCAGATTCTCTAGCTCTGGTCAAGCTTTCAGATGGTGGCAGCCCTGGCCAATATCTTGGCTGCAACTTCATAAGACAACCTGAGCCAGGACCACCCTGCTAAGCTGCTTTTAAATTCCTGACCTGTGGAAACTGTGAGATAATAAATGTCTGTCGTTTTAAGCTGCTTGCGGGTAATTCATTGCACAGCAACAAATCACCAGTACAGATAATATAGCTTTCAAGGGCTTCACCCCAGGACCTTGCATAAGCCCTTGGCAGGGTTTAAATTTCTCTTTTACTGCATGCACTGGCTTTGTCTGTTTCTCTGTTTCTGCTGAAGTTAGTTTGCTTCTCTATGGAGGAGATTACAAATCTAGTTCTTGAACACATCAGCAGGTAAATGGCACTTTGTCCAGTAACGAAACCAGAAGGCTCCCACTTTACGTGATCTTGAAGAGCTGTACTTAGAGCAGACCTTGAGGGAATGAAGACTTGCCCAAAGCTGCCTAGACCCTTGGTGTCTGAGACAGACGTGCCAATGTAACTCATTTAGAGACCTCCCCCCACATTCTGTCTTCCATGAAATTGTAGTGTTAAGAAGTCAAAGTAACACTGTTATCTCATACTCACCCGAGAGACCTCATAATTACAGGACTCTCCTTTAAAACAGTGTTTCTGAGACTTCCAAAAATCGTGGTTGAAAATCTGTCCTCGATTCCCAATTCAGCTCCTATGTATTTAATGCCTGCCAGATATCGACTGCTGACCTAGGACTCCGGGGGAGGGGCAGCAGTGAACTTAACAGACCAAATCCCTGCCCTCAAGAAGTGCACAGTCCAGTGAGGGAGACAGGAAGCACAGTAAGGAACATGTTTGGGGGTGAGGGACACCCATAGAACAGAAAGAAAGAAAGAAAGGTCGAGAGGGCGGCTGTGGTGCCAGGAGGGGATGAGGGGCAGAGGAGGCAGGGGGGCTCCTCTGAGGAGTCCCCCAGTGGAGAGGGGCTGCTCAAGTCCCCATGGAACATTCCAGGAGATGGACAAGTCCTGTAGCGGGAGTGCAGGTGGCTTCTTTAAGATCAGCTAAAGGGCACTTAGACCTTCTATGTGAAGACTCACGTAACAACTCACTCTAGAGTTTGGAAAAACTGTCTCTGCAGATCAATCTGTGTCTTTTGGTGAGAAAACGAAAACCATGTTTCCTACAACGACTGCCTTTTAGCCTGGGCATTTCCAGGAAACGGAGCCAAATTCTGTAGGCAGGTCATCCATTTATCTCAGGGGCCGGGGTAAGCTGCCCACCTGGCTTCTTCCCATAAATACTTTAGAGAATAAGCTCTCATTTGTCCCAGACTTTACCGTGTGGCTGTTTTTACCCCTCAGCCACCTTGAGTCAATCTGGAATGGGTAGAAAAAATAAGTTTTCAGTTGTCCTTCAACAGATTTGCCATTTAAAACAAGGAAGTTGTAACAGGCGGCACATTTCATCGCCTTGTTGGGTCCATGCATGAATATTTATTAAGTACCCACCATGTTCCAGGCACTGGTTGGGGACCTGTAGAGAAAGATCCTGCCTTCGTTGTGCTCCCACACATTCTGGGATGTGTGCAATGGAAAAATCAAATAGTTACAAACACCTGATCTAAACAGACTTGAGATGGGAGCAGCAGTTCACCCTGGGAAGATCCTGATGGAGGAGCATGGGGTCCCTCCTGTTCTCCTGGTAGGACATCAGCCCCTGCACAGGGCCTCGTTGAGAAGGAACCAGTCCACCCCCAACATCTTCCAGAATCAGTCCAGCCCCGGGGCTTTGTGGGCTGAGCTCGGCAGCAAGAGCTTTCTTGACAGAAAGGAAAAATAGATTAAAAATGTCTCAGCCCCGCGTGTCCTATTTTTAATTGATTTGCACACAGACTCTTCAATCAAGGTATTAATATTTAATTGTCCTGTCAGGTCAGATCCTTCCCAGTCCGACAGTTAAAAATGACTTGGGACAGAGGAGGAAATGAGGCGGAGGGATGGTGTGAGGTGAGGAAGGTGCTCAGAGGGGGATTAGGACCTGAGGGCCAAACCGGGCAGCTGCTGGCACCAGGGTCCGTGAGGAAAGAGCATCTCACTCTTTCTATCCCTGCTCCTTCATTACACACAGGTGGAAGCACAAACCAAGCAGACTGTGAGGCAAAGGGGACTTGGAATTCAATCCTAAGTGTTTCTTCAGAGTGCATTAACACCAAAGCATTTTCCCAAAAAGCCACTAAAGGAACATTAATACCAAAGCCTCAGGACAGAATGAGGTATTTCTTCAAGGAGTCCCCAGGTGTCTGGTGTCTGGGGAGGGTATACAGGATGAAGTGTCTGTGCCCCTGGATTTCTAAGTTTGTGAGTGGCCCAGCCCAGCCCAGCCCAACCCAGGTGAAACCTGATTTGCATGCATATTTCTTAGTGACACAGTGTCCATCTTGGCTGCCCCAGTGGCACAACAGCATAGAAAGATGACTCAGGGACTATTTTAGGTAAAAGCACTCTTGCAGACAACGCATCAATGTCTCAACCTGATTCATCAAAGAGGCTATTAATAGGCAGGAGACCAGAGGACGGAGAGCTGAACTTCATTCACCTTTAGCCTCACACTTTATTTATTTCTCCTTTTCTTAAAAAAATTATTTATTTGTTCTAATTTGTTATACATGACATTATTTCTCCTTTTTAAGAGCAGAATCAAGAGGTAAAGTTTGTCCCTCCAGGTCTAAGTGGAGTGGGAAGAAAGGCAGCCCGGGGAGCGGCCTCACCCCCCCCCCCGCCCCCCCAGGGTCCTAAGAGGGGAAGCAACGTGTGCAACCTCCTGTGAGAGTTGCTGCTGTCTTTTGTGATTGCTGATTCCTTTGCTGAACAATTGTCTAAGGAGTCTGGATAGTCATGGGACACCACATTGAAAGGATGCGTCACTTCCCCTGTACTCTGAAGAAACACTTAGGGTTATATTCCAAGTCCCCTTCGCCTCTAACGGTTGGGTTGCAATGGTCCAGCATTTAATAGGAAAAGGTGGAGATGCTGGATTGCCTACAGGGCTCTGGATGGTGTCTGCATCCCATGTGACCCCTGGGTGCTCCTCATGGATCCTTGGGTAGAGAACATGTTTGGAATGCTCTGAGCCTGACTCATGAATACAAAGTATTTGTTGCCTGCTTTTAAATGCCTGAATGCATAATGCAACCCCTGTGGTAATCAAGGAAAGACCGAATTTTGTGTTACTTGGGACTTCGCCAAGAGTTGCTCACCTTTTGGAAAAAAAAAAAAATCACATCCCTGATGGCAATGCCACTGTGGCGTCTGAGTTACCCAAACCGTGCACACATGAATCTGTTCTGCACCTGCAGCTGTCAGATTCTCAGAGCTTCTGCTTCTGCACACAACTGCATGATTGCTTCGTGTTGGCTTCTAATGTCCTCACTCCAGACCTTTCTGTGGAAAGATGTATGACGTCATCATAAGTGACTTTGATTTCTTTGTATATTTTAATTAGGGCATTGTAAGTACAATGCATATTAATTGTACACATTATGGGCTTCACTGTGCCTTTTTCATACAGGCACAGATCCTGCTTGAATCCCGTCCCCTTTCCTCCCACACTCTTGTTCCCACCCTCTGTCCTATCTATGTCCCTAATAGCCTCTCTTCTAGTTTCCGGTTGGTCTCCTCCTCCTCTCCTCCTCCTCCTTCTTCTTCCAGTTTCTGCATAAAAGAGTAAATATTTTTAAAATTATGTGTATGTTGTGTATGTGGATAATATTAATTTCATCTCAGGAATGTAAAGGTTATTTATTAGGGGTAGGGCTTTGGGCACTGTTCAGGTAGGTTTTAAAATAGAACAACAACAAAAAGTATTATGTAAAGATCACTACTTTAAAATCACTATAATGTAAGTGCTTATTTCATGAATATTGGTTAATTTCATGTGTTGACTCAAGTAATACCCGTAAGTGCAACTGTAAAATAAAGTATTCCATGGGAAAAAAAAAAAAAAAAGAACAAACTACTGCCAGGTGCAGTGGTGCAGGCCTGTAATCCCAGTGACTCAGGAGCCTGAGGCAGGAGGATCAAAAGTTTCAGGCCAGCCTCAGTACCTTAGTGAGACTCTGTCAAAACAAACAACAAACAAACAAACAAACAAACAAACAAACAAACCAGGCTTGGGGATGTGGCTCCGGTGGTAAAGCACCCTGAGGCTCAATCCCCAGTACCAAAAAACAAAACAACAACAAAAACCCAGAACAGGTGCCTCTGGGAAGAGGCAGGCGGGGGGCTGAGCACTCAAACTCAGACATTCCTCGGAGGCTCAGGTGCTTCAAAGAAACTTCAGGACGGTTTTGAAAATACAGCTGTCTGCAGGAGTGGGGCAGGTCTTGGGAAGGAGTGCAGGACCAGGATAGAGAGAGTGCATGAGCTAGGGTGGCACTGGCCCTCAGACTTGTGGGGCCTGTGGCAGACAGGGACCCAGCCCCTGCCAACTGTGGCCCTGCAGGATGACAGGCACAGTGAGGCCAGGAATTCCATTTTTTTTTTTCCCAGTGGAAGCTGACATATGGCGGCTTGACCAGTTGGGGTAAGGCTGGGCAGCTCTGTCAACCACACAAAGTCTTCGGGAACCTGGAAGTTGAATTCCTTTGCATTTCGTGGTTATAGTAAAGGTCATGGTTAGCTTTGGGTCACCTCCCCGTCTGGGTGAGAGCCAATAGAAGAGGCCGGGAAGGAGGGTGTGTGCAGCATTATTAAAGTACAGACTTGGAAGTGGCTCACCTCACTGTCACTCATGTCCTGACTGGAGGGAAGATGGCATCTTTAGCTGGGCATCCATTGCCTGGCTACTGCTCTGTGGTGTCTGCCAGGCCACCCGATTCGGACATTTACAATATGTCACGTGGAACACTCCTGCGCAGACCACGAGGCTAGACTCCATGAGAGGACGGCAGATCCTGCCTTGCTCTGATGTATGATTTAGTTGGAGATTTAAATTCTACCCATGAGGAAAGCCCCTGGACAGGGTATGTCGGTAGGTAGAGGAGTGATATGCTCAGAGCATATCACTTGGAGGATGAGGGGGCACAGACCTTGAATGCAGACAAGGGAGTTTTCATTGAGGTCAGCTGTCCCGCTCCAGGGACCTCCCTGACCCATTTAGGTGCTCCTGCCACATCTTCCCAAAGCCTCCCATGCACCTGCCATCACACCTGTGATCCTTACTCTTTGTGCTGGCCGATGCTCACTTCCTTTCTAGACTTGCAGGGTCTTGCAGGATAGTTGCTGTAGGGCATGTCCTCAACAAATACTTGATGAAAGAATCCTAGGACCAGTGGAAAATGAATGCATGTTTCTGAGCCAGTATGAGGCAAGATCATAATGCTTTGCTAGAAAGACGACTGGATTCTCCTGTCCAAATGGTCAAATAAGGGAGGAGAGATCTTGTTGGAGGGTTAGGTTCAGACAGGCTGGTAGTTTGAGGGTCTGGGGGGAGTGGAGAGACTGTTTGGGACCATTTCAGATACTCCCAGAGTTCCTGGGACACCATTCAGTGGGAGAAAGCTCAGGTGGAGGAGGTGCCCAGAACAGCCAACCCTGAGGATTCCATGCGCCATTGATTGAATTAACAGAAATTCTGGGAGAGGTTTCCTGGATGGTGGGACATTTATCATCAGCTTTGAGGCATGGGGAAAATGAATATTCTAGAAAAGCTTGTCAGCTTCCTTAACTTGCCAAGAATGCAGTGAGAGTCCAATAAACATTTTTATGAGTGAAAGGAGATGTGCAGTAAGGGCTGGCGGCTGTGATAAGTAACCAGACTTTGTGGAAAAAATGACTAGAACACTCTCGGTTCTGCTCCCCTTGGCTCTCAGGCCCATCCACGTAAGCAGTGATCTCTGAGATCAGCAGGTTCCTCTGGAGAGGGGTGCAGAGCTCAGGGACATGCTGGGTCACCCTAACTCTAGCTTGTGATCTGGATGCCCCTGTGGCCTAGGATCAAGCCCAGCAAGCACCTTGTAATCAGGCCAGCCTGAGAGATTTCCTCAGCCCCAGGGGCCTGAGGGCAGTGCCAGAATCTGCTGTGACACCCTCGCAGTTTTGAAAGACAGACTCAGGTCTTCTGTTGAGTGCAGTGAGAGGAGCTGCCAGGTGGACCTCACAGAGCCCAGGTGTGAGAGGAGAGGCTGCCTCCATCCTCAGGCTAGCTTGGCTGTGTTCCAGGTGCCCTCAGGGCAATGAACAATGAAATGATTAGGCTTGGTTGAAGGAAAGGCTTTCTCTGCAAACAGTGCAGGTGCCAGGGGTGTTTGAGAGAGACCAGAGGAGAGGCTCAGTGTGGCCAGTGGTCAAGGTGAGAGTGTTAGCAAGCAGGCCTCCGGAGGTGGGGCTGAGGAGGGGTTGGGGCTAGGTTTGGGGTCTGAGAGAAGAGACTTTTGGCTGCAGGTGAACCAGAGAGCAGATGGTCATACTGAAGGAGAACTAGGCTGGAAGTCAGGTGACCAATTTCAGTTTGAGTCCTACCAACCAGCTGTTGATTGTAGGTAACTTCATTTTCCTTCCTTGTGTCCTCTTTCCTTCCCCTGCCCAGCTTCTGGCCAGCTTGTTGGGAGTTTAGGGACAGGTGCATGTGCTTGGGAAAGGCACAGAGTCCCATGACACTGTGAAGGACGAAAGCCCCAGTGATTTTGATTTCTCTGAACCTCATAAGCATGTTTTGATATCTCAGTAAACATGAAATAGCAAGTTTGATCTGAAATCTTGTCTGCTAAAGTCAAATGGGCCCCCATAACCTCAAAGAGCCCCAAGGATCAATGAGAAATAATGAAAGCTTAAGGTTCAAGAATTAAAAGTTGGGATAGGTCTAATGTACTTCACCCCTGAATACCTCATCTTTCAAAGAGGATGATCACATAATCCTGATTCTGACTGAGACTGAAAAATGCACTTTGGGAAAGAGATTGCATTCCTTTGCTGAACCTAGATCAAGTGTTTTTGAAATCACTAAGAACAACAAAGATAAAATGGCCAAATAATGTCTCGTGAATTAATCAACTGAGGAAACAGTTATTTCCATGACCCAAGATAAGTTAGCAAGACTCGAAATGTAAGCAACTCAGAAATGCCAGAATGTTATATTTGGAAGGGACTTTTAAAGATGGATTTAGCTCAACACACTCATTTTACAGGTAAAGAAAGTGAGGCCCAGAAAAGGGATGACAGACAAAAAAAAATGCATAAAGTTCACCTCCTCTCCTGAACAGACGAAGGAGGACATGACCACAGCCTGTCTGGACAGGACACTGGTTTCCTGGGACCCGTGCTTGACCGATGGGGTGGGAGGCCGGGGTTTATTTTCCCAGCATCTCTTCCTGGTTTTCCATCATGGGTGGGCCCATGACCCAGGCTGGACAATAGTCTCAGGGATTGATCCAAACAGAATCAAGTTCTTTTGTGGGATTTTAATATGAATGCTTTGTGGATGCTTCCAAAGTTGCAGGAGGCCAAGTAGCCCTGTTTCTCCAACTAGAGAAAGTTGTTTGAGGTAGGAGAGACTGAGGACACTCTACGGAGTTGACAACCCAAGATTAGGCATAAATATAGATGGTTCCCAACTTCCAAGAGCTCAACTCACATTTTTTGGACTTTACTATAATGCAAAAGTGATCTGAATTCAGTGGGAGCCATACTTTAAATTTATAATTTTGATCTTTTCTTTTTTAATTAACTTTTTTATTTATATATGACAGTGGAATGCATTACAATTCTTATTACACATAAAAAGCACAATTTTTCATATCTCTGGTTGTATACAAAGTATATTCATACCAATTCGTGTCTTCATACACGGACTTTGGATAATAATGTCCATCACATCCCACCATCATTAATATTTTTATTTATTTTTATGTGGTGCTGAGGATGGAACCCAGTGCCTCACACAGGCTGGGCAAGCACTCTACCACTGAGCCACAACCCCAGCCCCTGATCTTTTCCTTTGATATGTGGTAAGATTCTCTTCTCTGATGCTGGGCAGTGGAGCGAGCCATAACTCTGTCACCCACATGGATCATGAGGGGGAAGAGCCCACACTCTCCAGTATACTGTGGTGCTAAGCTACCATGTCCCACAGGTTAGGTATATTAAATGCATTTTTGAGTTATGATTTTTTCCATTTATGATGGGTTTAATAGGATAGATTTAATAGGATGTGACCCCATTGTAAGCTGAGGAGCATCTGGAAGTAGGTAGGTAAATAGAGATTCAGAGAGATAGACAGGCATAGAAAGAACCAGCTCCTACACTTGCTTGTTCTTTTGTCTGAGCTTCTTTAAGTAAAATTTCTGTCTCTTGCTAACAAAAATGTTGCACTTTCTAAGTGTGGGACTTCTGGGTGATATGATACATGGGTGCTTGACTTTTTAATGAACTGCAAACTGTGTATTTTTATTTATTTATTTTTGATGCTCCCTGCAAAGTATGAAAGTTCTTTGTTGATTCTCACCTGATATTTTAGTTCTTTTTTTCTTAGTGTATAGTAGCATTTCGTTGTGGTTTTAGCTTATATTACCTACTGACTCATGATGTCAAGCATTTTTGTCAAATATTTACACATATATTACACACATCTTTGTCTGATGTATGCTTTACACATACTCTATCAGTCTATGCCTTGTCCTTCCATTTTTCTTAACAGTGCCTTTGGAAGAGCAGAAGTTTAAAATTTTGACAAAGTCTGCTTTGTTGATTCTTCTACTTTTTTTTTTGGTACCAGGGATTGAACCCAGGGGCACTTGACCACTGAGCCATACCCCCAGCTCTTTTGTATTTTATTTAGAGACAGAGGGCCTCACTGAGTTGCTTGGGGCCTCACTAAATTGCTGAGGCTGACTTTGAACTCGTGCGATCTTCCTGCCTCAGCCTCCCAAGCTGCTGGGATTACGGGTGTGTGCCTCGTGCCTGGATTGATTTGTTAATTCTTACTGTGGTGCTTTACATCTTTTTGTGTTTTTACCTAAAAATCTTTCTTCCAGGCCACAAAGTTTTTATCCTTTACCTTTCTTCCAGAAGCTTTATACTTTTTATATATACTTACTTTTAGTCCTGTTTTGTGTGTGGCTTGAGATGAGGGTCTAGGTTCATTTTATGCATATGAATCATATGAATGTCTAATTATACCACACAATTTATTGAAAAGGCAGTCCTCTTCCCCACTGAACTACTTGATGCCATTGTTTAACATAGGTGGGCCTATTTCTGAACTCTTCTTCTGGCCTATTGATCTGTCTGTACTTACTCTAATTCCATAATGTCTGGGTTGCTGTTGCTTTACAATACTTCTTCAAATTATTCTTCCAAATTTTTTTTTCAAATGTTTTTTGCTAGTCTAGATTTTTTACATTTCTATATAAATTTCAGATTCAGTTACCAACTTCTACACAAAAAGTTTATCAGATTTTGTTTGGAATTGTATCTGTTAAGAGAATTTGATAAATTAGTTGAATACCATTTGTTTTAATCAGCTTTTTCATGGCTATAACTAAAAGATCTGATCAGAACAATTTTAAAGTAGGAAAAGTTTATTTGAGGGCTCACGGTTTCAGAGGTCTTAGTCCATAGAAGGCCAGCTCCATTCCTCTGGGCTTGAGGTGAGGCAGAACATCAGGGTGGAAGAGTAATGGCGGAGGCAAGCAGTTCATGTGATAATCAGGAAACAGAGAGACTCCACTCTCCAGGTACAAAATATATACCCCAAAGTCACTCCCCAAATTTGCACCTCCTCCAGCCACACCCTACCCCTTCAGTTATCATTCAGTTAATCCCTATCAGGGGATTAATTCATGGATTCAGTTAAGACTTTTACAACCCAGTCATTTCTTCTTGGAACCTTCTTGCCTTGTCTCACACGCGAACTTTTGGGGGACACCTCACATCCAAACCATAACACCGTTCCTAATGGTGGATAATCTTTGAAACAAACTTGTAATTTCAGTAAACTTGTCAGTTTTTATTAGGTTGAATGTTTAGGGACCCATGACTCTCATTCTCTCCTGACCCTAGGATTCAATGAGATAAAGCATCATTTTCTGGTAATGGGAACACCACAGAGGGCTTCCCAAGCTCCAGTGGCCGCCATTTTGTCCTAGAGGGAAGCTAGCCATCTCTCTCAGGTGAACACTGTCTGCCTCAGTCAGGTCAAACCCAACAACCCAGACCCAAGAGAAGCTGTCTGAGGCCTTCTCAAACAGCCACCCTTCCCTGAGCAAAGTTCATCTGGTTTAAGAAAAGTGGTCTCAGTCCCAGCCTAAGAACACCACAGGCCCCAGGAGGGAGTGTTCTGGGAAGAGGTTGAAGAGAGGCCAGGAAAAAGCGAGGACAAAGGCATAATATTCTGGAAGTTTTGCCACCCCGAGTGCTGGGTCTTCCAGAAGGACTAACTAGTGTAGGGCCATGACTGCCCCCCGGCCAGTTCCCTGGGGCTGCTCTCAGAGGTGGCCTTACAGCAGCAGAATCGCTGCCTGTTCCTGCACACTGTGGATTGTCAGCAGGCTCTAAATAGGCCATTCATTTTTCTGCTTAGCACAGAAGGGTCTCACAACTCCAAATACCACCATGGGCCCGGATGTTGCAAGTCAAAACATTCTTCAGACCACAGCCCTCGGGTGAGAGGACGGGCAGGCAAGGGCTCTGGAGGGTCAACAACCGCCCACCAGCCCGGAAACCACCGGGGACACAGGAGGCCAGGCCGTCCTGCTCAAAGACGCTGGGAGTCTGAGGAGTTTTACCAGGTTGATCTGATCAAACCACCAGTGCTGCCTCCAGCTCCCCTGGGTCCCAGACAGTGAAACCTGGCCACAGGGGGTGCTGATTGGCTACCACTTGTCCTGTGTCCTGGCGGCTGCCTGTCTCAGCCAATCAGCAGTGTGAGCTGAGCACTCAGTGCCGGGCTGGACGGCAGGGGCCCTGTAGGTAAAGGATGCCAGCCTTCACTGTGCCTGAGTCCAGCAAGACATGCAGCCAGTGTGGACACCTCAGTAGACACTCAACATGTGCCTGGAAATGAAGTTTCCGGGACAGGGGGCTGTGGGGTCTGAGAGCTGAGTGACAGGCCCCGAGGATGCTGCAGTAATGTGCATGGGCACAGGGCTCCCAGGAAGGGTCTTGGGAGGATCAGGCAGAATGCTTCTGCTGGACTCTCCTTGGGGTGACCCTTGCCAGCCCCCACCGTCTCCTGGTTGTCCAGCTGGAGCACAGAAAAGCTCGAGAAGAGAGCAGCAAGCTTGGGAAGGCAGCGGGGGAGAAAGGAAGGAGGGAAAGAAGGAAAGCAAGGGGGACTTCCAGGGGTAATGCTGCCAGAGAAGAGGTGACTGGGGCCCCAAGCCATCAGGGAGCAGGGACCGGCTATGTCTACTCCAGTGCCTTTCAATGGAGCATGTCCTCAGTGAGGATTCAGGGAGGGGGAACGAATTTAGGACTGCTGTTTCCATTGAAGGAAGGGAAGGACAGGGCATAATGGAAGGAAGGTGGAGAAGGTGACTCCATGGTGACCCTGACAGAGAGAGTTGCCAGTGTGCAATGACCATGGCGTGGCGACAGAAGGCTCACACCTGAGTGGCACTATAACTAAATAGCTACAAGCCAGGCCTCTCAGTGGGATGGACTTGAATTGCCACTGTGGCTCTACCACTTACTGCTGTGTGACCTTGGGCAAATTACTCAGTCTCTCTGACACTCAGTTTCTTCAACTGTAAAATAAAGAATCAACATTTCATTTATTGGGAGGATTACATGAGAGACCAGACGGTCACTGCTGGGGACCAGGTGATGACTTCCATGCCACATTTCTCCTGTGCAGTGTGTACTTGGCCAGCGTTGGGCAGACTGAGCTTCTGCCAAGAAGTCTGTTTCCCTTGGAGCTTGAGATTGGGAACACAGGATTCACTGTGACCATGTCCCAGTGTGTGAAGCGGCTTCAGTTTGCCCTGGGTCTTTCTCCTTATCCTTGTGACTCTACTTATTTATGTCTTGGAGGCTCCTCAAGATTTCCCTTCCCTATCGTGCATGGGAAAGGAGAACTGAGAGGCTTTGAGGCCAACTCTGTAGTCCCTAGCAGAACCCTGTAGGGGCCTGGGTCACCAGAAACCCCCTGTATCAGCAGAGACACAAACACCAGATAATCTCAAGGATAAAGGAGGTATTAGGGTGATTTAAAGCCTCCCCCTTTTCCTGTTTTGGGCAAAGCCTGGGAGTAGGAGGGGAGCCGGGAGCTACCTGAACTTCCATTTGCAGCATGATGGCGCAGGGGCAGGGCTCCTCCATCCTGTGACCTCACACGCCATCCACTTGATCTTTAAATCTAAAATCCCTCTCACGTTGCAGTCTGACCGTCGGAGCCTTGCATCCCTGTGGGTACCAGCCTGCGCTGGGTTTGTGACTGACAAGAAATGTCCCCCTGCGAGTCTTCAGCTGATGCAGAAAGGCTCTGGGGAGCTAGCCTGTGTTCCTCCCAGCATGCTCTTTGCTCTGTGGTCCCCGCAGGAGAAGGAGGGTGGCAGATGAGGCTTTGCAACTGTTGTTTGTGAGTCTGTCTGGGTGGGCTGTATTTCACGGCTCTCAGTCCCAGATAGGACAGCAAACCATGAGAACCCAGCTTATTGGAGGGAGTGCAAGAAATTCCAACCAGGAGCCTGCCCTGCATGGGCCAAGTCCTGGGTCACATTCCCCTGGGCCATTCCCAGACTCACCAGGATGATCTTTCCTCAGCAGGGATTCAACCACAGCAGCCCTGGTTGGGATCACACCCTCCAACCCCCGCCAGGCATTGGACCTGTGAATCCTGCTCTTCTGTGTGTTCAGCAGAGGGGACCCTGCAGAGAGGACCTGCAGCCACTGCCCTCTGTCCCTTGAGACCCGTGATCTCTCCTTCACACGAGGTTGTCCTGTGGGTGGGATTTGTTTTCCCTGCGGTTCATCAATGGCATCTAAGGAAGGGGCTCCTTCATTTCCTGGGGGCTAAGATCTGGCCTCCCATAGGAGTGTTGGGAAGCAGCTGGGTCCAGTCAGGACAGGAGCAGGCTCAGGCCCAGGTCAGCCTGGAGCAGGTAAATCCCTGCCTGGCATCGGAGTTGACAATGGAGGTGGCAGGTTTCCTATTAGATTTTCAGGAAATTCTCCTTCAGAAAGGCTCAAGCAAAGGTGTTTCTGGAAGCCAGACAAACACTTGATGGCTCTTAGCCTGCTGAGCTCTTGTCTTGTAGGGCTTAATTCATTCTCTTCTCCTGTATCAAGAAGAGGGATGGTCCTCTTGCTCCTCCCTGTGTCACCGGGGACTCCCTATGCAGGGCCTGCTCTTCTTTGTGTCCTTTCCAGGAACATTCTCTCCAGGAAGGGCTATTCCTCCTCGGGGCTCTCACAGGCCCAAGGGGAGTGTGCTTACACGCCTGCACCTTGCTCTTCCCAAACGCCTCAGGGCTGTTTGCTAGGGACCATCTCAGTGGCATGCAAGGGGGCAAGTGGTCCTCAGGTCCCCTAATCCTCACAGTTGTCTGGGGACACTTGAAAATGCCAGACAAGTCCCCATCCCCACCTCCAGGAACCCTGATTGAACCGAGCTGATGTCTGGCCATGGTACTGGGAAGGCAGGTGACCCTCATATGCAGTGGTGGTGGAGGTCCATCAGACCAGACCCCTGGTGAACCAGCCAGGCAGCTCTGCCCACGTGGTGCCTGCTCTTGTATTTATTGATTGATTTGGTGTGTATGGAGAGGCAGACTCTTAGCCTCTACCCATCGCTATTACTCATCCAACTTCGATATCATCCGAGCCCTAAAACTCTTGGGGAACCACGTTCTGTATGGAGAGCTGCTGGGAGTCCTTTCTCCTCAGGTGTGTTGGGAGCTGTACGGAACCATTCTTGCCTCCAAGACCAGGTGCTCTCCCTGTCCTCCAGGTCACTCTGCACCTGTCAAACCTCATCCTCAACATCTTCTAGAATGCAGACCCTGGTTCCCATACCTGGCGCCTGTCAGTCACCATTCCAGAAGCTACAGACCACATCTTTTGAGGGTCAGATGTGACAGCTGGCATGTATAGTATCTATTGTCTATTTTTTCTCTCTCTATTTTTCTATCATCTTTCTCACTTTTAAGCACTCAGCTGATTCTTTTCATGCATTTGCAGGTGGGACACTGTGACAGCATCTCAGCAGGTCAGTCCATGTTGGTCAAGATTCTGGGGCCTGCTTGGCCCTGAGGGACTCTGGGACCTTGTGGAAGTAGTCATGGACAAGTCCAGGGGGGACTTATGTGAGGATCCAGGAGATGTATGTGGATGAGGTGATTTATGTCAAATTGGATCACATCCCAGAAGACTGGATGGTCCCATCCAGGGCACAAACCATGAGCAAAATCATGATCCCAACACACTGGTTAGTCTAGTTCCATGTCCAGCTCACTTAAGCTATGGGGCTTCAGAGGAAGGCACAGTTTGAGACTTCGGGGGTTTGCCATCTATGTGAGGAAATCAGAGAAAGGGACATAGAAATATGAGATGAAACACAGATTTGAAAAGCTAGCAGAGCTCCAAGCCAGCTGCCAGTGTCCCTGCCATGAAGTTACCCAGGCCACCCTTTGTTCCTAGGAAAGATGATAAAACACCATAAGCACAAAGGAGAGAAAGAGAATCCTGTCCAAACATACAAACTGCTACTTCCCCATGGTTCAGCTAATATTTTACAAGATTAGAACATTGTTAATCCTCACCCCCACCATTTCCCTCCCTCTCTTCCTGCTCCCTTGAAATTGGTATTTATCTTTCTCTGAATATTTTTTATATTTTTACCATCCACACAGAGATCCATACACAACCTATGATACAGATTTGTAGGCTTTCGATTTTATCTAAGTGGTGTCGTTTGGTATTTTCTTTGTGCTTTCCATTCCCTGTTGTGTTTCTGAGATTTATTCATGTTGACATGAGACCGACTACATTACTATTTTTTATCTTGGTGGTGGGTCGACTAGTGTGGGGTCTGGGGAAAGGCCAGGTAGGTGGTGAGTCTATTTTTGGTAGGTTCCCAAAGGAAGGATGGGACCTCAAGAGGCTGAGAGGAAAAGGAAAGGTGTAAGGGGGTGGGCATGAGCAGCCACAGCCCCTAACCACTGGATTAGTGGACTGGCCAGATGATGGGGGAGGTCACATTGGGAGATGACCCCGGGATGCCCTGGCAATAATCGGGGTGATCTGCAACACCCTGTCTCAGATGAGCACGCAGGCCTGGTCAGAGGCTGCTGAGACTGCGCCCATAACCCTCAGGGAAATCGAGAGAGAGAAGTGCTGGGATACGGTCTGGGCTTCATGTTTCAGTGGGAAGCATTTTCTCTCCTCCCTTCCTTTAAGAAGGAATGGTCCCTGAGAAGAAGGACACAGAAGCAAGGCTGTTGGTCAAGAGGACTTTTAGGTTGGCCTGACTTTTAGGTCTGAGGTTAACGTCTCCATTCTTTTCTTTTCTTTAAATGGGTGTTAAGATTGAGTCCCACTTTTCTTTATTAGAAACAATTCTGACTCTGGGGATATAGCTCAGTGGCAGAGCCCTGGCCTAGCATGCACAAGGCCCTGGGTTCAATGCCCAGCACTGGGGGAAAAATTCCTCCACAAACTTAGTGTGTATTCTGGTATGCCTTCCTTGAACATGTATGTGTGTTCTACTCTGTTCTAGAGTCCCCTGTCCATTACCATTGTGCTCTTGGACCTGCCGCCCACCTGGACTGGTCTCTGGAACAGGTCACCCTCCCTCAGCAGGACACCTTGGCTCTGAGTCAGTGAGTGTGCACTGTCTGGTTTCTTGCACTTGGGAGATGGGGTTGTCCACCAGAATCCTCTTGGGTTCGATTCTTGCCAGGGACTCCTTCTCCCCACCTTCCCACCCGCCCCGACCCTTCCAGTATGGGGATGTTCTTGAGCAGGGAAGACCGGCCTGTTGTGCCATAGGGTAAGAGGCCTTTTGCCAGGCGGTCAATTTTAATTGGCCAGCAAAGGGATCTCAGTCCACAGTGGGAGAAATGGGAGATTTCCTGGTGAAAAGATGGTGAACTTCGCACAAGGAGATGAAGATGGGGGGAGTACTGCAGGTGAGGATCAGGCCAGGGGATGGACGCTGGGTTCTGTAGGAGAGGAGGCAACTGGATTAGAATGTGATGGGGTGAAGAGGAAGTTAGAGCTTTTTTTTTGTCCGCTGATCATGAGCTGTCAGGTAGGAAGTGGTGACTGGGCAGTGCACAGGGCAGAAGCGATGGTGGCCTGTAGACCCTTGAGGAGCAGATGCACCTGTCCCCCCACAGGGTTCCCACAGACCTACCTGGATCCAGTGCTGCTCTTGCCCCATCTTCCTTGGTTTTCTCCCTCCCTTTTCTCCACCTGTGGGGTGTGGCGTTCTGAGAAGCTGGGCTTCCTCCTCCTCATCACTCGCCTCCCACTTCCCACCTCCTCTTTCCAAGTGAGAGCACCCCAGGCCTGATGCCTGGGGCTTCCATTCAGCTCCTACAGCAACCTGGAAGGATGTTAGCAAGGGCTCAGGAGGGAGCACTGTGGGGATCCAGAGGTCTCCTGACCTTGACTCCTCTTTGGCACCAAGGAAGCTCTCCAAGTCCCCATCCGGGGCACAGGGGCGCAGTGCAGTCAGTGTAAGAGGTAGGGGGCGCTGTTACAGAGCTCTGTCTGCCTGGCGGCCTCTGTGAGCCTCTGCTGGGAAAAGCAGGTTTGTTTTGAAAGAAGGAGCTCAGACTCGGGTTTATTGTGGGCAGATCCTTGAGCTTTTGCCTTGTTTGACAGCTCGTAAAACCCAGCAGCAAATTTGAACTTCCAGTTCCATGGCTTGGAGAAAAAAGCCTGGGAACAGTTATCAGCTCTCTGGCTACTCCGGGTGGGGCAGGCCTCCCTCCCTCCCTCCCTTCCTTCTGCCACCGCCCCCACCTCACTCTCACCCCTGGGAAGTCAGCAAGACAGGCTGTTCCCAAGGGCTGGGTGGAAGGCTGAGGGCTGGCTGGGCCGACTGATGGGACCAGAGCGGGGCAGGCTGATGCCCAGGAGGACAGAGCAAAGGGACCAGCTTTGGGCTTCGTGCTCTGAAGGGCTGAGTAAACCCTCCACGGCCCGCGGTGGGAGATTTCAGTTTCCAGCCTCCCAGTCCTCACAGGGTTGGCGGGTTGGGCATGTGGGGGATGGTAAGTCCAAGCCTCAGTTTTCACACTGCCCTTCTGGCCTGAATGGCTTTGGAGTGAGGAATTCCTTAAGTCCCCACGTCCCTGACTTCCCACTTGGGAGACCCCAGAACCTGGTGTACATTGAGCAGTTATGGAACATGAGCAGAATGAACTTCCAAGAGAGTCTTTGGGAAACAGCTAGTGCTCTCCCACTGAGCCACAACCCCAGCTCCAGATGGTTATTTATCAAGCACTTGTTAAGGGGTCTCCTCAAGTCAAAACCAGGAGAAAACTACTGTTTTTACTAGGCTCAGCAAGGTGAAGGAAATTGTCCAAGGTCTCACAGCTAGGAGTGTGTGCATGAGTGTGTGTGTGTGTGTGTGTGTGTGTGCGTGTGTGTGTATGTGTGTATGGTGGGGAGTGCACAAGAGAAAATGCTCAAAGCATCCTTTTGACCATTCCCCATTCTTGCAACTTCGACACGTGAATTTATGAATTTGTCAAAGCTGATGGGATCAAGTGTACTATTCCTGAAAGCCGGAGTTGTGGGCCTTCTAAGTGGGTGTCTGATGCACCACATACCCTGAAAAACAACCCCTAGGAACAGAAGGGAGAAGCCCTCATGTACATGGAACAGGGAAGAGAGAGAAGAAGAGGGACAGGACACCAGGTGGGTCCCACTAACCATTTCTTTTTTCTTTAAGAAGGATTTGTGTACTTTTTAATATATATTTTTATGTTGTCCATGGACCTTTATTTTATTTACTTATATGTGGTGCTGAGAATCGAACCCAGGGCCTCACACATGCTGGGCAAGCACTCTACCACTGAGCCACAACCCCAGCCCCTCACTGCACATTTCTAATCTCCGCTTCCCCCACCCCGACCCAGGAAAGGGGAAAGGCAGAAGAAAGAACGCAGCCAGACCAACTGTTAAAAATTATTTAATAGAAAGTTCAATGTCAAAATGTAACAATAAACAAAAATACACATGTATAAATATGTATATATAATTAGACCTGTACACTTTCTCAGACCCTTTTCAAAAAGGAACAGAATCATAACATCTTGGTGGTCAAATCAAAAATAATATTCAAGCCACACGGGTCCACTGGTGCCATGCACAGTTCAGCTGAAGCACTTTGAAGGGTCAAAGAATTCCAACCAGGAGGGAGTTTGGGATATTGCCAGTGTCCTTTTCTGGAGACCCAGAGAGGGAAGATGAATAATCCCGTGGTTCTGTACAGGGTACCTGCTATTAGCACCTGTAGCCGCTGCTGTCTAGGGACAGTTCTCCTGTCTGAATGACTTAAATTTATGTTTGCTCCCAGAGTTGAAGTGCCTGGGAGTCTGTCTTGCCACTTTCTTGTTCCGCACCTAAGTGCCACACAGTGGTTTGGAATGCCACCAAGGTGTGCTAATTTGTACTAAAGCGGTGGTGTTCAAAGTGGGCGTGTACATACCAGGAGGTAACCAAGGTCACCCTCCGGAGCCCATGAAAAAAATGCTAGAACCTTTGTTTATATGATGTTTTGTACCTTATTCATTTAAAATTTCTGTGCTGTGTGCTTTTTGTAATGTAACCATCACTATAAAATAAGTGGATATATACTTTAAGTAAATCAATACACATATAGGAAGGTGCATCTCACAAAGTTCTTGCTGATACCCAAATGTGATGCAATAAGATCCGCAAATGATATCCACTGCTTTCAATTTCATGTACAGGCAGAGTGGTGAGGAGGTTGCCCTCATGGGTTCCCATGGTCACCTGAGCACACCTCTGCAGGTACAAAAGGATCGGCCACACCTGACTGAGAGCTGATGCCTCACAGTCCTAGATTTTCCTCAAATGTAAGACCATGTTCCTAAATAAAACCCAATTCCCATGGAAACTGCAAAGACACAGCCATTTGATAACTGGCCTGGGAGCAACATAGTCCTTTCCTGGCCATGAGATGACCAGGTGTGTGGGGACATAAATGGGGAGAGGGTGCCTTACTGTGCTGTTGCTTTCCAGCATTAGGACTGTCACAGGCCACATTCTATTCTACACTCCTAGACCCAGGCCTATGCATCAGGAACCAGAGGCGGATTTAGAAACCTTCAGTTAACAACCACAGGACTATTAGGAAAAAGTCAGCGTTGGAGTAAAAATCTTGCCATGGGACCAGAAGGCTGTGTTTCTCTTGGGTACATCAGGCTGTGCCCAAGAGGAGGGCAGGTGTGGGCATGTTGTCAAAGAGGTCAGCCCCAAGGAGCAGCCAGAGCTGCCCAGGATCCCCAAGCAGAGGAGCAGAGTCACTCAGCTGGGAAAACTGCCTTCAGGCCCAAATTCCTCCAAGCCCTCAAGGGAACTGTCTCCTGTTTGAGCTTTTTCTTGGATTTCTGGAAACCACGCTGACATACAGCTAGCATTCTGATGCATCTAATTCTATTCCTTCTGCCTAAAAATTTTCTAATTTTTTTGGTAGGACAAAAGACAAAGAAAGAAAGACCCCAATGCCCTGTACTTTGAATTGGTTCTTTGGAACACCCAAGGCACTGCACATTGTTTTCATAAAGGGATTCTGCTTGTCTCTGAGCCCTCCCTGACTGACAGTCCCCCAAAGCTTCTCAGCAACTGTCCAGGCTTGTGGGTATTTCCCATCCGCACACAGTTCATCTGTGCTTTTGTCTGTTTGTTAAATATCACTTTTCTTTGGCAGGACTCAGGAGGTGCGCACTCAGGACCCAGGAGAGGCTTGGCCACCAGGTGCCCGTAACCTCATCTAGGGGAGGGCTGTCCAAGGGCAGCTGCCTTTGGTTAGAATCATACACTATACAGGGAAGTCCTCTCTGGTTTCTGTGTATTTATTTTCGGATGCACCCTCATCTCTAGGTCTAGGCCAGCTTGGTCCCCAGAGGTATTTTTAGCCATCATGTTTCTAAGGTCAGGATGACCCAGAGCTATCTCTATGTCTCCAAACCAGATCTAGCCCAAGCTGAAGCCCTTGAACTCAAACAGCTTTTGAAGACAGAAAGAGGAGTAGGGGTAGGATGGGAACAGAAGATCTGTTGGAACAAAGCCTCTCAGTAAGCAAGTGTGCACTTCCAGAGAGGATGGCCATCCTGGGCCTGAGAGAGACTACACCCAGCTCTTGGGCTGTGCAGCTCTTGGGCTTTGGAGGGCAGAGCAGCACCTAAAGTTCTTCCCTACATTCCCCAAATCCACAGCCAAACCCTGGAGCCCTCTGTGGCCGCCCCTGCTCACTGCTGTGTCCTCACTCTCTGTTCTTCTCTCCCCCTCTTCAGCTCCGACTCCAGCCCCTTTACTGCATGCAGGCCCTGGTCGGTCCTCAGTGTCTATCCTGAGTCCCAGGCTGTCTGTACTCTTAGTCTGGACCATCCTTTGTAACACTCTCCCTAATGAATGTGAGCTCTGATGTCACTGCTTTCAGGGAGTCTCCAAGCACCGTGACGTGCTTCCATAGCACCCAGTACTTTTCCCTACAGGACATCAGAAGGGGTCCTTCCAGGGTGTCTCCACCCTCAAGTAGGCTCCTTGAGAGCAGCAGCTGGATTTGGTTCAACTGTGTATTGCTGGCAATCAGCTCACTGCCTGGAATGTCCCATGTGTCCATAAATAATATGTTGAATGAACGAGCCCTCGAGACTGGCAAGGGCCATGCTGAAGATGCTATATCTGGGACAACCTAGATGAAGGGACCCCAGCTTCACACACTGGTGTCAGTGTCCCTGTGGAGGTGCTGCTGCTGCTGCCTCTGTCAAGGCCACATGGATGACTGGGAGAGTGCATGAGCAACACTGTGGTTGTACGTGGCAGGACCTGGCACTTATGCTTGGGATGTGTCCTTAGGCACCATGGGCTGGGAAAGGTGGTAAGCCACAAGACCCAGCTAGAGGCCCAGAAAGAGTCAACCACAGGGGCACATCTGTACCTCGGGGGCACAAGGCAAGACAGCCAGCCAACCTTGATGTTCCCATTTGAGTCTAACTCAAACTTGTGGGAGTGATCACTAGTTTTTCCTGCTTTGGAATTATCATGGTGATGATAACTACATTATCATGGATAACTACATTATCTTAAGACTACAGAAAGGCAAAACAGTTCTTTCAGTTCTAAGGATGGAACCCAGGGCCTCACGCATGCTAGGCAAGCGCCCTACCACTGAGATACGTCATTAGCCTTCTTTCTTGAAGCCAGTCAATAACATAAAGTACCTATATTTTATTTATGTATGTATCTTTGTCTATATTAAGAATATGGATGCAAATGAAGAGTCCTAAAAAGGGCAGCTGCCTGATTCTCTCCAGGAAACTGCAGTGATTTTTATGGATTTGTATCTTGCTTAGAATGGAAAGGCTGGCTTGACATCTTTTATAAAACTTCTCTTGCTCACTTGCCTGTCAAGATAGCACAGTCCCTGAAGGCCTGGACTGAAATGCCAGGAAACTGGGGGCTATTCTCTCACCCCCGGCTTCAGGCCCAGTGGCCTCCTAAGGTTCTAAAGCTGTTTTAACCCCAGGGAACCTGAGGCAGTTATGGATGAGTTTATGATGTTCTTTTTACTCTAAGTCTTACTCAATCAAGTTCAAAGTCTTGGTCTAAAAATAACCTCTGGGAAGGGAGGAAGAGTGAACTGATGTTGGAAAGGGGAGACCATATCAGAACAGGGCCTTCAGCTGAGCAGGGAATCTTTCTGAATCAAAGTAATTCCTTTGACTTCCAAGAGATAAGAGCCATTTCCCACATCACCTTGAAAGAATCTGGCAGCTGCCAGCCTAGAAATAAACAGAGTTTGGGGAACAGATTTCACAGGAAAACTGGTCATGGGATCCCCTGACTCAAGGAAATTCTTCTGATTCTTTCAAGCTGAGTAAATGAGGGTGGGAGCGGGTCCTCCCCTGCTAGCACCTTTGACCACTATGACAGGAGTTCTCTTTTGTACCTGTCACGTCTTAAGAAGCAAGGAAAGGAACTCTGGGGGGTGTTCGTCCTCTCTTCTGACCTTGGAACCAGTTGTTTAAATGACTCTCTAAGTCACTGCATGCCCATCCCCAAACATTTAAGACCTTGAAAGAGATTCACCTCTGGTTCTGGTGCTCGAACTGCCTGGAAAACACAGCTGTAGTCTAACCATCAAAAAGACACCAGCCCTCATCCACGGGAAAGGATTTCAGTACAGGTGACTGACCCCACCTCGCCTTTCCTCCACTGCTCTCCATCAGGTTCTTCCAAGCCTCCCGGCAAGGCTGGGGCTTTTAGCCTTAAGAAGATGCAGCCTTCGATGAAAAGAGCAAATCCTGGGAACCCAGAGAAGGGAGCTGAGCACCCAGTGAGTAGCCTGTTCTGGATGCATCTGGTAGGTTCCTTTCCCAGATGCTGAAAGGATACCAGGGATGGGAAACCACAGGCCTAAACTCCCAAAGCCTTTTCCCCTGAGACCCCAAGTCCTGTCAGCTAGGGGCCTCTCTTGGTTTGTGTGCAGATGCAGGAAGGCCAAGTGAAACGCTCCCCATGAGGAAACCAAGCTGGTGAGGAGCCAGAGAATCTGGAAGGTGGATCCCCCCACCTCCCAAGGTTGTTTTCACAGTGTTTCAAGGGGCACAATTATAATAAAAACAGGTGAAAATACTCAAATGACATCTTTCCATTTTCCATTCAATATGGGTATCCATTCAATATGTTATCGGATAGACAACATTCGACACTTAGAATACACTACGCAAACAGGGGGGTGGTAGACCCCGCTTCACAGGCTCCTGTGAGGATTACACAATTGTGAAACGCCTAGCACAGTATCTGGCACAGAGTAAGTATCGGTCAAACATCTCAGTTCCTTTTTCCTCTTCTCCAAGATTAGATTAAATCCCAGATAAGGTATGGGAATCTCCTGAAAAACACGGCCTTACTTCCTGAGTCCCAAGGTGCGTCTCAAAGGCCTATCATATATGTTCCCCACAAGCCTCATTTTTACCATAGCTTCCCTGACCCTTGACCAGAGCCGTACAAAAAGGGGACTGCTGAAGTCAAGGACATTTTCCTCCTTGGAAAAACACATCCACTCATTGGCAAAAGGCAATTCACAGACCTCATTCATGAAATTCCAAAAGGTTGATTGCAGGGACATTTATAGTTTGAAAGCCAATTGCCTCAGCCAGCTTTACACAGCACACAGGGGTCCAGTAACCCAACATGACATCGTGCAGCTCAAGTTCCTCCTTCGAGCCACTTTTCCATCATGCCTTTAAATATGTATTCCCTACCCACTAACAATGCCCTATTTTTCCTACTAGGGTTTTAAGAAATTTAACAAAAAGCTCAGTTTCTAAGAGGTATAAAGAAGTAAAGCTCTGAGAGAGGGTGCCTTCCAGGGGAGAAAGCGTGGAGGGCAGATTTTATGTAAAATTACAGAGCACAACGTAATACCTCTTTTTTTTTCTTTTTTAAGGGAGGCTGGAGGGACAGGGAGAGAACCTTAGATACTAATTGTTTTGCCTTTTAGAAAGAAAATATCAGAGTCCCAGAATCCAAGATTCTGAGTCAGTGTTTTCCTGGATTAAGAATTTGATAATTTTTCTTCCTACAAAACTAACATATTTAACCAAGTTTCTTAGGGATCAGTGCAGATGGAACACTTTCAAATTCTTGCTCAGTGTCTAAGCAGGACATGGGTAGGTGGCCTTCCATCACAGGCTACTGAAGTAAAATTCCTAAGAGGTATAATCTCTGTTTTCAGAAGAATTAGGGGAGAGTCCTGCCTTAGCAGAATAAGGTGGCACTGAGGTTGGGAGGAGGACAAAGTCATAACTCAAAGCTGGATGACATCATCGGGGGCCAAGAGGCGGGCTCCGTCACCCTTGGGACTGCTTCTGGGGCTGTGGGCTTGCTGGCGTGGCGGTGCCTGGGCGTGCCTGTGACAAAGAGGCGCTTTATCATCTCACAGTGAGCATAAGGCGGGTGCCAGGGTGGTGGGCGCGAGGACCAAGGCTGATCGTGAGGCAGGCCATTTCTTATTTGAGTCATCAAAGCCCAGTCTCAGATCACAGGCGCGGCTGACAGGGAGGGACCTGCCCCAGGGCGGGCGGCTGTGTGGCCCCCGCTGTTTCGGAGGGTTGACCTAGTTTGCCAGTCTCTGGACTTGGTAGCTTCTTTGTCCCTAAATAGACCATAGCACTGTGCTACACTCACGATTTAAGCCCGGGGCTGGGAGGCGTCTCAGAGGTAAAAGCCTCTTTTAGGGTTGTCCGCCAGTAACAAACACGTATTCAATTATGAGCACAGTACTCCATGATCCTGAGTCTCCGCCAACCAAAAGAAAGCTATGCACACACCGCTGAACTTTTACAACTCTGCAACTCGGAGTCCATAAGGCGTGTGAAATCCAGCTGTAAATCTTGTTGGCAGCTCCGCCCCGCCCACTGGCCCCTAGGCAGCTGCATCCTCAGTTGCTCCAGCCCAGAGCCCAGAACCCTCTCTGCTGAATGCCTCTCAGTTCCTTCCTCATCATGTCCTCGCCTCCATCCACCAGGTCACTGCCCTCCCTCCCTCCTTCCAACTCCCCGAGTCCTACACGGGAGGAGCAGCACGTACCAGCACATACGTGGATCATTCTTTTCCTTGTATCTGAGACAAGCTGCTTAACGTTTGAATACATAGAGGGGAAAAGAAAGGCAAGATTTTTTTTTTTTTTTTTGCTTTAGATCCTCTCAGAAGGCATTAAAAAAATAAAATACAAACACAAGTCACTTGACAATTTTATGATTAAAACCAACAAATGGAAAACAGACAAGTTGCAAGTGTTGCCAACATAACCAAGCATTTCGTTCCAACCCAGCTCGATCACCCCATTGCTTGGACCTATTTTGAGGGGTACCAAATGCGTCCGAAGATAAAAATCACTTTTGCACAGCAAAGACGTATCCAGTGTTAAATAGGGGGGACAGAGCCCCGGGTGAGGAGCCTCTGGTTCACGGGGACAGCACTTATGGTTTTATGAAACCCTCCAAAGTCAGGTTCCCAAGAAACAGGTGGTTCCATGTACCCGTGTAACACGTCAAAATGTTAACCATGACCTGGAGACAAAAAAACAGGCGCGAGTCTCATCTTCGTGTGGCAGGTGGGGACTGTCTGGGAAGACACTGTCTGAGACACCAAACAGAGGAGTCACATGGAAGACGTTTAACATTTGCTTCATTCTTGCTTGATAAGAACAGAAGATGGATCCGGGAAAAGGTCATCCACATAACAGTGAACAAAATCCCCAGTGAGTGAGTTTGAGGTGGGGTTTAGCAGTTCGTTTACAGTTGAGGAAAACTATTTTCATCACTTGGCCAAAAACCCTACAAGGGGTGGGAACATAAAACTCGAGACTACTGGACTCTCCCTGCAGTTTTCTGCTTGAAGCAGGATAAAAGGCCTTAAATTTTGGCTGTGTCTCTATTTATGTAACAACCACAGCTGTTCCTCAAAATAGCTGCTGCCGGCTACAAGATTTCAGGGATTTTTGTTGCTAACATCTGAGTCCATTTTCTATAGCAGGTGACGGGAGCTTGCTTCCCCTGGGTTTTGCTTCCCAAGTCTGAGAGGAGATCAGGAACCTCACCATTAGCACATCAATGGTGCCACCAATTTTGTGGGAATGGATTTGAAAGTCAAAGTTCATCTCGGAAAGAACAAATTTAACTCCTTATTCTGTTTCATGGCACATGATCTCTTGATGACCTTGGGACATCCTAACTACCCACTTTCTTAATTAATTATCCACCTTTGGGAGGTGGCAGTGTGGCTGATATGGAGGCCCTTGAAATTCAACCCCCAAAGAAACATACAGCACTCCTTGTGCACTCCTGGAGAAACCTGGACTGCTGGCTTGGCATTTAACAGGGTACCCTCCCCTGAAAGTAACAAAGAGAACCCTCTGCAAAGCTATCAAACACGTTAAAAAAATACAAAAGTTATTTTCTCCTTTTGATTGCTATTTACTTGTGACAATATTTGTTAAAAATATTACTTCTGTCTTTGAGATCAGTCTCTTCATATAGTATGGAAAAATAAACTCTACCAAACACACAGTCAACATTCCCCACCACGGCCAGGGCTTTTGGCTTTTGCATTTCCAAATATCATCACCAGTGTAAATGTCCTATGCTTTCGAGTAGGCAAATGATTTTTCACTGTCCTATCCATAAGTTAGAGGAAAAGGAAGTGGCAGGCTCATGTAGCATTGTGAAGGGGAGAATTTATTTGCTAGTAAAATAAAAGGTAACAGGGTAGTTTCATAGGCCCTCCTAAAAAGTCGTGGGGTGCCTCCTCCTGTCTTCTGACCACTTAGAGCCCTTCTAAACCTTGGTAGATTATTAACGGATGGGTGGGGAGCCATTGAGGCCCATGATCAGCGTCACCACAAAGGCGGGCTCAACTCCACACCCAGGGTCATCTTAAAACACTGAGTTGGATGAATGGGAGAAGACAAGGATACATAAAAACAGTAAAATGTTTATTTCTTAGAAAAAAAAAAGCAAGGAAGAGGGATTGGAAATGATTGTGATCACACTTCCATCTGCATCTGACCAAAGCCAGCATTGCAAGCTTAATCGTTAAGAGACCTATTAGATGGAACAACCTGCCGCCCCACTCCTAGGTCACTGGTAGGAGTCAGGTCACAACATGCTTTGAATAGATAATGGCTTCTCTACTTCTTCTAGACAGAGAAACAAGGCTTGCTGCAGCAATCATCATCCCATCTCCAAAGCTCAACATTGCCAGTGAGAAGCAAGGCTCGGGTCTGTCTCTGGACCACTCAGGAGAGACAGGGAGGAAAGAGAGAGGGAAGGAGATGCTTGACTTAGAAGTGGAACCGGTCTAGAATAGAAGTTGATATCTGAGTTCACCACTACCTCATCTTATAGAAAATAGGTTGGAGAACATCTGTAAAACCAATAGTATCATTATGGTGAAATTGCAGAATTTTGCTGCATACCTGCACACAAGAGAAGTGAAAAGTTGCAACAAGTTTTAACTAGCAGCAACAAAGAAAGTTCGAGAACAGTTATTATTTTTTTTGTTTTGTTTTGTTTTGTTTGTTTTTAGGAATATTCCTTTGCAAGTTCATTAAGAAACACTGTAATTTAATGGGGCATACGATATGGAACGATCTTCTTTTGTTATAGCGCTGTTCGTTGAAGAGAACCGACCTTTGCAAAGATTTTGACTGGGGTGTAACCTATTTACACAGTAGCAGCTCCTGGTCTGAGTGGCAGAATTGGTGCTATGTGATGTCTTCTTCCTCCGAACAGTAATCTCGACCCTTGGAGGAAAAAAGAAAAATAAAAGTAACAAGTGAATGAGAAGTTCATTTTTTTTTTTTTTTGAAGTTCAGAGCAGAGCCTGAAATAGTGGTAATTGATTTTCCTTCAGTCTGTTTCTTTGCAACAGAACCTGGGCTTCATCAGGGACCACTGGGCACAAGGTAGACACATCCTAAGTACTCGCTGACAAACTTTAGAGCTATATATGTCTCAAAGCATGAAAGTCTTCCCCAGGCCCCAATAAGCCCTTCCTTTATGTTGTCAAGAATTCATAACAACCTGTGTGGCATGTGTGAGACTCGGTCCTGGCACCAAGCAACAACTGAATGGACGATCCATCAGGAGATGGATTTCTCATCAGGAAGATGGACTGAGTCACTGGACTGCTATTCCCGTATATGGAACATAACATTTCACAGAGTGTGGTGGTACACATAACCCAGGGATGTCTCAATTGTAATTCATTCTGAAAACATTTTTAAAACAACAAACAAGAATTTGCTGAATCTTGAGCAAGGTGTCTAGGACCTTATTATGGATGCAGGAAAAAGCAAAGTCTTCTAGACTCTTTCAGTAGCACAGCAGGTTACGGCCTAGGTGAGAGTCACTTTTGAACATATTTTATCCTCTCTGCACTAGGTTCCACATCAGACCTCACTGGGTTGTCTTGGTCAAAACACACTCTTTCTGGCTCTGAAATAATATGCCACAGATACAACAGGAGACAAGCACACCTGCCCCTTGCAGCACAATGTCACGGATAAGGGTTTGTGAAAGGTCCTGTATTATTATCATTTTTGCATTCTTCAATGTTTTTGTTTTAAAACACACAGTATAGACCCTAATAGTGTGTGGGGGAAATAACACTTAGAAGCAAAATTTTATAAATCTCTGGAAAGTATTCCACAAAGTACCAGTACTTCAAGAACAAAATAGTTTGCACACAACTGTTTCTCAAATGTATCACATGTTTGTCATAGTAATTGTATATTGAAAATATTTCACATTTTCCTAATATTTAAGCACTACCATAAGTGGGTGGGTGCTAGCCCACCTATCCTATCAAGTTACCCCTGTCTCTTAGTGTCCTCATTTATAAGATAAAGATAACAGTGGTTCTTTTTTCACAAGGTGGTTGAAGATTAAATGAGTCAACTGTAATAAAGACAGCTTGTTCTGTTAGAGTGTGCCTCACCCCTCAGCATGCTGGTCTCTTCCACCATCGGACTGCTGACCCCCACCCCTGCTACCTGCAGGAGTGACGGAGTCCAGAGTGAACTTCAGACTTGATTGACCTGCTGCATAACTAGGTAATCAGTGTTCCTGAGAAGATGGTGTGTACTTAGCAGTGTCCCCCCATTCACCACCTTCCTGGTGACACGGCTCAAGCTGAGGACACCCCAAGCTGTGACCCAGACCATTCAGGAGACGTTCTCTGAGTCATCCACTGGAGAGACAGAAGGAGACCCTCATGGTCCCTGAATACTGGGAGTGTGACCTCTAACATGGGGAGCGGGGCAATCCCAACAAGGCTGGAAATACCAAGAGATGCACTCCTCTCACCCTTAACCCACGAGGTGCAGAGAGGGGACTTGCACAGGGACGCTGGGGGCTCAGCTGGACAGGAAAGGCAGGACTCGGGAGGCTTGAGGAAGGTTTTATTAGGAAAGGAAAGTAGGACATGAGACAAATTACCAGGTTTTGGTTTCCTGGGGATAATCATGGTCTCAGTCCATGTTGTGATCAGGATTAAATGGGAAAAATACAATATCGTTGATAGATGTTAGCTGCGGCTATGATTACTCACTGCTGCTGCTATTGCAATTGTGGTTATTATAAACTGACTGTGTCCAGGCCTCTAGCAGGAGAGGAGGGACCTCCTCCCTTGTGGCTGTCAAGTGTGCGAGGACTGTGGTCATGAGCTGTGTTACCACAAGGGTCAGGAAACCTTCCCCTCCTTGGCCCTGTACTCCAGACAGACCCTCGGACACAAAGAAAGCTTCCAAGACAGAAAGTGAAGTCCCTTCCCTCCTTATGTCTAAATGAGGCTGCGAATCTAAGCAGAGACTCAGCCAGCCACAGTGGGGTTGAGAGGGCACCTCCTCCACCAGGAGAAACCTGGAAGTAATGACAGACAGACAAACAGACGCACCCCTACCTCGAAGAACTGCTATACTCATTGATAAAACAATGTCTCCAACTCTGTTTAGGCAGCCGATGGACCATTTCAGGACCTACAAAATACACTGCTACTACCAGCAAGGCTCTCCACACCACATTTTGAGGGACACAGCTAAATAAACCCTCTATATCAACACAAGATGCTGTAACTTTCCTTTCCTAGGTATTTATTCCTCTAAAATATTATAATTACTGCAAGATGGCAGAGGAAAACACGTTAGTTGCTTTGCAGTTATCATTTCATTTATTATTCATATCAACCCTGCAGGGTAGGAGCTGGGCCCTGTTACTTGTGGGGAAAGCTCAGAGAAGCCCGAGACCACAGAGCTAACCTTTGCCCTTTTTTGTTATGACTGTAGGGACTTGATAACTAAATTCAAATCAGTTTCATTTTTGTTATTATCACCTGTCAGCAGCTCTGGGAACCAAATATTTTGGCAAGTCGAAGCTATGAATCAAAACACATCCAAGGTAAGTGTTAGCACACGGCCACCCACTGCTGTTCTAATGACATCTAACTGTTATGGGGGGCCCATCTCTGTATCATATTGGGCCCCATTTGCACACTAGCCCCACTGGGCAGGACAGGGAGCTTGCTTCTGTGACATGGCTTCATGTCTCGTTTAAATTGTTAAGAACTGTGCTAAAAAGAGAACCTGAAAGCCTTTAGCTGTCAGAGGCAGGAAGTAGGAGTGAGCAGGCTCAGGAGACACCAGCAATTCTCTCAGCTGAAGCACGCCCTCCCTGCTTAAAGGGACCCAAAATGGAAGTCTTTGTAAAGACGCTTTATGCAATCAGAACAGGGGACTGTTGCTCACAATTCCACCCTTGTGCAAAAGACGCAAGGAAAGAGCCCCAGGAGGCTTCAGAGAACTGCAAGAATGGAAACTCCAAATGATGCCAACAAGGAAGGATTGTTTGAAAGAGCCATGGGGACATTCTGGTCTGGACTCAGAACACCCTGAGGAGCTCTTGCCCACAGAGAATTTTCTGGTCACTCCCTCTGCCTATGGGCTTACGAGTCGTCTTGATTATCCATATTGTGTTTTTCCTTTCAACTTGAAGAAGTTCCGAATTTGAGCTATTAAGGAGTAGCAAGAGATAAGACATGCTCCTACTTTTAAGTTCACCTAGATTACAGAGGAACAGTTCAAAGAGTGACTGAATAAAGAAACCGCTCCTCCAAAGTACCGAAAAGTACTTTTCCTACTCAGGTTAAACATCTGCAGGTGCGGCCGGATGGTAGACGTCTTCAGTACCTTTCTGCATACGTGCATTTTGTTCATTCAGTCTAATATACACACAGCTCAAGATGTGACCATCGGTTGTGGGCTCTGAGAGTACTCCCGTGGGGAAGGGTAGGTGCAAGTTCCAAGTGAGGAAGTGCCAAATCTCTTTCCTCAGCTGTAAAGTGGGAATGGTAAGACCCAACTTGTAGAGTTGTGGGAATTACTAGGGATACATGTATGGTGTTGAGCAAAGCGGGGCACAGGGTAGGTGCTCAAATGCAACTTTTATGATGATATTGAAAAATGAGGACAACTGACCCAACAGTTCATGGAACTCTCCAGTGAGAAGCTGGGCCATGTCTGGATCAGTTTCATGCACATCCTCACACAGCCAGGCAGCAAGCACAGGGCCGGGTTCTGCTCTTCCTGCTTCCTGGCCAGCACCCTGTCCCCCAGCTCTCACTCCACCCACTACTTCTCACTTTCTAGATCTCGCCTCAGAAGCCACCTCATGGTCTTCTCTGAACACCCTGAATAAAACAGCACATCTCACCTGCTTTGTTTTCTTATCACTCCCTGCCATGATTATTGACTCTCTTTTCCTTTGAACAGAAGCTCTGAGTAGGCTCAAGTTTTTATTCCCTGTTGCATCCCCAGGACTTAGGGTGGCATGGGCAACATGCCAAACATTCAATAATTACTTGTTGAAAAAGCCAGCAGCTGAAAAATATCTATAGAATTTTAAAATTCTGAAGTTGGGAGAGGACCTAGAGATTTTCCTATTGGATCTCCCATCTAATGTAGAGTGAGCCTCAATTTACCACATTCCTCACAGAGGGACTTATCTGTTGCTAGAACATGTTGGATACTTTCCCAAGAGCCCCAATCCTGCCTCTCTGCAGCTCCCAGATAAGACCTTGGTCTCGGCCTTTGGAACCCTCCGGTTCATCTTTCCAGACCAAGAGCAATCTTGATCCCCTTCCCTGAGACTGATATGGTGTCCTTCTAGGTCTTGTTCCCTTAAATGTGCCTCAGTTTTCCCCTTGAAAAATGGACCCATCAAAAACAAAGAAAGAACTCTCTGCTAATACGGAATATCTCATACACATCGCTTAAACTATGTAAGAATTAAGTGTCTGACTAAGGGGACCCCCAGACACACAGATTCCAAGAGGAGCACTATGCTAAATCTTAGTAACAGTATAACAGAACATGGAAGGTGAATTAACTCTTCAAGCTCAAGGGAACGGCAAAAGATCACAGAGAAAAATTAAAATATGAACACAACTGAATGTTTGAAAATGGATTTTTCCACCTCTGCCCCCCCAAAAAATAAAGAAAAGAAAGCAACGTAAAAAGGCAAACTTCACTCTAAGAAAAATATCTGCAACTTATAATATGCAAATGATGAACACTTACAAGGCTCCTACACAAGAAGACAAAAAATAATTGTAAGACGATCCCCATGAGAGGGAATGTGCACAAAGTGAAAATTCAGTCAAACCAAAATAAAACCTGAAGACACTCAAACAGGAAAATGATCTGCTTCAGTCATCAAAAAAAAATTAAAATAACTAGATATTTAAAAATAGTAGTGCCCAATTCTTGAGTGTCTACAACAGCATGTGACTTGTGTATATTGCTGCTGCTGAATAAAATGGTTCGGCTGCGTCAAAAGCAGTTTGTCAATACACATTAAGGATCATAAAGATTCATATCTTTCATCATAGTCACCATAGAAATCGGAACAGAAAATAAAATATGTGGTTAGAGGTGGGCCTGGGGATTGACTGTAAGCAGGCAGGATAGATTTTACTGAAGTGATGGAAATGTTCTAAAACTACAGTGTGGTGATTGATGGTCTTGCAGTTGGGTAAATTTACTACAAATCATTGAATTGTGCAAGTTAAGTGAGTCAGCTTTAAGGTAGGTAAACCATGCCTCCATCAAGTGGTTACATACACAGACACACATTTACAGTCCAGTATTTTTATTAGGCATGAAAAAAAAATCAGTCTAATATCCTGAAGAGAAAATGGCTACTAAGGTTTGGCTCCTGTACTGTCTCCTACCAAACAAACAGAACCGAGCAGGACCAAGCGCCTGCTGTGTCTAAGATGGGCAGGTCCCTCTTGCACCCGAGTGTTCTCACATATTGCTCTCTCCCTTCACACCCCATCCTCCAGCCTTCTCTTCTTGGTCTTTATGATGTGGTTTCAATATTGTGTCAAGTGAAATTTTCCCCAGAGAATCAGTCCCCATTCAGGGGCATTCTGTCATGCCACCATGTTGTAGAGTAATTCTGGCCAAAATGTTTGCTTCCCTTGTACGAGGGGGCAGGAAGGGTTTCCTGATGCCTAATGGACTCCTGTGAGGCCCACTTCACATGGGATGTGACCACTCGGGCTTGGGGGGAGGCAGGGCGGGGCTGTGGGCAGGTGCTGGACAGGAAGCATCCTGGTGCTTTGATTAAAGAAAGAAGATGTGAACATTTTGCAGAATCACAATGAAGAAGACCTTTGAAATAATTCAACTGATAATAAGTTTTGAGCCAAAGTATGAACAAAGGCCAGGCACAGCCCTCCATGAAAGAACAGGCTGGAATTTAGCAGAAGAGCAGCTTGGCTGCAAGCAGGGGGAACCCAGGTAGGTACATAATACCTATGTTTACCTCTGCAGACCACCTATGGAACATGTCCAGCTCTTCCATGGTGCTCAGTCTTAAGCAGTCTTTTGCTGTCAACACCAAGCTCGGAGTTAAAGAACCTCTTAGGTATAGCAATGGAGTCAGAGAATTGAATTTCATGTTTAGAGAAAGCAAATATGAAGTTGTATAGTGAAGGCTCATGACACAAGTTATTTTTAAAAAGGCTCCTTTTTGTCTGGAATGAGTTGTTATACTCATCATCAAACAGATCCCTGTTGTTTGTTGACTGACTGAATAACCAACAGAAAAACCCATCCTTTCTTTACCTGCTGAGATGTCACTGGGAACCTCTGTTGGTGTTTGGCTTGTGCATCAGTTAGGTTCTCCTACCTCTTGTCTGCTTCCTGGGCGTGACTTTTCTAACTCGGCGCTTCCTGAGGCTCAGTTTCTTCCTCTACTTGTTCTTCCTCAGCCCTTTACCCTGTGCAATGGGACTTCACTACTTTCTTGGTGGCAAAGAGCTTTTTTGGGGGGCAGGGGGTTATGGGCATTGAACCCAGAGGGGCACTTAACCACTGAGCCACATCCCCAGCCCTATTTTGTATTTTATTTAGAGACAGGGTCTCACTGAGTTGCTTAGCGCCTTGCTGTTGCTGAGGCTGGCTTTGAATTTACAATCCTCCTGCCTCAACCTCCTGAGCTGCTGGGATTACAGGAGTGCACCTGGCATCAAAGAGCATTTTGATTAATAAAGTATGACTGTCCCACCTGAACTTCAGGCATCTTCCTTCTGTGTCTCCTAACACCTTTGTTTCCAACCTGTTCCTCCATGTGTCACCACCCAGAGGCAACCACAGAGTCACATTTCTCTGAGAACCTGGTCATTCCTGAACTAGCAATATAGGGGCAGAATCACTGCGTCCCACAGCCTGAGCGCCTGTGAGCCACTAGCCAGAATCCAGATCAAACTCCAGGAGGAGGAGGCTGGAAAGTGGAATGAAGGGATCCCCAGGGGCTGCCCGGCTTCCAGCTCCTCCCACAGGGCTGCAGGGCTGGAAGTGCCCATCTCCCACCCCTTCCCCAGGGCTGCAAGTGCAGGAGCCTCTTTAGCCATAGATGGCTTTTCGAGCATTTTCATTTATGGTCCAATGACAATTTATAACAACAGTTTTAAACGCCGAAGAAATGCTGAAGAAAAGCAAAAATAATTAGCTGCCCTGTTAAAGTCTCCTTCCCCTGGCTTACTTCATTAGAAAAATCAATAGAGGCATTAATGGCTGTCTCCGTCTCTAATGAGCTTTATTCTAATTAGACTCACACATTATTATTTCAGTTGGAGGAAGGTCTGGTTGGTAATGAGCAGGGGAGTGTGACAGCCTCTAGCTGTGCCTTTGACCATGTATAGAATGATCACTGTGATTATACAGCAGTGACAACAATCCCAGTGTACTGGGCTTTTCATTTCCAAGAGAGGAGAAGTATTAACTAAACAGCTTTCACACACACGCCCCCCCCACGGAGTGTTTATTATACCCAAACCTCCACTCCGCCAACCAACCGTAGGAGGGTAGCTTAGAAGCGGTCAGGCACATAATTCTCAGGCTTTATCTGAGGTTGGCACTCAATCTTTATCTGAGCTTTATCTGATGCTGGTGTCTTCAATGAGGCAACAGGAGATAAGCAGGAGTAAGGAAAAAGAAGGTGGGGACATCCCAGGTTTTCCAGGCTGCGCTGAACTGGTGTCCTAGGGCAGGGACTGGGGGACTCCCTCTGGGGAAAGGCTGGACAGTAAGTATTTCAGACTTTGCATTCCATATGGTCTCTGCTGCAACTCGACGACAGCTATAAGCATGCAGTTGTAAGGTGCCGTAAATATTAGTGGCCAAATCAGCATGGTGGCACCCCGATAGAACTGTATTTGTGGGCGATGAAGTTTGGATTTCATATGATTTTTCACAAGCTAGAAAATCCTCTGTTTCCTTCCCAACTATGTAAACATGTCAAAACCATTCCTGTTTCAGGAATTAGATGTGGCCTAGTTGTTACAGCTTGCCTACCAGTGGCCCAGAAAACAGAATTTGCACCAGTGGATTAAGAGGCCAGCGTTGCTCAAGGGTTTCTGCCCTTTCCCAAAGAGATCAAACAGCAGAGGCAATTTCCATCCTGAGATTTCTCCCAGGATAGAGCCAGAATTCTGCAAAATGTTATTTAATAAAATTGTTCATATTTTGCAAATAAGCAAACAAATCAAAATCAAAATTAAATTTAAAAATTCACCTACAACCCCATCTCCCCAATAAATCAAGAGTTTTCAAGTTTCATCTCTGTCCATGTGCATGTCATTTTTACATGGTTTCAATCCTACGATAGACATAATTTTTTGTTTTGCTTTTTTTAAAACTTAACATTATCTTATAAATCATTTTCCTGTTGTGACTGATCTTTTTTAATGATAAATAGATGTACCATAAATTTCTGTGGAATTCTTTGTGGAAGATTTCCAGGCAATTTGGTGGACTTAATGCTAAAGGATATCTCAATTAGTGTGTTCCTAAAAGTAAGAGCTAAGATTTCCATACCACCCCTGTGGCCCCAAGCCAGGAAATCTGGGACAGCCCACTTGATAGACTGGGCCCTTCTGGATTTCCCCTGAGATTCACTTTCTTTTGGATGATGGTTTTAGCAAATCTGGAATCTCAATTCATCTGCCTCTTGATGGAGAAGTGCCTTCCAGACAAACTCTTTGTCCTGAATTAATCGCTTTTGCCCTAGAATTTGTACTGAACATAGATGGAGGTTTGGGGAGACTAATCCCACATCTTCTTTTCCTACAGGTACCTGGAAACTGTTGGGAAGGACTCCTAGGAGCATCAGCATTCCTGCAGGATTAGAGACCCCAGCAGGCTCTCTTGGACCCTTTCCTCCCAGGCCCTGAGCTTCTCTGGTTGTGACTGATCCAGTCAGTCACAGTGGAGGGAGCCTCTTCTTTTACTGCTTCATGGGCTGAGCTGCCCAAAGAGGGAGAGATGAGTGACAGGCTTCTCAAGTTCGTTCCTTTCCTTCCTCCCCACCAGGAGCACGGACACCCTGGATCCCAGGGCTCGCCTTCCCGTCCTTTCTCTGCTTTCAGACTAGGAAGTGTGTGCTGCAGTAATGAGGTTGGGAGTAGGTGGAGAACAGCCGACTGGCCAGATGGGGGCAGAGAAGCGTGGTACCCTGGGCCCAGGGATGGGGAGAACACTTCCTTTTGGCTTTCTTTCTCTTCCAGGGCATGGCTACAGTGGCCAAGCTGCAGGTACCCCAGAAGAGGGAGACAAGCAGGGTCCATGGGACTTCATTATGCATCCTGAGGAGTCCCCTGGCCTGATTAGCCCTACATGGTTCCTGAGAGTGAGCACTTTGAGAAGACAGAGCTGGGGGAGGCTCAGAGGACACCTGAGAGGCGGGACCCACGGAACTGACTGAATATGTGGAGACTATTCGGCTTCATGGGTTACTAAGCACTGACTGAATACAGAGTGGTCACCCATTTGCCCAACTGGTCAATAAGAACAGCAATTCACACAGGATGGGCAATTTGATTGTGTCTGTGGCCATGGCAATGACAGCCCTTGGAAACACTTGTGATTTCAAATGAACTCAAATAGGAGCATTTCAGGTGACTCAGAGCAAGGCTCCTTGCCCACGGGTTGACGCTTCCTGGTGGTTTTCTTCCACTCGGTTGCCCATGCTGGGCACAGTGGGACTGTGAGCAAGACCAGTGGCCACTGCATGATCTGCTTTTCTTCCACTTGACATTTTGTCATTAACATTTTCCTGTTTTCATAGACTTCCTCTGACTTTTAGAGATTTAAAAGTTACAGAAAGGAATAAAGAATGGGTCAAATGCTACATCTCCACTCAGCTGTATGAACTAGCATTACTTTCTATCATTTGCTTTAGTCTCTCCCCGGCCCACCTAAGAGATGGAATTACTATCCTAGTCCCATTCCCCATTCCCCAGGTCCAACAAGAGTCAAGGCTTAATAATGGTTTTCCCAATTTATTTTATTTTACTTTTTTTAAAAAATTTTATTTTAATTTTTTTTAAGAGAGAGAGAGAAGAGAATTTTATTTTTAATATTTATTTTTTAGTTCTCGGCGGACACAACATCTTTGTTGGTATGTGGTGCTGAGGATCGAACCCCGGCCGCATGCACTCCAGGCGAGCGCGCTACCAGTTGAGCCACATCCCCAGCCCTTTATTTTACTTTTTGGTGCTAGGAGTTGAATCCGGAGTGTCAGGCATGCTAAGCATGCATTCTACCACTGAGCTCCACCTTCAGCCTCCAGCTATTTCAGATATTTTAATATTCATGTCAGATTGATACTAGATCAAACACACTGTGCTTTTACATGTATGAATGCTTAAATGTTTAATATCGATAAATAATTGCCATTTATAAAAAGATCATGTAACATGTCACATTATGTGTGCATGCAAGTGTGTGTGTGTGTGTGTGTGTGTGTGTGTGTTGCGGGACTATCAGGACTATCAATACCTGATAGATAACTTGTGTTTAATAAATATTTGTTGGATGTCTATCTATAAACAATGTGCTATGTCATTTGTGTTTTAATTCATATGGTACCATCAAATTTTATTTTGCATATTCCTCTAATTATTTTATAATATGATTTGATTATTACTGTTATGAACATACACATACATGGTTCATTTCTTCCTTTCTTCTTTCCTCCCTCCCTCCCTTTTTACTTCCTCCTCTCCTTCCTTCCTTCCACTGAACAGAGAATTCTGCAGTACACTTTACTGTGTAAGAGAATCCAAGGATATATACCAAGAAGTCTGATAGATGGTTTTTATTGGTTTATGTTAATGGCTCTTCTTTATATATTCGGACAACAAATCCTCCTGATGCTCTCAGTGTTGCAGATATATTTCAAACTAGTTCAGGACCTGCGTCTGGGATCACTCTGCTCTTTAATAAGGCAGATACTGACTCTGGAGGCCCACCTGGCTCCTTGTATCTATTTTCAATTTGTTACTATCCCAGAGGGGGGCAGGGGATGATTACATAGCTCCAAACCACCAATAATCAACTTTGAAAATAGGAGCATAAAATATTTCAGTACTCCTTTTGTAGGCTCGAGAAAATGGCATTCCAGTGGGGGCAGTCTAGAAGTGTCAGCTCTAAGATAGCTTTCTCTGGGAACACAGCAGGTTTTGTGCCTCCACCCAGTGGAATTTCAAAGAGAGGAATAAAATAACAAGAGACCTCAGAATAAAAATTTTCAAGATATATGCAGAGCACACTAAGCCTCCTAACACTGTTCTGACTGATAAATAAGGACATGTCTCATTCTTTGCTACAGAGGAAGAAGAAAAAGTTGGGAGTAAGTTGGATGATACCCTTTAAAGATCTTTCCAACTCCAAAGGTAAGCTGCCATAGTTGAAGCGCCCTATAGGCAAGACTTTTCTGACTGCCCATTTGGCACCTCCCCTGGCCCTGGCTCATTTCTGAGTCCAGAGAGTGCATTCAAGGCAAGCTGATAAAAGGAATCACAAGCCCCTCTCCTCATTTAGATGATTTTGTTGAGAGCTGCCTTTCCTAACGTTTTGTTGCTGTTGCTACTATATGCATTTTGAGGCCGATATTAATGAATAGTTTTTTTTAAGGCTCATAAAAGTAAGAAAAAAGAAAACAACACCCACAGGAATTAAAAAAGAATGAAGCCTTCAAACAGAAAAAAAAATATATAGATAGGGAATTTAGCTGTGTCCAAGCCACTGACTCCCTGACTCATTCTGTAATCACAGTTCAAAAGCCAGCACAGGTGACTTAATGGATCTATAAAAGTTCACAAGGCTTGAACTCCTGAGCATGTTTCTACCACAGAGCAGGGAGGCCGACCCCTGTGCTGGGAAGTGTCCTGTTCCAACACTCCATCTGCAAGGAGAACTTCTGTCTTACTGCATTTTCAGTCAGTCTTAGCCCCACCCACCCCTCATTCCCTCCTGTATGAATGATATGGATGATATGGACATAGGCCACTTCAACCAAAATAAATGCTACCAGTGACAGAATATCTACAACACAACAAAAACTCTGCAAGTGACCTGTGAGCTCCAGTCTCACAGCTAGGGCACAGGAGCCAGTCCTTGGATTTGGCTCGGGTCTAAAGCACAGGCTCTTTCTCTTGCACCATGATGCCTCCTCCCCTGGACCCCTATCTTATTTTCTGGCAATACACCTGCTGTATACTGCTATGCTGCTCCAAGCTGTTACAACTGCAGCTGTGCACCTCCTATCACACTGAACCCTTACCGCAGGTTCCTCCAATCATATCTCCACCCTTTGCATGCATTTGCCTCTGTCTGACTCCCAGAGGTCTTATCTGCACCACTCAATCATTTGGCAAGTTTCTTACGCTCTGTGCTAGGCTCTAGGGAAACAGACAAAGCCAGACCCAATTCTTGTCTTTAGGGATATGTTCAATGCATCCAATTATTTTAGATATTCTTAAATAATGTAGCAGTAGTTACTAATATCAGCACTCTCTCTATCCCAGAGTGTTATCTGTGGGGTTGAAGCCAGGCTTGTTGTTGCAAGATCATAGGGAAGGAGGGAAATGGATAGCTAAAGAAGAGTAAGAGAAAAGAGAAGCTGAATGGGAACAGACCAAGGGAACAAGGCACACCAGCATCCTGCAGCTTGGTGGCTTCTAGTGGTACCCTGGGCTACCTTCCCTTGCCCACTGGCAAAATGAAACCAAGCACTGACTGCTGCCTACTGCTGCTGAATTCAGAGCAGTCAGCCAGGACTTGAGCACAGAATGGTTTTTATTTGCATTCAGGACTCTTCTGCTTCAGAAGCTTAACTCTTCTCCTCTTGATGCTCCCTAAAGAACCAGGCTGACAGAACTTCAAGATTTCTCTGAAAATCAAACTCTCCAGAAAACAAGAAAGTGAGCAGAGGCCAAGGCTTGGAGCCTGGTTCCCTCTCTTGGCTGCACCACCCAATCATACCAGAAGCTGGGTACACGAGGAGTGAGCTTACTCTCACACTTTTGCCAGTGGTTCCTACACCAGGGTCGCCATCTTGATGAGCAAGGAGTCATCTGCATAAAGCTACGTGGTAGGAATAAAAACAAAACGGGACTGAGTCACACCCTTGCTCTTTGTAATTAAGGCTTCAATTTGGCCGTCAAATGGGGAGAGGAACACGTGGGAGAGAGAGAAGACAAACAAGGGGACGAAGGAGAGGAGACACAAAGAAGGGTTTTGTTAGCAAAAGCACGGTCACAATGTGCTCAATATGCTGCAAGAAATTACTCCATGGGGTGACACGGCAGCCAAGCCCACTTCCCGAACACACATGAACACGCACGGCTTCCTCTGTGCACAGGGGACAGGTGTGGGACATCCTTTAGGGTTATACACAACAGTCTCAGGTTTTCTCATTACTTGTGGGAGGAGTGATGGAGGAGATTTTTAAACCCACCTCCAGAAAGTAAAACCCATTCTATCAGTTCTCATGGGCCAAACATTACTTTTTGTTCTACAGCAACTCT
The DNA here is from genome assembly GCF_964194105.1 of Spermophilus citellus. Lineage (NCBI taxonomy): Eukaryota > Metazoa > Chordata > Mammalia > Rodentia > Sciuridae > Spermophilus > Spermophilus citellus. Next base: position 149,840,921 of record NC_138187.1, read on the forward strand.
GAGGTTAAACAGCCTCCACAGGAGTCGTCCTCACGCAGAGCTCCACATCCTGGTTCTTCACTGCGTGCAAGTCCCTCTCTTCACCAGATGAAAAGCAAGCACCCTCTGACCTCTGACCTGCTGACTCAGAATGAGGGTCAGACAGACCTGATGTGATATTAAGAGAAGGAGCCCTTGAAATAAGTTTATAAATGCAGATTTACCATGACCTTTCTCATCAGCTATATTATTCTGGGGCCAAGGGAATCAGGTCACTTCTGGAACTCAAATGTTTTCTAAATGTAAATGACTGTTCAATAGATTTAAGACTGTACAGATAAACATCTTTTCAAGTCAGCTGACTTGAAAGAATTCTGCTCTTTCTCAGACATTTCCTCAGAGCATCAAGCTGAATAATTCCAGTCAACAAAGCCAGAGCCTCAACATGGTACAGGAAGATTCGAGATACATTAGGCATGCCGACGGCTCAGTCTTGGGCACACTGTGAACTGTTTTTAAGGAGAAGAAGAAAGGAAAGAAACAAAGGAAGGAGAGTGGGTTTGTGTTGAGTCATTTGCACTAGGTTTCCTAATTCTCTTTAAAGCCAAAGATATATATGGATAAGGTTACTACCTGGGCTCCTGGGTACAGCTGGGCCCTGGATGAAAGGGAATCACATCAATGAAATGTGCCATAAAGAAAGCTACCAGTTCTTTCCTGGGCCAGGTTCCATGGAATTATAAAACCTGAAATTATAGTGTTTGAGATAAGATATGCATTTTTATAGGGAGTCTTTGTAATTCTTAGAAGATTTAAAAAAGATGCCCAAGGCCCAATGAAGTTTAAGAAGCCTTGCTTCAGAAAAACTAGCAAGATGCCAAAAGCCTTGTCCTGAGACATTCCTCACTCACTATTCAGGGTATTCTTTGTAAGAGCAAAAGACTCTAGTTATTGGATGGGTTTGTACATCCTCATAAAGCACACTATAAATTATTGTTTTGCCTGTAGAAGGTGCTACTATTGCAGATACTTAAAAAAAAAGAAAAATTACTGACCTTTTCAGCTTCTTACCAATAAACTGAAGTGCACCAGGGGAAAGCATACCTTAAAATCTGAAGTTATCTATACTTAGTATTATATTAAGAAACTCCCCTATGATCCAATTTTTAAACCTAGATACGGGTTTTCTCCTCTAGATACAGTGAAAGGCTGGAGTTTAAAAAAAAAATCACCACCTTGTTCTGCAGCAAACTCATTTTCTTAAAGCTGCAAACTTAGGCAAATGTCAGTACTTCAGATAAAATTAGGAGCCCGTGTCTTGTTGAGCACAACTACTAATGGAATAATAGGTAGATATCAGAGTGAAACATGATAAGATAAAAAGAAATGAGGGGGCTCCCATGGACTCATAGTATTTTTTAATTCTCCAAAAGGAAAGGCAAAAGTAAGTCAAGCAGATTATAATGCTTCTTTGAACTTCCTTTGCTCTGACCACGTCTCTCTCCCTTGGTCACCTTCGGATGCAGCTCAGTGGCATGGCCTCCTCTGTTTCAGCACAGTGGAAGGCACCAAGTGTCCCAGAAACTGTCCCAACTGCCTTGTTAATGGCCTGAAGTTTCAGTACCTGACTTAGGAGGCAGATGCTTGTGTTCAGCACAGGACAATTTCAGCCATGTCAGGGGGGCCAGGGTGGGGAAGGTGGTGCTGACGGATGACAGACTCCTCCGCCAGGAAAATAATCACATTCTAAAGATTCTCCCTTTAAAAATGGAACTGGTGAAGGAAAGGGACTGTTTCTCATTTATTTTGTAACCCATATTTCCTATTTTTCCCTAGAAAAATAGCATGATGTTTGCTGTTAGTACATGCTGAATCTTTTTTTGTAATTGCATTTGGGGAAAGGTCACTATCAACTCCTTAGAAAACCATTTGTCCAACTTTAGTGCAAAAGTAGACTGCAGTTCTGCACGTGACAAACTCTAGAGTAACTCAAAATCAGTCCAAAGTAAATTTTACCATGAGTATTAAACCATCCAACAGCCTCAGTTTCTGTATATCAATGGTGTTTTACATCTATTTTGAGGGACACGGAGTAGAGATTTTCCTTTGGTATCCAGAGGTGGGATTTGGAAGGCAAACAGGAACCAAGCCCCACAAATATTCAGGAAATGCAACGGGTGAGTCCAGGAAGGGCAGGACAATGTCTCCAAAAGTTCACTTTGATTTAGTTTCTGAGCAATTTAAGGAAGAAAAATGGAATTCCTAGAGATTTCTGGGAGAAGATGAAATCTTAAAACTCAAGGCCTCTCACATGACTCAGTATCTCAGCTCAAAATTCTAGGCAAGTTTAATCTTTTTTTTTGAAAAAAAAATCAACCCTATAAAACTCAAAGAATATATATGAGCTACATTCATGATTGTCCTCATGCTAGCCTTGACCAAAGAAATATTTAACCATGGAAAAAGCCCAGGAAAAAATCTGGAAGAATCTAAGTTTCAATTTTGGCAATATAAACAAACACCAAAGATGACACTACACCAAACACATATATTAAGAAGCAATATTCTGATTTTTGAAGATGCTTCATATTTAAATTATAATATAGGATAGCATATTCAAAATATTCAGCAGGATGAACTTTAGGTAAGAGAGGAAAAACAGAAAAGCATGGCTCAGGAGAGAAAATTCTTGTAGAAATCAACTGGGTGCATGTCAACTAAAGCAACAGCTTTTCTCTAACTATAAACGTATTGACGCTGGGGCTGTAGCTCACAGGTAGAGCCCCTGTCTAGCACACTCTTTGCACAAGGCCCTGAGTTCTATCCCTGGAGCAGCAAGCAACAGCACTATCACCACCACCACCACCACCACCAGAAAACACACACACACACACACACACACACACACACACACACAAATAGTGGAAACATTGTTTATGTTGAATCTACAAATGCTCCTTTGTCCAGGGAATGATCCAGTAAATGATCAAATTACAAACTTTGTTTTGGTTCCACTAAACACAGCCTAGTCTATATCCTGGATGCAAAGGGAAAAAGAGAAATCAAATTTCAGATGGAAGAAGTGAACTACAGTTTTGAGTAAAAGGTGGTAGAATTTCAATTATGGAAATAAGCTGGAAAGAGATTAGGTCATCTTAAATGCCTTGTCTGAGTTTGTCAATGAAGTTTAAAAAAATAACTTAAAACTCAGGTTTTAATTTTTCCAGCCTACCACTAACTACTAGCAGATCTGTTTATTACCAAGAAGCTCGTAGGGGAAAACACCCCAAACAAGCAGAAAAAGAAAAGATCTTCATTGTTACAGTGGGAGCAAAATATTTCTTTTTATGTTTCTCTTCACTAAAACAAATGTTATCAACAAGCTAAATAAACAGTTTTTGAACCAATACGTAAAACTTGGTAATTGCGTCTAGATGAAGTTTTCTATCTGAAAAGTCATCTTAAATATTTATGCATAACTGGGGAACACTTTAGTTAAACTACCATTTCAATTCATTATCCACGGCTATTTTTCACATTAGAGGTATCTGCTGTGTGTTTTAGCGGGGCAGAAGATTAAACAACTGGTTATTCTTCCAGGGGTCCACCTCAAAATGGGGTCTATTGCTGAGACATTGAAGAATTTAAGACCTCCTTCATTATCTTCTGTTAAGTGAAATGTATCATAACTTAGGAACTCACAAGAAATACTCAGGCAAAAGGGCCATGAAAAGCAATAAAAATTAAAATTAAAACTGAAAAATCATAAAATCAGCCTGTGGTGCCTTAACCATAGTGAGAGATACTAAAATTTAGATTTTACTCTTCTTTGGAATGAAGTTTGCAGATTGTGATACTCAAATCTATAACTTTAACATTTAAAATTTACTCCTCTGCAGTGTTGAATTTAAATTCTACAAATAAACCCTTAAATATTACCATATTCCATGTTTCATTCAGTTGATTAACATGTGGCAATCTGATATCAAATTGTGTATTCCATTTCCACAAAGATCAACTCTGCATCTCACTGTCGATGTAAATCCACACACTGCTCGAGAAGCAACACAGAGTCAGACAGAGCTGGGCTGGAATTTCAACTTGATCACTACAGTTCTCCCTCTCATATATGGAGAGTATGTCCCAAGATCACAGTGGATTCCAGAAGCAGAGGAGGTCACCAAACCCTATATATTCTGTTTTTCTCTACCAATCACATGTCATTTAATGATAAAGACACATTCTGAGAAATGCGTCATTAGGTAATTTTGTCATTATGCAAAGATTGTAGAGTGCACCTACACAAACCTAGATGGTATAGGTCAACCACTTGATGTGGCTTCTGGATGCAATCAAGAGGTTTAGTAAGCAGGAGAGGCATGGGGCTGCTTCTGGGGTAACATGGCATTTTTAACAAGGCTTGTTTTACAGCGAGCCTTTTGCTAACTAGAAAGAGTGCACTCTAAAATAACTATAAGGAGTATAGTGTGGGCGGTGCGTACACCAGTCACACAGTCCCTTATGATCATTATTAAGGATTACATACCATACACATTGGATATCCCACACTTTTATGTGACTGGCAGCACAGTAGGTCTATTTACAGCAGCATCACCACAAACACATAAGTAAAGTGCTGTGCTATTACATTAGGACAGCTAAAAAAATCACTAGGTGACAGAAATCACTAGGTGACAACCTCATGTGACCACCCTTGTAAATACCATCACTGACCAAAACATCATTACACGGTGCATGACTGTACAGACATACCTATAATATAGTTTAATTTACAAACTGGACCCAGTAAGAGATTAACAGTAAATAATTAAAAAAGAACAATTATAGCAACACATTGTAATCAAAATTATCTCAGACTTATGCATTATTCCTGGAATTTTCCATATAATAATTTTGGAGCTTGTTTGACTGTGGGTCACTGAAACTGTGGAAAGGGAACCCTCCGGTAAGGGGTAATTATGCAGTAGAGTTGCAAATCTGGGTTTGTTACTAGAGCGTCCTGAGCTTCCATTTCCTAGTCTGTGAAATGCAGTTAATATAGCACCAAACTGTACAGGTGGGTGCTGGACATAAACAAGCCATTATTCTGAGATAGGAATTAACCGAGGTTGGTTACTTTTAAAAAAACTCAGAGCATTGCAACTTTAATGAGTGACAGCATGTCAACACCTCTCAAATTTTCACCCACACTTTTTATTTTAACTCTGTACACATCCCCTTACAAAAAGCCTTACAACACAGACAGAAGAATATTTTATTCCTAATTTATAAAATGATTAGTTATTTCCCTTAAAACATATAATCAATTTTTTTTTTACTTCTTACCTTTTCAATTTTTTCATCCAGCATTCTGAAGAATTCTTGTTGGCTTTCAGAGATGTGCATGCTAAAAAACAGACAGTAGTTAAGCACATATTTCAATGTTTCCTTAAACCTAACCCCCTCAAATGAAAAATGGCAAATCTCTAAACTTGGGGCAGACATTGATTTATTTTAGACCTTTTCACTAAAATACTCTGAAGTTATATTACAGATAAATGTCATTACAAGTAATCCTGCAAATGTGTTTTGTAGTAGTCTATCAGTACCTACCATTTAAGGAATACAATTTACTTTCAGTGTACAGATGTTATTTAGAGTAATGTTTCTGGGAGGTACATGTCTTTGTGATTTAAAAAGAAATACGGCAAGGGCAAGCAGAACACAGCATATCTCAACCCTGTGTGTAACATATAAAGAAAATCCATCCCAGTTATATTGAAATGCGTATTTTACAGAGGTTATCATCATCAGCCTGATATCTGGCTGACGGTACAGGTGAGGGATGGAGACAAACAGAGGACACAGCGATGGCCCCACGTTGCCCCCTATCACTTTCTGCACTGGTGACAGTGAATGCACCATGAATGTCTGGAACTGATCACACAGGGACTGGGGAGCTCATCAGGAGGCATGTCTGAGCAGCCCTTGCCTTCTCTGTCCTATGCTATGGAATAGCTACTTAGTAAGATGTGACACGTCGGTGGGGACAAAACCCTCGAAGGCAAGGTGAGCAGAGAACCATCACAGATGGGAAGGGTGTGGGCACGACGGGCCACCGTGGCAACATGGTCTTAAGGATGGTTGTTTCTACTGAGCAAATAGCTGAGTGTTCCAAGGAGGCCGAGGATGCTGGGTAAGAGATGTGCAGAGTCCTTGCAGGTACTGTTGGTGCCTACTGGTTGTACTGTTTGGGGTGGGAGGGAGGTGGGCTCTACAATGGCTTATTCTCTTCAAGCCAGGTATGGGCAGAAGCCATCTGATGTCCTCTTACCACAATGCCTCACAGTTTAGGGGCCACGGACAAGTGACCCAGAACTTTTCAGGCCTCCTGCAACAGTGGGGCTCAGAGGAGGTTCTGCCCTATGTGTAAAACCAAGATTTAACGTCCATGAGCATCAGCTCTGATAAAAAAGGAAAACAATGCAAATATCTGACACCTTGAATCATTTTGCGGCTCACAAAGTACTTGGTCATTCATTTTGCCGTCCTCTGTTTGCTCATTCAAATAAAGTCAATGTCCTGTTTGGGGAATGGAACCTATCTTACACAGGTCTGAAAGGCAGAGCAGAGTCTGGGATGATAACTGCAGTGACCAGTCTTCTCTCTGTAACCTCGGATGGAAAGGCCACTTCCCAGGTCTCTTATATTTTACTTTCTTAAGTACTAAAGCCTTTTTTTAGTTGGAGCTGCTTTGGATGCAAACCTTTCTAAACTATATAGTCTTAATAGAGGACCCACCATGACATTACTCAACTTTCACTTACTGACTCAGGGCCTTTCCTATGATCTTAAATCACCACAATATCTGGCCAGGGCCACCTGCACGGGTGGAACTGGCTGTCTCTAAGCAAACTAAAACTCCGGAGTTTTAGTTCTTTGCTGGCCTTTGAGATTTTCCCCTCATCCCTTCACGTCTGAGAGGTGTAAGTCTTGTTCAGCTTCCCCCACTGCTGCTTCCATCCGTGCTAGGTCTCCGTCTGGCCAACTTGCTCAGCTGTGTCTCAAGTTAGTGCACAGGGCTCTGTGGTAGGAGCCGGGGCTTCTTGTGACACACCAGGTGAGTCCTTCTGCACACACTTTGGCTGCTCAGATTCCTTTTTTGGTGTCTTTCCTGTTCTTAGCCAAAGACTTGATAGATGAAGTTGCTGGACGGCTGCAGGCCCCGGACAGGCAAGGCATTAAGATATACATACAGTGCTGGGTTGTGGCTCAGTGGTAGAGCGCTTGCCTCCCATGTATGAGGCACTGGGTTCAATCCTCAGCACCACATATAAATAAATGATTAAAATAAAGGTCCATCAACAACTAAAAAGATATTTTTAAAAAGATATACATAGATATCTTAGTATAGATCAACAAGCATATGTGTACATAGCTTCCCTTGGAAATCCCAAGAGACCTCATAAAAAGTGACATTTTTAGGTCATTTAGAGTTCATAGTCAAATTTTTCTGGCTGGATAGGCTATTTCACCTTGATGTAATAGGAAGGCAATAAATATTTGTTAATTAATTGACAAAGTATTCTCTATTTCAATTCATGTGATTCGTGACCCTTTAGAGAGGCAGCACAGTTGATTAGCTCGGGTGAGGTGCGGGGTCCCAGGTTCCTCATCTATAAGCCAGCAGGCTGGTCTCTGAGGTCCTGTCTACCGCTAAGCACCCATGATTATTACTGATTTCCATTGGCTTCTTTATTTAATGGTCACAACATGAAAACCGCGACATTTGGTGAGTACTAATACATACACACATCAGGGGGACAAGTGAGGGCATCTTAACTCTGTAAACATGTCTGCCATCTCTGTGATCACTGATTGCAGACTCAGGGGTCTGTAGCAGGGCTGGAGACCACAGGTGAAGACCACAGACCTCAGGATGGTGACGCAAATACAAAGAGCATCAGTGGTTTCAATTTTGCATCATGGAAATGCTGGCTGCTTGTCCTTCATCTGAGTGCATCAGAACATGCCCACCGGCCTTTTCTCCAGTCACTGACCCACTGAGCAGAGTCACACACCAGACTGGTCACTCCTGTCACCTTGAAATCAGAACTTCATTACCAACTGGACAAGAATTATTATTATCAAACCCCCATGCACTAGACAAGCTCTCGACTCTGCTGTCACTGGGAGTGTGGTACACACCTGCAGAGGAGCAAATGCCCACACAAGGTCCCGGCTACCTGTGTGGTGAAATCTAAAAGTACGGGGCTTGCTTCCCTGTGCTGCATGGGTTCATTCCAGACAGAAGAACAGAAATCTTTTCAACAGGGGCAGAGTCAGAATTTTTATCCTGATGAATTGATCTGTGTCAAATCAATTGATTCTCACCTGGATAAACATAGATCTTATCCTCCCAGGTGGAAACCTGATCAACAGAGCAGCATTCATATTAGTGTTCACTTTTGAGAATTAAAAGTTGCACTGTGAGGAGCTGTCCCTGGGTAACAACTTGATTCTTAAAATCTTTCCAATGTGTGATTTGATGGTTGTGACTGGGGCGGGGAGAGGAGGTGAGGCCTACTGGCTTCCTCAAGTAACAGAAAGGGGCTATTAAATTGTTTATGACTTAAGTTTACTGTAACCATCAGTTTATATCTGACTCTGAGATTCATTACCCCTAGAAATCTTTCACAAAAGCTTATACCTTGGTACCTGACAAAATTCTCTCTACCTTGCAGAAGGCAATGTTTCTCTGGAGCACCTCCTGTGTCCCCAGTTGTGCTGTGTCACTCCGTGAGCTAACCCTGCACCCTTGAAGTCTCTTCTTTGTGACCTCTCAGCTTCATGGAACTATGGAGAGAATACTATGAAGTCTTCATGCAAAATAAATTAAGGAATGGTGGCCAAAATGGGCTTTGGGACTAAAGGATCTATGACTATCACTTGTAATGATTTAAAAAATAAAGTTTCCAGGGCTGAGGATGTAGCTCAGGGGTGCAGCATTTGCCTGGCATGTGCAATGTCCTGGCTTTGATCCCCAGCACTGCAATAAACAAACAAATAAAAAAATACAGTCTCTAAATAATAAAAGCCTAAGCCCCCACCCCCTCAAAAAAGAGGAAGCAAGGTTCTAATACTACGTCACCTGTGAAGGATGGAAGAATATACCACCCTCAAATAGGCCACTTTGGCACAATGATTATTTGAGTTCAAGATACTTGAAAAACCATGATTGCAGGAGGGCACCCTTTCTTCCTGAAGGCAGGAAAATAAAACTGCTATTGCTGGATGCTCTCCCTGTGCCAGGAGGAAAAAAGTCTTCTTAGTACTAGAGATGGGGAATCGGAGCCGAGAGGATTCCATTCAAACAGACCTTTTTAGAGTCACTCTTACTTTCCTTTGTCTCCCCACTATTTCAGGTTCTTTTCCACAATGGCCTCTTTCTGTCCAACCTAGTGTAAAAGCACTTTGGTGTGGCTCCCTCTTTGGATCTTCCTTTTCCTATGAGGGCTCCTGGGCACATGTACATGTTTTCATAACATTGCTATTGTGCCTCTCTGTGTGCTTCTCTCCTGTTCATCTGTCAACTCAGTTCAGGCTGGAAACCCCCGTGGGGGGGTGGACAGGGGGTAAAGTTTCACCTCCCCTTCATCTCCAACAGTACAGCTGAGTCACCCAGTGGGTTCCTGCTAAGTCTTGGCCTGAATCCTATTATACCTCCATGATCATCATTAGCTTTCAAGTGGACTTCTGGGAACATTCATCCTAATCTTCATTTCACTGCAGACTCCTACACAGCTCGCTTTTATTGACTAAGTTAATTATTTTGTTTTCAAAAACAAAAACAAAAACCTCAACAGCATAATAAGCACCCCCGAAGCCCAAACAAAAGCAACAGCTAGAACCCTGACAACCAGCTACGGCTAACTCCACATTAGTCCCCACTGTGTGTGCTCGGCCAAGCCAGTGTGGCCATCCCTCTGTCAGTTGACTTTGATTTGGTTTCCCTGCATCCCTAGGTGAGCTTTTAAAAAGCCAATTACCCATTTTAGTTGTTTTAACGTTATAAAGAGTGCACCAGGCCTTGTGTGATCCTTTAGGAATTACTCTTTCCTCTAATAATATATTTCTAGGGTCTATCTGGCATTGTGCAAAGCTGCAGAACATTTGATTAAACTGCTGACTAACACTCCATTATGTGAGTGTAGTGCGGTTCATTTATCCAGCCTCCTGTTAACAGGGCTTTATTTACTTATTTATTTATTTTCTAATTATGAAAGACATTTTCACCAAGCACCGACAGTGTAATAAGCACTGGGCATATATTATTTCATTTAATCCCTAGTCTTATTAGACACAGAATTTTTCACTTCCAATTTTTCCTGAGAAAATGGAAACTCAAAAGACCTGCCCAAAATAACAAGCTACTAAGAATGTGCCCTATGGTGGCATCAAGTGAAGGTATGAGGGTTACCTGTCTTTATGGAATGCGACTGTCTTTCTGCTCATGGTGTGTGTGGGGTGTCTCACTATCTTACTTAATTGTATTTATATTTTTAAAATTGTGTGTTTATTAATGCATTAAAATTACACATAATAGTAGGATTCACTGTGACACTTTCGCATGTACACTTAATGTAAATTGCCCCATGTCATTTACAGGAATACCCTTTCCCTCCCTCCTTCCTCTCCTTGGTCTCCTTTGTCTACATGACTGGTCTTCTATCTGTTTTATTTATTTATTTTAAATTTTATATGTATACAGATATTTTAGTTTTTGATGGACCTTTATTTAATTAATTTATTTATTTATATGTGGTGCTGAGAATTGAACCCAGTTCCTCACACAGGCCAGACAAGTGCTCTACCCAACTCCAGCCCTATTTATTTTTAACTGGTGCATTATAATTATACATAAAGTGGGATGCATTGTGACATATATGTATATGCACATTACATAATTTGGTCAATTTCATTTCACAGTTCTTTACCTCTTCCTCAATCTCTACCCTCTTCCTCTCCTGTCCCATTCTCCCTTCCATTTTTGTGAGATCCCTCTTTTTCTCATCCCTTATTTCTCTCTCACTTCTCTATATGAGGGAAAACATTCATCCCTCAGCTTTCTGAGTCTGGCTTGTTTCACTTGGCACGATGCTCTCTGTTTCCATCCCTTTACCAGCAATGACATAACTTCTTTATGGCCGGGTACCTATACCACAGTCTGTATATACACACAACATTTTCTTTATCATTTCGTCTGTTGACAGACATCTGGGCTGTTTCCATAACATTGCTATTGTGCACTGCGCTGCTGTAAACAATGAAATGCAGGTTTACTACAGTGTGCTGACTTCAGTTCTTTTGGATAATCACCAAAAGTGGAGTGGAACAGCTGACTCATACGGTGGTTCCATTCCTAATATGTTGAGGAATCTCCATACTGATTTCCATAGTGGTTGTACTATTCTGCAGTCCCACCGACAATGTGTAAGTGTTCTTGTCTCCCCACATTCTTGCCAGGATTTATATTATTTATATTCTTGATGACTGCCATTCCAACTGGAGTGAGATGACATCTCAGTGTAGTTTTGGTTTGCATTCCTCTGATTGCTAAGGATGTTGAACACTTTTCATGCATGTGTTGGCCATTTGCATTTCTTCCTTGAAGAAATGTCTGTTTGTCCATTTGTTGATTGTATTATTTGATTTTTGGCATTTCTTTATGTAATCTAGATACTAATCCTTTGTCAGAAGAGTAGTTGGCAAAGATTTTCTCCCATTCCTTATTTCTAGACACATTTGACACTCAAACCAAAAGGCTATGCATGAACCAAAACAGAACAGTAGCAAGTGACAAGACTGAAGCAAAAATAAACGCTTCCAGAAAAGAAAAGCCCAGGACCAGAGAGATTCTCAGCTCAGTTCTACGGATCTTTAAAGAAGAACTAATGGCAATCCTTCTCAAATTTTGCTATGAAATCGAAAGAGGGAAACCGCCCCCCAAACTTATCCTAGGAAGCCCTAGTATTATCCTGTAACCAAAGGCAGAGATGGACACACCAAGGAAAGAAAACTACAGCTCAATAACCCTGAAGAACAAAGATGCAAAAATCCTTACTAAAATATTAGGAACCTGCATTCAAAAACACATTAAGATTTTCTAATTGTGATGCTGGGGACTGAAGCGAGGGCTTCACATATACTGGGCAAGTGTATGCTCTCTACCACTGACCTATACCCCCAGCCTTATCTTATCTCATATATCTGCATCATAAAAGATGATTTTTCTTGAGTCTTTCCATGTCAGAGGATGAAAAGTAAAACTTTTCCCATGACCTTCCAGAAAGATTTCTTAGCTAAATTTCAGGTACCCGATGTTCTGATTCAGTTTAAAACACATACACAAGTGAGCATGCTGCTGTGTAGAAAACAGAAGATTTTCTTCATAATTTTAATGTAAACACATGAGCCAATTTCATAAACTTCCCTGAAAGCTGCAGCACACCGTAGTCTACAAAGTGTGCCATGTCAGTGTGTCAAACGTAAATAATGGGGCAGAGAAATAAATACTCCCCATTCAATGGCTCCATGTAAGTCAGACATGAGACAAGCATTTGAAATGGCACAGGGTTGTGGGGGAAGCTCAGTGGTACAGCACTTGCCCATCGTGTGTAAAGCCCTGGCTTCAGTCCCCAGCATCACAATCAATCAATCTATCAAAACAGTGTATTTCAGAGGCCTTGAATGACTTTGTTGTTGTTTTCAGGGTTGGGGATCAAACTCAGGGCCTCGCACAGGCTAGTCAAGCACTCTACTGCTGGCCTGGGTTCTCCCGTCTTCAGAGGGCATGGATGAAAAGGGGACCTGGCTGTTATCAGATATCTGTCGTCCCCAAAGGCAGACGAAGTGCACAAAAGTGATTAGTAGTGAGGCACAATAGGGAGTCATGGTTATAGAACAACATTTACCTAAGGGTGGAAAAAAAGGTGATATCATTACACTGACCTTGTAAACCACTTAAGTGGATTCTAAAGAGTTCAGTTTTCTCCAAAAGTAAAAATTAAATCACCAACCTCTACCTCCAGGTGGCTCTGGCTGCGGCCATGCACAGATATTAAGCTAGGTTAAAGTGATTATGTCCGAGGTTATTTTTGTCTCAAATTTTTAGAAGGCCCAGAGATACAATGACTTCTTTTGCTTATTATCTTGATCATGTAGTAGTCAAATTGGCTTTGAGGAAGGAGGCAACTATGCCATCTGTATCTGCGTAATTGGTTCATATTTAGGTAGAACAGTGTCATAGTTTTGTCTCCCCAGAGCTCCTGTATTAATGCATTAATAATTTCAGAGGTGAAACAATTAGATTATGAGGTTTGTAACCTGATCCCAGTTAGGATGGACTAACTGGGTAGTAATTGTGGGCAGGTGGGATATGGCTGCAGGAGGTGGGTCACAGTGGCTTGCCCTGGAAAGGTACATCTTCCCTGTAGCTCCTCCCCCTCTCTGCTTCCTGGCTGCCACGGGTGGAGCAGTGCCTCTCTGCCATGCCCTCTTGCCATGATGCTCGCAGCATCATCTTTAGCCCAGAGCAACGGATTTGTCCTGCCATGGACTGACCCTCTAAAACCATGAACCAAAATAACCTTTTTCTCCTTTAAGCAGCTCTTATTGGGTATTCTGGTCACAGTGATGAAGAGCTGATTAACAAAAACACCACAGTAGAGATAGCTTCCTGGTTGCAGAAAGTACATTTCATTGTCAAGGTAGTCAGTTCTAGAACAATTTAGAAAACTACTAGTTATTTTTAACTTAAAAAAATGCATTCTCTATTTTGTTAAAATATTTGTGGACTGTCATTTGTTGGTAATCAATAATTATATTTTTAAGTGCCCCATTCATCAAAGAAATGTAGCGAAACATTCATAGCATCATTGTTTACATGAGCTCTTGAGGATAAAACCATGTCCATCAAAAACATAATGGGTAACAAAACTGTGGCATGTTCTTATGGTGGGTATGCTCTACATTAGTGAGAATGGATAGCCCATCCCTACACATTGAGTCAGAGGAAACTCGGAGTGTTTCATGTGATATGACTTCTTTTTTTTTTTTAGTTAAGGATCTTTCTTCTTTTACTACTTCTTTAAATGCTCCCCCTCCCCATGCTGGAGCTTGAACTGAACCTCACTCTCTCCGTGAAATTGTCCTACCACCGAGCTATATTTCCAGCCCTTTTTAAACTTTTTAATTGTGAAATACAAAACACATAGAAAATATGTTATTTGGTCATTTAAAAATAATTATTAAAGAAAAACCACATAATCACTACCCATATTAAGCAATTAGAAGGAACCACTGTTCTGAATTTAACAACTTTTCATGCTCTTGCTATTCTTTATTGTTTTATCTATACTTAAACACTATATATTGCTCCATTCTGTTTTTGAGTTTCCTCTGACTCAATGTGTAGGGATGGGCCATTCATTCTCACCAATGTAGAATATACTCACCATAAAAATATGTCACAGTTTTGTTACCCATTATGTTTTTGATGGACATGGTTTTATCCTCAAAAGCTCATTAAACAATGATGCTATGTTTTAAAATATGTCTCCTGGCATGGATGTTATAAGAGTTTCTTGAGGCAATACATCTGGGAGTGGAGGGTAAAGGTTCAATTTTATTAGACAATGTAAATGGTTTTCCAAAGCAATCACTAGTTCATATTCCCATGAGCAGAGGTTAAGTATTTCTCTTGTTCCACATCCTGGTCAACTTTCTGTATGTCTAATTCTTGCAAATCTGGTGGTAAGATGCAACATTTTTTTTCATATACATTGGCCATTCACGTTTTTTCTTCAAATGGCAGTTAGTGTCTTAAGCCTGTTGGTCCACGGTTTCTTATTTTATTTCTTATTTATTTGCAGAATTCTTTTCTATGTTCTGGAAACCCAGTTATTGTCATTTATATGGTCTTCCCCATTTTGTGGTCTCTGTTGATTTGATAAGTAGGAGTTCTTAATTTCAGGGTAGTACACTGATTTTCCTTAAAATTGACACCTTTTGCGTCTTACTCAAAATTCTTCTGTGTCCCACAATCATGAAGCGATTTCTCTTTCTTTTCTTCAACTTGGCCTGGAACTGTCAGCTTTCATAAGAATTGTGTGTTTGGGGACTCTCTATTCTGTTTGGGGCCACACTGTCTGCTTTACTAAAGCTTTATAATAAGTCTTTATTACCTGGTAGGCAAAATGGAGCTCATTCTGAAAACAATTTCAGCTTTAAAAACAATATAAGGAAAGTAGGAACTAGAACTTACTTTGCTCTGGGTTGATGAACTAATCCAGGAATCTCTTTGTTAGTTTTAAGTCTTACATTTGAGCTGGCACTTTTTTCCTGAAACACACAAACACACACATACGAGACAAGATCAGAATCCGCAATTAAACCATAGCATGAATTTTCATCACGGAAAGTTAGTTAGATCTGTTTGGGACTCTATACCGCAGCTGGTTCCTTCACAAGGACAAGAGTCCTTGCAAAGATGTCACACAACACGGTGGAGCCCGCCAGACATTTTAACAGGAAACTGTCCAGGAGGAGGAATTAGCTTTATAACCGCCATGACTGTTTAGAAAACACCATGCCGCTAGTGTTCAATTCCTTGATTCTAATAGCTAGAGAGTCAAAGAACAGAAGGTTCTCATGTCAAAAAGAGGAGCAGCAGTAGAATCAGGGTCACTGGCCAGGTGAACGGACTTCAGTGTGTTTTATTGGTGAAAGACAAACTGTAGTTACAGGGACATCAACTTTGCACAAGTCCCCAGCTGTGACAAGGCCAAGAACACAACTAAAAATAACGACTCTTTTCACCCCACAACAAGTAGTGGGATTGAACTTGGCTGAATTAATAAAATGCAATTCTAGACTGTATTCAAGAAGCATTTCTTTGGCTTTTTACCTTATCTGATTTCTTTATTCTCAGTATACCAGCCACGTGGCAGAGAGATGCTCTCAGATCGTAGAGTGCCACGTATCAGGAAGCACACTACCTCGACTATATGGCTCTTCTGTTGGGAAATGTTCAAAGTACTTCAAATTTCCTTACAAAGCTTACCCGCCTACTAAAAGCAAAGACTGTTCTGACCCTCGGTAACAGGTGACAACAGATTTATAAAGGAACTCGAGATATGGCCATGATTTAAGACCCCGTCTATGGGGAGGAATAAAAACTGCTGTGGGCCAGCTCCACATCATCACATGTGGAGGGACGTGAGATGACAAGTAGAACGGATATCCCCAAATGGACTCTTTTACCTTCCTATTTCTCCTAAGACAACCCGAAGGTAGTTATACCAATGAAATTCCAATGATTTTTATGCTGTGGTTGTTATTTATCATCAAACATGAGCTTATCTGCAGCTCTCTAAAACATATGGTAATTTTGTTTATGTTTTTCTAGGAAAAGAAACTACCATAATTCTCTTGTCGTGTCTCCTATCTTCCTAACCTTACATTAAACTTAACGATGTTTTCAGGAGCATTTATGAAGTGTGAAATATATACTGCTTCCTCTGCTGCTGGTGTAATGAACTATCTTGTCTTTTACAAAACAGGTGGAAGAAATTGGAAAACTATCATTGCACTAGCTCTAGAAGGGTAGGGCCTGACCCTCTTCACCCACCACAGGGGGCCGGGATGCCTGGCTCTTCATAGAAGGTGCTTAGCAGATATTGGCAGACTGAACGACAATATCAACAAACTATTGATTTCTTTTTAAAAAGATGAAAATAGCTCAAATGTAGTCTCCCTGCAGGGCTGAGGACAAATGTCCTTCCAAGTTGGATATTTTTCTCCCTTAAACTGTCCTCTTAGGTTCAATTCCGAAAATGGGTCCGTGTGAGATGGTAGATCCTGATCCTTTTTCTCTATTCACCCAATCTCCAAACTCTTTTTATTTTTTCATGGTACTGAGGACCAAATCCAGGGCCTGGCATATGCTAAACAAGTGCTCAACCACTGAGCTGCATCCACAGCCCATCTCCCAAACTCTGTGAGCTTAAAGGATTATACCAAAATTTTCAAAACTTCGATGACAGGAAAGAAAACTTGTATTCTTAACTCTAAGAATCTAAGTGATATACAATTGTAATCTATTTTTATTTAGTTTATTAAACTGTACCCTTTATAATTACATGCCTCATCAAATCTTCCTTGAATACCTATTGTGTAGTTGTTAAGTAAAGAAAAAATTTCCCAGACAGCAGTGGCTCAATGGACAGTCAGGAGACAGGACCGCCTGGTCCTCAGCACTGCGTCATTCACAGGTATGTACTCCCAGGACCAGAGAAGCAAAGCCCCAGCTGAAACACACACAGACACACACAATTACAAAATATTTCTATTATGCATTTATAATAATAGAAATATTATTATAAAAATATTATTAGAAAAATGTATTCATTTTTCCATATCTCTGTTTGAATATAAAGTATGTTAATGTATTCATTTTTAATTCACCAAAACTAACAGTAACACTGAACACATACTACAAGTCAGGCACTATTCTAAATGATTTACATCTTCGAATTTTGACACATGGATTGCTTTAGTGTTCATAAATATTTATATATAAACTCATTTTCTTCCTAAAATACCCCTCTGAGAGAGGTACCTTCGCTGTCCCCAGTTTATAAATAAGCAAGCCAAGTCCTGGAGATGTGTAATACTCCTCTGAGAGCAACCAGTGCTAAGTGGAGGGACTGGGATTTGAGTCCAAGCTGTTCTCCACCAAGCCAGTGGTTGTCTAACTTTTTAGTATAAAAGCCCTTTTACCTATACTCTTCAAATTCTGAAGCATTTCATTACACAATATGAATTTTTTTCATTTATTGATACCACTGTCCATCTTATCAGAAAATTCTTGACTGCCGCTGTCAAGCTCATGATGGTGGATATAAAAATTTTCCAAAATTCTAGTTGTGGGTTTACTATTTGACTTTTATCACTGGCAACAAAGACTGTCAATTATTTAATTGAAACTGACAGGCTCTCTTCATTCATTTTTGAGAAAATGATTAGCCAAATCCCCAGGTCTGAATATCAGGGATTTATCATTTAGGATTTTTTTTTTTAAGTAGGAATGACATCTATATATATATAAAAAAAAGGACTGCTAGTTTAGCTGACAACCCAATCAACTGTACACGTGCTTTCCTCATAATAACCATCTTACTTGGTACGTTGAGGAAATGCATTCTGTGTATTTCCCATTTTATCACATAGACTATCAAAAAGATGCATCCAAGCCCTCCAGATTTACTAAAACTAATAAAACTAAATAATTTGTACTGTTTCATCAAGGCCATTCTGAAATGAAAATAGTCTATATTTTTCTGCTATGAGTCCATGGTAGTGGTGAATACAATGACTACTATATTTGTCTGTTTTCTATTGCTGTAACAAAATACCCGAAGCTGAGTATTGTATTTTTAAAATAGGTTTATTTAGTTTAGTTTGAGGCTGAAAGTCCAAGATCAGGCAGCCCATCTGTTCTGCCTCTGGTGAGGACTGCAAGACAACATGATGGAGAAACAGAAAGGGAAATAGCTCTGTGCAGAAGGAGCCAAGAGTGCATGCTTCCTAACAACCCACTCTCAAGACAGTTACATAACTTCCTGAGACCAGCATTAGTCTCTTCAGAGGTCAGTGCCCCAGCAACCTAATGACCCTAATGACCTCTTCCCTCATACTGAGCCCCACCTCTACTATCTCTCAACATGCCACACTAAGGGCCAGGCCTCCAGCTCATGAACCTTTGGGAGGCAAAGCACAATCAAATCATAGCAAATACTAACAAGGTTTCATGCCACTGCCTCGATTTAGATACCAGCAGCTTATCTACTGCTGCTATTGTACCACTAGTACAGATGTCACACAACAAAAAAGGCAAATAGCTCCTTAGGGAACCCAAGGGTCTGCAGACTATATATATAATTTTTTTTAATTTGAATTACTGGCATTTATTATATATAAAATTCTCCTTAAATTACAACACATTTCAGTGCCAGATGCATCTGAATAGTCATATGAATCACATCTCCTCTTTTTTTCTACAGCTTTGAAATGTGTCAATATACATATTAATTTAATTGCATATATTTATTTGCTATGCTATGCTAACATTCACGTTTATTAGCATGTAGAATTTCCCATTGGAGGTTAATGACAAAAATAAATTGTTGCAGACCACACTTTGACCATAGTGTGTCTCTATTTGCATAGGAAAAAACCCCTGATTATTTAATTATGCTGTATACCTTACTTTTAAAAAAGTTTAATAACTTTACTGGGGTAAAATTTTATCTCCCATAGGATTTCCCTCTTATAATGGTACAATTAAACAACTCTGGTAAATGTAGAGCTGTGTGATCTTCTCTACCATCTAGTTTCAAAACAATCATTCCCAGAAGCTGCCTTTCTCATAACCAGTTGCAGTTAATCCCTGTTCTTATCTGCAGATCCAGGCAAACTATAGATTTGCTGTCTATCGCAGTGAATTTGCATTTCCAGATTCATATAAATGGAACCATATGATATGTAGCCCTTTGCATCTGGCATTTCACTTAGCATATATTTTTTTTCTCAGTACTGAGGATTGAACTCAGTCTCCTTGATGCTGGGCAAACACTCTGCCACAGGGCTACATCCCCAGCCCTAGCGTAATATTTCTGAAGTTTGTTGTACCATGGATCAGTATTTCGTTTAATTGCTAAATAACATCCCAATGTACTAATATACCACCTTTTATTCTCCTTTCCATCACTTAATGGGCATTTGGACTATTTTCAGTTTGGGCTGTTATGAATAATGCTGCTATAGACATTCACATGCAAGTCTTTGTGCAGACAGACAGGTTTTCATTTCTCTCAAGCAGATTCCTAGGAGCAGAAATGCTGGATTCCATAGTAAGTTTATGTTTCACTATTTAAGATATTGGCAAACTGTTGTCCAAAGGGGCTGCAGCACTTCACCCCTCCAACAACGCGTGATGATTCCAGCTTCTCCACGTCCCCTGCATTAGCACTTGGTGTCATCTTTTTGATGATTGCCACTGGGTATGTAGTGGGGTCTCAGTGTAGGCTTTGGTTGTAAAATGTGATTTCTCAAAGGCTCATTCTTATATTTCTGTGTATCTCAAACACCTGGCACCTTACTACATGGGAGTGTTTGTATATTTGCTGGCTGGCTGCACTTCTGAAAAGAAGTCAGTTTAATATTTGATTATAAACATCATTTAACTTCTATTTTGGGAATGTTTTGTTGGGGAAAGGGAGGTTTAGAGACATCTGCCTACTTTAAAAAACAAACAAACAAAAAAAGAACGAGGCTGTGAGTGTAGCTTGGTGGTAGCTCACCTGCTTAGCACATGCGAGGTGTCTGGGTTGGATCCCCAGTAGTGCAAAGATAAATATAAATAAGACCTTTTTAAAAAGGAGAAGCAGCAGCAAGCCAGCAGGGCTGGAGGAAGAAGGAGAAGGAGGTCACTGGTGGGAGCGATGGAGACATGAGGTCACCCCTAGAAGCAGCTGAGATGGAGCAGACCCAGTGGAGGGGGCTGAGAGCCATGTGACAGCTGAGCAGCTCCAGGAATAGGAAAAGAGAATTCAACTGGGAGATGGAAGAGGTGACTAAGAGATTGTTTCCCTTGGCAAGACAAAAACGGTTTTGATGGTATGTGACCTTTGTAAACTAAGTACTCTATCTAAAATAAACCGGCAACCACAGGGACTAAGATGCAGCCATCGAAAAGGGCAGGTTATTTTTCATGGTCCACCCACACTTGTGTCAGAACCATCTGGAAGACTGATAAAAATGCACATTCTCAGGCCTCCCTCCAGGCACCCTGAGCATGGGTCTCTGTGACTGAGTCCCAGGAACCCGCAATTTAAACAAGAGTCCTAGGTGATCCTTTAAAACGTTCCAGAACTTCTATTGCATTTCGGATTTCCCCATTTGCTGGTCTGCAGAGCAGTTTTCAAGCTGAGCCCTGGGGTTCCACAGAGTTGCCTCAGGTCAACAGGAGGCTTGCCAAAGCAGCAACCCCTTGGATTTTCACACTTATGGGGCTCTGACAGTTGGAAAAAGCATCTAGTTTTCAAAATTGCTGGCACCCTACTATCAGTTAATGATGGGCTTATTGAAACAGCAAACCGAACACATTGTTCCTTTGCTTGGAATCACTTCATTTCTTTGTGAACAGAGTACACTTGTCATGTCAGAGTAAACGTATTACTCCCGACGTAGTTTCTGCGATGCCGAAGACAGACTGACTGTTTATGCTGCTGCTGAAAGCCACCGTGGGAAAGGGAGCCTACCAGGAGGCGTCCCTGGCTTCGCTTCCTGAGACATCCCGCAAACCTCTCCTCCTCAGTTCTCAAGGAGGCAATGCCAGGTGTTAGGGTGCGGGCAGAGAGCAGCTTCTCTGTTTGGGAGGGATGCAACTTCTTCTCTCCCCTCACTTCTTGGCCTCTTTTGTCTCAGGGTGAGAGGACTGAGGAGCAGGAGCTCAGCCAGGTTCCCTTTCCTAATTGGTCTTGAGTTGGAGGCCTGGTGGGGAAATCTCATGTTCTCCTTCTGGGCCCAACGGTAGGAAGTTCTGTCTGACACAGAATCCCCGGGGTCAGAAAAGTAGTCAGGGCTCAAGTACAAATAACAGCTCCTGGGACTGCTAATAAGATCTACACGCAGAGAAATGACACAAAGGCATGAAATGGAAACTCTCAAAGGGTTTGCCCTACACATGACTCTCTCTGTGTGTGTGTGTATGTGTGTGTATTTGAACCACTGCATTTCAGAAAGTACATGAAAACTAGATAAAGTAAATACTATGGTAACCATAATCAGGAGATTTGGGAGTATGTACATGCATTTTAAAAACAGGAACACATTTGGATATAAAATAAATAATCCTTTCAGCTTTTATGGAGAAACCCCTAGGATGTAATCACAAGGAAAACAATCTCATTTGACATTGTGCATGTGATTTTTCAAGCGCTATTAACATGAGATTGGATGTGGTCGCTTTCAAGTGCAAACAACTTTAAATTCTGTCTTTCCAAAAGCTGGTGATTATATGAGCTGCTTTCACTCCACCAGAATCACTGGATGTTTGCAAATGGAAATGCCCAAGCCACCAGATGCAGCCATAGAATAAAAGCAGTGCTGGGGATCCAACCCAGGGCCTGGTGCATGTGAGGCAAGGGCTTTACCACTGACCTAGGTCCCCAGCCTCCAGATGTAGCTACTACCGTGGGCCATTACCATTAGGTGAAGTCAACACTTCATAATTACTTGCCCATGAAGATTATTAGAATTATTAGAACTTTGTTAGAATTATTTAGTCACGATGAAAAATCTGAGCTTTTTAGAAATCTTTTTTTCTATAAAATGAAAGAGTGTTTTATATCATGCTGTGCATCTCAATTTATATCAAACAATATAAAGTGAGGCAAATCAGTGTTTAAAGCAACTAATATTTTTCACACAGTTGTTTCTCAAAGTAGACTGGAAAAAATTTAAAAGAATCTTCAGAAACTAAATGGAGGTGTTAAGAAATTGCTCAGAACAGATTTAATTGCATACCAACACATCTAGAACAAAGTCATTAAGTCATGATGTCAGTAATTAATAGAAATAAGCAATCATGTTATAAGTTCTGCTGGGAATTGTAAGTTAAGGATATTCTGAAAAAATGCTGTCTCTTCAAGTTTCTCAAAGAAATATTACACACATGAAGAAAATCAGTGAATTTGGAGGAATCATATGCAATTTTTGCCCAAGAGGCTTCAATTAGTAAGGATAAGGGAGATTCCCCAGAATCCTGACACTAGGAGCAGAAAAACTGCTCCCCGCGTCAGGAGTTCAAGGGACACATTCACCATCCCGGTATAATGCAGGCTGCAGGAGCTCTGCTCATCCCAGTCCCAGAGCACTCAGGCCCCGGGTCAACGTGTGCTTTCAAGGTCACTATGGCTGGAGTGGAGCGAAGGTTACATGCTCGTATTGACTTGACCCAAGTATGTCACAGGATTACTAAATTCAAGAATGGGGAAAACACAATCTGACCATGTATTTGACAGGAGAGCTAGAGTATTAATACACATCCCTAGTAGCCACCATCATCCTAATTTAAAAAAAAAAATTATGATGCCAGAACTACTTAATAGTGATCACACAGCTCTTCCTTCTATGTGGTCTGATGTCCAACTCTGCCAAGTATCTTATTTATATTGACACATATGTACTTCATTAGGAATACGAAAGAAAACCTTTACTGAAGGTTTAAACTGAGACAAAATGCCATTTGGAGGTCAGAATTCAAAATAGGCTAAAACTACCTGGTTAGCTGACCATTGTGGTTAGCATTAGTGAATTATGCTAAATGCAACCTGAATACAACAAAATCTATAGTTTATACTCCAAAAGATTAGACCCCCCCCCCCACAAACACACACCTTGGTTTCTCCACTTCTCATTTTTTCCTTTCCAACCATCCAAAAAGCACAAATATTTGAGAATGGAAATCACATTCACCGTATTCCATAGTAACAAGAGCAATGGTCTTAAGAATTCAACTGTCAACTATGCCTGCCTCCTGGTACCCAGAAGATTGCATTTAAGATATGAGGAGCACAGAATTATCATGCTGTAAAACTAGACTTCTGGAGTGAGTAAAAACAGAGCTAGAAGAAAAAAAAAAACAAAGTATATTTGATCGAAGTTGACAAAATAGTAGCATAAAAATGTATCATTTACATGCATTAAATATTTTTAACAAATAAAAAGCTACCATTTGTAGAGAATTGCTAAATATTTCCCATGGTAAACCAAAATCTTAGGTTTTTCTCACTACATAGAGAAACTGCAAATGTCAAAGCTAAAAAACAAAATTAAACAATCCAGTTTTTCATAAAGGCATGATCTTTCTTCTTGCATTCGCTATGTTGTATACGCCAGGCAAAGTTTAAACCCAGAATCCAGCCCTCCTCATCTGTCTGGATATACCCACAACTATCTTTAACCCCCAAATTGAATCTGATGTATTAGTTTCCTATTGCTGCAGTAATAAATTAACACAAATTTAGTGGCTTAAAACAACACACATTTATTATCTCACACTTCTGGAAGTCAGATCAAAAACTGGTCCACAGGACTATAAAACTTCATGGAGGTGCTAGGAGACAATCTGTTTCCTTGACTTTCCTAGCTTCTAGATACCACCTATATTCTTGGCTCATGGTCCTCTTCTCTATCTTCAAAACCAGAGTGTAGCACTTTTCTCTTTTCCAACCTCTGCATCAGTCTTCTATCTCTAACTCTGATACTCATAAGAGGATCCTTCTTATAAGGACCCTTGAGGCTATAGAGGGTCTGTCCACATAATTCAAGATAATATTAAGATTTTTCATTTAATCAGTTCTGCAACGTCCCTTTTACCACGTCAAGAACCGTATCTATGGGTTCCATGGATTTGGATGTGGCCATCTTTGGAGATGTTATTGTGCTTCTCATCACAGTGTGCCCTCTGTTTCCCAAAGAGCTACATCCATTCCACATGCAAAATATATTTACCCATCCCAAGATCTCTCCAATTCTCAACCCATTATGGCATCTACTTAAGATTCAAATCCACCCAAGTCCCATCAGCTCCAAAGTTGTAAGTCTCATTATCCACGTCATCTAAATTCAATTGGCTGAAGCTCTGGCTACAATCCACCTTACAGCAGAACTCCTCTCCATCTATGAACTGGTGGAACTAGATAGCAAGTTATCTGCTTCCAAAATACAATGGTGGATATGCATAAAATGACAGCTGTAAGTATTCTCATTCAAAAGAGAAGAAAAAGGGAAAAAAAACAAGGGATCACCAATCCAAACAATTCCAAAATCTAACTGGGCAAACTCCATTAGGCTTCAAGGCCTGGGAATAATTCTCTGTGGCTTGGGACTCTGCCTTCTAGGTCTGCAACTCTTGTCTCTGTAGTCACTCTTTCTTCCTGAAGGGAAGCACATGTTTGCAGCTGAGAAGTTTTATCAGTTTGTTTCCTGCCTGTAGAATTTTGGAATAAGACAATTTTCTTTCACATAATCCTTTCGGTTCCCTTCAGTTCAAAGGGGCATTTTCTGATGGTCTAACATCCTCAAGAATCCATGAGCTTGGCCGGGTGTGGAGGTGCAGGCCTGTAATCCCAGTGACTCAGGGGGCTAAGGCAGGAGAATCGCAAGTTCAAAGCCATCCTCAGCAACTTATTAAGACTCTGTCACAAAATTAAAAAATAAAAAGAGCTGGGGACTTGGCTCAGTGGTTAAGTGCTCCCCCTAGGTTCAATCACCAGTACAAAAAAAAAAAAAAAAAAAAAAAAGAATTCCTGGGTCTTCTGCATTTGTCATGGGAATTCACTCCACTAGACAAAAGGTTCCTCCACATATTTTCGTGGATAACCAACACATCCCTATTCTTGGCTTTTACTGAGATGCCTGAGTAAATTCATAAATCACATGCCTAATCTATTCAGAGAGCCATCTGTGTGACTAAACACATTGACCTTTCGATCCTTCCCAGGAATTAGCAAAGGGTTATCCAGCCACACCCTTGGCCTTCCATCCAGAGCACACTTTCCTAATAGTCTCCTAGTTCTCAGTGTCTTCTGCAATGTGGATAGAACAAGAAGTTCCCAAACCATAGAGTGATGGTTCCTTTTTACATAATAGTTGTTTCCTCAATTTATCTCTTTCCTCTCAGATTTTACTAATAAGCAGCAAGAAGTAGTCAGGCTGGGACTCGAATGTTTTGCTGGGAATCTCAGCCAAAGATTCAAGTTCATTGCTTACAAGTTCTGCTTTCCATACAGCTGAGAAGAGGTTCAGCTCAGCCCTTTACTTCTGTATCACAAGGATCACCTCTTCCCCACCTTCCAGCAACACACTCCTCAATTCCTGTAGATCTCTTGGGAATGCTGCCTTTCACCTCCATATTTCTTTTTTTCTACCTAGTTCCATCTCCAGTCTTTATTATTTTTTATTTGGAAACAGGTCTCACTAAGTTGCTTAGGCTGGCCTCGAACCTGCCATCCTCCTGCCTCACCTCCCAAGTCACTGGGACTGCAAGGTATGACATGGCGACCAGCCTTAGGTCCACATGTCCACCAACAGTCTGTCTGTGACAAATTGATACGAATTTTATCTACCATGCTCATCACTTTTCTCTGAGCCCTTGCCAGCAGAGTGGTCATCGTCTGTTCAAAGCAATTTAAGCTTTTTTTTTTTTTTTTTAACCATTTTCGTCAAAATTTTTCAAATCTCGGATCACTTTCCAATTCCAAAGCCTTCATCACATTTTTTAGGTACTTATTACAGCAGCATCATGTTCCAAGGTGACAAAGTCTGTATTCTTTGCTTACGGTAACTTAACAAATGGCCACAAAATGACGGCTCAGACACAGAAAGAAGTGAAAGAAGTCTAAAACTGCTTTGAAGGACTGTCTGCTCTCTGGATGCTCCAGGAGAGAATATTTCCTTCTTTTTCAGCTTCTAAAAGCTGCATACCTTGGCACAAGGCATGCTTCTTCATCCTCATGTTCTTCCATCTCATCATGTTGGCATTTCTCCTTCAGACCTCTGCTCCCAACTTTATATCTTCCTTTTCTAACTGTGATCCTTCTGCCTCCCTCTTAAAAGAATTCTTGTGATTATATTGGATCCACCTGAAGAATTCAGGAAGCCCTCTCCATTTCAAGATCCTTAATTAATCACATCTGCAAAGTTCCTTTTGTCACGCAAGGTAACCCATTCATAGACTTTGAGCATTATGACCTGAACATCTTTGGGGAGGGATAATCGTTACTCAGTCTATCCCACCTGTGAAAGTCACTCCTCTCCAGCCAAATCAATATTAAAACCAGGTTCATGGCTTACAATCAAAAGCATATGACTAAGTACTAGTGGAAAACCATACTGGAGAAATTAAGGGGTCCATTCTTCACTAAAGCATTATTTAATGGTACTTAGGTACCAGAAAGTGCTAGGAGGAAAGAGATACAATCCTCACCCACTAAGAACAAATAAAAAAGGAAACAGATGTTTTTAAATGACAGAGTAATACATGGCGGAAGCACAAGGAACAACTCTGGGAAGGAGGAAAACTTCTTGTAGTGGTAACCAGGCAGGTTGGGTCTTGAAGGGGGATGAATGGGGGACACTTCAGGGAAAGGAGAGAGCGTAGTCTGGACTGAGGACCACCCAGAGTCTGGGATTGCAGGGGTGCAGGGGAGGATGGGGATGAGCAGAGGGCTGGGCCGCCAAGCAGCTTAGACTCAAGAATTTGGATTTCCTTCTGAAACAAGGAGAAGCCACTGAGGGGATTTATGAAGCTTCTGACAAAACGTCAGAACTGTGTTTCAAAGATGGAAGCAGAAAAGCTACCAGGAAGCAATGCCAGTGATCTGGAGAGATCCTCTGAGCAGCTGAGCTGAGCGGTCCTGCAGAGTAGGTAGAGAATGGGCTCTGGAGTCAGGCCTCCTTACCACTCTACTTGAACGACCTTGAGCACCTTACCTGACTGCTGTGCTCCAGTGCCTTCGGCTATGAAGTGGGGATAAAAGCAGTACCTGCTTCCGTGGGCTGCGTATTATGTAAAACATGCACAACAGAAGACCACTCATATTAATAAAATAGCCGCTCTGGGAATGGAGAAGAGGGAGCTGTGGAGAGAATCAGTGAGTGCCTGTTACACATTAGGCACCTTGCTTGGCTGTGAGGGACAACAGGGAAAAGACAAATGAGATCCCTGTCCTCATGGGGCAACTCTAAGTGCCAGAGAAACAAAATCCAAATGGTTCAACGATGATAAGCATTGGTGCGGAGCGTGGTGGGGCACACATGTAATTCCAGTGATTTGGGAGGCTGAGGCAGGAGGATTTCCAGTTCAAGGCTAGGCTCAGTAACTTAGGGAGACCCTGTCTCAAAAGAAAAAAATAAACAGGGCTGGGGATGTAGCTCAGTGGTAAGTGCCCCTGGGTTTAATCCACAGTACAAAAAAAAAGTTGATAAAATTTGAGGTCAAGTGAATGTATGGGGCGAGTAGGGGATGGTGATAGTACACATTCTAAGTAAAGGCAGTTTTCTGGGCAAGAAAAAGAACAGTGATACTATTGATGCAGAGGTGATTTTTCTTTCTTTCTTCTTCTTTTTTTTTAAGGTGAATAAAACTCAAGCTTCAAGGCCTACACTTGGATGGCCCAAACAGAATGAATTACAAGAAATAGATTTCTGCAGGAGTGGGACAGGTGAGAGCTGAGTCACATATGCATTGGGCGGGGACAATGTCACAGCAAAGCACCGGAGACAGAGGGGACACTGTTCTGACAGCTTGGACACCTGAGGGGCGTGGAGTATGAAACAAAGACGAGCCGCCTGGGCTCAGAGCTGGGTGCAGAGTCCAGGGCACAAAGGGAGGTGGGATGAAGCCGAGCTGTGAGCCTTCGCCACAGCCCCGGGCTCTGCCAGGCAAATTAAGTCTTCTGGATTTTATTCTAGGAGTAAGGGAGAGCCTCGGAAGGTTTTTAGGTAGAGAAGTCAGGGGACCTGACTGATCTGAGTTCTAGAAAGATCACTCTGCACAGTGGGAGCGAGTGGGTTGCAACAATCCTGGTGAGGAAACAAGGGCAGGCTTTTTAGCTGGGCATTTTGATAAACTGTGGCTGTGAGGGGTGAACCCGAAGGTGGTTGGTAATAAAGACCAGAGAGGACTCTCAAGGGAAGTGCTGATGAGGAGACAGGAGCGGGTGAGAAGTGAGGTCAGAGTGCTTTGAGAACTCCCTCTGTGTCTGTTAGGACTCTCTAGATGAAAAGAGCCAGAAACTCAATTTGATCGACCTCAAGCAGAAGAGGGATTTATTGACTTACCTAACTGGGAGGGATCTCTGAGCCTGCCTGACTGGCCCAGGTAGTCAGGCAGTGACCCCTCTCCCCCTCGCTCATCTTTGCTTAGCATCCTGGTTTCACGAGCCCCTTGGCAACTTTAGATCAATCCTTCCAACTCTGCCACCCGATAGGCAAGACAGTCTTTCCTGTTAGCCCCAGAGACAAGAACCCTAGGGAAACACTGGTAAGCTGGGCAGTCAGGGGCCCGCCGCTGTCAAGGTGGTGAGTGGAGGGTCCCCACCAGAGAGTGGGCACTGGCTGGGAAGGAGGCAACAGTCTCCCCATCTTTATTCACCTGCCCATGACCTCTCTCTAGTACAATTTTTTTCTATTAGTACATGTGAATTTATGTAAGATATAGACTTTTTAAGTATGCTTATTTATTTATTTTTATTTTTCTCACATAATGGGTTTAAGTTTCAAACTGGTAAAAAAAATAAATGATTTCTTTTTCCAGCACTTTTAAAATTTAATTTATTTAAAACTGATACATAGAAAGGTACAAATGGTACATATGTATGGGGTGCCCGCTTGCCGCCCTTTTGTGGTGAGTCCTGGTTAATTTTGAATTCAGCTGTCTGCTTCCTATCAGAGTAAAGGAGGGGGAGTCGGTGTTTTCAGGGTCCTTCCCCACCTGGCTTTTCAGCTAATACAAACATCAGTTCTGTTGTGCTATAACTAATTTACAGTGTGGACACAGTCAGCTGCTAGATGTCTATACACAGTCTTGACAGCCAGTAAGCAAATTTGGCATGTTTCATTATTAATGGACTCTTAGCCCAAGTCTCCCAAGTACAGACCGGCTGTGGCTGAATTTGGGGGTTGAAAAACTCTTTAAAATGGAAATATGTTCAGGCAATAAACTGTGAACACCACTCTTTTTTTTCCCTCTCTCTCCTTTTAGAGAAATGTGCTGGTAGAAATAACTTCATTATAAACTTTGCAAACAGAATCAATCCTGACATCCTTTCAAAGGGGGTGTGTTTAGCCAGGAGTTTCTTCATTTATCTTTTCAGTCTTTTAGAAACCTTCTAGAAAAGCTCTCCTATACATGTGCCCCCAAATTTGGTCCATGGGGGACACTGCAGCCTGACACG
Organism: Spermophilus citellus; assembly: GCF_964194105.1. Lineage (NCBI taxonomy): Eukaryota > Metazoa > Chordata > Mammalia > Rodentia > Sciuridae > Spermophilus > Spermophilus citellus. Next base: position 149,870,986 of record NC_138187.1, read on the forward strand.
GTGGCCTGTCACTTGAGAAAGATCAGAACAAATGATCCATGTCACCGCTGCTCCCATTCCTCTCCTCTCTGAGGTTCTTTACAATTAGGGTTTCATTGCTGAGATAATGAACCTGAGCTTCCTGAGTCTACCTTGTGTAAAACGGGTTCTGGATCTCTCATCTCATTTCCTCTCTTCTTCTGCTCCTTCTGGGTCCTACCAGAAAAATTAGTCTTCAGAGTCGGTTTGCTTGTTCCCTCATCCCTTGACCCTCACCTGCAGCAAAAGCTCTTTTCCTCGAGTAAAAGGCAAAAATAAATAAATAAACTGCGTGAATAATGGGGCCGCCTAGGTCTGAATATAAGATGATTTCCTGTTTTTCCAAAGAAATCCTCTGAAGCGTGTTTTGGCAAGCTTAACTATAAGATCCTTCAGCTGAAACCAGGAGGTGACCACTTATGTAGTGTGCCCAAAGTGAGAGTTTTGGGCCAAAAGGGGATAGGATCTCTGGGTTTGCATCTCTTTCAATGTAGAAAGAGGATGGGGGACAGAGTGGGCCACCCATTTTCCAAGTCCCTGCTCATGTTCCAAAATCTAAAGTTGAGATCAGCCCCTGGATGGCACCCCCAATTTTAAGGACATAGGCCCCAACCCTGGAGAGGCCACTGGTGAGAAACAGTAACTGCTCCTTTCAACCCCAAAGAAGTCAAGGTCAGCCAACATAAGGGGATGAGTGCCCTAGGTCAAAAACAGGGGGTATGGGGACCAAGTACAGCTGCTAAGAGCAGCCCTCTCCAGAGACATTCAAAGTCAAATTTTCTACAGGGTTATTTATGCTGATTAAATAAGACACATATCCAGTGTTATGCTAGAGCTGATTCTTACTAGTGAGAGCCAATTATTAAATATTTAGGAATTTTCTAAGTTAGCTGGTAACAGTTTAAATTCAGCCTCGGCAGAAGAACTTACACTAAGGAAATTGGCAAATTGGAAATATAAACCAGAGGTTCCCCCATCCCTCACCAGCACTGTATATCTAAATCTCATTTAAATATAAGGCTTGTTTGCTATGTCTGCCTAATTCCTTGTTTTGCACTGACTAGGATAGAATGGCTTTACTTAATTAGGTGGCAGTTTTTCTTTCAAATAGATATCCTCTATACGTGGTCAACAGAGAACTACAATCCCAGGGAATGTTTTGGATGGGTGACACTGCATAGTCATTATGCTGCTTTTTAAAGACCGGGTTAAAGAGCCCTCCATTCTTGGCTTCTTGTGCTCGGCCTTACGACATGTGGTTGTGCCCTGGTCCTCTTTATAGCACAGTGGCGTCCTCCTGAGCCGATAATAGTGAGGTCCTTTCCCACCCTTAGCTCACTGTTATGTCCCCGTCTCAAAAAAAAAAAAAAAGTACCACCTGGCCATGACCAGTTTCTAGTTTCATGTCTTGTACAAAATTTTATTTTATTTAGTAGTCCATTCTGGTGATTTTCTTTGAAAGGAGAGTACTGTCCCTTGGAGGTAAAGTAGTATTCCCCTGTTTAACCTTCCAAAGAAGAGAAAATGAGGCCTCTGACAAAACGAGGCAAGTCACAGAACTCAACTGTATGCACAAGAACTTTCCACCATGCTCTAGAAAAGCCGCACCCTTCCACTGAGGATGGAAATGAAAGAAGTGGCCATTTATTTGATGTTGCATCTGCATCCTAATTAGGAACCACTGCCTGCTCTGTTGTTTCTCAATCACCTGAACAACCGAATCTTCCAGAGGCTACGTGAACAGGGAAAATAGCCTGTGCTCATCACCAGGTTACGAAGAAAGGCGAGAGGAAAACATCAGGAAGGGACATGGGGCGGAACCCTTTCTCCCTCAGCGTTCCTGACTTGTCACTCAGTTTACACACCCGTCTCTTCTTATGATGGGCTGTATCAGATGCAGTAGCCTCATACAACACAAGCCCTTTACAGGCAGCGAGAGCATCTTAGGTGGCAGTGGCAGTGTTTGTGCCGTGCTTTTCAGCAACATTAGCTCCACTCAAGATGAAGCTGGACATGGACAGGGCGGGAGGACCTCAGAAAATGAACCTGGGAAATGGGCAAAGGGTTTGGAGAATTTCAAGGGGAAGAAGGGATGGCACTTTCACTACAGTTGTGACTCAAACTGTCATTGTGATCCCATGAGAGAAGGCAGCAAGCAAGAGCAGTCAGAATGAGAGTGACCAAATCGTTATGTGCAAGTATAAAAATGGAATGAGTCTTGCCGCAGGTGATGGCACACGCTTGTAATCCCAGCGGTTTGGGAGGCTGAGGCAGGAGGATCTCAAGTTCAAAGCCAGCCTCAGCAAAAATGAGACACTAAGCAACTCAGTGAAACCCTGTCTCTAAATAAAATACAAAAAAGGGCTGGGGATGTGGCTCAGTGGTCGAGTGCCCCTGAGTTCAATCTTGGGTACCAAAAAAAAAAATGGGGGATGAGTCTAACTATTAAATAGCATAATTATAATGCACCAATTATAAAAGAAAGAATCTGGAGAACACCCACAAGAAAAAAAAAAGAACATTCATCCAGGTGCACAGGTCCCATTGTTTTTAAATTTACTTATAACAACCTCAGGGTATCTTTTTTTCCCAATATGTCTTAAGTAATTTCAAAGAGAGAGAAAAAAAAAAAAACGCTTAACATGCACCATTTCACTCCACATATCTTTGCAATGTTTTCACTCTAAGTCTTTTAGGTCATAATGGCAATAAAAGTCACCTGTAACTCATTTGTAATATTGATCATGTAAAATCTTTTTGCAAAACCCACAGCAACATAGAGCAGTCAGTCATGGCAAATAGAATGGTGGTGGCCAGGGGGTGGGGGAGGGATGAATGGGATACGTGATTCATGGACATAGAGCTTCAGTTATGCAAGATGAGAAAGTTCTGGAACTAGACGGCAGCCGTGGTTTTGCAACAAGGTAAATGCACTTAATGCCACTGCACTGTACACCCCCCCGCCATGGTCAAAATGGCAAACCTTACGTTAGGTATATTATTTTCCCTCAATTTAAAAAAATGAACAAGGGTTGGGAGTTCTCAGCTCCAGTCTCTCCTAACATTTAAAATCATTTTCTCTTTTGTTTCATCGAGTCTATTAAATGTTCTGTCCCTATTTTTATGTATTTCAAAATCCACATTAAAGAGAAAACAGACTCATATTCCTAGATCTGTTAAAACATTTACTTATGTTCACACAGTCCTTAATCTCCAAGAACAACTCGTGTGCCACATAATCCACTGGCCAAGAGCGGCGTGTGGACCTGGCTGTACTGGAGAAAGGATGGCACTAATAAGGTGTGATGGGCAGCACTTGAACAAGGCGCAGTCTCATCTGCAGAGCCTTTGACCTGCTTGTGGACTTGGAGAACTCAGAGCAAACAAACTTTGCGAGGGAAATATGGCACTTGGTTTATGACTCCAGTGCTAATAATCCACCTGACAGGGAGAAGGCCCACAGAATTTTCTAGGGAGAGAGATTAAATCAGACTAGAAGCCAAAATCAGCTGGAAGAATCAGAAACAGCCTAATGACCTGACGGGGGAAGGACCAGCGTTCAGAAGAGAGGTTCATGGCAGAGTCTAAAAAACCAGGGCTCTGGAGGGGGCCAGATCATCAAAACTTAGACTCTGCCATTGATTGTTGATGAATTTTTAAGTGAAATAAACTCTCAGAGCCTCATGCATGTTAAGGGAACGCTCTTAACACTGAGCTACATCTCCAGCCCTTTTTTATTTTGAGATGGGTCTTGCGAAGCTGCCCAGTCTGGCCTCAAAATTGCCATCCTCCTACCTCAGCCTCCCAAACAGTTGAAATTACAGGCATGCCAATTTCTTTTTTTTGTTGTTGTTTTGTTTTAATATTTTTATTTTATTTGTTTATTTTTTAAATGTGGTGCTGAGGATTGAACCCAGTGCCTCACACATACTAAGCAAGCACTCTACCACTGAGTCATAACCCCAGCCCCTCAATTTCTTAATCTACAAAACAGAGACAACAGAATCTCTCTCCTAAGTATTATTATTCCATACAATGAGATTAAATAAGATAATGCAAGTCCCTGGAATATGATGGATAATCAGTAATTCTCAGATATTATTATTTGTTTACACAATGTATTATCCTGTTTCTATTATATAATAAGTACTGGTATACATACAGTTCTGAAAAGTAACAAGGTCAACCTCAGAGTCTTCCCCTGAAATACTTTTTTGTCTCAATGTTGTAAGGTTTGGGAGCAAGAAAGACACCTTTTAAAGATGGTGTAGGGTGGTCCTTTCTATGTCAGTGGTAATTAATGTCTGGACAGACTAAAGGATTTGAAGGTCATATTACTGATTTGTTGTTGTTGTTTGTTTGTTTGTTTTGCTGTGCTGGGGATAGAACTCAGGACTTTATTTTATTTTAGGTACTGGAGATTGAACCCAGGGGCGCCACAGAGCCACATCCTCAGCCCTTTTTTGGTATTTTATTTAGAGACAGGGTCTCACTGAGTTGCTTAGGGCCTCTGGCTTTGAACTTACGATCCTCCTCCCTCAGTCACCAGAGTCGCTGGGATTAGAATTCAGGACTAGACACACTCCAGGCAAGTGTTCTGCCACACCCAGCCCAACAGCCTGCTCTTTAATTGAGGGCTCCTCCCTCTCTCCTGAGGAACTTCTGTAGGTAAGAGTTAGGGCTAGAGGATGGCGTGCCCTGTGGGAAGAGGGTGAAACACTCTGAAGGTGACTCACTCTGAGCCGCAGGGGCTGCATTACTGAGCGTGCGCTACGTGCTAGACACCGCTCAGGAGATATCCAGGGGTGTGCTTGGACCTTGAGAGGAAGAAGCACCCAGTGAATACCCAAACAGAAATAAACCTCCTTTAGGAAGCCAGTAGGACAGTCAGGTCATGTGCCTCATTGTACAGGTCTCCCAAGTCCAACTTCGGGAGTCCTGGACCCCTGGCTCTCTGCTCCCAGTTACATGTGGAGCCGGGGACAGCTGACTGGCAGCTGTGTGTGCTCAGGTGGGCATGTGGATCATGGCTTCAGTGCTGGGAGTTAGTTCTGTAAGTTCCAAGGGCAGTGTGCTTGGGACAATTTACCTTGGGCTGGTAAACAGAAGAGAGAAGGCACATCTCACCGCCTACCAGGAGAATCTACTCCTGCAGGTCCAGTGGGGAAGACGACAGAGAGCCTTGGCATTCAGAATGTAGATTTCCACTTAAAACCTGACTTCAGTTTGGTTTCCTCGCCCTATTTAATAGCGCCTGGCTGTCAGAATGGGGACCACAGGGCTGGGGTTGTGGCTCAGTGGTAGAGCACTCGCCTTGCCCGTGTGAGACCCTGGGTTTGATCCTCAGCACCACATACAAATAAATAAACAAAATAAAAATATTGTGTCCATGTATAACTAAAGAAATATTAAAAAAAGAATGGGGACTACATCCTGGGGACCTGCTTTTTAAACAGACGTCCAATCCATACTCTTTGTTTTTAGGTCCTTCTTCTCCTCCATTTCCAATGGCACCTGGTGCTATGTCCTCTAATTTCTGAGCCTTCTGTTGGCTGTACAGTGTAACTGGCTTTCCTGAGTTTGCTAAATCAGGTTCTATCCTGTTTTCCAGCTTACAGAATATTGATATCGCGGTCTCCTGTACTCTTAGTCCCAGAGGATTATTATTATTATTCTGCATAGCTCATCAGCCATGTGTGGCCTGTTCCACCTCATTCTAGGCACTTTGTGTATGTATGTGTGTGTGTGTGTGTGTGTGTATGTGTGTATATATATTTTTTAATTTTCCAACTGTATGTAGTAGTTTTTATTATCACCATTTTAAGAGGAGAAAACTGAGTTTCAGAAACATGCCTAAAGTCTCTCAGAGGGTTTGAATTCAGGTCTTTCTGATGTTAGAACCCAAGCTGTAGATGACCATATCTAAGTGTCCCTGGTGCAATAATAGTAAAGATGATTGGATATTCCCTGTGTGCATTAACTGTAATAGCTCCAGATGGCAGCCACCATTACTATGACCCCATTTTACAGGGGAGAAAACTGAGCCACAAAGTGGTTAAAGAGCCTGCCCAAGAATACAAGACCCAAAGACTGTGTCTTGGATACTCACCAAGGACAGTCATAAATGCTGTGTCTACATTGAGGACTTCCCCAATCTACCTTAGGAATTTCCCTCTGCTCTGTTTCTTTTCTTTCCTAGACGACTACTCCAAAAACCATAAAATCCTCCTTAAGCTGTGCAAACAAAGCAAAGGCAATGGACAGAGGATAAAAATATAATAATAATAGCTGGACATAGTCAAATAAATCTATGGACAGAGTTAAGTAAAATCATTCTGAAAATATTTTTACGAAATATGATTTGGCTATATGATGCACCCTCTGTTCACGGTTACCTTCAGCCATTTAGTTCAGAAGTAATCCTAAGAATGTGCCATATAACCAGACATATAAAAAAGACACACTTTCCAGAAAAAGACAACTAGAATTTGCTTCCTAGTCTGACAGCCTAAAATTATGTATGCTAGGGGGTGCTATTGAACAATTTTAGGGTTTTTGTCCATTTGGCGTTTAAACTGTATCCGGTATTACGTGGGGGGGGGGGTAGGGTGAGCTGTAATTTTTAATTAAAATCTGTTCAGCTACAGTCTGGAAACTGTTAACCTACACAATATCATACTGCAGAAAAAGACTTAAAAATAAGTTATATTCATTACATGTACAGTTCATTCATATCTCCGAAGAAGCATTAATAATCCATTGTTTTCCCTCTCTACTTGCATGTCCAAGAACTTAATTAAAAGATAATGAGATGTAGGTGTTAAATGCAAAGAAGGTGGCCCAGTTTCTACAGCATTATTGATGGTGCAAAGATGTGTGTCTCGCAGCAGTTAATAGAACGTGTGATGTAAAGGAGGAACAAAATCAAATTAGTGGAACCAAAACATTAACAATCAGGAAATCTTAGTTCTCACCCTCGTGCTCCATCATTAAACTGAATTACCTAAATACTTGTTGATAAATCATGATGCTGACACTCTCACTTCCTAAACAGCATCTGTCTTGGAATAGCTGCTCAAGAGATAGTTGAAGGGATGAATGAATTAGCATCAGAGAAAATAAATCACAATGCAGGAAATACAGAATAGGAAGGTTGGGACGCTCAGAAGCATTTGCACTATTTTAACCACATGGGCCAGTCAAAAATAGAAAATGGGATGCATTTAAACACATCAAAGGTCAAACAACACGTAGAACTATCCCAAGGCCATATGACGAGGAATGAAAGACACATACAAATATATGCCCTTCTCTGAACTTTCATTAGTGTCCTAAAAATTATTTGTTATAGAACTCTACTTAGCTCCATACAAAACCATTTTAGTAGTAAGTTTTTAAGTTTTTTTAAGAATAAAAATAATTAATTCCAGCAGTTACAAGTTTCCAGCCCTTTAGTACTTGCTTCCATAAAGGAAACGAGGAAGAATCATTTGTGTGGGTTGAAAGGCGCTGTGTAGACAAACGCCAGGTACTAAGGTATCACTGTCACCCTCGTTATTCTCTGACCACCACACCATTGCTTCTCCCAAACTGGTGAAGGTCCTGAAGATGGAGGCCTTGCCTTTACCAGCTACTCTGATATTTTATGCAGTTGCTAAAGGAGCGCTTGACCAAAGGAAACCCCGTGAACATGTGCTGATTGATAACCTGTCCAGATGGGAGCTAATGTGGTACAGGGCTGATCCAAGTTCAGGGGAGCACTCCTAGGAGACAGGGAGAGCTCTGACTACCTCCCTGCAGGTGGAGGTGGAGGTGAACGGCCTAATTCCATTTTATTATAAGAAAACGGTTCCTTCCTTGAAAATTACTCAGTTAAATGTTATCTTTTCTTTCCATTCGACAAGTGGAAGATAATTTTTGCTAATGATTAGAAGATCTGAGAGCTTTTGGATTTTCCTACTATCCACGAAACCACATGAGTTTCTCCTTTTCTGGAACCATTTAGTTTGTTCTTGGAAATAGCTCTCGGCAGCACACACATCACACAGGCCTTTTTTTCAGTTGGCAATGATGAAACTACTATTCTGGATATATAGACTAAAAAAAGAAAACCTCAAAGCACTTTTGGTGGGTGAAAACTGATCCTAGATGATTTTTTTTTTTTAATAAAAAGAAAACTAACAGGAAAAAAAATTCCCCAAAGGGTCTTATTTAAAGAAACTCAGAAAACATATCTATCTTAAAAAGTAGTTCTTTTTTTTTTTTGTTTTTGTTTTTGTTTTTTGTATTTTTTTTTTTCAAAACAGAAGTTATTTTTCAGGGACTTAGGAGATCAAACACTTACAGTGAAGTTTTGGGGGAAAGTCATGTGATCTGATTACATCCTTTAACCATTCATATCTCATGATCCTAAAATGCCCAATTTTGGCCTCATCTCATTACTGAGTGTATTGCTGCCATCCAGCTAACACCTACCTGGAATGTACCAGGCCAGGAAGGAGCCTGTAGTCTGCTCAAGGGGGCTGGGTAAAGTTTAGCAGGTGTCCTCCTCCTTCCTCACCCTTGCAGCCATGAACTTGGTTGTGTGTGTTTGGGGTTGGGGGAGGAGCTGTACGTGATTATGTCTTTAAGGAGAGCAGAGGGCTGGGGAGAGAACCAGTTCTGAAATCGATTGACACGCCTTCTTACTGGCACTGAGAGGCTCACCTTGGGCTAGGCAAACCCCTGCTCTGCAATTTATTCTAAACATGGTAAGTGCCTTTGTCAAGGTGGTCTTCCCTAAAATTGGATTATTCCACAAAGGTTGGAAATGTGTCTCTGCTTAGCAAAAGAGTTCTCACAGAGAACACAAATGGCATTGTAAACAAGAGCGCTTAGTGGAAGCTTAACAGAATTAAGAAAATAAACTGTTTTCCAAAGGCCCTAAAGCACATCAGAGACTGTCATTTCCATATAGACAATTGGAGCACTAATTAAAAATAATTCCTATTTGTTCACTAAAACAGGCAATTTAAGGGCTGCCATTAGTCACCATCTCATTAATCCATGATCAAAGAATTATTCAGGGTAAAGTGAAGAATTAATTTCATAGGGGCATCTTTGCCTTGGCTTTTTGGGGTGGTGGGCCCAAGATCACATCTACTACACTAGAGAACCTACTCTTGGGGACAAGCCTGAAGTGTTGGGGGTGAAAGGCTGCAAAGGAGTCTGGTCCCCACCCCCCACTCCATCATCTGCAGAAAAGACACACCAAACAATGATTTTCTTAAGCTCAGATTTCCCAGCAAGCAGAGTTTACTATATAATCCATGAAATGAAAAAGTCTGAATTGCCTCATGAAGATTCAGGGTGCCTTTCCCCGAGGCTCACATGACCCGGTATGTTTTTCCTATCATGGAGGTTTGTACAAATCTTCTTATACTTTCTAGTAGGACTTTAAAGATTCTGAATCTCAGGTTTACAAAAAGCTTACAGTGTGTCCTTTCTTTGGTTCCTGGAGGCTCCAAACCTTAAGTACGCTCCCATATAATTTAATATCGATTACACACCAGTGGGACAGGTAGAGTGCTGTATTACCTCCCAAGGCAAAGCAAACATATTCTTCTCTTTGGGCTTCTTCAACTAGGAGGAAAATGTGACTGATCATGGTGTTTTGATTGTTTAATGCATATCTGCTCTGTACCAGACATCTCCACAAATTCTTGCCAACCTTTAAAATAAATAAGCCTGTGACAGTGAATCTGTACTAAGGACCGAACCAGCTCCTAATTCACATTTTATATAGAAGGAAACTCAAGTTCAGAAAATAGCAGGTAACTTAATTTTCATGTTCAGAGGATCAGGTATCGGCCCATTTTGGACTCCCCCTCAATCAGCTTGATGGGGGCCTTGCCTCTTTTTTCTACCCCATGATTATGCCTACAGAGCCAGCATTACCTTCTCCCAGTGATGGAGCACTTAGCTCTTGCCAGGTATAGTCCAAAGAGTTTGATGTGTATTGGCTGATTTAACACCCACAACAATTCCATTTCAGAGGAAGAAATTAAGAGCTGAACTTCCTGGCCCAAGGTCATCCACAGGACCTGACTCCAGAGACCCAACAACTAGAGGGTGCAGCCCGGTGAACCGGGATTGTCCTCTCACCCTGGATGGTGTCAGTAGTCAATGGTCCCTGTGCTGGGATGCTGGAGAAGGGCAGATGGTTGCATTTGACCTTCAGTCTTCTTCCTAAAGATTCTTAGATGCTACCTGTAATCCCAGAGACTGAGGCAGGAGGATTACAAGTTTGAGACCAGTCTCAGTAAGTCAGAGAGATGCTGTCTTAAATAAATAAAAAGGACGGGGGATGTAGCTCAGTGATAGAGCATACTTGGGTTCAGTCCTCAGTATTGCAATAAATTTTAAAAAATAAATAAATAAATTAAAAAAAAAAAGATTCCTAGATGCTTTTACTCATGACCTAAGGGTTTATGACTCTTTTGACTTCAGAATTCCTGTCACGTAAAATGGGCATTTTAAAAAATGTTCTGGTAACTATACAAGGAAATAAAAGAATGTGCAATTTGTCACCTGGCCAAGAACGAATGCTCTGAAAGCCTTGCAAGTGACATTAGCAGTCATCACTCACACAAATCAGGGCCATAGAAGATGTAAGAGCCTTGAACATTAAAGAGCTGATATTCTGTGACATGCACGGTGAAGTCTCCTCATGGGTGAGTGATGGGTCCAGGGAGCTGGTGGGTGTGCAAAACAGAGATCTGCAGTGACTCCTCCTTCTAGGGCTGCTAATGAATTAATGAGAAGTGGTAACAAGAGGAGATGAACCGCTGGAGGAACCCGGTGCCCTTGGAAAGCTGGCCACGGATACTGTAGCTGGCTGCCCTTTGCTCTTACCATCTTGAATACCAAACAGATAGAGCAGGACATATGAGATGCTGTATACAGACACACGCCTGAATTAAAATATAAAAAACAAGGGCTTTATCTCAGCGAAGGCTTTTAAGGACTGGAATTCCCCACTTCACATCTGACAGGCAAGCCCAAATCACAGGGATTTGATGGACAGTACGAAATTCCAACGGCTAGAGTCAGTGGCTACTGGTGGTAGGATTTTAAATTAAGACAAAATTGCTTTTAAAAATTAATGTATACTCAAAAACACCAAAATCAATCTAAATACTTTCTAAATAGAAATTAAAACCTGAAGGGAATCATGTTTTCAATTGAGCATCTCAGACTAACCCAACACTCTAAGAACAACAATGATTAATTCATGACCCCCCCCCCCAATTGATATTCATGAGAGTCAGGAGCTGGGACACACACACACACACTGTGAATTTTGATCTGATAGGACAAGAATGGGGGCCCAGGGCAGCTCACAGGCATGCAAACAAACCAGCAATGATCCCTAAGTCGCTGTAATGTTTGCCAATGAGGAGAAACCATATATTGTTTGGAGCCAGATAAAAACTGATAGGGGGAAAATAGCCATTTCAGGAACAGTGTGAGAGGGGAAATGACACAAAGGTTAGTAAGTCTTGTGATGCTCAGGCCGCTTTTATCACAAGTGACTCAGTTGGACAAAAAATAGAAACGGATTCTCTAAGCCAAGACAGTCTTCCATTCACCTCCTCCTTCCTTAACAATAAAGGTCTTGTTTTTAAGGAGTGAGTGTGGCGTATGTTTTACCCTGCCCTGGTGGCATGGGGCCCAGCCACTCTGCAGGTGTCCCCTTTCTACTATTAGTAGGTCTGATTCTGTCCCCCCTCCTGCATTCTTCCTCAGGACACTGGATTGTTCTAAAGTAAGGGCTTTAAGAATTCCTGGTTCACGTATTGATGGGACTACGTAGGCCAGAAAACAAGAATGAGTAGCCAACGCGCCAGCCATGGTGCTGAAAGGTTCCTTCCTTCCTGTTTTGTTTTTAAATAACCAGGAGGTTGGCTTCATTCCGTTCCTTAGGATGGGCCTGACCTCTGGCTGAGGTGCAAGTTCCTCACCTCTGCCCAGATGAGACCCAAGCCTTCTGGAACAGAGAGAGGGTCCTTCACCAGCAGAGGAGCTGGCCCCTCCTTTGCTCTGGAAGAAGAATGAGTTTGGGGTTGCTGTTAACAACCAAGGAGCACAGGCCACCAGGCAAGTGAGCAGTGACCGGCAGGGTCCTTGGGTCCTTTTGGAAAGTTGGACCCTCGAATGACCCCACAGCTTCGCCCCATACTTCTGTTCATTTGGCCAAGAAGCCAAACAAAACCTTGTGAGAATCTATACCGCACACTGTGAATGCCTATGTGTGTGTGTGTGTTGGGGGGGGGGGGCGGGGTGTGAGGGAGGAGAGCAATCACCCATTAGGATAACATTTCTTGCAGCTCTAAGGTACAGTTGGGAACAAAGAAGAAAGGAAGCAGCCAAGCTTTATCTCTTCCTAGCAGGAGGCCTTGCCTGGGGCTGCCATGAGTTCACCTCAGGGGTCTACTGTGTCCAGATGGCCTGGAGGGCCAGTGTGCTGCTTCTCACAGTGATAATTTGCAAGAGGCACCACATCAGCTAGGGAAATTATTCTTCCTGCCACAGGCTAATTTAGCTAGCTCCAGAGAATGCCTCCCTTGGAGGGGAGCCTTCTGCACACAGATCTTGTAACCTAGTCAAGCCTCATCCCTATCCCAGGCACCCTCTTTCCCTCATACCTCCCCTTGATTTTAAGAGGAAAGCCAGAATGTGAGATTTCATCAGAGGAAAACAGTGTAGGAACACAGGAAGGATGCTCTGGCCCAGGAGTCTGGAATAGGAAGGTAACAGGTGTTTGTGCATGTGTGTGTGTGTGTGTGTGTGTGTGTGTGCGCGCGCGCGCGCGTGCACACTCACTCCTGCATCATAGTACAGCACAGTTCCTTGGAGCAATGGACTTTGATGAGGATCTTTCTGTGACAGAAGCAGCAGCATCAGAGCCCTGGGCTTGGACCTGAGAGGCTACTTTGGTGCAGACATCAGCAGTACTGATAGGGCCTCTGCCTGGCACAGACTGATGGCTTTTTGTGTCAGAGGTCCAGTAGTAGATTCCACATAGGGCCAAAGCAGGGCAGGTGCATGCCTAGTTACATGGTAGTGTTGGGACTCCTCAAAGTCACCCATTAGATAGGGACCTCAAAACAGGGAAGAGAAAGTGTGGTCCCACATAACAGACAGAGGTGGAGACATTCATTCTTTCATTCATTTGCTTCAATGGAGATGAGGCATTGTTCTATGTGCTAAGGGTGCAAGTTGCGGGGGTGGGGCAAAACCCTGTGTCCTGATGGAGCTTTCACTCCAGTGAAGGCCAAGGGCAATAAAAATGAGCAAAGACACAAATAACAGCAAGTAAGTAGTGAGAAGCACTTAAAACACACACACACACACACACACACACACACACACACACAGCAGGGTAACAGAGAATAGGGGCCAGGTGGAGAAAGACTATTCTAGCCCAGGAGGCAAAGGACTGTCTCAGGAGTCAGAGAACCATGTGCATTACTGGTGCACACACTTTAAAACTATATCGTAAATAATAAAAAGCTTAAACTTTTATTTCTCTTTTAAAGAATCTTCTAATAATCAAATTAAAAGAATCCTATTTTATGTCAATAAGTTTCAAGGAATTTTTAAGAGAATCTCCATAATTTTTATTGTTCTTAGATTTTATAAATCATGTCACAAAGAAAGTGAGTCCCAAACCATAGGAGACGAGTCTGTTATACAGACTTCCTTGAATGGCTGTCTGTTATATTTGCTGAATGAATGAATGAGACTTGATAGCCCAGTTAACAGGTGGATGGGTTCAAAGTCACCACTTACTAATGACTTCTAAGCCAATGTCTATAAAATGGGGAAAACCCATGACCATAGGGAAGTAAAGACAAGGTCGGGCAGTTCATTAAAGCAGGTGCCACAAAGGCAGAAAGTAAAGAGGCAATGGATGTTTTTTTCTTTTTATTTCTTTTATTTATTTGTTGTTTTCTTTTGGATTTAAGAATAAATAGAATACAATTTATGTGGATTCAATGTGGTTTTTAAAATTATTAAAAGAGAGCTCGTGGGCTGGGGATGTGGCTCACGTGGTAGCGCGCTTGCCTGGAATGTGTGGGTTTATTTTATTTATCTTTATTTTATTTTATGTGGTGCTGAGGATGGAACCAGCACCACATAAAATAAAATAAAGATGTTGTGTCCACCGAAAACTGAAAAATAAATATTAAAAAATTCTCTCTCTTCTCTTTCTCTCTTAAAAAAAAATAGCTTGTGAAATAACTTCAGTGCCTAGGATTATTAAAGGAAATCCGGTAGATATTTTCAAGAAAAAAGTGGAATTAGCTTGTTTCCTTTGGGTATTTGAATAAACAAGGCTAAAAACTAAATATTTTTTCCTAATTTAAAAAGCCAGGCATGGAGGTGCATGCTTGTAATCTCAGCAACTTGTGAGGCTGAGGCAAGAGGATCACAAGTTCAAGGTCAGCCTTAGCAATTTAGGAGACCCTGTCCCAAAATAAAGAATAAAAAGTGCTGGAGATGTGGGTTAGTGGTCAAGTGCAACTGGGTTCAATGCCTACTACCACCCCTGCCCCCCCAAACCCCAAACAAAACAACAAAAACCCAAAACACAGCTTCCTTCATCCTGGTTATCTGTGAAAAGTTGCACCCAGACTATATGAAGAATCAAGAAAAAACCTAGCCTCAGCAACATAGGGAGACCCTATTTAAAAAAAAAAAAAAAAAAAAGGAGGAGATAGCCTCATGTACAAGGGACATTGGCTGAGCATCTATTATGGGTCCTAGGCAGACTCTCTTCTTATCCAATATGCCAGAAATACATGAATCAATTTCATTTCCAAACAGACACATTTCTTTTCTAGGTCAACTAATAAAAAAAAAAAATAGACTTTAGTTTGATAAACACACCACATGTTATTGCTGATGTTCTTCTGATATTCCAAGTAATCTTTACATTGTAGAAAATAAATCACCAATTATCCTACCAATTAAGTTCCATTAAGAATCTAGGATATTGGCCAGGTGTGGTGGGCACACCTGTAATCCCAGCAGCTCAGGAGGCTGAAGCAGGAGAATCATAAGTTAAAAGCTAGCCTCAGAACTGGCAAGGCACTAAGCAACTCAGTGAGTGAGACCCTGTCTCTAAATAAATACAAAAAATAGGGCTGGGAATGTGGGCTCAGTGGTAGAGTGCCCCTGAGTTCAATCCCTGGTTATCTACCCCAACCCCCGCCAATCTAGGATATTCCCTCTTTCAGTTTTACCTCTTGTCTCCGTGCTGTCTACAAATCTACAAAGTTGGAATTATGTAATAGGGAATTTTATACAAATGACTTTTAGGGAATTTTATACACATGACTTTTAGTGGCTTATGCTATTCCAGTACATGGATACAACATTCATTAACCATTAGGGTAATATCGGGAATTTAGGTTATTTCCAGTTTTTCATCGCCACAAGAAAAGCTGGAATAACCACTTTTGTACATAACTTTGAATCCCATTGTCTTAGAAAGATTATTAACTGATATTTATGACTTTTTTTGGCCTGAAATATCTTTATCTAGAAAGCTTGTACCTATTTATACACTAAGTAGCAGTTTATGAGGGTCTGACTTGCTCTTTGTCAGAAGTGACAGCATCATTTTAAAAATAAACTAACAAAAACCTCACAAACTGTTGCCAATTTCCTAAACAAAAAATGACTATATTCTTAAATCTACATTTTAAATTACTAATAAGATCAATCTTCTCTCTTCCACATATACCATTTTTTTTTTTCCTGCAAACTGTCTGTTCATATCCTTTACCTATTTTAACAACTGCATTGTTAGGAATTCCTGTTGTCAGAAAAAAACGCTTTTTGTGTTAATGGTATTAATCTTCTTTTTCCCCCTGTAATATTTGCTGCAAATATTTTCCCTGAATGGTATTTCTCTTTTAAATGTTTACTCTATTTTCTCATCTAAGAAGCTTCAAATTTGCACACACTGGGCATGAGTCATCTCTGCCCTGCCCAGAGACTCTGTCCCTTTTGCATCTTTAGAGAATTCAGCCCCGCTCAGAGGAGGCACTGGGTCTGCCCTCCATCAAATGTGGCGGATCAGAACAGGAAGGGCAGCTAACCAGAAAGCAGCAGACCCAAGTTGTGCAACTGAGCTTCATTAGTAATGGGCCCAGCAGGGGAAGAGCCTCTAATCCAGGGCTCAGATCCTGGCCCTTCCAGAATCTAGAGCTGCCTCCTTCTCAGTTTGGAAGGTCTAGACCAGTCACAGTCCCTGCCTTAGGGTTAACCTGAGATCTAGTTGTAGTAACTCTTTATTTCTTTGCAGTAATTTGAGTTAGTTTTGTTCTTCACACACAAACTATCTTTATTAAAACAGGATGAAATAAAAGAATTCTTTCTCTTGTGATTTCTTCTGCATTTATATTCAATCGACTTCCCCATCCCAACATTGGTTAAATACTCACCCACTTTTTTTTTTCCCAGATTTTTTTTAAGGCACAGAATTCTCTACTTCATCTGTGGTTTATTTTGGTATTGATGGTTTGCTAACAATCAATGTATGTTTCCCCCATTTGTCTGCTGTGTTCCAGGGATCACATGCTTGTGTGTGTGAATGCAAATATGTATGCATGTGTCAGTGTGTATACTTCAGGGCTACTTATTCTGTTCCCTTTGATTTCCATGTCCACAATATACTGATTTTTTAACACTGTTTTTAATAATTGTAACTTTATTACATATTTTAGTGTTTCAGATTGCAAGTCCCCCTTCAGTATTCTTTTGAAATTTTGTCATAGCTATCTTCTCCAGAACTGTTCTGTTATCAGAAGATATCCTTTTTTCTTTCATCAGATCACTGACTGAAATGTTTCAATCTTTATATGGCCAGTATGGTCTAATCAAGTACAGTATATTAATCTTTTCCAAACTAGTAAGTGACTAAACTATTTCTTGATGGCCAGCTCTACTCTGTAACTCCTGCTCAACAGCCCTCCCAGATTAAATGAGGAAGGCAGCAAAGAAAATTTAGCAAATAAGCTCTATGTAGCATTCTAATTTGCCTTTTGTTTTTTATTTGGTGAAGAAAATTGGGCAGTCTATAAAACTAAAACAAATTCATCTCAAAGAGTTAAAAAAACAGATAATGAGCCTTATAATCTAATGTATTACTGTATGCTTTCATGGATATTAAATCATTTTTATTCCTAAACACTTATTTATGCTATTTGTTTTTACATAACAATATTCAATAGTTACTGGGACTTCAAGGAAAGACCTCTATAACAATCCCAATAACTACTATGTTTTGTCTTTTAGCCACAATTCTGAAGGCTCTTTCTATAGATTATTAGGTATTTTTGATGAAATAAACATTTATTTAAATCTACTACTGTTTGTATACATAAACATACATTTGGAAATTGATTATTTGGGGACTGTAGTGATAAACTTTCTATTAAACATGATTGGGGGAGCTGGGTGTGGTGGTGCATGGCTGTAATCCCAGCAGCTCAGTAGATCGAGACAGGAGGATTGTGAGTTCAAAGTCTGCCTCAGCAGCTTAGCAAGGCACTTAGCAACTCAGCGAGACCCTGTCTTTAAAGAAAATATATTTTAAAAGGGCTGGGAATGTGGCTCAGTGGTAAAGCATCCCTGGGATCAATTCCTGGTACTAAAAAAAAAAAAAAAATTGGGGGAAAACACCTAACAAGAATATCCCAGAACAGCTTGGCTGGCAGTCCCTTCCTTTACACATCACAAAAGCAATCAAACAAAAAGAAAAAAAATACAGTAAGTTGGTTCAACCCACTATGGGAATTTGCATGGAGGTTCCTCAAAAAACTAAAAATAGAATCATCCAGCAATGCTGCTTCTAGGTATTTGCCCAAAAGATTTAAAATCAGTTTGTCAAAAGGACAAACCCAGGGCCACTCTACTGAACTACATACCTAGCCCTTTTTATGTTGAGACAGGATCTCACAAAGTTGTCCAGGCTGTCCTTGAACTTGAGAACCTCCTTCCTTGGCCTCCCAAGTAGCTGGTATTCTAGGAGTGCACCGCTATGCCCAGCTTATTTCATAACTTAAATGAAATATGGAGACAACTGTGACTTCCACTGTTGAAAACTCACAGAAATAGCTATTCATAACTGGGTTTTGTTTGCTGAGTACCTCTTTTCCTTCTCTAAAGGAGGTTACCCTGAACATTTGTCCAAATCAGAAATCAAATGTCAGTCGTTAGAGAAAATAAAGACGCAATATTTTGAGTACTGTACATTTCAATCTTCTTGAACTGTGTCTATAGAATTCTTGGGAACTCTGAGTTCTAGCTACGGACTCACTGTAGATTCCATGTGTACCATTTCGTCTAAGTAAACACCAGCCTGAGTCTATGATGAGTGTGGGTAAGGTGAATGAGTAAATGAAAGTTCCCACCAAGCACCAAGCTGGGTCAGCCACTATTGGCTGATGATTCATTTTCTCTTTCAGGGCCCATTTAACCAGCCCTCTTTCCCTAACTCGAGCGGTGGGTGATGGGGATTGTGAATGTGGACTGCTCTGCCTCCTAAAAGCACCTTATCTTATTACCCGACCAGTACCTGTTACCAACAGTCCCCTCTCCTTCAGGGACCCGGCCCAACGCACCACCAGGAGGTGTCAGCAGATTGTAGGAAACACACCTGGACACAAGGCCCAGCAAGAGGAAGGGCCTGAGCAATGGGCAGCAACGTCTGCGGTGGACAGAGGGGCAGCAGCAGGTGTGTGTCCAATCACTTGACTTCTGTACCTCAGAGTGCCACATTTCTGATGTCCTGGGTCAACATCTCAGATTGTTATGAATGTCAAACCAGCATTACTCAGATTCTTGTCTGATATTCACCCACACTGTCTTCCTAGAGAATAGCACATGTTGGTTTTGATCTTTCTCCTCCTAAATGACGAGATACATTCATTTATTTAATCTACTCAATTTTTATAATTACCCTATGAGAGTTGCCAAAACTCTAAATACTTGAAATGCTGCCAAAGAAAAATAGACAAACACATCTGGTTTTATTCTCTTGACTCTGTATGCCGAGGAGAACATTTTCGTGTTTGTGTGCATGTGTGTGTTGGTCCTAGGGAAGGGAAGAGAGCGTCCTCATGATTTCCTAGATTTCCTCCTTGTAGTTCCCAGAAACTGTGTTCCCAGCAGCAAACCCAAGAACTTGCTTTGGGTAGCCATACCCTTTTTGAAAAGAGAAAAAACAAAAACAAAAAACTAAGTTTGTATATATCTTTAATTGGTAAGGAAGTACTCTCATAGACATTAACTTAAATAAGCAAAGAATGATTATACGTAAAGACAAAAAAGGAAGCTGAATAATTCAGAGCCTTCTAGAAATAAGGCCAACAAGGCCACTTTCAATGTGGCCATAGTGACTGTGTCCTGGGACGTCCTGCTCTGCTCTGCCCACTCTTGCCCTCGTTCTCCTTCTCCAGCCTAGGTTCCTGCAGTAGGCCAGCCTCTCTCCAGTATGGTGACTCTTAGCATCCAGTTTTCTCTGCCTGGAAGGCTCTGGATGATCACTCCATCACCCCTCATCCCTCTATCCATCCTGCAGGACTCATCTCAGATCTCAGATCTCCCCAACAGGTGCCCAGAGTGTGGGCATGCATTTAGTTGGGCAGATAGTTCTGATTAGTAAGAGTTTTTAGTCAAGGAACGAGGAAGAAGAGGGTGCTCTACTGGTCAAGGTATGCACCCTGATGCTGGGCTCTGTCCAGCTGCAAAACTAGAAAAAGGCTCAGTCGGTAGCCAAACTATGTGCCCATAGGTTTGCACATACCTGGAAGCTGCCTGTAAATCTGCCCACTTTGGAAACAGGTACACTCATACATTGCTGGTGGGACTGCAAATTGGTGCAACTACTATAGAAAGCAGAATGGAGATATCTCAGAACTCTTGGAATGGAACCACCATTTGACCCAGCTATCCCACTCCTCGGTTTATACCCAAAGGACTTAAAATCAGCATATGACAGTGACACAGCCACATCAATGTTTATAGCAGCTCAATTCACAATAGCTAAACTGTGGAGCCAACCTAGATGCCCTTCTAGAGATGAATGGATAAAGAAAATGTAATACATATACACAGTGGAATATTCCTCAGCCTTAAAGAAGAAAGAAATTATGGCATTTGCAGGTAAATGGATGGAACTAGAGAAATATCATGCTAAGTGAAATAAGCCAATCCCCAAATCCAAAAGCCAAGTGTTTTCTCTGATAAACGGATGCTGAGCCATAGTGGGGCGAGGGGGTGGGTAGGGATGGTTTGTGTAGGGGGGAGTGAGGAGAGGGATGGGGCTGTGGGGATGGGAAGGATGGTAGAATGAGACAGGTATTATTACCCAGTATACAAGTATGATTGTATTTCCACACCATGTACAGCCAGAGGAATGAGAAGTTGTGCTCTATTTGTGTACAATATGTCAAAATGCATTCTACTGTAAAATAAATAAATAAAAATTTGCCCACTTCAAGGGCAGGACTTTCCTAAGTTGCACAAGGCACTGTATAACCTTGATGGACGCTATGGGCCTCCCTGATTTACATATGCACTGGCCTTGTAATTCATAGCACTTAGTGGGAGTTGGTAGTCATTGACATGATGCTTAACTGAGTGGTTCAGACTTTCCCATTGAGGACAGTACGAGCCATTAGGACAGGAACCTCGGCCTTCTGCTCACAGTTACTCTCCAGTCCCTAGCACAGTGTAGATGCTGAATGCACATTTATGGAATGAATAAATTAAAATAGAGAGTCATGGAGACGTTTTATTGAAAGAAATATCCCAACTTGGGGCACGGCGGAGGTGTCTAGCAGATTTACTTGCACTTAACTAAATAAATGAGGTGCACAAATGAGGAATCAACCCAGAGTTGGCAGAGCAAAAGCTGGACTTCATCCGTTTATAATCTGAAGGTGAATTTTCACTGAAGCATTTCCCCCTAGGGCTGCAAAGAAATAAGCTGCTTCTAGAAACAAGTGGAGTCTGGCCTGGAGTTCCTCAAGGCCTGCTTGGGGCCACAGGGGGTTTCAGAATGGATAGCAAGCTGCAGGCAACCCAGTGAGACAAAGCTCTAGTGACTCATGAGATTAGAGATCCACCAGGCATCTGGGAACTCG
The DNA here is from genome assembly GCF_964194105.1 of Spermophilus citellus. Lineage (NCBI taxonomy): Eukaryota > Metazoa > Chordata > Mammalia > Rodentia > Sciuridae > Spermophilus > Spermophilus citellus. Next base: position 149,892,207 of record NC_138187.1, read on the forward strand.
CAAAACTTGTTGAAACAAAAATTCTCGCCCAGTTGGCTGAGGATACTGAGGCAGAAAGCCTCTACCTGTCATTCCTTCCCAACAACAGCCTGCAAATTAAGAGCTGAAGCCAGGGTAGGAACAGCTACAGTGAGCAGGATCTGTGTGACAATCACTGGTAAGTTTTTCATTCTGGAAAAAAATGCTATACCAGATTATTTGTATGTATCTATTTGAAAGTTTATATAAAATGTTTCCAATCATACATCAACATCATTTCCTATCATAATTCTTTACTCATTAGTATAATGTAAAGATAACTTCATATCTGCACATATAGATCTCATTTTTTTTTAACAAACCGCAACATGATACGTCATTATTTCACGTACAGATGGCCACTTAGCTCAGTGACACTGCTTAGGTGTTTGAGACTAGCCTCTGTGTTAGGAGGCCCTAGAGAAGCTCCCAGTCTCCGGTATCCACACTTTTTGAGGTCCCTTCCCTTAGGACTGGTCTATGTGGCCAACAGTTCATGGCAGAAGACTAGAAGACGAGGTTTGGAAAGTCTCAGCCTCCCTCTCTGGAGCTCTCTCACTGGCTCGCTCTCCGGACCATTTGTTCTGGGGGGAGCCGGTACTTGTCACAAAGGAGCACAGGCAGCTATGGAAGGAAGGGAGGCCTCCCAACAGCATGAGTGAGCCTGCAAATGAATTCTCCTGAAGGCCACCTGTGCCCACGGCTTGACAGCAACCTGGTGAAACGCCCCAAGTGGAATCAATGCTGAACCACTCCCAATCCCTGACTCAAATGCTGTGAGATAATATTTGTTGTTTTAAGCTGCTAAGTTTCGTGGTAATTCATTATGCAGTAATAGATAACTATGATACCGTGGCTGAAAATGTCCTAGCGGTAAACTCCCAAGATATAAGGTGCATGCAGTCAAACTTTGAAAGAGGTTGCCAAACTGTCTACCAAAGAGGTGGACCCTACAAAGCAGGGGAGTCCTGAGTTTCCCTAAATCTTTGCCAGCACCAGAAATTCTCAAACAATTTTGCTAAACTAATGGCTGATACACAGCATCCAGTGTTTTGATTGATGTGGTTTTGTTTTTGTTTTTCCAGTACTGGGGACTGGACCCAGGGGTGCTCTGTCACTGAGCTATCTCCCCAGGCTCTTATTTTGAGAAAGGGTGTTGCTAAGTTGCCCAAGCTGACCTCAAAGTTGGGATCTACCCACCTGGGTTTAATTCTGAAAGTTCTTTTTTGGAAACACACCACACAATAACAGAAATGCAAAGGAAAAGGTGCAATGATAAGGTTCCAAATGGCTTACTGCAAAATGAGAGCCTGGGAGCTGCCATGCCTGGTCCTCCACATCACTGCTTCATCATTTAAAAATTTCCATTAAAAATTAATTTTATAAAATAATAAACCACTGAATTTGAGTATGAAAGAAGTGTCTTGTTTTGATTACTGTCTCAAAAATGCACACAACATTAAGTGATGATAAGAGGCATAACCATGAATCTCTAGCTATAAACCTCAAATCGGAAGTGATCCAAATCCAAACGTTAATTCCCTTCAATCATGCCAAACAGGAAGTTCAAAAACAAAACCAGACTGAACTGGATCAACAAGAACTAAATATTGACATATTTAAGTGGACAGAAATGAAGTATCACAATAGTGTCTGTTATAGTTTGGATCCGGAATGTCCCCAAAAGCTCATACGTGGAAGGCGTGGTCCTGGGTGCTGCGATGTTCAGAGGTGGGTCTTCTGTGAAGTGACTGAATCAGGAGGGCTCTGAGCTCATCGATGGATTGATCCATTGATAGGTTCATAATTGAATGGACTATTGGGAGGTAGTGGAAACTATCCGAGGTGAGGACTCGTTGGAAAAAGTAGATCACTGAGGGCTTGCCAGGGGAGGGTGTATCTTATTCCTGGCCCCTTTCTCTCTCTTTCTCTGCTTTCTGGACACCATGAGGTGAGCAGCTATGCTTTGCCGTGTGTTGTTCCCCACCTCGATGTTTTACTTCACCAAAGGCATAAAGCAAAGAGGCCAAGTAACCATGGACTGAAACCTCTGAAACTGTAAACCAGGATAAACTCTTTCCTCCTTTAAATTGATTTTGTCTGGTATTTTGTCACAGCAATGAAAAGCTGCCTAACATAGTCTCAAATCCAATATAAACTCAATTGAGTCTTTATTTGGTTTTTGTTCCTGTTAAGAATAGATGAACCTGGGTGAAAAAGAACAATTTACCTTTTATAAAAATCTATAAAGAGACCAGGTGTGGGGATGCACATCTATAATCCCAGCTACTCAGGAGGCTGAAGTAGGAGGGTTGCCAAGTTCAAGGCCAGCCTGGGTACTTTGTGAGACACTGTTTCAAAATAAAATTTGAAAAAGGGATAGGGACATACTTCAGTGACCGTGCACTTGCCTAGCACATGTAGGCCCTAGGGTCAATCATGAACACTGCTGAAAAAAAAAATCTGTAAAGAAGATGTGACGCCAGTGATGACTGAGAGAAGCAAGAATAAATGTTCCTCACTAGAAAAAGGCAAGTGAAATCACTTCTGTCTTCCACCCCCAACAACCTCCAGTACCATAGTAATGAAGACAAATGTATACTTAGTATTTTTGCAAATTAACACTATTCTCGATGACATGTCACTAAATTATTAAATGCATCTGTTTATCCTGCCAGAAGTCATTAAAAGTCATGTTTATGACAACACACCAACCTGTTGTAAAGATGCAGCAGACACAGCACACCAGTGAAATTCTAGACAGCATATCCCGGACCTTCAGGGCCCAAAACCAGGACAAATTGGTTTGCGGATGATATCAGATCATCACTTTAATCTCATAAATGAGCAGCTTAGAAGGTCTTGAATGGCTATTAAACTAACTACTTGATTTCTCACTTAGTACATGAGTAAGTGACAATATAATTTAATTATCACCGTTACTTTCCCGGGCTACACTGGTCTGGGGGAGGAAATTAAAGGGCACTGGCTCCCTCAGGAAGGCCAGGCCGTGCGCTCAGCTCCCCAAGGCGGGAGTGGGAGAACGTTTTACTTGCACTGTGCAGTGTCATGCCCCAAAGCACTCTTCTCTGTTCAAGGTCAAAGGGGGTTTTGGAGGAGGCCACGGAACAGTATCTCTTTCTTTCCTCCCTGAGGATGCAGTGGCCTTGGGAGGCAGAAGTCCCTGAAAAGCAGGAGTGGGAGGAGCTCTGGAATCGTGACCCTGAACTTGACTCTCCCTCCCAAAGGTCTGCTGGATGCTCAGGCAGGTACAGTGACGGTCACCTGTCTTGTCACTGGCACTGCTGCACACAGGCTGCACTCACATTTTCTAATAACCTGTCTGCTATGTCCTCACTGGCTCTGCAACCTCTCCAAGTAGGGAGGATTCAGGATTCTCCAGCAAGAAAGTTTCTCATCCAGAGGTAGGACAGGATTCCGACAGGCTTGCCAGAACCTATAACCTCAGATGATGATGATAATAATAATAATAATAATATCATACTATATTTTGCTAAAATAGGCATTCCTTCCTCTGAATCATTACTGATCCATAATTCACCATCCTCAGCTGCGACTGGGTCCTCCCAGCTTCTGCAGCCAGACTGCCTGGATTTGAATCCAGTTCCATCCTTCACTGGTTGTTTCCCCCAGGCAAGTCACCTAAGTGCTGAAGATTGTCTTATCTGTAAAGTAGGGATATGAGGAGCACATTTTGAGTGGAGGCATGGCAGGTGTGCAGGACTGTGCCTGCCACCCGGCATTTGCTCTCAGTAGCTTTATATGAATTGTCCTGGCCTCAACATCCCCACCTCTGATAGGATCTTCAGGTGAAATCCTGTAGAAGGGCCAGGGTTTCTGCTCAGTTAGGCAACTGTAAGTGGCTAAGCCGATGAGCCTCCCAACAAGTTGTGACAATAATGTGCTGACAAGCTAAACAGACTGCACCCTGTTGGAAGAGGAATTTGCCTAAGAGCAAAAACAAGAGCATAGTTCAGGCAATTAATCATCCTTATCCCTCCTTTCCCAGAACTTGAGCAAACTCAGAAATTCTGCACTTATAAAATTGTAAGAGGACGCTAGCCAAAGTGACATGCCACCCCCACCTGAAGCTGCATAAAATGCTGTCACCTTCCCACTCGAAATCAGAGGTCTGAGTGGCTCCGACCACTTGTGGTACCACAAGTCTCCAGAGGATTAAACGAAGCACACTCCTGGGCATGCTTTTCTCAAAGAGCCAACCAAGATGAGATTCCCATTGGGACTGCCAGGTTTCCTCTGCTTATCATGCAAAAGAAGAAAGCCAGACCACTGCTTTCAAAGTTTTAACAGAAGAGCACCATAAACATTTTAGGCTCTTTGGGCTCCTGAGTTCGTAAGACCATGATGAGATCTCTAAGCAAATATGCAATGATATTTTCTTCCTGTAATTTCTGCCAATGTTTGAGCACAAGATTTATACCCTTATTCTGTAGCCTAAGGACATCCAAAAAGACCAGCTGTAAATAGACTTGGCCCAAGATGTGAAGAGTAGGCGAGGTCATTATTTTGCCAGTTAGCAGGGGAGAAGAGCGGCTGGATAGTTACTAGGTCACAGCTAGTTTTGTTTGTTTGTTTGTTTTAGTACTGAGTGAGTATTGAACCCAGGGGCACTCTGCCAACCGGGGGCCCTTTTTTATTTTGAGACAAGGTCTCACTAAGTTGCCTAGGCTGGTCTCAAATTTGCAATCCTCCTTCCTCAGCCTCCCAACAGCTCAGCCTCCTGTACCCAGCTCAAAGCAAGTTCTTGTGGTGATGACAATGATGACTTAAAGCTTAGTCATTTAAGAAGATGAAGCGAAAAGTCACCAAGTATGCTGTCCCTGTAACCGCTCACTTCAAACAAACCAACAAATGAATAAAAGCTGGGATTTCCTGAGAAAAATCACACACTGATTGTACCAGGAAAGATGTGTAATTTATATTTAATCTGCACTGTTGATGATGTGGTTAGGCATAATCAATAAAAGATGCAGGGCTCCCAGGCACCTTTTTCAAGAGGCAGGAAGACACAGTGGATGTCGATGGAGACTCAGGGCCAGACAAGGTGGCTTCAAATCCCCACGCCCTCCACTCCCCAACTAGGTGGACCTCAGTAAGTGTGCTGGTTTCACTGTGCCTGTGTTTTCTCATGTAAAAGATGATTGTCAGGAGGATTTTATGAGATGGTTTATGTGGTTCACTTAGGACCCCTGGCAAGCAGGAAGCAGACAATAATGTTAGTCACTATTATTTATTCTTGGAATTGGCTTTCAAATAGGTAAATTAGTTTTTTACAGTTATTTAAAAATGTATAAGTATACTTTGATGGTTCTACCAAATAGTTGAAAATGATAAGCACATAGAGGAGGAAACTGGTATGTAAGCACCACAACGTATAAACCCTGTACAGGTTAAAGATCAGAAAAATCAGCTATTATGCTACAAATTGTAGGTCACCAGAACTACATGGAGATCTATTAAACATAATGAACTTCTCCAAAATGAGTTTAGAAACTTCTGAAGCCCAACTCAAAATGGTGTAAAGTGCATGACCAAGGAAATACCACACACCTGTCAATTTCTTTTAAAATCTTGGTACTTTTTATATATAGCTTAAAAATTATGTTCAGTTCTGTGATATGAGTTTACTTAATATATTATTACTACCGACTACCAAGAAAAGACAACAACTAAATTGAGTTCTAGTGATTAGTGTTTGAATTAAGTGTTTAGAAGAAACAAAAAATATGCATGGAGTATGCACAAGATTTCTGTGACATTTATGGACAATGATGAGTCTTTATTTAGTGAGTTAACTTTCACAGACATTAATAACTGATCCCCTATCATTCATCATTCACAGGTAGGGTGTCACTTGTATGTATCAGTCAGTTATGCTGTGATAACAAACATCTCCCAAACTCAATGGCAAAGGTCTATTTATCAGTTATTTATGTGTGCATCAGGTCTGGAATGGGGGCTGCTCCACACCATGTCCTCACTCAGCAATGTAGACCAAAAGAGACCAGTAATCCAGAATTCTGCTAGCCTCCACGGTAGGCAGAATGGAATTTGTAGAATTTTGCAGGAGACCTTGAGGTTTTCCATTAGTTGCAACACATATTACACCTCCACTCTCATTCTGCTAGGTAAAGTAACTCACGTAGTTCCCATGAAGACCTGGAGATTTAGAGTACTAGTGGCTGCCACACTGCATAAAGGAGCATTGCAAGACCACTGTAACTTAAGAAGTTAAAACACCTTGAGAAACATCCTGGGCCTGAGGGCTTCACTGTTTGGCTTCACTGAACATTTAAAGAAGAACTAACACTATTCCTTCTCAAACTTTTCCAAAAAAATTGAAACTCATTTCTAACGAATTTTGTAAGTCTAACATTACACTGATACTAAAGCCAGACAAAGATACCACCCAAAAGTAAACTACAGACCAACATCCCATATGAACACTGATGCAGAAATCCTCAATAGAGTATTAGTAAACTGAATTCAAGCCATATCGAAAAGGATTACACCCCAGAACCAAATTCAATTTATTCCTGGAAGGCAAGATTCCAGGAAATAAACTGTTAGAAGAACTTACTACAAAATTACAATAATCATCAGCATAGTGTAGTACTAACACAAAGACACCCAGAAACAGAATCAGACAACAGGACAGGAAAAAACCCTTGCATTTATGGCAAAGGGATTTTTGACAAAGGTGCCAAGACATTTCAATGAGGAAAAGACAGTGTTTTCAATAAACTTTCTGTGAAAACCAGACATTCCCATGCAAAAGAATGAAGTTAGACTCTTACCTAACACCATTACAAAAATTAACTTCACACAGATAAAAATCCTAAATATAAAACTTAAAGTTGTAAAACTCTCAGAAGACAGCCTAGGTGATGTTTTGACAATATTAGATCGTTCAGGTATGACACCAAAGGTATAGGCAACAAAAGAAAAAAATAGAAAAGTGGGACATCCGGAGATTTAAACATTTTTGCTAAGGAAAAAACCCAGTAAAGTAAAAGGCAAACTACAGAATGGAGAAAGATACTTAAGATCTATCTGATAAAGTGTTAATATCCGGAAGAGATCAAGAATTCTTAAAAACACAGCAACAAAATAAACAACTCAATTTGAAACTGGGCAAAGGGCTCAGCTGTACCTAACTCAAACATCAGACATAACAGAAATCTCTCAACAGAAACTTAAATTTTCCTTTCATGAACAATAAAACTTGGGTGTGAAAATATAAAAAATGAAAGTCCCAGTTAACTCATTTCTTGATAAGTTATGAGATTAGGCATAGAGAGGGGAAAATAGGCTTCTTATTTGTTTTCCATTTTTTCACATAAAATGTGCACGCCATCAAGGTACTTTCTTGGGTTTTGAAATGTCACTCTAGGTGGCCTTTCCTTCATCTACTTCCTCTGCTGCCACCACCACCTTCAAATACTTACCTGCACAAGACTGATAGTGTCTGGTTTCCCCCCACGGGTTGGTAGGCAATAGACACAGAACTTTCACTCATTACTAGTATTTATTTTTAAAACTAGAAAGGACTTCTGATGTTGGGGCAGGAGACTGCTGGTTGTCCTCAAAAATGTACTCCTCACACATGCTGCAGGTGTCCATGACCACTGTGTGACACATTCTCTCCCAGTGGGGTGTGACCAGGTGACAGCATTCTGGCCAGAGAGGTATGAATGGAGGTTGTGCGTCCCTTTTTTTGATCATGCCTTTGAAGTGTGCTGATTGTGGCAGAGGAGAGAGATGGAAGGAACCTTGGTCCCTGAACTACGAAGCTTCCACAACAGCCCTATGGTACGTCAGCTAGCACTACACACGAAAGCAATGAGTGTTTGATAATACGGTGCTGACTGTGCCTCTGTCAACTGGTTCAACTCTCTTGTTTTCAGATAGAGATTAAAAGACACACTCAGGCTCATAGAGCTATCGCCTGTGCAGACTGCACCATGAACGATGGCCAAGTGAGCGAGGAGTTCTATAATTCTCCTTTATTGACTTAATGCCATACTCATACAGCACTAGAATGGCAGGGCTAGTGATAGAACCTTTCTTTTTGCTATTTTTAAAATTTGTTCTTTTTAGATATACATGTCAGTGAAGGTATTTTGACATATTATACATACGTGGAATATAACTTATTCTAATTAGGATCCCATTTTGGTGGCTATACATAATGTACCTAACTCAAAATTCTGTATTCATATATAAACATAGGAAAGTTATGCCCGATTCATTCTACTGTCTGTCTTATTCTCATCTCCCTCCCTTCCCTTCATTCCCCTTTGTTCAATCCAACAGATGAACTTCTACCCTCCACCTTATTGTGTGCTAGCATCTGCATATCAGAGAAAATATTCAGTATCTATTTTTTTGGGGATTGGCTTATTTCACTTAGCATGATATTCTCCAGCTCCATCCATTTGCTGGCAAATACCATAATTATTTCTTTTCTTATGGCTGAGTAATATTCTATTGTGTATATGTACCACATTTTCTTTATCCATTCATCTGCTGAAGGACACCTAGGTTGGTTCCATAGTTTAGCTATTGTGAATTGAGCTGCTGTAAACATTGACATGGCTGTGTCACTGTATTATGATGACTTTAAGTTCTTTGGGTATACACTGAAAAGTGGGACAGCTGAGTCAAATGGTGGTTACATTCCAAGTTTTCTGAGGCATCTCCATATTACTTTCCAGAGTGGTTGCACCAATTTACAGTCTCACCAGCAATGTATGATTGTATGTTTCCTCCACAAGTGATATAATGCTAAGAATAACATCATTTTATGTTTCACTGGATGATCAACATGTCCTATTAATATAAATTATTTATTTAATCCTCTGTAGGTTGTTGAGTCCAAAGTTAATGGGAAATTCTGAAGGTTTTGGCCAAGGAAACAACTAAACTATGAGATGCTTGGAGTACATTTCCTCAAGTCACAAGAAGATGGCCAGGGAGTTGTAGTGCATCTGTATTTCCTTCTGAGAAGGGACAGCAAGGCTTCAGATGTGACTGGAATTTGGTTCTGACGATGAAAATGACCAGCTTTCAGCGCACCCAGGCCAAACCGCAGTAGCCTTACTCAACTAACACCAAGCCCAGCCACGGTGCCACGTTTGCTTTCAGGGAATTTTTTTCACGAGAGAGGAGAAAGCAAATTTGCAATTCACCCCGTTTGCTTGGTATCCTCATTTGCTGTTTTAAATGACACTCAACAGGAATCATGCTGTTGACGTATTTCATGCAGCTGACGGTGTAAGGAGTTGCGAAAGGGCTTGGAAATGTTTCAGAGAGCAAAAACACTTCTCATTGGTTTGGGCTGGTAGAGCACTTGCCTAACACATGGGAGGCCTGGGTTCGATCCTTAGCACCACATAAAAAGTGTCCATCTACAACTAAAAAATATTTTAAAAGGGGTAAGGGGCTGGGGATGCAGCTCTGTGGTTACATATCCCTAGGGTTAATCCCTGGTACAATAAAAAAAAAAAAAGAAAGAAAAAAGATTTACCTCTTATTTGAAATGAGGATTGCAATATAATTCTGCTTTTTTTTTTTTTTTTTTTTTTTTGCATGAACAAATAGCAGAAAAAATCATAGTGGAACATTTATTTTTGAAGTTGTTCATGAAGCATTGCTCCTTGGCATACAACCTCGATAGGTTGTAAGGATTAGGAAAAGCCAAAGATGGCCTTCTTTTGCATGTGTTAACGATGGGATCCATTCATTCATCTCATGAAAATTACTGCTTTTGATCACCTAGGGCAATGAGCTAGGTACTGAGGAAAGGGCTGTTAACAGCTAGACATGACCCAGAGCAAACAGGACTTCAATGACAATGGCAGAAAAGGTTGCAAAGGAGAAGTACAGAGTTCCAGAGCCAAAACGAATAATCTATAGGGAAAGAGGGAAGGTGGCAGGGTGCAGGGGACATCAGGGGAGGGAACAGTGAGAGGCAGGCTCTAGATGAGATGGAGCCTGACTACAGGTGGGCCAGAAGCTGCCTGGTGGACCCCAGAGACCAGAGAGGGGTCATGTCCTCTGGCGATCACCCGAGAGCATTAGGAAACCACTGTGGGAAGGGCTTTATGCAGAGAAGTAGCACAATCAGCTATTTATTAAAATACAGAAAGAAAAGATAACTTCAATACCCAGGGTAGTTCGAGGTGCATACAGAACTGGGCGGGATGAATTGGGGGTCCCTTCCCGCGATGGATGAAGATGTGAAGTGTCTAGACCAAGACCACACAGACAGAGATGATGGCTGGGTGTCCCTGGTCTGACTTTTGGTCCAATGTTTTATTTTATTTTATTTTTTCCCCTAAATTAAAAACCATAACTGTCAATTTGCAATCATAGCTCTTTCTACTTTGGCTCACATGTACCTAATCTTAGAACCGACTCTGCTTCCCCACCACTTTGAATTTACTGATGCTAACAGCAGCAATCATTTATCAGGCACTTGCCAAGTGTCCGGCGACTTGTTAGGTGCTCCTCGGGTCTAATCTTCATGACAGTCTTGTACGAAAGATGTCACTCGACTGTTTTGCATTTGAAAATATTGACGCTCAGAAATATGTTTCGAACAGCCCAAGGTCACGCAGGCAGTCAAGAGCGGATCAGGATCCAAAGCTATTTTCCTCTGACCCCAGACTTTGCTACCATGCCACTCGGACCCTAGATTTTTATCATTAACAAATGCTAAACCTTGGTTTTTCTGAGGAAAATCAGAATGAGAAGCAAGAACTTTCTTTCTCTAAGTAAAAAAGGATGTATGTTTATAAACATATATAAATACAAATTGCCTGAAAAGTTATATATTTGTATATATAAAATCTACAAAGGTTAAGAATTGAGAAAATTCAGAAGTAGATTTTATTTTTAACTACCACACGAATGGCACAATATTTCAGCAACATTTTGTGGGGTAAATGCTGGCCATAACCACATGGCTGGAACAAGGGAAAAAAGTCCCCTTAGAATGATCTGATCTATAACCTCACCCTGTAGGAAGCACACTACAGACTCTCCAAAGTATGAGGCAGTGGGAGAAAAAAAAAGAGAGAGAGAGAAAGAGAGAGAGATCAGTTCTGACTGACCTGTTCTTAACACCCCTCAAAGAGGAGGAAATGGAAATTAAAGTCAGCTTCCATATAGCAGATCCTTCAAAAATTATAAAGTATAAGAAAATAGGGAAAAAAAATCTGGCCTTAATGAGAAAGTGATGTAGCACTAAAGAAAAAGGAAAACTAGAAAGATCTTAGAAGCAATTGTAATTCCCCTGAAATAAACCTTGCACATCATGCAAAAAATATTCAGGAAACAGCTGTTATTCATTCTTAGGGAGAGAGAGAGAGAGAGAGAGAGAGAGAAATATTCCCATTAAGAAACAAGAAGAGACCAGGAGGCGCTCACTCTATCACAGAAGTTAAGGCCATCACTGCCTGAAATCAACACAAAAATCGACGCCATAGGAAAGAGGGCTGGAGAATAAGAACTGGATACGAGAAACATAAGTGGAGAGTTGAAAAACATCAAAAGATGAAAGGAAGGTGAGGGAAGATGGTAGACAGAAATCGGAGAGTGGAGATGTCTTGCAAGCAAGGGGAGTTCACCAGGGAAGAAGAATAAGGGAGAGTCAATTTTCCAAAATTTAATGCCAACGTCAAATAAAAAAAAAATTGTGTTCTGTGTTGTAAGCAGAAAAACACACAAAGGCAAACAAAAGCATTGTTCAGTGTAAAACCAGATCTTTTTCAATTGGTGAAAATTACTAGTTTTCGTTTTTTTCCCTTGTAGAAATGGACAGAGTAAACAAAAGAATGGGAAGGACTCGAGACCTGTGGGGAAAACAGCTGTACGCACTCCAAGACGCTTTAGTGTGTACCAGGAGAGCCCCAGTACCATTTCTACAAAAACCAGAGAATGTTGCCCCAAATCCCAGGGAATGGATTTAATTTAATGGGGGCTACTGATACTGAAAGGGTTTAGGAGGTCACGGGATCAATTTTCCACTTGGCAATATGTAAGCATGATCATCAATTCAGGGAAAGACAGCTGCTGATTTAAAAGAGCCACACAATAAAAATAAAGTCCTAAGTATTGATCGTGATGGATTCTAATAGTGACGAGATCACTGAAACAAAAGTGACAGAAGAGAAATATAAGGGAAACCTCGGAAGAAAGAACAAATGATAAAGATCCTCAGGATAAATTAAGGAAGTGTGGGCAAGGATGGTGAAAAGTCAAAAGATAAAAAAAAAAAAAATTCCTTATATTTTCCAAGTGGAGTAAAAAGTCATTTGGTCCAAAGAGAAAGCAGCTATCAACATCAATATCATCATCTCCTTTTTTGTCTTCATCGCTGTTGGCATCACTATTGTCATCAAAGCTGTCACTGATACAGCACTTATTAGGTGGCAGTTACCATTCTTTGATGTTTTAATCTCCAAAATAAATCTATGTGATGGGGGCTATTGTCTCCATTGCACAGATGAGGAAACTGAGGCCCAAAGTGATAAAGTTACTTGCCTGGCTCAGAGCTAAGTCAGTGGGATTATAATTCAGCTTTTAACTGCTTCACTCTCCTCCTTCTCTATGGCTAGTTATGACCAGAAGAACAGGGCATGTATCGGACACATCTTCCTTTTAAAAATCACTTATTTTGTGTTGCTAGAGGTATAATCCAGAGTCCCATAACTGCTAGGCAAAGCACTCTGCCCAGCCCCCTATTGATATTAAATATAATATTTAAAGGAATAATAATAGTTTTATAGCAACTACTATGTACAATGAACCTATTATGTGTCAGGCATTGCACTAAGCATTTGACATCAGTTTATTTAATTCTAACTGCTCTGTAAGTTGTTGCAGAGGTGAAGAATATGAAGGTGAAGATATTGTAAAGATAGTATAGCTATTCAGATTCTTGCTCAGTGTCACCCAGACAACTGGCCAGTTGCAAAGTCATCATTTGAACCTGGGTCTATTTGACCCAGAAACATAGCCTCCTCCTCTAGTAGGCTACATCTCAGAGAGAGGCAGATGTTTGCACACTGAATGGCATTAAGGCAAACCAATATCAGGCTGTCTTTATTTTTTAAAAAGCTACAGGGACTGGTTTTGTCAAGATTACCAAGGACCTCCTGACAGCCCCATTCAACAGACGCTGGGCAGTCATCTGAGAGATCACTACTCTCTTGTCTTTAAGCTCCTCCCCCCACTGCTGTTTTCTCATCTTCTTCCCACCTGATTGCCTGGCTCTTTTCATTTGTTGAGCAGTTCTGTCCTAAACCATCTCCTATCTTTTGGCAAGCATTGCTCTCGTCATCCCATGATAATGATGATGGATTATTATACATCTCCATATTTTTGCCCCGACACACACACACACACACACACACACACACACACACACACACGTTCAGGCATTTAACTGCCTGTTGAACACTCAAGGAGCCAGGCATGGTGATGCACACCTGTTATCCCTATTCAGGAGGTTGAGGCAGAGAGATCTCAAGTTCAGGGCCAGCCTGGGCAATGCAGTGAGATCCTGCCTCAAAATAAAAAATAAAAAAGACTGTGGATGAGGTGATAGAGCACCCCTGGGCTCAATCCCCACCATCAGTGGGGGTGGGGGAGACAAAAAACAAAACAACTTTAAAACTAGAAAAGAAACACATTAAGGGTTATTAAAATAGTGACAATACATTTCACAGAATTAGTAATCAGAGCATGCAAAAAATAAAATTGCCATGAAATATCATTTGTATTAAAAAAATCTGTAGGAGTTTTTAAAGAAAGAAAATATCCATATTAGTGTTAAAATTGGCAGTCTCTCCATACAGTGCTGCGTGGAAGACATAGGTAATGTATGTCAAAAACACTATAATTATTCATAACCATCAACCAATGAGCTCAGTCCTGGAAACTTAAGGAAATAAATCAATGGAAGAAATGGCTTTATTTGGGGTATGCTTACAGATGCATTATCTACTATATAATAATGAAAAACAGGAAACACAGTAATACTCAGCAGTAGAATAAAAGCTGAGGAAAATCAATTACAGTACTTTTGCACATCCATTAAAATTTAACATGATGACTATAAAGGAAAATAGAAAATGATGGAATGCTAAGAAGAAAACTGGAATGCAAAATTTAGGCTGGCTAGGACTATAGTTCCTGATCAAAGTTGGAAAGCATCTTACCAAAATGAAAAAAAAAAATGTGTTGTGATGGTACGTCTTTTCAATCAAATTTTAAGATGCAGTTGCCATGATACGAAACAAGACACAGGTTGAATACTGGCTCCAAACTTTATTAGGTGTCTGACTTCAGGCAAGAAGTTCAACTTCTCTGAATTTACCTTACTCACTGAAAATTGAAAAAGTGACATTTCTAATCCTCAGCTCACTTGTTTAAGTTAGACTGAGATATAAAATAAACAGGCATACAGCATTTGGCACTGTTCTAAGCACTTCACAAATATTAGCTAGTGATTAAGAAATATTTAATTAAATAATATTTAATCACCATCAATAAATTTTAAGATGCGGCACAAGGAGATTCTGGAATCTGGAGTAGCCATAGCAAGATAATAACTTTTGACAGCTTTCCAAGGTCCATGGGGTAAAGTCTAGCAGTAATAGCAACTTGCCAACATTTATTGTGTTTGCTATGTGGCAAGCATTGCTCTTCACCATAGTTCTGTTATAAAGTAACTGTAACTGTGTCCTTAGGAACTCAGGTTCTGTTAACACTGTAGCATCTTTTATTATATGTAAAGGATGAAGCACAGGATCCCATGGTTCTCTGTACTGGTTTCCATGGAGCCTTAAGGCTGGCGGTAGATCTGCTAAATGAGAACATAAGGGGACCACTCCACCCAGAAGGCTCCCTGGGCATGCTAAATTGGCTTAGGTGTGGTAGCACCATGTGTTCCCCCATTATACGGGTTGGTGTACTCCATGGAAACTGTGTGCTCCCTGGCTGGCATCCTGGAGGACAGGGCTGGGTATTCCTCATGATACCCAAAACCAAGGACAAGAACTGGAGATTAATGAATACTGGTTTCGTGAGTGAATGGATGAAAGGATTAATGCATTTTCTTCCCCCAGGATCCCAACGTTTCCATTTGTAGCATGCAACTAGACCAGTGTCAGACTTGCAAGACCTTGATTTTCCGGTGCTCCTTGAATTTTGTGGAACTATTAAATCAACAACTTCAAAGCTTACACTCCTTTATATTGAATCTTTCTGTCTTCTCTTTAACCTAAGAAACTGTTAAGAACTCTGACCCCATAAAGAATGTTTTCCCTTTTAAAAACAGATTTTTTATTTTACTTTGGAGAAAGAAAAAAGAATTACTGAAACCTTCTTAAACACACCAAAAGAAAAGATTCATTTGGTGGACGTGCTCTCTTCCTCTTTATCCTCAGATCAGTTCAGGGCTGAGGAACTATTATTAGAAAGCTCGGTTGAGGAGGATGCCTTGAAAAGGGAGATAAGATGTGGGACACCCTTGTGTTCAAAGCTAATTTGAATTATACAGGCTACTGGGGTTACTGAGATATGCCAAACATTTAGCTAATTAGCAGGCTCTTGAGACAAGAGGGCTGCCTAGAGGTAGACACAGTTTTTCCTCATTAGTGAGTGATCACAAACTCTATCTAAATATGCATTCCCACTCTCTCTCTATAAATTCACTTAATTTGTTCTTTCTCAAATTCTGATAACATGAACTAATTTAAACTTGAAAGTCAAAGATTAAGACTAGGGGTATTCCACCTTAAACACAATGATCCAACATCCACTGCCCTATGAAGACACTTATATAGGGGAGTAAGATAAAATGTTATTATGATGATACTATATTTATACTTATGTTTGAAGATCTGAAATTGGAATTAATTGGAATCTTATTTTAAAAACTCCATGGATGATATTCAACAAAACAGTAAAACAATACTTAACAAGCAGAGGTGCATGGAACCTTCTAGAAAGTTGAGGGCACATGATATGGAAACTAAGAAATAGAAATAGGAAGAATAATAACTATCTTTATTCAGTACTTAACTAAGTATTGTAGCATACGACTGGGTATTTCACCAAAATCACCTAATTTGTTCCTTAAAACAACCCAGAAATGTCTAGCCGCCATCTGATTTTACAGACAAAGGATCATGATTCATGGAATTTATAAGAACATCTGGTTAGTAAAAGCAGCTTGGCTAGGTTCAGTGCCAAAGCCTTCTTTTCTTCGGTTCATCATGTGTGTCAGCCAGTATCAGAGAAGATTTGATGAACAGCATAATTGATTTTGTCTCCTGGGATTATATGCCTTATGCCTTTTGTGTATCTGGTATATCTGGTACTTAAAAAAAAGGTGTTTCCCACAGTACAAAAGTACAAAGGGATGTTTCTTTATAAGCGTTTGCTTTTTTCTTTTTTTGATAGTACTGGGGATTGGACCTAGGGATTCACACATGTTGGGTAAGAGCTCTACCACTGAGCCACATCCAAGCCTTTTTTATTTTGAAACTGGATCTTGCTGTACAGCCTAGGCCGGCCTTGAACTTGCCATCCTCCTGCCTTAGCCTCCTGAGTAGCTGGAATTACAGGTGTGTATCACTGCAATGTGCATATCAGCTTTTCTTTTAAAATAGAAATTAGATTAAAGAGCACAGTCCAGGTTTTGGAAGTCAGTCAGCTTTCTCATGATGCCAATCCTGTAAATCGGTCTCTATCCACCCACATATTTGAACAAGATGGTAACTGTACCTCCCATTCCCTGTGTTCCTCTGCAATGCAACTTGGCCACTCTGCCATCAAGAGGAGGAGTTTGGATTTCCACCCCCTTGAATTTGGGAGGCTCTATGACTGCTTTGACAAGTAGCTTCAAAAACAGTACCACTGCCTGTAAGAAGACAGTTGTGAAGCACCCTCAGAGACCACCATGCTGTGAAAAGCCCAAGCCATAGAGAAGTCATAGGTGGACACTTGTCCTAGCTGAGCTCATGGCCAACAACAATTGCTAGCCCTGTGGGCGAGCCGTCTTGAACTTCTAGCCCAGCTGAGCCTACATCCTATTGCAAGTGCAGAGACCCTAGCAGGAACTGTCTAGCTGACCTCTGTCCATCCATGGAAGCATGAGAAAATAAATAAGGCACTGTATTTTGCAGCAGTCAGTTATGCAACAACAGATCACCGGGACAGTGATGTTGATGAGGGTATCTTTCTTCCATGGAGAAGCAACCATAGTTCTTTGAAGCAAGTAGGATCTTTTGGTCAGGGGTGTGTGCATGGTAAAATACACTACATGGGGCCTGGGTTGTGGCTCAGTGGTAGAGTGCTCGCCTAGCACATGTGAGGTGCTAGGTTCCATCCTCAGCACCACATAAACATAAATAAAATAAAGGTATTGTGTCTCAATGAATAGAAGGGTTATCTTCTAAAGTTAGTGGTTTTATTTCTATCTAGAAAACAATGTGGGTTTAAAAAATGATTAGAGATATTAAGAGTTAGTGTACCATTAGGCTGTTGCGTTAGTCAGCTTTTCATCACTGTGGGAAAAAAATGCCTGATAAGAACCACAGAGGAGGAAAAGTTTATTTGGGCTCAGTTTCAGAGTTCTCAGTCTGTGGTCAGTCAGCTCCATTGCTCTGGGCCCGGGGTGAGGCAGAACATCATGGTGGATGGGTGCGGCAGTTGTGAAGCACAGAGAGGGAGGGAGGGAAGAAGGGGCCAGAGACAGATATAGTATCCAAGGTCACAATCTCGGTGACCTACTTCCTCCAGCCATGTCCTGCCTGCCTACTTTACCACTCAGTAGTCCATTTAGCTATCAATGGATTGATCCAGCAAACAGATTAATCCATTGATGAGGTCAGAGCCCTATTCACTGCCTAAAAGCTCCACCTCTGAACCTTACTGCATTGGGAATCATGCTTTCAAAGCATGAGCTTTTAGGGAGATGTTCCAGAGCCAAACCATAATGGCTGTCAAATAATTCCCATTTTTTTCTTAACTTTTTTTTCTTTTTTGTTTCTGTACTGGGGAACTCAGGGACATTTTACTGTTGAGCTATATCTTTAGTCCTATTCAAGTTAAGACAGGGTCTCAAAAAAATTGATGAGGGTCTCAATTAGTTGCTAAGGCTGGCCCTGAACTTGCGATCCTCCTGCCTCAGCCTCTCAAATTGCTGGGATCATAGACATGCATCACTGTGCCTGGGAAAATTCTCATTTTCTTAAACAAAAACAAAAACATCATCTAGTACCTGACTAGCATCAGAATGCTGATGGCATGATTTTTTTTTTTTTTTTTTTTTTAGTACCTGCCAAGTTCTATCCAAGCTGACAAGAAATTTCAGCACTAATGATCTCAAGAAAAAGACTGGTTTCTCTCACATAGTAATATGCATTTAACACTCATCTATATTTTTTCATAGCTTGATTTTTCAATCCTTTTCATCACTGAGTAATAGTCCCTTATATGGATGTACACACTTTGTCTACTCATCCCTGAAGGACATATTGGTTGCTTCCCATTTGGGGTGATTATACATAAAGTTGTTACCAACAGTCACATGAAGGTTTCTATATGGTCACAGGTTTTCAAATCAGTTGGAAAAACACCCTTGGAACATGACTGCTAGACATATGATATGACTATATTTAGCTTTGGAAGGAATTAAGATCTATTTTTGTTTAGGAAATATTGTATTTTCTATGTATATTAGGCATGAAAACATAAATGGTGATTATGAGATGTATGACTGATTTTGTTTTTATTCACTTCTGCATTTCTCCAAGAATGGCTTAAAGTAATTCACTCAAGTAGAATGTTTATTTAAAAAAAAAAGAAAAGTTAATTTTAAAAATGCAATTAAACAACAGGAGGAAATGAAATAAATACACTAGCTACGCCTAGTTGACTTTGTCTCACTGGATGGCCGGCTCCTGGCAGCTCAGAGCCTTTGATATGAGCTTAAACACTGTGTGTGTTAAGATGTCACTCTGGTGCACCTGACTGGAATGAGATTCTCCCTTCTTTTTATCTATAGCTGCTGTTCCCCGCCATGCTTTTCAGGCTCAGCATGTCTCTGACTCTGGAGAAGTGAAAGAACCCTTGTTAGTCGGACCAGAATCTTGTCAGTCCTGCTGGGCTCTGTCCTAATGATGAGCCTTCTACTTTGCATTTGAGATGAACCCCAACCTCATATCCAGTTCCCATCACAATACTCTTGACTTGTTTCCAGTCGAAGTATCCTTAACTATAAAAATCCATAAAAGAAGTATTTATTTGAAATTAGGCAAATCCCCAAATTATTCAGTTATGAGCAGAAGTTTGTCAGTAAATGAGAATCTGTGGGGTAGCATCTCACCCGACAGGAACCAAAAAAAAAAAAAAAAAAAAGAGTCAGTTCATTAAGTTTTGGAAAATACATTATCAGTATCAATAGTTTCACTTTTCAAAGAAGAAAGAAATCCGGCGTCTACTATCATACAGAGCACCGAGTAAATAAATTCAATTAGTCCTATTCTGAATGTGAGGCAGGCAGGAGCAACGGCACCTTCATATATCTATTATATTGTTGACAAGCTAAACAATACATCTTCATGTCTCCAAAGAAGATGCATGAATTTTTCATGGCTGGGTATTTATTTCCTTCTTTTCTGAATGACAGCTACAGAATCATTTTCAGAATCATCAAGAACCCCTGAAAAACGAAAATCATGAGGCTCCTGATTCCTGCACCTCTTTTAACAATGGGTATTATTTGTTCACAAATGATGCCTGGAGGGACAATGACCAAGTCCAGGCCCTTGAAAACATTATGGCTTCTTTCCAAGCTCTGTCCTCCAGGGCATAAATTATTAATTCTGGGTGAAGCTATCTCACAGAGTTTGCCAACAGATGCATGAAACTTATATGCTTTGGTTTTACTTTTAGTATCCCATAGATGATAAGGCAGAAATTTGAACAATCTGCAGAAAAGACACCCGGCCATGTCTAATACTGGTGGCCCAGTCTCAGGTGTCACTCATTTCCCTCATTCCTCTGTTGTATCTGAGCCACTGAGCAAAAAAAATGCCCAGGTTTTAATAATATTCAGATCCAACTTCTAAGATGCCCATGTGGATCAAACAGAATCAGGCCTTGATGAAAGTTCTTTCCACTTTCTATTTAAATGTCAGGGTTCCAGTCTTGAAGAAGAGGGCAGAAATCTTAATCTTAAGTATTGCTTGTGTTTGTGAATTTCCAGAACTGAGCAAGAAAAGTTTCAAGGGACAAATTAGAGGCTATCATTTATTGGGCAGGAGGAGGTCAAGAACAAATAGGTCCAACAACTTTTAGATGGACCTTGTTTTAGTCAGTTTTTTCACTGCTGTGACTAAAGGGTGTGACCAGAACAACCATAGAGGAGGGAAAGTTTATTTGAAGGCTCACCGGTTTCAGAGGTCTTAGTCCATAGAAGAAGGCCAGTTCCATTTCTCGGGCAGGGTTTGAGATGAGTCGGAACATCACGGAGGAGTGTGTGGCAGGCAGAGGGAAGCAGCTCACATCATGGTGGTCAAGAAGTACAGAGAGAGACTCCACTCTCCAGACATAAAATACATACCCCATAGTCACAGCCTACTTCCCATCTCCTCCAGCCACACCCTACCACCTAAGTCAGTCAATGCCATCAGGGATTAATTCACTGATAAGGCTAAGGCTATAACCCAGTCATTTCTCTTCCAAACTTTCCTGCATTGTCTCATATGTGAGCTTTCGGGGGACACCACATCTAAACCATAACAGACCTTGTATCCAAGGAAAGCATGATTAAAAGCAATCACTCTTGTAACAATGCTGGGAAAAGGAAGTCATTATCACACCCTCAATCTTTTAATCAGAGCTGCAGAGGTCTGTTCTATTTATTCTGTAGTTACAAATGCTGCAGACTACTGGTAAACCAGAAATCAGTATGCTGACAAGAAAGGAAAAAAGCGGCATCAACTAGCCAAATAAACACTTCACAATATATCCTGTCAGTCTCCCGAACCACTCCTCATTCATGCCTCGGCTCAAACTTTTCCTTCTGCTTGAAATCCCTTCCCAACTTCATCTGTCAATCAAAACCTGGTTTCCTTCACGGCACACTGAAATTGCAGCTTCTGATTTTCCTCAGATCTCCCAGCTGGCACCCACCATTCCATTCTGGTTCTCCCGAGACTTCATTAGGGCCTCTGTTTGCTGTGTGTGTCCATCTCATCTAGAGTTTCCGGAGTTACCCCTGTGCTGGGTCAATCCTTACACTCCTTTCAGAGCCCCCACAAAGCCACACTGGTAGTGAGAACAGAGTACAATGAAACAGGGACTTGTTCAAGAGAGACGTGGCACTGGGATCCTAACAAACACTGTTCACCTGCATTTGGTCAGTTCAAAGTGAATAGGGGTAAGAGAAAAAGTCATTTGAGATAGGATTTGTCATGCTCTGCTACTCCCTCCTTTTTGGATGACTGTAGAAGTTTCTTCAAATACCACCTTTAAGTGGCTGGGGATGTAGCTTAGTGGTAGAGTGCTTGCCTAGCATGCATGAGGCTCTGGGTTTGATCCCTAGCACTGCAAAACCAAACCAAACCAAACAAACAAAACACCCTTGCATCATTGATTTCTGCGTATGTTAAGCTGAGAAACACTTTAACATTGCCATTTCTTCTTGGGAGACTGAAGTCCACTATGATGCCACAGCTCTTTGTTCAAGGAAGAAGGGTCGATGCTTACTTAAAACCTCATCAACTGGCGAACCCATTACTGATAGATCCACCCAGGTTTTGTCTTTGAATCTCTACAGAGATATGGATACTCATGAAAAATGCACAGTGTTGCTGTTTTATTTAATTAAACAATCTTAGCAGGATATGAGGGCAAACGCCTGTAATCGGATGACTTGGGAGGCTGATGCAGGAATATAAAAAACCTGAGCTACTTAGTGAGACTCCTGTTTCAAAATAAAAAGGGGTGACGATGAAGTTCAGTAGTAGGACTAAGTCCCAGGTATCAAAAAAAAAAAAAAAAAAAAGACAAAAGCCACAACAACAATAAGCCCTCCCCCCCACACAAAAAAACCTTAAATGACATCATGCTAAAAATATCAATTCTACAATTTGCAGGACATTTCCATAACAGTTTGTATGGTTCTCATTTTTAAATAATTATTTCCTAGTATGGTGTGCAGTACTATTGTCCTACTGACAGGCATGATGATTATTATTATTTTTCACGGATAAACAATGTGTAGTGAATGTCCTGTGTGAGCCTCCTCAGATACCTGGGTAAGTGCTTGGGTGCAGAGCAAGATATGGAAGTGTTGGGTGAGGCCATGCATGTTTAAATTTTCATAGATACTGCTAAACTGCCCTCCGTGATGTTTACCACCAGTATGCAAATACATATTTTCCTATAACCATGCCAAAATTTGATATCATCAAATATCAAGTCATTGACAATCTAATGGGTGAAGAATGGGATTGTGTATTAATTTGCATTTCCCTGATTACCGTTTAAAGTTGTATTAGGTAACACCACCCACACAATTAAACAAGACAGTGAGTTAAAGATAGGTAACACAAAAAAAGATATAAGCACATGCAACATATTTTATTTAAAAATACACAGATGTGCATTTCTTCTCTAATCTCTTGATATAGGAACCAGGTTTCTCCTTTCAGTAAAGAACCACTCCACATTGGGCTTCACATTAGCCATATCCATAATGCACATCCGAGAGTCCCTATTTTGGTTTCTTAAGTGAAGTGAGAATGTAAAGACCTTGTGAAATAGTCCGAGTGTTGAATTTAATCTAATTTAACAGGAAGCTTTTAGTAACTTCCCTTCATCAAGACTTTCCAAAGCATTCAATTTAATTTTCACTGAAACAGCTCTTTCCTCACTTGTGTTTCATTGGTTTGCATATATTTAACTAAATTACATAATTACAATGACATTCAACCAGTAGAAACGGATTTGGGAACCAGCACATCAGTTCTTGGAAAACACAAAATTAACTGTGGGAACAAGAGCAGCTCGAGGTGTTCCTGAGAGCAGCCCCCCAGCCGTCCAGTTGAGCATGGCTTGGGCAGCGGTTTGTATCTTCAGAGAAAGATGCATGGTGGTGCACACCCGTAATCCAAGCGACTTGGAAGGCTGCGACAGGAGGATCCCAAGTTTGAGGGCAGCTTCAACAAATTAGTGAGGTCCTAAGCACCTTAGCAAGATCTTGTCTCAAAATAAAAACTAAAAAGGACTAGGGATGTAGCTCAGTGGTAAAGCAACCCTGGCTTCAATTCCAAGTATGAAGAAAAAAAAAAATAAAAGAGCTAGGCATGGTAGCATATGCCTGAGGCAGGAATATCACAAGTTCAAAGCCAGCCTCAGAAACTTAGAGAGGTTCCAAGCAACTTAGCAAGACCCAGTCTCAAAATAAATAAAAAGGGATGGTGATGTTGCTCAGTGGTTAAGTGCCCCGGGTTCAGTCCCCAGTATGGGGGACGAGGCACTGTACTAGTGATGAAGATGTGTTTTCATATGCTATCCTCTACATTTTCTACTGTGAATCAACTGCTCATTCACCCATTTTTCTAATGGATTGCCTTTTTCCTAATTATTTACAAGTGTACTTCAAAGTCTCAGATATTAATTCATTGCCTTATAACCATTGTAAATATTTTCTCCCAGGCTCTTACCTACCAACTAACTACTTTTTGCAGTCATCCTATTTTTACAAAAGTATCCAATTTGATGTCACAAAAGAAAAAGTGTTTTCTCGACAGCTTTTGTGTTCTCTGTCTTGTTTAGTGAAACTTCCCTTTGCTAAGATGTTAAACATAATCTTCCACATTTTCTTTTAATACTTTTAATAATTGTGTTATCTCCCAGGTTCCAGATGTGGAACTTGAAGTTGAGAAGTTTTAGATATCTGGCCAAAATTATAAACCATGGCAAAGCTACGGTCCATATTGAGATCTATGTATGTATAATCTTCAAAGCCAATGCTACGACTTCACACCACCTTCCTTAAGAAGGAATTAAAGTCTCAGAGAAGCAAAGTATAATATATGGATGTTAAGCAGTGATGAAAATTGGAACAAATGCAAATTGAGAGTGCATAAATGATTGACGTATAAATGATTCATCATTAGTCTCAGACAACCAGCATCATCTCCTCCAGCCACAGAAACTGTGGTCACAGGGCCAAAGTGACTGGAGGTCTTAGGCAACTATGAAGTAACAACTAGGTGCTACACACTGTTAGGTGCTGGACACTTAACTGTAAACCAAAATGAAACAGTTTTACCCTCATGAGCTTACAGTCTAAAAGAGGAATGTACATTAAGCAAATTACTCAGAGGTATTCCAAAACAGCTGGGTTGAGTACTGTAGAGGAAAACACAAATATAGTCAGGGAGACTAAAGGAGAACTAGCACAGCTGGTGAGGTCTAGAGGTTTCTATCAGAGAGCAACACTTAGCCTGTGGTTTTAACAATGAGTAAGAGTGACCCAGGCCAGGTCCAGTGGTGTACGCCTATAATCCCAGCAACTTGGGGGCTGAGGCAGCCTCAGCAACTTACCAAGAGTTTCAATAATTTAGCAAGAAACTGTCTCAAAATTAAAAAAAGAATTAAAAAGGACTGGGATGTAGCTTAGTGGTAAAGTAACCCTGGGTTCTACCTCCAGTTTAAAAAATAAAGTCTGATCATAATAATTTTTACTATTTAATCACTGTTACCTTTCCCTAGGCTTTAATGTTGATGGTAAAATATATCCTCATTGTAGGCATGAATCTCTGTCACTAAGTGATACTTTAAGATCCAAACCTCTCTCTCTCTCTCTCTCTCTCTCTCTCTCTCTCTCTCTCTCTCTCTCTCATACACACACACACACACACACACACACACACACACACAAAAGATCCAAATCACATTTATAAATCAACATTTAATTATCAAGAGTGTTTTCACTTTTAAAAAAAGATCTGATATTCAAGCTGGGCGTGGTGGTGCACACCTGTAATCCTAGTGACTTCAGAAGCTGAGGCAAGTGGATCGAGAGTTCAAAGCCAGCTTCAGCAACTTATCAAGGCACTTAGCAACTCAGTGAGACCCTGTCTCTAAATAAAAAACAAAAAAGGGCTAGGGATGTGACTTAGTGCCCCTGGGTTCAATCTCCAGCCCGAAGGAAAAAAAAAAGATCTAATATTTACTTGTTGATACTTTAGTACTCAGGCTATAGTTCACGCATTCAGAAGAGAATAAAGAAAAAATAAATAGCTTCTAATATTCACTAGAGTATCAAGGAAAATGATAACCTTAAACAGCACTGTGCATTGGTTACTATCTGGCCACCTCCCTCTGCTATAACAGAAAATTATATGAAAATTGCACATAATAGAAATATGAAAACTGCACATAATAGAAAGAGGAGTTTAAGTGAAGTGGAAATACTTTACAATATTGCAGGCTTCTCAAAAATACGTTCACTCAATCATGAAAGAAAACAATTCAAGAATAAAATATACATAAAAGCTGTTTGGCACCAATACTGCTGAATAAATGTAGATTCTCAATTATTTGTAACCTTTTTTTTTTTAAGAAATCATCTAATAAGACAGTTAGCTAAATATTTTTATAGAGATGGAATATTAAGGTATATATTGATTCATATGGGAAAAAAAAGTTCCTAACTTCCTATTTCCTATCACTACAGTTTCCTGCTAACTAACTCAAAACCCTCATACCTTTAACACTGTGAGTGGGGAGCACTGACCCTGGGTGGAGAGTCACCCTGGAAGTACATTATGTCCCCTTGAAAGGCAACTTTATCAATGGCATTACACGCTCAGAGTACAGAAACTTTACCATTCACCTTGACCTGGACAAGAGTTAAAGGGGGCGGGGGTAGAAAAACTCCAAGTGAACCAAACCTCCTCCCATAAATCTCAATCCTACACCATCCCCCCCCCCCCTTTAAATTTAGAACTTTAAAAACAACTTTAAAAACATGAATAAGTGCACTGCATTTTTCCGGGGTGCACTCCCATCAAGATTAAAGAAGGGCTTATTCAGACAAACAGGATACAGGAGTAATGGTGCAGCTTCCAGGCAGGCTATAAATAACCGCAGCGCTTTCAAGAAACCTGGAGCCAGTGTGTGAGTTGCAGCCGAAACATGCAGTGTGGATTGTATTACAATGGTATCACCAAAATTCATTGTCAAAGGAGAAATTCGATTCTTACCAAGTTTTCTTGGTTCCTGGCAGCTATTTTCTGCTCCTCTTCTGCCCCATTTTTCATGTATTTGACCTCTTCCACTGGTTTGATCCTATACTCATCTGAGTGCCAAAAAAAGAAAACACATCTTGTAATTTTTCCCACAATGATGGAAAAGTGTCAGTTAGAAAAGCCCCGTAGCGTAATTTGTTAGACCCTTTCCCCTGCGGCTGTTTTATATGTGGTTCATTTGGAACAATCTAGAAGAGGCTTAACTGGGGTCTTGGATCCGGTCCTTTTAGGAGGTACTCTTCTCTGTTGACTGGAGAAAGCTCAGCTAATGACAGTCTGACTGCTTGCTCCTTTCAGAGAGAGTAAGTGGTGAGTGGAAACAGGTTATTCTATTTGGACTATTTGGAACCCACACATACCGAGACACCTCACACAATGCCCCAAGAAGACTCGAGAGAATGTTCTTATTTTCCCCCAAGAAAATATTAGTCCAAAATGCCTATAGCAGCAATTTTCAGCAGTACATCTGGACCTTAATTTCTCTTTTGGAAAAACCTAAAGCATTGTTTAAAACAAAAGAATTGGGATGATGAACAAAATAGACCTTAACAATTGGGAACAGAAATGTTCTTTCTATGATCCTTATATTAAATTTGAGCATGTGACATTATTTCATTTCTTTATTATTCATTTGATAGTACTACAAAAACCAAAAAAAAAAAAAAACAATAAACCCCACATATATGCTTTCATTTCATCTCTGTAAAGTCATATGTGTGAAAAGCTGCAGTATTTATCACACAGATCTATCACTTAAGGGTAGAAAGTAGAGAAGGGAATGGATGGAACCAAGAATTTGCTATAGCCAGAGAGGGGACACCAATCCCAGATCAATACCCATTACAGAACAAACTCAGGAAAGCCCACAGCTAATGAACTTCTCTAAACAGAGGGTTGGTGACAACGGCAATGACATATTCATCAGATTCCCGTCAACAGGAAATGACTGGAACATCCTAAGTTCAAAAATAGGTGTGACTTTGACTCATCTTTAATCCAATTTGTGGGGGAAAATTCACACAAAGGAAGGCATTAGGAAATTTCATCACACACACACACTGACGATTGCATAGCATATGGTAAGGAGCAATGTCTAACTATGATAGACAGCTATCATAGAGCACTATCATGGATCACTAAGAGTTCGGGCTTTTGTTTAAAAAGTTGGAATGTATTTTCTTATTGCCTATGATTATTTGGCCACAACAACTTTATTCTTACATAGTGCCTTGCGTTAGGATTTATTTTTTTTTTTTATTGGTTGTTCACAACATTACAAAGCTCTTGACATATCATATTTCATACATTAGATTGAAGTGGGTTATGAACCCCCAATTTTACCCCAAATGCAGATTGCAGAATCACGTCGGTTACACATCCACAATTTTACATAATGCCCTATTAGCAATTGTTGTATTCTGCTACCTTTCCTATCCCCTACTACCCCCCCTCCCCTCCCCTCCCATCTTCCCTCTCTACCCCATCTGCTGTAATTCATTTCTCTCCTTGTTTATTTTCCCATTCCCCTCACAACCTCTTATGTGTAATTTTGTATATTGCGTTAGGATTTCTAATGCCAATTTCTAATGTAGTTTCAGGTTTTCTGATGTTACCCTGAACACATTAGCCCTGAAGACATTTGTGAAGGCCACATCTCTTCAAGCAGTTATGCTGGTTAAGTGTTTCCACAAATTATCATCGTTAGGAAGGGGATTCATTTGCATATGTCCACATAAGAACTCCATGTTCATGACTAAACCAATTGTTTTTTCTATCTGACCATTTAAGATAGGTACTGGTGCTGCTTCTTTCCAAAGAAAGTTGAGAAACTAGTGTGAGAATTCAGTAATAAGCCCTTTGAGAATTCCAAGTCCTAAATGCATTAGCATTCAGATCAATGGATTGTAATTGCGCATCAGAATCAATGGATTCTGATGCGCAATTACAACACGAAAGGATTTCACATTCCAACTTTGTATTCAGAAAACAGTGAAAGTAAATTAATAATCCTGATCTATTTAATTAAGGATTATTCACTCAGGAGTTGGAAAAACAACTGTTAATTTAAAAAGAAAAGACAGTGACAAATTATGGCTCTGATACAACTACATAGAAATAAAAATAATGGTTAAAAGAAAGTTACAACAGGCCTCCCAACTTCGTTTGGAGGGGTATTAATATTTGCAGGGGCATAATATTTGTAAGTCATGACTCAGTGAGATAATTGCAAATATTTAACTGAACTCAACTGTGATTTTTAGTTGTTTCTAACAACTCTCTAATGACTTTAAATATAAATAACATGTTGTTATAGATGATACATAAAACACATGTCATATTTGTATTTATGTCGAGTGTATACATATGTGTCTATATATATAGATGTGTGTACTCACACATACACCACAATTCTAGTGGATTCTATTATTTTTGCCTATAAGACCCAAATCCTCAAATGGTAGGATTTTAGGACCTATGTGCTTCTGCATGTCCTCTCCCACGTGCCAAGACAAACTCAGTGCGGATGCACACTGAGTAGCTGGGCAGTATTCAGTCTTTATTTTCTTATCCCTCCAGGGAGCACAACTGAATTGGAAGTAGCAAACTATTAATATTTTTCTAATATTTATCTCCGATGAAATGGAAAAAGCTCCTGGCGATGGCGATGTGACTTTCAAAGTAGCATTCTTCCAAGCGCAAGCTTTTGTTTTTTTTCCCTTCTTTTTACCTCAAGACAGACTCTCCTCCAATTGAGAAAGAAGGGAGGTTTGAACGTGTCCTTAACAATCCCGGCTGGCCAGCCCCGTCAGTGTGAGGGGAACACAAAGAGAAAACAAACAGCCATCATGCCTGCTCACAGGACACCCTGCACAAAAACCCATCACAGCCTAAAACCAAAAAGACCCTTGGAGAAGCCGCAATTTGTACAAAGCAAATACTAAAATCTGTCAGATTTCTCAACGGCCGGCGGCGTGGAATGGCGATGTCCATCTGGAAAGAGACAACTCGTCAACAAAGTGTCACACATTGCCATGGAGATGCAGCTGTCAGGAACAGCCCTCCTCAGAAGCACTGGGGGTTATGACAGCCAGGCGATTGCTACGGAAATCCAGTTTCCTCTGGTTGGAGGCTCAGGGGAATTCGTTGGGAACTCTAGGCTCCCTTTATCAGAGCCCACACCAGGGATAATGAGGGCAGTGTTACCAGCCAGGGGGTCCAGTGTGGGGACTTGAATCAGAGGGTGAGGGCAGGGTTCCTCTTCCTCAGGCTCCCTCACGCCTGTTCACCACGGATTTTCTTTTCTTCCTGTTGATCTTGTCAGGTGGCTTATTAAAACGCACATTAGGAGCAGTGGGTTGACTCCCATCCCCTCCATGTAAACAGTCACAGGCTGTGCTAGTCAAAATAGATCTGGGTCAAAAGCAAGCAGTGCTGATATTTTTAGTATTTTACCCTGATATTATAGCAGGGAAGGGCTGGGATTATTTGTCATTGATCAAAAGAAGACCGTAGGAAGGTGTCAAAGTAGATTGGAATTTTCACACACATCCAGCAGCTATCTCCTTCTACTTGATTCTTTTTAAAGTCAGTTCTGTTAACGATAAAGGTAACTTGGGAGCAGATCGTCCATCTGCAAAGCCAATGAGTTCTTGCAGCCTCCATTGATAGGCAACACACAGAGGGCCAATCTCCTGGACCCACTAATGACACTATTTGGAAATGGGAATTTGACCAAGTCAAAGATCTGCTTGGAACTAAGAGAGTGGTATTTTCTAACAATGAGTGCACCCGAAAGGAAACAAAAACTACAACATTTGCAGGGCCTGCACTCTGAAAAGCATTTCTGCACAGAAACTACATAAAAAGAGATGGTTTTCTGGATTTAAAGGAACTAGCAATGTCATGAGAAGACGATCACCCTGGACTAGGTCTTGGGAGGAAGTGGGCTTGGGACCCAGACAGGGAAAGAAGGAGAAAGGAAACATTTTCTCTTTACCTGGATGGAAGGCTGGGCCTAGGCCAATATTTTAAAGAGGCAAAGTGTGTCTTTGAGGTCAAACAATCTCCTCTTCTACCAGAGTTCTAAACCTTTGTATGACCCTTCCTTAAGTTTCCATTGCATCCTGCAGCTTTCCTGGACCCTCCCCACACCTCTCTGGAGCAACCCATTAAGGCAAGTCTCCAAGCCCTTTCTCAAACTCCTCTTTTCCCACACTGCTTTTTTTTTTTTTTCTTATTGGTACTAGGGGTTGAACTCAAGGGCACTGGACCACACCACTGAATCACACCCCCAGCCCTATTTTGCATATTATTTAGAGACAGGGTCTCACTGAGTTTCTCAGCGCCTTGAGGTTGCTGACGCTAGCTCTGAACTCTGGACCCTCCTGCCTCAACATCTGGAGCCACTGGGATTACAGGCATGAGCCCCGCGTGGCTACCCAACACTGCTTTTTTTTTTTTTTTTTTTAATTTTTTTTTAAAGAGAGAGTGAGAGAGGAGGGAGGGAGGGAGAGAGAGAGAGAGAGAGAGAGAGAGAGAGAGAGAGAGAGAGAGAGAGAGAGAATTTCCAACATTCATTTCTTAGTTCTCGGTGGACACAACATCTTTGTTGGTATGTGGTGCTAAGGATCGAACCCGGGCCGCACGCATGCCAGGCGAGCGCGCCACCGCTTGAGCCACATCCCCAGCCCCGCAACACTGCTTTTTATGCCCAATTAAAAGATGATTCTTGTTGAATTGGCAATCTCTGATTGGTGCCCTTCTAGGAATGCAACAAAAGGGAAAACACTGAAGTTGGATATGTGCCATGAGTGAGCGTGGATCCAGGGTCCACAGCTACTTTTTAGGGCCAGCCAGGCACACCCAACCTTTAGCCTGGGGGGGGGGGGGGGTTGCTGCCTTCGATCAAATTCAGAAAAAAAATTCAGCTAATGTCTGTCCCGTCCTTCCTTCTTCCCTCCCCCTCCCCCTTCCTTTCATTCTTCCCTTTCTGTCTTCCTTCCACCTTCTCTTCCTTCCTTCGGTCCAGGGCTTGGGAATGATGGAGCTGGGATCAGGTGGTGTGACTTCAAAGCTCACATACTCAACCTCTCTATCACGCTTTTATACTGGTCTCTCTTAACATCCTAATCTCCAAAACGCATTTTTATACTCCTCATTATTTGTAGCAATATGTCAGTAACTAATATTTGTTTGACTGAAGAGAAGTTTAACAGCAGAGGCGCTGAAGAGCAGAGAATAAATAGTTCAGGCTCTGATTGTATCTTAGTGTCCGGGCCTGGTTCCCCTCCAGTCGATCCTCATCTGCAAAGCCTCTCTCAGTATGGTCTAAGCGTCAAAGATGGTCTGGACTCCATGAGAGTCAACGCCAGGGGCATGCAGGAGCCCAGGAAATGGGACCCAAGGAAAACCAACCCTCTCAGGGGACAGCTCCTTCTCTGGGAGCCATCTCCTGCTGAGAGCACACTCCTCAGCCCAGCAGATGAACCACATTCCACTGCCACAGTTCACCAGGACAGATTCTAAATTTGGAACAAATTCATATACAAAGTAGACGCGCAGGTGAAGACCCTCATAAGACCCTTCCCAGTAATTACGGTCAGCAAACTTGTTGGAAATGAAT
Source organism: Spermophilus citellus (assembly GCF_964194105.1). Classification (NCBI taxonomy): domain Eukaryota; kingdom Metazoa; phylum Chordata; class Mammalia; order Rodentia; family Sciuridae; genus Spermophilus; species Spermophilus citellus. The sequence goes on from NC_138187.1 coordinate 149,924,238, forward strand.
TAGTCAGCTCCGATGTAATAATTAACACTGAGCAATTTCTAGGATAATTCCAAACTGCCCATTTTTAATGTTCTGAACATTTCTCAAGCAAAGCTTTGGCACCTTCAATAAAAAATAACTCATATCTTTCCAGAGTTTGTTTCAAATCAAACTAATGAAGGAAAACTAATTTCAAAATAAGATTGTTTGACACATTAAATTTTAATAATCTGGGCTGGGGTTTGTGGCTCAGAGGTAGAGCGCTCGCCTAGCATGTGTGAGGGACTGGGTTCGATCCTCAGCACCACATAAAAATAAATGAATAAAGTCATTGTGTTCATTTACAACTAAAGGAAAACAATCTAAAAAATTTTAATGATCTAAAAATATAAGTTGTTCAAAAATAACAAGCAGAAAAATTATACTTTGAGACTTTGAATCTGTGGAGACTGGGCATGAAAGGTGCCTAGCCATAATTTCTACTAGAGGAGGTACAGGGATGGGACATATTTACATTCAGGCCCCTTTCGGAGACCTCATAATATAAATGTTAATGTCACCACCACAGCAATTCTCCTATGTCTTTGATGTCTTCCTTTATAGTAAAACCCTATGCTTATTTACATTTAGACAGGAGATAAACAAAGCCAGATACAAAGGCCTGGTGGTATCACCTACTGTTGCTCCAGTGCTTGCTACAGCTAGAATGGTGGTGTCCCCTCCAAAGCCCGTGTGGAACTTAATTCCCGCTGTGATGATATCAAGAAGTGGGGTCTTTGGGAAATGGGATTGATGCCATTATAAAATGGTGCTGTGGTTTGGGTCTAGAATGTTCCCTAAAAGCTCAGGTGTTGAAGACTTGGTCCCCGATACAGCAATATCCAGAGGTGGGGCTCTTGGAAAGTGATTGGATCCTAAGGGCTCTAACTCCATGGGTGGATTAATCCACTGAGAGCTGAATGGACTACTGGGAGGTGGCGGAAACTGTGGGCAGGTGGGACATGGTTAGAGGAAGTAGGTCACTGGGGGCAAGGCCTTGGGTTATACCTTGTCCCTGGCCCCTCTCTTTCTCTCTGCTTTGGGCTGCCAGGAGCTCAGCAGCCTTCCTCCACCACACCCTTCCTCTAGGGTGCTCTGTCTTGCCCCAGGCCCAAAACAATGGAGCAGGTGACCCTGGGCTGGAATCTCTGAAACCATGAGCCAAAATAAACTTTTCCTTCTTTAAGTTGTTTTTTTATGAGGTATTTTGGTCACAGTGACCAAGGCTGACTAACAAATGGTTTGAGGAATGAGATTATCCCTTTTGTGCTTCTGTAGTCTGCCATCTAAGAACACAGTAGGAAGGTCTTCACCTGATGCCAAATACCAGGCCTTGATCTTGGGCTTCCCAGCTTCCAAAATTCTGAGAAATAAATTTCTGTTGTCTATAAAGTACCCAGTCTGTGGCATTTTGTTATAGCAGCACAAAAGGACTAAGATGGTGGTATAAGACCAATTTCAGTGCTGCACCCTCACTAATAAAGGCCATTATCCTTTTAAAAAACATACAATGAATTGAAAGGTAAAAAATAATATCTATTTTTTTTTTTTTTTTTTTAGTTTGATGTGGCACTGGATACATTCCCCATGTGCTGATCATTCATCTGGACTTCTTTGTGCATCTCTTCCTATTCTTTGCTCTTTATTTCTTAATGGAGTTGCAGCATTTTTCTTATTGACTACTATGTGATCTCTGTAAATTACACCACTTTGTGGATACCCTTCTGGCCCAACCAGGTATGAACAAAAAACCTCTTGGTTTGATTCTGAGCAGGAAGATGAAGGGAAGGATCTATTTTCTGACCTTGAGTCAAGTGCGGGGCGGGGCTAGCCCCAGCCATCCATGCTGTGTTTCTCTCTTTCCTTACTTCAACAATATTTATGGAGCACCTACTACATGCCAGAGTCATTGCTCAGTCCAGGAGCTGTATCCAGGAAAAGGAAGCCGTCCTGTTCTGAAGGTGCTCACAGCCGGGGAGGGGAGGACATAAGAAAACAAGCAAGTAGAGTCGGGAGTGTCCACGGCCATGAGAAGCACACTAGTGGGGTGGTGGCTGTGGAGTGGAAAGGAGGGACCTCAGTCAGGTTAGGGAGAGTCTTGGAAGAGGTGACAAACTTCAGTTCCCCAGGACTGAGGAACAAGGGTGCTTGGGAAGGGGACTGGTGGACGGCTCAGCAAGGGGACAGAGTTCAAAGGTGGAGAGAGTGTGACAAATGGGGAAGTGTAAGCAACTCAGTGTGGAAGACACGGGGAAGTCCAGGGGGTGCAGAGAGAGGTCAAGGACAGGGCCAACCAAAGAGCCAGGTGACAAGACTCAGCCAGAGCCCAAGTCCTGAGACCACTGGTATAGGCTAAGGCTCTGCCCTTGGTCCCTGACCATCTCCTCTGGACACACCCTGGCCAGCCTGGCCCAGGCCTGTGGACGGTGTGTTCTGTTCGCATTCTTAGGACCTTGTTCTTGCTTTTGAGAAGACAAGATGAGCAGTGCCCTCAGCTGCATAGAGGGTGACCTTAGGCCTCAGAGTTTCCACAGAAAGTACCCAAAATGACAAATCCTCTCACCACGGCACCTTTAATAATTAAGACTGGACCCGCAGGCCTCCTTCCCGAATCATTCAATCATCCCAGAGGCCAGACAAGATATTTCCTTCATTCATTTGGGGTTCATTATTCAGTGACCAAAGAACTATTAGCCAGTCATTAAGGGCCCCAGAACATTCATCTTCTGACAAACTCTGACAGAAGGCACAAGCAGATGCAGAGCCAGCCTAGATTCCTTCAGGAAAGCGCACTCAGATCCAAGGTCCAGCGATAACTGCCAGTCACCAAGCAGAATGGGGGAGGGGGACTGGGGAAGCAGACTGTCCCCAGAGAGCGAGGGTGCCCTAGGTAACCACTGGGGATCAAGACCTGTCCAGGCATCATGCTGTCCCCTGTTTAGGCTCCATCCTCCCCGGGGCTCCCATGAGGCAGCGTTCTAAGTCCCCACTACAGCTACAGGGAGAGTGGCCAGGTTAGGGGACAGACAGATGCGGAGAGTGGGAACACAAGGTCAAGGGAGTAAGTCCATAAATGGGCCCCTGTGCTGACCCCCACATGCTTTCTTTTTCAAGAAGCAATTCACCTGCTGCCCTGCCTGGCCTTAGTGGACAGGATACGTCACATTCCTCAGCAAACCACTTGCTCTCTGAAAAAGAAATGCAGACCCCAAATAATGTCAACAAGAGGAGCCCATGTTACCCTGAAGGGGGAGACTTTTGTGACCCTTTTCACAGACCAGATGCTGGAACTCAGGGAGATAAGGATAATTCCTCCTAACCATAAAATCTATGAATTTAAGATTTAAGAATGTATGGTGAAGAAATCAATTAGAACCGGTCAGCCTGGGCCAAAGTGACTGAGAGTTGTCGTGGTAGTGGGGACTTGAAAATCTGATGTCACCCTGCTGTCAGTCAAAAGTGTAGAGGTGCCCCTGGGCAGGACTCTCCAGAAACTTCTCTGAGATCCCCAATAAAACTGGGGTGTAGGAGAGGCACATTGTCCTTCTCCTCTTTGAGAGGACCTCTCCCTTGAGAGTGTCCCCTTTCCCTTTTCCTGTCCCTTCAGTTGAAAGACTCATTCCTGTTACTCTGATTGACACGTCTGAAATCTTTCTGACTTGATAACAAGTTTGAAAGGGGGATCTTCATGCTGCCTCAGTTTCCTAGAAGGCCCCAACTCTCTAACAGCCAAGTGGCAGTGCTGGTCTGAGTCCAACCCCAGGCTCTTAATCACCACATCAGTCCTTGTTGTTTAAAACCACAAAGCACAGAGAATAATTTCTTCAGGGCATGGTATAGGCATTAAACATGTAAATGGATTCAGAAAAGATCAGGGCAACTTTAAAAACCACAGAGATATGAATAAGAGCATCTAACCTTCATGGATACCACCAGGAAAGCCGTCATCTCCTCCCTGGTCAAATCTCTAGAGCCTTAACCAGGGGAAAAATGTCATTCCTGACCTACTTAAGCGAGGGACCCACATGCCATCTGAAGTCAGAGTGCCATTCTCTGGTGATCTAAGCACTGCTGCACCTAATAGCAGAAAACTGAAGTGTTCCTCTTCAATATAGTAACTAGAACAATGTCTATGGAAAACCTTGCTATCTGAAACGGTGATTTTGTTTGCTGGGCACGATGGCGATGGCGCATTCCTGTAATCCCAGCAGCTCAGGAAGCTGAGGTAGGAGGATTGCAAGTTCAAAGACAGCCTCAGCAAAAAAGCAAGGTGCTAAGCAACTCAGTGAGACCCTATCTCTAAATGAAATATAAAATAGGGCTGGGAATGTGGCTCAGCGGTGGAGTGTTCCTGAGTTCAATCCCTGGCACCCTCCACCCCCCACCAAAAAAAGGATAAAACTTTTCAGATCAGGCATTTAAAACACACACACACACACACACACACACACACACACTCCACAGACTGAGCAACCCTTATCCAAAAATCCCATATCCAAAATTTTCAGAGCACTAGCATTATGCCACAAGTGGAAAATTCTACACCATGGAATTTTGTTTCATGCACAAAGTGATTAAAAATATTGCATGAAGTTACCAAATTACCTCAGGCTACGTGTACAAAGTGAATGTGAAACATAAATAAACTTCTCATCTAGGCTTGGGTCCCATCCCCAGCACATCTCAATATGCATTTACAAATATTCCAAAATCCAAAAGAATCCAAATTCTGAAACCCTTCTAACCCTTCTGCTCTGGAGCATTTCAGATAAAGGACACTATTCATATGCAGCATACAGTGCAAGCAGTGGTATTCTTTTTTAGGGCAAACTATACAGCAGTAATAGAAAATATGAGAAGATACTAGCACAGTTTCTCACATGCCCTCCTTTGTAGATAAAATTATACAACTCCGGCGTCATCAGGGGGCTCTGAAACATGAGTTCTTTTTCCAGGACTGGAAATAAATTTCTGCAGCTTCATCTGTCGTCGGTTCTTCACTGTCCCCCCTGTCCCCCACCCCCACCCCCACCAGTGGTCATGAATCTACAGGATGGCTGATTAGGATTAAGAAATGATTGAACCATTTCAGAAGCTCCTGCTCACTCAAACATTCAACCATTTGGGTAAAGGTGTGTGTGAGAGTGTGTGTGTGTGTGTGTGTGTGTGTGTGTGTGTGTGTACACGCGCACGTGCTCGCCTGTGTTGGGGAAGAAGCCCATCTTAATGATCTCAATGCCCATCTGCCTTAATTCCTTTAATTGAGTTCTGACTTCAGTGAATTTCTGGTAAAGAAAAGATTAGCAGCATCCAGCATCCCAGGACCTCATCCCCCAGCCACCTTGCAGAGGAGAGCTATGGCCAGATGGTCCGGCAGGCTTTTGTGATGCAGATTGGAAGGGGTGAGGTGAGCTGAGAACCAGCAGCCAGGATTGTCACCGGAAGAGCTAATGAGGGGAAAAGAACGGAGCCCGCTGGAAGCAGGCGACCCTGAGCAGGCTGGGCTGGAGGGAGAGTTGGGGAGATGAGAGAGAAGAGAGGATGTTTGAGGTACAGTCAAAAGAAAGAGAAGCCGACAAGAAGTCACCAGAAAGGCAGAGAGGGAGAGATTCGCAGAGGGTAGATTTCAGAATGCTGAGCTGTGGCTCATGATTGAGATGCCCCTTTGAGTTCTTGGAGATTATTCAGTAAAAAATTCAAATAGCTTTCCAAGGGTATCCAGGGTTTCCTCTAAGATGTCTCTGCACCGAAGCTGGCTTCCAGGGGAGGGGGGCGACTGTATCTGGGTTATGCAACTGTTAAGATTTCGGTGCAGCAATGTCATTACCAAGAGCAGGAAGAAAAGGATGGAGGCCTTTTCAGCTCAAGTAGTTCCCTGGCAGAAGCACTACCGTTGCATAGATGCAACCTGGAAAAACACACCTGCAATCTACTTTGTGGGAAAACAGTGCAGTTCCTCTACTTGTGAAAAACACTCACGACCCGGTTTCACTGCAGACCTCCTGGCAGCGGGCGCGGGGGAGGGTGCGGGGCGCGCTCTGCTCAGCTCTCGGACAAGCCCGTGCCTCTTCCCGCAAGAGCTTCGTTCGCATAAAGCAAGGGACCATTTCCAGTGGAAGTGTGTCCCGACGGGGACCGAGAGGAGCTCTTTGGGAAGGATGCCTTGCGGGAGCGCGGGCAGCGCGTGCTCCCTGGTCGCTTAACGGTGAGCAGCGCGTGTCTCAGAGCACTCTGCTGCACCCCGGTGGGTTTGAGCGAGTCTATTTTAGTAACACATTCTGCTCAATTTGTTTGGAGAAGATGGTAACGGCTCTGCATAGTTCTCTCTGGGCGAGAGGGAATGAGGGGGTCCTTAGGAACCCTCGCCCACCGTCTACTTGTAAGCTATTGAAAGCTACTGAAATGCAGATTAAGAAATCCTGGAAATTCTGAAACCTGAATTCTGCTTCCCCAAAAGAGAGGTGTGTAACCAACAGAACTGTAATTTCTAAGATTTTGGATGATTTAAATCAGATATCTTCAAACTACAACAGAGTCTAAAAAGACCCCTACAGCAGGGCTTGGTGGAACACACCTGTGATCCCAGATGCTGGGGGAGGTCGAGGAAGGAGGATCATAAATTAGAACCAGCCTCAGCAATTCAGTGAGACCCTGTCTCAAAATAAAAAAATAAAAAGGGCTGGGAAGGGGGATTGTAGCTCAGTGGTATAGCACTCTTGGGTTCAATCCTCAGTACTAGAAAAGAAAAAAATTTAAAAAGAAATAAAAAATAACAAAATAAAAGGCCAACATAGTTCTACACAAACAGGCAATGGGAGAGATTGGAAGATAGCCACAGTACCTTGGCACATCTTCTCACAAGAGGAGGTTTACCCTTCTGAGATGTTACTTGCACCCCAAAGCCTGAGTTAGGTAAAATCCCAGAGTTCAGAGATTTTCAATTATAATGCAGAAACCTGGACATGAAGTTTCTCTTGCTTGGTTTACATCTGAATCTGCACAGAAGGAGTAAAAAGAGCTCATTCCCCCTAGGAAACCAGTGGGTAAACAAGGCTTCCCACTGCCCCTGCAGGATCAGACAGAGCACTCTGGGGGTCACAGCAGCACATACTCAGTGAGATATCTTCCAGACAAGAAGGGGAAGACTTGCAGGCTCAGTGCCTTTTAAACCCTCACCAACCACATGCACCTGTTTCCAGAAACAGTAAATATGGCCACGGGAGGTAACTGTCCCCTACAGAGCATGGTCAGTTGTCCACTCCTCCTTTCAGCCTTGAATCCTCCCTTTGCAAGGACTTCAGCATCTCTCTTTTGGTACTGGAGGGTTGAACCCACGTGCTGCTTTATCACTGAGCTACATCCCCAGCCTTTTTAACTTTTTAGTTTTAAATTTTGAGACAGGTTCTTGCAAGTTGCTGAGGCTGACCTTGAATTTGTGATCCTCCTGTCTTGGCCTCCCAAATCTCAGGGATTATAGGCATGTGCCACCACACCTGGCTTAGCATCCACTAACCGGAGAGGGGGATGTTTCTTTGGGGATGTTCTATGAGTGGGCCTGGTCTTGACCCACGAAGCCTCATTCCAATCACCCCTTTATTACCTGCTCCCTTTTCTACCTATTCCGTTTGGCCATTTGACTATTTTCACAATTTCATCTTCATTTATCATTCATCATTTTCCTCTTCTCTTCTTCTGACTATCTGGGAAGGCAAATCAAACCTTCAAAGTCCAATTTTCTATATAAAAAAAAATGAGTGCATCTGACAAGAAGCTTATGCATTTACCATACCTCACTACAGGGGATTTTTTTCCACTTCTATAACGTTCTGCTGGGTATAAAACAGCATCCTTTGCTAAGCACCCTGAAGACTACATGCTACTCTAAGAAGAATGTGGTAGCGGGGCTGGAGACGTGGCTCAAGCGGTAGCGCGCTCGCCTGGCATGCGTGCGGCCCGGGTTCGATCCTCAGCACCACATACCAACAAAGATGTTGTGTCCGCCGAGAACTAAAAAAAATAAATAAATATTAAAAATTCTCTCTCTCTCTCTCTCTTTAAAAAAAAAGAAGAATGTGGTAGCAGGGGAACTGTGCTGGACTCACTTCTTTCCTTAAATGGTACCAATGCAACCTGGAAAAGACAAGGCAGTCACAGTGAATCCTTGGGGCTTGGTTTGCCTCCACAGAAGGCTATGCCTTTTTTAGATGTGGGTCTCTCCTGTTGTAGGAGGCTGGGGAGATGGGTCTGAAGTGAAGAGGACAGGAAACAGGGACCAAGGGTCAGAGTGGGTCCTCGAAGGTAGAAACTGGAGCCCAGAGTGCCATGAGAAACCAGAGTGCAGGAATGAGAAGCTACCACATCCAGGAAGAAGAGCCTACCACAGGAAGGGAGGTGAGACCAGGAGTGGGCCTCAACCAACACCCCAACACTGAGCAAACAAGGCCAGTCTGAAAGTCCCTTTTCACACTCAGGGTTGAAAGATTTCTGTGAGATAAGATGAAGAGCTGAATAGCCTCTTGTCCCAGGAGGTTCTGGAGACCAGGAGCCACCCTGCACCTGGGCCAGCACCGGGCCTGTGCACAGCGGGGCTCTCTGCTGAGAGCATCAGTATCAGTACCTCTCTTGACGTCCCAGCTAGCATCAGATGACCCCTCAGGTAGGTAAAAGAACAAGACAGAAAATGGAAATGCAGAATTTGGACCCTGTCAACCCTGTGGCCCACCTTGAGCAAGACTTTGCTTTTACATCCTGTGGTGCAAACCTCAGTACACGGTTGCCTCTGAACATAAAACCAAGGAGGAGCTTTGTACAAACTCCCACCCACCTCTCCCACCCCTAGCTGAGAAAGCCATGCATAAGATGTGCTCTCAAACTTAACCATTCTCCAAATAAATTCCAGCTCTGACCCAGGTTCACCACCTCCACCAATTCCCCCAGTCCAGACCCCTCTTGGCTCACGGGGACCACAGGACCAGCCTCTAACTGGTCACCAGCTTCACTCCTGCTGCCCACAGTTTATTCCCTACACAGTAACCAGAGTAAACCTTTACAATTTTATGTTTTATTTCTGAGTGACACATAATTATACATATTCATTGGACACTCTGCGATGTTTGGGTACGGGTGTACACTGTGTAATGATCAAATCAGGGTAGTTAGCATTTCTGCCACTTTAAACACTTCAGTTCTCTGTGGCGAGAACATTCAAAATCGCTGTGATTTTGAAACCTGCAGGGCCTTATTGTTAGCTGCAGTCACCCTGCTGAGCAGCAGAACACCAGATCTTAGTCCTCCTGTGTGGCTGTAACACTGCACCTGTTGACAGATCCCTCCCCATCCCCAGTGAGCCTTTAAATTAAGAGTCAAGCCAGGGTACCTCCTCTCCAAACCCTCTTAGAATAGAATCCAGAGTCCTCCAGGGCCCTGGCTGCCTCTCTGTGTTTATGACCAGAGAAACTCTCCAGGCACAAGAGCCTCCAGCGTCCAGCTTCCTCCTTGGAACACCCCCCCCCCCCCCCCCCCCCGCTGGCTTGGCCCCACAACACTCTGTTCCCAGGTGCTCTTGGGGCTGGCTGCTTCCTCCAGGACCTGTGAAAAGCCAGCGCCTCCCATGTGCCTTTTCTGAGAGATCAATCTAAAATAGCCATCCTGTCACCAGCTGTCCCCTTTTCATTATCCTCCATGTCCTTCTCTCTGCCTGGCCACACCGTCTGACCCTCTGGCTATTGGCCAGCTCACCCCCAGGATGTAAGTGAAATGAGGACCATCATGGTCTTATGACAAGTCCCATCCCCTAATAAAAGCTAGTTTATAGTATTGGCTCAATATTTTTTGAATAAATAACTGTGATTTTCAGACCTCTCTCAGAGTAAAAGCACAGTGTTTTTCGTTGGAAAACTCTGCTATTTAACAGCTGCATCTGGGGAAACAGGGCAAGGAACAAAAAGAGGAAAGCCACCCTCAAAACTTGAGACCTTCAGCATCTGTAAATGAAGAGATGCTTCTTGAGTGAAAGAAGGCAGTGAGAACTGAAAGATTAATAAAGGAAATTATGCTACACGGACGACTCAGTCAATGCAAAAACGCTTAGTGTAACATTAAAAATGAAATCCCACTGTACGTGTTACTCAACAATTTCTTCTGTGGTTACAGATCAAAATCAACAGTGACATTTACACAGTGAAGCATGGATATCTGTAGTTGGAAGGAAATTCAAATGCAACGCAGCTCATCTAGAATGCGGTTTCCAAAATGGAAATGAAACACCGTCTAAATAGAGATTTGTACCTGTGTGGCTTTATTTCACGACTTGAAGAAATTCTTTAGTTTTGGAGGTGTGCTGTTTTAACACTAGGCCTTTTTATTTCACCCTTCATCTTTTGCCTTCAATTCTTAACAGGTATGCACATGAGCTTCTGAAAATATACTCTAAATAAAAATTTAAATATCCATGTATATCATAACTCAAACATGAACTATCACTAGTAAGGAAGAGGACCATAAACTGCATTCCCTAGTCTCTCTCTACTGGCCCCTTCCCCAGCTATGGCCCTTCTTTCTAAATGTTATGCAACTTTTTAAAAACTATTGGACTCTTTGTATGTATAGTTTAAATATTCCTTATTAGTTATATATTACCATACATACATACATATATATATATATTACATACATGTATATAGTTTTAAAAATATACATACATCATAAAACTATTATCATTTTAATATCCTTTATTATCTTTATTGAGCCCGGGGGTGCTCTACCACTGAGCTGTAGCACTAGTCCTCTGTATTTTTATTTTGAGACAGAACTGCTGAGCCTGGCCTTGAACTTGCAATCCTCTTGCCTTGGTCTCCTGAGTCACTGGATTACAGGAATGTGCCACCTCTCCTAACGTAGCTCAGAAACTTTTGAAGCCACAGAAGACACTGATGATACTTCTTTGTAGTTCTTACAAGGAATAAGTTGTATTAACAAGAAAGCAACAGCTCCGTGAACTTTGCGTCACAAAGCCATTAACAGCTGAAAACTACCACTAATGTCATCTTTCTAAAAATAATCCTCATGACATTATCATATATGTGTCTTTTTAAGGGCCCCATGGCTGGGGAGAAACAGACCACACAGAGGCGTGAACTGTCCAGCGTCTGGGGCACAGGTGAAGTGAAGCCTTTGAATGTCAGCACTTAACATTTCAGCAGAGATCACTCACTTTAACCTTCACTCCCAAAGAGAAGCAGAAGATTCCGCCATTCACCAGCAGCTTAGTTCCTCCTTGGCGGAATCCAAACACAACCCAGATCTATAGCTGCTAAGTCATGGGCTTCAGGCTTACCAGCCTGACCATCTGATTTTTATTTATTTTACTTGTTTGGTTTGCAGTTGTGGGGATTGAACCCAGGGCCTCCCACATTCTAGACAAGCACTCTACTGCTGAGCTCCACCCCCAGTACTTTTTATTTTATTTTGAGGCAAGGTCTTGCTAAAGTAGTTGAGGCTGGCCTCCAAGTTGTGATCCTCTTGCCTCTGCCTCTCAAGTAGCTGGGATTACAGGTGTGTGCCATGGCACCCTGTGGGGAGCCATTATGACACGTGACTGGGCGACTCCCGGTTTGGGTCTGAGGCGTTCTGGCTGTGTCAGAACTTTCCCGGCCCTCTCCTGAGGAGAGAACCCGTCCGTGTGGGGGTGTGACTGACCACTGACCCCGGGGGCCCAATCACTGACCCTGACCTTGGAGTGCGGCCCCCCCTCAACCTTCATTGGATGGAATTCTCCCCTGAATCTTGAGCCTTCTTAATACCTCGCTGGACTGGGGTAAGAAAAGTCATTGTTAATCCAGCATACCTGTTAAATTTTGTCCAAGAGATTCAGGGGAGAATTCCATCCAATGAAGGTTGAGGGGGGGCCACACTCCAAGGTCAGGGTCAGTGATTGGGCCCCCGGGGTCAGTGGTCAGTCACACCCCCACACGGACGGGTTCTCTCCTCAGGAGAGGGCCGGGAAAGTTCCGACACAGCCAGAACGCCTCAGACCCAAACCGGGAGTCGCCCAGTCACGTGTCATAATGGCTCCCCACAGCACCCGGCTTGTTCTCAGATCTTATGCAACCTGTTGGGTACAGGGTTGAAAACCGGTAAAGTAAAACAAAACTGCTTAACCAATGTACTGTATAAGCCAAAGTTAGAACCCTGAAGTTCACTGTCATTCAGTGATTTCTGGCATTGAGGGTGGCCTTGGGAGGCACAGACCAAAGAAACTTTGCTATCAGTAATCACTCCTAATGGTTCATTAGTTCCAAAAACAAGGGCATGTATTATGGGCAGTATGCAAATAAAAATGCAGAACAGAGTTTTTTTTCTTAATAAACAGGGGTCTCAACTACACTGCTGTTCTTATAACTACACAGGCAATGACCTTATGCCAAGAAAGGACTTGCATATAAGGTTGCAAGTCATAGAGATTTAGGGTCTCAACTGACAGGTTCCTCATTTGTAAAACTGTAACTTACTTTGTAAAATGTAATGAAGATTTAATGAATTAATAAATAATAAAAAACTTAAAATAGTGCCTGGCACATGAAAAGTATTAAACAAACAAACAACGGTTTGGAAACTTCTCTATGTCATTTTCTCATAAATAACACATTTTCATCTTCGCAGAAGTAAAATTCACCACAGTGATTTTTTTTTTTTAAGTTTGCAATTCCTCAAAACACTATCCTTTAGAAAAGGAGATTTGGAATATCTTGGACGTGCAGAAGCAGCACAGAGGCTCACTGTGAGGGGCACCAGGAGGGAGAATCCTTACTGACCTTTCCTGGTCAGCACACACCTGGTGACTTCTGAAGCTCATGCACGTACCCACTGAATACACATTCTCATTTAATAAATGGAATCATTCTATATATCATTCATAACCAGTTTTTCCATTTAACATTAAAGCCTTTAGCATTAAAATATTATTCGAATTTTAATGCAATGAAACAAATAAAAATCCTTAAAAAAATAAATAAATAAAACATCAACTCCAATAGCTTCTGTGTGTGGTCTTCTTATCCCTAAGTCTAGAGAGTCTGGGATGAGTTATCCATTTTACATGTGGGTACATTAGTTATGGAATGCGCACAGGCTTTCCTCTGGTCCAAGGAACCCCAGAGCCAAACATGCCCATGAGCCTCTGAATCAGAAGTGCCCTGGACCTCCCTTGAGCTCAAGCTCCCCAGGTTCCAGCAGCAAGAGCTGGCTCAGGAGGGAGGTGACATCATGAGGGCATGTTTTCAATGCTGAACACGGCTGATGACAGGGTGTGCTCTTTCTTTAGATCCCCAAAGGTCCCTGTCATCTGATGATTCATGGCAAGAAGTTGGCACTGAGGGGTGTGGGCCAGAGGCATTAAGTTATCAGTGCCCACAGTCAGGCTAGTGCCCAGAAACCCCACACAGAACAAGCTCCATCAATCAGCATGTGATGATACAACAACCTGGCAGAGAAGGAAGGATGGGCGACCTCAGGTTTTGTTCTTCCATCAAATAAAAAGAACTAGGCATACAGCTCAATGGCAAAGTGTCCCTGGGTTCAGTTCCCAGTACTGCCAAGGGGGGAAAAAAAGAAAAAAAGCATACGATGTTCACTGAGGTTTAGAAAGGAGGCAAGGCCAAGTTCCCGAGCAGATATGCACACCATGACCTGTGGACCCTCCTCACAGCCTCCCCTCACCTTAGAACGTGCATGGCCCAGTAAATAACAGCTGTCATTACAACCAGGACCTGTTCATTAGTTATTGAGCAACTATGTGCTGGGCACTGGTTTAGGCACCAGGGATGTGTAATTAAATTATGTACATTGTCTTCAAGGAGCTCACACTCAGTGGTCACAAAACAATGGCGGTTAACTGAATAGTAGCTAGCTCTTTCTCCAAGCAGGGAATGTCTTTCTTTCTCATAACCTCTCCCTATTCTCGAAGCAGGCCCACGCTGACTTCTCCTACTGCCCACTGTCTTCCTCAGCTCAGCTGCTGTAACAAAACACTAAGCCACGACTCCTTCTGGCTTACAAACAACACAAGTCCATTTCTCAAGGTTCTGGAGGCTGGAAGTCCAAGGTCAATGGGCGTGGCAAGTTCATGTCTGGTGAGAGCTGCACCAGCCCTATTCATGAGGGCTCCCTCTGGTGACCCAGTCACCTCCCAATACCATCACATTGGGGAGTTAGGATTTCAACATATGATTTTGGGCGGGGGTGGGTACCAGGGATTAAACCAAGGGAAGTGCTTAACCCCTGAGCCACATCCCCAAGTCCTATTTTGTATTTTATTTAGAGACAGGGTCTCACTGAGTTGCTTAGCGCCTTACCATTGCTAAGGCTGGCTTTGAACTTGCAATCCTCCTGCCTCAATCTCCCAAGCCACTGAGATTACAGGCATGCGCCACTGTGCCTGGCTCAATATATGAATTTTGCGTGGAATAATCAGACCCTAGCACCACCACCCTGGTAAACATTCTATGGGAACAGAAGCCCAGTATAGCACTTTGGTACAGTTTTCTAGTCTCAATTTCGGTGCATAAATGTCTTCTCTTTTAAAACTCAGTAAACTCTCTGAGGACGGGACACCTGGTTTTGTTTCTTTTGTGTCCCCCACCTTCAAGCACGCAGCATCTGTTCATAAACAGGCATTCCAAGGGAACCTTTCCAACCTTCCGATCAACAGCCCCTGACGGAGGACCATTACTGAGGGCGCACTTCGCGGCGTGAAGCAATTTTCCTCCCTGTTAAGAGCGCTGTTATCAGAAACCAACTGTGATGACAATTTACGATCATACACTTCCAAACCAAAAACACAGTTCGCAGCTGAGGAACGCTGGGGGAAGTGGGTGGGTGGATGGTGGTCCTTCCTCCAGCTCTCCCATGGGGACAGAGAGGCCATGGACCCCTCCCACTGGGTCCCACCTACCCTCTAAAAAAGAGAGCCAAGTCTCTGAGAGCTCTCCTGCAGTAAGAGCCTACCCGCCTCTCTTGGAAGTGACCAGCATCTTGGTTTGGTGCTTCTCATTCCACCACAGGTGACACATGATACATAGGGCCACAAATGACTACTTTGGGGAGAACACCAACGCACAGTAGGAGTCACGTCTAATCCCACCAGGGAAGACTACCACATCGTCACACCCTGTCTTGGGTGGGTGGTTAGATCATGATTTAATAGTACAGCGTCAGCACACATGCAGGGCTGTGTTGGGGAATTATTACTTCAGGGTCCATAATTATCTAACCTGAGTTGAAGCTGACCACTGACGGAATGGGTATCAAATCTACACTCCAGAGTTTCCCAAATGTTGAACCAACTTCCACATCCCTAACACGATTCTTGTACTGTCTCTAGGACCCCTTTTTAGTTTTTGGAGGGGGGAAGTCAGTGTAAAATTCCCAAATCTTTAAGCTCAGTGTGAGCTGTTTCCAGCTGGTTTGGTCAAGGTTCTCAGACTCCCTGTGACATACTTTACAGGCACAAGCATGGTGGACCTCTGAGCCTTTGTTCTCACAGTCCCTCAGCCTCAAACTCCTGCCCCACCTCCATTCCTTTGTTATTCATCTTTTAAGATTCAGCGGAGACTTTCAGCATCCTCTTTGTGGGTCCTGTGTCCCTGGGATAAGAGACCCTTCTGCATTATCGCCACATGATACTGACACTTTGTGTTGAGATGCCCATCTGTCGCCCCTTTATCAGTTCCTTAAAGGCAGAGACCAGATTTACCCATCACTGTAGCCTGATGCCTGGCACGATGCCTATGGCAGACGAGCCAGTTAGCAAGTGTTTCAGAGTCCGAAGTGAAATGCTAGGATTTAAATGAAACCCACAAGACCCAGTGATCAGACCCCATCTGTTTACCTGGACAAACCTGTCCATCAGTGGAATCCCTGCTGCCCTGAGGCTGTTTCCAGTGATAGCACTTTTTCATCTGGGAGCGATTACACATTGCCCTGAAAACACAACCGAAGCAGCCCCTCGGAAGACGGAAACATCCAAATATATAGTTGCACACAATGATAAATGTGAACTGTGAGAGATTCAAGTCATACAGAAATATACAAAGAAGAAAAGAAGAATCACCTGAAACTCCACAACAAAGAAACTGCCACTGTTGAAGTTCTGGTGGATGGACAGCCTTTCAAGCTTTTCTTTTATGCACGGACACAGAATTTTGCGTACATTTTTTAAAAAGAAAATGTGCAAGCAAGATATGTTGTGGAAAGGTCCTCTTTTCACTTATAATAATAACTTGCATTCTTTTTTCCATAGCGATAAATACAGAGGACCTAATCTTGAATGGTTCTATTTCCTCTCAACAGAGGAAAAGACCCCTGAACACACAGGGTTGAACCACATATAGGTTATCTCATTAGCTCCTGGTAATAATCCCTAACAGTGGCACTACTGGAACAAAAGACATGCTCATTTAAATGTGTGATATATACGTTACTATTCTGTGCCCCAGAAATTTTGTTCTGGTTTGACATTTCCCCATTGTGACACAAGACAGATGCTCAGTCCTGCCCAATTAGAAGAGGCTAACAAAATGTTTGTTTTGCTTTGTTTCTGTTTGGGGGGATTTGGTGTGGTTTACTATACGATTTGAGAAGCTGAGTATTTTTTTTCCATGGGTTTATTGGCCTTTTTATATTCTTCCTCTTTTTGAAGTTGCTTGGTCACAGATTTTTGTCCATATTCCAATCTGATTGTTCTTTCCTTACAGTATTGTGAAGGGCTTTTTAAAATATTTATTTTATTTAAATATTTATTTTATTTGTTCTGCAAATATTATTCTCAGTTTGACCTCTGTCTTTTAACCTAGTTTATGGAGGTTTGTTTTTTGCCATGCAGAGATTCAAGACTTTTATGTAGCCAAATTTATCAAATCTTTTTCTATTTCTATTGGATTTTGCATCATTATGAAGAAAACATTTTGTAACCTAAAAAGCATTTACCTGTATTGTTTTAATTTTTTTTTTTAGTTTTAGTTGGATACAATACCTTTATTTTATTTATTTATTTTTATGTGGTACTGAGGATAGGAGTCTCACATGTAATAAGTGAGTGCTCTACTGCTGAGCTACAACCCCAGTCCCATTACCTGTATTTTTAAAGTACTTTCACAATTTCACATTTTCCAGTTAAAACAATTCTAACATGATGGGCTAAATGGAGAAATTCAACTATAATAACATGAATAACCAAATATGTTTATTTTTTCTTTTTAAATTAATCAATCAATTTATTTATTTATTTCAGGCATAGGGGATTGAACCCAGAGGCACCCTACCTCTTTTACTTTTTATTTTAGGACAGGGTCTCACTAAGTTGTTCCAGACCTCACTAAATTGCTGATGCTGGCTTTGAACTTGTGATCTTCCTGCCTCCTGAGGCAGGGCACCAAATATTTTTAAAGAATAAAATGTGAGTTGAAATAGTACCTAATTTGTCTTTTTATTTTAGTTGGTTACAGATGCATTTTTCCAATTATAATCACAGGGGTATCATCTGTTCCGTCCTGGCCTCTTTATGGTGTTTTAAAAGAAATAGATGTCCTTACTTCTTTTTTTACAAACATCCTCACTCTGCCTGACACACACAAATATAGAAAAATGCTGGGTTATATCCCCCTACTCTTTTGTACTGACTTAAAAACAAAAATAAAGTTTGTTCATCTTTAATTAAATCCATATTTCCACAGAAATATGGATAATGTTATATCCATGACTATGTGATATATCTTAAGTCATATTCTTTGTTCTTTTGGTTGAAAGACACATACTTTACACAGAACAAAATCCAGTCTAGGTCAAAGAAAGAGCCAACCATCGAAACACAAATCTCTTAAAATCCAAAATAAAAAGATTGTGTGATTGTGTGATAACTGGCAAATTCTTTTAAGTTTGGAGAATTACATATCTGCCAGAAACACATGAAGCACTTCCCCAAGTTTGATCAGGGAAGACCCATCAACCACTTTCAGAAGCTGCGAGGAGATAGATCAGAGGCCTATTCGTCCTCAGGCCTCAAGGGTGATGGCAATAATAGTAAATGGCCTCACTGGGTGCTTCTCATCTGCTGCCAAGTTGCATTCTAAGGCTTGACGAGATAATGAGAGTTTCACAACAGTCCTATAGTTCCCACAGTGTACAGATGGGGGAAACTGAGGCAGAGAGAGGCCCAGTAATTTGCCAAGACTACATGTTAGTGAGTAGCTTGGCCAGGATTTGAAACCAATCTGCCAGATTACAGAACTGTGTGGTTACCATGACACTACGTTTCAGGTCAAACATAGCCTTAATTACCAGAAGAGAGTCTCCAGACATCCTTATTTAAAAGCTGAGGCTGAGCTCAAGCAGCTAGTTAACAATTACTTCCCAAAGAGTCCTGAGAAAAGAGTGGTTCAGATATGGCACCTATAGGGCTCTTGCTCCTAAGGGGTTATCTTCCTTAGGCATGAACCACCAGCCTCAATTCTAGTCGCAATTTTACTTTTTTATTGAATTGGGATGCTTCTTAGCTTCAGTTTCCTCTTCTACCAAGTGGGGAAAATATTGATAATAACTGCATATGAGAAGCCTTACAAACTGTAAAGTATGAGTCTAACTGTGGTGGTTTTGATTTTTTTTGTTTTGTTTTTATGGCACTGAGCATTGAACCCAGGGGTGCTCTACCGCTGAGCTACATCCCCGGCCCTTTGTATTTGTTACTTTGAGACAGGATCTCATTAAGTTATTCTGGTTGGTCTTGAACTTGTGGTCCTCCTGCCTCAGTCTCCTGAGCAGCTGGGATTATAAGTGCTTGCCACTGCACCTGGCTAATAGTTGTGTTTTGGATGCTGTGTAAAAATTCAGGGTCAAAAGAAACAGCCAGGTTTCAAGCCCCTGGTGCAGAAGGCAGGGGCTGTGCTGGTCCCCACAGAGCAGACCTGCGGCTTTAAAGAGGCTTGAACATGCCTGCTGGGCACGGAGAGGTGGAGGCTGCCAGGCAGGTGCTCATGGCAGAGCGGGTCCTTTCTGTCACACCAGCCAGGATTCCAGGAAGCAGCCACTGTTTTGAATTTCTGAATTCTGTGATGTCACCCAGGAGAAAATAACTCCGAGGAGAACTGCTATGGGTAAAGAAACCTCCCACCTCCACTCTTCTGGTAAGTCTCTTTTTTAGAACTTCCCCCAGCACCAACCAAGCCCTGCCCACAGCTTCAGTCCTCTGTGCCTTTCACTGAATGATGTGAGAGGGCTGGAGGCGCCCAACAGCTTCTCCACCCTCTTCTCCAGGGTCAAGTTCACTTTCCTTCTGCCTGAGGTCACCAAGCAGCTACAGACACATGAGGCCCCTGAGGGTAAGAAAGCAATGAAAGGAAACCCCAAGGGGCTCCCTGGATCTCTCAGGTGCCACCCTGCCATGGTCCTAAGAACTCAGAGGCTCCCTCATCTTGCAGTCAGGTGCCTGGCAGCAATGAGTGACAAAGGTATCCACCACTAAAAGAACATGACCCTGGGTGGCAAATGAAGGAAAGGTGGCCCTTAGATTTTTTTTTTAATTCAGAATGCATAAAGCATTTTTTTGACTGTGTTAGAAAACTCTTCAAAGTAGAAACATGTACTAGCTTTAACTCAGCTAGACCAAACTGGACCAAAGCGGCCACCTGCATGGTGTATATTTTATGATGGTCCAGGGGACAAGGGTGAAGAGGTTGGACAACTAATGCTGGAGTGCTCAGTACCCGGCACCAGGCCTGTCTTAGGCACCCTGTCTTATTAACTCGTTGGCCCTCCCGTAGGCTCCACGTGGTGGATGCTGCTGTTATCTCCGAGTTCTGGATGTGAATCAAGTTACTTGTCAAAGACAAGATAAGCACTGGTGGGCAGGAATCAGACCCTGGCTGGTAAGACCAGAACTGACAGCCCTCGGCTACATGCTCCCATACACGCCTCCTCTCTCCCATTGAAGCAATCACCCATCAGAGTGCCCAGGAGGAGGGAGGACTGTGTCTGTCAGACACTGGGCTAAGGGCTCAACTTAGAAAATGCAGTTAAAACCCTTGGCCAAAGTGGACTGGCTATGGTTTCACGAGGCCCCTGTATACTTCTGGCCATTAAGAGCTTGGTGAGGCTCTGCTGAAGACATCACGGAGTCCTCATTTTTTTTTGTACCATGGAGTGAATCCAGGGGTGCTTAACCACTAAGCTACATCCCCAGCCCTTTTTTATATTTTTATTTGGAGACAGGGTCTCACTAAGTTGCTGAGAGCCTCACTAAGTTGCTTTGAACTCAAAATCCTCCTGCCTCAGCCTCCTGAGTCATTGGGATCAGAGGAGTGAGTCTACTACCAGGCCTGGCTCCTCACTTATTTTGATTAAAAGTTTTTCAGCTTTTAGGACTATGATGTAGCCCTATTACAAACCCACCAACACTTCTCCTGCACTTAGAGTTCTTTACCATCCCTTAGACTCCTAAAAACAAAAAAGAAAGATTTTTTGGAATGAAGATTCCCTTTCTAACTTTAGGGGAATAACAACCTCAGAATCCAATGGAAGGCTTCCCACTCGGCCAAAAAAAAAAAAAAAAAAGAAAGAAAATTCCATTAGAGATGGCTAACAAATGCTATTAGCACCAAGAAGATCTAGTTAGAGAGCTTTGCCCCTTCTCATGGGACAAGTTACCTCCTAATCCCTGCCACCTGTCCTCCCTCCCCCAAGAGAAATACTATGTGGGTTCTGTTCTATTCTATCTGTTCTGGGAATTGAACCCAGGGATACTCTACCGCTGCACTATGTCTCCAGCCCTCTCTATATTTTATTTTGAAACAGGGTCTCACTAAGTTGTAGAGGCTAGCCCCCAACTTGTGATCCTTCTGCCTTGGCTTCCGGAGTTGCTGGGATTACAGGCATGCACCACTGAGCCTGGCATGAGTTACATTTTAATATTTCTAGTAGCCACATTGAATAAAAGCAGGGTAAATTAATTTTAAAACACTTTTACCTAACCCAACATATCCAAATTACCATTTTGCCAATAATGTGATCAATAGCAAAATTATTAATAAAATATTTCACGTTCTTTTTCATATTAAATGTTCATTAGTATGAAATTTAAAACTGCCCCTTACACTTACATCCCATCCCCATTTGGACTACCTACACATGCCTAATAGCTACCGCACTGAACAGCACAGACACCATTTTCTGTTACTGTCTTGCAAATATGGGTATCTTTAATCTTCCTTTTATGCAATGAGAAATTATTGGAGGAATGAACACTGAACTATTACTTTGCCTGTAACTGCATTCAATTTTTAAGTATGTCTGATGTATTTTCTCATTTAATCTTCACTACAACCCTGTGAAATAGGTCCCTAGAGAAATTTTAGGTGGGTAGCAGATTGGCATAATGCCATCTCTCTCTCTTTCTCGCACACACACATGCAGGCGCGTGCACACACGTCCACATCCCTGTTGTGAATTCTCAATTTAAGTCCAGCCAAGGATGGGAACTTAACTGAAGCTATATAGCAATATAAAACTCAAGTGATAGATTACAGCCAAATTCTTGCTGGCTTTCCTGCTGCTCAGTCTTGCACTACCATTCCAAAAGAATTTATTATAGTAATCCAGGCACCTACTTCACGGGGGTGTTTATACACATCAGACTCACTTAGTCCTTAAACCAAACTGTGCAGCACTTGAGGTCACCATGGTCATAAGCAGGCACTGGTATGGTCTGTGCCCAACCCGATTCCTGAGCAGGTCCTCTGCTTCCTGTTCCCTGGCCTTCTGGGAACCCTGGGTCCTCTCAAGATCACAAAGCCCCTGCCACACAGGGGATCACCAGTTCACTAAGAGAGATTACACACAGAAATAAATACATCAAACAAAATGAGACTACAAAAAATGTATTCTAGTATGGCAGGAAAGAGAAATTTCTGCAGGTATCCAAAAAGGTTTTATACAAGAGTCTGCATTTGGAAAATGCAGCATGATTTAAGAGATGAAGGCGGGAGAAAGGCCCATGTCCAGCAGAGGTCACCATGTCCTGAAAGGCCTGGAGCACAGAGGTGTGGGATGAGGTCACAGGGGTGAGTCGTGGAGTCTGGCTGGAAGAACAGAGCATGAACCGAGGCTGGCAAAGTGCATATGAGCCACCTTCCGAGGTCCTGAGTGTTGACGAATGACATGGGATTTTACTAGAGAACATTAGGCACAAAGTTCTGGAGCAGAAGAGTCAACACCAGTGGAGGCATACTTTAGAAAAAGCAACCTAACTGTGGTGCAAAAACACAACACAACAACAACCACAATAACCAAAAATCTGCAGTTAACAACAGCAAAGAAACAAATAAACAACAAAGAAGACCAAGGACCCTGGAATCCTCTGGGTGAGGGGCTACAGCCACCTGATCAACAGCAGTGATCAGAAAAGTGACACTAGAAGAAGAGGGTAAGATTCTGGGAACAGACAAGAGCCAGAGTGACTACATTACTGGAAGAATAGAAATAGAAAAGACACAAATAGGAAAGTCAAAGTGTGAGTTTCTTTCCCCTGCAGGTACCCTGAGAGCTCAGGATCTCAGATTTTGACATGTTAATTTCCCCACTAAGGCCTGAATCCACCCCATATCCCTACTTTAGTTGGCTCAGTGAATCTGTAGAAAGAAATCCAATACAATTTGGCTCCCTTAGAACTTGCTTAACTAGTTCATGATAACTTGTTCAACTGTTGGTCATTTATTTTTTTGCAAGCTGGTCTTGGCAACCTGCTCGCTGTCCTCTGAATGACCTTTGCAGATCTGCTGACCACTGTTCACATCTGCCCTGACCACTAAGGGGAGGAAAATTCCAATATGGAGATGAGCCTTCTAGCCAGGATCTGACTTTTGAAAGGGTCACGGTGCGTTAAAGCAGAAGTTGAGACCTGAAATCATTTATGCTTGAACATTGAAAATGTTAAGAAAATGTGTAGGTTAATATCAGTGATAAAGTTCCTCATCAAATAACTCCTAAATTCTTTGAAATCTAGGAGTCAGGATCAAAATTCAGATACACCATGATTTCTGCCAGGTGTGGTTATGCACACCTGTAATCTCAGGCAGGAAGATAGCAAGTTTGAGGCCAGCCTGGGCAATTTAGTCAGAGCCTGTCTCAAAATGAAAAATAAAAAGGTATGAGGGCATATAGCTCAGTGGTAGAGTGCCCTGGGTTCAATCCCCAGTACTACCAAAAAAAAAAAAAAAAAAAAAAAAAAAAAAAGATGCCCATTTGTCACTTAATCCTCAATGGTGGAATATTCTACATAATTCTGTCACACACATTTGGAGTGGTTTGTCTCCTAAATAACCCAAACATCATGGAGACCAAACTGCTTCACAAAAACAGAAATCACTATTTGTGTAAAGACACTGAACCTCAAAGCTCTCCAGTTTGTGTCTTTGGAAACTATGAATTAACACCTTTAGGAAAAGAATCTACTACGGGCTGATACTAACTCTCAGAGACACTTGATTGCCATCTTCAATAAGCCACCCTTCACAGATCCTGTTCAAATCTTCAACTACAGGTTGTAATAACATTTTCAAAACATTGAGTTTTTAAAAAGTGAATGAGACCATTCTAGTCAGTGAAAAATATTCCCTGGTTGGAATAAAACCCAGTCACAGGGCTGTAATTACCTTTCCCCAAGGGTACGGAACCCGATGTAAAGATGGCTCCCCAAACTCCTTCCCTCCTCGGGGATGGAGTGCCTCTGTGCTCCCTCGGCTGGTCTCATGACTTGCTTTGACCAATAGAATGCAGCAAAAATGACATTCTTGGACTTTGCAGCTCACGTCTTAAGTGGCCTGATAGTCTCCACTTCCTCTTACATGACAGTGGCCATGTGAAAATCTGGGAAGAGAGGTCTTGCAGACAGAGACCGGAAGCCATGGTGGACAGCTGAGTCCAGCTGAGATCCCAGCTAAATGCAGCTGCATGACCTTGCCCAGGAGAGAAGAGCAGATGCACCCCAGCCATCCCACAGAATCATGAGAAATAAGACGCCAGGACTGTTTCAAACCTTCCGGTCATTTGTTATTCTATCAAAGATCACCGGAACAATGGGTAACCAAAGATGTCAAATGGTTAAAGACGAGCCAGACGTATCATTCATCTGCTACCATCTGGAATCATCTTGGGATTCTGTAAACGTCTCCTTGCAAACTAATTTAAGTAAAGTAACACAGGCAGGACCTTCTCTTGACATATTTAAACTCAAGCAGACAGTAACATCTAGAGTCCTGGCACTTAATCTTGACATTGTATTCCATCAATTCTACCCTCAGAACCCTGGTAAAGCTAGAAAAAAAAAAGTCTTTCTTGACTGGTGAAGCTCTGTTCACCTTTATTTAACACTATATCACAAACTTGCATATATTTATGTTAGACTAATAAGATAATGGTGCTAAGTAAGTATTGTGGAGATGAAGAATATTAAGCAGAGGACCAAAGTGCACCTATGGGTACAGACTATATGGAGCCACAGAGACAGCAATGACAGGGCAGGTTTGGAGGAGATGGATTAGCCCCAGTTCTTACTCTCCTCCCTAGGTCCACACCCTGTGCCATGAATGTGCCGTGGTCAGAGTGTACTTTTCTGCCTCTTGACCTTGGGCTTGTTTGTGTGACCTGCTTTGGCTGGCAAAATATGGGTGTGAGTGACAGCAAGCTGGCTCTAAGCCACATTTACAAAGCTTCATGTGTGTGGCTTGCACTCCTGCCTTTCTTTAAGGGGAGGAATGCCCTCAGTTCACTGCTCCTAGAACTAGGAAAATAAGAGGGAAGTGGATCAGTGCCACCCCAGCTAGCCCACCAACTCATAATGTGACCAAGAAAGAAATGCTTACTGTCTAATGTCACTGAGATCTTACGGTAGTCTAATACTCAGCCAAGTTGACTAATTCAGGATCCTTTATCAGATGCTAACATCTGCAAGATGCTTACGGTTCACTAGAACAACAGAGTCTTCCTGGCTATGTGATTGTGACTAAATTAGGAAACAGGTGGTTAGGTGTTCTCATCACTAAGCAGACTGTAAGCACAGTATCTCTACTATCACCAAATCTTGTTCTTAGAGTCTAAGTTATCCTTCTCAAGATTACAATTTGGCATTTAAAGTTCTCTCTTTTTTAAAAGTATTTTTTAGTTGTTGATGGACTTTTTGTATTTTTTATTTATATGTGGTGCTGAGAATCAAACCCAGTGCTTCAAGCGTGCTAGGCAAGTGCGATACCCCTGACCCACAACCCCAGCCCGCATTTAAAAGTTCTCTATTTAACCCTCAGTTCGCTCCCACTTATACTTTACATTCCGTGCAAACTGGATTATTATAATTCTTGAATACACCTCACATGACTTCTAGCCTTTCCTCATCTAGGTTCCTCCTGTGCCCTTCATCCAGCGGGGTTAGATTCCCGCAGCCCTTGAAGGCCAGGTTCAGATTTGCCACTAAGAAAGCTACTCTGATGATGCCATCTCAGCAAGGCTGCCAGTACTCTGTCCCCCATCCTTATCTTTCCCTCTTCTGGTACATGGTGTGTTCCGCCTCACAACACGTCCTTATCTTCTCATGAAGTCCCACATAGCACGGTTCACGGATTATTTACCTCTGTAATCTCCATGGCATGTAGCATTACACTTATTACACAGCATTAAAGGATGAGTGACCAACCGGAGATGACTGGGCATCGGGAAAAAACATCAAGAAAAGTAGCCGGGTGTGCTGGTGCACACCTGTAACCCCAGTGACAAGGGAGCCAGCCTCAGCAACTTAGTGAGGTCCTGGGTAACTTGGCAAGACCCTGTCTCAAGATAAAAAAAAAAACAAAAAGGGCTGAGGATGGCTTAGTTGTTAAGTGCCCTTGGATTCAATCCCTGATACAAAAAAGAAAGAAAAAGAAAAGACAGGTGGACAAATCTGAGAGAGAGAGAGAGAGAGAGAGAGAGAGAGAGAGAGAGACTGTCACTTAATAGACAGGCAATCTTCAACCAGCTAGCATATCTGCGTTTCAAGCTCCAGATATGCAAAACGGATGGCATATATTTCACAGGATTGTTGTGAAAATTCAACATGAAAATGAATGTAAATGCCTCCCGGGTCTGACATATGGTGGCAGCCCCAGACATAGGAGTGTTATCACAAAAATGATATTGACACAGAGGCCTCACATGGAAGCTAATTCTAACAAATCCCTGATGTTAGATTATTTTCTCTTAAAAGTTAAGCATTTGAGGGTGACAGTAATGACTCCAATTCGAATTAGCTGTTTTCCCAGAAACCGTGGTTTCAGCAACCTGGATTCTAGTTTTATTAAGATGCGCATACATACGTTATTTTTTTCTATAGGCAGTCACCAAGAGAGGCAAATGTGTCCCAGCCAGCAAATGCATCTCCTTAAAACAACAGAATAAAATCTACCTTCTCATTCAGACTACTCCATTTACATAAAGCATTAGCTCTTAAATAGCATCCCAATTCTTCATGAGAGGACCAGAACAACAGTTACAATGGACTAAAAGCTATAGCCCGTACAAGCAACAGAATTGTCTGACAGTGACCGAATGATGCAACTCGATGCAAACATTATCTCAATGAGGTTCCTTATCCAGCAAGAGATGAAGAGGTGTTTTTATAAGTAAAAGGGCCATGTGAATGTCAAGTGGTAGATATTATTGGTAAAGTTGTTCAGCAAAAACTGCTTCTCTGCCTTCTAGGGCCTGGAATTGTGTACACGTATCCATACTTCATCAGAGAAGTAATTGATGATTCCAGGGGCAAACTCAAGATCAGGAAACTCAAGAGGCTGTAAGTGGACAGGCAGGTAACTAATGAGTAGCCTGGGCTTGGTATGCGTCTGCAGGCAAGGGTGAGCACTTCACTGGGTGCCCCAGGCTGACTGGAAGGGCAATTGCTACCCCACCCGCTGAATGTCACCTCAAGGAGTGAAGACACAGGGTTGCAAGAGCTTCTGGACATATCGGGGTTTTATGAGAAACATAGAGGTGGAGGAGGAAGCAAAGAAAATATATTCGTGGCCAGATGTATACTTGGCAGTTTGTGACCTTTGCACTAGATATCATGAGGGCAATTTGAATTATCATAGAGAAGTTAAAAAATGACTACAAATTCATCTCATGTGTTATTTTAGAATATGAAAACATGTAATTCACTCCATTAACCCTGAAACTTCCCGTGTTTATAAATCCTCACTCATTCCCTTTTTTGGACTCTTTTCAGTCTTACAGTTCTTCCCCACCAGGACATTCGATGGCTGCTGTCCTATGCTCCTGTTTAAATCCTATTGGTTCTTCAGAACTCCATCTAAATAACCTGCAAAAGACCTCCATGATCTCCGCAAAGCCCCTATTAATCATGATGTGTGGTCAGGAAATAGAAGGTCTGGGTTGATTTTGGGTCTTGTCACCCCTTCACCCCAATGGCATAAGACACCCATGGCTACCGTTGTTCACCATCACCAAAGTGAAAGGCCTAGAACCAGCCATCAGGGGTACCGCGTGACAGCACTCACCGCCAAACGCGTCTCCGTTCTGGTAGCTCTTCCCTTTCTGGGCTTCCTCTTCATTTTGAACAGTGGCAACATGCTTGGCGGAGGCACAGCCCATAGTCTCATTCGGTCAGCTTCAGCCGGGCTGAACTGCAAATCATCTCTACAGACACGGGGACATTTTTTTTTTCTTTAAACACGAAGAAAATCCACCTTCTGCTGAGTTGGTCAAGATGTGCGCACCTGCAAGAGAAGAGAGCTAGATCAGCCAGGGAGACTCCAGCAAAACCCGTGGGGTGGAACGGCTCTGAGAGGTGTGACCCGTGACATGCTAGGACTCATGCAGAAGCCTGTGGCAGGACGTGGCGCTGAAGAACAGAATGCCTGTGTTCTGTTCTCAATCAATTCCCACTCAGAAAGCAAGTCTGAGGACACCCCCACCAGGGGTGAAGTTTTAGGAGAGCTACAAGAAATACATATTTATTTACACAAGGAAGTATTTGAGTACTACTGGCCACACATGCACGCCATGTATGTATAGGTTGGCTGAGGCTCTGGAACCTCAAAAACCTTCAGAGTAGGCAAAGCGCGTTCCTGAGACTCAACCAGTGCAGGGGACTGAGAACGGCTTTTCCTCTCCCTCATCCTCCCCCCCAGGCCACCTCTTATCAGCCCCTCAAAGTTTTCTGAGAGTAGCCATCCTGCTTGGAATGAAACAGGGACTGGTTTACACCTTTCTCACTGGGGCTGAAAATAGTTCAGTATTTTATTTTACCGGAGGTGACACTTTTGGAGGAAGGAGATGGGACAAGGTCTTAAAATTACTTTGGACGATGTTCTGCTTAGCTGTCTGAAGGTTTGGAGGATCGAGCAGAAAATGCAGGGATAGGAAGAAAGGCAAACAGCTGTCCACCCCTGGGAAGGGCCTCTACTGGCCTCTCACGAAGGCATACAGAGCACTTAGGATACACCATGAAAGAGATGATGCTCAGGTCAGCTGAGTGACTCGGCCTTCCCCTGCCCCACCCAACGAGCCGTCAGAACCCTCAGCATCTGCAGAGCTCACCACGATCATTATTGCTTTCTATTTTCCCTCCTTTTTACCCAGCCATCGCAGTCCTGTAGGTGATCTACTCCAGCCCTGTCCACTCCTTCACCTCCACCCATCCCACTGGGACACAGGCCTCGCCTGAACCCCTGGCCTCCTTTAGCCTCCATCAGCACCGGCACCCGCTGCTGGCTATGAAGGACCCAGGC
The DNA here is from genome assembly GCF_964194105.1 of Spermophilus citellus. Taxonomy (NCBI): domain Eukaryota; kingdom Metazoa; phylum Chordata; class Mammalia; order Rodentia; family Sciuridae; genus Spermophilus; species Spermophilus citellus. Next base: position 149,953,076 of record NC_138187.1, read on the forward strand.
TCCTGGGGCTCACAGACAGCGCTACAGAGTGTGGCTAGGAGCTTCCTACAGGGGCCGACCCTACGCCCTCTTTCCTAGAGCACTCAGAGCATCCACAGATCAGGAAACCCAATCATTTAAACCATAAAACCTCAGCAAAGAGAATTTTTCAAATTAGCCTAGGGCATCCAATACCTGAACTTAGATACAAAGGTAATGATCTTAAATTAAGCCAAATGCAAACTGCAATAAATACCAACTGTAACATTATAGTCTGTATAATTGTTCAACTTTTTCATTGGTTATGTGACATCATTAATAGGAAGCAGAGGGTTGGGGGGGGAGAAATTTTATAAACCCAGGAGCATTTATCTCTTTATACTTTAGGTAACTCCGCGTTAATAAATTTCTTTTCTCCTTTATGGTGGTATGGGGAATTGAACTCAGGAACATCCTACCACTGAGCTATATTCTCAGCCCTTTTTATTTATTTTGAAACAGGGCCTTGCTAAGTTGTTGAGGTAGACCCTCCTGACTCAGCCTCCTGAGTCGCTGGTATTATAGGCATACACCATCAGATTCGGCTCACATTTTCATCTTTTTAACACTAAATGAAATCCAGGCCTATAGGTAGGCGTACACACACACACACACACACACACACACACACACACACAAATTATTTAGCAGTAATATTTTTGAAAGTTATCGTCTTTCTATTTGTTTATTCATTTGTTCTATTTGCTCATTCCATGTGTTATTCATCCTGGTGTGCAGAGCTCAGGAGTTTGACGGGAGAGAGACGCGACACAGTGCAGTGTCATAGGGGCTGTGATAAAGGTTTCACCAAGCCCTCAGAACTCACAACAGCAGACCACACCATGACTGGGTGGAGTCAGGAACTGGAAAGAGGAAGTGGGTGTTTTTTGGGGTCTTAGAGGTTTGGTAAAAGTTCATCAGCCTGACGGGACCGTGGCAACAGGTCGGTGGCAGGACCATTCTGAGCAAGAGCCTGTTTGTGTGTGTGTGCTTATTTTAGGAGGGGTCACGTGGGGGATGAGAAGAGCCTGGAGAAAGCCTCACTGCCCTCATCCAGCTTCATAAACCAGGCCCAGGGGGTCTGTCTGATCCAAGTTTGCACACACGGTGAGAAATAGTGCATGAGTGTGGAAATCCATTCTGCCCACCTGCCTCAGTTCCCGAAGAAACATCCCAGAGTATGGGAGGGATGGGAGAAGGGACTGGGCTTCAAGGTAGGAGGAGGGTCAAGCCCTCCTAACAGGAGGCTGCGAAGGGCCGGCACCTTGAGGCACTGTGATTCTGCTGCCGTTGCTCTGTGCACACCCGGTGGGCACTTTCCCTCCTCTGTCTCACCCCCAGCATCATCAAGGGAGGTCACAGGTGTGGGCTCCCAGGCAGGAAGAGCCTCACTGTCCCAAAAGGAAGTGTGAGGAAACAACCTCACATGTCCACAGGGAGGGGACCAAGTGAGAGGGAAAACCTGGCCTGGCCCCACTCTCTGCTGCCACCTCTTTAGACTAAAAACAGAAGCACGAAGGGGAGATGCTAACAAAGCCAGCAGAGGATTTTCAGAAGGAAGAGACAGTTTACAGCCACCCTCTCTGGTAGTCTTCTCCCTCTTCTCTTCCTCATTCCAGTTTCATATTTGAAACATCATGTTTCTCAGTTATCCAAGAAGTATAGTCACCTCACCCTCCTCCTTGGGGGATGTGTTTCAAGACCCCAAGTGGATGCCTGAGACCACAGAGAGTACCAAACAAGGTAAACTATGTTTAATTTCCAAATCAGACATAGTAAGACATTAACAGAAATAACAATAAAATAGAACCATTGTAACAAGATGATATAATAATTAAATGAACATAGTGTCCCTTGAAAGAGTCAAGACCAATGTTAATATTTTTGTTGACTCCTAGTGACATAAACTGTGGAAAGTGAAACTGCAGACAAGAAGTTAAACTGCCAATGTTAAAAAGTTTAAGATGAATTATCCTGTGGCTACCTTTGAAAAGCATTCCACGATGTTTCTTCTGTGTCCAAAAGTTTTGTTGGTAACAACAACAACAACAAAAACTTATTGGAATTGAAAAAGTTGACATTACATGAATATCAAATACATTGAAGGAGGCTAACAAAAAGAAAACTTAAGAACTTTAGTTGCTCATGGCACATGCCTGTAATCTCAGGTACTCAGGAGGCTGAGGCAGGAAAATTGCAAGTTTAGAGGCCGGACTGGACAATTTAGGGAGACCCCGTCTCGAAATAAAAATGACTGGGGTGTAGCTCAGTGGTGGAGCTCCCCTGGGTTCAATCTCTGGTACCACACACACATAAAAAGACTGCTTCTGTTATTCATGTATTGGGGCGAAGGTCATGTTAACAAGCAGATTCGACACAGTTTATATCCAACGAAAACAAAATTACTTAGGAAGTTTAATTAGATAGGCTTTTGTTTTGTTTTGCTTTGTTTTGTTTTTGTTTTTTGAGACAGGCTCTAGCTATGTTTCACAGCTGGCCACAAACTCCTGAGCTCAAGAGATCCTGTCTCAGCCTCCAGAGCGGCTTCGAGCGTGGGCAGGCACAGCCATTCCTGGCCATGTTTGTATGTTTTAAAGAGAACTATTGTTCAATCTGAGCTTTCTCCAAGTCATAAGCAGGTGTAGACTTTGTTTTTGAAACAACTACACTACATGTTTTACAGTAATTAAGAGTGATATTTTCAAGTCTTATAAGTTCATCAGAAATATATTTTAACTATTAACCTATTTGAAGGTGCTAACTATGAAGTCACCTGAAGGGCAGGAGAGCACCAATTCATCAAATTAATTCTGGATCACCGAGGCAAGTTGTTTTGTTTTGTTTTTTTTTTTTTTTTACTATGTCCCTTAGATCCTGTACATAAACACAACAGTTATTTAATCAAGAGGTATTTGTTCAAAACTACTAAGTGCCAGATGTGTTTGGTATACAGGTATGAGGTTTCAGTAGTAAACAGACAGGAGTTCATATTCTCTCCATAGATATGAACTCCCAGAGAAGGAGATAATCAGGAAGACCAGCTTCGCAGCCATGTGGTCCAGTTACCCCAGGTTAAATAGAGGATGCCAGGGCATTCGATCCCCAGGCACCTGACTCGGCTTTGGGAAAAGGAGTGTCAAGAGATGTCTGGTTTGAGACCCAACCCCAGTTAAAGACATAGCACTAAAACACCCTTGAACTGCATCTCTTTATGGACTGAGGCAACATCAATGTCCCCCCCCCCAATTTCTTTCCACTTAACCTCAACCCACTGAGACCTGCTCACAGAATTTCAGAATTCTGAGCACAACCATCTCTGCTCAGAAAAGGGTCCCTTCAGTTAAGCTCTGTTTTTTTTGTGTTGTTTTGCTTTGTTTTGTTTTTTAGCTTCCACTTTTCCATTAGCATCTAGGGCTTTCTCTCCCTTCCCCCTCCCCCTCTACTCATTTTTCCTCTTGGAAACCACAGCACTTAGGTGCGGCTGAGGGTGCTCAGGGCGCTCAAGCAGAGACCACAACATTGAGCCTCTGGGAGAATCTCATTTTCACGTATTGTTATTAACAGTCTGCTATTTTTCAAGTTGCAGATTACAGTGTGAAAATTAAACTGAAGCATCTCTTTGATGTTTGATAGGAGCTTCTAAAATGAAGTTTCACTGAGGATGATTTTTTTTAAGCTAAAGAATCTAGCAATAGGACCATCAGGCACCTTTAAAAACATGAGATTCAATTAATTACTCAGGGCTTTGTGTAAAACCCTCCCCATGGGGTTGTGTCCACATTATCCTGCAGCAAGTATAACCCACAACACCACAGGCTCACCAAACTTGATGCCGTCTTTATAAGCTATCTGTCCTTCTTTGGATAAAATAAATCAGCAAAATTAGAATCCGATTCAAATTCAAAAACAGATTTTAAAAACGTGCAGACAGGCAACAGAATCCTTCTTCTCCTCATACCATGCCATAAGCCTCTCCTATAGGGAATGTTCCAGAATGTTCTGTGTTACACCACGGGACGGTCTCTCTCCCCAAGTCTATTACTTTCAAATGAATACGTTCTTTTCTTTTTTCCTTTTTTTTTTTTTTTTTTTTTGGTACCAGGGATTGAACTCAGGGGCCCTTAACCACAGAGCCACATCCCCAGCCCTTTTTTACAATATTATTTAGAGTCAGGTCTCCATGAGTTGCTTAGGACCTCACTAAGTTGCTTAGGCTGGTTTTGAACTCCAGATACTTCTGCCTCAGTGTCACTGGGATTACGAGCATGCATCACCATACCTGGCTACAATGTCTCTCTTCCTTACTTTAAGTTTTGAACCATAAGTATGGTTTCATCCCAAAACCCACTTTTATAAGACTGGGAAGAAATCAAATAAGCCATGTCTACTTTTGAGAAAAACGAAAGCAACATCTGATCTTCTTTTTTTTTTTTTTTTAAAAGGCTACAGGAAAATATTTCTGTTTACATAATATCATGAGTAATTTCACTCCCCACTAATTAAAGACTTCTTGCATTTTGGATAATAAAGGCAAAAATATTTTAGACACTTTCCTTGTCAAAAAAAGGCACTTGTAAAAAAAAAAAAAGAAAATTACAGTGATAAACTCCATAAAGAAATTCCAGGCCAGAAAGAACATGAATTCATGACATGGGGCTGCAGGGACTGGAGGGAAATCCTTCCTGTTAGCTGGCGGTAACTGGCACATCTGCTCCTCACCTTGCACTTATTTGGTGGCAATGGGTACACAGAGAGCTATGAAGTTGGCAGTTAAGAAAAGAATGTAGCTGCATTATTAACAGATCAGGAGCAAAGTGCCCCCTTTCTACTTCTGATTAAAAAGGGAAATCAAAACAAGGTGATATCTAAAAACTCCTTTCTTTTACTGAAGAAAGAGCCAACATCTAAGCTCCATAAATAAAAAAAAATTTATATATATATATATATATATATATATATATATATATATATATATATATATAACTAATCAGTCTGTTTGCCCATCTGCTTTGCTTCGCTATAATGAGTGTTAATACAGCAGCCCACTGGGGGGAAGAAGAAAGGAAGCTTAAAAGTGATTTCTAATCTTGAAGCTTTGGTATCCTTGGGCTACTGTTAACACCATTTCACATTTCATTGTGAACATTAAAAATAATACATACAGGGATGTCACGTTTGACATGAGGATAATCTGGGAAAGCCAAACCTTCCTTTGTGCCTGCAGTTACTGGCATCGTGGTGCACCGGCTCCTGGCCTCGCACTCTTGGTGGCATGAGAGGTGACAATATGCTATTAACTCCAAGGATTCGTACGTATGGATTGCACAGAGGTGTCCCTCAGAAATGTGACAGTAATAAATACTATGTAAGAGGACACACTGGTGCTGGGAGATATGGGAGCAAAGAGGCAGTGTGTCAACTGGAATGACCACTGGAGTGGGCAGGAGAGTACCAAGCTCTGACCTGACCCTTCACACACCTGCCTTGGGACAAGGCTCTGGGTCTCTTTCTTGGATTTTATGCCTGAATAAAGCAATCTAATTTTTCCAGAAACCCTAAAGGGCCTGAAAGTTATTACCAATGATGTTTTGGCCCAAGAGTGTTGATTTCAACTGTGAGTGAGCTGGAAGCAGAACAAAGCTCAGCTCCCTATTTCCCCTTTTCTATCCTTCCTTTAATGAATAAAATTAATTTTAACAATGTTTCTTTCAGGGAATTGGTTAGAAGGTTTGTGGAATAACTGTTCTTCAAGCTAAGGATTTCAGAGTTGTGTGCCGTTACCTTGCACTTTATTTGGGGGTTACCTGTACATGTACACAGAAATTTGTGTAGGGGATATTATTTCTGCGGAGGTGAAGGAGGAAAACATCAGCTCCTGATCAACCACACACCCACAGCAGTGCAGACCTATGCAGAAAAAAATGTGTGGCTTCTCAGCAGCCGCGGCCAATGGCAGATATTCTTTGACTTCAAGTTCTTTTTCTTCTTCCACTTTCAAGACCAAGTGTTTGTAGGAAGTTGTCAACTTGTGTGTGGGAACCTTCTATACCCTGGGCTTTTACCAGAAGAACCCACGACTGTGATTTTTGTGACAGCCATGCTGCTGGTTCCCCACGTCACCTGGGACAAATCCATGGGATCTCCTTGTCAGGAACGGCCATGTGTCTCCCCTCCTTTTTTGGATTGTTTAGAACATCTAAGTCGATGATGAATGCTCTGAAAAGCACTTCCACGTGCAAGGTCACGTTCTGTGAGTATACCCCCAGGCCAGGACATCCCCATCAGACCCTCTGCATTCACATTGGATGAAACCCACCTGCCCAGAGGGTCTCGAAGGTAGGTCTGCTGGCCTGACCCAAGCACACCCAGAAGCAGATGGAGAAAATGAGAGAAAATACATGGAAAGGAAGAACGAGAAATCGAGAAGAGAATGGAACTTGAAAGTAGAACAAGTATGAATTACTAAAACAAACAAACAAACAAACAAAAAAAAACAACCACACATTTTGATTTGAATCAAAGCAAATAAGCCATGGTCCTTTCAGATTGGCCAGCGACCATCCAGGGCAATCCATGTGTTGAAATCTAAAGAACAGGTATAATTCCTGACCTTGATGGGCTAGCATCTGGATAGGGCTCACAGATCAATAATGTGATAAAATAAAATTCCAATGACTAGTGTAAGCTACAGGGAACAAGGAATCAGAAGCATTCTTGAGAGTCAGGAGATATTTCAAGCTAATTTAAATAGTGCTGCCCCAACTATATTTTATGCACCAAGAGGTGGAAGAATGCCCAGCAATGGAGTGTCGTTAGCAGAGCCTCAGAAACATTTGCTGATGGCGAGGACAGCAAAGATGCGCTTTCAGTGCTCAGCTGCTGATCCACCCTTGCACCACAAATCACAGCACAGCACTGTAGCTGAATGGACCTCTCAGAAAACTCTGGGTTACCTCCATGGGGCCAGGGCAAGAGTTAACACCAGCAACCCTTTTCCCATGCACACATCTGAAAAGCAGTGTGGGGCTCCGTCACTGAGTTAGAAAGCCTCCAGTTCTGCATGCGTCCAGCACAGTGCACATTTTCAAGTCAATTCAATCCCTAAGTTTTCTGCTGAAAGGGCTTGTACCTCAGCCTCAACCTGCGTACTGTGGTGGATAAAAGGCAAGGTAGGCAATAGAACAAATATGATGAATCACCCAAGCTAGTCATTGCAAGCAAATGGAAGAATAGTTTAAAAACAAAAAAGCCTGCTTGTATTTATTTGAGGACTTAATTTGCTGTTTTTGAGTATGGATATGTTTCCTAAGGTCAAAATTAGCAGTAGTTTAATAAAGTAATGCATTACACTTTGAAAAGATCTGAATGCTAGAAATTTAAAAACAATCTGAACATACATCCCTCTTTCTTCCCCAAAACACTTTCCCTCCTATTTCCCCCTCTTCTTACTAAAATAAACAATATTATCCAGAAAGGACTAGATGCTCCCTTTGGCCTAAGATCTCTCCCTCAGCACAGGTCTGCGGAAAAATCTGTGGTTACAAAGATTCAGTAAATTACCCTATCTGCTGGTTAGAGGGCTGCTAACTGCAAGAAACACCTCTAGAAGACTCTGAAATTCTGCCTCCTAGAGCCTTTAAACTCTATCTAGAACAATTCAAGATCTGGGAGTGCCTTACAAATGTAAAGAAAGCAAACACATAAAACATAAAACTTTGTGGGTGAAGGAATTTGTCTCCTCCCCCTCCCCACTATCAAAGTTCTAACAATGCAAAGATTATACCCAATATTTTGTGGGAAAAGAGTCACATAGCTTTGGGGAAGTTCCTTCCTTCACGGTGCCGTGGGCCCTCATTTATAAAGTGGGATACGACCTCATGAATTTTGAGTGAAATAGACGAGATGCTATATGGAAAGTACTTAGGCCAGTATCTGGCACATAGCAAATAATCAATAACAAAATAAGAGGGAGCTATTGTCATTACCACCACCGTCATCACTATTACTTAACGTCATGGCGATGAGCTTTCAGATGATACAAGCAGAGGCAAAAGGGAATAGAAAGAAGAGATGGGAAGAGAGATGACTGGTTAATCTGGGCAGCGTGGTGGTTTTTAAGAATTGGACCAAAGATAACTGCAGGTGGACAGGACACGGATAGAAATGGAGACACAGTTCCATAGCAGGAGAAGCACCTGGCCCATGTGCAGCACTGACAGATGGCCCTGAGAAGTGCCCAGTGCTTCTGCTGTGGGGGTGGGGCAGTCACCTCTGCGTGGAATATCCAAAGCTCTAAAGGCTAAGGCTGTGTGCCCACAAGTGGAGGGTCAGTGGGCTTTCATGGGGTTTCTTGGGTTCTGCTATGGCCCCCATGAATGCACAGTTCACATCAACTTCCTGTTACATGCTACGTGTCTATCTCCTTCCCCAGGCAGATTTCCAAGGTCATGACCACGTCCTAATCATTCCTCTTTGGATTACCGCTCGCTGCCCCCTCCTGCACACAGTGTCAGGCACATAGTAGATGTGCAATCAATGTCCAGTGGATGAAGTCTCTTAGAAACCTCTTTTAACAAAGAAATGTGAGGAGCTCTCAGGCAGTGATCTCCTCTCCGCCCCATGTCCTAGGTCACCTGCACAGGCAGTGACTTCTTAATATATCACGAGTGACTGAAGTTAAAGATGTTATGTGAGCCATCACAGGTGTTTGCTGCCCTACAACAGGTGATTTAAAACTATGTTCAGTATTCACACCTTAAGAAAGTAAGAAAAGAGTAATATGTACTATTATCCCCCACAATGGGCTTTAGAAAACTTTTATCACTTATATGGTTGGCTCTCATCTGCTCTATAAAACTGTGCTAATTATTTCAACAATGAATTTTTGAGAACTTGCTTAGTTTTTAATATTCCACCAAGGACTAGAGATTCCAAAATGGCTAAGAGAGCCTGTCCTTGGTGCATTTTCTCACTTTCAATCAGAGTCCAGATGTTTAGCAGTGCTTCTGAAATTCACCCATCTGAAAAATCAAGGTCTTTGTTTGCTTGTTGGTTCTTGCTCAAATTTAAACTTTTGATTAGCTTTCCATAACAAAGAACTATTTAAGGAGGGTGTCCTCAGAAGGCCCAAGAGACTGAAATGATAAATGTCATTTTCAGATAGCACAAACCCAATGCCCTCTACTTCCTGTGTTAAGAAAAAAACAAAAAACAAAAAAAGCATCTCCATTTTCATACTGTTAAGAAATGCATAAGACTTTTGGGAAGTTCATTGATTTTGTAGCATTCAGCCAAAAACATGCTCTCTGCAATCATCTATTAAAAGAATACAAAAAGTGAGGGGTTGAGAGAACAGACCCAGGAAGACAGGGTCAAGTCAGCTGAGGAATGGCCACACCCTAGAGTACCCTGCACTCTCCTGCCCCCCCCCCCCCCCCCCCCCGAGCTTGCTCATGACTCTGGACCAAGAGTCCTGCCACGGCACCTGCAGTCATTCCTGATGTTTACTGGGGGTTGAGAGACAGAGCTATAGAAGAGAGGGCAAGGCCTTGGAGCTCTTGTTTAGCCATTGAAAAGCTATTAAGGAATACATAGGGTTACTGGTTTGAAGCTAATGTGACCCCGTAAAGGTTACCAAAAATGACAGGGTATACTAAAAAAATGATTTTAAATCTGCCCAGTGTTCCCCATTTAAAATCGCATGGCTAGTGAACAAGGTGTTCTTTCCTGATTATCCCCAGTGTGTGCTTTGAGAACGAGACCAGAGTGACAAGCTCAGTAGAACTGGACAATATGGGGCAGAAAAGACACAAGGGGGACCATGGCTCAGCATCAAGACTCGGCAGTCACACTCTGTTCTGGTCTGAAACGTGTTTAGTGTCTTTATTTGAAACGTGTTTAGTGTCTTTATCAGAATAGGGCACAAGTGTGTGGCTTGATGACAAACTTTTATCCAAAACAGAGCAGAAATACATTTAACTGAGGATGTGACCACTTTCTCTTCCCTCAAGGCCTTGGCCCAGATGTCCTTTTTTGGGGGGGAGGGGGAGGGGGTGAGTACCTGGGATTGAATCAGGGGCACTCGGCCACTGAGCCCCATCCCCAGCCCTATTTTGTAATTTATTTAGAGACAGGGTCTCACTGAGTTGCTTAGCACTTCGCCGTTGCTGAGGCTGGCTTTAAACTCCGGATCGTCCTGTCTGAGCCTCCCCGGCTGCTGGGATTACAGGTATGCACCACTGTGCTGGCTTGGCCTGGATGTCTTTCAGAGACATCTTCATGATGCAAGATAGTTCTAATTCCCAATTACCTATCTATCCTTCCCAGGAGTCTACAGTGTAAACTCTTTGAGAGAAACAGCCGATATATTTCTTATTCCCTGTTGTATCTACAGCCTCTAGCAGGGCTTGGCTCAGAATATGTGCTCAGTTAAAAATAAATAAGCTGGCTTGGTGGCACATGTCTATAATCCTAGAGATCTGGGACACTGAGGCAGGAGGATCACAAGTTCAAGGACAACCTTAGCAACGTAGCAAAACCTTCATCAACTTAATGAGCAAAATAAATAGATAGATGAGAGATAGATAAATAGATAGATAGATAGATAGATAGATAGATAGATAAAAGGGCTGGAGGTATAAGTCAGTGGTAAAGCATGCCTGGGTTCAGAAGAACATTACTAGAAGAAAGTTTAAACTCCTTCCCAGAACTTTAGGATTTTCATCTACATCTCTAATCCTATCTAGCGGTCTTTTTTTTTCTTTATTTTCTTCCCCTGTAGTAGTGGGGATTGAACCTGGGATACTCAACCACTGAGCTACATATTTTTTATTTTTATTTTTTATTTTGAGACAGGGCCTTGCTAAGTTGCTGGCCTCAAATTTGTGATCCCACTGTCTCAGCTCCAGTCTCTATCTACTAACCCCTCTGTTCAAAGCTGCCCCCTTATATATGCTTGTGCCCTCCCCCCATCTCTGCCAATTATTCAAATTCTACCCGTCCTTGAGAGTTCAGAACAAATCTTATCACTTCTAGGAAATGTTGCTCCAAGCCACACATCTTCCCCTTCTCTAAAGTGACCAGAAAATGCCTATAGAGCCCATTTATCACCTATCTGTGTGGCTACATGTCTGCAGTTACCTTTCCATCTCAGTCCAACTTGGCCCACACGGAGTGTCGTCCCTCTGAAGTCAGCCCTAACGCTCATTCAGGAAATATGCATAGCCTTGGGCCATCTCCTCTACTGATGTTCACGTTATTAACTTCTGTGCATTTTTTCCCCTTGAGGTTCTAATTCATTTACAAATTTTTGAAGGCAAATCATGTTTTTCCACGTCTTTGATCCTGTGCAATCCTTTGCACAAAGTAGCAGATTAATAAACATTTTGTTACTCCACAAGCTGGGTTAGAAAGCAAAGGTGTGCAGGGTGAGAGAACTATGGAAATTGTTTCTTTAAGAAAAAAAAATAACAGCTTTTACCACAAGTGTAGTTGAAAAAAATCTAATTATTAAGAGATTGTTTATAAAGGTCAAATGTGGTTACTATAATTACACCACAATTTGGTAAAATCATTCTCTGAATAAAAGTTATTTTTAAATAAAACTTCTGTCCATGTGATAAAAAAAATTATGAATAAAAGAGTAGAAAAGGAATAAAAGGGAAAAAAAAAGAAAAACCTATATCCAAAATTAACAACCCAACCCTACCTCCAACCAGAGGAGCGGACGGGGTGTATCACCTAACTTTCATTACAAGGTCTAGTTCACGACTGAGCTAACACCATGACGGTACAAAGGCTTGCCCAGCAACTAACTCCCTGAGCTCAGTGATTCTACATTGCCTGGAGAGGAGGGGAGAATCCAATCTTTCAACTGGTTTATCATAAACATTTGCTTATCCTCATTTTCTTGAGGAGATGTGTCTTAACTACTTAGTTCTATTCACTTTATATCTCATTGTATTGCCCTCAAAATATGTACAGTGGCTGCTTTCATAAATAAAAAATTTTAGAATATGGATGCTAGGTACAAGGTTCAGTAATTGAGGGTTCCATAACCTAGCAACAGAATGTCAAGAGATCTCCTTCTAATCTGTGCCCTCGGTGGCGTGCATCTGCATCCCTCCAAGAACGGGGCCCGCGAAGTCACTGCCAAGTCAGGTTTGGCTAATGACAAATCAATATTGGAAACAAGCTCGCAAAACACAGAGGCCTGTTGCCAGGCTCCAAACACCTGAGATCAAGGGACATAAACAGGAAGTACACACAGCACTGGGGACCAGAGGCTACAAGGCCGTCATTTAAGCTTCTGCCTTCGGAAAATCAAATTAACTAGCATTCATAACCTTCTACTAACCAACACCTCCGATACTTCATGTGGCTATCTGCAGGCTAGATGAACATGACAATGAACAAACAGACCCATTACCAGGTACATCCTGCAGGATGAAGAAGACAGGAAGGAAAGAAGAGGGCACTTTAATTTTTTTTTTTTTAAATAATGAATAAAAGTTGATCCCTTCCAAGATAGGTCAAGAAATCAAGTCTCCTGCCTCCTTCCTGTTACTTGGTTTGGCTCACCAGCTCATCCGTCTCGCTTTAATGGGCTGTGGTTTCTCCTGGGCAATTGCAGTTAAGGGTCCTTCACCTGTGAAAAATATGGATGTGTCTTTTACAGCGTTTCCTTCCCTATTCCATTATGAAGGTCATCATACAGAAAAGCAGCATAACCAAGTGCTTTTTTTTTTTAATCAACTATCCCAGCAGCAGCAAAAATAAATGCAACGTGGGGGGCTGTTTATTTGTACAACAAAAGGAAAGGGAGATTCTCTACAGGGTGACACGATCATTTGTTTTCCCCAGTGAAGCCAACAAATCAAAGAGGAATAAACCTTCATCGTTCATGGAGTAATGAGTTCTTGCTAGATTTAGCCATTCTCCTTCCCTGTTATCCTCACTCCAAAAAACAGATGTACAATGACATCAGCAAAACAGCTAAAGACCATCAGTCTTTAAGACAGGAAATGCAGCAGCCAGAGAGAGCATCCTTTATAAACACTGGCCGTCTCCCGGCTGGTGGCTCTGGTTCTGCAGAATAGGAAGGGGGCCCACTGAGGAGACATATCTTTGGGAAGCCAGACCAGGGAAACCTGTGTGGAACGCCCAAGGTCACAGCGCCCAGATAGGGTACTTTTATGATACTTCCCTTCCCACCAGCTCACACGACCATTAGTAGAAGTTGCACACTGACAACCTTCTGTCAAGAAGGCCAATGACAGAATAGTTCTTTAGATGGACTAGGCCACCACACTTTGCAAGAGGAACAGGCCAGTCCAAAGTCTGCTTGGTTGAATGCTCTGACTGTTCCTGGGTCACAGGAATGGGACAGGGCTGCTGTTAGTGGTGATGCTGAGAGTTTAAGATGACAACAGGGAAGCAAACCTCAGCATGTTCTCCACAGCTGGCATGGAGGAAGGACACCTGTCTCAATGTCAAACAGTGACGGAGAGCTTCAGAATTCAGAGCAAAGGCTGGTATCCCAGTTGCAAAATCAATTAATGCTTATTCACTGCTCTACCATCTGCAGAGCCTTTCACGACCACCAGCCCCATCGAGCTGCCAGAGTCGTAGCTAGACGACTTAGAAGACACAGACAGCATGCCTCGAGATGCCAGTAAAGTCAATCCAGATCTGGGGTGCTCCTAGTGAGGTGAAAGAGAAGCCCTACCTTTAGGAAAGAGGGTACTCCCCCTGTTTTGATCTCCTGTGCTTGAGAGTAAACGTTTTAGTAAACAAAAAAGTCAAGTGAGAGTACTGGAGCCTTTTCAATGCCATTTATAACACCTCCAACCTTACTACCTCTCGTTGACACCTCCACAACTCAGTTTCTGTTTTCCTTTCTTTCTTTCTTTCTTTTTTTTTGGGGGGGGGGGGGGTGCTGGGGATGGAACCACGTCCTCGCGCAGGCTAAGCAGGCACTCCATCACTAAGCTATACCTCCAGTCCCAACACAACTCCATTTCTTTTTTTTAAAAGAGAGAGAGAGAGAGAGAGAGAGAGAGAGAGAGAGAATTTTAATATTTATTTTTTAGTTCTCGGCGGACACAACATCTTTGTTTGTATGTGGTGCTGAGGATCGAACCCGGGCCGCACGCATGCCAGGCGAGCGCGCTACCGCTTGAGCCACATCCCCAGCCCCACAACTCCATTTCTATTGAATGTCTGTTGAAGCTGCCTGTTGGTTTTGATGCAAACAAAATGGTAGCAGTTGCCCACACAAGCTGGACCAACACTAGAGTCTGGGACTTACTGAGTGATTTTCCTCCTCCTCCTTCTTGCTGGCCGACACCCCTCTAAACTATTTCCATCTCCACCTACCAACAAGATTTTGCCTGTCTACAGACAGGCAGCCATGATTCCAGCCCTCCACAGAGGAGGCATGGCTCTGCTGCCCTGGGCATGGAAGAGGCCCGTGTGCCCCGAAGGATAACCAAAAGAGCTGGAGAGAAACGGGGAGAAGAACAAGGTGTGCTGAGCTGCTGTGGGAGGCTGAGGAATAGTGAGAGATGAAAGTGAAGCCTTCTGGGACGTCTCTCCCTGCCAGGGCGACGAGACTTCTCAGACCTGGCTCCAAGCATCTGCTTCCTGGGAAGCAGCAGTGACCCCCGCCCCACCCCTCTACAGTGCCCACCCCGCCCTGCACCTCCCTGACTGGGGTCCTCACGGCCATCTCCTGTGTCTGTCTCCCCAGCCAGACCCTGAGGGTTCAAAGCCAGCACTCTCTCTTGATTTTAAACAACTTACCTTCAACTCCGAGCGCTGCAAGGATGTACAGGTGGCCAAGGCCCATTTGCCAAGACCAGCTGATTCTCAAAGATGAAGACGTTGTCAATAAACTGAGACTGGCCATAACAATTCCAGAGCAGCTTTGGGATCTTAAATCCATGAACAGTACAATGAAGAGGAATAAATTTCTTTTATGAGAAATTCAGCAAGTCATTCCGTCACTGGGAAATGAAAGGGAGCTCAGTGCTGCTTCGCTCAATATTCTACAAGTTCAATTGAGGCACTTTACCCCCACCCCCGCATCAGTTCCTTACCAGTATAAATTTAACACTTTATACTCTGCCCTAAAAAAAAAATGTTAAAGTAAACCTTAAAAGAGGCTGATTTTAGGGGCTGGGGTGGAGCTCAGTAGTAGAGCACTTGTCTTTAAATTTGCAACCAAATCATTCTAGCATGTGGGAGGGCCTGGGTGTGATCCCTAGCACCACACACACACACACACACACACACACACACACACACACACAAAAGTCTAATTTACTCTCCAGCCTCTACTCCCGAAAAAACTCATAATTAGGAAAATACAGCTTATTCTGTTAAAAGTGATAAACCCCTTGGGATGTCAGGCTATTTATTATAAACTACTCTCCATACTACTATCTATCTACTCTTCCAGGGAAGATGGCAGAAACTGAGGTGCAAGTTTAGGACCCTGGAAACATTACTGTAACGGTCAATGTTTCCCAGAAAGCGATCAAAATGCAAACAGCATAACATGAAATTCTATACAGAATAGAGTTAAATAACGCCTGAGTAAATATAATTACTACTACAATATTGTTTAAAAACACACACACATTTTATTCAAGGGATGGGAGAACATTTGAAAGAATTATAGATACAATAAAGATATATGAACACTGCTAGAAATGCTAGTAATTTAAATTTGCAACCAAATCATTCTGGCAGGCATTACTTTCTCCCTGTTTGGAGTTCCATCATTCTGTCGTCCTTTTGTTTCCCAACACAACTTGAATGTCCCTTAAGCTCTGAATTAGTCTAAGTTTGATTCTTTTAAAGTTCTTTTTAGGGCATATATTTAGAAATGCATTAAAATTAACTTTGTTATAAGAAAATTCCCAAATCTCTTGTGAGCAACTGGCAACGAGTCAGATTGTTATAAAAGTCAGAGTTGGTATAAGTGAAGGAAGATGTTAAACTAAAGTACTTTTGAATTCAAATTAGAGCAGCGTTGAAACCACACCCAACTACTATTAGGTACGTGTGTTAGGCACATGACATAGCTCTTTAATGCATCACAGAGTCTAGATCTTTAGTAGGTATATTAACTCCTTTAGAGATGACTCCTCTCATTTTCTTTTTCCAACAAGACCCAGCACAGATGAATGAGCAACTATGACATACATTGTCTCCTACCTGACACTAATCTGGGGGCCAGAAGAGAAGCAAATACTGCAGAAGATGAGCAGAGGGCAAGCATCACTAGAGCAAACCCACACAATAGAAGAGTGATAACCTCCCCTATGGGGTTAGTGATCAGCCCTTCAAATACCTGGTCCCCAGCCCAAACTCTGCCACCTCCATCCTTAGCACAGAACACTCAACACCACCCACAAAAAGACAGACCCAGGAAATTGAAAGAACTCTGAAGTCAAACACACTGGGGTGGAATCAGCCATGAGATCCAGGGAAAGTTCCTTCATCCCTCAAAACCCCAGTTTCCTCTCCTATAAAGTGGGCATAATGCCAATTACCTTATAGGGTCATTCCGAGGATTTGAAGCAGTATACACAGGTGTTTACAAATAAGTGAACACATATCAGGAAGGCTTTAAATGATAAAAAAAAAAGGCTATTATTGTCTCAACAAACTTTTTACTAAGTGTCACACTCACAAAAATGCTTCGGTACGCTCAAAGTTGATGCCATTCCCACTTTTCCTTGATCTGTGTCACAGCCCACTACAAAGTCAACTGGGGAGAGAGAAGAGGAAAGCCAGCACACGGACACAGCCAGACAACCATCAAAGAGGCACAAAGAACCAGGGCAGAGGCAAGAGTCCCTAAGAGCCCAGACAACGCCATACGGGGCCAGCAGCTTTCAGGGGCAGAGCCCCAAACCCATGATCTTGTGAATGATCACAAAGAGGTCAGGCTGCGGCTGATTGGGGAGAGAAACAGAGGCTGCATAAGAAAGATTTCTATCACAATACTTGTACTCGACTCCCTCCAATTGGAATCCATGACCCCTCCCTTTGCTTCTCTGCGACAGAGTTCAGCACCGCCTGTCTGGCTGGTCTAGGCATCAGGAGACCATAAAGCCCTGGGAAACGCGTCAACAGTGCCATTCATATTTGCTCACTATTTCTCTAACATACCAATTTATCTTTCAAGATCACAGATGAAATTCTAGTCGCTTCCGTGTCCTCCATAAGTTTTCTTTCCTTTACATAAGAACTATGTTAGAATACTCTTGTGTCTTCAGTTTATTGCTTATAGGGTAACACCGTCTAATGAATCATTTATTTACAACTCTAAAATACCGAGAGCGACGTTACCACAATTATAGGTCAAGAGAGAAAGTCAAACCAAATGATCACCCTTGCCTTCTCCAGAAAATTGCCCCCAATGCTATTTTCTGCCTGGTTTGCTCTTCTTCCCTCCCCTCCAATACTCAAACCATTCATATGCTAGTCTTTTCCAGATCACAGGTGCTACTGCTGTGAGCCAGCACTATACTAGGCACACCCAGAGGTCATCAAATGTAGATAGGAAAGATTTGTCTTTATAAACTGATCCTCAGAGGGTAAAAGATGAGCTGGTAAGAAACTGCAGCACGATAAGGTGATTGGCTTAACCAGCATCCATCTGGCACAGGAGGTGAAGTTACAGGGTGTTCTCTGGGTGGAATCAAGAAAGACTGCAAAGAAAGTCGAATCTGAGTTGCAGTCTGGAGAATTTTAACATGAAAAATGTGAGATCCGGGGCTGGTAAGATCACAACTGTTCCTCAAGAGGAAAGGTGAAAATACCTTTCCCATAAAAGAATATGGGCACAGTTTTCTGAAGATCATCAAGTTTCTATTTCAAAAGCAAACTTTTCCTAATGCCTCTAAGCTGTCAGATCTGGTGATGGAATTATCTAACTTGGTTAATCAAAAAGGAAGTTAAGGGCTGGGTTGTGGCTCAGTGGTAGAGTGCTTGCCTCCAATGCGTGAGGCACTGGGTTTGATTCTCAGCACCTTATATAAATAAATGAATAAAATAAAGGTCCATCAACAACTAAAAAAAATTATAAAAAAAAGTTAAATGATAAGCACACAGCACCGAAAAGAGAGCAAAGGGACAATCCATAGCAGGCAAGAACCAAGTTTCAGGACATAGACTTGATACCGAGAACCATTGCAGCTTCTTGGTGTGCTCTCATTGAAAACCAAAAGTGAATGGGACTCATAACACCCCAAAGTCAAGCATTAGATACTCACCCACCCCTGACCTCACTCAACAGATATTTTATCCAGGGCTCAGTATGTGCCAGTATTAGATACGCAGGAGATGTGAGGAAAAGAAAAAAAAAAAAAAAAAGACATGAAGTTTTAAGTGTTACTTGGAAGGGTTTTACAGTAGATCTTGATATTAGCAATCCCAGAAAGGTTAACTATTTGTGGCATTATATTCACTGTGGACCCCAAAGGGGAAAATATTGATGACCAAGAAAACAGTTGGGAAGAATGTATGAAGAGAGAGTTTCTGATTCGGGGGTGAAAGGAGGCTGGATGTCTCATAGCCACTGTCTAAGAATTTGTTTCTCAAAGTGTGATCTGGGGACCAACAGGACTGAGATGCACCTGGCAGCCTCACCCTAGAATTCAGAAGCTGCAATCCCTTCAAAATCCCAAGTGATTCACAGGCACGCTGAAGTTTAAGAAGTGTGGTTCTCATAGATTTTATTGACAAGTGTAGTGGCTAGGCAGCTTGCCTAGTAATTGGCAAGAGAGACCTCTGAAGCTCCTTGCCACATTCAAGAGACCCAGACTTTGAGAACCTGACTGTGAGGAGGTGAAACTGCTGGAGGTGAAAGTTCATGGCTGGGCCTGACTGCGAGTGTGCCATTTCTGAATGGCTCCAAGTGGTTATTCACTTTGGATAGAACTGATCCTCACAAATAGATGAGTAAGAAGATCACGACCAAGGGCCAGTTTCTGCATAGAAGAGGTAACCAAAGGAATCTGAAAGCCACCCCTAATCAGCTCTACATTCCCTCTGGCCCTTTACAATGACAGTGGTACCCAAAGTCTGACAGGATCCCATCTGCCCTTGTGAATTGTCAGGTCATTAGGTGAGGGACAAACCTGCAAACACCTTTGCTATCATTAACAGCAGAACTCGGAAAAATTCAAAATTCAGATGTCAGAATAGTTCTATTATTAGACACTCATGACTAATCACATCTCATTAAACTTTAATTCCTACTTTCAAAATCTTGACTGTTTTGAAAAAAGGATATAATTAACTGATTTAAAATGATCTATATAAAAGAAAGATATTTACTACTCTCCAATTCCTCCCAAAAAATGCAGATGTCTGAGAATAATTTTGCACTTGTTTCTGACTGGTGGCTTATCATTTGTAAGGAATTTGGGGTAAGGATGTCATGATGCTTGGAACCTTTCAAAGGACCCAGTCTCTCCCACATGCTAATAAGTAGGGTTATATTTCCCACTGCTAAGGGACCTACCATTAAATTGACCATAAGTACCTGTGACAATAGGTTATCCATAAAAAAATAAAAAGTTTCTAATTCATTCTACCATATCCTACTGAAGTATATAAAAATATACTAAAACTTAAAATAGTCCTATCCCTTTTTTCAATTCTATTTCAAAATACTGAACAAGGGTTAAGTTTTAAATATCCAAAATTCTCTTCTCTCTACTCACAACTTTTGTAAATAAACAAATAAAATCCATCCTGTACATTTTTTTTCCTTCTAGCATCTTCCTATGGATCTGCTGCCAGTCATAGATATTTGCATAAATCTATTTAGAGTCCCCATATGATGCAGATTGAATTTCTTTCCATAAAATAATTACTTGTCTTCAAGAAACAAAGTTCAATCTCTCCAACATCTGCAAAGGAAGACTAAATATAATCTCTCTTCTCTGTTTCAGAGCTCACTTTTCAAACTGCAATTTAAAAAGCATGATCTAGACAGAGCAGGGGGAACAGCTTCTTTTAGGCTGAAACCCACCTAAGTAGATAAAGACTGTGAGGAACTGGCCCTCACTGTCCCTTCACCTCTGAGGTTTCACACAGGAACACTCATAGCTGTTGTCTTGAAGAGCAAGTCAAACATGACAGTTCAAACCAAATAATCAAATTAAAAAAAAAAAAAACCAGTTCTGGTTGAGATTTCTTCAGAGATTAAAAACTAAACTAGGTGACAGCATCTAGCAAAGTCGAGGTTTTTTGGAAGATAAAGAGGATATTAACATCAGTACAGTCAGCAAACTAATGAAAAGACAGAACATTAGAACACAGACCAATATTTACATTGAGTGGTTCCCTTTAGGGAAACAAAACCCTAGTTTCCTGAGAACAGCAGTTCTAATAAAAATGTGTTACTACACTGGCTATTACGCAATGCTTCAAACCAACATTTTATAAAAAGCAAAGAAGCACTTGCAAACCAAAAGCTGAGCCTCCAAAGCACCAGTTCCTTCTCTACCTGTGCCCCAGGCAATGCTGCAGTAATGGGGTGGGGGACTTCCAGGTGCAGAAGTCTGAATGCAAAAGTCAATTAAAAGTATGTTCTCTAGGCTGCTCACGGTATTTCTGCAGAAGGAAATAGGGTTCAGCTGATGAAGATGAACGTGGCCATAGCAACTCCGGCTTCCTCTCCTCACCGTGGCTGTGGTCTTCATCACTTAGAGATGTTTCATAGAACGATTCCCAGCTACAAGATCTTTCTAGAGGCAGACCATAGCTCCTGGTGGGTACTGTTTAGGAGGGAAATGGCCCTGGCCGAATAGAGACTCACTGACTGCTTCTGGAACACAGCAATGCTGCCAGCAAAAGGTTTCATGCTTGCTTCTGACTGAAAGTTTTCCACTTACAAGGCCAAGGAAAGCTTTTAAGGTACAAAACAATAGAGTTGAGGAAAAGCTACTGAATTTTTTAAAGCCCTTAAGAATCTCTCATCCAATAGAGCAGTTTATGATAAAACTATATTGGGTCACTGGGAAGATAAAGCGAGCTCAAAGGGGAAAGGACAGAAGAAATAAAAAAAGGAAAATTGAGAATTTGCTCCTGCTCTGTATAACCCAAACAATTTCATCGATTTTTTTATAATACCATCAAGAATCTTTTTTGTGTGTGCTATTTATTGATAAAAAGATCATCCAAAGTTTGTTCTGAGCTATGAGTCATAGAGATATATGACGAAAAATGTACCAACTGCCACGCGCGGCAGCCAAGCCTGAATCCCAGCTACTAGGGAGGCTGAGGCCGGAAGATGGCAAGTTTGAGGCTAGCCCGGGCAACTCTGCCCTCCATAAAAGAAAAGGTACAAATCACAGCCTTCCTACGTGCAAATGATGAATGTGGTGGTTACTTCTTCCCCTTGTCACTTGGCCATGATGGGGTGAAGCTGATCTTATGTGGGGTAAAATATGATCTTATTTCACAAACACAAAAATATAGAGTTTGTTCCTGGTGCAATCTTTTTGTTTTGCTATTTCTGACAAACAAGACGATGTCCACCGACCTATCTCCAATGGGGACACTGTCAATGAGCTGAGACTGATAGAGTTGTTCTCACACACACACTTGCGAAGAGAGAAGAGATTTGGCTTGGTACCGGGCTTTGGGGACTCTAAAACCCAAAATCTTTTTTAAAGGACTAAGCGCTTCCCAGGAGGCATGATGACCACCATCCTTTACTGCGTTCCAGCAACCCACTTCTTATCCTGTGAATAAGAAATAAGCTCCCCCAGGCTCTTGATGGGGTTCTCATGTGGAACACTTTACTGTGCAAAGGCCCATGCCAAAGAGTTTTGGGAAGATTTCCATACACCACCAAAAGAGAAGTTTCACAGAAGTGATCGGCTCTAGCTTTGACTTGTGATTTCCATGTCACAAAATATTCTGCATTCCAGGAAAGCAAAGGATCACTTGGGGACTGATTAGCACTTTTATTCCTCTCCAACAACAAACTAACATTAACATTTATTTCTAAAAACAAAATTATTTATAAAGAATGTAATCATCAGTGAAGTATTTGCTCATTAAGTTTATAAACATGGGGAACTTGAACCTTCAGATGCTCATAATTTGTGAGTGCCCTTTTTGTGAACCTGGAGCAAAAGAGGCCCTCAATGTACAAGACACTCATTTGGGGGAATATTCTATAGCTAGATTTTTTGGGGGGCAGGGGGCAGTACTGGGATTGAACCTATGGCGCTCTGCCTCTGAGCTCATGACCATTCTTTTGTTCTTCTGTATTTTGAAACAGCACCTTGCTAAGTTGCCTGGGCTGCTCTGGAATTTGTGGTCTTCCTGCCTTAGCCCACCAAGGATTGCAGGCATGCATCATCAAAACTCAACTGTTTTTTCGGCATGCTCTGCAACCCCACTGCCAAGCCTTTAGGGAAATCTGTGAATGTGGAGAGTGGGGGTGTGCACTTACACGTATATGTATATAGAATACATTAGAGTGACTACATTAGATCACAAAATATAATATTACAACTACTGATGGACAGATTGAGATTAAAACCAACATTTCAAACTGAGAATAACAGGCAAGTCCATTATTTTTATGTGGTTCTTTAAAAAAAAAAATCAGAGTTTTAATACGAAATTTTTATACTGGTGGTAACTTCAGGGGTTACCTGAAACTTTCTTGCTTTCATCCTCACTTCTGATTTTGAAGATTAAAATAACTCATTAAGGTTAAGTTCTATCCTAACCCTTATAAATACTTACATTCACATAAAATTTCATGAAGTATGATACTGACACGGCCATAGCGGAGGACAGGAAAGCTAAAGCGAAAGGACAGGCAATATGGTTATGTTCAGTTTGATGACCTTTACCTGGAGGTGTGTGTGTGTGTGTGTGTGTGTGTGTGTGTGTGTATATACATGTGTATGTGTGTGTACAATCTTGGGTGTGCCACACAACCTTCAAAGCAGGTATTTCAATGGGAATAGCACCTCTGCTACTTGTCACCATAAAGCTCACAGATGTCTCATTTTAAGGCACTGTTGACATCCATTAAAATGTACACGTTAGCAGGCAGATGACACATTCTCTCGTTAGCACTGTTCTTATTCAGTGTTGCAGCAAGTTCCTCCGAGGCATGGGGAGTCCAGGACAGGGCAGGATCAGGGGCACTGGGCCTGGGGCTACTGAGAAGCAGAAACATGCTGTGCTCTCCACTTCACTGACTCCAGAGAGTCCGGCAACAAGAGCTTCTCCAGCTGAAGCCTGGGTGACCAGCCCTTCATGAAAACCCCCTGCAAGGTGACCCACACCCCATCTTCCATGGCGGTATCAGGCCCCCACCCAGGATCCCACCATGCTTTCTTCTAGGCAAGTGACCAATGATGCCTGGGATTTAATACACCACACATTCCCATCTTACCATCGAATAGCCCCTGCCATCTTGTGTTCTGTCTCCCAGGCTTTTTCCTCCCAAACAGGGAGGCTTTTCTGTGATTTCCAAGATCCAAGCCTTCTTTCCCTAACTTCAGGATTAATAAGTCCCAGTATCCACCGCCTTTCCCACCGATCCCCTGGCACGATGAGGTTACTAACCAGGGAAGGAGAGCTACATAGAGATACATAATACACAATTAGATAAAACTCAGAGTTGCTAATCCATGGATTTCTAAATATATTAGACATGGCGATCTTAATGTTGACCGGTATTATATATGTAATGTCAAAATCACTGACAAAGCCTTTTCTGCCTAAAACGGTTCTCAGAAGACGTAAATTACAATTTTCTGGGAAAAGGGGCCCACTGTCGTTATTGAATTCAGTGGCTCCTGGATATTAAGGAATCTCGTCAAACCCTACTTTCATTGCTAAAAGTACTATAACATAAATTTAAAATAGAATTTGATCTGCTTAATTCATTTTAAATGACACATATTCAGGCAGGAAAATTAAGAAGACAGTCTTACTCCAAACCCTTTATTCACATATCTTAAAGGGGTCACTAAGAAACGGGAGAGAGCAGGGGAACTGAGGGAGGAACACAATCCAGTTACCATAATCCAGAAGTTAAAAACTTCTGCTAAAAACTGTCTCTAACCAGCCTTTCCAGGGCACACACTTCCTTTCTCACTTTCTTCTCCTTGGAGAATGGAAGCCAAGAGATAAAGCTCTGTGGTCTCCCAGCCACCATCTCCCTGAGAGAGCTCAAGGTGACCTCCACAGGTGGAAAAGCAAGAGCCTCTGGAGGCCCAGGCCACAAGCACTCAGCAACCTCGCAGGGATTACAAACCCTGGGTCTTCAGCAAAGGCTAGGTGTTCCCAGAGATGCTAAGAAGGTACTAGCAAGTGAATTTACAGCCCCGTGAACAATTAGAAAGCAATTAACACTAATGACAATCCTGAATGACAGTATTTCGGAGTGGAGTGCTTGAGAAGCAGAACATCAGGGACACCTGAGCCAAGGGCCACCTCTGAGGTGGGAAGGAGCAACTGGCAGTACCCATTTGCCTCATTTCTTTATTCTCATTTTGTTTTTGGTTTTTTAAAAATCAGGATCCAAGTAAGGTCCTCACATTGTAACTGGCCAACAAGGCTCTTCCATCTCTTTTAAGCGACGGGTTTCCCCTGCGTGTCCGCCTGTCTTTTTCTCTTGGTCACTGGGTAAAGTTTGGGGGTTTGGTTTTGCTGTTCTGGGAGGTGGCTGACTGCATTCTTGAAGTGTTGCTGAACGTGTTCTTCTGATTCCTTTATATTCTGCAGACTGAACTTGTTATGATGTTTCAATCAGATTAGAGTTCAATGTTTTGACAAGAACAATTTACAGGGAGTGCTGAATTCCATTGGAAGACACAAAAGTAGGATTTTTTTTTTTCCTAAGATGGGGTTGATGAATCACAGTGAAAAAGGTGAGATAGAAGAATAAGAAAAAGCAAGGCAATAAAAGGCAGTGGATTGTAAGGAGAGAAATATAAAAAGCAACCGCCCGCTCCACCCACGAAGCACCGCCCTCTGGGGCCATTTCAAGTAGCCCTGCACATCTCGGCACAGCAGTGAGGCCATAACTGGCACCCACCATGGAGATCCTAAAGGCATCAAGAAGAAAATACTATAGTCCTTTATTTTGCATTTACTTTAGTCAAGAATCCTGAACATTCCCTAAATTTTAAAGTCTATCATTGAATTTGTCAAAATCAGACAGTTTTATGCTTACTGTCCCAAGAAAATTCATGGAAAAGAAGTCTCTACCACGTCACTCAAGGGGGTAACTATTTTTATCTTGTCAACAGAGTCCATATAATCACATTCTTTCTATCCCGAAAGGAAAATATTTTGCCAAAAACATTGACATCATTATGATAATGAAATGATAACAGAGATTCAAAGTCGTGTATACCCTTGTAATTAATTGTCACCATTATCCTTACATGACATTTTCCCCCTAGGGATCTAAACTTTCATTTTACAAAATGCACCTACAAGACCCACCAGGCTCCACTAACTACTGCCCACCCAAGGGGACACACGTGAGGCATCAACTCGCCCACTTAGACCGTGTCCCTCCTGGCCTTGGAGCTCTCTCCCGTCCCTGCCTGAGAAGAACACACTGCAACATCTCCAATGCATTAAGTGTCCCGCGTACTGGGATCACTGTGCCTTCAGAAACAACTCCAGACTTAAAAACAAAGCCTGCTTTGACTTGGAGAGCAGGCGTCTCATGAAAACGGGTGCAGATAAACTAATTGATTTTTCATTCTAAAATTTTATACTCTGAAAACTTTCTTCTGAACACGCCTGTTTTTCATGCATTCACAGACACAACTGTGAGGCAGCTTTATTAGGATGAATGCACAAGTCAAAAGCTAATGCAGGATACCAATATCAGGATGAGTGACAGTCCACCATGAGTGCAAAACATAAGGGCAGCGGATTACGTTTTTCATGAGGTTACTCATCTATCAAGGTCCATCCCAAAGTCACCTCTGCTGGGAGGTCTTTCTACCCCCCTTGAAAGTGGTAATCCACCCTCTTGCTCTTTTCCCATATTGCACCACATATTATAGCACAAACCATGCCCCAGAGACCGCTGAGCAAAATGCTCTACCCCTCCTCCTGCGAGGATTCCACAGGTAGAGGCAGAACTGTCTCTGCCTGGAGGAGTCCAGGAACAGTCTGCCTCTGCACTCAGCCTGACCCCTACCTGGGCTCAGCATGTGTTCCTTGAGCGCCAGGATGAAGCACTTTCATGATTTTCTTCGCAACAACCTCTGACATGGGCATTCATTTTTATATAAAGAAATGAGGCTCAAATATAATGTGACTCCCCCAAAGCCTCACATCTAGTAAGTAGGCATCCCGGGACCCAGTCCATTTTGAGAGTAGATGGATGGCAAGAAGGATTGACTGGGATGGCTACTATAACCACCCTGGGGTTATTATTAAAAGTCCCCCTTGGCTTGCTGGCTAAACCCTGGGGTCATTCTACCGCCTTCATCAGGAGGCAGAACCTTCCAGAGGCGCACGCTAACCAACCCGAGATGAAAAGCATTTCTGGAGTCTGTACTCCCCCAGAAACATTTTTAACTGAAAAATATTTCAATTACCAGCTTATTCTGAAAGGTCCTGCTGTACTTCCAGTTACTACGGAAAGTGCTGCACAGGTAAAGGGCCACTTGTCAGGTTTGGGTCCCCTCACCTCCTGCCCAGGCAGGACACATCTCCAAATGTAGTGGAATCTGGTGCGCTTCATACTTTGTTTTGATTTCTGTGCCTGATACCCCCTTTCCAGGGACTCTATGCCCAGGGAACCTACCTTGTCTCACCATCCCTTCTGCAGGACAGTTGGATAAAGTGAAGGGATAAAATAATAAAGTTTCAGAGACTTCAGTATGGTCCCCCAAGGAAGCAGGGGACAGCTCTGGGAAGAGGGATACAGACCCCAGAGAAATAATACAACAGGGTAATTACTGGAGAAAAAAGTCAGAGTGAAGAGCTGTCCCAGTGCATTTTAAGTGACACCACGTACACACTTGATCTTTACAGGTAAAGGAAACTTTGTGTTTATAAAGAAAATTTTGCTTTGAGATCAACAAGCCTATGTTCATGAGGAATGATGCTACAGTGGATGAACCCATCTGAGGGAGAATGGAGGAAAGTTAACCGGGTATTTATGGACTTGTTAGGCAGAGGAATATAATATCTGGCACTCAGTGGTGAACCAAATTTAGGATTTTAAAACCAGATAACTATACATCTCGGAACAGGCAATGTATTCCCCAGAGTTTTCCAAAACAGAAAAGCAGGTTAGGGAAGAGCTTACATCACACATAATCATCTCACCCAGAGTTTTTCATGCGGGGCACACAGCAGTAGTCCTCAGGAATCAAATAAATGTGCACGGAAAAGTGGAAGGGCTAAGTAAATGATGAGGGACCTTGCACCCAAACCCCAGGGAAGAGCCCTTAAGGAGGGAGCTCCCTTGAGAAAAATGCACAGGAAAGTTCTTTATGTAGTGGCTTTCTTACTATTTCTTCCCATTCCCAGCCCTGCATATTACTATTGTGATTACTGACTTCAAACTATAGTGCTTCATGCAAAGTTGGACAGGAAGGGAGAAGCAGAGAAGGGGAAAGAAATTAAAATGTCACACAATGTCAATTATTTAAAATACTGATGATCTCAATATCAAATTCTGAATCACCAGCAACAAATGCATACTAAACCTTCCAATTCACATGTTGATGTAAAGGGAGGCACTGTCATATGCTTTGATTTGGAATTTTTTTTTTCATATACATGAATATTTTTGTTTGGCACAGAATGTACCCAGGAAGATAGAGATAAAGATCAGCTACAGAAGAATAAGAACTTCAATCTTAAAAATCAAGTGAATCCTTTGTTTCCAGAGTTCATCAAAATCACCAATCCAGAGAACAAAAATAACTTTCTCAATCAGACATCATAGTATTAGAACCTAACTGGCAAATGTCACAGGAAAACCAAAGTTCTGTATAAAAAAGCTCTCTGGTAATTCCAGGACCCTAGAGCTGCCCTGTCCCAAAAAGTCATTGAACAAAGGGAGGGGGTCCACACTGTTTATAAAGATCAATTAGTGCTGGGTGTGGTGGCACATGCCTTTAATCCCAACAGCTTGGGAGGCTGAGGCAGGAGGATCCCAAGTTCCAGGCCAGCCTTAGCAATTTATCGAGGCCCTATGCAACTTGGTGAGACCCTGTCTCAAAATAAAAAAGAAAAAGGGTTGGAGATGTGGTTCCATGGTTAAGCACTTCTGGGTTCAGTCCCTGGTACCAATCAATTAGTGCTAAACACTTTCAGATATCAGACATAGTGTCTTTAGTATAATCATTTGTTACGTATTATCTCCATTCTGAGAAAATGCACTTTGCATTAACTAGTCTCTAGTTAATTACTAGTAGACCCAGAACTTGTACTGTCTGTCTGACCTTTAATAAGATCCTTTCCAACTCATATCATATGATTATGATGATCACTATTAACAGCTACCATTTTATTGAATATTTATTATGTGTAAGGCTCTAAGCAATTCACATACATTTTCCTATTTAGTTATTAGTTCCATTTTATAGATGAATATACTGAGGTTAGAAGGGCCTTCTGCAAGGTCATTGGAGAGCAGCGAGCATGTTGGGATTCAGATTAGCTCCATGCGACCTGAAAATCCGAAGTAGTGCACTGTATTATGAGTCTGTTCCATTTACCGATTACTACATAATGAAGTCCCAGAATCTGGCTGCGACATTCATTGACGTCTTTCACACTACCAGTGAGTGTCAAGTCCTACAAACATCAATCCTGCTGGATGCAAACTACAGCAAAAAGGGCCTGCACCCTTCTGTTACTGTTGTCAAATTCTTTGACCTGCTTCTAAAATAGATTTTTTAAATTCCATTATTAGCTAGGACTTATACCAGCTTTACATACATCAATAAATTTCCAAAACAAAAAAGAGCTTAGAATTAAATATTTACTATGCAATATCAGTAGGCAGTATAAACACAGGGGTTAAGATGTCTAGCTCTGCCTCCCCATTGATTAAGTGGAGAGGATACAACTAACTGATCCCATGAGGCTGTCGCGTGCGATTTAAGCAAAGTCGTGCACGTGGGGCACACTGTGGTCACTCCACATAACCATCACACAGCATTGCTAGTGCTCTCCTATTTTGGGATTGGATCTAAAAGCAAAAAAAAAAAAGTGATTTTAGGTCAAATAAGAATAAAGGAACTAACCAGTGAATGAATCTGAGTTGCTTCCTAACACAAAGGTGTGAACCTGGAATCAAGCTTCTTATTTCGGGACAGATCTGATATCCGATTTCTAGACAAACCAGATGTTTCTCTTTTTCTTTCTTTTTTTTTCTTTTAAGAGAAAGATAAAATGTTTCAAGTATCTCTCAGTGTAAGAAATGTTTTAAGAAAAGAGCTGTGGGAATTAATTAATGGAGAAAGAGAAGGAAAAGACATAGCATCGTTAAACAGGGACTAGGGGAAACATGGCAACTCACTAAAAATAACTCAATCACAAAAACGAAGAAGCCTGTGTCGAGGTGAAAATGCCTACGTATGCTGGGGATGGAAATTTCCATGAACAAAAGAGGAAGCTTTCCTCCTTCAGAAGAATTTCAAAAGGCACTTCTCCCCTGATGTTTCTCAAAG
Organism: Spermophilus citellus; assembly: GCF_964194105.1. Lineage (NCBI taxonomy): Eukaryota > Metazoa > Chordata > Mammalia > Rodentia > Sciuridae > Spermophilus > Spermophilus citellus. Next base: position 149,982,814 of record NC_138187.1, read on the forward strand.
GGAGTAAGTGGAATTTCAGTTTACTTAGGAGGTAGAGGACCCTCTCAGTTCCAAATACAGGGAGAAGCCCCCGCCCCCATCTTTGATGTGTCTTTGGCACCAATGTTCAAAAGGAAATGCAAGATCTTCCCAGGACTTGATTTTCTTACAGAAACTAGAATCTGGCTGGCTTCTCAGCCAGGTCCCTTAAATTGAAAAAAGATAAACCCATGCTTCCTGATAATTTTTTAAGATAAATTCTGAAGGTGTAAGTTAACAGGTACTTTTAAGTGACATACACTTCACAAACTTCACAGAGCAACCCTCTCCTGTCTCCTTGTCCTCCCTTTCTTTCTACACAAACACACACACACACACACACACACACACACACACACATACACACACACACACACACACACACACATTCTCATGCTGTCATACTGGGGCCTCTACAGAATCAGTGACATTTTTCCATACTTATTGTCTTGCCATACTGGAATGTGTTTGTTTAACTGCTTAGTAAAGTTCTTTAAAAAAAAAAAAAAAAAAAAAAAGCTGATAGCATTTTGAATTTCCTCAAGGCAAATATTTAGATTCCTCTAATTTTTTTTTGTAAGAAATCGACATGTTTTCTGATGCTATTATCTTAAAAGCGATTCTCCTCATGCTGAGTTCTACCAAAGCAATCAGTATCTATTGTGTAGATATCAGAAATCACTTCCCAGCCCCTTCTCCCAACAATCATTTAAAAATCCATCTCAGTGGCTCCTCATTCTCAGGAGACTCAGCCCCAGTCAGAATTAGAGAAGTAGAATCAAGAGACATGTCTTCTATCATTTCTCAGGGTTTGGTTTCTTTGGAGTAACTTACTACCAAGCTGAATTCTTATTTCATTTTAATTTTTCTGAATGAACAACCACAAACAACAACAACAAAAACAACAACAAATAGTCAAAAAATCATTATACACTCTATGCCACTTTTCATAGTATTTTCATTTTAATCATCTTTATAACTCCAAACATAAAATAATGTCCAGCTGCATGTGTTGGGTTATTATCTCAAGTACTTTATAAATGGTTGGATTGATCTCTGGTATTTTATTTCAAATTAAGCACTGTTAGCCAAAATCTAGTTTTAACTGAATCACAGAATTGTGCTGTTGCTGTTGCTATGTAATCCCTCCTTCTCTTGTGTGTGATACATGTAGTGGCATAGGCCAGGGCTCTGAAGTCAAATGGCCCTGGGGCAGGGCCCAGCCACCATCACACATGAGATACCGCCCTTAGCCTCCTGTAGAGATGAGGAAGCCGCCGGCCAGATGAGGGCAAGTGCTCATGACAGAGTGGCCAATCGGGAGCAGACCAGGACTCAAACCCATGCTGAGGTGAACAAACAGGACCAGGACAAACGGATCAACAGTTTCCACAACATATCTTCATTGCCAAGATAAAGATAAAGTTATCTTTAGTTGATAACTAAAGGTAAACCCAGGGGTTTATCTTTAGTTACCAACGAAGCTAATAAATCAATCTCTGTAGTCCAGTTCCATGGAAGAGACTTGCTGCACTTGAGGCACATAATCATGGGCTCCCTACCAGCTATAGAAACCCTTTCCCAGGAACTGAGGAGCTCCAGTTTAGATCTGGAATGTCCTCCAAAGGCCGACACAGTAAAGGTTTGGTTTCCAGTTTGGCACTGTTGGGAAGTAGTGGAAAGATGAAGAGGTGGGGACTGGGGTGACGCTGTAGGGCAGTGGGAGTGTGCCTTGAAAGGCATCATGGGGTCCCAGCCCCTTCCTCTTCCTGTCTCTCTTTTGCACCTGGGCATGAGGTGAATGGGCCTCTCCCACCACGTGCTCGCTCTAGGATGTGCTGCCTCATCACAGGCCCCAAAGCAACGGGGCCAATGAATCATGGACTGAAACCTCCAAAACTGTGAGTCAAGGTATACCTTTTCTCTTTATATGTGGATCATCTCTGGCATTCGTTACAGTAATAGAAAGCTGACTGGCACAAAGGTATTCAAGAATGACAAAAACAACCCCTTTACCTCAAAGAGCCCACAATCCAGTGGTCTAGCTACAGGGCTGCCCGACCAGATGGGCACCAATGGGTTGAAATTCTGCCGACATATTACCTCCTCCTCCCTGTACACCTCACCTCCAGCCCCAGAGCCCAGTCTGCGTCTGACTTTGAGCAAACTTGCCTATTGACCCAGCATGGCTTACTGATATGATCAGCTACGTGCGCTGCACAGTCAAAAAAGTGAGGAGGATTGCACTGTGGAATTCAAGGGGCTGGGTGGCAAGAAGCACTGCCACCAAGGAGGAGCCAAGGGACCTCCCTGGATGACTAGACAAGTTCCAAGACCCCTTTCTAGCTCTCAGAATCCTGAAGAGGGAATACAACAGCAGAATAAGACTTTTAACACAAACCTAGCACCTGCTCGGATACCAGGGCAGCGTGGAGTTTGGAAATGAGCTGAGTCCCACATTCCATGGATCAGGAGAAAGAAGAGACTCTTAAGAGCTCCTGCAACTATGAACTCTTAAGCTTTCTTTCTTTTTTTTTTTTAACTTGGAAAAGTCCATAAAATGTTGTTATGGCTGCAGATCATACAAAAGATCCTCTGGACCCCACCCAGCAAGCACACAAGCCACCAGCCGCCCACCTTTAGCGCACAGCTGCTGCGGCCTTTACACAGGGTGTAACTAGGGGAAAAGGCGCTGGGGCCATATAGGAGCCAACACGTAAGAGTTAAGATAGGAGGAAAAACAAGAGCCAGGGAAGGTCCGGGAGGAACTTCCGGTTAGGGAAAGATTTTCTTATTTATTGCTGTTTGTTTGCGTTTCTGAAACAAGAGCCTTGATTTTGTGTTTTGGGTCAATTTTCTGTGTTCTTTGGAGCAGGCTGGATCTGAATACCAAACCCCTTTTTATGCTTACAGGATTGATTTTGTTTCCTGAAATGAAGAGTTTGATGAAGTGCGTGTGACTGTGTGTGTGTGTGTGTAGACAGAGACAGAAGGGAGGGAGGGCAGGTTAGGTTGAAATTTCTTCCATGGTGAGATTCAAACATTCTAACCTTCAGAACAACCACCAAAAAAAATCAAGGATTTCATCATCCCACCCCGCAGGCTCTCTTTCATCTATTCTCCTCTTCTCCACAATGGACTGAAAAAAGTTCCAGGTTGTCAAAGATTCCCCCACAGCTGACTCTTCCTACCCTTCAGGTCTCAACTCAAAGGGACCTTTGAAAGTACTTGCCCACAGCCCAGCCACTTGATCTCACTGCCACTCAACTCAAGTTTATTGACTTCAGGGCACTTATCAGTATCTGATAGGAGCATGTGCAACTGTTTCTTTACTTGGTGGTGGCTGACACCTCTCTTAGAACAGATGTTCCTTGAGACAGGGGACCTTCTACCTTGTTTACAGCCCTATTGCCAGCACAGAGAACCTTGCCAGCCACTTGTTAGGTGTCGCACAGATATTTATGGAGTGAATGAATAAGCAGGAGTTGGAAGGGAAGCCCTAAGAAGGGCAAAGGGGAGCAAAAAGTCATTACCTTCATGTTCTAACTGGTTGATCCAGTGGGGGTTGTAACAGATCAGATTCATTCTTTGACCTTCAGGGAAATGAGTTCCTAAGTCATGGGATCTTCCTGGCAGACTTAGGTTCCAAAGCCATTCTGACTCCAAGGAGAGAAGCCAGTCTTCCCCATCCTGAACCTTTCTAATGGGCTCTTGGTTGTCCCACATTCCCTTCCCACCTCACCTGTATGTGCTCATTCCCATTCCCCACGCTGATCTCTCCCAAATCTTCAAACCTCAAACACTTCATCCCTTCCTCTTGGCTATGGCTATAATGCACTTCACCAAGAAAACAGGCGCCACACATAAAGAGATCTACTCTGACTGCCCAGCAGAAATGCCACTAACTTAGCCACATCTACTCCCGGTGCCCCACCTTCCAACTACTTAGAGGGCAAGAAGGTTCCTTCTGCTCAGGCCGATGGCCTCCCCACCCTTCTCACCTTCAAGGACTTCTGTGTCTTCCCCCTTCTCCTCTTCCCTCAGCATCCCCACCTCTGTTGGCTCATTCTCATCCTCAAATCCATTCTCTTCTCACGCTCCTGCTGGGTTTTGGTCCCTCTCTACTGAAGTCCTCACCTGGTACCATTCTTCCCACTCAGCTACGGCCACAGGGTCTTCTGTGTCAGGCTACCTCACCTGGGTGCAGGGTTGGTTGCCACCAATTGTTCTTTCTTGTTTAACTGGGAAAACATTTTTCAGATTTGTTTTTCCCAATGAAGAAAATTGCTCTCCTTCCTTTTGAAACAATTTCTTAGCTGAGCTAAAAGCAACCTCAAACTCTCCTGGTTCCCCCCATGCCCCCATCTTATAGGTTCCTTTGCTCTGTCCTTCTCTTCTACCTGATCCTTCAAATTTGGAGGCTCAGTCCTAGACCTGCCTCTGGATTCAAATACTGTCTATATAAGAGTGACTCTCAAACATAAGCCACCATCCTGGACCACTTTCCTGGGCTCAGCGGTGGAATATCTAAATTCCACCAACGTCTCCCTCTCCCAAAATTAACATGGCCAAACCAGAGTTAGGGATTTCCCTTCCCTCAAAATCACCTTATAACTTTCTCACTTCTGTCAATACCCCCCAATGAGATGCGTCCAGTCCAGAGATTCATCTTGACTTTCTTCACATAGCTTACCAATCAATACTTCCAATTATATCCCGAATCTAACATGACCCCATATCTCCCATTGCTTCCACACCTGGTCCAGGTCATAACTTCTCTCTCTCATGGACTCGGCAGCAATGGCTACTTACTTCTATAAACCATTTTCCACACACTGGGGAGAATGATATTTCTAAACCATAAATCAGCCAGATGCAGTGGTGCACACCTGTAATCCCAGTGGCTTGGGAGAATTGCAAGTTCAAGGCCAGCCTCAGCAACTTAGCAAGGCCCTAAGCAACTTAGCCAGACCCTGTCTCAAAATAAAAAGGGCTGGGGATGTGGTTCAGTGGTTAAGCACCCCTGAGTTCAATCCCTGGTACCCCCCCAAAAAAAGTGTAAGTCAACTCTTGCCTTTCCCTGCCTCACACCCACCAATGGTTTCACAGTACAGTTAGAATAAAATCCAACATCTTTCTTCTTTTTTTAAAAACAGGAGAAAAAGCATACAGATTTTTTAAGTGTACGTTGGTACAAGAGACACACTAAATATGGAAGTCAAAGAAGGACCAGAGAGTTAAAAGTTTACACATCCTCTTCATAAAAGAGGGAAGTAGGGGGATTCTGGGTAATTTTGGAGGGATAATCAGTGACGATCGAGCATCTTTCAACAAACTCTCACAGGCCTTGCCTACACTCTTCCCTTCATCCCTCCACCGCTCTCCTTGCTTACTGCCATCTCCATGTGACGATATTCTGTTCTGTAGTCACGTCCAGCTCCTTCCCAGGAACATGTTCTACATATGCTGCCCATTCTGGCTCTTTCCTGGCTCTTTTTATGGACATCTTCTCATTTTCTATCCCTCTCCACACTGAGTTCTCGGTCCAATACTGCTTCTTAAGAGGGTCTTCTAGGTACAAGGCCACGTCCCAACCCAGACAATCCACCACACTATCTTCTACTTAGCGTTTTTCAGTTGCCTGAAATGATCTCATTGGCTTACATATGTATAGCCCACCTCCCTCCATCGAATCTAAGCTCCCAAAGGGTGGCCTGTCCAACTCCCCAGAGTCCAGAGGAGGCCCAGCATGTAGCTGGTAGGCACAAACAATTGCTGACTGACAGACATGGAACCTCAGCCTCTGCATTCTTAGTGTTAATCGCAGTATCTACCTGACCATGTAACGTCAGGATCAGGTAACACACAAACACTGACAGACACCACACAGACCCTAGCTGACACACGCCTGCTGCCGTTAGCTACACTGATAGTTCTTCCCTGGTATTCACTCGAGAGCCATTAAATGCCAACTATATTCCAATGCTGTGCTAAGTGCTAGTTAAAGAAAAATAAATAGGAAACAGACCCCTATGACAAGGTGCTCACAGTCTAGTGAAGGATGGACAGGGAATCAGGAAACTAATTACAGTACGGGGAGGGGAACCTTGAAGGAGTAAGGGATCGGATAGCGCCTGGGAGTGGAGTAAGCAGGGAAGGCTCCCAGGGAAGGATTCTAGAACAGGTGACATTGTAAAAGTCTAAAAGAAGAACAGGAATTCCTCAGGCAGGGGAGAGGTTCTTGCAAATAATCCCAAGTATGAAACAGGCAAGCACTGTTCCTAGGATTGAAAGGGAAGGTGGGGAACAGACTGCAAGGGAGCTAAGGTCAAGAGACTACCACTGGGAGGTAGCTTATGGCAGAGCATTTGCCCAGCATGTGCAAGGCCCTGAGTTCCAGTCCCACCCTTAGGGGACAGGGAGGGAAGAAAAGTGAAGGTCAAAAGATTAGAACTTCTCAGACCCATGTGGGAGCTGTTTGCCACATGCTGCTACTGAGTGCACCAGATGTGACTAGTGCCAGATGTTGAAATAATGTTATGGCTACACTGGATGAAATAAATATTTTATTAAAATTAATTTCATTTGTTTTTACATATGATAGTGTGACAACTAAAATTTTTAAATACATATGTGGCTTGCTTTATAGTCCCCCTGGATAACAATGGTCTAGAAAAATAGAGAATGGTCTCTATCTTATACTTGGAACTGGAGTTTATTCTATGACCTTTCATTCTACAGGTAATAGAGCCACTGGAAGCATCTGTGTAGGCAATGTATGCTTTATATATTTGACTCAGTCCTCCCTCTGTCCTCTTAAAAAAAAAGACCTGGGAAAGAAAGCATTCTGCACATGGACTCTTCTCTACACCAGGCCAGCAGAGAGCTCTGGGCAGCCTGAGCAGAAGGAGATGGGATTTTCCATGGCTGAATTTAGATCATGAAGGCCATTAATCACCATGAATACATACCAAACTCCATCCATATGACCAGGGAAAGGGCTGCCAGGCCTGCTATGCCACCACAGGCCAAGGGAAATGGCCATACTCTGTCCCCTTGGGTCATGGCAGAACTGCCTGCCTGGTGACTCCAGGCCTTGAAAAAAGTCCATCTACCTGTGTCTGGGGACAGCCTCAAAAAGAATGCTACATGTGGTTCTTCTCCCCCAGGAACTTGAGAGAACCAGCATGTAGGTCTTGGGTCTAGCTTAGATACCATTGGTCCTGAATTTCAGTATCAAAGAATGTGTGATTGAAAGAATGTGTGATTGAATGAGGATTTAAAAATGTGTGTGTGTGTGTGTGTGTGTGTGTGTGTGTGTAACTTATCTATTGAAATCAAATACAACAATGAAAAACATCAAATTCATATTCCATGCCTCACTCCCCTTCACTAAAAACAGCAAAAGCTAAGGCAGAGGAATTCCTAATTATCTCAAGAATTTTGCAAACCTCTCATGTTCTCTCGTCAGGACTTCAGCAAATATCTTTAACTCACCAAAAGCCTATAAATTTTGCAAAGACGTGGGGCTGTATTTTTCCTTCTTCCTCACAGAGGCACCAGATCTTAAAAGAAGAAATGATGAATGGGTATAGTTATAAATATTCCAAGGCTAATGAGAACCAAAGTTGAACTGTAGAAAAATCTGGTATTTGGGGGATAGATGTTGGCGTGCACTTCAGGTAACAGGTCCTGACCCATATAAATTCCAGAGTGATTTTATCAGATAAGAAAAGGAAAGCCAAGAAAGTACTCATAAATTATTATAAATTCAAATTTCACCAAATACGGTTTAATTTTTTTTAAAAGGACTGTTTTTCAAAATGTTAGTAACTGGCTGCTAATTAAGATAAACTGTATTTATGAACATTCTGAGAATTTTGATAGAATGGCTGCTCATCACTTCCTTAACAGCAGAAATACTCAACCTTGAGGTAAAAGAAGCATTAACCAAAGTCCCAGGAACAATATAATGGGTTATGTTTGCAGCAGCAACAACTCTTTCTGTCTGAGGAGGGCCTTGGGGTAGAGGACATGCATTGGAGTTGGAAGAAAAGTTTCTTACCATTAGATAAACACCTTTTGCAGTGTTATGACCTGCATGGATGTGTTTGCAAGGTCACAAGTTACAAATAGATGCCATGCAGGGCTGTCAAATTTCGCAATAAGTAAGTAAATAAATAAAGATCTCCAGTAAAATTTGAATTTCAGATCAACAGTGGATAACTTTTCAAGTGTAAGTATATCCCAAAGTCAATCACATGATATATACTTATGCAAAAATTATTTTTTAATTATTGAAAGCAAAAAAATAATGTTGTTGTTGTTGTGATTATTATATACTATGCTTTACCTGGCAAATCAAATGCTGTCTGGTGGTTAGGCTAAGCAACTATAACATTTCAATTGAGAATCAGAAGCACACCAAATCCCTCTAAGTACCTTGAGTTGCCCTCAGACCAAAATCCAGTAATTCTATGCCAGATGGCGCCAAATGTGACTAAGCAGACACCTCAACACAACATCCACAGTGTCCATGGAAACACGTTCAAAAACTGTCTGCCTGCTTTCCTAAATTAATTCAGAATCATACAATCACTGAATTTTAGAATCGGAAAATTGCAAAGATTCTTTTTTATTTTTTTTTAAGGAAAAAATTATGTCATTCGCAAGCACAAAGAACTTTCCTATGACCAGCCACCAAGGAGGGGGTGAGGAGAAGGATGTGAACACCACAGTCAGCTTCAGGAGAGCAAAGACGCCACCCCCTGCAGCCCAGATTCTCTTTACTCGTCCAACATTAGGACCTGAGGGCCAGCGTTACCGAGTGGTGACATAAACAGGAAAGAAAAAGACTGGGACTTCTCAAGGACAGAACAGGTGTGGAATCCACCCACGAAGCCCAAGTGCTGGACACTCAGGGGCACCTGAGAGATGTCTGATGACGAATGAGTGTGTGTGGAGTCTTGGGACACTGAGATCCAGTGTGTGCTGGACAGGGAGGAGTCCAGATGGGGAAGAGCACACAGGGAGGGCAGCCACAGTCATGTGACCACAGCCCCTGCCTTCAATTCATTTTCCTAGCCAGATCCTTTCCTTATCACAAGCCTCAACCATGCAGCAATGGCATGGCGCCCTCCATTTGGATCCCCAGGAAAACAACCAAATCTCAGCTTGGGTTTAGCTCAGCCAGCCTCTTCCCCTTTCTGGACCCAGATTCTCTCGTGGGTACAGGCTTCTCACAGACCTATCAAAACACCTGTGACTCAAGAAAAAGAACAATCAGCTCCAGACTATCAGAGGAAATCTGGACTGTCAAAATTAACAAATACTTGCTTAAATGTCTGCAAAATATTACTTAAGTCGATAATCAACTTCAACTCAATGCTCCTATTGTTAAATGCGTGCGTACATTTTATTCGAAGTACAACCAGTCCATGTTACTTCCTCCCTCCCTTCTGTAAATGCTTTGATCCCAATGCGCATCGCCAGATAGACCATGTCTTGCAACGTTCAGAAAAAGAATCGTTTCTTCTGGCCCTTCCCTGCCTCCTCTCCTCTTCCCCCTCAAGGCTGCTCAAGGTAGTGATGCTCTTCTCCATGCAGCAAACCTGTAGGCCTGCAAATCTTCATCCATACACAGTCTGCTACACAGCGACATTCCATACGGGACAGCTAAAGAATTCAGTGTAGGTCTACTGGGAAAAGTCCCAGTGGTGGAAAAATGGAGAGACACAAATATTTAGAATACCTAACTTTGACAGAGTGCCTACCATGCAGACATGATTGGACTCAGTGAGGTACAACCACATCAGCTGAAATGGGATCTATTATCCTCATTCTAAAGACACTGAGACGAGACTCAGAGAGGTGAAGTATCTTGCCCAAAGCCAGACAGCTGAGCCAGGACTTAAACTTGGGCCACTGGCTTCTATAAGTCATTGAGCATTCTAGCTCTGGACTGAACCACACAAAAGTCATTACTCAGAAGTGGTTCAAATCTGGAAGAATGTTAGGATGGTCACGCCCCCAAGGAGCTAGAAATCCTAGGAGAAAACAAGGTGGGGTTGGGAAGAAGAAAGACAGCCAGAACTTTTTCAAGTTCTGGTGAAGATAGAAAGATGCAGACCCTTAAAATTGAAGACAGAACTACTCAGTCTATATTTTGGAGCTAGAAAGTCAGTAGATTAGGAAGTAGAGCTTCCTAATACCGGGAGCTGCAGGCAGAACCAACAAGTTCATTCATGTCAGCCACATCATTTAACAGATGAGGGACCAAGGCCAAGAAAGTTAAATATCCTTCCCGAGAGCACCTGGCCAAAGAAGACCCCAGGTCTCCAGCTTCCAACCCAGAGTTCAGTTCCCTATGCCTGCTGGTGAGAAGTGAAAGGCAAAATAACTAGAAAGATCTGGGGGGGGGGCGGGAAACCCAGGACAGATGAGGACATCCTGACCTTGGAGCCTGTCTGAAAAAGCTTCAGGGATCCACGGAGGAAGAGAAGCTTGTGCAAACACAAAGACAAGGGCCAGGTGTTTTTGCTTTTGTTGTTAAGTGGGGGATTCAGGAGACCAAACCTGTACCAGGTTTCTGTCAAAGCTAAAGAGGGCCTTTAGCAAATTTTCATAAGCACAAGGCTCTATCAAGGATTCACTGAGAATCCCATGTCAAGTTAACTTTTATATCCTGCTTTTGATAGAGGTCTTGGTGGGCAGGAAGAGTTTGGTCCACGCAGGGTGTCAAGAGTTTGGCAGTGCAGGCGACAGTCTGATACCTGGAGAGTAACATGGCGAAGTATGAGCTGGATTCAGCTCAAACAGGACCACCTTGCAACACCTACGTGGGAAACTCAGCCTCTGGACTCCCCGGTGGACTCATGGAACTCGGGAAGATGGCATCTGCCAGGTAAACTGTGAGCTGGAGCCCCAGCCTGTGCCCACAAAGGGCTCTCAATAAATGAACCGGAATGGGTGAGATCACACTTCACGTTTATGTTCATTCAGCTGTCACCTGCTGGGCATTGTGTGGAGCACATTGCTTAGAGACAGACTCTCCAGGTCCCTGCCTACCCGGAGGGATCTTGAAATCTACTGGAAGGTTCAGGTAGTAAGTGAACAGTAATTAAACAAGTACTTATCCGTGCTATGAAGGAAAGGCACCAGGACCTGTGAGAGGGGCATCAGGACTTCTCTGAAGAAATGACTTCTCTTCCTGGTACTGGGGTTTGAGCCCAGGGGCACTCCACCCCTTAACTGCCTCCCCAGCACCTCTTACTTTTTAGTTTGAGACAGGGTCTCACTAAGTTGCCCAGGCTGGCCTCAAACTTGTGATGCTCCTGCCTCAGCCTCCCAGGTAACTTAGATTACAGAAGGAAATGACAGTGAAGCCAAGAATCAAAATAGGAGTTAGCAAATTAAAATAGAGGGGGAAGAATATGTCTAGAAGAACAAAGAACCTGTGAGGCTCAGCTAATGGAAAGAAGGCCCGTGAGTGCGTCCTAATACGGGCTGAGAGAGGGCCAACCAGGAGGGGTGGCTGAGTCTCTCGAGAACTCCTGGTCCAAAAGTAAAAGGGTGTGGTACCGGAGGGCTTAAAGCAGAAGAGCAATGTGAACAGACAGGCCTCTGACAAAAAGACTCCTCTGGGGGAAGACTCTCCCCGCGCCCCACTGGGAGGCTCCTGCAGTAACCCTGGCAAGACACAAGGCTCTTACCATTCTAGGACTCACCACTACATCACAGTGGCACAGCTGGTTCATGCTTGGGTCATAATTTGGAGGAAGAGCTTCACAGGGCCACATTTCTCCTTGGTCCCCACCCCTACCAACATCTTTATCTTGATGGGACTGATGCCAAAAGGGAACCTAGGAAAGTTCCAGGCACATGGATCTGGGAGGCCACCATCAAAGGTCCCGCTGAAGCACTCCTTGACTTTCACAGGCAGGGAAGGGAAGATCACCAAGATGAACACTCTACAGGTTGGGTTTTCAAGAACTCTCCAGCTGGGGGAGAGGGCTTTTGCGGGCTGTAAACACAGTCTGCATGAACACGCACTGGCAAGAAAAGTCAGTTCTGGTGGAGAAGGGAGGCTTTTCAAAATCACCCTCTACCTTTGCTTTTGCAGGTTAACTTTGTGTGTATAAGGGGGTGGTGGGCCCAGGAAAGGGAGGATTACTAGGAATTGAACCCAGGGGTGCTCTACCACTGAGCTATATAACCCTCTCCCCCACTCCTTTCTTTTTTTTTTTTTTTTTGAGACAAGTTCTCACAAAGTTGCCCAGGTTAGCCTTGAACTTGCAATCCTCCTGCCTCAGCCTCCAGAGTTGCCAGAATTGCAGGCACACATCACCTCATCAAGCCTGAGTAGTATTTTGAGGACTGAGAGGGGCGAGGGTAGGGACATTCTTGGCAGCAAGAATAATCTGAGAAAGTCAAGAACAAGGCGAGCGGGTCTGAGGGAGCCCAAGGCTGGCTCCAATTCACATGTTAAAACACCGGGATTAGTGTTCACTTACTGGTTTGGAGTCTTCCCACATACACTGTCTTGCCTCATCTCACTTCCACACTGAGGTCAGTACCACTGATCTCGACTGACATTTAAGAACGCTGCCACCCATCACCCAACCACATGGGTCAGAGCCAGAAGACACGCCTAAGCGGGCCTCATTTGTGAGTCTTACTTCACTCCTGATCAACAAGATTGGGCAAAACCAATGTGCAACCTTCAGTAGAAGTTAAGCCCTCCACGCAGGTTTAAAAACTTGCAGAAGTGCCCCTCAGTGCCCCGTTCTAAAGGGCTTGGCAACTGCGGACCACAAATTCATCACAGGACTCCCAAAACTAGGCTTCAGCTAGTGCACCTCCATTATGACATGCTCAGAAATGACAAGTGTAAAGAAGGGTGTCCTCTGTCAGGAGCTCAGTGACTGACCTTGGAGTCAAACAGCCCCAAGTCTGAGTTCCAGCTGTCCATTTCTTAGCTTGTGGCCATGGGCTGGAAACCACTTCACTCCCATGAGGCTCCATGTCTCCATCTTGAAACTGGCACACTACCGTACCCTCTGCGGGTTGCTGGGAGGCTGAGTGAGAAAATCCAGGTGAGGCTGTGCAAAGCCGGCCCCTGTCAACATTGGTTTTTGTTGTCTCTCATCTTCGCTTCTGGTCAAGGTCACTAGAGACACTACACTCAACTTTTGGTTCCACCTTTTTGAGCGATATTAAATATTTGCAGAACGTTTGGGAACAGTTATCAGGACAGACAGTTTGAGAAAGCCCTGGAAGTACTGCAAGTCTGGACACTGTGCTGGTTTTGTCCCTCACTAGCTCTGTGATCTTAGGCAAGTCACAACTTATTTGTGACTCACATCCTACTTGTAAAGAGATGAGGGCTGAGGTATGAATTCTAAATGACTTCCAAAGTCTCATTCAGCTCCAGAATGCCTTAAATTTTACGAATTTGATTTATGGGGCTGTTATAAGAGAACTGGGATTTTCTAAAAAGAAGATCAGGAAGGTCTGTGACATAGTTTGTGAATACGATAAAGGCAGTCACATAAAAGAAGAGTGAACACCGTGTATGGAGAAAACCAGAAAAAGTAGGACCAGCAAGAGAGAAGCTTCAAGGACAGCAGATTTTTGGCTCAGGCCAAAGAAAAAAGAACTTTCCAACAATAACAAGTATTCAATAATATGTAAAGTGTGACCCCGGGATTTTGAAATCCTCAAGGCCAGGACTATGGTATTCAACCTCAAGCTCCCAGCACCTACCCCAGTAACCCCACACAGGGCACTCTTAAATGGTGGATTGATATACGGATGCATGGACAGGTGGGTGGGAAGGAGAGAGGGAGGTAGAGAAAGGAGAGAGGAAAGGGAGCGCTGCTTAAGTGGGTGGCACACCTCCTCTGCTGGGTGCATCCATCCTCAGCTGGATGACCATCTGTAAGGGCCACACTGCAGGGTGGATTTCTAAGCCACGTAGGAGGTTCCACTAAAGGTCTATGTGATATTTATTTCCTCACTTCTCTCCCTACTAACTCATCCTACATATTTTTGTCAGATTAATCTTCCTAAAGGACAGTTCTGTTGATGTCACCCTCCTACTCAAAAAATTTCAATGGTTCCCCATTGCCTATTCAATGAAGTGCACAATTCTGGCATTTGAGGGCCTCATTCCTGCTCTGCCTTGTGAATTTCTATTCATTTTCTGAAACCCAACTTAGACATCTCCTCCGCTGCCCCCTTCCCCCCACAACAGCGGATCCAAGCTGTGTCTACTGTTGTATATTACCGCACACAAGTATGATAAATGCATTTGATGACAGTTAGACTCTTCTGTGAGACTGCAAAGTCCCTGAATGAGGGGACAATCTTTATCCCTGTACCACCAACCAGGAGAAGAGAACCTAACTTTCAGCAGTCACACCAAAATAGTAAATCCAACAGTTCACTGCTTAGCATACACAGACATTCTGGTGTATCCCTGGTGTGGATTAGCTCCTTGACCCTCTACAACTCTATCATCCCCATCAAATAAATACGGAAGTAGGGGGCTTAAGGCAGGACAAACAATTTGAATAAGACACAAAGCTAATAGATGGTAGGAACTGGATTTTAGTGAATGACTTCAAGTTGTGGATACAAGCTGCTCCACAGTGCTGATTTTCCTGCAGCAGGACTATCATGGCAGTCCAGATATTTTCAACAAGCATTGTCTGGGCCATTAGGGGACAAGTTCTGTATGCAGAACTTCTGCCCTCAAGGAGCTTACAGTCTAATGCATGAAGCAGACAAATAAGTTACAGCCCATTGCAACAATGCTATCAGAGAATCATCTACAAGAAGAAAAACCTCTCAAACGGGAAGGACAGGGAAGATTCATCATAGCAGTGAATTGCAATTATGGGGCACCTACTGCATGCTGAACACAGTGCTGAAAAACATACCACAGATTCACAAATCAACACAGTGAGGCATAGCAGAGCTAGATGCAGTAGTCAAGAGCATCGTTTCCGGAATCCAGGTGCCAATGTTCAACTCTTATAGTGCTGCTTCTTGAGAGCTGTGTGCACAAACTTGTCCTTTCAGACCTTCAGTTCCCCCAGTGTAAAATCAGAATAAAACAGTTCCTCACTCGCAGGGATGTTGTAGAGATTAAAAGGCTAAACCAAAGCAAAGCACCAACAAAACTGCCTGGCATACAGCGTTATATGAATTTCACTTATTATTTAAGGAACTTGCTCAAGAGCACAGCAAATAAAAGTCTGATTCCAGTATCCATTCCAACCACACTCTTCCTCAGGAATGCACCTGGGACAGGGTGAAGTTTAACCTGAGTTCTAAAAGGCAAATGAAGAGAGAAGGAGTGGAAAGGATCATGGGGGGACCTTCATCATTCTTGCCTGCCCCAGCATGATTGCTCACTCTTTTCTCTACCTGATACTCCTTCTCCAGCAAACTTGACCCACTGAAATCTAATCCATCATCCAAAGCCATTCCATGAGACCTCTTGTATAAGAATGCTCCTCTGATCTCCTTCCCAAATATTTGGTTGATACCTCTCTTGGTATACAGTTGGTATTTACCCACTTTCATGCATACAAATGTGCATACCCATTCACACATATGCCCAGATACACCAGAGCTCCCAGGAGCAGGTGATTTTATGAAGCACCACAGTAACTCTCTGGCTCAAGTTCAGAGATACTTGTTATACTTAATTACCATTCCAAAGCTGAAATTGAAACGATCCCCAAACTGCAGTCAGCCCCGCTGTGAATGATATTTCCTACTCATCCAACTCATCATCTTGAATTTTTGACCAATGGGAGCGGTAAGCAGTGATTTGATACTGAAAACTACCACTCCATCTAAGTAGAAAAGGAGAACCAGAAATAAAGAAACCTCTACCCTCCCCAATACATATTTACTAAAAAGTGACCCAGTTGCTTTCCTAATTTGCTTGTAAAGTGGAAGAAAACAAGGAGAGATTTTATGTTTAAAATTATCAGAAACAATAGAAATTGCCAAATGCCAGCAGATGTTAAGTATTGTTGTTTTGTTTTAAAGCTTGAAGGAACTTCATTTTCTCAAAATCAACTTTTGGCTTGATCAAGCAGCTCAAGGACACACTCAAGAAGGGTAACAGCAGGTGGGATGCGGAGCACAGAAAACGCACCTAAAGGGTGGCAAAAGTGTGAGGTTGTAACTGAACACAATGGGTTTGCATCTTGGTGAGCACAAAGCCAAAAAGCACAACCAAAAGAATGGAGAAACATTTACTACTCACAGTGAGTATGGAAATCACTAGGGGTACTGAAAGCCATGCTCCCTCCAAACATGGGAAAAATAGGGATTCTACTATGAGACCTATACATATTTATATAGGTAAGCCCAGGGGGTGGGCACTTTCCTGAGCATGCTCATTTTAAAGTCACAGATCAAACATTTAGAAAGGAAAAATGGCGGACACATTTCTGTGTCTGCTTATTATCAAGGTCCCGGAGCACATGTTCTAAAGGGAAAGATGGCAGACATATTACTGAGTAGGCTCAGCTCAGTATCACCGTTAGGTAGCTGGTCAGCCATGAAGGGGTAAGCAGGGCAAAGATAATGAGGGCAACTGAAAACCACAGAGAGTCTTATCTGAGAGATAAGTACCTGGAAGATCAGGGCTTGGTATGTTAAAACCTCCCCCCTCCATAATTACATCCTCTTAAGACAAACTATTATTTTAGTCACAGCCTGCCAGGCTACGTGGACCCTCCCAGTCTTGATGGGGGCTACTTAAAGGATAGTGAACTGATTAAGAGGGCAGGAAATTGAGGCAAAAACAGCAGGACTCCATCTTCTTAAAAACTCCAACTCTGAGCACCATACTGATCTCTCTTGGAGTCGGTCCATGCAATTCCCTATGTTGTCAATTAAAAGTCAGAAGATGGACTTGGGCGGGGCTCTAGAAACTCCCTGGGACCCCTGATAAAACTGAAGAGCAGGAGGGACATGCCACCCTCTCCTCTCTGAGAGGACCCACTCTCTCCCTTCAGAGTGTCCCCTTTCTCCCATTCCTATTCCTCCTGGTAAACTCATGCCTGTTACTGAAACGTTTCTGACATGATTGCAAGAACCAGGGGGAAGGGGGACCTTTGCCATGCCTCCCTTTTGTGGCAGCCCCCAGCCCTGTACCATTATCATGATTACTGTAGGTGACCTAAAATAACAAGTCAAAGTGACTTGGTGACCTTAGCTTATCCAAAGATTTTTAGTAGAAACCAAAGGAAGGAACAACTTGGAAAGTGCATTTCCAATCTTTTCAGGGGACAGCAGGGATTTTTTTCCCCCTCTTAAGTGGAGGAGTTTGCCCCTAATGTCCGCCTCACTTAGCAGCTAACAAAGTTCATGTATACCAATGGGTAAATAAGAATGCCATCACTTTCCCTTCAATCACAGAAAAGGAGTTAGGTTTGTGGTCATGAGATAAGCAAAGTGACCACAGGAAGCAAAAAAAGACCAAGAACACCCCAAATTAGACGATCATTCCTCTCCCAAATGATTGACATCTGTGCCCTGATTAATCTTTAATTACTATAACTCTCCTTATTTATATCGCTTTTATTTATTTACCTATCTATTTTTAATCACGGGCTTTAAACTTCAGAGCCAGGCACAGTAGCACACGCCTGTAATTACAGCTACTTGAGAGGCTGAGGCAAGAGGATCACAAGACTCAGGCCAGCCTGGGCAACTCAGCAAGATCCTGTCTCAAAACAACGAAACAAACAAACAATAAATAAAGAGCCGGGGTGTAGGTCAGTAGCAGAGCACTTGCCTAACATGCATGAGGCCCAGGGATCAATCCCCAGGACCACAAAAATAAGTTAAATAAAAACTCAGAAAATTATAACTAAGGGAAGAGTAATGTTGGGTTATTTTAGACACTAAACTATTTTTAACAACTTCAGGTTAAACATCAGGGAGGATAAAAGTATATTTTGATGCCAAATAAGACATTTTGGGGATTTCCCGGAAGCAGAGGAGAGAGAGTCTGAGAGGATCCAGTGTTGACCGCTGCTAAAAATGAAAAGGCAAATCCAGACTAAGCTATTTTTTCCTCTTACCACTAAAATTAGATGCCTTACCAATGCTACCTTTCTTTAGGTAAAAATGATATATTCTCATACACCTCACTGTTTAACACCACTCAGGCATTTTGGTTGTGGCTAACCAGACCTAGGGAATTGAAGTCTAATGACGTGTCATCACCAACCTAATGAAATCCTACCTCTTACACCAAGTAGCCATCCATAAACCCAAAGCTGTGTGGACCCCGAAAGTAATTTCAGACGACAAAAATGCCCCTGCTTTCATCCCCCCAAAATGCTTCATCAGTAGAGTAAATGAAATCAGCATGTGATTTTCCTTCTGGCCCAGCCTACATCCTGGCTCTCAGAGATTAACAGGGTAGTTTGAAAATGTCCCCCAAGATGCTTCGATTTTGGATGTCTGACACCCACAGTGGAACAGAGGCCGACTCGGGGTTCGAGCCCTGGCTCCAGAGCCTGTGCTTACCCTGGAGGGGTTGCTACGTGCACCCTCCAGCTCCACTGCCCACTCCCAGGGCAGCCAGGGGTGCTATGAAAACGGTCAGGTCATTCATGCCTCCGCTAGCAACTCTTCATCTTCTCAGGAGAAATCGCAGCCCTCCGACGGCCCCCAGGGCCCTACGTTCTCTGGCCCCTGTGCCCTCAGCCCTCCCCCACACTGGCCTCCATGCCCATGACCTCCCCTGTCCTGGCTCCCCGTCACCCCACCCCCGCCAAGAATGCTCTTCCCCAGCTACAAGGCTAACTCCTTCAAATCTCTGAATAAATGTTTCCCTCACGATTAGATTAGTGTAACATTACATGTCCTTTAAGTTCTATTTTTCCTTTTCTTTAAGGGTTAGGCAATACTTAACACTTTCCAACAAATGGCAAAATTGACTGACTTCCTGTGTCAGTCGCTTACCATCTGCTCTCCCCTGCTAGACAGAGGCTATGCCCTCTGAGGCTGGGGATTGTCAGGGTGGCTTACCCAGTGACATCTCAAGCACTTGGTATGTAGCAGGTATCCCATAAATATCTGCGGAATGAAAAACTAAGATCTTTTATTGCTTCAACTTCTTATGATTCTGGGAAGTACTTAGTATTCCTACTTAGTAAACGGGTGACTATTTTTTTTTTTCCCTGCAGAAACCAACCCCAAAAAGGGAGTTACTCAATGCTGTGGTTTTGGATATGGTTTGTCCACTCAAGGTTCACATGCTAGAAGCTCAGTCCCCAAACTGGTGGTGCTGGAATATGGTGACTTTGAGAAGTGTTGAAGCCTTAAATAAGAAGAACTAGTTCTCCCAAATTCCAGCTCCTGTGAGACTATGTTTGGACTTTCTTTTTTTTTATTGTTTTTTTTTTTTATTGGTTGTTCAAAACATTACTAAGCTCTCAATACCAGAATCATAAGCCAAATAAATCTCGTTTCTTTGTAAGTTACCCAGCCCTTGGTTTTTTGTTACAACAACACAAAACAGATTAAAAAATACTAAAGAACAGGAACACTTGACTGTCACCATCTAATGATAATTCACTATGCCCCAGGTTCTGTGTTGAACATGTTTTCTCATTTCAACTTCACCGAAAGCCAGTGAGCAAGACACTGTTATCCTAATTTTACACAGGAGAAAACTCGGCTCAGAAAGATTAAATAAATAAACCAAGACCACACCACTGCAAATGGTCCTGCTGGGATTTGTACAGATTCAGGGGTACAGATCTTGATATCAAAAGAGAAAAGTCTATGTGAAAAATCAAAATCTACAAAAGATGCCACTCTGTAAATCAATCTTTGTGTGTGTGAGTATGTGTAGCAGGGGGACCAAGGATTGAACCCATGGTGCTCTGCTACTGAGCTATATCCCTAGCCTCAACAACTGCTAAACTGTTGAGGTTGCCTTTGAACCTGTGATCCTCCTGCCTTGGCCTCCAGAGTCACTAGGATTACAGACATGCACCACCATGCCCAGCAATCATTTCTTATCAGTTTGTGGGGTTAGGAGTACCTGGAGAGCCCACTCCCAAGCCTAACCAAGCAAAAGCTAAGTCAATTTGGACAGCTGAGCCCAGCAGGTCCCGAAGGACAGCAGGAAAAGTGATGATAATCTTACTAGAAGCTCTGTCCTTTGAATCATCACACTGGTGGACCAAAGTCTTAGTGGACATCCAGCCACAAAGGATACCAGGTCAATGAGCAAGTTTCCTGAAGGGTTGGGGTTCTCTGCAGAAGGGCAAACAATCCAAACCAGTCACCCACGTTTGGCTCAGAATAGGCTGCATGGGGAGAGAGACTGGGAAAGCCCAGCCAGAGGTAAGGCCACCACTGACCTAACATCGCCACCTTCCCCAACTCCTGACAGACACGGAGGAAGGGGAGAGAAGCCAACACCATCACGGAGCGGAGCGTGGTGCCTGGCCACCTGTGGGGCCTCCCGTCCAACAGCATTCACCGTCTTTGTCTTCTCCTCCTTGTTCACCTGGTGGTTTCTCCACCAGACACTGCATAAGAAAGCATTTGCTGTCACCTTTCTGAGATGGGAGGTGGTGATCTTGGTGACTAGGGACACAGGCTAAAGGGTAACCTAGCATTTCCATGTTTGACCCTGCCTGACTCAGGTGAAAGACAGATAACACAAGTTCTCCTTTTATTTGTTAATTCTACATCTGGAGATCAAAGACTCAAATTAGATTTGATTACGCAGAAATGCCGAGAATTCCTTTTGTGATAACTGTTAAAACCCCCCAATTTTAAATCCCCGCTCCAACTGTTTTAATCCAGACAGCAATCCTAAAATACTAATTTTTGAGGTCTATAATTTGCAACGATTTTTTTTTTTCCTGGTTAGTAATGTGAAACAAACAGGCTGTCCTGAGAGGGGGAAAGATTTTAAATGAAAAGACTTCCATAACCATTCTGAGAGCTGTCTTGACACCCGGATATGTTTGGGGGAAGGGTGTACTGAGGATCTCACTGTACTTACAAAATAGCATTGTCGCTATGGAAGCAGCTCTAAATTTTGACTGTTTTTTCCCCTTATGCTAGCAAAGGCCATATTCTTTATATGCAGCTTTTCTTTTCACCAAAAAGGGTTTTGACAGTAATCCAACTAGTTTGCAGCATGCTCTGCCTTGCCCTAGTCTGTCACCCCCTCCCTCTTACTACCCAGGTATTGCTAAGGCTAAAACAGGAGGAGAGAGCAGAAATCACTGATGACAGAACATCAATGAACCAGAATTCTCATCTTTCTCTCTCTGCCATGCCCCCCTACACTCACTCACACACACTCTCATTCAATCATTCATTCCTCGAAGAAATCATAGTTTAACTATGATTAAGGACCTGAATGGTCCTTGTCACTAGTTAAACTGGCTTCATTCCAATCTCTTATTTTCTAGCCCTTCATTAGCAACTGTCAATCAAAGTCAATCAAAATCATAGACATAAATGTGAACAATTTTTGTTTTAAGATGAGTGCTTCTGAAATTTTACATTGATGTACACCGGCCTTTCCAAGTGGTCCTCTTTAGTATTTCACACATCTCCCAAAAACACATGACACGTTAGTTGCATATCTCTGAAACTCTGCTAAGCTGCCTTCACAGCCTGTGGCCCCTTCCCATCGCTCAGGGGCAGCAAACTGCCACTCTTTGAAGATGTACTTGACTCTGGGAAGCAAGCAACAGGCATTCAGAGCCAGCCTTGCCAAATAAGGCAGGTACTCATGGTGAGGAATGCTGATTTTCACAGAAATGAGATGTAACCGTGAAGTCACGAAACTGGCTTTCTCGTGAGGACCATAACTTGACCCTGAAGGGGAAGTCCAAAAGTGCCTGGTGATGGACATTTGTGGTTTTAGTTTGTTTTTATGCAATGGCACACAATCCCCACAGCTACACTGAAAACATTTCTCATCTAGACACATATGCATACATGTAATGAATAAAATGAATGATTTCTGCTAGCTGCCTCCTACTCTAACATTTTGATTATTTTTTCACAAAACTGATTCTTTCCCCACTGTCATTCTCTTAGGTTAATGTCCTCTACTGAATGGAAATGAAATATTAAAATACATGATTCCTTCAAGGAACAGATGATTAAATAAGCATAAGTCTTACCTGACATCTTAGAATTGAAGTGTTTAGAGAGCCTTCATCCAAACAACACTATTGAACAAACACCAGCAAAGAGACAGGCAGATGTACAGTTTGCCAAGAGTAACCATCCAGACCTCCTTTCAATAAACCATCTCTTTAGGAGGATGATTTTGGTCCTGTGAAGATTTTACCCCAGCAATCTTTTTGGTCTGGAACTGCTATTTATGTTATTTGAATTGTTTTTAACAAGTAGAAGGAAGAAGGTCCCCCTATTACAGCAGTTCCCTTTTATTTGTGGTAGGTACATTCCAAGACCTCCAATGGATACCTCAAACCAGATAGGACCTCTCTCATTTTGTGTTGCTAGGACAAAATACCCGAGGCTACTTTCTTTATAAAGAAGAGGATTGTCTAGTTCACAGTTCCAGAGGTTCAAGAGCATGAGACTAATGACCTGGCAAGGATCCACCAGGCTGCATCACAACATGGCCAGGAAGCAGACAGGGAACAAGCTGAGTGCAGAAGGGGCCAAGAACATAAGGTAGCGTCTCTTCCTAACAGTCCACTTATGAGAACTAAGCTCATTGTCTTTTCAATGAGCCTCCCAGCTGACCCTGCTGACCATTATCTGGTCATGAGTCCTAGGGAAAATAACTCCAAAGAGCTTAAGAGATTTTTTTCAAGGTCACCCGTCTAATGAATAGCAAAGCCAACAATGGGGACCCTTGCCTCCTGTCTTCTGGGTTAGTGTTCTTTAAACACATAAAGCTCATCTGACTACCCAGGCCCACCTCTAATCCAGTAGCCCCCCCACACTGCACTCCACGGTTGTGCTCCAGAGCCCAGAATCCTGAGTGTCTGGGTGAGAGTCAGGAAAGCCATGGGAACGGATGTCCTACCATTTTTAAAATGTTCCAAGAAGACAAGAGCCAAAAAATCACATATATAGCCAATACTAACTCCTGCTCCAGTTTTAGGCTTTAGGGAAGTGGGGAGAGATCCCCTCACATCACACTGTTCAGTAAGTATTGATCTTCAAATGCACCTCTGACCTAACAAAACAAATTATCTCAGGAGATGATAAATGAAATAATGGTGCTTTGCTTTCCCTCTAAGATTTTAGAAAAGTAATAATACCAACAAGAAGCAGTCAACTTTGGTTGTTCAATAAAGCCATATATATGTATAATTTTTTTTTTTTTTTTTTTACCTTGGGACCTGTATAGCCAAATCCTAAGATTGGGCTGGCTTTATGACTTTGCCTTTGTAATATCATTTTTACCCTAGAAGGGCTCCCCAACTTAGATCAAGTTTACAGAGTCAAGCTTTGGTATTTACACACACAGTAATTCCCACAGTAAGGCCAATGCTCAACAGAGATTCTGCAAACGAATGTTGGCCCTCTCTTCCAGAAGCAGCCCAAAGACGGTTTTCCCGGGGTCTACTCATATTAATCCAATGAGCATTTATTGAGCAAGACTTCTAACTTCTGGTCCAGTGTTAGGCCCAGGAGGTGGGAGAGATGCTACAGTTCTCAAGTCACATGTTCTATTTCTGAAGACCACTGTGTGTCCATGAGCATTATGTTATTATTATTATAAACCACACAAGAAGGTACACAGTAGTACCCAGGATTCGCCTGGGTGGCAGAAGGAAGCAACTTCAACATGCACCCGGAGGGGAAATAGGCGAATGTGAGACAGAGTGACTTATTCCTGCTCCTCCTCTCTGGCTTTGAGACTCCTTCCTCCCTTTTCTTTTGACATATCTGGCAAAGTATAAATAGAAAAACAGGCCTGAAGATGCTGCAGTCTCTCTCTCTCTCTCTCTCTCTCTCTCTCTCTCTCTCTCTCACACACACACACACACACACACACACACACACACACTCCACACTCTCCAGGGTGGAGAAGCCTCTTCAAAGGCTGCCATGCCCTGTCACATCTCCTACATCCCTCTCCCAGAACCCCTGTGGAGAGACAGCCACCTGCATCCTCAGACCCAATGCCTCAGGTTTCTGAGTATTTTTCAGTAAAAAACATCCTCCCCTGAGATGGTCAAATCTGACTACAGCTATTTCAGAGATTTACTGACAAGCTCTGTAGCTGGGCAAAACAAGAAAGAAATAGTCTACAGATTTCAGACACATTAATGAACCTTAAAAAAACCCACAACTCTCACATCATTAACCTGTTAATTCAGGACCTCCATGCTAATCCAAAGCAACTCTTCATTCTCTTACTTCAGTCATTCTTAATACTGTGAGATTTCATTCAAATAATTTCTAGAACTGACTACAAATACACTGTATGATTTTTATGGGGATGTGAGATGAGATTTAACCTCTGCAGTTTCAAGACAAAGGTTAGCATTTTAAGGATTTCTCACACATACATTTTACTCTGCACGTCCACACACAGGTGACCCAGCATGCATGGAGCCCCAGCCACTCCTCTGCTTGAAGAAATTCAGGCACGGCTCGTGGGGTCACTGCAGGATCGCCCCAGCACACGGGTCCACGGAGCAGAGAGCAAGAAGAGCAACAGAGATTCGGTTTCTTCCACTTGCTCTTGGGATCTTAAGTTGACTATATCCTGAGAGTTAATTCTTCCAGATGTGTAAAATGTGGTGTCTTACAATGCTCCCTGCCTGAACTCATCAACAGAATTATTTCTAGAAAAGCTCAAGAAGACACCTGGGTTTTCCCAGCAAAGTTAAGGTGTCAATATGCAGTGTCCCTTCATAAGGAGAAATTTCACTCTGTGAGTAGCAAAAACAGCCACAGCTGTCCAAAGCAATGGTATATTTTTATCTTATAACTAAAACTTGTAACTGATAGTGTTTTTTCCTTTCTTATGACTACAGGGAAACTCAGGGCTGCTAGATTTATAGACTTTTTTTTGGGGGGGAGGGGGGGGTACTAGGTCTTGCTAAGTTGCCCAGGCTGAACTAGAACTAGAGATCTTGGGATCCTCCTGCCTTACCCTTCCTGGGTAGCTGGGGTTACAGGGGTGTGCCACCAAGCCCAGCCACAGACTACCTCTAATACCATAAGAGACTTAGAGACTGTACTCTGGATCCAAGCCTAGGTGTCCATCAATGGACGAATGGATAAAGAAAATGTGTTATATATACACAATGGAGTTTTATTCAGCCATAAAAAGAATGAAATTATATCATTTGCAGGAAAATGGAAGGAACTTGAGAATATTATGTTAAACAAAATAAGCCAAACTCTCATAGATGGACACTAGACAAGATTAAGAAATAGAAAGGAGGGGGAAAGGATCTCATGAATCAAAAGCTTCTCAGTGGAGTAGAGTAAAGGGACCAGGGGAGGGAAAGGGGAAGTACTGGGAATAGTATTGGCCAAATCCTATTGTTATATTGTGTGCAAGTAAAAAGATGTTAACAACAAATGCCACCATTATATACAACTACAATGCATCAATAAAAAATACGGAAAGAAACTTCTTTCCATTTCATCTGTTGGATCTATACGCCCTTTTTGTTTTAACTTCTTTGCCTTTCTTTAAGAAACAAGCAAGTAAATAAAAACCTAGACACTGCTTCCCCGCTGCAGGCCTTCCCAAGCCTGGAGAGGTACCTGTGCAATCCTGAGTCACCTTCAAGCTCACATTCCTTACACAAGAAGACCCATTCCTGGCCTGTGAACAGCACTGGGAGGTGACCTAACCTGGCCTTAACAGGGGTGGCAATACCATGTTCCGTTAAATGGGAATTAAATGTGGCTTCATGTTTTCTAAGAGAGTCCTTATTGGATCTCACAGGGATGTCTTCTAAAGTGGAGGTTAAGGAACTTAAAGAACTGAAAAACTAAAATCAATGGAAATGGAAAAACCACCCAATGACAATATTCTCCACAGAATCCATCACACTGGAGGCTGGGGATGGGATTCAGTGGTAGAGCACCTG
This sequence comes from Spermophilus citellus, assembly GCF_964194105.1. NCBI lineage: Eukaryota > Metazoa > Chordata > Mammalia > Rodentia > Sciuridae > Spermophilus > Spermophilus citellus. Next base: position 150,008,949 of record NC_138187.1, read on the forward strand.
CTTAGCAAGTGTGAGGCCCTAGGTTCATTCTCTAGCAACAAAAAAGAAAAGAAAAGATAACAAGGAGAAGGAGAAGTAGAAGAGGAGGAGGAGGAGGAGGAGGAGGAAGAGGAGAAGAGAATCCACCATCATCTTAAGTAGCCACCTAAAGTCATTTGTACTTCTACAATAAAGCAAGAGAGAAGTAGATACAAAGTGTGTTTCTCCCAGTTTCTCTTTGAGATTTTATTAGATGATGAACAGCCTTATTAAATAATTTCTAAATATATAATCCTCTTGCATAATTTTAGGTATCCCAGCTATATCATTAGCACAGCAGGAAAACATCAAATAAGTTCATATCTCACATCCAGTCCAGAACCTTCTAAGGAAAACTTGGAAGATGAAGGATAAATTCTGGTTTGTGATAGAGCAGAAGCTGATGGTCTCTGAAGACATGCACAGAACCAACTCTCCAGCAGAAGAGCTCAGACAAGCCAGCAGGTTTTTCCAAGGCTGTTTAAAGACCAAACCTATAACCAGATGGAACCTCAAGAACCTCAAGGGTCTTGCATTTGATCACAAACTTTCCCTCTGTTCCCTATATTCGTTTTTAAACAAAGACAGTAAAACACAAAGAACCAGCTGGAGTCATGGCACATATCTATAATCCCAGTGACTCAGAGGGCTGAGGCAGGAGAATTCCAAGTGCTAAGCCAGACTCAGCAACTTGGCAAAGCCCTAAACAACTCGGCAAGACCCTGATTCAAAATAACAAATAAAAAGGGCTGGGGATGTAGCTCAGTGGGGTAAAGCACCCCTGGATTCAATCCCTCTTACCAAAACAAAACAATCGATGGGGCATTTTTGTCTAAATTGGAAAAATTTCATTTCAATGTAGGGTTTTGGTGTTGCCTAAGGGAAGTGACTCTGGTGGATGCAGAAATTTAGAGAACAAATATTGTTGGCAAATTAGCCTTTCAATGCATCAGATAAAGGCTGTATTAGAAGAAAATCTGAAGACTGACTACAAGTTCGTGTTCAACACCATCATGAATCATAACCTTTGTCCAAATAAAGTTTACTGTGATTTATTTCGGTTTACACAAATATGTCTGCCTGGTAACAAACGGACCAGGTTTGTTTCAACATCACAAACCAAACCAAGGTTGAAACTATATTTCTTGTGCTATTACCAATTTGGTCAAACTCATTCAACATCTCCAAAACTTAGGATGAAAGCATAAAATCCAAGAATCTCCCTGGAAAACATCCTGTATTTCAGCATACCCTAATTTCTAACTACTCCAAACATCTTTACCTAGGTAACTATCAGGACATTACCTCCAGAGCTGTATTTCCTAAACAGACAAACTAGTCCACAGATCTTTAATTGATAACATGTTTTTTCCCTTTTATTGACTAGAACAATAAATAAAAAAGAACATTGCAATATATTTACTAGATACTATTTTAAAATATCTGATCAGATGCTTTATTTCCATTCATATTGAAAAATAAATTTCCTACTGTCTCTATAGCTTCTTCTCCATAGAACAGGTTAATACATCACTTTTATTTCTCATGTTTGCCAATTTTTCATACTTTATCCCTATCCTGCTGTATTTCTGTCCTTGCCATAACACCAATTTATATCAAAGTTTTGTTTCTCTTCTGCTGGTAGCTCCTCGGTAATGCTGCTAGGGAGGGAACATAAATAAGAGCAAGGCCAACCAGAGGAAGAACTTAGGACAGTAAGTCACTGAGATGGGAAGTGATAGTGACTATCCAGAGCCCCTGGCGTCACAACACTGAATTCAATTCAGCAGTCTTTCTTCAGAAACAAACCAGGGTATGGGAGGTAGAAGATGAGCTTCAAAGGTGGGGCAGAGCATGCAGATCAAGGTTCTCCTCTGCCAGTTAACTGATACCCTGCAAGGAGTTACTAATTCATGACCAAGAGGAAGATCACAAGTTCAAAGCCAGCCTTGGCAACTTAGTGAGGCCCTATACAACTTAGTGAGACCCTGTCTCAAAAGGGCTGAAGCTGTGGCTCAGTGGTAAATCATCCCTGAGTTAAATCCCCAGTACCCAAAAAAAAAAAAAAAAAGAATTAAAAAGAGTTCTACTCTGTAAATATCACATTCTATCTGTTTCAGTTCACCAAGATTTTCTATTACTAATCCCTTTATTCTAGTAAGCCACCTAAGACAGTACTGGTGCTGAAAATCTGCCTGTGGGTCACTTTCTGCAGACATTCCCCCCCCCACCTCCAGCCCACGTTATACACTCCCCAAATTTCCATCACTACCTTAATTCATTTACTCCCTCAATACTGTGAGGTGGTTTCTTCCTACAAAAGGTCAAGATCAGAAGCCAATCAGACATTTGAAGAACCTTCTACCAAGAATAAACAATCTATTTCTGGGTTCCTCAGCTGAACCTCATCTGAACTAAGAAGAAACTAGAGCAAGACCCCACCCCACTTTAGCCCCCTGCTAGGCCAAGGTCATCACAACACTAAGGAAGAAACTTTTCTTTGAACACTGAGTGAGAAAGAAAAGTGATGAATAGGAGATAAAAGAGTTGGAAACTGCCCATATTTCACCTTCTCTGCTACAATAACTCGTGGTAGAAAGAATGTTGACATCCAAACCCACCTGTTAGAGGTCACTGCGAGAACAGCTATGTGACAGAGGCACAGCCTTTGTTCTAAACTTTTCTGAGGGACCATTGTCAAAATTCAATGAAAGGACCCTAACTGGCCACTCTTGTTATGCATGAGACTTCATCAGATTGGGATGCAAGAGAAGGGGTGGCGAAACCTGACCAGCCTTACAAATGCTTTTTCAAATGTCAGACGACTATTCCCAAAGGATGGCAGAGCCTGGGGAGGACATGCCTTGACATTCAATCTAGCTAGCAGCAGCTCATGCACTATTCCCATTTCCAAGTGCTGATCGGGAATTTCTCACTCCTCACCAACACCTCACTCAGATTAAAAAAAAAAATCTCTCCTTGATAATGAACGTTTCAACTGATAGCTCAATTTAGCAAAGCTGCAGGCCCTAGCCAATGATCCAAATGATAATCCTTTGTTGATATGGATTCAACAAAATGAATGATGAATGAAAAATAAAATCAAAGCAATAAGATGTCCATTAGAGCAGAGCCGGCGCTCCGCTCAGATGGGTCCCACTGATGGGATGAAGGAGTCTTTGGGGGTAGGGTCTGCTCCAGGCACAAATCTTCCCAGGGTGCCCACTGTAGCACCAATTCATTTAGTTGTCTGTCTAGTTAATGAAAAGTAATATTTCAGTTCAGGCTTTATGTTTGATTTGCGAATCAACCACCGTCAACAAAAATAAACTGTCCCCCACTGTGATGAAATAATATAATGCTTACACATTTTCCAGTTTTAATACAGCAATTTGAATGTTTTGCTAAGTGTACTGAGTCATCTACCTACTCAACAAGGTGATACCAAATCGCTGTAATTTCTATTTAGGATATTTTTTTTCTTTCTTAGCTGCCTAATCTCAGTCCTACTGAATTATTAATTCCCCAACTGCTCTATCTTGTGTTTATCATCTGAGATAACAACGTTAGAGGCCATGTTAATAAAAAGTGCAAATAAGAACCCAGACTCCCTGCTCCTAGCAGACGGTTTCAGACTCCTCCGTGGCCCCCCCACCCCCACATACACACACCTTGGTGGAAGGTTATGGCTTTCTTCCCCAGATATCCATTAGTCCAACTACAGTAAAATCCATCTGTCTAAGCAGTGCAAAAACTAAACCCTGGTTCCTCTTCACACTGTTCCCTGTAACCAACGTAGATTGATAGATAGATGGGACTTTTTATATAGAGTTCTTTACATTTAATAAAAGAAAGATAAATTGCTATGTCAAACACAATATTCACTTGGTATCCCGATAGCCATGAATGATTTGCTTGCAACCTAATACATCTCCTTAAATGCTTCTGTCCACCTTTTCCCCCATTCCCACCAAAGGCATGATGTTTCATAGGTGAACAGGTAAGAGATTTATAAAAACCATCAAAATAACCCAGGATGATGTATTTTATTGGCTTCTGGAGGAAACAGTGCTTGTGGGTTTTTGGACTAACATGCACTCGCTTGTTTACACTGTACTAAGTGGATACGGCTGAGTTCAGGATGTGACCGGTAAGCAGGGCGGGGGCTGTTCATGCAGCTGCAAAAGAAAATCTTACCTGCGAGATTTTCAGAATTTTTCACATTAAATGCCACCAGACTAAAAGCAATTGTATATTCATTCAATTATGGGAAATGCCATTTAGATACCTATTTAATTTCCCCCCTCATTTTAGACATATAAAATGGTATAGCTATAGTTAATTCCACATCAAAGACTCAACTCCATAGAGAAGGAGGGGTGAAAAACAATCAAAAGAGGGGGAAATGCATTTACTCTGATGAACACATCCAAATTTGGAGCTTGGCCGCCCAGATTTCCTCTTACTCCTCCTCACAGGTGTGGCTGGCCCCTCAAAGCCCCATGAAGAGACAGAGAAGGTTCAGGTCCTTCCTGAACAGCCCTTTAAAGGAACAATCAGGATAAAACACTGTGAATGCACTTCACAGTGTACATTTAGAGGTTATCTTCAGGCTGCGTGGAGACAAGGGGCACTAATCCAAATGCATCCCCTCGTGATTCTGAGCCTCCATGGCACTGAGCAAGTAACCTGCCACATCTTCTAATGCAAATTCTATCTTCCAAAGAACCATTATGACCATTATTTGGTCATAAATATCAAGGTTTCCTTTCCTTCTTTTCTAAGGACATTTCTCCCCTGCCCTCACTCTAATTGTGATTGACATTTAAGATCTAAAGAATGGTCCCCAACGTGATCTGACCAGGTAGCCAAGATGGACCTCAGTGCACTTCCGTTCTGGATACACTCATTTACTTCCCTGCTCATCACAGGAGTTTATCTGATTCTCTAAATGAAAATCTGGTTCGTTTTTTTAAATTGAGTAGTCTGAGACATGATGATTTTTAAAAAGTGAAAAATAAAAACACATGTAAGAGATTTTATCTGGAGATAACAGCATCATCAAACTTTCATTAGAGATGACATAAGGAGGGGGTGGGCATGCAGCTCAATGGTGAAGGGCTTACCTCACATGTGTGAAGCCCTGAGTTCCAGCCTCAGCACCACAAAAGGAAAAAAAAAATTAAAAGAAAAGAGATTGTACTAGAAGAAAGTATTTTCCTCAACATTCGAACCTAGAGCAAACTTGGCAGAGACTCAAACATAATGAAAATAGGAAGAACATATAAAGATGGTTTCAGAGTCATTATAAAATCTCTCTCCTCCTGGGCATGGAGTGGCATACAAAGAACCACAGATCAAAAAGGTCAGAAGAGAAATTTATCATTTCTCTCTTATGCTGACCTCCTTTTGATTAGAAAATCATTTTTTGTTTTGCTGGTGCTGGGGATGGAACCCAGGACCTTGCGCATGCTGAGCAGGTGCTCTACCTCTGAGCCCAGCCCCAATGCCAGCTTTACTGTCATTTTCATTCCCTTGAAACAGCAAGCCCGAGGTGCCCAGGAAATTCTGCCAGCTCAAAGCTGGAGGTGCACCAATGTAAAGAGAATGGCCAGAGACCCCAGGAAGCTCCTCAGTGATTTCCACATAACTGGTAGAAGTCACCAGTTCTGTGTAAATGGTTCCCTAGCAACCAAATACTCATTTGCATACTTCCCACCCCATCCCTTATATCAGCAGCATATTCTGGTGAAAATATCAGAAGGAAGGATTGGTAGGAACAGGAGAATTGTGGAGATAATCATCTACAGACTTCAAAGCAAAAAAAAGAATTATTAGTGCTGAGTCTGATTAAAAACATGCTAACTAATGACACAGATAAAAGAGGGGAATAAGTTTAATTAACTATTACAATCTGGGATACACAGGTTATTCTTTAAGAATGAAGATACCACAAGAGGTACTAAAGTCTGACAAGTTGGAGAAATAGACACATACAGTCTTAATGCAAAAAATGGGAAAATGGACTGCAAAGGTTTTGCACAGGCCGTCCAGAGACAGGTTTTGTAGTTCAGGCTAATCTTGAGGATGCAAAACTAGGAAAGGCTTCATACTAGAAAACTAAGGAGCGAAACCCAGGCAAGTTTCCCACAGTCCAGTCAGTCAAATTCTTTAAGGCCTGCAAATCTGTAAAAGTCAGAGGGGTGGAGAGCAACTGCCTAATGGTACTACAGAGAAGCAAGAACTCCCTTAGGGGACTGAGGTTGTGGCTCAGTGGTAGAGCACTTGCCTAACACATGTGAGGCACTGGGTTCAGTCCTCAACACCACATAAAAACAAACAAACAAATAAATAAATAAATAAATAAATAGGATAGAATAATGGTGTACAAACATGAAGTATAACTTATTCTTTAAAAAAAAAAAAAACTCATTTAGATACTGCAAGAACTGCCCCAATATATTCAGGGATTTCCTTCTCTGAAATTTTGAGAAGAGTTGAAACAAAATTTCCTGGGATGGGTCTCAACATCCGAAGTTCTTAATAAGATACTTGGAACAGAATTTATGAAAATGGGCTTTGAAACCAGATACATCTGCATTAAAATGCCACCATGTATTTCCTGTGTGATTCTGGACATGCTGCTTACTCTCTCTGAATATCAATTTATTAATCCGTAAGAGGAACACTGTACCTAATTATTCACAGGACTATTTTCCAGATTAATGAGTTAGTGCACATGCTGCATCTGGTATACAACATATGCTGAATAAGCACGTGCTTCAATAATCTTCTCTCAATAAATAAAGTTTAAAATTGGCCATGATGAAGGCAGGCGTGGTGACGCACACCTGTCATCCCAGCAACTTGGGAAGCTGAGGCAAGGAGGATTCAAAGTTCCAACTCAGCTTCAGCACTCAGGGAGGTCATAAGCAACTTAGTGAGACCCTCTATCAAAATAAAAAATGGCTCAGGGGTAAAGCATCCCTGGATTCAATTGCTGGTACCAACAATTGGCCATGATGATATTTTTGTGTAAGTGGTACCAAAAAAATTACTTAATGTCAAAATACCCACAAACACATGACTAGTTGTACCATGTAATAGTTACTTAAGTGTGCATACCACACGATGACAGATTTCTTGCTGCTTGACACAGACACTAAAAGCAAATTTTCTTCCATATAACCAATCAAAAATTACTGCTGCTAAATAAGAAAAAGAGCCCATGTTTCATACTTGACAGAAGTTCTTCTCAAGCATAAACTTGGTTATTTGAGTTCTGGTTGGCCTATTCCTGGGTCTGGATTTTTGTTAGTGTTTCTCTTGTTAAAAAATAACCACGCGATACACATTTATCCTAATGTATAAAAGCAAAATGAGTATCTATGTACCTACCTACCGATCCGATCATCACAAGTACCTTTGAAGTGTTGTGTGGGTTCCTTCCAAGCACAACTTATCCTTCACCCCAGAAGAATCTACTACCCTCCTGCAGATTATTTCAATCATCCCCTTGTTTTTCTGAACAGTCTTCTCACATGTGAACAATACATTGCTTTATTTTAGCATTTTTGAACTTTACATGAATAGAATCATACTGCATTCATTATTCTTCTCTCTTACTTTTCCACTCAACATTCTGAATTGCAAAAGCATAATGCTGGGTGGAGAAGCAAGATAGAAGAATAATATAGTATGACATACACACCTGTGGTTACTCTCACTATGCTTTAAGATGAACGTAGCACAATGTCCTTATTCAGTGTACTACTGATAGACACGTGGGCTGCTTCAAGTGTCTTGCTATTATGAATGGCTCTGCTTGCTCTGTTCATCCTCACACATGTCAGAGTTTAAGCTCTTACATGACCCAACTCAAATGAAAAAAAATTATAATATTTGCATGGCAAACAGAGTTATTAGAGAAAAACTCTCCCACTCCAGCCTTACCTGCTCAATCAAGAGCATGCCCTGCCATGCTGATGGCTAAGGGGAATCAAAGGACCATTTTGCAAAACATTCCAAGCCTCTTTCCAAAACACTGAACCAATTTATAATGTTGCCAGCATCATATGCATATTCCTTTTGTTCCACATTCTTGCCAAAAGCCTGAGATTGACAGGTTTGCCAATCTGGTAGACAAGAGATAGCATCACACCATGAATGGTTATAATATTAAAACATATTATACAGTTCTGTGATTAACACAGCAGGGCAGTGGCGCATGAAGGGACAGAACTAAATAGAAAATGCAAAAATACAGCTGATTATTTACAGATATTAATTCTATAATGAAGCACATCTCAAATCAGTGGGTCAAGATGGACTTTTTAATAATGTTTGTGAAACCCAGATAATCATGTAGAAAAAAGATAGCTAGATCCATTTCCAGTACCATTCATCAAAATAAGGTCAGAGGTTTAAATGCTAATGATAAAACCACACAAGTACTAGAAGAAAATATGAGTGACCCTCCGTATCATAATGCACTCCAAAATGGCGGCCACTGTCCAAAGGTGGCTACTGAGCACTTAAAATGTGGCAAATGTGACTGAGGAATTGAATATCACTTCATTTAACTTTAAATTTAAATTGAAAAACTGATGATTCAGGTACTGGAAAACTTTCAAGTACACTTGGAACAACGTGGATATGTGAAATCTAAATACAGATAAAACATTTAAAACAAAAGTTTAGTGACCAGATTGAGGTATGTCAAAAGTTAAAACACACATCATTCTTAAAAATTTACTGCAGAAAACAAATAAAGTAAAATAACTCAATTCCTTTCAAATATCGATTACTCACTGAAATAATACTTTTGATATACTAGATCAAATAAAATATATTATTAAAATTAATTTCACCTGTTTCTTTTTACTTTTTTTTAAGGTAGCTGTTAAAAATGCACAGATGTGGTTTGGATTATATTTCTATTGGACAGTGCTGTTCTATAACCTGGAAGTAAGGGAATTTTTTTCAAGCCAACTCAAATCCATGAGGCAATTAAAGACATAAAACTGACCACACCAAGGGAAATAATTTGTATAACAGGAAAAAAAGCGTAATTGGAAAAAGAAGAGAAGATGCTAAACTGAAAAAAAAAAAGTTCATCAAATATTAGGAATAATATCCCTATGAAAAGACAATTCACAGAAAAAGAAAAGCAAATGATCTATAAAAATAAGAAAAAGAGCTCAAGCCGACTCATGATATTCGAGATACAAATCAAAGTTGCAAAAGAGTATCATTTCTCACTATCTAGATAACAAAGACACAAAGGTTTCACTGATACCTGTTGGTGAGGATTCAAAAATATCAAATGTGAGCATCCACTTAGTGTGAAATAAATATTTTGCAAGTTCCAAATAAATTTTATTACAGTATAATGTTCATAATTGTTCTATTTTAATCTCTTACTATTCCTAATTTGTAACTTAAATTTTACCATAGATATGAACATATAGAAAAAAAAAACCTGTATTTATAGGATTTAGTAGTACTAAATCACACTTCCAATTGGGGTTGTGAAACTATGCCCTGAAGACAGGAAGGGAATACCATATCTGGCAAAACTGAAATGCATTTATCCTCTGGTCCAGCAACTCCACTTCTAGAAAACTATTGTAAAGATAGATTGGCACCAACATAAATATTCCCAAAGCTGTTGTTCATTACACAGTTAGTTCCGCTATGCATCTAATTCAGCTCAGGTTTTAGCTTCATTTGCAAATAAACCCCCCTCAACAAAAATAAAGGCTCTCCACTACAATGCAAAATCAAAACACTAGAAACAACCTAGTTTATCCAAATAAATAACTTAGATACATTTACACAACAGAATTTTTGTTGCTGTAAAATGCAGTGACAAAATTCCATATATGGCTCCAGAGTAATCTCTGAAATATGTTCTTTAGAGCAAAAGGGAAGATGTGTAACTACAGTATGCTACCTTTTTTCTAAGAGGAAAAAATAAAGATAATTGTTACATTTAACAGAAAACAACATGCAAAATGCATGTATGTTTATGTACATGTGTAATGTCTTATACAAATGCATACATAAAAACATATATATACATATACATGAGCTTATATCTGTGTCTCAGTAGATAGATATGCATACATATATATTTTTCTAATTTTGTCCACTGAAAAAAAACTACAAATAATGGCTGGCCTTGAGGCAATGAGAGCCCCTACAACATGGACTTTGGTCTCTAAATACCATTTAGCACTAGGAAGAGCTGGGGTAGCAAGATAAGTCTGAAATAGCCTGAATCTCCTGAATAATAAACCAGAAAGTAAAGAAGCTATCAAAGTCTATTATACTCTAACAGATTCAGAAGCCAATTTAAAGAGTATCCTGCTGACCAAAGACAATTTGAGCTTCAAAGGAAATAAGTGCAAGGAATTGAAACACATAAATTTTGTTAAAATCCATGCATTCATAATGATTCTTAAACAAAACAACCCAAAATACCTCATTGGTTTTATTTGGAGAATACTAGAAAATTAACTTATGCTGATGGTGGTTAAAACTGATGGAGAAAACCAAGCCTTAACCTTCCCACACAAACAAGAACTCAAGGTAACCTCAGAATTGGTGCAATTAAGTTATTCTTGAGGGAAAAACTCAAGCTAGCAAATGTAGAAGGGAGAACAGAATATCAGGATTTTATAACCCTTACTGAAATGACAGGGGCCACCAATGTGTCTAAGGGCCTGGGACAACTTCATTGTGGGAAATCAGGCTGACAACGCCTAAATCCAATGATCAGTCCGAACTTCCCCAAGAGGCTGTGTGTCCACAAATGCAGAGGTGACGTAAGGGACTGTATATAACACTTTCTACCGTGGACTTTTACCGAAGCATCTGATCAAGCTTCCAATTCAGGTCAAACTACCAGATTACAGGGAATACCAGAAACACAGGAAAATAAAAGAAGCAGCAATTAGCAAGCTACACGATGCAAGGAATCCTGTATGCCAAAACGGGGGGCTTCTTCCACAAACTGCTAAGGTTGAAAAGGAAGAGGGAAAAATAGAAAATGGAAGACATAAATAAAGAGTATCCTGCTGACCAAAGACAATTTGAGCTTCAAAGGAAATAAGTGCAAGGAATTGAAACACATAAATTTTGTTAAAATCCATGCATTCATCTCTCGAGTGTAGAAACTGTTCAGATCCTGAATACGACAAAGTAATCATTAAAAATAATTGTGAGACAATCGCAGAAATTTGCTTCCTGACAGGATATTTGACACGAAAGAATTATTGTTTAAAAATTTTAGGCATGGTATTGATATTATGGTTATTTTAAAAGAAAAGGGGCCTCATCTTTTAGACATATCTATTATTATTTTTTTAAGAGAGAGAGAGAGGGAGAGAGAGAGAGAGAGAGAAAGAATTTTTTAAAAATATTTATTTTTCAGTTTTCGGCGGTCACAACATCTTTGTTGGTATGTGGTGCTGAGGATCGAACCCGGGCCGCACGCGTGCCAGACGAGCGCTCTACCGCTTGAGCCACATCCCCAGCCCTAGACATATCTATTATGCAAAGACAAGATAATACAAGGTCTGTGACTGGCTCCAGAAAGATCCAGTAGGTAAGGGGAAATTGGGAGAGGGAGAGCAGAATTGGCCCAGAGTAGTTGATCATTAAAAGCTTTCTGGAGAGCAGAAGATCCTAGATTCCTGTTTCAGCACCGCCAACTTATCAGCCATAAGACCTTGGTGAAGATCCCAAACACAATGGCCCTCTTAGTAGTTGTTGTAACTAGTGTTGCAAGCACTAAAGATGATAATACATGTCATGTACTTAACAACAGTACCTGAGCACAGAGTAAGCACTCAAGATCTGTTAGCTTCTATTATTACTGTTTTCAATTATTGCCATTGTTATTCAGAATCACCAAGATAGATAGAGGAAGATGAACTGGGATAGCATCTGTTGAACCTAAAGCCTCTATATCAAGAGGCCTCCCACACCTCTAGGGGGAGACTCTCAGTGGAGACTGAGAACAAGGACAGATGATCTCTGCAAAAGATTTCCCTATTTATATGACATACCTTTAATGACACCGCTTCTCAGCCTCCACTTCTGGAATTATACAATTAACCATCCTTTGTTATAAAGTTGAAGCTTAATGTGTCGCTACTGTTGACGGTTATTCATCTGCTAGGATGTAAATACTCATTTTTTTTATTCCCTTATAAATCAATACACACACTCATAAATGATTAAACATGCTGTTTCATTATCCTCCCAAAACATTGCTCCAAATTTTTACTACATCAGGTGGTGGCATAAATTAGATAAGGCATACAAAACTAACAAAGTGATAAAAATACAGACTCCCCATAAGCCAATATAACATCGCAATGCAAAGTACCCAGGCAGCCTTTTAAACAGTGAGGAAATACCTGGAATCCTCCAACATAAGGTAAAGATTTCCACCTCTATTAGTAACAGACATTAAATCCTGAGGAACCCTCTTCAGTATCATTTTATTTCTCCATGCGAGAATTCTTAGTGCTTAGAATTCCACCAGAACTGGTCCTCTTTCTTTCCTGACACTCCCCATTCTGGCCTGGTTCTCCTGCCTCTGAGGCCCCGCACCTTTCAAATTCCATCCCCATCCTTTTCTATCACACATCTTACTGGGTAGTCTTTCCTGGAATTCACTGGGTCTGAGTGATTGATCTCACATCAACCCACAATGGTGACCCCACATTTGAAAAAATCTTTGATTCATTCCCTCATCTATTCCAACAAATAGGTGCTGCACTTCATTTGTGTGATGGGTGTCATTTCAAATCGAGAGGATTAAAAAAAAAAGAGGTAAAAATCTTACCAGGATTAATGATCATCAAAGAATCACAGAAATGAAGGTGCGGTTATAATACTGGGAACACGTGTCGGGGAGAAGTGGTGGTGCAGCAAGAGGGCCAGAGGGAGGGACCTGACCTCACCATGGAATCAGACGATTCCCTGAGAAATCAAACTTGTACTCTATCTTAAACTCTCCTCTGAAATTCAGGTCAGAATTTCAATGATCTAGCAGGTATCACCACCTAAGAGAATACATCATTATTTCAAACTGAGTTAATTACTACTTCCCCACACAACGCCATGTCTGCCCACCTCAAGTAGGATCCATTCAGAAATTTTGCAATTATCCTTTATTCCCTTCATCACTCAGACTAATGCCCAATTTTATGAGACCTATCAATTCTGCTTACGAAATTCTTCTCCTAAGTGCTTCCCTTCTCCACTGGAAGGGATTAACTCAGCTCTCAGCATGGCCTACCAAGTTGGTGCTAGAATTCACCCTTCTGTCTCTGTCCCTATTCTAGTCGCTTACCTACATTCACAAAAGAACCATCTGTGGGAAAATTCTGTTTCTTCCTTCTTTAAAATCTTTCAACATCTTCCATTGAATGAATGAATGAATGAATGAATATATATATATATATATATATATATATATATATATATTCTTTCTTTCCTTTTTGGGGGGGCAGAAAGGGAGTACTGGTAATTTTAACCTAGGGGTACTTTACCATTGAGCTACATTCCCATCCCTTTTTGTTTTTTATTTTGAGACGAGTCTCACTAAGTTCCTGAGGCTGGTCTCAAACTTGGGATCCTCTTGCAGTAGTCTTCAAATCTCTGGAATTATGGGCATGTGACTCCCCCACACCCAGCCCATTGCTTGTATTTTGAGCAAACATCAAACCCTATAATACGACCTAAAGGCTTCGCATGGTCCAAGAGCCTCATCTCCCCAGTTTTCCATCACACATGGAAAGTCCAGCCACAGTGATCTACATCCATGTGGTGTGTCTTCTGCCTGAAATGCCCTACTTCATCTTCCATCTGCCCCCAAACCTTTTGACCCCAGATGTCAATCTACAAACCAACCTACAAGTCCACAGTGAAACAATAAAAATAAAACGACTGAACCAATGTTAGTGCCCCAATATTTTTGGAAATGTGAGCCTTAGCCCAGAGGACTCCTGTGCAGCTTTCAATAGAAAAGCCCAAATACCTCCTTCTCTGGAGCCTTCTAGACTTCTCGATGCTGGGGAACCATATAACCTATTGCCCAACCTGGGACTTTCTTCAAGAGTAAAGGGGTGCTATTATTAACATTTGGACAGTGAGAATAAACCAAGACTGCCCCAGGGAAACTGGGGTGTACTGCTGGCCTATCTCTAGACCCAGCTGGGTGTTTTCTTGTCTCAGTTCCCAAAGCACCTCTGTCTATTCACTATACATCATGGTTCGCATGTCAACTCCCCTGCTTATCTGAGAACCGCACCAAAGCCGGGCTGGGCCTTGTTATCTCTGTATCTCCAGCATCTCTCTAGTGCCAGGCACCAAGATGACACAAAGCATCAAACAAAAGTAAATGTTTGTTCAATAAATTATCTGAGCTAATAAGAAAGATTAGGTGCCTTAACCTTGACCAACAATTTTTTTTTTTCTAATTCCCATTATCTTTTCTCAGTCCAGACTCTACTTTCTCTTTTTGTACATGAGAGCAAGATTTTCAAAGAAAAAAAATCCCAAGCCTCAGATCAACGACTAGCTGTCAATTAACCAATAGCTACTTATTCAGCACAATTGACCCTTCAGGCTTAGAGAAAAGATAGAAGAGTTTACATTTGGTTGGGGCCAAAAAAAAAAAAAATCTAGAAATGATGGTCTGGGGTATAGCTCAGTGGCAGAGCATTTGCCTAGCATGCACGGGTGCCCTGGGTTCCATCCTCAGTACTTGCACAAAAAGAAGAATGTAAATGAAGAATGAATAATGAAATTAAAAAGACAAAATAAACTTCACAGGAGTTCATGGAAGGAATAGAGAACCTAATCTTATGGCAGAAAAAGGGTTCCTTGAAAAAGATGGGATTTGAGCTGAGATTTGAGAAACTGCTTCAACCTCAAGAGAAACAATAAAAGGGAGATATCCCAAGACAAGGAAGGGCTGGTGTTGGGGAGACCCTGAAGCTAAGCGTAAGATTTGTTTGGGGAGTTGTTATCTAGACCATCATGGACTCCTGGACAAATGTCAGAACACTGAATTTTCAACAAATATGAAGCAACTCAAAAAGGTTCCTGGTTGGTCAATTCCTTCATCAAAATAGTGTCTGCCTGAGACATGGGACAAAGTATGTGCTGCTTATTCCTTTATAACCTGTTAACTGTAAGAACTGTTACAACAACTATCTTGGGAAAATTACTTTTTGGCAAAATTAAAAAAAAAAAGTGTTCAAGTCACACGCTCCTTGGCATGTATGAACTATCTATTCTCGAAAAAGCTCTGTGCAGACCTCACCTGCAGCATCTTCTCCTTTGACCCTGGACCTCTTGACCCTCTCATGAAAGAAATGGTAGTGTGACTCTAGGGGCTCTATCACACACATAGACCTCCTTGTTGACTTTGGGGTTTAAGAGGTGGCTGTAGCACACATGATATCTCCTAAATTGTTGCTGACACTGTCACTTACCACTTGCATCTGTGATGGCCAGTATAAAAAAGTCCCCAAAAGTTGGGGGGATGTAGCTCACTGGCAAAGTGCATGCTTAGCATGTGTGAGGCACTGGGTTCCATCCTTAGCAACCAAGCCAGGCGTGGTGGTGCACACCTTTAATCCCAACGGCTTGGGAAGCTGAGACAGGAGGATTGCAAGTTAAAAACCAGCCTCAGCAGTGGTGAGGAACGAAGCAACTCAATGAGCACCTATCTCTAAATAAAATACAAAATAGTTCAGTGTCCAGTGGTTGAGTGCCCCTGAGTTCAATCCCCAATACCAAAACAAAAAAGGTCCCCATATCTTAGTGAAAACTACCCACTTCCCTCTCAGTCCCCTTTTCCTACCCAGCTCTGACTGGCAAAGCCATAAATCACCAAGTGAACAATGAACTGAAACTACAGCAATACCCACCATACTCGAATAGAACCAGCTTCATTAAAACAAACAAACAACAACAACAACAACAAAAAATGGAATTCAGCAAGGTTCAGTGGCACTTGCCTATAATCCCAGTGACTGGGGAGGCAGGCTGAGGCAGGAGGCTTATAAATTAGAGGCCAGCCTCAGCAATTTAGGAAGGCCCTGTCTTAAAAAAAAAAAAAAAAAAAAAAAAAAAAAAAAAGGACTAGGGCTATAGCTCAGTGATAGAGAGAGAGAAAGAAAGGGAGTCTTACTTCACTACAATCATCTCCCTGCTTTACCTAAAGCGCCTTCTTCCAAAAGCCCTACAGCACTCAGGATATTGCACAATTTGCGTTAGATCTACTTTTTCAAGTGCAATTTTCTAAAAAGACCAATCCACATTCACACACGATAAGTTAATGAGGTATGTTTTTCCAGTAGTAATCCTCAGTTTACCACTCCCCCCCCCCCCACTAACCTACTCAACATAGGCTACAAACTTACAGGAGAATCAACAAAGTTAGGTCTCAGCCAAAGAATCTTTACTTGGCATAAATGTGCCCTTGTGAGCTTTACAAAATTTTCATGAACAGCAGTAAAACCACAACAATGAGGGGGGAGAAAACGTGATTCAAGTTACAGTCATATTTATCTAACTAACTGGGGAGAAAAGGGTAACGAAGATGATTCTAAATATACCGTTCCACTTGAGTGATTAGCAAGGAGAATCTGGCATGCAATGCAGCTTTGGGAAGGGTGCTATTATGAAAAGCTCAGAAACGCTTTCCAAGATTTGTTGTCCCAAATCTTTAAAAATAACAATAATCATCAAGATATTTCCTTTATCTATCCTCCAACAGAGGATATAAGAGCTAAGTGAAGAACCAAAGTACTTCGGCTATTATTAAATGGCTTAAGAGGCTTAAAAAGTCAACAATATAACACAGGAGAATCAAAAGTGAAAACAAAGACACAAAGATCCCTAAACTGGAGGGTGCTCTGATCCACCCCCCCCCGCACCCCAACCAGGCGTGAAGTATGCGCCGTCAATTCGTGAATGCCATAAACACATCTGCTCAGATGGCGGGAGCCGGGAGACAGGCAGAGGCAGGTAAGCGCTGCAAGATCTAAGGCTGGACGGGGAGAAGTGGGTGGGAGGAACAGGGGAGGAGGCGTGGGGCAAAGTAGGACAGCAGCAGAGGGGCCCGAGGGCAGAAGGGAGACGCAGGCTGGGAGCAGGAAGTCTACGGTTGGACAAACAGGTGGGCGGAGTCCGAGAGAAAGTGACTCTGGAGAAGGGGTTGAAATGCCTGAACAGCTCATCGGGCACCAAAGACTCGCCTCTTGCAGGCTCAAGTATGCTGGCGGGGTAAGAAGCAGGAGGGATTTAGGGATGGAAATATGTAGAAATGAAAAAGCTTCAGAAAGAAGAGGAAGGTGGAAGGGATGTTGGGCAGGACCAAGAGGTCAAGTCAGCCCAAGGGAGGGGAGAGATTTCCAAGAGAGCCACAGGGTGCTGGGAGCCTGGGGGAGCTCCATGAACCAGGCAGGGGTCCACTTTTCCTTCTTCCAAGTTACTTGAGAGGGAGCAGCAGTGAGTGTAGTAATCAAAAGCTGGGGCTACCTAAGCTCCACCACTCCTAGATCCAGGCACTCAAGAGAGACCCCAGCATGGAAAACCCTGAATGCTATGACTGCAGCCAAGTGTCAGATGAGACAGGGCATGAAAAAAGGACCTTGAAAACCGTCAGGCACGCTAAGTAGGAGGCACTGTTATTCACGAACCCTCCGACAAACAAGGCCAAGCCACTATCATGAGGAAATGAGTATTCGTCAAATAGGGAAATTGTGTCTATTCCAAGTGAAGATGTCCCCCGCACTAGGAATACCAGTTATCTGATAGAACATCACATTTGATGTGTTTTCTTGTCATATATGTTTCAACATTAAAAAAAAACCCTACCTGAGGCATAATATGGAACTCTTAATAAACCATCACACAGGTTTATTAAAATTTATGTCTGCATCTAATGTATGTCTCCAAGGTTTTGACACATTACAGATCTTAACTAATTAGGTTAATTCCTTCAATTTGATCACTTGCCCAGTGACTTCCAAGTGCAGAGCTGTGTGCCAGCTGCTGGGGGGTCTGCTGAGATGAGCGAGACCATCCACCCCACCCTCCAGCAGCCTGGCTCATCAGTCTTCTCAGCTTCCGTTTCAGACAAGGGCAGTGACATGTCCTTCCATACATGAAAGGAGAAAGCAACCTCACATTATGTGACCAGCCCACAACCTAGGACATGCATTTTCCAGCAACATACTAAATAAGAAAGTAAGGAAACTTCTTAAAACCTGGCGACTGCAGACACTATGTGTGTTCATGCCTGTGTCTCTCCGGGCCCAGCAGCCGTCCAACAACTCCTGTCCTAATTGCATAACCACATCATGTCATGTTGCTTCTTGTTGCAACTGTAACTTGTAAAATTAAACTTCAGAACTGAGATAGTCAAGCTAAATAATTGCCTACTTTAAAATATGAATATATATAATTTACATGCCACTTCAGATAAGCTCTTGAATTATGATATCTGAAAGTCAAACTGTCACCATTTTGAAAAATATAGTTTCACTGTCTCAATTTTTCCTGCACTCAAGTCCTGGTTTGAAGTTTTCTAAGCAGTATTTTATACTATCTATTGCAACTTGCTTTCCATGTTTCAACAAGAATCTATTTAAACACAACTTTTCTTCCCCTATGCTATGGGGTTTTAAAATTGAAGCTCAAAGAAGAACCATGAAATAACAAAAAATGCATTGATTTGCTAAAAATATTAATAAACATTAATAAACACACCGACACAGTCTCCTGTAGCCCTCCATTCACCTTGGGAACCTTCATTAGATCCATTTCCAAAATAATATTTTCAAGATTTCTGCATTTTCATGAACCTAAGTTTCATGAAATATCTGAGTGAATTCCTATTTGTAAGATATGTGAGTTGATTTACATAGTCAATATATTCCTGAAAGGTGGGGGTATATCAATTTTTATATCTAAACTATTTTCATGTAAACTGGTATTTTAAGTCCCATCTTCACTTCCAACTGATAGGCAGAAATGTACCATGCAGAGGGCTCACTGGAGTGCTGGCGTCCATCCATGTGCTCTCCTCATCTCTAACTCTCTGATGAGTCTGATTTCATTCCACCGTGGGGAGGTCCAGAATTAAACAGTTTAAGCCATATAAAACAAGCAGTGCCCACAATCTGAGATGTCAGCAAAACAGCAAGAGGGAAGATACATTGAAGACACCCAAAAGCAATGCCACCCCCTTCTGTTTAGTTCTAACAAGCTGGAGAAAAACAAAGTACTGTATCAGAAGACAATGAGGTTTAGACTATTTCTCTGTTAGTCAGCAATCTCCTTCTATAGTCTCCCTCCAGAATTAATTGTCATATTCTCTCCTTGGGGCCATTCTCAAAGAAGAGCTAGAAGGAAACTTTGAAGGACAGAGAGACCCACGATCTGTGTATTTAAATGTGTGTGCCAGAAAAGGTGCTTCATATGGTTGCAAGTGATATAACAGGTTCAAATGAAGCCTGGGATACTCAGACCCTATGGGAGTAAGTCTCCTGCTCTCTCCTGTTCTGATGGGAGGAATGGTAACACTCCCTGTCCCAGCCCCTGCTGCTATCTTTTCTGATAAAAAAACATATCCAGTAGAAGGGGGTCTCAAAGGGCCTAGAACAAGCTGCTCTGACTATATATAACATGGCAGAGCTTGCCTGATCCCAAATTCAACCCAGTGCAGAGGCCCCAGCAACCTGCGAATGATGCCTTGGTACAGTGTTTTAATCAGCCACAACAAATAGCAAGAATTAATGGGCAAACTCTTGATTTATACCCTGTGCTGCTTCAAGACACCCAGATCACCTTTGACAGTGGCCAAAAATCCTTGTAAAACAAAATAAGGTGGGAGGGGAGGAAGGATGAATTACTGACTGGCTTAGAAAACAGAAATCCGTTCTCTCAACTCAAAGTGAAACTGAGTCAGCGCTGAAGAAGGAAGCTAGAACCTTCACATCCTTTTAGGATGAACTTTTTACACTGGAGGATATGAATCTTCTCTACCACCTAAGGCCATAATGGAGGGGAAATATTCCCTAGATGAGATGGGCATCTAGACAACATGGGCACCTCACCCCTCCTGCAGCATCCACCAATCCCTTGTCTTCATGACTTTCCCAGCAGCCTTCTAGAGCAGTTCTCTGCTGGGTCTGCACAGCAGGAAACATTAGGGGAGATTACATTTCAATGCTGCGTTTGTGATCCATGAAGTGCTAGTCCTAGCATCAGTACAATGCCTATAAATACACTCGGTTGTTCTATCACACTAGCACTTCCTACTTTATAAGCAGCAAAACAAAAATAGGTGATCAAGTCCAAATTCATTTCCAGGTCTGATCACCAGCATTTCTAAACAACCAATACAGAACATGTTCTTACTGATCCTATAACTCAGCTCTAGTAATATAAAAAAGGGGGAGGAAAAACCCCAAATTCAGCATCTTGGACCTAAAAGACCCTCAGAAACATCTTCTTCCCCCATTGGAGCTGAAGTAGCTCAGGCCCTCTCCACCCATGATTTTTCCCATCCTGGTACATCCCAAATTTACCAAAATGAAAGGTTATTCTCATTAGGTAGAAGGTGAGCCCATCCCCTTGAACAGGAAGGTTCACTACATATGTCTGTGTAATGAACTTGTCATTTCCCCAAATGGTCTAAAAGAAAAAAGAAAAACAAAAGTACTGCTTGGAATCTATGGTGTGTCAGCCCCCTCCCAAGTCTGAGTCACAGTAGGTGTCTTCACTGAGGTTCTGGTTGATCAGGGCGTATCACTTTCAGAGTTGCTCCAATAACTGAACTTATGGCTGTCTTCCAGCCAGAGAACATAAGCTCTATCTATTTTAAAACAATTTTCCTACCCCACATGCATGGAGGTATCTCATAGGCTGTCAACTTCCTATTGGAAATAAATCACTTCTCTCTCAAACTGTGCTTGCCATCTCTCAGGATTAATGCGTGTTTATGTGGGTATATTTTTATCTTTGACCATGCAACTCTTGGAGCAAAGAAAACCACCCCAATTTTTACCAAGATGCCTGAGCCATTCACAGCTTTAGAAAAGAAATGAATGGGTGGTGAGAGCCCTTGAGCTCAGGGACTTCTCTCACACAAACAGTAAGTGGGGAAAGGGAAAGAAAAAAAAAAATCCCTCTGTAGAGAGAGGGGGGCAGGGTGGATGATAGGGAAGGGCATTAACCAGCAGACCAGAGGCAGCCGCGGCGGCCGCACTTCGCAAACTGCCTGCAGAGAGGAGTGAAATCTGTTTCGTACACAATAACCAAGCACCCTCTGGCTGCTCGAATGAGCACGAATGATAAATACGCCGAGGAGGGCAAACATGCACAGAAACAAGCCACCCCGGAAAGGTCAAAACTTCAGGAACCCCGGAATCCCACCACCCACATAAACACATCAGTCGGTACGAGCGAAGAGAAGGGACTTGGATACTTAGCAAAGGATCTAAATTTTGTTTTTTCTTTGCAGCTCCGGCGTGCAAAGTACAGTGCTTACAGGCAAAGCTAGAGAAGAGCAGGAAGGCTGAGGGCGGCGGGGGGTGCGGGTGGGAAGGGAGGGGTGTCTAACACCAGCCACCCAGGCCTCGATGTGACGAAAGTCGTCAGCAGCCCCAACCGCATCCCAGCCCCTCCACCCCGGCAGGCAGACGTCCCCTGCAGCTCCCCCACCCAAGCTTCTGTCCCTTGCAGCAGCCCCACCAGCCCCGCACCAGCAGCAGCCCGGGCCCGGGCACAGCGCCGGCAGCGCCACGACCGCGGTTCCCATCCCTTCCGCGCGGCAGACACCCCGCAGGCCTCCCTCCCAACCTACCCGGGGATGCCCGGGGAGCCAAGCCCGGGCGGGCAGCGGCGACAACTCCCCCCGCCCCAGGGCTGGCTGGTGATGGCTCCCGCTTACCTTGGGCGCTCGCGGGGGGGCTGAAGGTGGCAAGCCTCCCGCCCCCCGCCCCTTGCCTCTTCGCCTTTTTTCTTCCTCCCTCCTCCTCCTCTTCCTCCTCCTCCCCACAGTGTGTCCGGGTCTCCCCCTCCTCCCCGCTGCTTGGAGTAACAGCAGAAAACCCCGAAGCCGGGCCCGCGTGCGTGCGTGCAGGAGGCGGCGGCGCGCGGCCAGCTCTCCAGTAACTGAGCGCGGCGCGCAGCTCCCAACTAAAGTGTGAAAGAAGCGGTGGCCGCGGCGGCCGCTGCACGGATCGTCCCCCCGGGAGTGGGCAGGGAGCGAGCGGGAGCTGGCTGGGAGCGAGCGAGGGAGGGGACCGGGAAGGAGGGAGGGAGGGGACCTCCTCGCCCAGTCACTCACTCGAGGGGCGGGGGCAGCCAGACACTCCCCCGCCGCCAGTCCCTCCCCGCGCCCGGCTCCCGCGCGCGTCCTGCTCCCCTCCCCCGGGGAGGGGCCTGCGGAGGCCGCCCGGGCGCGGAACACTGGGGAGGCAGGGTTGGGGCGCGGGCTCGGGGGCCGCCGGGCTGCAGGAGGGATATATGTGTGTGTGTGTGTGTGTGTGTGTGTGTGTGTGTGTGTGTGCGCGCGCGCGCGCGCGCGTGTGTGCATGTGCGTGTGTGTTTGCGCGCGCGCGCTCGCGCGGGGAGGCCAACTGGAGAAGAGACTCGGACTGCAAAGCTGTGTCCCTGTGGCCTTCCTGGGCCTGTCACTTGGGTGGTAACGTGGGAGCCGAGGGACTGCTCGCGAGCCCGCGCGGGCGCAGCTCTGCGGGAGATCCGGGTCCAGCGCGTGGCTGTGCCTGGTGGCAGCAGTCGGGGGAAGAAGGCTGGGCATCCTCGGCCTGCGCGCGGCCCCTCCCCTCCCAGGCTACGCTGGACCTGCGGGCGCAGCCAGCCTCCGCGGCCGGGCCAACCAACCGCCTCCACCCTGCCCCGAAGCTGCGGCGCCTGCATGATGAATGAAGCACCGGCGACTGGGTGGACGCTTCGCTGGAAGGCAAGACCGGAGCCCCGCGCCCTTCTCCCCTTGCTGGCCTCCTAGGACCCAAGGGCTGGGGCCGCGCCTGCTGGGGGATGGTTTGGGGTCTAAAAATATCACGGTCCACCACTTCATGCGTCCAGTTCTTTGCGGCATCTCACAGAAGGTCAACCAATTTCCTACTCTCTGGAAAAGCGTGTTTTTCTCCTCTCCCTGGCACGCTGGGTGTTTGATGAGCCCTGAATTGATCTCCCTACACCCATAGCCTTGGATGTCTTTTGTGCTGCTTCCCCCGCGCTGCACTGCTCCTTGATTGCCTTAGACACGCGAGGAATGTCAGGCACCCAGAGTGAGGACACCCAAGAAAACAATAGAGGCAAAAGGTCCTCCCAGGGCCTCGCGGATTACTCACAAACCCAGTCGTTTCCCACGTTTGGCCAAGATGAAGTTGGAAGTGGAAAGAGACACAGAGCAGTGGCAGTGATGAGACACTTAATTGAAAAGCAAATTCATAATTCAGCTTAATGAAATGACTTAGTAATCACCCATTAATGTCTAGGAAATTAGCTTTTTTTTTTTTTAAATGGTCTTCCCGTTTTCCATCTTTTTATCAGCCTGACGGGCTAGTGTCACATTGTTCCTGCAATGAAACTTGGATATTCTTTGTTATTATTTTTATACATATTCTAGTTTATTTTTTCTTTGTAACCCTAATTCTTTGTAGTGCAGCCACTTGAAAAGGAGTGGTTAAGAGGGGAGAGTAGACACATTTGAGTTTCAATCAGGGGCTGGCAGCCACCATCCCTGTTCCCATTGGTAACTTGGTTGATATCTTTCCCTCTTTTTCCTCATCTGTAAGATGGGATGGATAACTAGTAGTTCCTTCTTCACAAGCTTGCTGTGAAAGTAAATGGAAGATAAAATGAGGTGGCAATGATGTAAGGCACTTTGCGTTGTGCCTGACTCATGGTAAGAAATCAGTAAATAGAATTTTGAAATATTATTATATTATTAATGATAATTACTGTTATTTCAAAGATACATTTGAACCTCAAATTTGGAGTACTTTTTTCCACCCCCCTCACCATGTTCCCTCTTAAAGTAGAAGGGGGATTGCTGCTGAATTTATCCAAATACAGTCAACCTCTCCCTGGGGTCTGTAGGCCATGCCTGAAAACTTCTCCTGAGATGAAATAAATAATGTGTGTGCACATGCCTCTCTGTCTGTATCTATATATGAAGGGAACTTTGAGTACAACACACCCTGTTCTTTCCCTCCTCTCTCTTTCTCTCATCTGCATAGACCACCCTGAATGGACCAAGCTCTCTACTATTGACCCGGGTTAAACTCTGAAGAGATTCAAGGCTCAGACACTGATTGGCACCAAAGATTTCTTAAGGGTCTCCTTTGACTTGATATCTTCAGAAGTAGAAGGCCATAGAACAAGCACTGCCTACCTGTGTAGATGAAAGCCTATCCCTACTGTGAACTTTTAAAGCTAGTTTTTATATTATTCAATATACTACATGTTCGTTGTGGAAATTTTTGTTAATGTGAAAAGCTCAGCTAAGTCTGAAGAGAATTAAAAATCATCATAATTCCTTTATCTAGAGAAGCATTCAATATGTGCTTCAAGTGTATTCATTTTCCCTTCTCTTACTTCTTGCCATATTGTATGCTGGGAATTAAACCCAGGGCCTCACTCACACTTGCTAAGAATGTGATCTACCACTGAGCTCCAATCCCATCCCAGCAAACATTTATTAGGCACCTAGGTGGAAAACAATTTACCAGGTCCTGGACAGATTGTACTTTGTTTGTATTGTTTCTTTCTCAGAGAAACTATTCTTTAAAAGCAACATTTTATATGATAGTGAGGTTCTTAAAATAGTCTACAGAAGTACCCAGCAGAACTTGAAGGACTTGAAACTCAGGGAACTGACTTAAAAAAAGGCGAAAGTATGAAACTTCTGTGGAGGGACTCATGAACATGATGGTCACAAAACAAGCCACACTGGCCTATTTGTTGGACAGGAATTTCTCTCGAAATTAACTGCTTTGATAAATATTGTTTCAATATGAAAACTCATTCTGGGAATCCCCGGGATCCCTTTGCTCCCTTCCCTGACAAATTTAAGCCATGGGAGTGGATTCCCACCATCACCTCGCACTTTCTCACACCCAGCCACAGCAGGGACAGTGGACCTCGGTACTTCTTCAAGGGATGTGGAAAAGAGAGAGGGAAGAACGGAGGGAGGTGCAGACTGGTGGACATCTGCATCTGCCCTCCCCATGAAGCAGGAGCAGCGGCAAATCTCCTTGGTCAGCACAGACTGAATCTGCTCCACGTTTTATTACAAAATAAACTTCCTAATGAGCCAGAATCATTAAGTTGACCATAAACATATTTACATAAAAAGAATGAAAACCAAATGTTTTCTTGGCCTTGTCACCTCTTTGACTTTCCATACTGTTAGAATCTCTAAATATCTTCAAACACTATAAATACAGCTTTCCAAAACAGTATTCTCCTTCCCCAGCAAAGTTACATTTTAATCTTCAAAGATACCCTTATCATCATAAATTTTCTCTTATTCCTAAATATTGTGCTTATATTTTGCTCCTAAATGCTTGGTCCTATGAAACCATTTATAGTATATCAGTTTCATTTTTTTCTTTTCTTTTTCTTTTTTTTTTTTTTTCCATTTTCAGTAGTGAAATGGAACCTAGGACCCTGTATGTGCTAGGCAAGAACTATATCGCTGAGCTATACACCTGGCCCTGTGTGTTTATTTTCTTTCTTTTCTTTTTTTTTTTTTTTTTTTGGTACCAAGAATTGAACCCAGGGATGCTCAACCACTGAGCCACATCCCCAGCCTTTTTAATTTTATTTTTTGTTTTGAGACAGGTTCTTGCTAACTATGTCACTTAGGGCCTAGTTGCTGAAGCTGGCTTTGAACTTGTGATCCTCCTGCCTCAGACTCCTGACCTGCTGGGATTACAGGCATGTGCCACCAGGCCTGGCTCCCTGCTCCTTATTTTTAAGTATAATTGTTTTTTTTTTTTGTTTTTTTTTTTGTTTTTTTTGGTACTGAGGATTGAACCCAGGGGTGCTCAACCTCTGTACCACATCCCCATCCCTTTTTCATATTTTAGAGAGAGGGTCTCACTGAGTTGCTAAGTGCCTCACTAATTTGCTGAGGCTGGCTTTAAACTTGAAATCCTCCTGAGCTGCTGGGATTACAGGCATGCGCCACCACTCCCAGTTTAAGTATAATGTATTATGGACTGAATAGCATATGTGTTTCATTTTTTTCTTTTTTTTTTCATTCTTTTTCTTTTCTCCCCCAAATTCATCCATTGAAGGCCTAACTCCCAATGTGATGGTATTAGGAAGTCAGATCTTTGGGAGATGATTCGATTTAGATGAGGTCTTGAAGATGGAGTCTTCCTGATGTGATTGGTGCCCTGAGAAGAGCCAGAGAGTTTCTCCCTCCCGTTTCCTATGTGAGAACTTGGCAGGAAGACAGCCATCTCAGCCTAGGAGAGGGTCCCCCTCAAAATCTGACCAGCTTGGCACCATGACCTTGGACTTCTACAGCTGAGAAAAATAAGCTTCTATCATTCAAGTGACACAGTCTGTGCTGTTCTGTGACTGGAGCCTGAGCTGCCTAAGACACTGGAGGTACCCATTACCTTTGTCTATAAAAGGGAAACCAAGGAAAACAGAGGTTTATTGAAGAAAGGTACTAAAAGGAATAGACTGCTCTCCTAGAGCTTCCCATATAAATCTAAATGAATTCGTTTTGCCTGTTTTTTTTTAAAAGGTTTTCCAATACGGTTAATTTTTCTGAATAATGAAATTAAAAGTGGCTTTGGCAGGGTAATCCACACCTGTGATCCTAAGATACCCGGAATGTGCCCTGTTCATTTTTGCTCCATGCTGCGTCAGGAATGGCTCTGGGTCATTCACAGCACGTGTGGACCAACTCACTGTCTTTCCAGCATCACAGTCAGATGGATGCTCATGCCATCAACACTCCTGTGCAGGTGCAGGCGTGGAAATGGAGGCCCATGGTGAGAGGGGAATCAGCACAAAGCCAACTGGTTGATTCTTATTAATCAGATGCCAACATTTTAACTATTAACAAACATATTTTCTTTTCAGTCTTCTTTGCTTTTCTGCCTTCGTTTTATTTATCCATCAAGGCCATGTTTAAACTCTTAAACTCTGTTTTTAGTACTGGGGATCCAACCTAGGGGTTTTTACTGCTGAGCTACATTCCCAGCCCTTTCTTAAATTTTGAAGCAGGGTCTCACTAAGTTGCTGAGGGTCTCCCTGAGTTGCTGAGGCTGGCCTCAAACTTTCGATCCTCCTGCCTCAGACTCCCAAATCTCTGGGATTATAGGCATGTACCACCACACCCAGTCAAAACTCTTAATTCTTTAAAGGGAAATCCAACCTAGCTAAAGGCTTGAGACTGGAGTGTGTGTGTGTGTGTTTAAATCTTCCTTTGGGATAACTACAAGACACACACAGGTCCAATATATCTGATAAATACCTATGAAGTGGGAACTGTTTGTGTATTTTGATTATAATGATGACACCCATCTCCTTCTGAATGGTTCAGGGCTAAACCTAAACAGAGTTCAAAGTCAGTGCTAACATCTTGCTAATGGTTCTAATTGGTATTTCAATGATGTGTGAATTCCTCTGAGTAACTTTCTTTTCTTTTCTTTTTAATATTTATTTTTGAGGTGTAGGTGGATACAACACAATACCTCTATTTTTATGTGGTGCTGAGGATGGAACCCAGGCCTGCACATGCTAGGGGAGCACTCTACTGCTGAGCCACAATCCCAGCCCCGTAACTTGCTTTTCTAGTTCAGAATATTACAGCTTTTTATTTCTATTTGGGGGGGGGGGTTACCAGAGATTGAACCCAGGGGCACTCAACCACTGAGCCACATCCCCAGCCCTATTTTGTATTTTATTTAGAGACAGGTTCTCACTGAGTTGCTTAGTGCCTCGCCATTGCTGAGGCTGGTTTTGAACTCTTGGTCTTCCTGCCTCAGCCTCCCAAGTTGCTGGGGTTACAGGCGTGTGCCTCTGCACCCAACCATCTATTTATTTTTTTCCTTGATATTATGATTTGGATCTGAAATGTCCCCCAAAAGCTCCTGTGTTAAAGATTTGATCCCCAATGCAGCTGTGTTCAGAGTGAGGCCTTTGGGAAGTGGCTGGATCACGAGGGGTCTAAGACCATCAGTAGACTAATCTAGTGATGGATTCATAGCTAGACGGGCTATTGGGAGTTGGTAGAAACCGTAGGAGGTGGGATCTAGTTGAACAGAGTAGGTCCCTGGGAGCACGTCTTTGGGGACCATATCTTGTCCAGGTCTCTTCCTATCTCTCTCTGTCAGCTTCTGGCTGTCATAAGATGTGCAAATCTTCCTCATCACGATGCTCTGCCTCATCTCAAGCCCAAAGCAATGGAGCTGGCCAAACCTGAACTGAAATCTCTGAAACTATGTGGCCAAAATGAATCTTTCCTCCTTTAAGTTGATTTTCTTAGGTATTTCGTTATAGGAGCAAAAAATCTGATGTTTTCTTTTATCTCGTTTTCAAAAGTTGGATTGACAGAAGAAAGCACTGAGCACTTACTCTTGAAGGGAGGAGTAATAGGAACCCATAATCAGGGACCCAGACACAGCCACGGATGGAAGAGAAGAGTGAGGCAGAGGGAGGGGGAATTCAGACCCTATTTTGCTGTTTGCTCCCCCTTTTGTTTCATGATCTTTGCTTTGCCAAGATATTGGGAATTGATTTTCCAGAACGCAGCTCTTTTCTCACAGGTCATACCACCAGCACCACCTCTGTGGGTATAACTGTCCTCTATCCACACTGATACCTGCTTATGGTACTGTCCTGACCCTGTCTCCAGTCCTTTTGCTCTGGACACAGCAGGCTGCTGGGAAGCATTTGGACGTTTGTACTTTCCATGGAAAGCTCATTAGAAATGCATGGTCAGCCAGGCTCAGTGGCACACTGGTCTCCCTGAGTGGCCTTGCCATTCCAACAGGACTCAGGCTCAGTGTGCCCTCACGGGTTGAGGGATCAGTCCATTAAGTGGCCACGATGGGCAATCCTCTTAGTGATGATAGCAAATAATAGCACCCAGAAGCTTCAACCACTATGACACAGCCATAAGAATGCAGCTAAAAGAAAAAAAGAAAGAAATTGGAGAAGAAAGGGTGTCAACACAGGAAAAAAAAAAAACACAGTATTTTTAATTTCCATCTCGGCTTTACTTCTTTGAAAATACCCAGCCTTCCTACTCTTTCACAGAGTGAGAAGATAAACACACAGCGATCGCCGCCTTGCCACTCACCGTAATTAAACAGCAACCTGCGAGACAGCCAGTCCGTCATTAGCCTTGATTGCACCATGGTTTTCTTTTTTTTTTTTTTTTACTTTTTTTTTTAATTGGTTGTTCACAACATTACAAAGCTCTTGACATATCATATTTCATACATTAGATTGAAGTGGGTTATGAACCCCCAATTTTACCCCAAATGCAGATTGCAGAATCACGTCGGTTAAACATCCACAATTTTACATAATGCCCTATTAGTAATTGTTGTATTCTGCTACCTTTCCTATCCCCTACTATCCCCCCTCCCCTCCCCTCCCATCTTCTCTCTCTACCCCCATCTACTGTAATTCATTTCTCTCCTTGTTTATTTTCCCATTCCCCTCACAACCTCTTATATGTAATTTTGTATAACAATGAGGGTCTCCCTTCATTTCCATGCAATTTCCCTTTTCTCTCCCTTTCCCTCCCATCTCATGTCTCTGTTTAATGTTAATCTTTTCTTCCTGCTCTTCCTCCCTGCTCTGTTCATAGTTACTCTCACTATATCAAAGAAGACATTTGGTATTTGTTTTTTAGGGATTGGCTAGCTTCACTAAGCATAATCTGCTCTAGTGCCATCCATTTCCCTGCAAATTCTATGATTTTGTCATTTCTTATTGCTGCATAGTACTCCATTGTGTATAGATGCCACATTTTTTTTATCCATTCATCAATTGAAGGGCATCTGGGTTGGTTCCACAGTCTAGCTATTGTGAATTGTGCTGCTATGAACATCGATGTGGCAGTATCCCTGTAGCATGCTCTTTTAAGGTCTTCAGGGAATAGTCCGAGAAGGGCAATAGCAGGGTCAAATGGTGGTTCCATTCCCAGCTTTCCCAGGAATCTCCAAACTGCTTTCCAAATTGGCCTCACCAATTTGCAGTCCCACCAGCAATGTACAAGTGTACCCTTTTCTCCACATCCTCGCCAGCACTTGTTGTTGTTTGACTTCATAGTGGCTGCCAATCTTACTGGAGTGAGATGGTATCTTAGGGTGGTTTTGATTTGCATTTCCTTGACTGCTAGAGATGGTGAGCATTTTTTCATGTACTTGTTGATTGATTGTATATCCTCCTCTGAGAAGTGTCTGTTCAGGTCCTTGGCCCATTTGTTGATTGGGTTATTTGTTATCTTATTGTCTAATTTTTTGAGTTCTTTGTATACTCTGGATATTAGGGCTCTATCTGAAGTGTGAGGAGTAAAAATTTGTTCCCAGGATGTAGGCTCCCTATTTACCTCTCTTATTGTTTCTCTTGCTGAGAAAAAACTTTTTAGTTTAAGTAAGTCCCATTTGTTGATTCTTGTTATTAACTCTTGTGTTATGGGTGTCCTATTAAGGAATTTGGAGCCCGACCCCACAATATGTAGATCGGAGCCAACTTTTTCTTCTATCAGACGCAGAGTCTCTGATTTGATATCAAGCTCCTTGATCCATTTTGAGTTAACTTTTGTGCATGGCGAGAGAAAGGGATTCAGTTTCATTTTGTTGCATATGGATTTCCAGTTTTCCCAACACCATTTGTTGAAGATGCTATCCTTCCTCCATTGCATGCTTTTAGCCCCTTTATCAAATATAAGATAGTTGTAACTTTGTGGATTAGTCTCTGTGTCCTCTATTCTATACCATTGGTCCACCCGCCTGTTTTGGTACCAGTACCATGCTGTTTTTGTCACTATTGCTCTGTAATATAGTTTGAAATCTGGTATCGCTATACCGCCTGATTCACACTTCCTGTTTAGAATTGCTTTTGCTATTCTGGGTCTTTTATTTTTCCATATGAATTTCATGATTGCTTTATCTATTTCTATCTATAAAAAATGCCATTGGGATTTTGATTGGCATTGCATTAAACCTATAGAGAACTTTTGGTAATGTCGCCATTTTGATGATGTTAGTTCTGCCTATCCATGAACAGGGTACATTTTTCCATCTTCTAAGATCTTCTTCTACTTCTCTCTTTAGGGTTCTGTAGTTTTCATTGTATAAATCTTTCACCTCTTTTGTTAGGTTGATTCCCAAGTATTTTATTTTTTTTTTGAGGATATTGTGAATGGAGTGTTTTTACTCATTTCTGTTTCAGAAGTTTTGTCGCTGATATACAGAAATGCCTTTGATTTATGCGTGTTGATTTTATATCCCACCACTTTGCTGAATTCATTTATTAGTTCTAGTAGTTTCTTTGTAGACCCTTTTGGGTCTTCTAGGTATAGAATCATGTCATCTGCAAATAGTGATAATTTAAGTTCTTCTTTTCCTATTTTTATGCCTTTAATTTCTTTCGTCTGTCTAATTGCTCTGGCCAGTGTTTCGAGAACTATATTGAATAGAAGTGGTGATAGAGGGCATCCCTGTCTTCTTCCAGATTTTAGAGGGAATGCCTTTAACTTTTGTCCATTCAGAATGATGCTAGCCTGAGGCTTAGCATAGATAGCTTTTACAATGTCAAGGTAAGTTCCTGTTATCCTTAGTTTTTCTAATGTTTTGAACATAAAGGGATGCTGTACTTTGTCGAATGCTTTCTCTGCATCTATCGAGATGATCATATGGTTCTTATCTTTAAGTCTATTGATGTGGTGAATAACATTTATTGATTTCCGTATATTGAACCATCCTTGCATCCCAGGGATGAATCCTACTTGATCATGGTGCACAATTTTTTTGATGTGTTTTTGTATCCGATTCGCCAGAATTTTATTGAGGATTTTTGCATCTAGGTTCATTAGAGATATTGGTCTGTAGTTTTCTTTCTTTGAGGTGTCTTTGTCTGGTTTCGGAATCAGGGTGATGTTAGCCTCATAGAATGAATTTGGAAGAGCTCCCTCTTTTTTTCTATTTCCTGAAATAACTTGAAAAGTATTGATATTAATTCTTCTTTAAAGGTTTTGTAAAACTCTGCTGTATACCCATCCGGTCCTGGACTTTTCTTGGTTGGTAGTCTTTTGATGGCTTCTTCAATTTCATCCATTGATATTGGTCTGTTCAAATTGTGTGTATCCTCCTGACTCAGTCTGGGCAAATCATATGACTTAAGAAATTTATCGATGTCTTCACTATCTTCTATTTTATTGGAATATAGGTTTTCAAAATAATTTCTAATTGTCTTCTGTATTTCTGTAGCATCTGTTGTGATATTGCCTTTTTCATCCTGTATGTTAGTAATTTGAGTTCTCTCTCGTCTTCTCTTCATTAGCATGGCTAAAGGTCTGTAGATCTTATTTATTTTTTCGAAGAACCAACTTTTAGTTTTGTTAATTTTTTCAATACTTTCTTTTGTTTCAATTTCATTGATTTCCGCTCCGATTTTAATTATTTCTTGCCTTCTGCTACATTTGGTGTTGTTTTGCTCTTCCTTTTCTAGGGCTTTGAGATGAAGTGTGAGCTCATTTATTTGTTGGTTTTTTCTTTTTTTGAGGAATGACCACCAGGCGATGAATTTTCCTCTTAAAACTGTTTTCATTGTTTCCCATAGATTCCGATATGTTGTGTCTGTATTATCATTTATCTCTAAGAATTTTTTGATTTCCTCCTTTATGTCTTCTGTAACCCATTGATCATTCAGTAACATATTGTTCATTTTCCATGTGATGTAGGATTTTTCCTTCCTTCTTTTAAGATTGATTTCCAGTTTCATTCCATTATGATCAGATAAAATGCAAGGTATTATCTCCACCCCTTTATATTTACTGAGGGTTGCCCTATGGCATAATATATGGTCTATTTTTGAGAAGGATCCCATGTGCTGCTGAGAAAAAAGTATATCCATTTGATGATGGTTGATATATTCTATATATGTCAGTTAAGTCTAGGTTATTGATTGTGATATTGAGTTCTATAGTTTCTTTATTCAACTTTTGTTTGGAGGATCTATCCAATGGTGAGAGAGGTGTGTTGAAGTCACCCATAATTATTGTGTTGTGGTCTATTTGATTCTTAAACTTGAGGAGAATTTGTTTTATGAATGTCGCAGCACCATTATTTGGTGCATAAATATTGATAATTGTTATGTCTTGTTGGTGAATGGTTCCTTTTAACAGTATATAATGTCCTTCTTTATCCCTTTTGATTAACTTAGTCTTGAAGTCGATTTTATTTGATATGAGGATGGCCACCCCTGCTTGCTTACAAGGACCGTGTGCGTGGTATATTTTTTCCCATCCTTTCACCTTCAGCCTGTGTATGTCTTTTCCAATCAGATGTGTCTCCTGGAGGCAGCATATTGTTGGATTTGTTTTTTTAATCCATGATACCAGCCTATGTCACTTTATTGGAGAGTTTAAGCCATTAACATTCAGAGTTACTATTGATATATGGTTTGTACTTCCATCCATGTTTGATTATTTATCCTTTTAAAAAAAATTTAGTTTGTTTCTCCATGATTCTTTCCTCTTGCCCTCTGTCTTTACCGAGGCACTTCCTACTGATGGTTTTGGTTATTGTTTTTCATTTCTTCCTCGTGTAGTGTTTTGCTCAAAATGCTTTGCAATGCTGGTTTTCTGGCTGCAAATTCTTTTAACTTTTGTTTATCATGAAAGATTTTTATTTCGTTGTCATACCTGAAGCTTAATTTTGCTGGATACAGAATTCTTGGTTGGCATCCATTGTCTTTCAGTGTTTGAAATACATTGTTCCATGACCTTCTTGCTTTCAGTGTCTGTGATGAAAAATCCATTGTTAACCTTATTGGTTTACCCCTGAATGTAATCTGTCTCCTTTCTCTTGTAGCTTTTAATATTTTCTGTTTGTTCTGTATATTGGATATCTTCATAACAATGTGTCTTGGCATTGGTCTACTGTGATTTTGTGTGCTCGGTGTCCTGTATGCATCTTCATTTTGTATATCTGTTTCCTTTTTTATTTCTGGAAAGTTTTCTGTAATTATTTCATTCAGCAGGTTACTCATTCCCTTGGTTTGAATCTCTGTACCTTTTTCTATCCCGATGACTCGTAAGTTTGGTTTTTTTATGTTATCCCCTAACTCTTGGATGTTTTTCTCATGATTTTTTACCAGCCTTTCTGAGTTGGCTAGACTCTTTTCAAGATGATATATTTTGTCTTCATTATCTGACGTTCTGGCTTCTACTTGCTCCACTCTGTTAGTGATACTCTCAATTGAGTTTTTAATTTGGTTTATCGTTTCCTTCATTTCTAGAATTATTGTTTGATTATTTTTTATAATCTCTATCTCCTGATAGAGATGCTTAACTTCTTCTTTTATCTGTTTATGTAATTCATTCTCAATGTGTTCTTTCGCTGCTTGAATTTGCTGTCTTGTATCCTCTTTAAGGTTCCATTCCATCTGTCTAAGGTGTTCCTTGAGTTCTTTATATGACCATTTTTCTGATGACTCTAGGTCCTCCTGAATATTTAGGCTGTCCTGCATTGTTTATACTCCTTTTCTTCCTTGCTTTTTGAAGGTGCTCATGTTACTTCTTGTTCTGTTTGACTGATGAGTTACTGTTTACTCCTATAAATTTATTAGATGCTTGGGAGGAAAGGTATTAGAAGGGAAGGGAAGAAGTCACTAAAGAGAATGAGAGTAAGCAGGTAGAATTCAAGGAAGGGGGATAAGATAATTGAAAAGAAATTAAAAGACAAAATAAGAAAAAAATAGGAAATAAAAAAAGAAAAAAATTTTAAAAAAATAATAAAAAAATTAAAATTAAAATTAGAAGAAAAAAAATTTTTAAAAAAGTGTAAATAAAATTTTAAAAAAACAACAAGAAAGAAAAATGAAAATGAAAGAAAAACCCAAATCAAAAAAAAGAGAAAAGAAAAAAAGAGAGAAAGAAAAAAAACTAATAAATGCAGTCTTAGAGTTTGATTAACTTCTCTTCCAGTAGGTGGCGCTGTGCCCACCAGGCCAAGTTTCTCCTGTCAATACGCGGGAACCAATCACTGTGCAGTAGCTCCTCCTCCCAGACTGGACGAGTCTCCAATCCTGAGTGCCTAGGGCCTCCTCTTGTGTCTAGTCACTTCCCACTTTTCCGCTAGCCAGGCCCCTCTCACGGGTGCCGCTCACCACAATACTGGTACACGCCAGGTCTGCTGCTCCCGGGAGCCCTGTTTTCATGAACGACTGGGCACACTCTTCCAGTTTGCCATTCCCTCAGACCCTAAGTTTGTAGAGCTTGGGGCTGAGAATCCTCAGCGAATTTTACTTGCCCTCCGGTAGCTACGCCCCCGGTAGCTGGTGCAAGAGACCTCAGCTGTCAGCACTGGTGGGAGCGGTAGTTCCACGCCGTGGGTCCCACGCCACCTCAGATTCCCTGGGTCTGGCTATTGTGCTCACGGGAGAGCTGGGAGGGGCCCTTATGGGAGAGCTGGGAGGGGACTTAAGGTTTCCCCGATGTGTGGAGAGGGAAGGCTAGGGAATTACACACCGGTAGCCGCAGGTTCAATGAAGTTATCTCCTCCGCCGCAGTCTGATGACGTCAGTTCTCTGCCATGGTGGTATCTCTTGCAAATGGCGACAGTTCGTTTCCCTTTGCCGGGCGACCAATGCAACAGGTGGGTCCTTACTGTCTCTCCCAAGCCCCGATTCAAACCTGTGGCCACTACCTATGAAGGCTCGGTACGCATTTACCTCCGTAGGATCAGAAGGGCTGACCAGTTGTTTCAGCCGGATGGATTAGTGCTGAGTCACAGCTGTTTGTCTGCGGGAAGCAGGCGAACGGGAGCTTGAATTCAGCCGATCCGGGCTCAGAGTGTGTTCTGAGAGGCCCAGACTGTTTGCCCCAGATCCACGTCAGCTCAGCATTGCCTAGTGATCCTGAGCAAACAGATTTAGGTTGTTTACGACTCCCTATGCCTGCACAGCTGAAGAGGTCAGAGACTTGATCTCTCTGCGCCCGCCGCCATGCTGGAATCCCCTGCACCATGGTTTTCAAAACCTGCGCTGGTTCTCATGGCATGGACTGATTTCAGATGCAATTATTGATGACAATCTTTGAAGAATGAATGGAAAATATTGCTTCCATAATGATATAAGCCAAACATTGTTCTTAGATGGTATTCTAAAAGGAGATTCCAAAACAAGAGTTTCAAACAGTTTCTTGATGTTGGTGGATGTTTTATTCATCTTTTTCACTGCTGTGACCAAAAGACCCAACAAGAACAATTTTAGAGGAGGGGAAGTTTTTTGGGGGGCTCATGGTTTCAGAGATCTCAGCCCAAAGAAAGCCAAATCCACTCTGTGGGACTGGAGGTGAGGCAGAACGTCATGGTGGAAAGGTGGGCCAGAGGAAAGCATCTGGGAACATGGCAACAAGAAGCAGAGAGAACTCTGCTCAATAAGGAGAAAATATAAACTCCAAAGCCACACCCCCAACCACCCACCTCCTCCAGCCACCAGGTATCTGCCTGCAGTTACCCTCTAGTTAATCCCTATCAGCAGATTAACACACGGATTAGGTTAAGGCTCTCATAACCCAATCATTTCACCTCCAACCCCTTTTGCATTGACACACACATGAGCTTTAGGGGGACACCTCATATCTAAACCATAACAAAATTAGGAAAATTTTAAAACTCTCTGCATGTTTTAATTTACTTAAGCTACTCAACAATGCCATGAAGGTATCATTGTTCTCAACTCTATTTTCTTAAAGCTTAATGAGCCAAAGCCAAGGCTGCTTAACTAACAAGGGACAGAGCTGGAATTTGATCTTAGGCCTGGCACTGAACTCCAACACCACACTGAGGTTCATCCCAGATGTCATGATTCTGGGCAAAAAAAGAACAGTTTTATGTCTGGAATCTGCTGAATGGTATACACCATCAATAAGCTTTGCACCTTCTACGAGAGTTCCCGCTCCTGGACCATGCCACCTGCTAGCTAATCAGAAGTTTCCCCTTGCCTCTCCCAGACAGAAGACTTCCTTGAGGTAGATCACAGAGCAAAGGTGGCCACAGGCCTGGGACAAGACAGCGTTTCCAGGGCTGGGGTTGCGGGGGTCAGTAGTAGAGCGCTTGCCTAGCACACGTGAGCAGGGGGAGGGGGAGGGGCAAGGGGAGGGGAAAACTCTTTAAGCCATTTGAGACATTGGTTCTATAGTTTCTTCTTTCCTTTTTGTTTAGTTCTGCAGCACCCACCCAGGCTCAGCCCCTCTGTCCTGAACTCAACCAGTTGTGTCAGCTTCAGACTCCGTGGGCTCACACCATTCTTGTTGTTGGAGTCCTTTCTCCAAAGCACAGATATCTTGTTCTGGATTTACAGGCTCTGGCTCTTTGAAGAGTACAGAATGAAATCTAAAATTCTCCACCATGCACACAAAACCTCCCATCGTGTCACCCCTGCCTGTCTGTTCATACTGATCCCCGCCCAGTTCTAAACGCTGACTGGAGGGATGGTCCCAACACCCAGCTAACCTGCAGGGTCTCACCCATCTGCTGCCCTTGCACATGTTATCTCCTCCATGAAGACAGCTCGAACCTAACACATTTCAAGAGCTGCCTTTCAAACAATCCTGCTCTTTCCCTGCCACTCACTAGCTCTGGGACCATGGACCTCTCTGAGCCTTGGGTTCCTCATCTGCAACGAAGAGATCATACTATGTCTATGGAGAATTAGAAAAAGCACTTGTGTTCTGCACGTTCACAGAAAGTCATAAACACTCTGAATGGTTTTTATTACGTTAACCCACGCTCTTTGGATTCTGGTTTCAATTCTGTTTGTCCTGAGAAATTTTCTAAAATCTTCCTTGTTGAAATTGAGCATCTCCTCTCTCACCTTGTGAAATTTTGAGGTATTTTTTTAAGATAGTTAAACTTAGTTTATTTTTCATAGTAGTTAACCAATTCTGACTAATTTAAAGCAGATATGCATTTCATAAATTGTACAAACCAGTGTTTTTTAGTAGACTATACAGTCATCACTATTACCTAATTCACAGGAGGGTTTCAATTTCTTCACATCCTCACAGACACTTTCGTTGTCTGTTTTATTCCAACTGTCCTGGTGGATATGAAACCCTATCTCACTGTAATTTAAATTTGCATTTATTTAATGACTAATTGAGTCAGCTTTTGAGTAGCTGTGACCACAACACCCAACACGAACAACTTAGAGGAGGCAAAGTTTCTTTGAGGCTCAGGTTTCAGAGGTCTCAGTCCACAGATGGCCTACTCCATTGCTCTGGGCTCAAGATGTGGAAGAACATCCTGGAGGAAAAATGTACCAGAGGAAAGCAGCTAAGGACACACCCACCAGGAAATGGAGAGAGAGAGACAGACACACAGACACATGGCCTCACCACAGACAGAATATATACCCCCCGATAATACCCCCCAATGACCCACCTCCTCCAGCCATACTCTATCTGCCTAGAGTTACCATTCAGTTAACCTCTATTAAGAGATAATGCATTGATTAGGTTAAGACTCTCATAAATCAACCATTTCACCTCTAAACCTTCTTGCATCAGCTCACACGTGAGCTTTTGGGAACACCTAATATCCAAACCAATATTTTTGCCTTAACAGGAGTGTTTGGAGATACCTCATATCCAAACCA
Source organism: Spermophilus citellus (assembly GCF_964194105.1). NCBI lineage: Eukaryota > Metazoa > Chordata > Mammalia > Rodentia > Sciuridae > Spermophilus > Spermophilus citellus. Next base: position 150,047,904 of record NC_138187.1, read on the forward strand.
TAACATTAATCATATTGAGTGTATCTTTTCATGTATTTGTCTTTTGAAGTCTGCTTATAAATTTTATTTATTTGTTTGTTGGTTTGTTTATTTATTTATTTTTATGATCCTGACAGTCAGACCCAAGGTCTTGCCTATGTTAAGAGCACATAGTACCCATGAGCTACATCCAGCTGTGCTTCTAGTTTTACAATGGCAGTTGGGATAGTCAGCACTTGGCTGTCCTTGGGATCTCCTACAATCCTTTGCTCAAAGCAAAGTTGTAGGGCTCCAAATGTGAATATTGGATGAGTTACTTATTTCTGATGTCACCTATGGGGTATCCTGATATGAACTGACTATAAGGGAAAAGAGAGAGAATAAAGAAAGTATGGAGGAAAGTATGGAGCAAAAAATAAAGGAAGAAATCATATGGTCCCTACTATTCTGACAGTATCCAAGGTTTATGTTGACTCATGCTTTTCAGCTATTGAATGTCCTGGTTTTTTATCAACCGATTCCCATTCATTGCTTCTCTCCACGATTACTTGAGCAGATTCAATAAAGAGGTATTATTTAAAAATTAAAACTTCTTAGTTATTACATGAGAAAAACAAAAGGGAGAAGAAATTTTCAATTCATGCGAGTAACTTTAGCACAAGGACCTAATTCCCTCATGCTCCTGTGACATCCACGCTCAAAGGAATTGGAACAACAGGGGGAATTCTGTCATCTCAGAAACTCAACTGAGGGGCTACTACATTCCAGAAAAGTCTAAAAAATTCTTGTTAGATACTCTCTTCCAATGAAGCTGACTCTTTGGGGGGCGGTGGGGTGGTGGGAGGGACAATCTTCCATTCATTACTTGCAAAAGAAAGAGCTCAGGAACAAGAGAAAGGAGTTGCAGTAGAATCTCACTGTGACAGGCGCTGGAGAAGCTGGAGCCGAAGCAGCCAGTGTGGAGGGAGTGGAATTTACCAAGGGTACCAACAGCAAAGGTCAGGATGCAGATCCCACTGGAGCTCCAGACTCAGCCGCTGTGGGGGACTGTTGAAGAGAGGCCTCAGCCCAGCCAAGCTTGGGTCACCCCACGGCCCCTTCTACAGGCTGCTGCCTGGTGAGGTGTTCCCACTCTGCCGGGGCTGCCTGCCTCTCTGAGACATCCACTTTGAGTTCCATGTCCACCTCCTCAGGCTACTTATCTGATAGAGCCTGGTATCTTTCAGTCCTGAAGGATGTGCCTGGTGTTGCAATTAGGTTTTGTGGGTTTTTTTTTTAATTGTAAGGAATAAAGGCTTAATCATACTAGCTTGAGTCAGAGAGACCAAGAATTACTGTAATTATTCTCTGAAGCATCATGGGAAGCAGAGACTTTTTGAAAATTCAAGAAGAGAGACTGTAGAAAGGCCAGGCCTCCTGGACCCAAACGCAAAGGAACCTTAGAAGCCTCAAGCAGGCACTGGTGTGACCTCACATAGTTCCCATCAATCTTCCCTGTTGTGACAAATGGTTTTCCGGAAAGATATTGTGACTGAAACATCAAAAATGCTCTAACTGGGCTGGGGATGTGGCTCAAGCGGTAGCGCGCTCGCCTCGCATGCATGCGGCCCGGGTTCGATCCTCAGCACCACATACCAACAAAGATGTTGTATCCGCCGAGAACTAAAAAAAAAATAAATATTGAAAATTCTCTCTCTCTCTCTCTCTCTCTCTCTCTCTCCTCTCACTCTCTCTTTTAAAAAAAAATGCTCTAACCGACAAAATTATATATCATCCACAAATTTAAATATCTTAGTAGTCACAGTAATATATTTTGCAATATACCACTCAGTAGTTCATGGTGATTGAGAGCCACTGTACTTGGCAAAATAGAAACCGCCCAGAACAGTTGATGTTTCCTTACAAAGTTAAATACAGGAGCCAGGTGCAGTGGCACCTGCGTGTCATCCCAGAGACTTGGGAGGCTGAAGCAGGAGGATTGCAAGTTCAAAGCCAGCTTCAGCAATTTAGTGAGGCTCTATGCAAATCAGTGAGATTCTGTCTCAAAATAAAAAATAGAAAGGTTTGAGAATGCAGCTCAGTGGTAGAGTACCCCTGGATTCAAATCCAAGGTCTGCAAGAAAAAAACCCAAAAGCATTAGAGTTCTATGTCCTTTGCTCTAGCAATTAGTAGCCCTGTAGGAATTTACCATAGGCATAATCAAAGATCTACACTAATATATATTATGCTAAGGAGTTTGTAATGATATGGGAAAATATTTATGATACATTATACTATAAAAGAGCATGAAAATTGTATATGTAGAATGATCATAAATAAAATAAGATATAAACTTGGTGCTTTGAAAAAATGAAATATTAATAATGGCAATTTCAATGTGGTAGCATTTGGAGTAATCACTTTTAAAAATATGTATTTTCCTCATTTTCAAAGTTTCTAAAAAGTGCACATTTTACTCTGTAGTCAGAGAAAAAGGTTATTGAAAAAGGAGTCCACTCCTTTAAGACTCTTTCCCTGAAAGCAATTAGAAAAGTCTAGCTACTGGAATTCAAAGTGACCTTTAAGATTTTTAGTTCAAACCCCCATTTTTGCTCACTGCAAGCTCATTCAGCAACTACAATTTATACTGTAATTAATATACTTTGGGGCTGGTCTTTTCTCCTTAAGTACATGAGAGAAAGGAGTGGCTATTTTAAGTCTTTGAGTCTTGCAAGGAATATGCTGCCCGTGCTTGTTCTAGATGAACTAATCATCCTATTAGATACCAGGGATGGCTCCTGAGGCAGCTGTGGGAATGTGCTTGCAGACCTCCAGCTAGGCCCAAGGCAAGTGACCCAGGCCCAGGGGCTGCGCTCAGAAAACCATTGTTGGTTGTGCAGAGGCCCTCATTGGCATCTGGTGTGCTGAGGGAGACCTACTCCTGAGTCCTCCTCCTGCCCACCCCCAAATCTCTCCTGCCATTTACTGAACCTTCCTTAGGCTCCTCAGCCTCCTAGGCTGCTTCCACCCACCTTGCCTCCTTCATTGTAGCCAGATTGGCTGTCCCAGCCTTCTCTGGATCTCTCACTATTTTCTCTCTGAAAGAAAAGCGAGGAACCAGGTGACGGGTGAATGAGAAATGAAAGATGGAGACCAGGCAGAGATACACAAGAGCTTATTTGTCAGAGCTGACAAATAAAGGCACATCTCTCCATAGACAGAGAGAGGCAAAACAGGCTTGGGGTCGGTGTTGGGAGTCTCCCTGGGGATTCCCTGGGTTTTTCTAATAATGGGTCCATGAATGTAACATGGCGGCGGGCAAATTGCCAATGGGCAGATAACAGGTTGTTTTAAAAACTTTCCAGTTGGTTCACCCATCTGGGCTTGTGAACAGCTCGTGACCCCCATGAATCTCATGCACCACAGATGATGACCTGACCATTACTATGATTGGTCCCAGGGGGTTCCTGTTTTAGGATAACTGACTTTCATTTCCTATATAAGCTAGCAGCAGCTTGCAATAAAGTGCTTCATCTTTGTCACTGCTATCTGTGTGTGCATTTTAATCTCCGAGGACGAGCCTTGACTTTTCAGTCGGTACTTTTATGGGGCAGGCTCAGGGATTAGAGCCGGGTGGGTCCTCATGTGGAGGTTAAGGTTGGGGTTGGTTTGAGGGAGTGGTGAGCCTTTCTCAGATCTACCTTTAGGCAGGAAAGTGAAATTTTTCTTAAAATGGCAGCTGTCATTTAAGATGGCAGTCCAGATGCTAAGCAAGGACCTTCCTTCCTTTTTAAAAACATTTATTAATTATCCCATGCCCTTCCTAAAAGGATTTGCGAATGGTATTGCCAGCAGTGATAAATCACAGATGATGCTTTTATAAGAACTGATTCTAGTGGAAAGTGAGGGTTGGAGGGAGGATTCCTGGCAGGCTCAAGTACATCATCCTGCTACAGGAGTTGACACCTATAGTCTAGTCTGTGTCAAAGACTAATTTAATGTAGGTTGTTAACTGTAAATTAAAGCAATATTTTACAGGGTTGCCCAAGCTTGGAATCATCAATCACTTCTCCCTTCCCCACACCTATCTGATCAGTTAGGACTCACTCTTGTCAAATGTGTTCCTCTTTCCTCCTCTCACTCTTGCTCCCTCAGGTCAGGTTCTCATTATCTCTTTTTTTTTTTTTTTTTTTTTTTTTTTTAAAGAGAGAGTGAGAGAGGAGAGAGAGAGAGAGAGAGAGAATTTTTTTTTTTAATATTTATTTTTTAGTTCTCGGCGGACACAACATCTTTGTTGGTATGTGGTGCTGAGGATCGAACCCGGGCAGCACGCATGCCAGGCGAGCGCGCTACCGCTTGAGCCACATCCCCAGCCCTCTCATTATCTCTTGCTGAGTATTGAAGTTGCCCAACACATCTCCCTTCTTCTGCCCCTTTATTCTCCATAATTCTCTGTGTTTGAACCTCCGGAGTAAGGTTTCCTTTCCATTTATTTTCTGGTCCAGCTCAGACCCCCTCACCACTTGCCTGGATGTTGTGATGGTTTTACCTGTCTCCCTGACCCTTGACCCTGTCCCACTCAACCCACCCTCTAGAGAAGATATCAATTCCTTTCTTAAAATTACATCCTGTTCTCTTGATCATCAGAAGATACTATAAGGAAACTGAAAAGGCAACCCATGGAATGGAAGAAAATATTTGCAAATCATGTATTTATAAACAATTAATATCTAGAATATACGAAGAATTTCTACAACTCGGTAATAAAAAAGCAAAGAATCCAATGCAAAAGTCCCTATGCAAAAGACTTACAGACATTTCTCTAAAGACATACAAGTGACTATTAGCACATGAAAAAAAATGCTCAATATCAACTATGCATTGGAAATGCAAATCAAAACCACAGGGAGACACCACACAGTGTGATGGATATTACCACCCCCAACAGACGATAGTAAGTATAGTCAAGGATATGGAAAAATTGGAACTCTTGTGCATTGCTTGTGGAAATGTCGCAGCCACTGTACAAAACAATTGGCTTTTCCTTACCAAGTCAAATACAGTACTATTATGTGACTCATCAACTCTACTTTGGGCTATATATCCCCAAAGAATTAAAAGTGGGGACTCAAATAGATACTTGTACACCCATGTTCACAGCAGTATCATTCGCCATAGCCCAAAGGCAAAAACAAAGTCCATTAACAGATGAGGGCAATAGCAAAATGTGGTACATACAAAATGGGATATTATTCATCTTTTAAAAAGAATGAAATTTTTGAAAATTCTTAGCCCGTCAGTTCTATATTCTTAAATATATATATGTAAATGCATATATATATATATATATATATATATATATATGAGTTGTTAATGAACCTTTATTTTATTTATTTATTATGCGTAGTGCTGAGAATCAAACCCATGCCTCACATGTGCTAGGCAAGCGCTCTACCACTGAACACCAGCCCCAGCCCTTAGCCTATAAATTCTTATATAGGCTACAAACAGATGTACTGCAAAAACGCTCTAAGCGAACTAAGTAAGCTAGACCAAAACAACAACAACAACAACAACAAAAAAAAACACAAAAAACATGTATTGTAGTATTGTAGGACTCAACTTATATAAGGTACTAGAAAAGGCAAATTCATAGAGACAGAAAGTAGAATTGTGGCTACCGGTGGAAGGAGGGTGGAGGAGGGGAAGTGATGAACAAATAGAGTTTCCGCTTGAGGTGATGAAAAAGTTCTGGAAACTGATAGTGGTAAGATGATTGTTGTAGTACTGAAGGCACTTAATATCCCTAAATTGCATACTCAAAAATCATTAAAATGGGTAAATTTTATATTATGTATATTATTATGGTTTGGATCTGGAATGTCCCCCAAAGACTCGTGTGCTCAGAGGGGGCTCTAGGGAAAAGATTAGATCAGGGGGGCTTTGACCTTGGCAGTGGTTTATTTAATCTATTCATAACCGATCGGACGACTGGGAGGAGGGACCTAGCTGGAGGAAGCAGGTCACTGGAGGTGTGTCCCAGAAGGGTTTATCTTCTCTCCAGCACCTGCCTCTCCCTGTTTCCTGGCCGCCATGAGCTGAGCAGCTTTGCTTCACTGTGCCCTTCCACCATGTATTCTGTCTCGGCTCAGGATAGAGCAATGAGTTGGCCGACCGTGGCTGAGACCTCTGAAACTGTGGGCCAAAACAAACCTTTCCTTCTCTAAGTTGTCATTGTCAGGCATTTTGGTCAGAGTGATGCAAGACTGACTAATGTATTTTTTACCACAATAAAAAATTATCTACTTGCCCCACAAGATAAAACCAAGACTGGCCAAGAGTGCCTTCCATGCCCTCACCTCGGCCACTACCTTCAGCTTCATCTCCCGCCTCTTCCTGCCTGGTCCCTGTGAGCCCGAGAACTATTCTTCTTTCACTCTGAGGTTCCAGGCTTCCTCTTTCCCTCAAATCTCAGTTCCCACTTCCTCCTTCAGGAGAAACCTTTTCCTCCCCACTCCAGATGCTGCACTCAGCACCCTTCATCTGCTCTTTGCATGTCACTTAGACCAGCTCCTATTCATCCTTCAAGAGAAACCCCCTGAGAAATCCCACTTCCTTTGCTCAGGTTGCTTCTCCCAGCTCACCACGGATGTTTCTAAGCCTCTCTATGCTCTGTTCTCTTTGTGGGGCCATTTCTACTGCTCGCTCACTAGCTTGAGAGCTGCTCGGAGGAGATCGCAGCACCTCAACTTGCAGCCTTATGATGGAGGGAGAGTCCTGCTCAGAACCCCGTTCTGGATGAATGAATAAACCATAAAAAAATCTACTGCTTTTAAACTTGGACATGGGAAGAAAAGATCTTTGTTTTGCTGGGAAATAGAATAAGAATTTGTTGTACTTTTTCCACCAAAGCTGTAGTGGTCTTATTCCAAAACTGTAAGAGTAAACTGGGAAACATTCATGATTTATTTGATTTCAGTTTTGGTTAGTTGGTTTTCTTTTAGCTTTAAGGATATGCTGTGAAGACTGCTATGGTCTGTGTATGGCTTGGGTTTGTTCCCTACAGGTTCATGCATTGATCTTCAATGGTGATATTGAGAGGTGGTAGAACCTTTAAGAGGCGGAGCTTAGTGCCAGGTAATTAGGTCATTGGGGGTGCTGTCCTGGGAAAGAGTTAGCATATCCCTTATGGGATCCTGTTTAGTTCCTATGAGAGTGTTTTTTTTTTTAATTAAAAAAACTGGCTTCACTTATCACCACGTGACCTCTTCCATACCTACTCCTGCTGTTATGATGCCATCCACCACAAGACCCTCACTAATGCCAAACAGATGGTGGCACCATTGCTCTTGAACCTCCAGAACCGTGAACTAAATGAGCTTCTCCATTTATATTATCCAGCCTCGGGTACTTCATCACAACAATAGAAAAGGGATGAATACAAATTCTCAGTTGTCATTATGTCTAGCTTTAATAAGAAAAATACTGGGGAGGGGGGGGGAGAAAGAGAAACTTTTAGTAACTTCCTGAAATTGTGATTCTTTCGAGGAGGATACTTCTCCAACCATGTAACATTCCCTCACCTAATATCATTTCCTCACATTTTTATTCTAACTTGTACTAATTAGCCAAAATCCACCTTCCCAACACAAATCATTACATCATCACTCTCGATGGCTTTCAGTGGTCCCTGTCATCATCAAGTGCTTTCCTTCTGTCAAAGTCACTCTTAAACATAAACTTGTAGGAAAGCACAACAGAAAAGGAGAATAATAAGTACAATTTTTAATGCCTATTATCGCAGGCATTGCCCTGTCTATACTGCTTATGCCACTTACATTAGTTTACTTTGCTAGGAGTGTCTTAACAAAATTCGAAACGCCCCCTCAGTTAACCTTTCCAACAACCCATGGAGAAATGTGTTATCTCCGTGTTACCACAGAGAGGCTTAAACAGAAATAAATGTATTATCTCCCAGCCCTGGAGGCTAGAAGACAAGATCAAGTTGGTTCCTTCTGCGTGCCTCCCTTGTTGGGGTGGTTTGTTGGCAATCTTGGGTGTTCCTTGGCTTGTGATTTCTGACCTGTAGGCACTCTGATCTCTCTTCACATAGTGTTCCTCTTGTGTATCTGATTAAAATTTTTCCCTTTTTATAAGGATACCAGCCATCTTGGAGTAGGGTAGGATAGGTATACTTAATCTTACTTAATTTCATCCACAATGAACCTATTTCCAAAGAGTGTAACATTCTGATATACTGAGGAGTTAGAGCTCAATATATGAATTTGGAGGGAGACAAAATACAATTCATAACAACCCCTCATTTAACCTCTCCAACAACCCACTGAGAAATGTTTTATCTCCGTATTGCAAAGGTTGAGTCCAAGGATCAGTGAGGCTGCATAACTAACTACCTCAGCCTAGAACAATCAGTGGTGAGGATGCTGGGATTCAAAACAGGGTCTGATTCCAACCCCCAGGCTCTTCTCGCTGTATAAGCAAAATACCTTCAGTTACAGTCTCTGCCTTACTTCTTTTAGGCTTGGTAAATAACTGTCAACTGATTGAGTCTGGGCCTTTTCACTATTACATAATGATTTAATTCCATTTCCAAATATTTACCAAGTGCTTGCTACTGTAAGTATCTTCAGGCCCTGGGGTTCAAAGATGATTTGAAACATGGACCAGGTTTCAAGGCACTTAAAATTTAATGAAAGAGACATACATATAAGCAAGTCACTATTTCATAAGGAACATTAAGTAAGTGTTGGGAAGAGATTCAAACAACGTTGCTTGGAGGATTAGTGCTAATGGTTGGTAATTCAGCCCATCATTTTTATATCCTCACACAGATGACCAGGAACTGAGGAAAGAGTTCACCATGATGCTCTGCCATGTCCCTGCCTCCATGAAACTTTTGTGGACATGCTGTCCCACTGAAAACTTCATTTCTGAAGCAAAATTAGCTTCCTAGAAACCTGGTCTCAGCATGAGGCTCCTTCCTCTCTGTTGAGGTCATTCAATCGCTCTCAGGGAGCAGGATCTGGTTCTTGAGACATTTAATCTTAGCAAGAAGCAGCCTCTTTTCTCTGAGGCAGATAATGAAGTTTCCACAAGAATGCAGGAGGACATTTTCTTTAGTGCCCATGTATGCCCAAATGTCACAAATCTGCCCTTCTCTCAGGGAGAGGTACTCAGAGGTGAATAGAACCAATCTTTTCTTTACTGTAGCTACCCTGTCTGCTGGCTGAGACATTTTCAATGAAGGCACTTCTTCAAAGCAATGGTATATACAGTCTGTGCCTTTGAAGTTGTCCAATAAATACTGTAGAACTGGCATAAGTGTATCCTCCTCTTAACTGTGTACGCGCGCGCGCACACACACATACACACACACACACACACACACACACACACACACACACAAAGGTACCTCTCTCCACTCCCAATGCAGTCAAGGCTTGTAACCAGCAGAGATGGAATTCTCTGGGCTTCAAAGAAAGATCTTCTTGCAGACATGAAAATGCCTGTTTTAAACGTATTCACAGGGTCAGATCACTTAGATTCCAACACTTCCAGAGAGAGCACACAGAACAAGAGAAAGGTGAGAGGACATTTTATTCTTTTTTTTTTTTTTTTTTGCAAAAGGGTGTTGGTACCTACTTTTCGTCCTTTGGTTTTTCATTAAATGTGGCAAAAACAAAACAAAACTAGTTAGCATTTGGGTTTCTGTCTCAAAAATAGAGCCACAAACATTTCTCTAAAGTCTCAAATCTCTCTGGTCTTCTATCTGCAAAAAGAATTCACTCAACGCATTCATCCAGCATTTTTTGAATGCCTATTTTGCATGAAGCACAGGGCACAGAGAAGCTATCAAGGAGCTCAGACTGATTGCTTTGGTGATGACAATGTCAAGGATAACAACAACAGATAATGAAAATGCTGGCACCTGCAGGGTAAAGCCTGTCCTTTACTATATCGGTGTCTGGCGTGGATGGACTACAAAGTTAGTAGCTCAGTCACATCTTCATGAGTAAGAATGGCAAATATGAAGTACTCACTGAGACACAGCATGTGGAGACAAACTATGTCAGTCAGGGAGAAAACTAAGAAAGGAATGAATTAAAAACTCTTTCCCCCAACAGGTAAATCCCCAGTGCTACTGAGCAGCTGCTAGTAGACACTAACTATAATACGAAGTTCTTTCACATCTGGTTATATGCCTTATGGTGCCCTGGGACATTGAGCTCCTGGTGCTCAGTCCCTCTGACTCAGGGACTTATCCTAGCACCCCACCCTGACTCTTAGGCCTTGAGCCTTGGACTGGGAGTTCCATCATCAGCTCTTCAGGTTCTCCAGCTTGCAGATGGCAGATTGTGGAACTTTTTGGCCTTCATGACTGTGTGAGCCAATTCCTGTAATAAATCTCCTCACATGTCTATATATATCCTATTGGTTCTGTTTCTATGGAGAACCCTGACTGATACACTATTTGTTTTGTCATGGCAGCTTTGGGCCCCAGACTTATTTCTCTGTTGTTGCAAGATGGCTATGGTAGCTCTAAGCATCATATCCTAATCCAACTATCTCAAAGGAGAAACATCTTGGGGTCGGGATATAGCTCAATGGGAGGGGAATTGCCTACCATATGTAAGCCCCTGGATTCAATCTCCAGAAACTCAAAATAAAACAAAACAAAAAGCTTTCTTCGCATTCCTTCTGAACAGCATAGAACTTTCCAGAAGCTCTCCCTGCAGATTTTCTCTAAAGTCTTATTGGCCTGAATTTCGGGTTCTCTGCTCACTCCTAAACCAATCACTGATGAAGGAAATGGAATTACCACAATTTGTCTAACCATCAAGATTCAACCCCTGGGACTGGAAAGGAAGCCAGGACTCCCTGAAGAAAATGGCTGTCAATTCCTGAGCAAAATGGGAATGCCTACAACCAAGACGACCAGGCAGTAGTTGGTGGGAGGAAGGAATGGGTAGATGGGAGCAATCACAGTCGGCCACAGCAGTGGCACAAGCAGAAGCACCTCCAGGCAAGGATCCTTTTCTGAGGATCACAGAGCTTGACCTTGCCTCCCAGATGAGCTTCTCTTACAGGAACGAGTTTTGCTGATCTTTAGGAGAGCTGCTGAGGACACACTGTGCTGTATATTCTGTTGGTTCATATTACACCACCTTGACCTGAAGCCAAATTATGCATAAGAGTTCTAAATTGGTTTATGGCTAGAACAGGCGAGCTGATGTCATTTGTCAAATGTGGCACTCTAGAATTATCTTCCCAGCATAAAACCAGGCAAAGCTCTTTCCACAGAAGACTTGTAGGAGAAATATGTTTTTGAAACAAGAATGCAGCACACTACAACTTACTCCATGTGGAATAACCAAGCAACAGAGCCAGCCCTTTGTGGTACTGGTGAAGCAAATGAGGCAGCCATGATCGTGAAGATATCCTTCAGGTTTAACCACATGAAATTTGGAAAAAGAAATTTGGGTGGTGCTTCCTGAGTTGATCTTTCCTTATAAAACTGAAATTATGAGCTTCCTTGAAAAGAAGCAGTTTGCTTTTTTTTTTTTGCATGCAAATTACTCACAGGTAAATAGGGCTCAATATATTTTTTAAAAATCCCCAGTTTACCTATACAACACTGTTTGTGTAGGTATCGAATAGCTCTCTTCTGATTAATGGGTTAGAGTGAAATTCCTTCAAAATTATCAAAACTAGAAGACTCTCAAGTATTGCTTACTCTTGGCAATATTACCACCACTAAATCTTTCTTTGCAGATGTGAAAGCTTTCTCCCAGATTTACACCAGGATTCTCAGCAATGGTTGTACGCTGAATCATCTGCAGGTATTTAAAGTACATTGATGCCTTGGAGTCACTCCCCGAGTTTCTGATTTGATACAGGGTGAAGCTTGGGGTACTGACATGTTCTAAATCTCCTCAGGTGATTCTAACATGCAGCCAACGTTGAGCACCAGCATCAAAATCACCTGGAGGGCTTATTATGACTCATATTGCTGGGCACAACTTTAGTTTCTGATTCAGTAGGTCAGGGATGAGCCCAAGGATCTACATTTTTAATGAGTTCCCCAAAGAAGCTGATGTTGCTGGTCAGGAGACCCGAGTTTGAGATCCATTGCTGTCCAGTAGAGTTCAGCAAACTCTAGGTCTAATCTGGCTGGCGATCTGTTTTTGTATAACCCAAGAGCTAAGAATATTATTTTAAGAAAGTTGTAGAGAAAGAGAAACAAAACAACAGCAACAAAAGAAAGAAAAAAAAACGAAGCAAAGACACACGGCTTGCAAAACCTAAAATGTCTACTATCTGCCCTTTTACAAAAAGTGTTTATTGATCCCTACTCTAGAGGATCTTGAGGTCTTGCGGGGGCAGGGAAACAAGAATCCAATAGAGCATGGAAAAACCTTTGGTGGGGAAATATGTTCTTAAAGGCATAGGGGAAACTCTAAACATAGCTGAGAGATTATTAATCCCCTACAATGTGCCAGGAGAGTGGCCTAATTTCATTATAATTATGATAATACAGTTATCACTGCCCTTTAGGTCAGGAAATTGAGAGGCTCCAGGGATATTAGCTTGCTAGTATCTAAGGCCAGTGGAGTGATAGACCTCTGATTTAAACGTTTCTACTAACGATACTATGTCCTAGAAAAGTTCTGTTTAGCAGTGGCTGTAATTCCCAGACTGAGTCTAAAAATATAATAAGCGTACACATCTAAAAGCATCTTTTTTTTTTTCCTAGTGGTTTGGTTCAAATTGTTATTGACCTCAGACATTGTGCCAGGCACATGTGTTACAAAACCCTGACAATTATCTCTGCCCTCAAGGAACTTAAAGTCCAGTGAGAGAAACAGATATGGACAGAAGCCCAAAGTTCAGTGGGGTTCAGAGGAGGGAGTGGTTAGGTAAAGCTTTACAGAGCAGAGGGTCCTTAAAGGATGCTAGTTCCCCGGTTGGACAAGACACAAAGGTTTCCTAGCGGAGGAACCGCATTGATTCTTCAATACAGGTAAGTTCCAGATGGAAGGATTTTCCCAGCTTGAGGAGACTCGCAGGACTCCTGCGGACTCCACAGCTCAACTTTGCCTTGGGCATCTGGTTCTACAAATAAGACACAATTCAGCAGCCAGCAGAAAGGGCCCCTGGTCAGCCGGTGACCACAGCACTTAGTGTATGACAGTAAATGTTGATCCAATTTTAGTGAAACAAGAAACTTTCAATTCTATTTCATGGGTTTATGTAGTCATTTCCAAGCAAGGTTATTAAAAGAAATGCTTATTTGAGTTAATGCTTGGTCTGCTGACGGACCCGCCAAGTTGTAAAAGAACGTGATAATGACACAGGGTTGGGTTTCATATGGCCACTTTTTGGGCAGAATAATCTGAAACCTCTTATTTTTTTTATATGTGTGATTTGTTGCACTGAGCTGGGAAAGCAGGCAGGATTCTGCATCATCAAACTGATCCTTGTCCAAGAGACTAATATAACACTTCTCATTTGAATTCATTTCTAAGGTCAAGGTTCAGATAAAACCTGCAGGAAAGAAAAAATTGGGGTTGCCCAGCATTGCATTCTGAGGCTACAGAGAGTAAGGAATTCACAGTTCTGTTGGGTGCAGGGGAGGAGGCAGGCATTGGAACCCAGAGAGCATCAAAGCAGCTTAGTAAATGCAGAGGTCAAGTTTGGACAGCCAGAACCCAGATGAGGCACCCTAGGCTCCAGGGGACTTAAGAAGTGTTGTGGGGGAGACTGTATTGAGCAGAAAATTTCCTCTGAAGTCTGATGGCAACCACTTTGACTATTTCTTAGTGACAGGTTGTTTCCTTCCCCTCTCTCTCTCTCTCTCTCTCTCTGTCTCTCTCTCTCTCTCTTTCTCCCTTTCTTTTCTTCTGTAGTACTGGAGGACTGAATCCAGGATGTCTCCCATGCTAAGCATTCACAGTACATCTAAGCTACACCCCAGCCCCAGGTTGGTTTTTTTATTTGTTTGTTTTTGTTTTCTTATTACAAACCACATATCTGACCCTTCAGTTTGACCTGACTCTTAGTAATGTAGGTGTAGTCTGAGAGGAATGGTGTCATTTCTCACTGAAGTGCAGTGTCCCTGGGGGAGGTAAGTTGAGACTGTTTTAAGGGCATGACTTAAGACCAGATCACAGATCTTAGGAAAGGTACTGAGCCATAACTCAACCTAGGAAAAGCAGAACGTTTATATGGAAATACGCTAGAATCTGTCATTTACATCAGGTATTCTTTTTTTTTTTTAAATTTTATATGCTACTTTTTAAAGTTTGGGAAAAATAATAAACAATCATTGCAGAAAATTTGGTGAATCAGGAAAAAGCACAAAGAAAAACATTTATCATATTAGCACAACCCAGAATCAATATTTTAGTATTCTGGAATATTTCCTTCTATATTTTTCTAGGCACATAGATATATAGGGTTTAAATAACCAAGGTTGTACTGAATACATAGACATACATAGCTTTGTTTTCATTTAACATTATTTCTTATGAATTTTTTCATAATTACACAATTCCATCAAAAACTTTCTACTTGAATGGTTTAATTATTTTAACCATTCCCTTTCTCTTCAAACATCTGTATTTTTCCCAGTTTTGGTCATAGTGAGTAATGCAATGAAAATAATGTGATCAGTATGACTTTGCCCTTGTTTGACTGGGAATTTTAAAGGTTTTTGGCACATATTATCAAAATGCTTTCCAGAAAATCTCTACTCTTGCCAGTATTAAGTATTATTATTTATGAAATATGTATTAGAGTAAGAGATCAAACTGAGTATCTCATTTTATTTTTTTTATTTTTTATTTTATTTTTTTTAAAGAGAGAGTGAAAGAGGAGGGAGAGAGAGATAATTTTTTTTAAATATTTATTATTTTTTAGTTCTCGGCGGACACAACATCTTTGTTGGTATGTGGTGCTGAGGATCGAACCCTGGCCGCACGCATGCCAGGCGAGCGTGCTACCGCTTGAGCCACATCCCCAGCCCTGAGTATCTCATTTTAATTTCTGTTTGTGTTTTACTATTAATGCTGGCCATTTAAATTGTTTTTAGTAGCTATTTTCACCTTTTCTTCTTAAAATTGTGCCCTTTGCTAATTTTCTACTGAAGAATTAATTTTTATACTGATTAAATTATGTGGGTGCTTTGTAACAGAAGCTACTAAATCTTTACATACTAATAAAATATATTCTTAATTTTCATTTGCCTTTAGCAATAAATAAATAATAAATAAATAATAAATGTGACTTTGATACAATAAAAAAGTCTATAAATTTTCATGTTTAGGTTCCTTTCTCAAATGTAAGAGAAACATCTAAACTTTACTTCATTTTTAAAACCCTTGCTACATTTTCTCCAATTATCTCTGAAATATTTTGGAGTTTATTTTGATTTATGATGTGAGGTAAGAACCACACGAATATCACTGATGAAAGCTTCCAAAGTAAGGCAATATTCCAGGGCCAGGAGGTGTGTTTCATTCTCTTTATGTGAAACTCAGCAAGAATCAAATAGCACGGGAAATCAGAGTTAACAGGGCCAAGATTGCTCAGACAATCTTTCCTTTACTTGAAATCAGTGAGATCAAGCTAGATGCATGTTCCCCTGCATTTGACTACTACATCTTGATCTGAAGAAGCAAATTTATTATTATCAGAATTCAAATCATCTATTAGACAAACTCTTCCAAAACCTGGAGCATGTGGGAGAAAATAAAACAGTCTCCCTGACATTCACTTATTCAATGCATATTTTTTGAGTGCTCATGTGTATAGGCATGTTCTATATCGTGAAATGGCTGGAATTATAATGGCTATGTTCAGGACACAGCACCAGCATGTCCTCTACTGTGGAATAGAGAACCTCTGACATTTTGATCTGTTTCATATGTTTGAAAGAAGCAATTCTAAAATATAATTAGTTCAGAAATGCCTTCATATAGGACATAGCATTATTAGGAGGGAATGCCATGACAGAAGTTTCTGGCATACTCAACTACTTAAAAGGAGAGAAAAATAATATTTAGCCAGGTCTTACCCAAAGGGTATTTTTAGTATTTTTATTTTATTTTAGTATTTTTAGTATTTTTCGGTATTACACAGTCACTGGAAAGTTATACCACACTGTGGGCTGGCTGTAATATTCCAAACTTAGAAAATATTCTGCAAAACTATCAAATTCCCTTCGGTATTACCCACCCACAATTCTCAGTAGTCTAAGTTTATTTTTCTGGGATCGAATTAGAACACATTATCTTGTCCCTCTCTGGAATTGCTTCCATTGAAGTAAGCCTGAGGCCCTTGGCATTTACTGAAAGATGGTATGACCAATAGTCTTATGAAGTTCATTGCTGCATTAATCATAGAAGTAAGGACATTGTCTCACATAGCACTTGCTGTCCCTCCTGTGATACTCCATTTCAAAACATAGGGGGTAGCTCAACGGTAGAGCATGTGATTAGCAGGTGTAAAGCCCTGTGTGCAATCCTTAGAACCAACTCCCCCAAAACCCATAAATAAAATAAAATAAAATTTTTCCTATGTAGAACCATGCCTGTCACTCAACCCTTTTATAATTCTTCTGCCTAATTTATTTTCGCTTGTGATTTTTATTCCTGTGTTATTATTTGGGGATTGGTCGTTTCCTCTGATTTCATTCTTGCCAAGCACTATTCTAATAAATTATTACTTCCTGGGTAGCTTGATATAGGAGCAATGGCAAAGGCAGGGACAGTGTCCTCTTGCATAGCAGCGTAGATCAACAGCACTGGGTGCCTGGGTCACTATGCTAAGAAGGAAAGCAACCCTGAGCTTAGTAGGAGAAAGTATTGGCACTCCTACCAGATATTTGACACTCTTGTCTTAAATAAAACACATGGCTATTCTGAGAAGAGAAGCATAAACATGTTGTTAATGCCTTACTTTTTGACTTATAAGCTAGTAATTATCAGTTTCACTGGTTCAAATCCATTTCTGAAAGCATAACTATACCTATGCCAAACAAGGTGTTGAACTTCACATTTACATGGGATCTTGGTCATAAATCTTGCTAGCCCTGGCCTCGGGACAGGCAAAATACACTTTTTCCTAGAAGGGGAGATTTCAGGAACCTGCTAACTAAGTGTCCCTCCTACTCAGGGTATGAAAATTTATAATTAGAAATTAATTTCTCTAGATTCCCAAAGCTGGTTCTTTATAAATTCTTTTACTTCAATAAGTATTAAAAGGGGTAACACTTGATCTCTTACCTGTTAATTAAGTGGTTGGCTACCAGTTAAGGAGGAGAGTGGGCCTGGAGATACAGCGGGGACGTGAAGAGTTCTAAGGAGGCAGAAGAGCTGGGATTTGCTTTTTTCACTATCTTGTCCGGGTTAGTCCACAGCTCACTTGAGATAAGCAATAAGTAGGTACAGGTGCATCCTTTCTGGCCATAAATAATGAGGCTTGCAGCCATTGTCTAACAAGGAGTTGAAAGGGACATGTGGGCAACCACCAATGACACAAAGAGAGTCCCGCGTGCTGACGGGATTCTTAATTTTTAGTAAATAACTTGTTATTCAACTTCTCTCAAATCCAGCAGACATGTTGCTGAGAAGGGCTTGTTTTTCAAATTGGCACATTAGGAGTCATTCATTCACTGTACCAAGAACAAATACCCACGTTTCTCCTGGGTTTATGGGATCTAGCAGGCTGCAAATGATACTCAGGATGCAAAAGAAATGGAAGACCCAGCTCCTGCCTCTGAGGAGGTTACATCTGGCTGGGAGATGAGTGATGAGAACATGAAACAGCTGGCGAATAATACCAGGCTGGAAAAAATCAAGCGTGAGGGTGTTGGGCTCTGACTACAAGCACTGAGAAATTTAAAGATAAAAAAGATCACACAAGGAGAGAAATCAAACAGTCGCGTTGAAAGGGATTGCAAGAGGCCGCTCTTCCTGTTTCAGGTGTCAGTAGCAAACTCTGGCTGTCCCCTGGGAACAACTGAAAATAGGACTGTGTGATATTCCACCTCTGTCCTGGAGAGCCCAGCATCCCACCCCAAGAACATCTAGTCAACCACCTTGAGAAGGAACTCACGGACTCTTGAGAATTCTAGAATCATCCACAATTTAAAAAGAAAGCAATTCCCTAGACTTGAAGACTTGAAGAAATGAGCATGACTTTTTGGGGCCATCTGTGCTCTTTAAATGCCTGCTCTAATTTTCTGTTTCCATCTTTTTGTTCTCTCTGGTACTAATCACAGCACCTTATTTTTTTTTATAGGCACTGAGCAAATATTTATGGAGTTGAATGGAATTAAATTCAATAGAGACTTCTAGTTAATGATTGGAAAGGCTTTTCTTCTCCTCTCTTCCCTGTGAGACCAATGATAACAATAACCATAACAAAAAATAACAAACCACAGAGAGGAAAATTAAATCAAGGAAGGAGCAAGGCAGAAAATGATAATCTATGAAGAGTAACTTTCATGTATAGTAACACATGAATCAAACATAGGGAACACAGCAAAAAGGGGCACATACCTTATACCCCCAAGGGCATGTAAATATTTTAAAGTGATTGGCTGCCCTGAGGGTCACAAGACCATCTGTTGTGCATCAGTAGGTCTGGTGGTTTGCAGGTGGCTTGTGGGAATATCCCAAACCTGGATTCACATCCCAGAGCAGCAGGAGAGGAGGGCTGAGGGACAATCGGAGAAGGTCTGCTATATCTGCAAGAACAGGGAGTCACATTGATGGGGTAGACAAGAGAAGGCAGGAGACAATCAATTTACCTGTTGCTGCTAATACATGAAGAAATAATCAAAAATTATAAACACCAAATAGCAATTTAAAAAGCATACAAGAGACAGGTGGATTTTCCGCTTATCCTAAAGGTGAGCGGCTCCAGAGTGTAAAATCTGAGACATGTATATGGTAGAACAATGTGAAAAAGTTCTAAACCCAGTTTGCCTTCTGCCTTTATTCGGTTCATGGACCCTTCCCATACAACCTTTTGTAAGTAATGGGTCCAGTTATATTGTGTAACTCAACTTCTATTAGGTGCCATCAGGCCAGTTGCCTGAATAGGGGAACTGAGGCACCCATTTCAAGCCCAAATGTGAAGATTTTAGTGTGAGACATGCTATCTTGTCCACGTTTTCTAAGCATCACTAAAAGTTTCAAAATTTCTGTCTTTAAGAAGACCCCACACACACAAGTTTATGATAGATGCTAACAACATGGCCTCCTTTCAAATATGCTATCTTCATTTTCCCACTTTCTCTCAGTTCACAACTGAGTTCTGGAGGCTTCCATTGTGCTAAGTTGTCAGGGAGTTTAGAACTGGCCTTAGAGTTGAGTTGTGACTAAAAATTAGCCACAAAGGAAAAGGTACGAGACAAGCAAGAATCAGTTAAAATATACTCACCAAATGAAAACGTGCCACCGAATTTGTGTTTCCTCTTGACAGTGAATAAGTAAACTGTGGTCTCTAGAAATAAATTAAAGAGGAGCTAAAGGTATTCAAATAAAAGGTGCAAGACTATTAAATGAGATGAGGAGAGAACAGACAACCTTTGTGAAGAATAAAGAGAAAAATAAAGCCATTGTACATAACAGAAATCACAGGTGCAGCAGGAAAGATGGATAATATTAGGGGAAAGAAGACAGGACAGAGACCAATAGGGAAAAATGCAAAAGAATACAATTAAGGAGGGTGAGACAAAAAGGAGCTCACAGAAGACGGTGGAGAGCTTTACTACCCTTGCTGTGCCAGAAGAAAAGAAGAGATGAAATGGGAAATGGAAAAGTTCTGAAGGTGTAGTAGGAAATGCTTTGGAGGATGATGAAACCCTGCATCTCCTGCCTTCGACTTCTTTAGCTTTGAGATGAAAGTGATGAAACAGTGGGTGACCTTGTCAGCGAAGGGTCTTGCAGGCTTTCCCAATGTCTTCTGCAGTGATTGATTTATTTAAAGGTCTTCATATATTCTTCTTGGCATAATTTTGGTCATTTATATTTTACTAAGAAATTTTGTGTTGCTTCTAGATTTGCAAAGTTGTTTCCATAGAATTGCATGCAATTCTGTCATATATATATATATATATATATATATATATATATATATATATTTTCCCCTTGAGATGCTAGGGATCAAAGCCAGGGCTGTGTGTGCGGGATAAGCACACCCAGCCCTATACCCCTGACCCTATAATTATTTTTAACTCTCCTGTACTGTAATTTGCTATTTTTTCTTCTTCTCTCATTTCCAATCTTCTCTATTTTACTCCCTCTCATTGCCTTAATCAAGTTTACAATAAGTTATGCATTTTATTGGCTTTTGGAAATGCCAGCATTTCCATTAATTTATCATTCTACTAATTTTTGTTTCTCATTTCATTAAGTTCAAATTTTATCCCTACAAATTCTCTCTTCCTAAATTACAAAAAAAATTCTGGATAAATACTAATTTTTTTATCTTTTATCTTTCTTATTTAAAATAACACACAATAGAGGCATTATGGCTTCTTATTTTTGACTTATGTATAAAGCGTTTTCCTTTTGTTCATTGTCTTCTTGGAATTTATAATTTTAGTTTTGAGATATTGTTGATTTAATTACTATTTAGAAGTCCCCTAATTTCAAAGTAGTTAATGTTATTTTTTTTTAATTTTTGGTTAAAATTTTATAATTTATTTCTAACTTTACTGAATTCTTTATAACAATATCTAAAATTTTCTATATATATATATATATATATATATATATATATATATATATATTTGTGTGTGTGATTGTATTTTTCTTTCTTTCTTTTTTTTTTTTTTTTTTTTTGGTACCAGGGATTGAACCCAGGGGCACTTAACTGCTGAGTCACATCCCCAGCCCTTTTTATTTTATTTTGAGACAGGGTCTCACTAAGTTGCATAGTGTCCCACTAAGTTGCTGAGGTTGGCTTTGAACTTGTGATTCTCCTGCCTCAACCTCCCAAGCTGCTGGGATTAAAGGTGTGTGCCACCATGCCCAGCTATTGTATGTTTCATTTTTGTAAATATTTTATTGTCATGAAAATTGTGTATCTTACACTAGGAGTTTCTACAGTTATTCTAATTTTTGGATTTTGTGATGTATTCTTCAATTTCTCTTTCTCTTCGTTTTTGTTTGAGTCCCATATTCCCTGATTCTAAAAAGAAGTGTACTGTCTCACACTCCAGATGCATTTGAAATGGATTCTAAATAGGTTCATTTGCTTTATTTATTTAGTTCCTACACTGGTATAAGAAAGTTTGTGATTATTGTTAACTTTTTCATAATGAGCATAAATTTATAAATTTGTGTTATCACATTTTGCTCAGCTATAGTCTATTTAGAACTTTTAATCTGAGTTCCCTTCCTGCTTAATTCTAATGTTAACATTCTTTTGCTTGTTTGTATGTGTCTTGGAACACTTTGCCAATGTCTCTATTTTCAACCTTTCAAAATCACTTCGTGTGAAACGTCCCTCTGATACTTGGGATATTCCCAGGGCTTTTCATCGTGCCACGTGACAGTCACTGTTTCCTTTACAAATATTTAACTGGATTATATCATACACATGGAAACGGCTCAAATCATTAAGTACACACACAGTTCATAGGATTTTTACAAAGTAGCACAACTTTCTAACAACCTCCAGGTTAAGCTATAGACTACTGGTACCCCAGAACCCTCCATGATATCTTCCCAGTCCCTGCTCCCCCAAAGTCACCCATGATTCTGACATCATAATTCAATTTTGTGTAAATGAAAATATACTACAAATCATGTTGTGTGTCTTTGTGTTTGCTTTATTTGGGTTTACGTTATATTTGTACATTTTATCTATGCTTTTGTGTGTGGTAGTAATTTATTTTTTGTATGCTGTATGTCATTTCATAGTAGAAGTGGGCTAAAATGTCTTTATTCATATTATGGCTGATAAACATCAGTTTTACTTTTGCAATTATGCTGCTGTGATAATTTTTTTGTACATGATTTTTTGGTATGTTCCTGTGCAGGCCTGCTCTGCCATTTTTTATTCTTAAATATGTTACAGAAATACCTAAAATTTGTAGGTCTGTATGCCTAATATTATATACAAATAAAACTAAATATTATGTATATAGAGAGCTTACTTAAAAGAGAAAGAATGAAAATAAAACACAAATTACAAGTAAATAACTTTATTCTCCACAAAGAGCTTATAAAATAGTAAAAGGGAATTATAATGTTTAAAAACTTATATGTAGCACACAAGTACCTAGAAATTACAAGACGTCAAAATTGACATGTGAGAAAATGTGTTTAATAGACCAGAAGATACCAATAATTACTAAAGTGGTATCTGAAAGACATGTGACCTCTCAAGTCCCAGACACAGATGATTTTTACATATCAATGATACAAATATTTCAAATAACAGTCAATTTCTATCTTACAGAAATACTTAAAGAACAAAAGAAAACTGAAATTGTAAGTACTTCTAATCCCCAGCATTTTGTTCACATTATTCTATGAACTTGGTATAAAACTGACCTCATAAGTCAATAAGGATAACACAAAAAAGCATATCCAAAAGAAATGATAGATCTATTTTACTAATGATTACTACAACTATGTATGATGAAAAAAAATACTAAATAAAGATTTACATTTGGTGGAAAAATTCTAAGTAGAAGTTTAATTATTCCTTTTATATGTGGAATGAAGGGATGGTTTAATCAGATAATCTAGACACATAATTCACCACATTAGCAGAATAATGTAAAAATATTGAATGATAATCTCAATTGATGTAGAAAAAAGGTTTGATAAATAAGTCAATACCTGGTAATGATAAACCTATTAGTAAATAAGGAACTGCAGAGACTCTATTTAACATGGTAAAATTTTATACTGAAAACTCAAAACAAAAATTATATAAGTTTTGCTGGGCTGGGGTTGTGGCTTAGCAGTAGAGCGCTCACCTAGCATGTGTGAGGCCCTGGGTTCAAGCCAATGTAAGACCCTGGGTTCCATCCTCAACACCACATAAAAATGAATAAAATAAAGGTATTGTGTCCAACTACAACTAAAAAATAAATATTAAAAAAATTATACTTATGGAAAAGCTCAAAATGCAGTTTCTTTAAAATTGGGGACAAGGGGCTAGGGATGTAGCTCAGTGACAGAGTGCTTGCTGCATGTGTGAGGCCCTGAGTTCAAGCCCCAATCTGAATAAGATTGGAAACAAGACAAGGACACTCACTCTCACTGCTATTGTTGAAAATAACACTAGTTGTCTTTCCCAACCTCTAAAAAAGAGAAGAGAGGTATAAGCAATGGGAGGAAAAAATAAAACCCTTGTGATTTGCATACTGGTAGGGAGAAAAAAAATTTTTTAAATTCAGAACAACAAAATGCAAAAATACAGCCAATTTAAAAAAAAATGGTCAATTAAATTTTTACCAAAATAAAGGATTACTAATCAATAAGGAATAACAGATAATGAAACATAGGATAGTCTGGCAGAAAAATTCTTCATCATCTGACATATTATAGATTCAACTTGTCTCTTCAAGAGTTTTTTTTTTTACACAAATGGAAACATGCACTGCACTGTCTTTTGTGTCTGACTTCCTTCACTTAGCATGCTTTTGAGATCCACTCACCTCTTCTTCCTGTTTTGAGACTCTTTTTATATTGATCCAAAGTATTCCATTATATGGGTTGTTACGGTTGTGATATGAGGGGCCCCCCAAAGTGCATGTGTGAGACAACGCAAGAATTTTCAGAGGTTCAATGATGAGATTAGGAGAGTTATGACTTAACCGTTGGATTACTCTACTAATGGGTTAATTAGGTGGTAACTCTTGGTAGGTAGAGTGTAGCGGGAGGAGTTAGCTCACTGGGAATGTGACTTTGGGGCTCATATTTGGGGTCCCTGGTGAGCAAAGCTCTCTCTTCTTCCCTCTGCCATGCCCTCCCTCCATGATGCTCTGCTTCACCCAGGGCCCAGAGCTATAGAGTCAGCCGACCAGGGACACGGACCTCTGAAACTGTGAGCCAAAATCAACTTTTCCTCCTTTCAGTTGTTCTTGTCAGGCCTTTTGGTCATAGTGAGGCTAAACTGACTAAAAGATGGATATCCCAAAAGTTTTCCTGCGGATAGATTTTTGGGTCATTTCTACTTTGGGCTATTGTGAATAAAGCTGCCAAAGACTGAGAAAATATTTTTATGGTGATCTTTCAATAACACCATGTGCTCAAGAGCCTCAACACTTAATATTGTCTTTTTAATCTTAGACACTCACTAACTAGTACCTCATTATTAAACTCACATTTCTAATATTAAGCATGTTTTCATGTGCCTATTGGCAGTTATAGCTTCTGTAAAGTGTGTCTGTTCCAATATTTTCTATGCCTCAGTTTCCTTTTCAGAAAACTAGGATAATATTAACCTCAGTGTGTTTATAAAGATTAAATAAGCTAATATATATTAGCACCAGAACAATCCCTGACATCCAGTATTAGTTTCCTATCACTGCTATAAAATTATATGAAATTTAGAGACATAAATTTATTATCTTATGGTTTTGTAGGTCAAATGTTCCTCACAGGTGTCACTGGGTTAATTTTAAATAATTGGCAGGGTTGTGTTCTCTGCTGGAGGGTTAGGAAGGAATCTGTTTGCCCTTTGTAGCTTCCAGAGGTCTCTCATGTCTTGTAGTCTCCTTTCTCATCTCAAAACCCCTATAATTGGAAGTCAAAAGATAATGTTGCATCTCAGCTTCACCACTTACCCACTGTGCGGTCATGGGCAGGTGAACTCTTTGAATTGCTGTTTCTCTAGCTGTTATCAGATGATTTTATGGGCCATCCTTATAGGAATTTTGTGAGGAAGACACAGACAGGATAAATGAGAGTTCTGGATGCCGGGCCCCAGGTCAACGAGGCCAATTCCCAGCTCAACTGATGAGCACACATCTTAGCCTCTAATGGAGCTCCAAAAAGTCAAGTGAAGGAAGCAGTATATGAGAGAGAGAGAGAGAGAGAGAGAGAGAGAGAGAGAGAGAGAGAGAGAGAGAGAGAAAGAGAAGAAGGAGGAGGAGGAGGAGGAGGAGGAGAAAAAGAAGCCTGCAAATCGTTTGCAGGTGGAAAGGAGAGAGGAGACAAGCAGTGGCTCAAGTCCTGGCAGAGGGGCTGCCACTGAGAAAGGCAGCATTTGGCATGTCGCATGCACAAGGCCCTGGGTTATAAATCCCCAGCACTGCAGACAGCAAACAAGCAAAAAGCCCACCAACAACAACAAAAAGGGAACCCTCCCACATGCTGGAAGGCAGAGAAGGCCAAGGTGAGTCTGGGGCTGTGGGGTGGGGATGAAACCTGAGGCCGACACAGGCGCTGGTGGGAAGTCTGTTTACTCCTTAGACTCTGTTAGGAGCCAGGTGACCTCAGGTACCAGCTGCTTGTTACAGGGAGAAGCTGAACCCAAGGGGAGCACTGTGGTTCCTGAGGGACGTTAGGAATTCTGGGACAACCCAGAGGGCGGGCCACCGCGCTCTCATGCACGCACCTGACCCAGACCAGGCTGGAACTTGGAAGAACCTTTATCTACCGAAGCCAAGTGTCCCCAGAGAAAAGACTTTAAGATACTGTCTTATGAGTTTCCTATTAAAAGGACCAACTGGCCCTATTATTCTGCAATGATAGGAACTGCTAGCCCAATTTGTAGGGCTTAGCTTCTAAATATGAAGAGCCAAGGATCAGAAACAAGTGCAGGAAGTCTCCAAGAAGAAGGGCAGAGAAGAAATACGCACGAGGGAAGAACTCATGTAAACAGGGGCCCTAATTGCAGCAAGATCAAATTGAAAAAATTATAATTACATTCCTAGAGAGAGAAGGATATTGCTCTACTTACAAGAACAATATACAGTAAAAACAAAACCCAGGGAATAAGGAAGAGCCCCTCAATACCAAATGCACAACTACCACAAGTAGAGTTATAGTCTCGTCTACTGTAATTGAAAGTCAGTGGATAGTGACAAGACCTAAAAATGAATAGGTGTCAGGGCACTGTAAGCATGGTATTTGGATATATGCAGAAAATATGCAAATAATCAGTTACCAGAAATCATGTAGTTATAAATGGAGCCCCTAGATCTAGAAATGGGAGTTAGAGATTGGTGGGGCAGAGGTCCGACACTTTATTACATTTTAACTTTAAACATTTTTAGCTATTTGTCTTTTTTAAAAAATATTTTTAGTTGTAGGTGGACACAATACCTTTATTTTATTTATTTATTTCTATGTGGTGCTGAGGATCAAACCCAGTGCCTCACACATGTTAGACAAGCACTCTACCACTGAGCTACAATCCCAGCCCACTAGCTATTTGTCTTTTAAGAAAATTTCAGTGTGGTGCAATGCATATAACTTAAAATTAACCTATAGTGACATTTAGACACTGTCAGTGTTGTGCAAGTCTTACAACCATCTTGTACCAGTGTATTTTTATTAACATGAAAGAAAACCTCGATCCCAGTAAGTAGTCACCTGTGATTCCCTTCTCCTCCTAGACCTTGTAATCATTAATGTGCTTTCTATAACTATGGATTTTTTTGGCTGTAGATATTTCATATAAATGGACTCATACAATAATTGGCCTTTTGTAACTCAGTTTTTCACCTTTAGCGTAATATTTCCAAGGCCCATCCACTCTGTAGGATGTATCAGCACTTCTTTCCTTTTTAAGAATACATAATATTCCATTGGATGAATATACCCTCTGTTTATTTATCCATTTGGGGCTGGATTGTTTCTACCTTGGTGTTATTATGAATAGAGCTGCTGTGGACACTGGTGTGCAAGGTTTTGTTTTAACACTATTTTACTTGTTTTGACTTTATACCCAAGAGGAGGAATCCTGGGCCATATAATACTTCTATATTTAACTTAATGTAGACCACCAAATTGTTTTTCATAGCAGCTGCACCATTTCACATGTCCACCATCAATGGACAAGGATTCCAAGTTCTCCACATCCTTACCCACACTTGGTCCTTTTTATTTCTTTTTGCTGTGCTGGGGATTGAACTCAGGGCCTTGTACATGCTAGCTAATTGCTCTACCACTAAGTTATACACCCAGCACTTGTTCAATTTTTTTTTTAACTGGAACTAAAAAACTTATGGAATTATTATTATTTTTATTATTACTACTACTACTATTTTTGGCACTAGGAACTGAACCCAAGCTCACCCTATCACTGAGTTCATCCCCAACTATTTTAAAATTCTTTTTATTTACTTTGAGGCAGGGTCACTTTAAATTGTTTCAGCTGACCTTGGACTTGCACTTCTCCTCCCTCAGTCTCTCACGTAGCTGGGAGTGTGCCCGTAGGTGTGTGCCATCCTATGAGCCTGGCAGAACTTACAGAACTCTCAATGGAACTAAAAACTGTGTGTAAAGTACTGTGATAACTGGAAGTCATTAAAATAAAATCAGAAGATGATATTGATAATTGGCATAAGGATGAAAGAAAACAGTATTTAGAGACTGTCAGAGCCTTACCAGGTCTGTTAATTTCCTATTTCCACTGCAACAAATTATCACAAATTTAGAGGCTTAAACCAACAGAAATTTATTCTGCTTTAGTTCTAGAGGTTGCAAGTCCAACATAGGACAAACTGAGGTCAAATCAAGACATTGCCAAGGCAATGTTCCTCTTTGGGGTTTTCAGGAGAATCTGTGTCCTTGCTTTTCTCTGGCTTCTAGAGATCACCAACATTCCTTGGCTTGTGGCCCCTTCCTTCACACTCACAGCATGGTGTCTTCTCTCCTCTCTGACCTCTGTTTTCATCCTTACCTCTGCACTCTCTGATTTTGATCCTCCTGGTTCTCATTCATAAGGATCCCATGACTACTCTGGGCTCTCCTAAAGACTCATCCACTCACAGGGCATCCACCTTCACTACATTTGCAAAATCCCTTTTGCCTTGTCAGGCAATATATTCACAATTTCCAGGGTTGAATATGGACTTTTCCAGAAGGCTGTTATTTAGCCTACAACTCAGGGAATTTATTGGATAATAAGATCATACTCATTTATTGGATACTAAGATCATACAACCAGAAAAGGCTCTGTCAATTACAAAGTATCAATTACAAAATACTGAACTTCCCAAGACTCACTTTTCTTTCCTAAGGGGAAGCTGATAAGGATAAACATGTCATTTATTATACATTTTTTGGCAAGGGTACAAAATAAGAGAATATGCTTCCCTATGCTACTCAAATTTCTTCCAAATATCCTTTAAGGCCTGTAGGAGCCTGCAGGCAAAGCTCATAGCTGCAAATTTCAGGCATCACATTTCTTTGAAGTCTCATGTTTTCTCAGAAATTCACGTGAATTATATATTATATTTAATAATAGATGTGTGATTGTTTTAATACATAAATAACATTTTAAATGTCTTACCTGCAGGAACAATAAATGATTCTCTTTATTCTTTAATCTTGTATATCCCCCATCACCTCTCTGATGATTTCTGAGAAACATCATTAAATAAAAGAAAGCACATTGTAAACTATAATGAGCAATAATAATAAAACTCGTGTTTTTACATCCCAATATCAAATATTGACAGCTTTCCATTGGCCTTAGCTCCATATAGTGAACCTAGGAGGAAAGAAGAATTTAAGAAGCTGAGCCAAACTGAACTCTAAAATAAATCTGAAATTAATACAGTATGACTTGTTCTTCAAACTGTGGGGAAGTTAGGTTTCTCATTGTGACTGTCTGCCAGGGAGGTGGGAGGCTTATTACCAGGAGAAATAGGTAAAATCAAAATTTAAAGCTAAAATCAAAGTATGAGTATGGGAGATATTGGGGTGTCCAACCCTATAATATCTATAAGCTTCTCAAATATCATTCATTGAGGTTTCCTCAATCTGCTTTGCGAATATATGCAGCTTCCAAAAGTATCCCTTTCCCAATCCAGATCACTGCCCTCTCTAGAATCCCAGTGCCAGCATTTTCAACTCAAAAAGACCAATATTCACATGGTGCTGTGAAAAGAGGGTCCGGTTCGCTAATACCTCCAGGGTAATGGTCAACCGACAGATGCTTAGGAACGTTGAAAACCCTTCCAGACATTTGTTCAGAAACATAAAGTGGCCTTAGACCTACTCACTGCATTAGCCAGGAAAGCAAGGGAAGGAAACATAGCTCATAAGGGGCCCCAGAAATAACTTCCACAGTTAATACCACAGAGGAATGTCTCCTCTGCTGACAAGTTCTTTTTTATCTCACTTATTTCTGTTAGAGACTGTCCTGAGGATGTGGACCATGGCCCCTTTCTTAGAAATCCTTGAAAAATATCCATGTCTCCCTCCCCCAACAACTGCATAAATACCTCTGAACATGTTCCTTGGAAGAATATCCCCTTGACACACATAAAGGGTGGAGCTATGTCACAAGTGTGCCTTTTATTGGGAAAGTTACCATCTAATTTTGGCAAAGATGAGCTGGAGAACATGCAAACTTGTGTAGTTTACACGGTTCAAGTGGCTGGAAAATGGAAGTCTGATGGAGATTTGTTATGGGGGAGATGAAGTGCTTGGGTAATGGCAAGAATTGGCAAAGGGACAGCATCAGAGCAGGCCTTCATGGGGGTGAGGGAGAATGGGCAGCACAGAGCAGGTGCACCCGGGCCTTTGTGGGGCATGTGATGAACCAGCCACAGGGCCTGGGTGAGGGGCAGGTGTCGCCTAAGAGGCAAGGATGCCCAAGAGAAAACATGTATGTTAAAGCAGGAATCTGTACTCTCCATTCCTGCTAAGTAACTCCTTGGTTATCTTTCAAAACAGGAAAGATGGTGCACATTTTTATTCCCCTGCCTTGTAAGAAATTAAATCCCAATTTTTTTACCTTCCTCTTTCTGATAAATTATCATTTTATTTTGCTTCTTTTGGGCAAAATGAGCAAATCTAACAATGAGACAAACTCCCTTTTTATTCAGACTGTTCTCCAATAAAATGAACTTGTGTGCTGTTTGCTGTTTGTCTTCCAACAACCTGACCGGTACTCTATTTTTACCTCTCAGTCCTGAAATGACTCTCTCTTTCTCTCTCTCTCTCTCTCTCCAGCATTAAGCAGGTGCTCTACCACTGAAGCCCAGGGATAGAGCACCTGCCTAATGTGTCTCTTAATTTGCATCTTCCTCATCTCCATGTGCTCTAAGCGAGGTTTAGGGAGCTCTGTGGTTCACTAGGCACAGTATGATTCTCACAGCTAGTTACTCCTTTGGGCTTTGGTTCAAGCTTCCATTATTCATACATCAGATTGCTTCTAGGGTATGACACTTTGGACGTGATTAGAAGGCCAAGTGAAAAATATTTAGCAGTCTCACATGACAAGGTCTCTTGGACAAAAGGACTTTGTACATGTGACTTCACACAATGGGAAATCGTGAACTTTCCCTCACCCTCTAAGTGGCATGGTGCCCGGGTAAACTTAGAAGCTACCCTCTGGCATGATTCTGGAAATCTTTTCGTTTCTGATATGTGGAATTTTTACACTGAAATATAAATTAGCATTGAGAAAAACTTAATTATTTTTTCATAGATTAAAAGCTATGTAAACCCCTAACGTTTGGCTCAATAACACTCTCCTTTTATAAAATAGAAATCTCATTCATTACTAACATTTTATTTGTTTACACAATATGTTGTCACACATGGGAACACATATAAACATGAACACATGCTGGAGTAATAAGAATGGAGAATACAAGAGAATAGATTTAAATTCATTGTTTGTTTAAGCCAATGTTGTCCTCACAGAGAACAAGATTTTTCATTTAAAAGTTGTCAATTATTAATGAAATAACATAAAGGACCAAAATTATTTCTGGAGTGTCTGTTGTGTACTCTGCTCTGCGTTGTGTGTTTGGAGAATACAGGGGAGTTTAGATTATAGGATTAGCTGGGTGCAGAGGCTCACTCCTGTAATCCCAGTGGTTTGGGAGACTGAGGCACCTATCTCAGAACTTTAGATTCTTTGCCTACTGTTTTGAAAGCCTCCTCTGTCCTAAGTCACATCCACATGGAGGTCTGTATGTGAACTATCTATTCTGATTCTGTTGGCCCATCTCTACATTCTTCATTACTGAAGCTTTAGAGTGAAACATTGTATCTGATTCAGCAAACCTCTAGTTTATACCCTGTGCACAGAAAGCATCTTTCAAAGTGTCCATGGAATATTTATAGAAAGAAATCATGCATTAAAAAAACAAATAAAAACTAACAATGTTCCAAAACATAGCATTATAGAAACTACACTCTTTTTTTCTTCCTGAACTGGGGACTAAACTCAGGCATTTTACTACTGAGCTTCATTTCCAGCCCTTCAATTTTATTTTTTAGACAGGATCTTGCTAAATTGATGATGCTGGCCTTGAACTTGCAAACTTCCTGCCTCCCAAATTGCTGGGATTACAGGTGTGCACCACCTGGTTCTGGGGATGGAACGTGCCAGATAAACTATGCTCTTTTATACTAAGTTATAGGTGTGAAAATTAATGACGAATATTTAAATGAAAAACAACCCCTTGCCAACTGGAGATTATGTGTCTTTAAATGCTTTTAAAATGTATTTAGAAAATAATAAATAAACCTAGGCCTTAACTCAAGAATTAAGAAAAAGAACAGGAAAGGAACCACTGGTATGATAAAAGGAATTAACATAAAAGCAGAAATTAATTACTCAGAAAGCAGAGCAACAATGGAACTTAAAAAACCTACTTGTTTGTAAAACAATAGACTAAGGAAGGGAAGAGAGTAATTTACAGTGGAGAAATGGATACTACTACCTCAGCAATGATAAGTGATGTCACCAGCAGGTTCCCAGGACATGATAGGATGATAATGACTTGCATCCTCCAAATCCAAAACCCAGCTCTAATCATGAGAAAAATGCCAGGCCAATCCCAATGAAGGGTATTTTAAGAAATCCCAGACTAGCATTCCTCAAACTGACTGCATTGTCCAAAACAAGGAAAACCTGAAAACTGTCACAGCTAAGAGACAGGATGATTAAATGCGGTTATATCCTAGTCAGGATCCTGGAACCAGGGAAAGATATGAAGTTGGTATAAAGTTAGGAAATCTGAATAAATAATAAGTAATTAATGGGTCAATATCAGTTTTATTCCTTTTCTTTTGGTTCTGGGGATTGGAATGCAGGGCCTTGTGCATGCTCGACAATGGATCTGGAGACTTTAAGACTATAAGAGAAAAATACACGTGAGCATGAAATAGTACATTTCATTAACTAGATGAAATGATTTCTGGGAATAATAGGATGTTCTGGAAAAAATATTAGAAAAAGACTCAGGCACAAATGCAAAGTGTTGTGAAAGCAGGCTCCGGAAAGACATGTTTTTTGATGATTACAGCTTCTATCCATTGAGTGCTACTAAGTAATGGACGGAGCTAGAATTTGAACAACCTCTGTCTGGTTTCAAAGCCTGTGGACTTTGACAGCACCATTTGTTCCCGTGCATGTAGGGACTGGTCTTTTCATACTTTGGAGAAGCAGATTTTTTCCTAGTCTTTGTAGACTATTCCAGCATATAGAAAGCTACTCAACTCATGTTTAAGCCTAGTGCCACATAGCAAGGCTGTAGAGACAGGATCCCGCTTACACCATCTGGTCATGGCCAGCTCAAGAGCACCTTCTGGACCTTGTTTCCTCATCTGCAATTATATAATGCCAAATCTAACCTGTAAAGTCAATGTAAGAATTATGTGAGAAAACTCCCATATTTAATGCATCAGAACATGGGACAAGCTTACAAAATCATCCCAACTGCCATTATTATTATTACTGATGATAAAACCTAATAAAGATAGAAGAAAAAGAGAAAGAACTTACATATTTCAAAATTCTGAATAATTTGCCAGCTAATTGAACTAAGAATATTTGAAAGGAATTATCCATCACAACCAAGTAGAAAACTAACAATTTGTTTGCATCCTATCAATAGATCAAAAAAGAAAAATCATAAAATCATTAAATTTTAAGATAGCCGTGAAAGTTTTATAATCAATTTCATTAGAAAAGTCTTTTTGTTCCATATGAATAGAAGAGTAATTCCTTAACATAGTGAAGAATATCTTACATTGACAGCCTGTGTTATTATGATTGGAAAATTATCATTAGAAGCATTTTTATTTATTTATTTATTTATTTATTTATTTTTGCATTCCTATACTTCAATGATTAATCTTTTTTTTAATTGGTTGTTCACAACATTACAAAGCTCTTGACATATCATATTTCATACATTAGAATCAAGTGGGTTATGAACTCCCATTTTTACCCCAAATACAGATTGCAGGATCACATCGGTTACACATCACATTTTTACATACTGCCATATTAGTGACTGTTGTATTCTGCTACCTTTCCTATCTTCTACTATCGCCCCTCCCCTCCCCTCCCATCTTCTCTCTCTACCCCATCTACTGTAATTCATTTCCCTCCATGTTTGTTATCCCATTCCCCTCATAACCTCTTATATGTAATTTTGTATAACAATGAGGGTCTCCCTCTATTTCCATGCAATTTCCCTTTTTTTCCTCCCTTTCCCTCCCACCTCATGTCTCTGTTTAATGTTAATCTTTTCTTCCTGCTCTTCCTCCCTGTTCTGTTCTTAGTTGCTCTCATTATATCAAAGAAGACATTTGGTATTTGTTTTTTAGGGATTCGCTAGCTTCACTAAGAATAATCTGCTCTAGTGCCATCCGTTTCCCTGAAAATTCCGTGATTTTGTCATTTTTTGGTGCTGCATAATACTCCATGGTGTATAAATGCCACATTTTTTTATCCATTCATCTATTGAAGGGCATCTGGGTTGATTCCACAGTCTAGCAATTGTGAATTGTGCTGCTATGAACATCGATGTGGCAGTATCCCTGTAGTGTGCTCTTTTAAGGTCTTCAGGAAATAGTCCGAGAAGGGCAATAGCTGGGTCAAATGGTGGTTCCATTCCCAGCTTTCCCAGGAATCTCCATACTGCTTTCCAAATTGGCCGCACCCGTTTGCAGTCCCACCAGCAGTGTACAAGAGTACCCTTTTCCCCACATCCTCACCAGCACTCATTGTTGTTTGACATCATCATGGCTGCCAATCTTACTGGGGTGAGGTGGTATCTTAGGGTGGTTTTGATTTGCATTTCCTTGACTGCTAGAGATGGTGAGCATTTTTTCATGTACTTGTTGATTGATTGTATATCCTCCTCTGTGAAGTGTTTGTTCATGTCCCTGGCCCATTTGTTGATTGGGTTATTTGTTTTCTTATTGTCTAATTTTTTGAGTTCTCTGTATACTCTGGATATTAGGGCTCTATCTGAAGTGTGAGGAGTAAAAATTTGTTCCCAGGATGTAGGCTCCCTATTTACCTCTCTTATTGTTTCTCTTGCTGAGAAAAAAACTTTTCAGTTTAAGAAAGTCCCATTTGTTGATTCTTGTTATTAACTCTTGTGCTATGGGTGTCCTATTAAGGAATTTGGAGCCCGACCCCACAATATGTAGATCGGAGCCAACTTTTTCTTCTATCAGGTGCAGAGTCTCTGATTTGATATCTAGCTCCTTGATCCACTTTGAGTTGACTTTTGTGCATGGCGAGAGGAGGGGATTCAGTTTCATTTTGTTGCATATGGATTTCCAGTTTTCCCAACACCATTTGTTGAAGATGCTATCCTTTCTCCATTGCATGTTTTTAGCTCCTTTATCAAATATAAGATAGTTGTAGCTTTGTGGATTAGTCTCTGTGTCCTCTATTCTGTACCATTGGTCCACCCGCCTGTTCTGGTACCAGTACCATGCTGTTTTTATTACTATTGCTCTGTAATATAGTTTGAAATCTGGTATCGCTATACCACCTGATTCACACTTCCTGCTTAGAATTGTTTTTGCTATTCTGCGTCTTTTATTTTTCCATATGAATTTCACGATTGCTTTATCTATTTCTACAAGAAATGCCATTGGGATTTTGATTGGCGTTGCATTAAACCTATAGAGAACTTTTGGTAATATCGCCATTTTGATGATGTTAGTTCTGCCTATCCATGAACAAGGTATATTTTTCCATCTTCTAAGATCCTCTTCTATTTCTCTCTTTAGGGTTCTGTAGTTTTCATTGAATAGGTCTTTCACCTCTTTTGTTAGGTTGATTCCCAAGTATTTTATTTTTTTTGAGGATATTGTGAATGGAGTAGTTGTCCTCATTTCCATTTCAGAGGATTTGTCGCTGATATACAGAAATGCCTTTGATTTATGTGTGTTGATTCTATATCCTGCCACTTTGCTGAATTCATTTATTAGTTCTAGTAGTTTCTTTGTAGACCCTTTTGGGTCTTCTAGGTATAGGATCATGTCATCCGCAAATAGTGATAATTTAAGTTCTTCTTTTCCTATTTTTATGCCTTTAATTTCTTTTGTCTGTCTAATTACTCTGGCCAGTGTTTCGAGAACTATATTGAATAGAAGTGGTGATAGGGGGCATCCCTGTCTTGTTCCAGATTTTAGAGGGAATGCCTTCAATTTTTCTCCATTCAGAATGATGCTAGCCTGAGGCTTAGCATAGATAGCTTTTACAATGTCGAGGTAATTTCCTGTTATCCCTAGTTTTTCTAATGTTTTGAACATAAAGGGATGCTGTACTTTGTCAAATGCTTTTTCTGCGTCTATCGAGATGATCATATGGTTCTTATCTTTAAGTCTATTGATGTGGTGAATAACATTTATTGATTTCCGTATATTGAACCATCCTTGCATCCCAGGGATGAATCCTACTTGATCATGGTGCACAATTTTTTTGATGTGCCTTTGTATCCGATTTGCCAGAATTTTATTGAGGATTTTTGCATCTAGGTTCATTAGAGATATTGGTCTGTAGTTTTCTTTCTTTGAGGTGTCTTTGTCTGGTTTCGGAATCAGGGTGATGTTGGCCTCATAGAATGAATTTGGTAGAGCTCCCTCTTTTTCTATTTCCTGAAATAACTTGAAAAGTATTGGTATTAATTCTTCTTTAAAGGTTTTGTAAAACTCCGCTGTGTATCCATCTGGTCCTGGGCTTTTCTTGGTTGGTAGTCTTTTGATTGCTTCTTCTATTTCATCCATTGATATTGGTCTGTTTAAATTGTGTGTATCCTCCTGACTCAGTCTGGGCAAATCATATGACTTAAGAAATTTATCAATGTCTTCACTATATTCTATTTTATTGGAATATAGGTTTTCAAAGTAATTTCTAATTGTCTTCTGTATTTCTGTAGCATCTGTTGTGATATTGCCTTTTTCATCTCGTATGTTAGTAATTTGAGTTCTCTCTCTTCTTCTCTTCCTTAGCATGGCTAAGGGTCTGTCGATCTTATTTATTTTTTCAAAGAACCAACTTTTTGTTTTGTTAATTTTTTCAATAGTTTCTTTTGTTTCAATTTCATTGATTTCCGCTCTGATTTTAATTAATTTTTGCCTTCTGCTACATTTGCTGTTGTTTTGCTCTTCCTTTTCTAGGGCTTTGAGATGAAGTGTGAGCTCATTTATTTGTTGGTTTTTCCTTTTTTTGAGGAATGACCTCCAGGCGATGAATTTCCCTCTTAAAACTGCTTTCATTGTGTCCCATAGATTCCGATATGTTGTGTCTGTATTTTCATTTATCTCTAAGAATTTTTTGATTTCCTCCTTTATGTCTTCTGTAACCCATTGATCATTCAGTAACGTATTGTTCATTGTTCATGTGATGTAGGATTTTTCCTTCCTTCTTTTATCATTGATTTCCAGTTTCATTCCATTATGATCTGATAAAATGCATGGTATTATCTCCACCCCTTTATATTTACTGAGGGTTGCCCTATGGCATAATATATGGTCTATTTTTGAGAAGGATCCATGTGCTGCTGAGAAAAAAGTATATCCACTTGATGATGGTTGATATATTCTATATATGTCAGTTAAGTCTAGGTTATTGATTGTGATATTGAGTTCTATAGTTTCTTTATTCAACTTTTGTTTGGAGGATCTGTCCAATGGTGAGAGAGGTGTGTTGAAGTCACCCATGATTATTGTGTTGTGGTCTATTTGATTCTTGAACTTGAGGAGAATTTGTTTTATGAACGTCGCAGCGCCATTATTTGGTGCATAAATATTGATAATTGTTATGTCTTGTTGGTGAATGGTTCCTTTTAACAGTATATAATGTCCTTCCTTATCCCTTTTGATTAACTTAGTCTTGAAGTCGATTTTATTCGATATGAGAATGGCCACCCCTGCTTGCTTACGAGGACCGTGTGCGTGGTATATTTTTTCCCAACCTTTTACCTTGAGCCAGTGTATGTCTTTTGCAATCAGATGTGTCTCCTGGAGGCAGCATATTGTTGGATTTGTTTTTTTAATCCATGATACCAGCCTATGTCGCTTTATTGGAGAGTTTAAGCCATTAACGTTTAGAGTTACTATTGATATATGGTTTGTACTTCCTTCCATGTTTGATTATTTATCTCTTTTTTTTTCTAATTTAGTTTGTTTCTCCATGATTAGCTTTCCCCCCCGTCCTCTGTCTTTACCGAGGCACTTCCCGCTGATGGTTTTGGTTATTGTTTTTCATTTCTTCCTCGTGTAGAGTTTTGCTCAAGACGCTTTGCAATGCTGGTTTTCTGGCTACAAATTCTTTTAGCTTTTGTTTATCATGAAAGATTTTTATTTCGTTGTCATATCTGAAGCTTAATTTTGCTGGATACAGAATTCTTGGTTGGCATCCATTGTCTTTCAGTGTTTGAAATACATTGTTCCAGGATCTTCTCGCTTTTAGCGTCTGTGATGAAAAATCCGTTGTTAACCTTATTGGTTTACCCCTAAATGTAATCTGCCTCTTTTCTCTTGTAGCTTTTAATATTTTCTCTTTGTTCTGTATATTGGATATCTTCATAACAATGTGTCTTGGCGTTGGTCTACTGTGATTTTGTGTGCTCGGTGTCCTGTATGCATCTACAATTTGTATATCTGTTTCCTTTTTTATTTCTGGAAAGTTTTCTGTAATTATTTCATTCAGCAGGTTACTCATTCCCTTGGTATGAATCTCTGTGCCTTCCTCTATCCCGATGACTCGTAAGTTTGGTTTTTTTAAGTTATCCCAAATCTCTTGGATGTTTTTCTCATGATTTTTTCCAGCCTTTCTGAGTTGGCTAGACTCTTTTCAAGATGATATATTTTGTCTTCATTATCTGACGTTCTGGCTTCTACTTGCTCCACTCTGTTAGTGATACTCTCGATTGAGTTTTTAATTTGGTTTATCGTTTCCTTCATTTCTAGAATTATTGTTTGATTTTTTTTATAATCTCTATCTCCTGATAAAGATGCTTAACTTCTTCTTTTATCTGTTTATGTAATTCATTTTCAATGTGATCTTTAAGGTTCTTTTCCATCTGTCTAAGGTGTTCCTTGAGTTCTTTATATGGCCATTTTTCTGATGACTCTAGGTCCTCCTGAATATTTAGTCTGTCCTTCATTGTTTGTACTCCTTTTCTTCCTTGCTTTTTTATGCTCATGATACTTCTTGTTCTGTTTGACTGCTGAGTTACTGTTTACTCTTATAAATTTATTTGATGCTTGGGAGGAGAGATATTAGAAGGGAAGGGAAGAAGTCACTAAAGAGAGTGAGTGTAGGCAGGTAGACTTCAAGATAGGGGGAATAAGGAAATTGAAAAGAAATGAAAAGACAAAAGAAAAAAAGTGAAAATAAAGAAAGAAAATGAAAAAATAAAAATTTAAAACCAAAAAAAAATTATAATGATAATAAACAAATGGAAATTAAAGTTTAAAAAATAATAGTAATAATAATAGAATAAAAAGAATTAAAAAAAATTGAAACCATTAATAAGAAAGTTAAAGAACAACAACAACATCAACAAGAAAAAGTGAAAATAAAATTAAAAAAAAAACCAATAATAATCATTAAAAAAATAATAATAATAAATGAAGTCATAGAGCTCAATTAACTTCTCTTCTAGTAGGTGGAGCTATGCCCACTGGGCCAGGCTTCTCTTCTTGATGGGTGGGAACCAATCACTGTGCCTCAGCTCTTCTTCCCAGACTGTGCGGGTCTCCAATCCTGAGTGCCTAGGGCCTTCTCTTGTGGTTCCTCAAGCCAGGCCCCGCTCACCTGTGACGCTCACCACAATACTGGCTACACGCCGGGTCTGCTGCTCCTGGGAGCCCTGTTTCCATGGATGCCTGGGCACACCCTTTCTGTTTGCCTCCCTCAGACCCTAAGTTTGTAGGGCTTGGGGCTGAGGACCCCCAGCGAATTTGTTTGCCCTCAGGTAGCAACTCCCCTGGTAGCTGGTGCAAGGGACCTCTGTTGTCAGCAGAGGGATATCCTGGGTCTGACTATTGTGCTCAGTTGGCTTTTACCTCTGTGAGTTCAGGTGGGCCGACTAGTTATTTCAGCGGGATCATTAGTGCTGAGTCATGAGAAGCAGGCGAACCAGAACTAGAATGCAGCCCATTCCAGGCTCGATGTGTTCTGAGAAGGGCAGACTGTTCGCCCGGGATCCCCTTCAGGTCAACAGTGCCTAGTGGTCCTGAGCGAGCAGTATTTTGACAGTTTACTTCTCCCTATGCTCGCGCAGCTGAAGGGGTTAGAGACTTGATCTGTCCGCATCCGCCTCCATGTTGGATCACTTAGTTTTTAAATTGTCACTCATCTTATCAGCTGTTCCATTTTACTCGGCAGCTCACTCGCGCGGTGAGGAGTCTGCTCTATTGTGCTCCGCGGGAAGCGGTGGCGGCAGCGGCCCAGCTGTGGCCTTCGGGATGCCTGGGGAGGGGGTGCGGGCTGGGGGAGGGGAGGCAGCGCCTCGGGGCCGCGCGGGCCGGGTACTGGACACGCGGGAGAGCGGGCGGGGTGGGGGAAAGAAATTGAGATCTAGATTTAGGGAGTGCGCGTGGGAGGAGAGACGGCGGGGGAGAAGCAAAGCGGGAAGGCGGAGAGGCGAAGGAAGAGGAGAAGGAGAAGGGGCCGAGGGAGCCGGGCAGCTCGGGGGCTGCAGCCTTACTGCTTGCGCTGAAGTCGTGATGGACTCACTCCACCTTGGCTGGAGTCGTGGCGGATTCACTCCACCTAGGCCCCTTTCTTGACACGGTGCTGAGTCTTTGTCGACAGATCTCCTTTAATGATCTTTACTTCTTCTTTTAAGACGCGGCAACATACGCTGCGGGCACAGCGGTGCGGAGCACGGAGCGGCTTACTCACTTCCCGCCGCCATCTTCCTGTCAATGAGAAGCATTTTTATTAACACTAGAAATAAACAAGGATTCCTGCTATCTTCCCTGCTGTTTATATTATTTTATAAGTATTGCTTAGAGTGGAAAACAGAAGTAGGATGTGTGATTACTGGAAAAGAAGGAACAAAGTCATCATTATTTGTAAATGGTATGATCATTTGCTTAGAAACACCCTAGAAAATCAGAAAAAAAAATTAAAAGAGCATTCAGAAAGACGGATGAAAACAAGTTTAAATGGATTTCAACATACCAGCACCAGTCAGAGAATATAATGAGGAAAAATCTCTTCTACAATAGTAACAGAAACATAAAACACCTAGAAACATAAGCTTAATAAGAAATGTGTCAGACCTTTGTGAGTGATATCACAGAACTCTACCAAGAAACATAAAATGAGGCTTAAATAAATGGAAAGACATACAGGGTGACCGTGTGGATGATTATAAAGATATCAATTTTGCCCACATTAATTTTTAGGTCTAATGCATTCCAGTGCACTCTCAATGGGATTTTTTTTTTTGAGTTTTTCTAGAAGACTAAATAATGAGAATAGCAAAAGAGAACTTGAAAAGAAAAGCCAATGAGATAGGTCAATCTGAGAACAGATGGAAATTATATTGCAAATCTACAGCAAAGAATGGTGTTGGGACAAGCATGGATCGATAAAAGAGAGTAGCCCTAAAAAAAACACAAGCATCCTATTATATATAATAGCTTGAAACGGTATAAAGGTGACATCACAAGACAAAGGAAGAGATGGGTCACTCAATACATGGAATATGGAAAATCACAAGCTGGATTGCACACTACACATGACACTCAATTCCAGAGGCCTCTGAGGATCACAAGGAGAAAATCAGGGTGACTAAGGAGAAGGGCCCTTTGATCAAGGAAAAGACTGATAGGTTTGACAACACAGAGTTCCAAAGTCTATATCAAAACTGCCATTTATAATACTAAAAAGAATATATTACCAAAAAAAAAAAAACCATAGGAAAAGTATTTTCCACAGATGACAAAGAATAACATTTGCTTTCAGGGGTTTTTATAAATCTCTAGGAAAAAGACCAAAATTTAACAGGAAAAAAAGGGGGGATTATAAAAGAATTACAAATGGTCAATAAAAATGAGGGACAATTCAATGTCCTCAAAAAAGCCTAGACATCATATTTCATGGTTAACTGAAGACTAGCGAGGGTCAGTGGCTGCTGTTGTGGAGGAAGTGTGGGGGAAGTGTCCCCTGCTACTGTTTTCCTAGGGTGGGGTGGGTGGGGCATTTGGCAGAACTGTTTTCTTCAGAGCCTGAAGACCTCAGGGCAGTTTCCAGAATTCTGTCACTAGGAATGGAAGAAACGTGGACACTGCTTTCCACATAAGAATGTTCCTTACGGTTCATTCATAATGTCAAAAACTGGGAAACACAAAATGATAGAGGGCATTGTTATTGGTTTAGACCTTGGTACGTGGATGGTTCTGAAGGATTCTGATTCTGAAGAAGTTGAATGGTATGATAAATATTCACAATGTAATTTTTAAGTAAAAATATAGAATTTAAAACTGCATCCTGGAGAAATGATCTCTGGTATTGTACCCGTGTTAGTCAGCTTTTCTGCGCTGTGACCAGAGTACCTGACGTGAAAAACTGAAAGGAGGAACGTTTTATTTGGGCTCACAGTTTCAGAGGTTTCAGTCCATGATCCACTGGCTCCACGGCTTTGGGCCTGAGGTGAGGCAGAACATCATGGTGGAAGGGTGTGGTGGAGAGAAGCTGATCAGCTCATGAGAGCCAGGAAACTTAAAGAGAGGAAGGGACT
The DNA here is from genome assembly GCF_964194105.1 of Spermophilus citellus. Classification (NCBI taxonomy): domain Eukaryota; kingdom Metazoa; phylum Chordata; class Mammalia; order Rodentia; family Sciuridae; genus Spermophilus; species Spermophilus citellus. The sequence goes on from NC_138187.1 coordinate 150,090,065, forward strand.
AGGGACAAGATACAGTCCCTAAGACCTTGCCCTAAGCACCTACTCCCTTGAATTAGTTTCCACTTCTTAGAGTTTCCACCACCTCCCACTAATGTCACCAAGTGGTCAATTTGTCAGTGGATTAATCCACTGATGATCTCAGAGCCCTCATGATCCAATCACTTCCTAAAAGCCCCACTTATGAACATTGCTGCACTGGGACCAAGCCATTAACATGAGACTTTGGGGGACACTCCAAATCCAAACCATCACAGGCACTTAGGGTAAGGTATTTTAGCTGGAACTCTTAAATATATTTTTAATACTTTCATGTTTTATAAATAAGACTCATTGCTTCCATGATCTAAAAATAGTGTATGTGGCTCTCTGTGTATTCAGATGCACTATGTGTGATTGATCAATTGCTCTTCAAGGGGTTAATCAAGCTTGGAAAATTAGAAGGGATTTCATTGATGTTTCAGAATGTTTTAGGCTTTGAGAGATGTACCCTTCTCTCTTTTTTTCCAAACTTGCTCTGCTTTTTCCAAGAAACACTGTCATAAATGCAGCCCATTTTACTTATTACCCTCATCTTTATTTTCTGCATGATAAAGGAAGATATTTAAGTTTGGCTTTTATTTTTACAAGTTTATGAAAAGATTTTCAGATTTTGCTTTGCTAAAAATGAAAAGATGTTAGCACAGAATAACTTTTTGTTGCCTAGGTAGCAGAAATGCTAACAACTCTATCAAATATAAGATTTCTAAATAAACCTATGCCTAAATTAAAGTGTTATTTCCAAATGGGTAAAAAGTTAAGAGGATGTGAAGAAAGCTGAAGAGGAAAATCAGGTAATGGCTTGGCATGATGAAGAGTATGGAGTGGATTTTCACATGACCTGTTCACATTACACAGCAAACAGATTTCTGGTCCTCACTGCAGCATCTGGAAAATGTTTGACTACTTTTAAATTTTCATAACTTTCTACTATATATATATATACATATATATATGTATATATATATATATATATATATATATATATATATATATATATATAAAAGATTCAGGAACATACAGAGATTAAAAAATAATCAGTAATTGCACCATCTATGTAAGTCGAGTAACTTCCAATTTCTATTCTCTCTCTTCCTTTCTGTCTCTCTCCCTCTCCCCCCCCACACCCTTCACATGTTATTTTTAAAGATATTTACTCATAACTTTAAATGAGATTTTTGTGTCTCAGGGAGAGAACTTGGATGCTAGCATTCCAGTATGAATTCTCCTCTGATCTCTCCTCTGGGTGTCTCCTCCTCAATGGCGGCTCTCCTTGTGGACAGCAACAGTGAAGTCTGGGCTGAAAAGCCCTACTTATGCAGATGTAGCACTAATTGCCCCTTAGATAGGAACCACCAAGACAATTTAAACAGATATTTATTAAATACCTACAAGGTGTCAGAGTATTGGGCATATAACAGTGAAAAAAAAAACACATCAAAGTTCCTGCTCATTGGAGCTTATATTCTAGTGATGGAAGAGGAAAGAAAAAATAAGAGAATATCAGTATTTAATTCAGTTTTTAAAAAGTTAAAATTTTCTATGGACAAAAATGAGACAGGGAAGGAAGAAGGATCCAGGGCCGGGGCAAGTGTGCAACTTCAATTTGATGGTGAGGAAAGGCCTCGCTCAGATGGTGACATTTGTACAGACACTAGAGAAACTCACAATTCCGAGAGCCACTAGATGCCAAGAAAAGGCCACAAATGGTTATATTCAACTAGGCAACGTTTTGTGAATTTCTGTGTATGAGATTCTAGAATTTCTAGCAGGGGGAGGATTGGAGGATGAGGAGAAACTTCACACCAAATGGATGAGATCCAGATTGGAGTGATATTTTTTTCAACAATAACAGTGAATGCTAAAAGAGAATGGATCAATGTCTTTGAATTATAAGAGAAAATGTCTTCAGTCTAAAATATAGTGTCCAGTCAAATGATCAATCCAATAGTCAGATATCCCAGGACACCGAGAAACCTGTGGACCCTCCTTAGGAAGTTACTTGAGGATGTGCTCCTCACCAAATGGAAGGTATAAATTGAGAAAGAGTGCTGGTGGAAAAATAAGTTGAGGTGTAACCCATAGAGGAAATAAAAATAACAAGTAATAGGAAGGAGCAGGGATAAGAGGTGAACCCTAGCCCTGCTTCAGCAGAAAGCCAACAAACATCTAATGCCTAAGGTTGGTCAGTCAAGAAACAATGCTATAAGCTGAGAGATAAGAGATGGTAATGGCTTCCACCCCTAGAGATCATGATCTTGTCAGTGGAAACTTGAAATAACATGTAACCATCCCACTGGTTGTCAGTAGTGAGGACCTAAGAAGGAGGACATATGAGAGGGATAAAGTGGAAACCTTGGAAATCATATCCGGGTTTAGATGGTTTGAAGCCAAGTGGAACTGAGAGAACTTCCTAACCTAAATGGGAGTGTACTTACAAAAATCTTTTAGAGTGTGGGGCTTAGGTAAGAACAGAACACTTAAGGTCATTTCCCCTGCCAGCTAACCGTGCTGATGTGTAGTGTAGGAATGATAAAACATGCTCATACGTGGTTTTTTTTTTTTTTTTTTTGCCTGTAGCTTAAATTGATGTAATGCTGTGAAAGCTAATTTGTAAACATCTCATTAATTTATTTAAGATTTTTATATGCCTACTATATGTCAAATGCTATTGAATTGATGGAACTATAACGATAAATTAAATTCTCTCCCAGTAACGATAGCAGTCATCTTCTTACGGATTCACAGACAGAAACCAGCAAAGGGAGACAGGCTGGTGAAGATTTCACTCCTTAAAATGTTTTAGGCACCGTGACAGGAATTACGCTGGGTCCACAAAGGACAGCAAGAGGGAGTGGTCCCTTCTGTCTGTGGGAAGATAAGCTCGAGAGCTGCCTGAGAGACGCAGTGAGAATTGTGCTGTTTTGAAAAGAAGTTTCCCTGCATATCTTTGAAAATACAATGACTCCTTTAGTGAAACTAGTCTAGGGAAGTAATCCTAAATAAAGAAAAATAATTAAGTATCATATTTTTAATGTGTATTTATTTATTTTAAGAGCTTTTTTTGTGAATGAGCTTTGGAAATATCCTATAGGGGCCATACCCCCCAATTAATCACCAATATTCTTTAAGGATTATGGTAAGAATTAGGAAAAAAACATACATACAGGTCTTAGTATATAATAAACATTTGTTTAGGGGGACAGTGATATTGATGCCGCTGCTGCTGCTGCTGCTGATGATGAAAATTTGAGCATGAGTCTTTGCCCTGGCACAGAAAGGTCTAGAGTGACTCCAGCTCCCCACACATGACCTTTCAAGAGAAGCACAAAGGTGGAGGGCTGCAACTGGCACGTGCCTCAGAGCCAAGTTCAGCTTTCTCGTCTTGTTATGGAGGAAACTGAGACCCTGGAAGTTCAACAGTGGGTCTACTATTCTCCTGCAAAGTCGACAGGAAACCTGGGAACATCATCCTTGCAACCCTGAGAAGAGAATTGTGTGTCTTCAGGCAAGGGACGCTGGTGAATCTGAGTGCGAGTCTCGTTTTATTTCCTAAATTATTTAAATCATATTGTCAGCAAAGCTTGCCTTACAAATAGCAGACCCAGCACACCTCGGGAGTCTTTTCTTTTCCTGAAATCATTTATTAGCCCAATTAGTCCTAGCACTGATTGTTCTCAGAGCTAAAATCAGAATCATCAAAGGAGAAGGAGGAGGTACAAACGCTGTCTAGACCTTCGTGATGTTTTCCATCCTTTTAACATTTTGTAATGCTGTTAGGCATTTCCTACTGATCCCATATGTCCCAGAACTGGTTCGAGGGTTAAAGGAAGTGTCAGGGGAGTCAGAAGGGGAAGCAGTGGAAGTCCTGGGATCACTTTTTCCTTTGCACATCTGACAAGTGTGGAGGAAATTAACTTTGTCAGCATTAACTCAGAACCACGGTCAGGGTCTATGCACCTCTCTGGCACACCGTGATCTCTGGGTTCCAGTCCTGTAGTGGAGGGCAGGAAACAGTCAATCAGCACGTCTGTCACGCACATCCTTTCTCCCACCGTGTCCTGTTCAAGAGGATCCTGCCTCTCCTATCAAAGTCTCCTTCCTTCAGTGTGTTAAAAAATAATGACCTTTCATTCTTTGAACTTTGATTGTCTTCATTCTATATATGGGCTGTTAATATCTTCATTAAGGGTTTGCTGAGCTAATTTAAGTGATCTAAAGAGTAGAGGCTACTGACTGTCGATGTGTTAAATAGTACTTGGCCTCATGGCTGTCCTTCTCTGGACCCCCTCCTTCTCCTTTGTTCCTCCCTGTTCTTTGCCCCCCTTCTGTCTCCTCTCTTTCCTCTCACGTCCACCCCACTATCCCCCCACACCCCGTCCCCCACATCGATCCTTCTCCCAGCATTTACAATGGTCATGAGTCACATAACCACTGTCCCTACTCTTTGGGGGATGTGTCTTCCCTTTCATGAATTAGAGACACATCAGTTAGAGGTTTGGATGGAGACTGCTCATCTCTAAGGTTCTGAGAATCTTTTTTGACCATCATTGCACAGGATACCAGTGTTTCTAGGGATAGCCTGCTTATATATATATTTGCTTTGGGACTTGGTCTTTCAATTGTTCACTCACTCCCCTTTTTTAAAAAAAATACCTTTTAGATAGATAGATACCTTTATTTTATATTTATTTTTATGTGATGCTGAGGAAGGATTGAATCCAGTGCCTCACACGCAGGAGGCAAGTACCCTGCCACTGAGCCACAATCCCAGCCCCTCATTACCTTTTTTTTTTTTTTTAAAGAGAGAGAGAGAGAGAGAGAGAGAGAGAGAGAGAGAGAGAGAGAGAGAGAATTTTACTATTTATTTATTTTTGTTTTAGTTTTTGGCGGACACAACATCTTTATTTGTGTGTGGTGCTGAGGATTGAACCCGGGCCGCACGCATGCCAGGAGAGCACGCTACCGCTTGAGCCACATCCCCAGCCCTCATTCCTTTTTCTTAAGAGAGAGCTAGAAAGGTGCATGGCTTGGGGAGAACACACATTTCCGATGTGGCCTTTTGTACTGTTTCAAAGGAAAGAAACTCAGGTTGATTGATGTTTCTTCATTTTCTCACGAGAAGGATGAACATTCCATGTTCTCTTTTTACCTACAGCAGATTTGGTGTTGGAACAATTCTTCAAAGAGATATATATCTTGAGAAAAAGCCAGAAAATGTAATGTAAATCGGTTGTATTTGTCACTAGACTTTCCATTATTCTGAATTCCTATGGAACTACCCAATAATATGCTATGGTATTTAGCATTTCAGTATATATATATTTCCTCCTAGGATTTGAGACTTAAAGATAAAAACACAATGATCAAAAAAGAAGGAATTTTTTCAAGTAGGAAAATTATTTATGTACGCTAAAGGTCAGTTTCTTTGCATCAGTCCCCATTTCAGGAAAAGAATATGATTTAAGTTCATCATAACAGCAAAAGAAATGCCAGGAGCTTGGAGACTCAAAGAGGAGCAAGAGAGAGACTTAAAGAGGGAGAAAATGGAAACAGGTGAATGAAGATGGATCTCCTGGGCACAAAAATCCTGAACCGTGAATGTGCACACTTTGCTTTGGGGAGATGTCTAAATTCAGGGAAGACTATTCACCTTCTCCCCATGGTAGGTAATTGCCTCACTCAACGTAAAGGCTTAGGGTTGGGGTTTTGGTTAGGCCCCTATGACACACCTAATATAGAAGGAGGAGCAGATGCTAGGCAACCATGCTGGATCCCTGTGAGGGGGAAAGCCAGGGAGGCTGAGGGTGGCAGAGCTGTGTTGACTCAGCACTAAGCTTTCCTGGGGCCTCTGATCTTTGACCTTTCATTCCCCCACCTACCCCCCACTGCCCTGCCAATGAGCTCTCAAGGTGTTTTCTGAAGGAAGATGGCCTCAGGGACATTTTCATCAAAGCATTGATACAATCAAAATTTCCTATTAGTCATATAATCAAAATAAACCCCATGTGATATAGATGAACAGTGGAGAATTATTCAGCCTGAAAAGGAAAGGGAACTCTGTCACAGGTCTACAGCATGGATGAACCTAAGGACATCAGGCTGAGTGAAATACACCAGTCACAGCAAGACTGCATGATCACATTCACAAGAGACACGCAGAGTGGACAGATTCATGGAGACAGACAGTGGAGAGGTGGTGGCCAAGGGCTGGGGCACTGGCCAGGAGATGTGGGCTCAGGAGATAGAGAGGGGCAAGGTTGGATAATAGTGTGAATGTGTTCAAGGCCATGCCACTGTACATTTAAAAAATTGTTAAGATGATTAAATTTATTTTATGTATATTTTACCATAATTCATAATAATAAATAATAATAAGTTACCTGCTACAGATAACTTATTATTACCTGCAATGAAAAACAACAACAAAGAAAAATTCCTTTCAGAAAATAAGCTGCCTCTAGACAAACTATAATACAGTAAGTAGAGGAAACAGTACTGTGGAAGACTCTTGCTGTCTCTTATATAGGTTAATATTCTCTCATTCAGCAAGAATTCTGTAGGGCAAGTATCATCAGGAAACTGAGGTTCAGGGGTTACTCGCTTGTCTATTCTTAAAACGTGGAGGTGGCTACATAAGGAAATTGATGAGGCAGCATATGACCAAGCCCATACTCTCCTCCATTCTGCACTCTCTCCAAAGGCTGGTTTTTCACTCACTTGGAAATACTGAGGATCACAACTCCACAGAACTACTTAAGAAAATGTAAGCATGGCTCAGTTGTGAAAGAGAAAGTAGTGAGGAGTGATTCCTAACCAAATGAGAAAGCTAGATCATTTAAGGTAGAATAAGAAGCTCTTCCTTTACTCCTGGAGATCATTTCGAGTTTCCTATCTACTTTGATTTCCAAATTTGAAAGCTTGAAAGCATATAATATGCTACTTGTGCCTATACTTCTAAAGCTAGCACAAAAATGAAGCCACAGCTAGCCTTTTCTGAAAGTTAACAATGGAAGGTTCAGTATTAGCTTTAATAAAAGACAGAATAGCTTAAGATTGAATTGGAAACTTAGGGAAAGGGTTTCACTTTATCCTTCACCTTAACAATACCAACCACATTCTGATTGTCTTAATGAAATGAGCAAATTGTCCTCCATAGAAAAAGCACTGCTACTGGAACCATGAGGTCTGATCTGACATCAGCTGCTTTACAGTCACCTTGAACCTCCCTCTGATCTTCTCTGGCCTTAGTTTCCTAGTATATAAAATGGGAAAAATAAAGCCTGAAATACAAATTTGTTGAAGGATTTAATTACATTTAATAAGGTAGCATATGATAGACTGATTAAAAAATATCCCCCGGTACATCCTTTAGGATCACCGGTAGGCAAAAGCTACTCAAATTTATAAGAGAAATACTTGATAGCACAAATATTTTATTTACTAGTATTCTACAGGGGTGGCGCGGGAAATAGTTCACTTGACTTGAGCCAGGGAGTAACTGGGTGGATTCAGAACACATTTGTGCAAAGTGAGATTAATAATTAAAATACAAAGCCACCCCTTCTTTTAAAGCAACAATTATTGGCTTCAGTGGAGTGAAAACTCTCTGAGTGACTGGCCTTTATAGTCTCTTATCAAGCTTTCTTTTCAGGAAATAGGGGTGGTTTAGATAACTAGTTTTGAATTCCTGATCAGAACCGTCATCCATATTATGCCTGGTAGGTGTGAGCTGGAGAATGCACAAGTTTATGCTTTTCTTCTTGTGAAAATGTTCTATACAGTATCTTCAGTTTGCATATGCTCTCTGGGGTAGGCAGAGTCACAGAGGCCCCCAGTGCTGACAGGCCATCTTCCAGATTGCTGATTACCCATCCTGCTTCAGTGAGTGGCAATAATAGCTGGGTAGGAAAATCATAGCAAACCTGCAGAAATATTTTTTTAAAACATACAGATATTTAGTTCCCAGATGCATAACTGTTGGCAGGCTTTACAGTCATGGAAATCATTAGCTTTTTACTGGTAATATGTTTTGCTTCATTGCCTTCCTATAAGAAAGTGTGTGGCAAAGTTAGCTTGTCAGTAGTTTTAGGAGAAAGAAAGCAATTGCTCCTTAGCTTCTTGTCAAAATGAAGTTTAAAAGAGACGAAGTGGTGTTGCATTTATCAACATAAAAATTTAAACATACTGGACCTCTAGATTAGAAAAGCTGTTAATTCTTAAAGACAAAATGGCAGAATTTGGTTTTGATCCTTGGTCAATAAACATTTAGCATTAGTTCAAATTATAAGGGATGAAGACTAAAGACTGAGGTGTTAAATAAGCTTCTTTATGGGTTACGTTAAAATTATGATGTGTTTATTTATTGAGAGCAACACTTAAGGTATACTGGAAATTTGGTATCATATTATAGCCTTTATTTTTCTTTCTTCCTGGTGAGTTATTTTCATACTTCATGAGAGTCAGAGGGAGGGAAGAAAGCAAGAAAGAAATGCAAGAAATCAAAACTGGGCATTTCCCCCATATCCCCCATATTTATCTAATTATTTTTGTGTGTGTGTGTGGGGGGTTGGGCACTAGGGCTTTAACCCAGTCATACTTTACCACTGAGTCACATTCCCAGCTCTTTTTTATATTTTATTTTGAGACAAGTTCTCCCTAAGTTGCTAAGTTGCTGGCTTTGAACTTGTGATCCTCCTGCTTCAGCCTCCCAAGCCACCACACCTGGCCAAATAACTAATTTTTACATGTCAAAATGTTCCTGTTAAATCAGACTCTTCTTTTTCCCTTCATTCCCTGCCTGTCCCAGGCCCAGAGGTTGGTGGCGAAACATTTCAGGACCTGTGCTAAATGTGATCCGTTAATGTGATCATCTAAACATTTGGAATCTGCCGTCAAAATTCCAGTAATTCTTTGCATGTGACAAAAAGCCACTCATAAGGAAATGATTTCATCTTCTCTGTCTTATCTTTCCCTTTCGTTTAATGGCCCCTGGACTGCACATCTGTTCCATTCTAAGACCCAAGGGCCATACCTTAACCCTGCCTCTCTGGAGGCTCTCATTCCCTTTTCTAGCTTATTTTACACATAAACAGACTTCAGTGGTTCTCTTTCTACACTTCTGAAAGAATTGATTTCCACTAACTTCCAAATGATGAAACTAAATGTCACCAGGTTTGTTTTTTTTTAAACTGCTCATTCCTTATTGTAGTTTGATATTGTTTTTCAACTACTGTAAATAAATGCTAATTAACAAAATATTAATTGACTCTCAAAGCAGCTGCAGATGGCTCTTACTTTTTGAAAAACAGTTTCATCTTTAACAGCAACAGATGAAGGAGCACCATCTCGGACACCATGGCGATTCATTAAGGCTCCAGCATATGCATTTTAAATTAGGCTCCATGCAATGTCTCCTGAATGATCTATTTTAATTGACTTAATAATGTCTAATGGGGTTATGATATATGGGCCTCACTGGATGGATTCTAAATATATTCAAAGATACTTTTTTAAAGGAATCACAAAAGAAAGGGAAGGATTGCAACTGGTATATGAATAGATTTCTATAGATTTGTCTCATATTCCTCTCATTTTGAGGTATTTTTGTACAAAAGTATAGGTTCAAATGGAACCAAAGCAAAAAAAAAAAAAAAAAAAAAGTGTTGGATCCAAAAAACCATTGGTAGAATAGATAAGGAAACTCCAGGAAGAACCTCACTAGGTTAGAAGAACTTATCAGTTAGCAGAGAATAACCTGAAGCTTGAAAACCCAGATTAAAAAATAGGTCTTTCCAAACATTAGACAAGGGACAGATTGAGATAGGACAGAAGAGATGAAAAGCTAGGCAGAAAGGAGACAAAAGGAAGAACAAGGAAATATCACTTTATTCTGAAAGCCTCATGCTAAAGTTCCACACTGTCCTCCTTGAGCCAGTTCTGTCTCCCAGATCTGTCACTTTCAAATTTATGGGAGGTCTGTAAATCTCAGCGTTACTGCAAATTCACTCAGTTATAAAACTAACCTTGCACACTGTTGATCAGCCCATGTAATAGATAGACTAAGCAAAGAGAGATGATACCATATTTTAAGAAACCTGTCACCTTGGGTTTCCAATATTATCTACCGATCCAGTAATGGAGAGTACATTAGACCAAAGACCCAGAGAATTCCCAAACCACCATAAACTACTTTGTCATCACCAGACTGATGTGTCCCCACATACCTTTCCATGCCTACCCCTCACCCTGTTTCCTTTAAAGGAAGAGCTTGAGAACCCCCAAAGTGTCTCTTATTCCTAAATAAATTTTGCTGTCTTTGATACATCTTTTAATTAAAATTTGTGACATTTTTTCAAGAACTTCAGTCATTCTAAGTTGAGGTCCCTCTCTCTGAGAACCCCTCCAGTAACATTTTAACTCAGGAAATGTGACAGTCATTCTCTTATTCGAAGGTCTGGGTATAATCAGATGTGTGAATGGGGTAAGCCCAGCCATGAAGTGCTGAAGCCATCTAACATTTAAGCAGCATGGGAAAAGATTCTCATGTATATAATAGACAAAGAGCTGCATTTCCTAGAACCTGACAAAAGAAAAACAATGGAAGAAAAGATAAAAATTATGTGCTTCAATTACATGAAACTATGCTACTTCTGATTTTGATGGAGTATCTTATAGTAAACCAAGTATCCTGTTGAAATGTCCACATAAAATACATATATATATATATTTAGTTGTAGTTGGACACAATACCTTTATTTTATTTATTTATTATTTTTTTAATGTGGTGCTGAGGATGTGCTGGGCAAGTGCTCTACCACTGAGCCAGTACCCCAGTCCCACAAAATACATATTTTTGTAAGGCATCCTTAAGCCAGGAATTTAGGAGTCAAGATTCCACAGAGGAAAGAAACTCTTTGAGGTGAGCCCACTATTCTCTGTGCCATAATTAGGGAAGTAGCTGATTTGGGGAATGGAAGAAGAGGTTGAAAATTGGAAGGAAAGGTTGAGAATTCAAAGCAGAGGTTGAGAATTAGAAGAGGCAAAGAAGCCAGCAATGCTTTTAGTAATCTCACATCACCAGGCCAGCAAAAAGTGGAGTTCAGGCTGACACAGAAGGCAGGACCTGGGAGGCTAAGATCTCAGAGGGAAGACAGGTATAGAGGAAACTCTGGTTTCCACTAGAGATATTTGTTAAGTATTCAAGGTACACAGGCAAGGAACTAAAATGGTAAAGTGGAAAGGAGGTATAAAGCACAGAAAGGCTTGGGTAGTGTTGTGGCAGGAGAGAGATAAAAATAGAGCCCAGGACCTGTCAAGGAAGAGGAGCTCCAGTAAGAACCTTAGACTCTCAGTTGGTGTCAAAGGTTCACAAAGCCTCCCAAAGCTCAGACCCTGGTCATGTCAATGTGGTTTCCTAAATTACAGCTGTCTACACAGAAAGGATAGATCTTGTCTGAAGAAAGATACATTAATCCCAAACATACCCAATTTTTCATAAACAATGTTATTCATCTGATAAAAAATTACCAGACAAACCAAGGACCAGAAAACAAAAACAGACAATAGGAATGAATCCAACTTTAACCCAGATATTAGAATTAGGAGATAGGGATTTTTAAAAAAGCAGATTAATATATTCAAGGGAAAAAAATAGTGCCAAGAGAGAGAATTTCACCAGTGAACTGAAGTCTATGAGAACATCAAATGGAGCTTCTAGAATTGAAGATACAGTAAGTGAAACAGGAACTTAATAGATGGTCTTATTGTGAATTGGACATAACAAAAAAGGAGGATTTGTGAACTTGAAGATGTGTCAGCTAACATCTTCAGATTGAAGTACAGATAGCAAAAGAAGAAAAAAGGCAGAAATACCGTAAGTCCTAACCGAACACAGAGGAAAAGTCCACACACCTGTAAGTGAAGTCACAGAAGGGGAGGAGAGAGAGAGTAGTGCAGAAGCAATGTTGGAAGAGAGAATCGCTGAGATTATCATAGAAGTGCTACAAACTCCAAGTGAGATAAATACAAAGGAAATGACTATTCAGCTTATAACCGAAGTTTCTGCACACCAAAGTCTTAAAAGTACCCAGAGAAAAAAAGACACATTACCTTTAAAGGAACATCAATAAGACTGACAGCTACTTTTTTTTTCAAAAGAGAAATAAAAGCCAGAAGGTAATGCAATGATGCCCTTCTAGTGCGGAAAGAAAAAACAGAAACCAAAAAATGCCAACGTGAAATTGTGTATCCAGTGAAAAATCCTTCATATGTGAAAGTGAATTTTTTTTTATTGGTTGTTCACAACATTACAAAGCTCTTGACATATCATATTTCATACATTAGATTGATGTGGGTTATGAACTCCCAATTTTTACCCCAAATGCAGATTGCAGAATCACATCGGTTACACATCCACAATTTTACATAATGCCCTAATAGTAATTGTTGTATTCTGCTACCTTTCCTATCCCCTACTATCCCCCCTCCCCTCCCCTCCCAACTTCTCTCTCTACCCCATCTACTGTAATTCATTTCTCTCTTTGCTTATTTTCCCATTCCCCTCACAACCTCTTATATGTAATTTTGTTTAGCAATGAGGGTCTCCCTTCATTTCCATGCAATTTCCCTTTTCTCTCCCTTTCCCTCCCATCTCAAGTCTCTGTTTAATGTTAATCTTTTCTTCTTACTCTTCCTCCCTGCTCTGTTCATAGTTGCTCTCATTATATCAAAGAAGACATTTGGTATTTGTTTTTTAGGGTTTGGCTAGCTTCACTAAGCATAATCTGCTCTAGTGCCATCCATTTCCCTGAAAATTCTATGATTTTGTCATTTTTTATTGCTGCATAGTACTCCATTGTGTATAGATGCCACATTTTTTTTTATCCATTCATCTATTGAAGGGCATCTGGGTTGGTTCCACAGTCTAGCTATTGTGAATTGTGCTGCTATGAACATCGATGTGGCAGTGTCCCTGTAGCATGCTCTTTTAAGGTCTTCAGGGAATAGTCCGAGAAGGGCAATAGCAGGGTCAAATGGTGGTTCCATTCCCAGCTTTGTGAAAGTGAATTATACATCTTTCTATACAAGCAAAACAAACAAACAAAATCACCGCCACCAACAACAGAAAATTCACCAGGGAACTTGCACTAAAAGAAATGCTAAAGGGAATTCTTCCCCTAAAAGGAAAGTTATTTCAGAAATCCAAGAAAAAATGAAGAGCAATATAGAGAGTAAATGGTAAAGCCTAATGCATACGTATCATCTTATGTGGCTTAAAATATAGACAAAACCAAAAACTTTATGAAAACTCTGAAACATAATCAGGAGGAGAGGTGTTATCAGAATTAGAGTATTCTATAGTCTTATTATAGAAGCAAATATAAATAAATAATCCTACTGAATTGGTCAAGCTGATCCTGCAGGTCCTTGTGAAGGCTGCCGGATAGAGCTTGGCCAAAGTGCAGTTAGTTACAAAGAGGTCAGAGTAAATGGAAACTAAGGGTAAGAACTTGAACTCCATCATGGCAGACCAGGAGAATTTGCCCAGAAGACCAAATTCCTAGACAAGGCAGAGGTATCATGTCCTGGTTGCTTGATGGGGAGTTTGTAGGTAGGATGAAGAAAGTGGGTCCAAAACTGAATGGAAAGTTACCAGTTTAATGTGGGAAAGAAAAGAAGACAAGTTTTCCTTTCATTGTTAGCGGGACAACACATATGACTACAAAGGTGGCCATGTATTGAAAAGTCAGTGGGATTTTAGGTCCAAGGAAGTGAACTTATCATTTATTGAGCACTGTTTATTGTGAGATATTTGGTATGTCTCAAAAAATGAGGCTTCTAGAAGATTACTACTAAATAGGGAAGAGAGGCGGGAGGGAATGGGAGGGAGAAGGGGAATTGCATGGAAGATGGAAAGAAACCCTCATCGTTATACAAAATACATGTATGATGATGTGAGGAAAAAAAAAGAAATGTGTCACATTAGATTGGGTACAGAGAGGAGATGGGGGGGGAGGGGAGGGGAAGGAGGGATAGGAAGGACAGCAGAATAAAATAGACACTAGTACTGATGTATGTATATATGTGTCTGTATAACCAATGTGATTCTGCAACCTGTACACTTGGAAAAATGAGAAATTATAACCCATTTGATTCAAATGTATGATATGTCAAGATCATTGTATTGTCATAACAACTAATTTTAAAAAATGAGGCTTCTAATATCTAATTCTTTCTTTGGGTATATCTAATCTACTACTAAAAAATTTATTAAGTTTTGAATTTTGATTGTTCCACTTTCCCTTTTTAGATAGAAGTTCTATAGGTTCTTTAAAGAAAAATCTGCATTGTCTTTCTTTCTTTCTTTTCTTTTTTCTTTTTCTTTTTCTTTTTTTTTTTTTTTTTTTTTTTTTGCTGGTGGTACTGGAGATTGAACCCAGGGCCTTGGCAAGCACTCAAGCAACTGAGCTATATCTCCAGCCCCCCTGCATTGTCTTTTTGTAAATGGCATTCTGCTACTAAACCAAATATTTCTTTTTTTTTCTTTAAGAATAGTAAACGCTCTTGCTCTATACTGTGTATCTGATCATTTTAGTTAGCTAAAGTGTTTGCAAAATTGTTCTAGTTACCATCATGGTATTGCATTTGTTGGTGTACCTAATTATTATTATTATTTTTTCACTATATGAATGGTCTTTTGCTTGGAAAATCATTTGTAAGAGTCTTTAAGACCTAGGATTAAATGAATGCACCTTCCTTCAGAAAGGTTTTATATTTGTTTCTGAAAGATGTCTGGAGGAACTATAAACCTTAATGTCAAATTCAAGACTCGTCTTTGATCTTCTAGGAGAAGTGAGATCTACCTGCTTATTTACAGCAAGGTCTGATTTTTCTTCTTATTTTTTTCCAAGAGTTATTTCTTTGAGGTTCCAATTTATTGCAGGGATGAATTCTATTTTTCCCCCACATTTTTATTGATGCATTATAGTTGTACATATTGATGATATTTGTTATTACATATTTGCACATGCATGCAATATAACAATATCATTTGGCCAGCATCACTCCCTAGCATTTCCTCCACCCCCCCCCACCCCCCCGCAACCTCTCACACTCTGGTCCCTTTTCTCTACTAATCTCCCTTTGATTTTCATGAGATCTGCTCCCATGAAATTTTTATTTTTCCTTTTGCCTCTCTAGCTTCTGCCTAGGAGAGAAAATACATGACCCTTGACCTTCTGAGTTTGACTTACTTCACTTAATCAGAATGGTCTCTAGTTCCATCCATTTTTCTACAAATGACATAATTTCATTTTTCTTTATGACTGAATAAAATTACATTGTGCGAATATACCACAGTTTCTTTATCCATTCATTCATTGATGGACACGAGGCTGGTTCCACAGTGTAGTATTGTGGATTCTGCTACTATAAATGTTGGTATGCATGTGTCACCGTGGTATGATGACTTTAATTTTTCAGGATAAGTACCAAGGAGTGGTATGGCTGGGTCACAGGGTGGTTTCATGCCTAGTCTTTTGAGGAAATTCCATACTGATTTCCTTAGTGGTTGTACTTATTTACAATCCCACCAGCAGGGTAAAAGTGTTCCTTTTTCTCAACATCTTTCTAGCATTTATCATTATTTGTATCCTTGATGACCATCATTCTGACTAGTAGGAGATAAAATCTCCGTGTAGTTTTGATTTGCATTTCCCTAATTGCTAATGATGTTGAACATTTTTTTATATATTTGTTGGCCATGTGTAATTCTTTGGAGAAGTGCCTATTTAATTCATTTGCCCATTTATTAATGGGGTCATTTGGTATTTTTTATAAAGCTTTTTGAGTTCTTTATATATTCTAGATAATAATCCTCCATCAGAAGAATAGCTGGCAAAGATTTTCCTGCAGGGATAACTTTTTTTTCTTTTCTTTTTTTTTTTTTTGTACTGGAAAATTGAACCCAGAGGTGCTTTACCACTGAGTCACATCTCCAGCCCTTTAAAATTTTTATTTTGCATCAGCATCTCACTAAGTTGTTTAGAACCTCACTTAGTTGCTGAGGCTGGACTCAAACTTGTGATCCTGTTGCCTTGGCACCCCCACCCCACCCCAGAGCCCCGGGTCTCTGGGATTACAGGTGTGCACCACCACACAGGCTGGCAGGTATGAATTCTTAAGATGATTTTTACTTATGTAGGGCCTGGACTTTTGTTATTGTCCTGATGACTCCATGAAGATATCAAAATGAAAAGTTCAGTTTTGCCAAGATCAGCAAATGTATCAAGACAAACATAGCTTCAGTGCTTGTTTAATATTGCCCTTTATTTATGTCCACCTTTTTAGATCTTAGCTGCTGTATTATATTCAGCATTTCAATAGAACAATTAGTCTGTATGACTAACTTGCTATTCCCAGAAACTAGAAGTCCAGCATAATATGCATTACATTACTATCTTATCAAATTGGAATTCAAGTGAATAGTGTACACTTTGTATGATTAAAAACAACTGCAAATTGTCATTTTGAGTGTTGATAGAAAGTGGAAGAAAGAAACCCCATAATTATGTACTGGCTACCAACCCACCTGGGGAGGCCATTCCCACAGAATAGTGAATGCCCAGAGTTCCCATTCAGTATTTAGCTAAAGAAGACAATTTATTAGGACTTTACTACAAATCAAAGGCCAATAAACTAAGTCAAGTTTGTGTTGCAGCCTGTTTTTATAAGTAAAGCTTTATTGAAACACAAACACATTCTTTCCTTTCTGTATTGGGTATGACTGCTTTTACATTTCAAGGACAGAGTTGAATAGCTACAGCAGAATATGAATGGCCACATAACCTATAATGTTTACTCTGTGGACCTTTACAGAAAAAGGTTGCCATTCTCTGTTATAAGGTATTATTCTTTAGAAGTCTTGCCTTGACCAGTTTAAGTTCTGGGAGCAAATAGTTTTCTGCATTATTTTCACACAGTTTTGAAAATTCTGGAAGCTTGAACTTAGTATGATAGACTCTTCAGTCACTTGGAGAAACTGAAACAGGAAATAGCACTAAAATGCAAAACAAGAATACCTCCAAGTTTTAATATGGTAATTTAATCATGACTTTTAAACAGCTAACAGCCCAGAAAAAACATTTTCCTGCATCATTAGTTCACTGTTTTTGTTGTTGTTGTTGTTGTTTTGTTTTTTAAAGCACATCATCTTCTTCATTTGTGAAGTCAAACTCTTTACTTTTTCATTGACTCGTTGGGGATAAACAGCCTGGAGAGGGCTTCAAAGCACTGAAAATTCACAGCCATCAAGTACAGACAAATCCGGGCCCCATCATGGTGGAGTGACCACAGCAGATTTGCAGTTCCCTTCCTCAACTCTGAGCTGACAGTTTGTGGGGCAGTGTGGACCTGTAGGACGTTCACACCAAGGAGCAGGATAGTTTTCTGAGACCATGCCTGCTTCTCAGAATTAATGACACAGATTTTTAGGAAAAACTGAAGACAAAGAAGCTGGAAAAGGAAGTTAGAGTTGAAGCCCAGGACTGTCCTGCTGCTCACCTGGGCACTAGCTGTAATGAGCAGATCCTGCTCCAGCCATCGTTGGGGTCAATTATGCTATTGTTCCAGCGCCTGGTTGCCGAAGGGCTTTCTATAGGTCGATGGGGGTGACGCCGTTCATGGCAGTCAAGGTTGCCTCTGTGTTCATCTGCACAATTTGGCTTAAGGAGGAATGCTATCTAGTCAAGAAGGTGACCTGGTTGAAATGTGTTTTTCCAAGATCAACCAGGGGTTATGAAAAATGCACTAGTCCCATGGTGAACATGTTTGTGCTATCAGATAAAAACAAGGGAGCAGAGTATTTCCCCTGACCCAACTCCTGTTGGACAGACGCGTCCCAAGATGTGAGAGTGTAAAATAGGCATCAGGTCTAGGAGTGAAGAATGAAGAAATAATGGTATCACTTCTTCATAGAGAACCAGCTGCCTTCTGTGCACACCACTTTGTTTATTAATCCATCAGAAAATTCCCTGGGGATTTGGAGTTGGCTTTTTGCCTGCTGATGATTCTGTGACTCTGGGACAATTAACTGTAATGGCTTCGAGACAGACCCTTCTCAATCACAGCCTGGTCCTGGGCTGCCAAAAGCCATCTGCACCTGGGTGGCTGGGTAACAGCACCCCCATTTTATTCCTCCTTTCATGTGGAATCCACTGTCCTCTGTGTTTGCTGGGAGCCAGCATGGCTCTAAATTCCCCTCTGTGATGTGGAGTGGTAGGAAAGGAAAGCGGGGGTATGTGGGAAAGGCTACGGGGCTCCCTTCTCTAAGATCACAGTACAAAAAGCCCCTCTATTCCTGGCCACCTGGACTCACCAGGCTCGTTATGTGAACACTGGAGAGTTGGCCAGGCAGTCAGCTGACCAAGGAGAAGAGCGTTCCTATGTGGCCAATTCCAGTGCCCCCGGAGGGAGAGGCAGAGGCTGCTGGTAATTTTCCGGGCACTCAGCATGCACCGGGCTGCCCCTCACACAGGCATGATGGCACCACGGCCAGGGAGCCAGATGGGCCCTGTTCCACGAAAAACAGAAAAGGGAGGAGAGTCTGGTGTCCCGTAGCCCCTCACCCTGGCTGCTGTCAAATCCTTTGACACTGGATTTACCTTTCATTAGTCCCCACAGGGAGGACGCATCCCAGCTGGGTCCTCTGGAAGCTATGGATCTGCTGATTTGCAGCCTTCTCCTGCATATTTTTTATGTGGGCTGGGAAAACAGATGGCTCCATCCAAGTTGCTGAAAACCCAGCTGGTTATTGCTGCACTAGAATGACCTGAGTTTGGGGATCCGAGTTCTCCCTGCCAGAGCCTTGGGCAAGTTGGGAAATATGTTTGTCTTTGAATTAGAGCACAGGCGGATGAAGTCCAAATCGCTGCATCCCCACCGTGTCCTGTGGGCCGTGGGAGTACAGGAAAGGCAGCATTAAGCACAGCACATTACACACGACACCCTGCTCCCTCACTTCCTTTTTTTTTTTTTTTTTGAATTAGGCAGGTTAAAAATTAATTAAAAGACAACAATAGAGCAGTCTTCCTTTCTCCTACTTTTTAAAACCAAATGCGTACTATTCCCCATTCTAGGTAATGCTGAAACGGACTTTCACAAATCATACCAATTTCACCTTTATTGAGCACCTACTTTATTGCAGGAATTATCCCAAGTGCTGGAAATTTAAAAGTGAGTCACATATGGTATCTATGACAGGAGACGTCTGGGTCTAGCTGGAAGAGAGATGTGCAAACACAGACCTGTGCTGAGATAAACGTAGGTACAGAGTGGACAGGAACATAAGGAGGGGCAATTTCTTTTCCTTGGAAACAGGAAGATCCAGTCCTAGAGTGTCGATGCTTGAGGGAAAATGAGACTTCACTCATGGCCTGAGGAGGGAGAGAAGGCCCAGCTCTTCCTTCCTGACCTCTATTCTGGTGCCTGCCTCTGCTCGCATGATCCTGGGGAAGTTGACTCCATCCCCAGCTTAGGGGCAGATCCCAGGTAGTCTAATATAATCATGGCAGGCACACTCGGTGAAGATGGATTTAAAGATGGAGATTCAAATTCTGGCCAATGTGACATGAAGTCTCCCAAGGAGAATCTGGGTGAGTTTCGTCAACACCCTTTCTTCTCACAGATGTACTTCTGTCTACTCTACGCAATGGGAGAGTTCTCAGCTGGGAAGAAAGAAGTTTAATTTGTGGGTTAGGTAGTTGCAGCCAGAGCAGGAAGCATCCCTGGGAAGAGGCTGGAAATACCTGCTGAAGAACCCTGGGTGCATCGTGGTTCTGCTTCCCAAGGAAGGTGAATGGGGTTGCTTCTGAGGTCCTGCTCACCGCGCAGTGACAACTAAGAATCTGGACTCCAGGTGACCTCATGCTGGGGTGTCAGAAAACACTGAAGGCAGATGCTGCTCCAGGAATGGAGTAGCTCCTGTCCAGCCAAGATTCTGCTGAAATGACACCCTCTATGGAAACTCTGAAACGGCACCCGGTCTTTTCAACCACGACCACGGGCTTGAGTTGCAATCACTCCACGCTGAAATGACAAGCGTCAAGTGCTTAGTGCATATCACCAATGTGCTGAGAGCTCTCTCTGTCCATGTTAGCTACACGCATTATCCCAGACAGCAAGCAATCTTTCCTGGATGCCAAGGAGAGCAGGATAATCTATAGAAATAATCCAGGGGGATGTGTTTCCTCTTCCTTGCCGATCGTGAGGTTGGTTGGCCTAGTTGTATTCTTATTTCAATTCTAATACTTCCCTTATTCTTCTAAGTTTTTCCTTGTACTCTTTCACCCATTGGGCCATGGTTCCAGCATGGCTCTCACTTCAGGCTGCATGTGGCCTGATGAGACCAAGTTCTTAAATTTAGCTTGCTGATCCCACAAGCATGAACTTCTTGGCTCCATGTCTGGGTCTCTCTGCTTTCAGTGAGACAGGAAACCAGGGCTGGGCAAGCCTCCAGGGTTTCAGATTGGCCTTCTGTTCAGATAAGCTCCTAAGGATGTTTCTACTCGAGAACACTGACAGCTCAAGTTCTTTCCTGGGTTTTCGCTTGTGCCTTTGTGACATACCAACAGATTTAGAACTGACGTTATAATTGGAGTGAAAATGCCCACATGTGACTTGGATTAAACAGACCTCAACTGATTGGAGACACAGGGCAATTAATCTCTGGGTGTTAAGCGGAAATTCTCTGAGAGGCACCAAGCAATCTACTCTAGGAGAGATAAGGAAAGGAAAGGAAGTCTTTGGCCAATGTGCTTATTTTTAACTGATTTCAGTTTCATGTTGGGATACAGAGCAGCATACACAGTATCTTAGAGATATCACCCAGTAGGGTCAGAAAATGGGCTGTAGAGTTATTTGGCCCCAAGTTCAAACTCTTGCTCCCTTTCTTGTCAAGTGTAACCAGGTCATTTAATTTTTTTCTAAACCTCACTTTCTTGACTGAAACTGATGATAGCAATTCCTTTCTCATAGGAGGATCAAATTAGATATAAGCCAGATGACTAGAATATAATAAATGCTTAATAAGTAGTATTATTTCTAGGTCCCTAAAGAGAAAAGATTGTTTCTGTATTAATTTACTTTACAAGTTCAGAAAAAAATCATGTTAAGGAAATAATGAAAAGTAGCATGAATCAAGTTTCCTAAGTGCCAGACTCTCTTCTAAGCACTTGCATGTAATAACTCACTGAATTATTTTTTTAAAACATATTTTTAGTTGCAGATGGACATAAATACCTTTATTTTATTTATTTATATTTATGTGGTGCTGTGGATTGAACCCAGTGCCTCACACATGCTAAGCAAGCACTCTACCACTGAGCTACAACCCCAGCCCTCACTGAATTCTTATGATACTTTTTATTACTTTTATTTTACAGATAAGGAAACTCAGGCACTGGGAGATTTAGTAACCCTTTGAAAATGGTGGTTCAGTACATGCCTGAGCTATCAGTTCTTTTGATGGGCCAGTTTGCTCAAGGGAATGAATTCTTTTGGACATTATGCTTGATTCTTTCTGGAACTTTCATACTCGTTATCCAGGCTTATGAATCTGCCCACATTCTCTGGAAGTGATACATGAGGGCAAGATCTTTCCAGCATTGCTAAAACTAATCATGGTGTTCTCCAGATTGATTGGGATGTATGCACCAAGCCCTGGGGAAAGGAAATTCTTATTTCAACATTGCAATCAATTCAACTATATTAAACACACACACACACACACACACACACACACACACACACACACACTAAAGCAAACAAACAAACCTTCAAAAACCAGATAACTATGAACAAATTGACAAAGAATCTCTGTCCTCACTCAACTTGTTCCTGTTGGAAACTGCACAGACCTGCAGACACAATCGTCACTTGGTTCAGGTTCAACTTCGTATAAATGTGTGAGCTGAAGTATCTGTGAGGATTTGTTCAGCAAATGATCTCTGAGCATCTACTATATGCACAATGCTGAAAGAATCAGGGATTGTTGAGAAAGAATGTATGTGTTAGGTCAGGTTTGAACTTGAGGAACTTCAAGATGAGACATTTCCAGCCAGAAATCTGAACATTTAAAGATTCAAGATTGCTTACCTGTAGGAAGCATCACAAGCCCGGATTCTAGGGTCTGGCACCCTTGAAAACATGTTTCTGAGCCACCTCTTACCCATTCCTCACCTCTCCTTTTCTAATTCAAGTCCATTGCTTTTGTCTTTTATGAATTATCTAAGAAATAGTTCTCAAAATTGAACTCATGGGACTGATTGGTTAGACCTGTTCCCTAATATTTAAAGCATTCATACTTCAAATTGGTCCATAACACTACATTTTCATGACACATAAATCAAGCCCTGATTCCATGTGTCCTTTCATAAGCCAAGAGCCAACAGAAATCTCTAACAATTTTAGCACCATGATAACATTACTCTCTTCTTGCTAATTTAGGTGAGGTGTTAAAATGCTTCTGAGGGGGAGCAGATGCACAGCAACATCTTTTGCCCCTCATATCTTTTCTAGGGTGGAAGCCTAAGAAGCACTTGTTTAATAAATACCCTCTACCTGCCAGGATTGCCGTTAGTAACCGTAACCAAATGAGCCTCTGGAAATGCTACAGGAAGACTATGATGCAATTATAGATGACTTGTTCTAGCTGCTACCTGAGCATTGCTGGCTTTGTTTTCGGCTCAGAGAGAGGAGCACGTTGTAACTATCCAGAGAAAATGAGCACAAGCTGCTACATCCAGTTAATATTAATTCTGAATAAATAAATGCAAATAGAATCGCTGGTGACTGTGAATTCATTTGATTTTGGCCTCCCTTGTTTGCTTTAATACCAGTGGGCACTTTTGCTGAAGACTCAAGGAATGGTTCATGTTGGTGGCCTCCTTTCACCTCCCATCACTTCAACCCAGCACAAGTTTGTCCCAGTTAACTGTCCAAGCCCCCATCTGAAAGTCCATCCTGTACCAGCCAGGAAACTCCTGAGGAGATCTGCATTCCCAAAGCATGCTATCTGCTTCTATGACAGTGACAGAAACATGCAAATACATATTTTAGCAAAATTCCACACATTAAGAGCAAACTCCTGGTTATCTGAGATGTTCCACAGTTTTCTGTTCTCTTTGAATTATTTTTTTCAAGTCTAGCATTTCCAGCAAAAAGGAAATTGGTTACCTTAAGCCAAGTTTTCACTTCTCCAACCTTCTGAGGGAAGGATGCCACAGAATTCTGCAAGAATCTGCTACCAATATTTTCTCAAAACTGTTTTTTTCCTTCTATTAAAAAAATTCAAACTTGTGAGGCCTCTTCAATCTGAAACTGATGAACTTTTAAAACTTCCATGGTTTCTGCTACTCCTTTCCCATTCCTAAGACCTTATGTTCTATCTAAATAGCATATAACTAGTGTCTAAAAGCATCCTCTTATTTCAAATTCCACAAAATTTTCTTCTCTTCATCTATGACTCTATTCTACCCTTCCCTGCATCCTCAATACCCTGCAAGGTATTGAAAATCCTGTACCTTCTATCAAGGTCCTGATTCTGTGAGTCTTTCCATAAGCCAGAAACCAAAATAAACTTTAAAAAAATTACTTCTATTATAATATTACCCACAGTCTGCTTAATATAGTTATTTTCTGCTTATAGTTTATTCATTTTTGAGATTCCCTAGTTTCACCATACAACAAGACTGGAACATGGCATATACTTAATAACTGCTCTCATGTGTAATGAACTGAACTGAAATAATGATTAATTACCATTATTGCTATTATTATTTATAGCATTGTCACAAAATTTGGTCCAACAGTATCTTAATTATATAAAAAATATTCACATATATGATTTTTCTACACGGACAATTTTATTTATCCCATGTAAATTCAGAGATTATTTATTGGTATTTTGTATCCTTTCATACTGCTCTTTTAGTTTTCATGGTGAGGAAGGTATATTTTCTTTTTCTCTTTTTTTGGTATCAGGGATTGAACCCAGGGCTGCTTAACCATTCAGCCACATCCCTTTTATTTTGTATTCTTATTTGTGATGATTATTGTGGAAATGGATTGCAACATTGGTCCAGACAAGACACAATGGAGAAATGAGGCACTCCACTCTCCATCTTTTTTTTTTAAAGAGAGGGAGAGGGAGAGATAGAGAGAGAGAGAGA
Organism: Spermophilus citellus; assembly: GCF_964194105.1. Lineage (NCBI taxonomy): Eukaryota > Metazoa > Chordata > Mammalia > Rodentia > Sciuridae > Spermophilus > Spermophilus citellus. The sequence goes on from NC_138187.1 coordinate 150,114,328, forward strand.
ATTTTTTAAAAATATTTATTTATTTTTTTAGTTTTCAGAGGATACAACATCTTTGTTGGTATGTGGTGCTGAGGATCGAACCCGGGCCGCACGCATGCCAGGCGAGCGCGATACCACTTGAGCCACATCCCCAGCCCCACTTTCCATCTTAAGGGGGAGGGAAGGACGTGAAGCCCAGGACAGCAGGGGAAGGCTTGGAGACTCAGGGCAACTAGAAGACATTCCACAGAAGAGAAGACCCTCTCTAGGGAGAGCCAGGGTCAGAGAAGGATCCAGCTTTGCAGCCTGGCAACTTTTATAGCAAGGAAGATTGACCTTTTTCTTTCTTTCTTTCTTTAGGGTATAAGGAGAAAATGTTCTTAGAGCATGGTATTTTGGGATGATGGGCAAACAATTATATATTGAGTTTATAAACTGATCGAAACTTATTATTTATAAACTGCTTAAATGTTGTGAATTCATAAAAGAATAGGCACAAGTTCTGTCCTCAAGTGGTTTAGATTCCATGGTAGGTGTGATCATGGGGAGAAACAGTGGATGTTATCAGGACATCAGTGTCCTCGGAAGGCTTTCAGAAGGTAGTGACCTAAAGAATGGCAGCAGATGGTAAATGAAGATTGCAGGTGTGAATGAAAACTCTCAGGTAGAGGAAGAAGCTCGAACCAAGATGCACAGGGGTGAAAAATAGGGATACTAAGTGGGTTCTGATGATTGGCACCGTACATTTTGTAATCTGTGTGCCAGCCCGATCCTTTGATAAATTTCATTCCTGCCCCTTCCATCACCCAGCACCTATGGCAGAACTGCAAAGGAATGTTAAAACAAAACCCAGGTTTAAGTGGAAGCAAAGAACCGGCTCTGAAATTTGCCATAAACAATAAAAGAGATTTTTGTTGTTTCACTATTTACGTCTTTTGCAATTGATCTTGAACTATTTAATGATGCGTATACAGACAGGGTGAAAATGTCCTGCAGTGAGGATAAAACTGTGAGTGAGCCCTTTGTCTCTCTGACAGATGAGGTAGGGCAGGAAGAATGTCAATGGAAATGAAATCCTGTAAATCTGCACCACAGCCAGGAGCCCCAGTGGCTATGAAATATTGACTTAACCCTACCCCCCCTTCTAAGTTCTGAATAAATTACCCCAATGTCATCTGAATATCTAGGGGACTGAAACTTTCAGGGGAAAGATCAAAAGTTGTTTTATTGGCTATCAAAAACACACTGAGCTCCTACTAAGTACAAAGCATTACAACAAAATCACAATGGTGGGGAGGAACTTTGACAGAGTGAGGGGAGACCAAAACTGATCTGCAAACTTTTTTTTTTTTTTTTTTTTTTTTGCAGAAAACTATTTGAGGGCCCATGTTCCTCAGGCCCATCTTGTAATCCAAGGTAATTAAAGGTTATGTTACATAAAAACACTCTATCACAAGTATGAAAAACAAAACAGGAAGAGTTGCTAAGGAACCCAGGGCCTCACGCACGCTGGGCAAGTGCTCTACCACTGATCCGTACTCCCAGCCCAGGAAGAGAATTTCTTAAGGAGTCTGACATACGTTAGGGACATGGCATTGTAAGCTGGGGTTTTTCTTTTCCTTTGTGTTTCCTCTGATATATTTGTATGTTTTTAAGTTAATCTGTCACTGGAAGCATAGAGTGGTTCATGGTGGATTGCATAGTGTAAGAAAATTCTTTCTAGACTCCTAGAGATCCTGGTTTAAATCAGTGGCGGTGAGGCCTGGACATGGGTATTTTTAAGTCATCTCCCCAGGTGATTGTAATGGGCGCTGCCAAGGTTGAAAACCATGAGTTCAGATCAGAGGCACAAGATAATACAAGTTCAGACAAGGTGGACGTTTGGACATTGGTGTTAACCCCACAGGTGAAGTCAGCATGGCCATCACCCTGTGCTGCGGCACTCTGTGCAAACTGACCCTGTGCCTTTGAACCAGGGTGGCCACTCACATCCCACGCAGTGAGGACTGGGGCCTGGCGTTGTGTTTTCCAACCACTGTCTAGACTGTTCCACTTTTTTCTACTCTCACTCCCAATTCCTGGCTCCTCCAAAGAGGAATTCAAACATGGAGGGATGAGGGGCAGAAGTTTTAGGCTAATGCCATTAGAGGCTGGGCACCTTATTAGGCTTGTTGGAAACCAGGCTACTGCAGCTGGCCGGTGCCTTGGGCTAACCCTGCAACATGACTGAGCAGGGCAGGGCTTTCCTGCACAAGCTCCTCCTCTCCCATGTCCTCAGGCACCTTGTGACTCTTTTGAGAGCAGATAAATGACCATTCCCATTTTGCCTGACCCAAGGGAACAAGAAGGTCTCATGGTAGTGGGGATGAGACAAGGGGAGGGAGCTCTAGGGATGAGAATTGGGGCTTCTCATTTCTGAAAGCATCAGGAGCAAAATATAATTTCAGGGCTGGGGCTGGAGCTCAATGGTAGAATCTGTATGTGAGGCGGTGGGTCCCACCCCCAGCACTGCAAAAAAATAATAATAACAATAATAATAGTTTTATACCAAAACCTGAAGGATTAGCTACATTTGTTTTTCAGAATTCTGCTCCTTTCGTTTGATTGGGGAAAGCCTTCTTGGTGAAGTGTCTAGGTCTTTCTTCTCTCACTCTGTCTTGTTCTGTTTTCCAGAATTAGAACAGGCACAGAATTGAAGTGAAGAGAGGGTCACTCCTAGCCCCCTCTCCTCCTGGACTATAAACATCATGACACCCAGGAGGACCTGAGAGCATGGGCTGCTGTTGTCATCTACAGGAGAGGGCATGGAGCTCCTTGGAGGCCAATGACAAGGCTTAAGTCACCTGGCATTTGGTGCTTTCCTGGTCTCTTTTAACCTTCTCTGATAGATATTCTTTTCCAGCCCTTCAATCATCTTGACAATTTCTCTCTGAAGCCTGTCCAAACTCTCCTGCCCTCTCAGCTGTACTCTTAGAATTAGATACATGACCCCAGAGGGGTCTGATTTTATCTCAGTATAAGGAGAAGGTTGCTTCAGGATTCCTTCATTCTAGGCATGCATCCAGCATGACGCTTGTTGGCTTCAGGTGTTTATTTCTGACCATGACCCTCTGGGCTATTTCTGACAGGCTTGAACACATCCTCCCATCTCCCACGTATCAGGCCTGGTTTTCCTCCCTGAGCCACACCCCACAGATGATGAAACCTCAGGTGTTCAAGCATCTTTCTTTCTGGAAACTCAAATTGCCTTTCCAAGACTAGTGACCCCCTTGGTGCTCCTGGGAGGGAGGATCCCAGGAAAACAGAAAAAAAAACCACATCCTGTTGGGGAGCTTATGGGTTCTCAAGGCCATGAATTGGGGTTGACTTGATGCTTTCAAAGAGCCACTGTCTCCAACACAGAGAGCTGAGAGCTCTCCCCACTGTCTCATGTCAAGGGTCATGGCATGAGATATTGAGCAACTGTGACCACAGAGTGGACCAGGAAGTAAGTGTCACGGTTTGGATGTGAGGTGTCCCCCAAAAGCTCATGTGTGAGACCATGCAAGTAGGTTTAGAGGAGAAAGATTGGGTCATGAAAGCCTTAATTCAATCAGTGAATTGATCCTCTGATGGGATTAACTGAGTAGGTAACTGAAGGTGGGTAGGGGGGCTTGCCTTTTCGATATATATTTGGTGAGCTGAGCTTAGTCTTTCTCAGCTTTCTGAGCATCATGTGATCTTCTTTCCTCCACCACACACTTCTGCCATGCTGTTCTGCTTTACCTTGAGCCCCCCGAGGAATGGACAAAGACCTGTGAAATTGTAAGACCCCAAATAAACTTTTTCTCCTTTAAATTATCCTTGTGTCTTTTAGTCACAGCAGTGAAAATGATGACTAAAACAGTAAGCTCTAAGCTGACCCCAAGAATTGGATGAGTTGGGCATCTGGCAAACTGTCCTGGAGAGAGGACATGGTTATCAATCTTAATTGGTGATTGTGACCATGACATCCTTTCTGTCTTCCTAGAAACACCCAAAGGAGGCCTGCTGCAGGTTCTCTTAAATCACAAAGTATGAAACCACACTTCCGAGGACGCAGAACTGGAAACCCTGAGCTCTCTTGGGACAGTGCCTGAGTGAGTTTCTGGGAACACAAAATATTTACATAATCCCGGGGGTGAGACCATTGACGGAAGCAGCAGTGGTGAAATCCCAGCGAGGCGCTTGTGATTCTGGCCTCTGTTTCCCTCCTTTCCAGCAGGGATAATAAATAAAGCCAGCATCCATCCTGTCCCCTGGAGCTCTTCCTCAAAGGGAGGGGTGGCTGTCCCTGTCAATCAAAGGATGACCCAGGACTCGGCGCTGCCACAAATTCAGATAATGTGGGAAGACTCTGTTGCCAAAACAACCCTAGGAATGGCTACACCCACTGAACAGTCTGAGGAGTCAGGCTCCTTGCCTCAGTTGACACATTTAAGCCAGGCACAGGGTCATGGCAGGTATCGGGGGAATTCTAACCCAGGATAGATTAGATGTCCTGGGAGCATCTTGTTTCCATTCACGACATCCCGTGTCTGATGGTTGGCAAGGGAGGCTTGGCAGGATCAGATCCAAGGAGTCACCAAGGCAGGGATGGAAAAGTAGCAGAATCAAGAGTTCATGGGGGTGGGGGTGAGGTGGGGAGGGTGGGGGAGGGGGGCTGGATGCTTCATCCCACAGAGATGCCAGCTTCATCAGGGCTATGCCACACAGATTAAACTTCCTTAAAAACTCTTCCTCCTCAGGAATCTGAGATGCACACATGTGTTTATGTGCGGGCACACGCACACACATGCACACACACGTCATGCACACGCACACTCAACCTAAAACAGAGAGTTCACTGAATCCGAGGCACAGACAGCCTTCTGTTCCCTTCTGTTTTCTGGGTTTCTCACAGTCTGCAATGTGTCCCAGACAGAAGAATTCAACAGACTGAAATTTCAAAATTAAAGTTAGTAGTAAGACCCAGAGAAAGGATGCTTTTGAATGAGAAAAAAACTTAGTTGCTTTTTTTTTTCTTTTCCTGGAAAGCACCTCAAAAGAAAAAAAAATCTTTTTTCTCAAGCTATTTGAAGTAAATGTTGAGACACTGAACTTGGCAGTATGAGACATTAGGTATGAAAAAAAGTTTTGCCTGCTGCATAAAGGAACACACAGTGCCCCCTCCCTACCTTAGAACTGACGGCTTCTGCCTGGGCCTCAGTGCAGCTTATCCATCCTGTTAAAATAATTCCCATAATACTGTATTACACATATTTGTTAATATTCATCTTTCCCCTTCTGGACTGTAAAATACCTAAGGGGTGAGTTTGAACCTCCTTTACGAATTTCCTGTCTACAAACATTCTAGGAACTCAATAGTTATTTGCTGAATTAGCCCATGAATTTATTATTTTTGATACCTTCCTTCAAAGTCAGGCAGGATATACTGCTTCTTTCTACACCTGAAATTTCCATTTCAGTGATCATGAACTAGTGTGAACCTACAAGTTGTTCTTTAAGACAGTCATAAAATGAACCCATGCTCGGAGATCAGATTGTGCTTGGTTTAGTTTCGATCCCTGGTTCTGCCACTCACTTGATTTTTGGACTCCTCTGCTTCCCGTTAGTAAGACAGGAATTCCAGGAACATCAGAACACCACGGCATTAAATGAGATAGTGTTTGGAAGACGTAGTATTAGTCTCAACCTGACAGCCATAGTGATTATTTTAAAATATACATCAGTCCACATCAATTGTCTGCTCCCATCTCTCCAAAGACTTATCATTTCACTTAGAGTAGAATTCAAACTCCTTGCATTGGTCTGATAGGCTCTACAGGATCTGGTCTCAAATTATGTGTCCTGACTCATCTGCCCAGCCACACTGGCCTCCTCAGTGACCACTGAACACTCCAAGCAGCTTCCTGCCATAGGGCTGTGACTCTGGCTGCACCCTCTACCTGGAGCCCTCTTCTCCAGGATGCTGCGTGGTCAACTTCTCTAGCTGTTCCAGGAGTCATCTTCTCAGCAGGACCTCTCACCGTCATCATGCAATTAAACATGGTAGTATAAACCCCGCGCCACGGTCCTGGCCTGCTGTCCTCTGATCCATCGTTTCTCCATGGCTCTTAGCCCCTTCTAACATATTCCCGAAGTTCCCTATTTATATATCATTGTGCATCTCCAGGGTCATTCTCTTTCCCAAAGGAAGCCTCATAGGGAATTTTTGTACATTGATGTATTTCAATGTCCTGGCACACAGTGGGGCACTCAATAAACCTTTCTTGACTGAATAAAGGCCTAATGAAGATAGCACCTCCAAAATGCCAGCTATCCTCCTCCTGATCTTTGGCACCCTAGCTTCATCTGACTGAGCCTGAGAAGAACAGGGGTGAAGGTCTGAGAAGCATCCAGCACAGGACCAGTGCGTATCAGGTCCATGGGAAATACTTCCTTTCCTCTTGTCTTTTGTGACTTTTTATGCTGTTTCTTTTTTTATAGAGGACCCTTGGGACAGAGCTATCATGCAAAACCAGCTACTCAGTCCACATATAAGTGTCATGTAGGGACATTTATAGAGCATTTTGAAACTGTTGATTCGTTACTTTACTGGTACTATCAGCCAAGGATTACAAGAGAATTTCTGTGACTTCACATTCTCTCGATTGTGACGTCCTATAATGAGCTCATGTTCTTCTGCTTTTTCGACAATTCAATGAAAAAAGAATAAGGAGGAAAAGGAGAAAACACACAAACAAAAACAAAGACTTTGCTTTCAAGATGGCTGGGTTCACATTTAGACTAGGGGGAAATGTACTTAGAGGGAAAAAATTTTTTATTCCCTAGTGAAAACTAAGCATTCCCTAGAAAATTTTAAAAACACCATCAGAATAAATATGATGCCCCCAAATACAAAGATGCATGCTTCCATGCCCGTGGCTAGGAATGTGGGGCTGTAGCTGTTTTCCAGCCAGCAGAAGCGATCCCTTTGTGTTTTACCTTTTCTTTTCTCTTTCCTCCTTCAGCCTAAAGGAAACTGTTTTGAATGCTAAGCATGCAGTGGCTCACAAATTCAGCCTGTTGATAGTTACCATAAAACACCGCAGTGACAGCTCATCCTTCCTGCCTCCTAACCCTGCAGACAGTGTGGCCGAGATCAGGGAAAGAACACCCATCAGAACGAGTTCTCTCTGGTTGTCAAATCCAACGTTCACTTTAGGCTGGAAATCAGCAAGCCCCTGGCCCTTCTTTTCCTAAAACTCTAGAAATTAGCCTAGGGAACTCTCTTCCTTATACTTCCAAACAGCTTATTTCTTATGGTTTATGTTCCAGGTCAGTAATCCTTGAGCGCTATAGGGAATAGCTCCAGCAATTGTTGATGGAACTCTCTTCACCGTCAGCCCCTCGTGCTGTTCTGTTTTTCTGTAAAAATGCTTTTACAAGAAGGCATGCTTATCATGTCACATTAGAAAGTCAAATGGCTCCCTTATAAATTCTATACTTCTTTAGTTGGAAATCAGGCACAGATGCCAACTCTTTTACTGTGCCAAAAAATGATACACTCTGCATAAAACATAGTTTAATTTACCTTTCTATTCGCCAGCCTCCCTCACCAGCATAGGGGATGATCAGGGTTAGCATAGCCATGTGACCATCGGGAACCTGCCACCAGTGGTGGTTTCCTGAGGATGAAGCTAGGGTGGGAGTCATACATAAGTTTAAGTAAAATTCAGGTTCAAATGGTAAACAATTCAGACATTAGTTCTAATGGTCAGAGGCAGGGCTGAATTTAGGATCAGAGCCAGGAGTAGGACTCATGTGGAACAACAGTAAACCAAGAAAACAGGATGCTACACCAAAGCTGCAGAGCACAGGGAAGTGAGCGAGTGGGTGGGGGGCAGTTGCAGGGCACAGGCGAAGGCGACCCCGTGGGCAGTGTTTATGACTGAGAAGTGATGGTCGGTTCTTTCTTTCTTTCTTTCTTTCTTTCTTTCTTTCTTTCTTTCTTTCTTTCTTTCTTTCTTTCTTTCTTTCTTTCTTTCTCTTTCTTTCTTTTTAATAAAAGACACCAAATACTATACACAAAAATCAATTCAAAATGGATTAAAGACTTCAACACAAGTCCTGAAACTGAAAAACTCCGAGAAGGAAACAGAGGGAACGCTCCTGACCTTGGCCTTGGCAATGATTTCTTGGATAGGACACCAAAACACAGGCAACAAAAGCAAAAACAGAGGACACGCGGGCCCACAACAGACTGTAAAGCTTTTGCACAGCAAAGCAATCAATGAAATGAAACGTCTGCCTCTGGACGGGGAGAAAATATTTGCAGACCATATATCCAAAAAAAAAGGGTTAATATTAAAAAATATATTTAAGGAACTTAATGGCAATAAAACAAATAAACCAATTAAAAATAGGCAAAGGACTTGAATAGATTTTTCTTGAAGACATGCAAATAACCACATGTGAAAAGATGCTCAGTACCATGAATCATCATGGAAATGCAATCAAGTGATCCGATATCACTTCACACCCATCAGGGTGGCTATTATGAGAAAACAAAAGATACCAAAGATGTGGGGAAACTGGAGCCCTTGCACGCTATTGGTGGGAATGTATATTGTTACAAAAATTATGAAAAATGGCAGAGAAGTGCCCCACAGATTTAAAAATAGACCTACTCTGTGATCTAGCTGTCCTAGTTGTATTTATCCAAAGGATTGGAACCAGGATCTCAAAGATATATCTGCTCTCCCCTGTTCCTTGCCATATAATTCACCATAACAAAGATGTGGAAATATCCTAAATACAAAGACATCTTTTATTTTATTTTTTAAAGCACCTTTAAGTTTATGGGAAAAATTGGAAGGTAAAAAGAGGACTTCCATGTGCCTCCTGTCCTGACACACGCACAACCTCCTCATTATCAATATCCCTACCAGAAAGGTGCATTTGCTAGAATCAGTGAACCTACACTGACACATCATTATCTCCCAAGGTCCATGGTTTACATGAGAGTTCATGTGCAGAGTGGCACGTTCTATAGGTTTTGGCAGATGTATAATGACATGATCTATCATTACAATATCCCGTTAAATAAATTTGCTTTCCAAAAATTCCTCTGTGTTCTTCCTTTTCACCTATCTGTCCCCACCTGGCAACTACTGATCTTTTTACTGTCTCCACAGTTGCACATTTGCCAGAAAATCATACAGTTGGAATCATACAATATGTAGCCTTTCAGACTGATTTCTCTCCCCTAGTAATAAGCATTAAGACATTCTTCCACGTGTTCTTCCTTGGTTTGGTAGTTCGTTTATTTTTAGTGTTGAATAATATTCTGTTGTTTGGAGATACCAGAGTTTATTCATCCATTCATGTGCCAATGTATACTTTGGTTGCTTCCAAGTTTGGGCAATTATTAATAAAACTGCTATAATATCTGTTTTTTTGTGTGTGTATGTAGACATAAGTTTTCAACTCATTTGTACAAATATCAAGGAACATGGTTGCTGGATCATACAGTAAAAGCATGTTTAATTTTGTGAAAACTGCCAAACTGTCTTCCAAAGTGGGTGTGCCATTTTGCATTCCCACCAGACACTTGGTATGCATTTTTCTGAATCTTTTTCGCTTAATATTATATGTTGGAGTTCTTGTCATCTGAGTATAGAAAGAGGTTATCATTTTCTTTTTCTCATTCGTGTTCTACTACATTCAGTGTGTATGTTTGATTTAGTTCACCAGCAACTTATAGAGGAACATTGAGTTTCTGGTCTTTGCTAGGACAGACAATGAATGACATTTGGAATGGGTGCAGGTGTTTCTGCAGGAGACAGCCTGCATCTCACCACCATGCTGTGCCCTGGCACCCTGGGAAGAGCTGCTTCTTCACTGCACATCAAACAGCACATGGGTGGTGAGTGTTTTGGAACTCTCAGGATGCCATCAAAGTCATAGACATCTCTGTGTTTCAGAGACTAGCTGTGGACCCTGAGGGAAGCACTTCAGCTCTGCTCTGAAGACATACCGGCTATCTGGTTCCTTCTCCACGGGGCTTTCCCACAAGTGGGTCTCTTACTCTTCCCTTGGCAAATTCCAGTTCATGTCAACGTAAACGCCACCTTCTCAAGGAAGACATCCCGTCTTTCCATAAGGTCTTGCTTTCCTCTGTTTCCCATTCCATAGCTCCCCAGCCCTCACCTTTGTAGGACCTCCCACAGCCCTGTGTATTTATGATATTTGTCTGTTATTGCCTCTTGATGTCAGTGACCATCAGTGACCATGTCTATCTTATACTAATTATCTCTCTGCACCCCTGGCATCCACTCCAGGGGCTTGATGGTAGAAAGTAATTGATCAATGTTGGTAGATTGGAGAGGAGGGCTTCAAACGGATTGGGCAGCAGTCTTCTTGTCTGACAGGTTAGTTCTACCTTTCAGAAAACATCTAAAATTTTAAAAGTCTTGCATGATAATAAGTCATGTTTGAAAAAAAGAGAACAGTTTCAGATAAGGTGACATAATATTTTAAAAGAGAGAAACTAAAATTTAACATCCAGAGTGGACAGAGGTTATGTTATGCTTATATGTTTTCCATAGATACTTAGATTGGCCACCAACTATAACAAGACTTGGGCACTGGCCAGCCTTGCTGGCCAAATGTGCTTTGCGTGCCAGTTCCTTCTCCATGTCACAGCTCAATTCTAAATGGTTAAATAACCATTTTGCATTTTAGGACAATGACTGCTGATCTCTGGTGATTTCTGGGATAAGGGACGTGAATGTGCATATTATGGCCTCATGGGCTGGTGATTGAAAAGACTAGGAGAAAAACAAATGTAATTTTGCTTCTAAATAACTGTCCTATTCCTGGGGGAGAGAGGGGAGTCACATGTTCAATTCCTAGGCAGATCCTAATTCTCTGACAAACAGCTGGAAGCAAAATTGTAATTGTCCACAATGAATAAGAATTCCAACAACAAACAGGATGACATGTGGCGTTTAAAAAGTTCATGTTTCTGAATATTGGAAAAAGGACATCACAAAAGATGCTGCCAAATCTTCTGTACATGTTTTCTGTGCAAACAGATTTATTCTGATTTAGGGTCAATGACATTTTCTTTTTCCCAACCTTTTCCTCTCATGTCAATAAAGCTGGCTCCTGGGGTCCTTCGGAAGAGGTCAATGATTTGGTTGAGTTACTTCTCCAGGGGCATGAGGAGAGGCTCAGATAGCTAGATCTGGTTTTTTTGTGGGAGAGCCAGCTTGCGTATGTGGACACACTACCTTCCCTGCCACAGAGGCCCTAAAGGACACGATGTGGGAGGGAAAATAAGAGACTCATTATGCTCTTCTTCCTAAGCTGCACTTGTATTTCAAAGATAAAAAAGCAACTTATTATTAGAGTGTCACAGGGTCAGGGAACTTCAAACAAAATAAAAGATTTGATATTGATAAACAGGGTGCTTCCTCCTTGGAGGATCTCTCTCTCTCTCTCTCTCTCTCTCTCTTCTCTCTCTCTCTCTCTCTCTCTCTCTCTCTCTCTCTCTCTCTCTCTCTCTCTCTCTTTCACTCTCTCTCTCTTTTTTTTTTATACCTGGGATTGAACCCAGGGGCACTTACACTTTGAGCCACATCCCCGGCTCTTTTTTTTTTTTTTTAAAGAGAGAGTGAGAGAGGAGAGAGAGAGAGAATTTTTTTTTTAATATTTATTTTTTAGTTCTCGGCGGACACAACATCTTTGTTGGTATGTGGTGCTGAGGATCGAACCCGGGCCGCACGCATGCCAGGTGAGCGCGCTACCGCTTGAGCCACATCCCCAGCCCATCCCCGGCTCTTTAAATTTTTTTTTTTTTAATTTTGAACAGGTTCTCATTAAGTTGTTGATGGCCTCACTAAGTTGCAGAGGCTGGCCTCCAACTTGCAATTCTCCTGCCTCAGTCTCCTAAATCACTGAGACTACAGGTATACACCAGCACACCTGACTCTAGGAGGATCTTTCAAGAACGTATGAGGCTTCCTTAGCTCTGCATATTCACTCCTTCTGACCACAGACTACAGAACACATTTTCTAGGACATTAAATGAGATTCTTATTATCTATTTTTCTGTGTAGCTGAACCAACCAACCCATAGCCATTGAGTGGCCTCAGAGTCCAGGCAGAGGTAGAGGCAGTACATGGATGTGACAGACAGCACAGGTTCCAAAGGCAGGTGGAAGTGTGCTGTCTCCTAACTGTGGGACAGTGGGCCATTTATAGCCCTCTCTGAGATTTAGTGTCTCCATCTGTATATTGGGTCCTTTGCGTGGAAAAGGAAACAAAGATTTGAAAGTGTTTACCTCCTTGCCTGGCTGGGCATATAGTTAGCACACAATAAAAAGCAGCTATTAGAGTTCTAGAGTCCAGTGGCAAAGCAAGACTTTGGTAAGTACTGGAATAACTACAAGTGCAAGGTATTGCATGACAGTACAGCTCTGAGAAAGTCTCCTCAGCACCAGGGTGCCCCTGAGTCCTGCCATGCTCAGTCATTGGATGGGAACTTTCCAGGCTGAGAGGGCTCAGGTTGAATGCTGTGGTGGATTCCACACGTATTTCACCAGACGTGTCAGTGAACTGAGCCCTCAGCAGATCCTGAGTGATGGGGGATCTGAGTGTTGGACCTACTTGGCTGCCACAGAGGGACTGCCTGGTGGTATGGCCAAGGATGATTATGGAAATCAGGCATTTAATTGAAGAGTTGAAGAAATCCCTCAGAATATAGAATAATAAGTCAAAGAGAAAATATAAAACATATGAAATTTGAAAATGAGACATCAAAAGAACATTCCAAGAAATCCATTATCCTATTAATAGGAGTGTCAGAAAAAGAAAAGAGAAATAAGGAAGGAAATTATATTACACATAGAAGAGAAATGACTAGAATTGAAAACTAGACTATTCAGTGCAACGAATAAAAAAAGACCTATGCTTGGATACATCCGCGTACAATTATAAAACACTAAAAAGAGAAGATCCGAAAAATTTTCAGAAAGATAAAAGAGTTCACTCACCGATGAATGGATATCAGACTGCCATTAGACTCCTGAAGAGAAATGAGATGTTAGAAAAACAAAAGAGGCAATGCTTTTTAGATACTCCAGAGAAAATTATTTTCACGTTAGAACTGCATGTTGGCCAATAGTGAGAGACAACTAAGGCAAGAAAGCACTTAGATAATGTAATTTGCTCGCAACTTGTCTTGGTTATTGGAGGATGTACGCCAACATAATTTGGCGGGGAGAGGGGCGATTTGGAATTCAACACAGTGAATTCCACCAAGTAAAACAATGATGGGAACTTTCAGGATGACATTTGCTGTAAATATAGAGAGCTTTAGTCTGGACTAGTGAGAGAAGACACAGGGAACTGGGAGGGAAGTCTCAATGGAATCAAAAGTGTGATGGAAACTGATAATAATTTCGTACATGATAGAAGTCTGAAATGACCCCGTTTTCTCAAAGAAGACAGAGGCAGAAAGGATTCCAGGAAAAGCAAATACTCTATAGGAAAATTATGGTGTAACAGGAAGCAACCCAAAATGTGGTGTTAATTTAGGCAGTGGAAAAAAGGAAAATCTTATTTGGCTTTGATGCTAGGAATAGTCTCTTTAAAGTGGCTCAAGAGCTTTGGCAGTGACATTATAGAAAATAAAAAGTAGTCTAATATACTTCTTAGCCAAGCAGTCAATGATATTTATATTATTTTACTCATGCAAGAACGATTTACTTATTTTCAAATTTCAATCTGGGGACAAAGCAGGAATGTTGGTGAAATTTCAGAACAAAATGAAGCTGTCAATCAATATGGGACAATGTGAAATACTATATAACTGACAGAAGATGGAGAGGGCCGTGGGCAGGGGAGAAATGGAGAGGACAGAAAGTCCACTTTCCAAGCTGGGATGACACAGATGACACTGATGGAAGCAAATGTTTAATCCCGTTGTTTAATGCTATGAAAGTCATGGAAGAGTTTAGAATCACAATGAACACTCAATGTTCGGAAAATGATGGAAAAGAGGAGGTTCATGTGGTATAAATTTCCATTTCTTAGGAGTTAGTTGATAATGAGTATAAATAAAAAAATCAGAAGATACAGTTATACTAACTACATGTATGGATGTAGCGAGCTAAAGAACCAAACGTGGAAACAATTAAAAGAGATGAGAATTTATCAAGAGTTGGCTGGGGAAATACCCGTTTTTGTGAGTTCTCCAGCACCATTTGAATTTTTACTAAGTATAAGCATTGTTTAAATGAAAATTAAAAACAAATGGAAACTTTAAAATCTTATATAGTTTCAGGCAATAGAGATTGTGATTTTAAAGCATGTACATCCTAGAAAAGTAGATTTTAAACTTTTTTATGTTTTCTGTCCCTTTAGTGGACCAGAAGGTTGAATGAATCATCTGATTCGTAACTTCTTGAACTCCTCCCACCTCACTTGCACATGCATGTGAGAGTGTGTACACACACACACAATGCTAGAATGGGTGAAAAAAATTGGCAGACCTCTTTTTTTTTTTTTAAAGAGAGAGTGAGAGAGGAGAGAGAGAGGGAGAATTTTTAATATTTATTTTTTAGTTCTCGGCGGACACAACATCTTTGTTGGTATGTGGTGCTGAGGATCGAACCCGGGCAGCACGCATGCCAGGCGAGCGCGCTACCGCTTGAGCCACATCCCCAGCCCTTGGCAGACCTCTTAAAGAGATGTAAAATAGGGTTCACTATTTTTAATTGCTTGCCATAATTAAATTATTATTTCATACTCAAAATTTAAATTACAGACATTGGCACATGGCGAGCATTACCTTTATGGTAACCTAACAATTAGAAGAGTGTTCTGCAGCCACTCTTCTGGATGCTGTCCAAGTCTCAAGCTTGTTTCCTTACATGGCCTTCTCTTCAAGTTTTCAGGACACAGAACAAAAAAAAAAAATGTATTGCTTCTAATCTCACTTTTGGAGCAACAGACAACTAAGTTGGGAGACAGCTGCTTTTGCTAACGTTGCATCACAGCGCAAGGACAGATTCTCCTGCTCACCTTGTCCCAGTGTCTTCCTACAGCATAATGGCTGGATCCAAGGAAATCTAGAGGAGATGGTTCCTTTGGCACCAGTGCGCCTCCGGACACAACTGGCCCAATAGCAAACCCGCCTTCCGCTAGCCTGCACTCTCATGTTTGTAGAAGCCAGAAAGAAAAACCATTGCTGCTCCCTGTGCCCAGCTTCAATCCATCAGAACACTGGTCATGTCTTTTAGTCTGATGTTTATGGATGGGCACGTATTCACTGGGTGTCTGTGTGCCTGTCACTGTCTTAGGCAATTTGCATGGGTCATCTCAGTTACTTCTCACAATCATTCCAGGAGACAGGGAGCATTACAGCCAGTTTTGGAGTATAAAAAAACAAGATTTGTAGATATCACACAGACAGCAGGCAATGAAATCATTGTTTTTTGCAACTATTTGCTCTGTACCTTTTTCACTTTCTTTTCCTTTTGGAATTTTGGTCACATGTATTTTTAATATTCGATAATTTCTATGAGCCCTACTTCTAAAGCTGTAGGAGAAGGACCCTCCATGCACTGTTAAACCTTGCAGTTTGTGTTTATTATCATTCTTACCCCACTCTGTATTACTTAGTATAGACATTCTTTACTTCACCAGAAACTTTAACAAATGTATTATTTTTCTTTGCTTACGTCAGGTTGTTTGGGTCCTATAGGTACAACTGACCAAAATGACCTTATAGATTCAGTTATTGCCACTGATCATGCATTGAGACTAGATCTGTCTTTTCTTTTCTCAGCATTTTGCTATTGTTAAATTTACAACACAAAACCTCAAGTAGGGTCTGCTTTCATCCACAGCTGACGGACTCTTTGGAAGGGAAAAAGTTCCAAATTATCTTAGCTATTAATGTAAATCATTTTACTTCCATATGAATTACCTTAAGTTTGTATATCTTGGATAAAATTCTCAACACATTTTTAAAAAATATTTTATTAGTTGTTGATGAATTTTTTAATTTAGTTATTTGTATGTGGTGCTAAGAATTTAACCCAGTGCCTCACACATACTAAACAAGTGCTCTTGCCTACGTATTGAAAATCGTAGACATTCAAATAACTTGTTACTTGCCTTTTCCTCTTATTTTATGATAAGAGAAAAAGCCACAATCCCAGCTCCCTCAACACATGTTTTAAAGTTAAAATGAAATTTTATGTCACATCTAGAATGTCAAAGTTTTTTTTTTTTTTTTCAGTGCTGGGGATTAAACCCAGGGCCACTTATAGGGTTGGCCAGCTCCACTGAGCTACATCCCCAACCCCAAAGTTTTAATTTTTAAAATAGCAGGCAAGAAACAAAATGGCAAATTAAAAATATAACACTGTTTTTAGAGCACTGTCATACTCATTTATAATCTACAAACATTTCAAAAGTGGAATTATATGTGCAATTTTAAACAATCTGCGTTTTAATGAATGATGTATGTGATACAGCAATATACAATATCTAATGCACAAGGGCAGAAACTGAGACATTCTATCAAGGACTTAATCATTCTGTTTCAGTAGAAAATGGTATGTGGGTGTGTTTTATGTGAGTGAATTGGACTAGACTGAGGTCACATAAAATAAGAGAAAAAGACAAGTAACATAAGTTATTTGAATGTCTGCGATTTTCAATACGTAGTCAACTTTGCCCTTTTACAGAAAGGACATAAGCCAGATTTATATGAATGAAAATGTTGAGACTAAAGACGCGAAGACAAGGTAAGATGTTTAAAGTCATATCTTAAATATCACCTCTAGTTTTGTAAGTAATCTTGATTTAGAAATAACAGGCATACTAAACAGACATCATAAAATGTATGAAGTGCG